>NC_080425.1:61513202-63913202 GCF_029873635.1 Malania oleifera
ATGCGAAAATATTGTGATTTTGTGAAGTAAAATTAAAATATTATATTTTTAGGAATAAGGTGTTTTGGGACCCTGCGGACAAGGGTTGAGGACCCCAGTGGGTGGTATTTCAGGAACCTAAGTAAAATGATATATGGATTATAGTTTAGGATTTGTGCATGTGTGGATTTGGGGAGTATGTGTATGATAATTATTTAGGTTAATTCAGTTGTTTGATTTGGAAAATATACGTGTGTTATCTCAGGATGTTGAAAGTATGAATGCCGCACACGTGGGATTGCAAATAATAGTTAGTGCTCAGATAGTCAGGTAAGAAAAATATGCTATGCTAAGAATTTTAGTGTGATAGTCAGCAGAAATTATATGTTTTACCAGATCATTACTATTTAGATTATATATATTTGTATAGCAAAAAATACAGATTTTAGAACAAATGAATTTCTTTATTTAAATTTTGTTGCATGAGTTTATAGCAAACTAGTACAGTATTTATACAGTTTACAAATACCATGTTTTACAGTGTATTAGACAGTAAATATCATGGAATAAATATATGTTTTATAAAATGATGATTTTTAATATACATGCAGATAGAAATTTTACAGAATATTCAGAATACCATGATTTATCTATTTTCCATGATACCATGATTTATAGAATATATATATAGAAACATATAATTACAGCATATTCAGAATACCATGATTTCAGTCAGATAATCAGATATACAGACATTAAATGTTCAACCAGTTATTCAGATTAGTAAATAAGTTTTACAATGTTTTAGTTATTATTAAATCATGGTAAAATAGTAATATAGATATATCAGTTACATATGTATATGATATTAGACCCTGATGGACCAGATTCAGTCAGCAGAGCACGGTACCATAGCTATTTTTAGTTCAGAGTGCAACCACATTACTCAGATAGTATGTGGTATTCAGCAGTCGATTGTGCCTACGTTGTGGACAGGCTCCCTTTCAGATAAGGGTTGAGGAGGTCGATCTGACTTTTGGAGTTTAGTTGACTTACCCTGGTCGACTAACCAGGATAGGTCCTGCCTTCGGCCCGCACAACCCTATCATGAGGGGTTAAATCATGACTTTCAGTTATCTATCGAGGGAAATTTTCTCAGTTATTATATATATGTATATTCAAGTTTACATAATCCATAGATATACCTATGAATATTAGAAGTATTATGTTTAGAAAATTCAAAAAAACAATTTATGTTAAGCAGCATAAGTATGAGCTATAATGAAATGTTATATGTGTTTCACGGATTCAATTTTTTGTGGTATTTCCAAATCAGTTTTATAATATGTAAACTCACTTGCCACACACTAGTTGTAGACACCCTATTTTTGCCCTAACCAAATAGAACACTGTGTCCCCTCTTATTTTTTTATTATTATTAATATTATTATTATTATTATTATTATTATTATTATTATTATTATTATTATTATTATTATTTTCCTATATTATTAGTACTTTACTATTATTTTACTAGTACTTTTATTATCTTTATTTTATTTTTACTTTACTATACTTATTATTATTATTATTATTATTATTATTATTATTATTATTATTTTTATTATTTTTATTACTATTAGCATTAGTATCTTATTTTGGTTATTACTATTTTTATTGTTTTTGGTAATTTTATCATTATTATTATTTTTATTTATTGTTATTATTACTTTATTTTAATTATTATTATTATTATTGATAGTATCTTCATTTTTTATATTTTATTTTTTTTATATATATAATCATTTATTATTGTTTACTATTTAGTAGTATTACCTTATTATGATAATTACTATTATTATTATTTCCCATTTCATTATTACCAAAAGCCTAAAAAATAAAATAAAATGAAATCAAAAATAAAATAAAAAAAGGAAAGTTTCTTAGGTTTTCAAACTTTTTTTTTTATATAACAGAGGAGGCTGCACAATACAGCCGGGAGGGGCAGCGCACAAAGAAGCCAAAGCCAAGAAAAAAAAAAAAAAGCCTCCTTTTGATTCCGCTTCTCTAGTTTCTTCTTCCCCTGCTCTCATTCTCTCCTTCACTCTTTTCTCTATTCTCGTTCCAGCCTTCCAACTTCGGCCACAGCACTGCAGACCACCATCTGTCAACTCCAGCACAGAAGCAGCCGAAGACTCCCTCTGTCACAGCTCTCCAACCTCCAACACCATCCTCTCAGAAGTCGTCGTGAGCACCGCTGCACACAGAAGACTCAGCAGCGACTTTAGGAGCAACAACCCAGCAGTTCCATCATCATCCACGTCGCCACCATTGCCCCTCATCCTGGCCGTCTGCTCCACCAGCAGATCCCCTGCACCGACCATCCTCCATAGCCGCACCAGCAGAAGAGGAGTTCACGCCGCCGCTCCCTGCTCACTGCCACCACTCGCGCCAGCAGAGACAGAGCACCACCACAGCAACCCCATGCAGATCAAGAGCAGAGCTTCTCCAGCCAAAACCCGAACCAACCCCTCTATTCCAGCCATCGTCTCCGGCGTCCCTCCGTCGCGCCCACATCCTCATACATACAGGTAAGTCTCTGGTAAAGTTCCTCTGCTGTAAGCTCCTCCACTTTCACATGCACACACACACCTTATGTTTTAAAGTTTAAATATTTCTTTATTTTATCCTTTATATATATATATATTAAAATTGTTATTGAAGGTTTTTTTCTGTTTCCATATGTATATTCTGTATATTGTTATTAGTAAATTGATCTGGATGATATATTATTGCCATTATATTAATTGTATTAACGTAATTATATTGATTTTACTTGTGTTGTATTAATTGTTGTATTATTATTATTATAGAATTTTTATTGTGAATATGAGAATTTGATTAGATAAAATAAATTAGATTTGTATGGAAGATAGGGTCCTTAAATTTTGTTCTTTATCTTTCCAGGATGGACCCAGGGAGTAGTGGTACAAATGCTGAGGGTGATAGAGCAGGACCTTCTAGTATAGGAGGTGGAGATACTGATGTAGTGTTGCATAGTGTCACCTAACAAGTGATGGCTGAGATGGCCAGGAGCTCAAGGGAGCATAGCTGCGCGATTGAAAATTTTACACGGATGAAGCCCCCATCTTTGCTGGAGAATCTGACCAAGTTATAGTTGAAAATTGGGTCCAGGACATTGAAGAGACATTGGCAATGCTTCCATGTACCGAAAAACAGAAGGTAGTATTTGTAGTGTTTAAAATAACAGGAGAGGCAAAACACTGGTGGAGATTAGCAATATTGATTGAGGAGCAAAGGCTAGATCCAGTGTCGGGGACGTGGAGTTGATTCAAGGAGCTATTCTTCGAGCAATATTTCCCTGCTATCATTTAGAGCGCAAAGGCAGGAGAGTTAATGCACTTAGTCCAGGGGCAGATGACAGTATTTCAGTATGCAGCTCAATTTATTGTTGTATCGATTTGCCCCGCATTTGGTACCAGATGATGAGAAAAAGGCAAGAAGGTTTGAAGAAGGCTTGAGGCAAAACTTATTTGAGTAGGTTATCGATTTTCGGGCTCAGACATTCGCAGAGGTCGTAGGTAGGGTTACGATTATTGAGAGTGGTATGCAGGGAGGCATCGTAGCTTAGAGTCAAAAAAAGAGGCCCACTCCTCAAGGTTTTCAAGCAGGTTCTAGTTGGGGCCCATAAAGAGGAGACCGCTATAGGAGAGGTCTGAGACAGACGACAGGACCTCGTGAGAATTAGGGAGTTTAGACCTACCTTGTGTGTCAAACATGTGGGAAATGACATCTGGGAGAGTGCTGAGTTAGGAGAGACATCTGTTATCATTGTGGGAGACCCAGCCACATGGCACGAGCATGCTCAGGACCGTTGATCCAGGTTCCAGCTCCCAGACCCTACCCTGGAGGTTATCAGGCCCCTCGTGGAGGTCAGTAGAGGAATATAGCTCTGGCGAGGGTAAATGCGTTGATTCCAAAAGACGCTGAGGTAGCTGGAGACGTTGCCACAGGTATCTTTACTGCTTTCCCATATCAAGCTGTTGCTTTATTTGATATAGGTGCCACCCATTATTTTTTCTCAATAAGGTATGCTAAGTTAGCTGGGATTAAAGCACAATTGTTAGATGTTGAATTAGGTGTTGCCATGTCAACTGGATCTACTGTGAGATGTGGGAAGGTACTTAGGAATTTTCTAGTGGCCATCCAAGGGAATGTATTACCAGCTGATCTTGTGATACTAGATATGTACGAATTTGATGTAATACTGGGTATGGATTGGCTAGCAACAAATCACACCAATATTGATTGTCATCAGAAAGAAATAATTTTTAGACCCCTTGGTGAGCAAGAATACAAATTTGTGGGTTCACGTGTGCATGCCTCACCACAGTTGGTATCAACCATGCAAGCAAGCAGACTACTTTTGGATGGAGGTTAGGGGTTTATGGCTTTTGTAAAAGAGGTGTCAAGAAATGAATCGAAGCTTGACTAATGCACCAACAGTATTTATGGATTTAATGAATTGAGTGTTTCATCAATATCTAGAACAGTTCGTGGTGGTTTTCATTAATGATATACTGGTCTACTCGAAGAGTTTTGAGGAGCATGAGGCACATTTACGACTGGTACTTAAGATGCTCAGGGAAAAGAAATTGTATGCCAAGTTTAGTAAATGTGAATTTTGGTTAGAGAAAGATGCATTTCTAGGGCATGTTATATTAGGGGATGGAATTTCAGTGGATCCCAATAAAATAGAGTCAGTGGTAAATTGGGAAAGGTCGAGGAATGCTTAGGAGATTAGGAGTTTCTTGGGACTGACGGGTTATTACTGTCGGTTTGTAGAGGGATTTTCAAAACTATCAGGGCCTTTAACGCGACTGACTAGGAAGAATGTTAGATTTTCATGGGATAATGAATGCGAACAAAGCTTCTAGGAATTAAAACAGCGGTTCATTACTGCACTAGTACTAACGATTCTGTCTGCAGGTGATGGCTATGTAATTTACAGTGACGCGTCTTTGAAAGGGTTTGGTTGTGTGTTGATGCAGCATGGTAGGGTTGTATCTTATGCTTCCCGACAGTTGAAAGAATATGAAAAGAACTACCCCACCCATGATCTGGAGTTGTCTGCAGTAGTACATACATTAAAGATTTGGAGGCATTACTTGTACGATGAGAGATATGAGATATTCTTTGATCACAAAAGTTTAAAGTACTTCTTCACGCAAAAAGAGTTAAATATGCGGTAAAGGAGATGGTTAGAACTCATCAAGGATTACGATTGCACCATCAGCTACCACCCAGCTAAAGCAAATGTGGTGGCTGATGCACTGAGCCATAAATTAGAGGGTACAACGCAGTTAGCAGCAGTAATTCAGCACCCAATTCAGCTGGACTTGGAAATGCTCAACATGGAGTTAGTTGAGGATGATCCTCGGGCATTTATTGCTAGCCTAGATGTGCATCCTACACTATATGAAAAGATTAAAGCCGCTTAGGGGGATGACCCATACTTAGTAGAGGTAATAGTCAGAGTACAGGATGGTCAATGAGAGGAATTTAGAATTTCTAATGATAGGGCTCTGAGGTTTCACACCAGATTGTGTGTGCCTGCGGATGATGATATTAGGAGAATGATTCTAGAAGAGGCTCACTGATCTCTAGACACGGTTCATCCTGGCTGTACTAAAATGTATAGGGATCTACAACACTATTTCTGATGGAGTGGCATGAAGAGGGAGATTTGTAGAAATGGTGCAGCAATAGCGTTGAATGCACAGGTAAGGCTGGAGCACCAGAGGCGGGCGGGTCGGGCAGTTGCAGCCACTTTACATCATGAGTGGAAGTGCGATCACATATCATGGATTTATAATAGGCTTTACTGCCGGCAACGCCGATGGTCACGGAAGCCATCTAGGATTGTTGATCATCAGTGATGAAAATCAACCCACACTTTACTATTAAGTTAGCTACCTATGAATAGTTAGTAGAGATTACGGTCAGGATACTGTCGATCCCATTAGCGTGCCAGTATTATAGTCTGGAGACCGTTGACCCAAGTTTACATCATGATTTTTGGAAGAGATGTTTGCAGGAGGCTTTGGGGTATCAAGTCGTATTCTTTCAACATCGCCGTCTATCCCAGGATAGATGTTCGACAGATAGAGAAACGCTCAGGTGCTGAGGATATGCTGCGAGCGGTGTATGGATTTGGGGGTAGGTTGGACCCAATAGTTGTGCGGTGATTGTCACACAACAGCTATCAGGCCAATATGACATGACCTCTGCGGCACTTATGGTAAGAGGTTGCTTGTTTTTATACTGGGATGAATTAGGTGAAGGTGAGTTTTGGGGGCACAAGATAGGCAGCAGGCGACGATAAAGTCAAACTTTATTCGGATGAATCATGTGCAGATAAGTTGCCAGAACAAGGCTACGCAAATACTCACCTGGTGGCGAGAAGGAAGATAAGTCCGGGTGACCATGGATTTTTGAAAAAATAAGACACGAAGGGAGTCATTTGAGGTTTGGGAGAAAGGTAAGTTGCGCCTAGATTAGTGGCCCATTTAAGATACTTGAGAAGGTTGGGCCAACTGCCTATATCGACTAGTTACCACCCGTTTGTTTAGAATACATGAGTCTTCATGGTTTCTATCGTTAAGGCAATACATTCTCAGATCCTTTCAATATTAAAGTACGCAGAATTAGAATAGTGCGCTCTAGCAGATGGAAGCTCGAGTGCAGATCTTAGATAGAAAAAAGAACAAAGAATTGCGCCAGTAAGAAAATACCACTAGTAAAAGTCAATGGAGGAATTCAGTGAAGAAGAAGAAGCTGATTGGGAGCTTCTGAAGAGGAATGGAAATTAGACAAAAATACCCACCATTGTTTAGTGGGGTACAGTAGGGATATGTAAGTTTAAAAATGCAGTAAAGTGGTAATTTGGTTCGTACGGTGTTGTTTTTTTAATGTTGTGTAATTGTAAGTTAGAATTAGGAGAGGCCTGGTATGTTTGTAGTTTTGGGATGAATTTATTTTAGGATTAATTGTAATCTCCCAGAATGCTTATGAACCGAAATCCCCGCCACATTGAGAAAGTTAATAAATGTATAGCCCATTTCTTATTAAAGGCTGTGGAACGCTAAATAACAATTTCCCGAGACGAAAATTGTCGATAAGGCGGGAGAATGTAGAGACCCGAAGAATTATAGCCTTTAAATAATAAACGAGGGAGACAAGGGAGACAGAAGAAAAGGGAATTATAAGGGGGGGGGTCAGAGCTAGGCTGCATCAACGAAGTGCTTATTTGGATCGTCGACAAGGGAAGGGTCTCGTCGACGAGGAAGTTTATCGCAGAGGGTATTTCAGAACTTAAAATCATCGACGAAGGTTGTGGAGTTCATCGCATGAACTTCCCTTTTGACCTCGCGATGAAGAAAGTAACATGTCGGTTGACAAAGGCAGCGTGTTCTAAGAGCAAAATCGGATTTTCAGTGGAGAAAATTATGTGCTCTCTCCTCTCTTCTCTCTCTCTCCCTAAATCGTACCTCTCCACCTTATCCATTAGCTTTCTGGCCTGTTATTCACGGGGTTCGGATATGACGGCAGTATTCCTAGGACTCTCTCTTCACTTTTCTAGCGTAATCAGTTGGTTAGGCCACTTGGGATCCATCCAAAACCAGGATGAGGGGGATATTTGAGCATTCAGATACCCCAGTGTATTGAATGTAGAAGATCTGCTGTATATGAAAAAATACTAGGGGTTTTGTGAAGTAGATTAAAATTAAGATATTATATTTTTAGGAATAGGGTTGTTTTTGTGGGACCTGATGGGCAAGGGTTGAGGACCCTAGGGTGGTATTTCAGTGAACCTAAGTAAAATGATTATTGGATTATAGTTTAGGATGTTGCATGGTGGATTAGTGGCTATGGTATGAAATTATGAGGTTAAGCAGTTGTTTGATTGAAAACCGATACGTGGGTATCTCAGGATGCGTGAACGATGAGGTTAGCAACGTTGGATTGAATAATAGTATGCTCCAATAAGTAACGGGGTAAGGGAAATATGCTATGCTAGGAATTTTCTTATGATTGTCATGTAGAACTATATCGTTTTCCTATATTATATTCAGAGTAAGACATATTGGTCGTAGAAAATAACATATTTCGAAAAAGTGAATATATTTAAATGTGTGGCATGATTTATAACAAATCTAGTACTAATCTATACAGTTACCAAATTACCATGTTTTTACAGTTGATAGGCAGAAAATATCATGAATAAATCTATGTTTTATAAAATGATGATTTCGTTATACATTAGATTAGCAATTTTACAGAATATTCAGATACCCCCCCATGATTATCTATTTGCATGATACATGATTGATCGTGTGTTATATATATAGATAAAACATTAATGACAACATATTCAGAAAACATGATTGTAGTCAGAGCATCAGAATACAGGACATAAACTGTTGGACGGTTATTAGATCAGCACATCAGTTTACAATGTTTTTATACACCTCATGGTAATCAAATAGTAATAGAGATATAGTCAATTACAATATGTATATAAATTAAACCTGATAGATAGATTCAGTTAGAAACGCACGGTCCATAGCATTTTCAGTTCAGAAGTGCAACCACATTACTCAGATGTAGTGGTATCAGCAGTCCATAGTGCCTGCCGTTTGTGGTCAGACTCCCTTCAGATAAGGGTTAAGGAGCGATCGATTTGGAGTCAGTTGACTACCCTGATCGAGACAGCCAGGATAGGTCGCTTCGGGGCACCTCCATGCATGAGGTTAAATCAGACTTCCGGCTTATCTAGGGAAATTGTATTCGTATTCTAATATAATAATATATATATATATATATATTCAAGTTTCCCTCATCCTGCTAAATACGTAGCTTACACATATGAATCTTAGAAGTAGCTTAGACCAAATTCAGAAAAAATCTTTTAACATGTAAGCCCAAGCATAACCGGCCAAATCGAGCTAATAATGCAATGTTATATGTGAGTTCATAATCAAATTTATTTATGGTAATTCCAAATCAGTTTTATAATATGTAAACTCACTTGCCACACACTAGTAATATCATATTTCATCTTAGTGAGCGTTGCCTCATTCTAGTGATTTAACATTTTTTAGGTGATCCAGTTAGGCGAGCAGATCAGGCTCACAGGTAGAGGGGACTACGGTACTGCCCTGACAGTAGGGTAAGTATTTTGGGTAGTCATTTTTGAGTAGTCCCTAAGCCCAGATGAGGATATTTTGGGAATGGTTGTGTATGTATATTTTGAGAAATATTATGACACTCTGGTATTGTATATATATGGTTATGGTTGTATGTATTCTTCTTCTCTCTGCTTAGGTAGTTTACTGCGTCTTAGATTCCACGGGTTATATCTGGTCCGTGATATTGGTTTGATTTATATTAAAAGATATTAGAGTAGGGAAGTCTCACAATATGTAAAAAAATAAAATAAATAAATAGCAAGAAAAAGCAAGTTGTTACAACAAGTGTATCCTCGGTACCCCACTTTGGGTCCGGGTTGACTTTGTTGATATTATTATGGTATCAGAGTATTTTTATAATAGAATTTATAGGGTTGTTATAGTAACATGTAGCACAATCTGGGTCGAGTATCATTTGAGTGACATGGAGAAATTTGGGTCGTCTAATCTGTGTTTTCCCTAGAAGGCTTGATTGTTGCCACATCAGCGATCCTAGTCAAATTTTGAGGATCAACTCGGTGCTAACATGTGGCAGGTGACATCACCCTATCACAGTAAATAAAAAAAAGGAAGTCACTTGTTGTAATAATGGTCAGATAAAGAATGCGCAGCAAAATAAAACACAAAAAACAACATAACAAGTATATAAAAACGACAAGAACAGCAACCCGAGATTTTACATTATTTGGCAATACCTACATCTATGGAATCAATCGGCACAACAATTTCACTAAGAAATTATAGAGTACATAGTACACTTCTCAAAATGATCTCTCTTTTCTCACAATATCCTCAGATAAGGATATATAGACTTTCCTTCAGAAGTTTCCCCCCCAAAACCAACCAACTTAACGTTTGAATTCAAATTTTTAATTCTATTTTACAACCTAGAAACAAAACTGTCGATGATTTTGCTTAGATTTCCTAAAATCATCGACGGTATGAGATATCGAGAGCATTTTCTAAAGATGTCTGAGATTTTGGTGAAACCTTCGATGGTTTCAGAAAAGCCACAAAAAACCGTCGACAGTTTTCTCCCAGAATTCTCCACTATGTTATTCTCCTTGTGTAGCTTAGTCATCTTAAGAAATGAGCCACCATTCACAACAATCTCCACCTTGGCAAATTTCTGCCCCTTAGAAGAGTCCAGAAAAATATAGCTCGATGCTCCACCTCAATCATAGAACGTTAAGTTGGGTTTGTCTCCCTTTTAACACTTAGAGACATGAAGTATGTCCTAGGAATGCTAGAACTTTTTAGAACAAACCAATTTAGTCAAAATATCAGCTGCATTTTTGTTGGCCTGGTTAGGCTTACAAACTCTTGGTTTTGATGATAACAAAGTAAAGTTATCTAATGTGTTTCCAAGTGATATTATTTCAGACAAAGGTGATTTGCTCAAATTTTACATACCCTGACATAAAAGCTTACAAGGATCAAGGAACAAGGAAAGTCACACATGAATTCAAGTGATCCATAATGAAAGCTCATAGAAGTCTAAAAGATTAAAGAGCAGCATCAAAAAGACTCAAAGCAAAGAAGTGTCAAATGTGTTTATAGAACAAGCTTTGTAAGTACTTCAAAGTTGATTCAAATGTGAATTTTCATTTTGAAGCTCATTAGGCAAAGACATACTAAAAATTCTAAAGTTTTAAAGTCTTGGAACATGTTTTTCAAAGTTAAAACAAGTTAAAATTCCAAGGTTAATTAAACAAAAGAGAGAAAAATAAAAAAAATGACTTGAAAAGAGAAACAGCCAGTTGAAAGACGACTGTCTGTATAAGGACAGACGACTGGCAAGTTAAATAACCTAAACTAAGAAGAATAGAAGCCTGACAGACGATTGTCAATCAGCTGATAGACGACTTCCAGTGAAAATTGAGACATCTGTGCATGTTTTGTTAGCTAACTGCCACCCTTATGAGTGTGGTTTAAAACTGAGTTGTTCTGGTGACAGATGACTGCAACTTTGAGGACAAGTGACTGCCACCTCTCTGTTTGTGAATTTTATAACTGTAATACATGGACAGTCAATTGTCAATGACTACACAGTCGTCTAGCTCGTAGCAGATTTCAAATTTTCCAATGGACATATTCTTGAAATTTAAATTATTTGAAGCCCAAACTAATTCACAAATTGGACCCTGCTCCAAGTAAACTTGGGGAACAAGCAAGAAGTCTTTCTCCATCTATAAATACCCTCAAGGTTCATTAATCTAGACACCAAGAAATTAATTCAGTTATCATACTCTCTCAAAACTTACTGAAATTCTGAAAGTTTTTATTGCTCTCATCACTCACGAAAATCTCTGAAGTCTTGCTGAGATTCTCAATGTGTTTGTGCATCGATTGTTGAGTCTTTCATCTATTGAAAGATACTTACGGTGATAAATCTTTAGAGCTTCATATTGAATTTTCATATTCTGAATTTACTGAAGTACATAGTTTTTCAATTTGTACTAATTAGCTCTTTGAGGAGCAAGTTCTTGTACGCCTTATTTTATATCTTTGTAACAGATTGATTGACGATTCGAGTGCTGAATCGTAGGACCAAACAAGGGGATATTGTTTGGAGAAGGCGGGTTCTAGCCTTACCCAAGGACTGTGTTAACTGGAATTGTTCCGCCTGGAAAAGGAATAGTGATAGTGAATCCTTTGGTGGTTTTGCCAAGGGGGAGGATGTAGGCTATGTTGAAGCCAATCCTCGTAAAACCCTGTGTTCTTCTTTCTCTTCCCTACTCTTTGTTTTTTTTTTTTTTTAGCAAAAGTTACAATCTATGTGGTTTCTTTAAAATTAATAAATTATGAGTGTTTGATTGTTAAATAGACCGGAAGGTAATTTGTTTTGGTTTGATCAACATTGATTGCGGAAACCGAAAGGGACTACATTGGTTGATCTTACCTAACTTATTATACTGAAAGTTTATTTAAAAGCTAAACATTGGGAAGAAATGTAATTGTGATATAGGGCTTATACAAGTTCAGTAAATTTTCATATTGATACAGGGCTATTATTACA
This sequence comes from Malania oleifera, assembly GCF_029873635.1. NCBI lineage: Eukaryota > Viridiplantae > Streptophyta > Magnoliopsida > Santalales > Ximeniaceae > Malania > Malania oleifera. The sequence continues at coordinate 61,525,473 of NC_080425.1, forward strand.
AAAATTGAGTGGTTGATAATTTTACTTTGATTGTGATTACTCTGATATAATTTTGATTGTATTTGAGCGTTGATTACTGTTATAACAAAAAAGGTATTAAAAAGGAGGAATAAAATTTTTAAATCCTAATTCACCCCCCTCTTGGGAAAGCTATTCCAATTTCAATCGGTATCAGAGCCTAGTTATAGTAATTCTTAACAAGAAACTATAAAGATATCAAATGGCAAATATAGGAGTAGCACCCTTCGGTGAGGGCCAATCCTCAACCCATCCGCCAATCTTTTGTGGACACAACTATACCTTTTGAGAAAAGAGAATGTAAATCTATCTATCCACCAATATTTTGTGGACACAACTATACCTTTTGGAAAAAGAGAATGCAAATCTATCTCGCAGACATGGATTGGAAAGCATGAGAAGTACGTAACGCCCCGAACTTTTAAACCCAGTTCGGCGCGTTATACCTGATAAAATCCCTGATAATCCATAATCCATGATATACGCAATGGAAAATATTAACATAATCTCCAAATAATATAAAAACCATAATCAATAATACTAGAGTTTACTATCCTTATATAACATCCTTACTATCCATCCAACACCTACATTACTATAAATACATACCTCCCCACACATTCCAGTATTTTCACAATCATTCCTTACTCAACAGCCTTAAAACATAAAGATATAAAACATAAATATTTACATTCCCCAAAATTATCAGTATATACCATTTCTTTTAATACTTCTCAAAAAGTCTAAAAATCCTCGAGCTCTTTAAGCCCGACCTCGAGGATATCCTGAAAAAGAAATAATCATATTCGGGTGAGGCACATCTCAGTAAGGGATGAAACAATATATTAAAATAGTGTGTGACCAACATGAGTTTATATAACACATAATAATTAACATTTGAAAATCGTTGACATAATTTTTGAAATCATTTTCCGATCCTAACCAAACACATGTAAAAGATTTAACCCATGAGATTACCTAAGGATAGGGGCGATTACCCGCCCATACAAGTAGCACCCCTCTGTTCTGATACCTAAGCAACCCGAAGGTCACAATTGAAGCATACCAAGGCACTCACCTTACTCAGTAAGCCCTCAAGTATTAAATTGATCTCGTACTCACATAGTTCAAACAAAGGTTTACCAGCGAAGGCCCCAAGGATAAGGAAATCTACCCGCCCATACAAGTAGGTTTCCTCTACCCTAGTACGTTATGCAGCTACTGCCACACCTAAAGTTATTAACGCACTCGCCTTTCTCAGTAAGCCCTCAGGCGAAGAGTACGCCCCACCCAATCATAACATGTTCTACGTACATACATAATTCTAATATCATAATACATCATTCTTTCTATCATTATTCAATCATACACATCTGTTCATATTCATAGCTTAACATTGTATTGCATTTCACTTTAAGTGACTCTTTCTCATTTGTATCATTCACGTTTCACATTTCATTTCATTGCATTTTCATTTCATTGCATTTTCATTACATTGTCATTTCATTGCATAACGTTTTTATTTCATTCCTTTGTATTACAGCTGGTGTTTAGCCATCATCAGTTAGTCCACATAGAAATGCATTAGAATATGCTAACACAGCTCCTTTTAGCTATCATCAGTTAGTCCACATAGAAATGAGCTAGATATGCTAACATGACTGTCTTTTAGCTGTCTTACATTTACATGGTTGCATTTAACATACACAGGCAACATTGTCCATATCACATTTTATTCATAATGTCTTACTTACTTAGTCTACATCTCATACATTTAACATATATTTGCCCAGAATCTCATGCCACATAGTTTAGTAATAAAATTCATACATTGCCTATAAAATGCGCCAACCAACATTTAACGTTTATATACTGAAAATACCTTTCATTCCATACATAATTACCCTGAAAATATTTTTCTACTTTCATCAGTTCATTTTCGCATATACATACATAATAAAAACCCTAAACTTGAAAAAATATAATTTAAATGGCTGACATTTTAAACTCATACCAAAGCATATACACGCATATATAACACAATTTATTTTCATTAAATACATAAAAAATTATGATTTAATATATATTTTTCTCCTTACCTAGTTTCTTGAACTACATCAACAGGGACTCCAAAAAATACCTGCGGCGCTCACCCGGACCTTGAATAAAAAATCCTAATTCCATTAAATCAATCATAAATAAAATATTATTTTAATATTTCCTAGGCCTTTAAATACCCAATAAATAATTATACCCTTAAATATAGCCAAATTACCAAATTTCTCAATCCCACTCTCGCTTTGGAGTGGGGTCTAGAAAACCCTAATTGGAACTTTACTTATGTCAAAATGATGACGATCACGACTAGGATCCCATGGTGGTACCTGATCATCGATTTGACTGAAGATCTAACAAGAAATTGAGAAATTAGGGGAAAGTTACCTTACCCTAGGATGGTGTCTACGCCGCTTCCACGACAAATCCGCTCCAGTAGAAATATTGGTGGCGGAGTTAGGAATCCAACGGCACCTTCCGTTTTCCAATCGTCACTCATTAGGCCGACGAAATTGAGGAGGGAGAGAGAGAGAGAGAGAGAGGTGGAGGCGAAGAGGCGAGATGGGTGAAAGCGCAGATTCTCTCTGTAATTTAGGAAGCTTCAAGCTTCCTTCTTTCCTTTTTTTTTTTGTTTGCTTTCCAATTCCTTACAGGTTAAGTTTTGTATATATATATTTATTTATTCCAATTAATTCATTTTTACTATTTTATTTATTTAATTTAATAATGTTTAACTAATTAATTACTAATAAATAATTTAAATTTATTTTAAAATTTTTTTTCTATTTTCTTTATTTTTTTATTTAACACATTAATTTAATAATGTTAAACTAATTAATTGATTAATAATTTTAATTAATTAATAAATTTTTTATTATTTTTTTTTCTAGGTTATTACAAAGTAGTTATGGATGGAGACCTTTTTCCCACTAAGTTAGTAGATGGAAAACAGATTCCAAAAGAGAAAAAAGATATGACCAATTCAGATTATAAAATGCTTCAAATCACTTCAAACACTATAAATGATTTATACTATGCTTTAGATGCTAACGAATTTAATAGGGTCATGACCTACAAGACGGCTAAAGAAAAGAAATATGGGACAAATTAGAAGTAATATATGAAGGAACAATAGATGTTAGAGACAATAGGATAGACATGTTAACAAGCGAGTATGAAGCATTCAAGATGAATTCGAATGAAACCATATCAAGTATGTACACAAGATTTACCCACATAATCAATTCCTTAAGTGCCTTAGGAAAAACTTATACTACCTGCGAAATGATTAGAAAAATTCTAAGAGACCTTCCCTCCATATGGGTACCAAAGGCTATAGCTATCACGAAAGGTAGAAACCTAAAGACCACCTCTCTAGATGAACTCATAGGTTCACTACTTACCTATGAAATGACCTTAAAGGAAAGAAATCTTAAACCTAAGCATAAAAGGTCAATTGCATTAAAAGCTTCTAGTAACAGCTCAAGTGAAGAAGAAGGTGAATCAAGTGACTTAGATCAAGATGAATTAGCATTCATCACTAAAAGATTAGGCAAATTCTATAGGAGAAATAAACGGTTTCCTAGAAAGTTTAATAAAAAGAAACCTGAAAAAGGAGAGACAAATAGAAAAGAAAATAAAAGTAAAAATGAACCTCCTATATGCTATCATTGTAAGAAACTAGGGCATATCAAGCTGGACTATCCGTTACTCAAGAAAGAAAAGAAGAAAAAGATGGAATCTATGAAAGCCATTTGGGATGATTCAAGCTCTAGCGAGATTGAAAACGAGTCAAGTGGATAAGAGATGACAAATATATGCTTCATGGCTAATGACGAAGAGGTAAACTTCTACTATTCCTCTACAGAATCTTACGATGAGTCTTATGATAAGTCTTGTGATAGCATGCCTTCCTATAAATAATTACAAGCTAAGTTGTTTTCTTTACATAAGAGATTCATAAAAATTTCTAAAAGAAATATAACTTTGAAAGATCAAAATAAAGAATTAATGAAGCAACTTGAAACATCTAAAACCAGTGAAAAGGAGAAAGATTCTTGTATTGAAAAATTAGAAGATGAAATAAAATAAATTACTTAAGAGATAGGAAAAGTTAAAGAAGATGATTTAAACAAAAAGGAGTTAGAGATGATCGAACTTAAAAAATCAGTAGAGGATAAAGAGAAAATTATATATAACTTTACCAAAGGAAAAGAAAACTTTGAAAACATGATTGGACAACAAAGACTAAATGGAAACAAAGAAGGGCTATGTTATATTGGAAAAACAAAAAAAGGAATAAAAATTATACATGGGATATTTTTTCAAAGAAGCCAAACACTATGCTAGTAATTCTTCAAACAATAAACATGAACACACCACTTGCTACATGTGCAAAACTAAGGGTCATGTAATGTTCAATTGCCCTCTAAAAAGAAAATATGTCAAAGTACAAGGTGAATGGAAAGTAAATAATGGAACTAAAAAAAATTCAAAGAAAGTTAAGAGAATTTGGGTTCCAAAGACTAATACAATGAATCCCTCATTGTAGGTATGCTTTAGGACTATACCGTCAACGGATAAATGGTACTTTGACAGCAGGTGTTCAAGGTACATGACAGGTGATAGAACCAAGTTCACCACATTAAAACAAAAGGATGGGGGATACGTCACCTTCGGCGACAATGCCAAAGGTAAAATTATTGGCGTTGGGAAAATAGGTAAAGAACCTTCTCTTACCATTGATAATGTGCTATTGGTAGAAGGATTAAAACACAATCTTTTAAGCATAAGCCAATTAAGTGACAAAGGGTTCAAAATAACTTTTAAGAAAGAAAAATGTGTTATCCAAAATTCTAAGAACAATGAAACCTTGTTTACAGTTGATAGGATAAATAATGTTTATTGTATAAACCTTGATAACTTAGTAAATAAAAATGTAAGTTGTTTGGCAGCAATGAATGAAATAAGTTGGTTATGGCATAGGAAACTAGGACATGCTAGCATGGACCTTTTATTCAAATTATCTAAGAAAAATCTTGTAAAAGGATTACCAAATACTAAATTCATAAAAGACAAGGTGTGTGATGCATGCCAAAAAGGAAAGCAAGTCAAAACAAGCTTCAAACAGAAAAAATAAAAATAAAAGTACATATCTACTAAAAGACCCCAAGAACTCTTGCACCCAGACTTATTTGGTCCAACTAGAACCTTAAGTTAAGGAGGCAAACAATATTCTTTTGTAATAGTAGATCACTATCAAGATTCACTTGGGTATTATTCTTAGCAAACAAATACGAAGCTTGTGATATGCTAGTCACCTTATGCAAGAAATTACAAAATGAAAAGGGTTATACTGTAACTAATTTTAGAAGTGATCAAGGTAGGGAGTTTAAAAACAAATATGTTGAAAAATTCTGTAATGAACATGGAATAAATCATAATTTTTCAGCACCTAGGATTTCACAACAAAATGGAGCTGTAGAAAAAAATAATAGAACCCTACAAGAAATGGCAATAACCATGTTAAAAGAAAATAATCTACCTAAATACTTTTGGGCAGAAGCTATGAATATAGCTTTTTACATTATAAATAGAGTATCCATAAGATCAAGTATAAAAAAAAACACCGTATGAATTATGGAAAGGAAGAAAACCCAACATTTCCTACTTTCATGTATTCAGATGCAAATGTTTTATTCGTAATACTAAAGATGATTTAGGAAAGTTCGCTGCAAAATCTGATGAGGGTATCTTCTTAGATTACTCTACAAATAGTAAAGCTTATAGGGTTTATAACAAAAGGACTCTTACTATTATTGAATCAATACACATAACGTTTAATGAATCAAATAATTATGACAATAAAGTTAAGAAAGATGAAAAAGAAGATATCTCACAAAAAGTAGAAGATCTTGAAATAAAAGAAGAAAATAATAATGAAGCTTCAAATGAAAACATCATAGAGAATCTAGAACTACCAAAAGAATGGAGATATGCTAAAAGTCACCCAAAAGACCAAATTCTTGGTGAACCATCAAAAGGAATAACCACTAGAGCCTCGTTAAAAAATATTTGTAACCATTATGCTTTTCTTTCTCAAGATGAACCCAAGAATATAGAAGAAGCCTTAAAAGATGATTCTTGGATCATAGCTATGCGGGAGGAACTAAATCAATTCAAAAGGTGTAAAGTATGGGAACTTATACCTAAACCCAAAGATAAATTTATCATAGGAACCAAATGGGTGTTAAGAAATAAAAAAGATGAAAATGGGATACTTGTAAGAAATAAAGTTAGGCTAGTAGCACAAGGCTATAATTAAGAAGAAGGTATAGATTACAAAGAGATCTTTGCTCCCATAGCAAGAATGGAAGCTATAAGAATGCTTCTTGCCTATGCAACCAAGAAAGACTTCAAACTATACCAATTGGATGTAAAAACTGCATTCCTAAATGGTTATATAAATGAAAAAGTTTTTGTTAAACAACCTCCAGGTTTTGAAGACTCTAAAAAGCAAAATCATGTATTCAAGCTAACTAAAGCCTTATATGGATTGAAACAAGCTCCTAGAGCCTGGTATGAAAGACTAAGCAAGTTCCTACTCCAAAACAATTTTTCAAGAGGAAAGATAGATAACACTTTATTTATAAAAACCAAAAATAATAATATGCTTATAGTACAAATTTATGTTGACGACATCATATTTGGAGCAACTCATGAAGATTTATGTAACGAATTTTCTACAACTATGCAAAGAGAGTTTGAAATGAGCATAATGGGATAATTAAATTACTTCCTAGGGTTACAAATCAAAAAAGCTAAAAATGGAACATTCATAAATCAAACTAAATATATCAAAGACATGTTAAAAAAGTTTGATATGAAGGAAAGAAAACCCATAGGAACTCCCATGAGCACCTCAACAAGTCCTAACAAGGATGAAAAAGGAAAACAAGTAGATACCAAGCATTACCGAGGAATGATAGGAAGTTTACTTTATTTAACAGCAAGTAGACCGGATATCATGTTTAGTGTTTGTATGTGTGCTAGGTTTCAATCGGCTCCTAAGGAATCACATCAAATTGTAGTTAAACGAATCCTTAGATATTTACTAGGCACACTTGATCTAGGTTTATGGTATCCAAAGGTAACTGATTTTGGAATGATAAGTTATTCAGATGCAGATTATGCAGGATGCAAAATAGATAGAAAGAGCACTAGTGGGACTTGTCACTTCCTAAGACACTCACTAGTTTCTTGGTTTTCAAAGAAACAAATTTACGTAACATTATCTACAGTTAAAGTAGAATACATAGTAGCTAGGAGCTGTTGTGCTCAAAACTTGTATATGAAACAACAATTAAGGGACTTCAAAATACAATACCAAAAAATCCCCATAAAGTGTGATAATACAAGTGCTATAAATATTTCAAAGAATCTGGTATCACATTCAAGAACCAAACATATTGATATACGTCATCATTTCTTAAGAGATAATGTAGATAAGAAAGAAATAGTACTTGAATTTGTTAACACTCACGATCAATTAGCTGATATATTTACAAAACCATTAGCTGAAGATCAATTTGTGTTTATCTGACGGGAATTAGGAATGTTACATGTAAGATAGGTTAATTAGGAGAGAATCAAATTTTTCTTCAACTCAGACAACTGCCAGACACCAAGTAGGCGCCTGACAGGCTACTGTCTATCTGGAAAGACAGTGGATAGACGACTATCAACTTGGTGATAGATGACTATCTCGCGGTGATTCATGTTTTTTTAACATAAAAACACTCTTTTTAAAACCCCCAGGCGGCTGTCCATTCGTATCCTCTGCTCTAAACTAGCTCCACTTCATTCTCTTTGAAGTTTCTTCTCTTCAAACCTCTTCCCAACAACACTCCCTCAAAACCCTACCTCCTTCACATCTAGGGTTTCATGAATTTCTACTTCTTCTCCAGAATGCCACGAACCAAATCATTCAAGAAAAAGGACAAAGCATCTTCTTATTCTTCAAAGGCTGCAAGCAACAACGACATAGAGAAATGACTAGTTTCATCTCACGCAAAGGCATTGTACCAAAATCATATCTCTACAGTCGATCCAATGTTTTGTAAGGTATTAGATAGGATGGGATAAGTTCATTCTTCACCAAGTTAAGGAATACTATCCTAACCAGATTAAAATTTTCTACTCAAACTTGGTAAAGAAAGACATTGGATTTGATACTAAAGTTTTGGCTACGCCACACTCGTTACAGAAAATACTTCGTATCAAGCATAGGGATTTTGAATGCAATCCAATAGAAAAAACAGTGGACTATGGAGCAGGGTTTTTCACCATAAGAATTTTTGCCTTTTGTGATGAATGATCAACCCATCTATTTTGGACATCCTCCACTATACAAATAGCTCAATATCCAAGCACAAATCCTTCACAAGATCATTGCTTATAATATAATTCCGAGGTCAGGATCCTTTGATCATGTGTCTTTCTTCAATTGTTTCGTTATGTGGTGCATATTTAAAGGAAACAAATTGGATTTAGCCAGCCTTGTACTCAAATGGATGGTTATGAAGCTCGAATCTCCTAGAATTGGGCTTCCGTATGGTGGTATTATTTCCTTAGTATTTGCTTATTTTTCAGGTCATCACTTTATCTTCCAAACTGGTGAAGGGAACCCATTACAACCTATTCTCCTCTACTACCTTAAAGAGGATGGGTTATAAAAAGTACACCGAAGGATGGATGTTTAGGGGCAATAGACTAGCACGACCAGCATCCTGAGAAGTTGATATGCCTCCTTGGTTTCTCCCTTTTTATCAGCACTATTCTAGCTTCAGTTCTGAAATGAGGGATAATTTTGCTTCTCTTCAAGACAAGATCACAAATATTGATGATAAATATACTTTACTCGACAAACGTCTTGACAAAATCAAGCAACGTGTCACCCAAAATCACCCAAAAGAAGAAGAAGAAGAAGAAGAAGAAGAACTTGCTGAAGATAGTGACACAACCTCTGATGCTTGACTATAGACTTTTGATGTTTAAACTTTTGATATTTTGCATGCTACACATGCTCAATTTCTGGATGTATTAGGCCTTTTTGTTGATGTCAAAAGGGAGACTGTGTGTGAGCAAAGTTTATGAGTTTTATGTTACATCTGAAATATGTTTGATGTACTACGAGTTCTATGAACTATGAGTTTTACGTTACATCTGAAACTGAAGCTTTAAATCTTCTGAACTTATGTCTTAATGAGATTATTTTAAGTCTATACTTATTGACAGGGGGAGCATTAATTTTATTTAATATCTTTACTCTTTCTTTGTCATCATCAAAAAGGGGGAGACTGTTGGCCTGGTTAGGCCTACAAACTCTTGGTTTTAATGATAACAAAGTAAAGTTATCTAATGTGTTTCCAAGTGATAATATTTTAGGCAAAGATGATTTGCTCACATACCCTGACATGAAAGCTTACAAGGATCAAGGAACAAGGAAAGTCACACATGAAGTCGAGTGATCCATAAGGAAAGCTCATAGAAGTTTGAAAGATTAAAGAGCATCATCAAAAGGACTCAAAGTAAAAAAGTGTCAAATGTGTTTATAGAACAAGCTTTGTAAGTACTTCAAAGTTGATTCAAATATGAATTTTTATTTTGAAACTCATTAGGCAAAGACATACTAAAAATTATAAAGTTTTAAAGTCTTGGAACATGTTTTTCAAAGTTAAAACAAGTTAAAATTTCAAGGTTAATTAAACAAAAGAGAAAGAAATAAAAAATGACTTGAAAAGAGAAACAGCCAACTGACAGACAACTGTTTGTATAAGGACAGACGACTGGCAAGTTAAACAACTTAAACTAAGAACAACAGAAGCCTGACAGACGACTGTCAACCAGCTGACACACAACTACCAATGAAAACTGTGACGTCTGTGCATGTTTTGTCAACCGACTGCCACCCTTCTGAGTATGGTTTAAAATTGAGTTGTTCTGGTGATAGACGATTCCACTTTGAGGATAGGCGACTGCCACCTCTCTATTTGTGAATTTTATAGCTATAATACATGGACAACCGACTGCCAATGACTACACCGTCATTTGGCTCGTGGCAGATTTCAAATTTTCCAATGGACATATTTTTTAAATTTAAATTATTTGAAGAGCAAACGAATTTACAATTTCGACCCTACTCCAAGTAAACTTGGGGAACAAGCAAGAAGTGTTTCTACATCTATAAATACCCTCAAGGTTCATTAATTTAGACACCAAGAAATCAATTTAGCTATCATACTCTCTCAAAGCTTACTGAAATTCTAAAAGTTTCTATTGCTTTCATCACTTACGAAAATCTCTAAAGTCTTGTTGAGTTTCTCACTGTGTTTGTGCACTGATTATTGATTCTTTCATCTATTGAAAGATACTTACAGTGATAAATCTTTAGAGCTTCATATTGAATTTTCATATTATGAATTTACTGAAGTACATAGTTTTTCAATTTGTACTAATAATCTTTTTAAGGAGCAAGTTCTTGTACGCCTTGTTTTATATCTTTGTAAAAAATTGATTGATGGTTCGAGTGTTGAATCGTTGGACCAAATAAGGGGATATTTTTTTGGAGAAGGTGGACTCTAGCCTTACCCAAGGAGTGTTGTAACTAGTAATGTCCCACCTGGTAAAGGAACAATGATAGTGAATCCTTTGGTGGTTTTGCCAAGGGCGAGGACGTAGGCTGTGTTGAAGCCGAACCTCGTAAAACCCTGTGTTTTTCTTTTTTTTCCCTACTCTTTATTTTTTCTAGCAAAAGTTACAATTTGTGTGGTTGCTTTAAAATTAATAGATTCTGAGTGTTCGGTTGTTAAATAGACTGGAAGGTAATTTGTTTTGGTTTGATCAGCATTGATTGCAGAAACCAAAAGGGACTACGTTAGTTGATCTTCCTTAACTTACTATACTGAAAGTTTATTTAAAAGCTGAACATTGGGAAGAAGTGTAATTGTGATACAGGGCTTATACAAGTTCAGCAAATTTTCATATTGATACAGGGCTATTATTACAAGAATTGAGTGGTTGATAATTTTACTTTGATTGTGATTGCTCTAAATTAATTTTGATTGTATTTGAGCATTGATTATTGTTATAACAAAAAAAGTATTTAAAAGGAGGAATAAAATTTTTAAATCCCAATTTACCCCCCCTCTTGGGAAAGCTATTCCAATTTTAATTTTCAAATATGTGAACCTTTTCCAACACGAGTTCACCTGAAGTAATCAATTCCCGAACCCTGTGAAACGTCGCATCGATATGTTTAGTTCTGGCATGGTACACTTGATTCTTTACCAAGTAAATGACACTCTGACTATCACAATGCAGCACTACTCCATCTTGCTATAATATCAGCTCTTTGACCAAACCGGTAAGTCATAAGACTTCTTTTGCAGCTTAGGCAACTGCCATGTACTCCGCCTCAGTTGTGGACAATGCTACCAGAGAGTGAACCATGGATCTCCAACATATAAGTCCTCCTACAAGGGTAAAGAAATAACTCATTGTAGATCTTCTGTCATCCATAGCCCTTGTATAATCAACATCTACAAACCCCGTAACTAAAGGACAACCCTGTTGCTTGCTGAGCATGATGTCATAACCCGATATACCCTATAAGTACGTGAATATCCATTGGATGGCTTCCCAATGTTGTCTTCCTGGATTAGATAGAAACTTACTTACCACACTCACAACATGTGTCAAATCTGGCCTCGTACACACCATGACATACATTAAACTCCCCACAACGCTAGCATAGGGGACCTTTGACATGTTCCGGATATCCTCATCCGTACTTGGGCAATTTGCTTTGCAGTAGACAACTTAAAATGACTCGCTAGAGGTGTACACACCGGTTTTTCATTAGCCATGCTAAACCTTTCCATCACCTTATGCACATAATAGCCCTGAGATAGCCATAACCTCCCTCAGTTCTGTCTCAGCGAATATTCATCCCAAGTATTTTCTTGGCTGAACCAAGATCCTTCATGTCAAACTCCTTATGCAATAGTTCCTTTAACTGATTCACCTCAGTTAAATATTTTGTAGCTATCAACATGTCATCGACGTACAATAACAAGAAAATAAGAGAACCATCATCAAGTTTGTGTTAGGGATTTATATTGAAAGACATGCTTTATGTAATAGATTTTAGTATTTATTAATAACTTTAGTTATTCCATTTTAATGAGAATCTTTGTGAGCAATGTTTATATGATATTATTTATTTAATGATTATGCATATGTGCCTTTTATTCTATATAGTAGGTGATCTAGTGTGTAAAGTACAGATTATGCATAAAAGATTAGATCATCAGTTCTTATAGAATATAAGTTTTTTGTTCATAGTATTAAATGATATTGGACACACAATTGGTAGGACTGTGGCACAAGATTTTAATAGGCCTGTCTTTACAATTGGGAATGGTATAATTCTAACTCCTTATGCTAGATAACTTTGTGTGTAATGAACAGGACCGTCTTGGGTAATTTTTTTTATACTAACTATATAAAACAATTAATACCTCAAAGTTATTATGAGTGCTTATGCTTTTAATCCCGATATGATTATTGGACACATGCATATAGTTTTTATTACTTTGATTCATAGAAGAGTGAGATTCTTTATGGGTCAAAATACTCAGTGAGTTGGGTGATGATATATGTCTATGGTGAACATTAATTATTGATGGAATCCACGTCCTGGTAAATGGATTGATGATACCCCCTTGAGGAAGCTTATAAGTTTTGATTGTGTCAAATCCTGCAGGAGGATTTTGAATCCGACACATCAAATAAGTTAAGTGAAAGGTCTCAGGGAATTAATGTAACAATTAATTAAATTGTCAGTAATTTAATTTAATAGATGAGTATTTGTAATCTTTACGTGGGGAGATAAATAAGCATTTAATAATAGGAACTTGAAACTTAATTTCGAATATGACAGGGAGTGCAATTATAATTCTTTAATGGTATGAATTATAATTAATGTAATTAAGGATGAATTCGGATTGGATTAGGAATTCTTAATTATGTGGGAAACCCTAGTCATATTTGCCTAGAGGTCCCTACCGTAGCCTATATACACACATTCCATTCATCAGTTAGGGGAGAGAAGCAAACTCTCTGTTGGAATTGGTGTATTCCTAAGAGGGGGGAGAAATAGGTATTTAAAAATTTCTGCCTAGGTTCGGTTCAAATCACAATTCAGTAAGAACACAACCTAGGGTCTTTCTACGCAACTCCAAAACCGAACACAATATAACTGAGTAGATATTAAAATAAGATATAACAGGCTCTAAATTTTCAATCATTCATAATGTTTATCACATGCACAAAAAATAAAATAAATCAGATATAAGCAAACATGTGCAGGAAAATAAAGTGTAGGAATATAAAGAGCAGACATAGAAAATAATATCGAGGTTTGGCCAATACTCCCTACATCCCTGCCTCAAGCTCGCAAGCAAGAGGATTCTACTAAGGCTCGCATAAGGGTGGAGTGGCACCAAATACAAAGCCATATAGAATGGTGCACCAAATTCTCCTAATCAGATCTGAATCGGTCCGTGACTTTCTTAACTGGGTTTAAGTCTATCTGGTGCTCTCCTAACCGAGTCTGAGCAATTCGGGACTTTTCACAAGGCAAGTCTCCCTCTCCGACCATACGTCGGGAATACAACAAATAAATACTTTTGTACAACAAAATATGCTTCCAAGCAAGCATATATGTGTAACACTACAGCACAAAAATACACTCACATATGATATGAATATAAGCTGAGTATGAGTATGGTGTTTTTATCAATATAATCTTTGAGTATATATAATGAGTGCTCAAAGATTTTATGCCCAAGTAAAACTTTTTCTCCAAAAATATTTTCTTCTAAATAAAGTGTTGGAGAATCTAGGGATTAAGGCTCAAAACTTAGTTTTGCAAGCACACGCAAGTGAGCCTTTGAATCTTGCAATGGATGTGCAAGATTCACAAACAAAGAAATAGATTTTCTCCAAGGATATATATCAATGAATATATATGGAGAAAATTTTGATTTACTCTCAAAAGTAAGGTATGAAGCGTGAATAAAATATCAGAGTAAAATAGATTTTGTTTTGTAAAACAAATGCCCAAAAGAATGCTTAAAGCAAAGTTCTCTTGAAAGATTTAATCAAAGAAATAACATAGAGAGTAAAAATAAAGTATAAAATTTGAGAGAGTTTTTGGGCTAATCAAGTTGCTAATTAGGAATTATGAGGGGGTAATTATAGTTTTTCCACAAAATATAACCGTTGGGGACATAGGAGGAATTTTGGAAAACATTTAATGAGGCTTAATTAAAGTTAACCTCTATTTACCTTGGTAAAAACTTGGCAACTCGAGAGGTTCGGTCGACCAAGGGCAAGGGCCGGTCGACCAACCTATGTAAATATTCAATTTTCAATCAAAAACTCAGTTGACCAGAGAAGCATGATGGTCGACCATCTCAGGGCAATTATGAACCCTTCGTGGGTTTGGTCGACCAAGGCAAAAAGCCGATTGATCACTTATATGGTTCGGTTGACCAAGATGCTTTTGATCTATATGGCTGGTTGACTGAGAAAGGTGGAAGAGTCAATTTTGATTGTTTGGTCGACCAAGGAAGTTACGTTCAAAAATGGGGCGGTCAACCAAGACAAGTCAAAAATTTGATGTTCTCCCTATTCGGTCAACTGAGGGATTTTTAAGGCCAACAGGTCAGTCGATCGAGGCTCTTTGAATGTTCAATATAATGCCTTTTTTTACCTAATAAAATTTCCCGTTAAATGTGCGAGTATGGTTTTTAAGTGAGGGAATTTTCCATGAAAGATTTTGTGTCCTAAGGTCAGCTATGGTTCTTGTTCGGTTCCTTACGGTTAAGGCTTTTGGATTAAGCCAAAAAATCTAACGTCGGTCAATTGAAGTCTGTCTATGGCCTTTTAATTTCCCTATGATTAGACTATGGTCATTTTTATTGACTTTTTAGTCCAATCCCTGTTTTGATGCTGACAAAGCACGTGTATCTTATGTGTACATTTAGTGTGTGAACAAGTTTACATGTCCGCACGAACATAAAATACTGAAAAATGGAAGCCAGCACGGACATAAAGCTCACACACTCCTAGCGAATTCAATGGAAAATGAAGTGCAAAAGAAGAAGATATTTTGATGTTATCTGTATTGCATTTAATTTTTTATTAATTGGTTTGTAATAATGCATGCATTTGCATGATATGGATTGATTGGTCAGACAACCTTAGTTTTACCATAGGGAACCAAATCACCTTAGAGCAACTTACACTATTTATAAAAACCTTTTCCATAAATATTAAAATCATACAAAAGGTTTTAAAATAATTAAAGGTCAAATTTAGGGACAAAACAAGAATTTTGATGCCCTCGGTCGACCAAACTAGCCTAGAGTCAAAAGTTTGACATGGCTCGGGCAACCAAACCTTTAACATTATAAATGCCTCAGTCGACCGAAAAAGTTAAAAATTAACATGTTGATCTAGCCTCAGCCGACCGAACATGGTTTGAACATATTGCCCACAATCGACCAAAGATGAGATGTGACTTTCCTCACCTTCCTCAGCCGACCGAACTACTAGTTCATATTTACCTCAGTTGACCGAGTTCAATATTTGGCAGACCAAACCACTCACCGGGTGACCAAAACCACGAAGCCCTAAGAAACTCGCTTGGCTCAGCCGACCTACCATTGGCCATGATCGACTGAATTGGAAAATTTCCTGAGGGCCATTGTGAGTGTTCGGGCGATCGACCCTAGGCGTCGGGCGAATGAACCTCTCGGGTTGCCAAATTTTTACCGCATTTAACTGAGTTTATTTTTAATTAAACATCATTAATATTTTTCTAAAATGACCTCTGTGTCCCAAATGGTCATATTTTCCAAAAATTCTAAAAATACCCCTTCATTTCCTTAGATTAGCAATTTTAATTAGCCTAAATTTTTGCTCAAATCCTTTGTTAATCAAAGGTCCCCCAAATCATTTTTATTACTAAAATTATTCTTTGGGGGCAAAATCTTTTAAGGAAAACTCTCCAACTCCCTTTCACTCTTTCATTTCCAAATTATTCTTAAAGTGAGTATATTTATTTTGGGCATTTATTTTTATATTCACATGCACTTACTCTCACTTAAGTTTTATCTTGAAAACCATTTTTGAGAATAGCCTTAAGATTTCTTCCAGTTATTTTTCTTGATAAACATTTTTGGAAGAAATCCTTTATTGCACAAATATTTTTCTTGAGCCTAAACTCCAAATTCTTCAAACATTTTTATTAGCAAAAATATTTAGTGGAGAACATAATAATCATTTTGACATTTTCATATGTTTTATTTGTGCAATAGTTATTTAGAGTAACACCCTTACTCTACTGAGCATAATGCATATCATCAGAGAGTGCATATATTGAGCTTAAATGTGTATATTTCCTCTTGTATTTTTTAGAATCATTTTTATGTACAAAAATGATTTTATCGTATTGGTTGGGTTCATCCCATAAATTGAATTGGGGAGTCTCAACCCCATAAGTGAGACCGGTTCAGTTCGGCCTGGTAAATTGAACTAGGGAGTCTCCACCTCGTAAAGGAGATCAGTTGGGCTCAACCTGGTAATTGAGTTAGAATTTATCTCACCCCCTAAGGAGAGGTTATAACGGCTTCTGCTTTTCCCGTTTAAGTATGCAGGGTTAGTGGAATCTTTAGGGGTATGCCCAAGGCAGGGACGTAGGCTGGTTTGGCCGTAAAGGAGATAAGTTAGGCACAACTTGGTAATTGAGCTGGGGATTACCTTGCCTCGCAAGGAGAGGTTGTAACGACTTCTGCTCTGCCTGTTTAAGTAAGCAGGGTTAGTGGAATCCTTAGGGGTATGCCCAAGGCAGGAACGCAGGCTGGTTTAGCCGAACCTTGATAACAAATGTCATATGTCTCTCTCTCCCTATCTCATTTAAATTATTGCCCTTTAGTTTCCATATGTGTATACTTGCTTATTTACTGTTATAATTATTTGCATGCACACAATTAATTCAAATAAGATATGCTGCACACGTGTATGTCTGCACTGATAGCCTAATCATTTTACATACATGCTTTTAATATTGAATGGGATATGAATTGTGGTGAATCGGCAAATATTTAAATTAATCAAAAAGTTTTAAAACCTAATTCACCCCCCTCTTGGGATCACGCCAATTCCAACAATTGGTATCAGAGTCTGGTTGCAATAAGCTTAACCGCTATTTGTATAAAGATTGCAATAACTTATATCTGGTGTATCCTTGTTTTGAGGGTCAATACTTTGATAATCCTCTACTGCTTTTATTATATAGATTTTATCGTTTGATTATTGAAAATGCTTTTGTAAAATCAAATGATTAGAGGATTTGGAAAGCGTTTATCAAAGTCTTTCATATCCCTCTGAAAATGTTTTCAAAATGCATAAGTTTCCCATTTTTGAAAATGAAACAAATTTGCATGACATGATTTTAATGCATACCATTTGAAGGCCATGCTTATTTCATTTTGTGCCTTAGTCACTAATACTTTTACAAAGTTTATATTTTTTTTAAGTGGTAAGGATTTTGGGAACCATGAGGTATTGAAAAATCCGAGAGAGAGAATAGTGCATCTTCTGAGCTTAAACGATTAGGAAGGAGTAAATCTTAAAGGTATATCTATTCTCCTTCTAATAGTCTGAATATTTCATGTTATGATTCACACGATATATTTAGTATTATATTTTTGTTGTGAATCATGTTATGATTATAGTATTAATTACATGATATCTTTTGAGGTCCATTTCAAAGGAATTTTTTTTCTCATAAGATTTTAGAATTTATTATATAAGGGGTTACAATGGTGATAAATGCTTACATTGTGTTTGAGCTAAAAATTCTAAATTTAATATACACTATCATCATACTACGAACATTAGGAAAATCAAGCCAGTATGAGAATTCTAGTGAAAAATCCAATCAATTCCGCTTAAGGTATATACATTATTATAATTGGTTATTATCTGAATATATTGGCTATTGATTGCTCAAATGAAATCCCCTTTCAAATGGACAAATAAGTGTTTACTTGTTAAAATATTTTTGATGTTATATTTATGCTTAAGGTTTGAAATTCTTGAATATTGCATATCTTGTCCATCATACAGAATTGAGTTTTAGGGAATTAATCATTATACTGATATCATAACCCTAAACTCATAATGAAGCTAAAATGCTTTTATAGCTCATCCCCATATTAGAAAATATTATTTATGCCAAATATTATTGATTGAATATAAAATTTGGTTGCATAACTGAGGGAGTGCAAAGAATTTGTTTTTGAACTACTAATCACTATCCAAATATTGTGAGATTTTAAATTCTTTGATGGATAGTTATTTGTAGTTATTGCACTAAATGCTCACAATCTATCCTTTGCTTAAAGATTAATTACATTTGATGGATGGATTATATCTCGAAATGAATTGCTTTGTGCCGAATGCTACTATCCATTGCTTGTTGAATGAATATATTGTTTAATGGATAGTTTACATTGATCGAACCACTAAATGCATGCTTGATCTGGAATGCCGACTGCATGGCTGATGCAGTATATTGTGATTTGCATACTGGTAGTGGATATAGGTTCTCACATGCTTAAACAGAATGATTTCTGCATGACGCAAATTATTTTTGAATTGTTTGCATGAATCTTTCAGGTTTTAGGTACATGAAAAAATGAGAAAATGTTCAATTTACAGACGACATGCTGCCAAAATTTCGATAGAATTTTTTTTAAAAACGAAACTGTGTATTAATAAGTTAATGCATACTACGATATTTTTGAAAGGATGAGTGAATTATAAAAGAATATTAATTTTTCATCCTTAATTAAAAACGCATGCATAGTAACTTAATAGGTCAGTACATGTTGAATCCTATAAGCTAGCGCTAAATTGAATAAACATGTGCATTTTCATACTTCTTAAAAAATTTCCTAGATTGCTTAAAACTTTAAACACAATTTATGGTCTAGGAAAATCTGGTTCATGGACACTATTTGGTCCAATCCCTTGGATTATGAGCTTCACTTTGGACCTAAATGGACGATCATAATCTCCTAAATTCCAAGTGCTTGTGACTAGGGAAATTGCGTGACTTAGGGAGAGTTTTCATTTTACACACACTCTTTGTATTTTGAGTTGTGTCATTCGTATTTTGAACCCCTATTGCATCATCCTGAGTATAGCCTTGATTGACTATCGTGCATTAAATTGAAATGAAATATGTCATGCTTGCATGTTGAAAGACTAGTATTTGCTGCATGCTGAATTCATTTAAAAGGATGAACATATGAGGAATGCACTTAAGTGAACATCATCCCTGAGCTTAATTCAAGTAAGCGTGCATGCAAATATATAGGGGAGCTTAAGCCCCAATCTTAGGACAAATCGGTAAGAGCTTAATGCCTATAGTCTATTGCATGCTAAGTTTTGATTATGAAGGATGAACATTTGATGGATGTACTTAAATAAAATTCATCCTTGAGTGTAGATGCGCTTGTGTCTGCTTGAGACTATACCAGGGAGTTTAAGCCCCATCCCTGAGATAAGGATTTTAATTATTCACCCTGTCAACTCACATCCTCTATTGTTTCTACTTTTTGAGTCCGAAACCTTTTTAGGTATCATGAACATCATATCATGTCTTCATTGAATTATCTTTGATATGGATTGTTCCTAGTACGCATGAACACCATGCATGACTTAGTGTTTGATTTTTAGCGCATGTGTGTTTTAGGAAAGATTTTACTGGTGGAACACAAATCGTTTAACATATATTCAGTAAAAATCGATTAGGAATGAAAAATAATACTTATACTGTTTGAACTCTCAATGAACTTTCATAATCAACATCAATATAAGTAGTTAAAGAATCTAAGCACTTAGTCAAATTGATAGGGGGAGCATCTGAAATTAAATTCCTATTTTGTTGTACTCACCAACTTTTCTTGCTTAGATTTGATGTTCTAAATTCATTGTGGCGTGTGCTTAATGAAATTATTTTATTGAAAATCTTTAGTTAAAATATATTGTTTGGCCACACGTTCTTTGATCTGGCCATATGATCTTAATCTAAATTGTTATATCCATAGGATCCATATGGTTGTTTTTCTGGTTGTCTATTGAAGTATTTTGTGCTTAAATGCAGAACCCTGAAAACATTTGTTTGCTTGAATTTTATTTAAAGTTTCTCAGCAAGCATCGCCCCCGGTGTTTATTGAAAATTATAAGGGGATATATACTTTTATACATACATATATATATATATATATATATATATATTTAAAAGCAAGATTTGAACTTACATAGAATATACCTTATTTCTTGCTTATGGTCGTGAATGCTTTCATGACTGTGCTAGTATTGTATTGAAATCTTTATGTCATGAAATTTATCTTTTTTAAGGGTGTTGCTCAACTGGTTTATTGGTTTTAAATGAACAGCTAAACTGTTTTGTGTGCGATATTTCCAAATTTTTTGTAATCTGTTTTAAATTTTATTTATGCCCAAATCTTATGCCAAAAAGAGAGAGATTATTTTTCTAAGAAAAATAAATTTTATTTGAAAAACGGGGAGTTCTCTTTGTTAAGTCTGTTTTAAATGATAAAATTATTTTATACTTAGCTTAACCCTTTTTGTAGATGCCAAAAGGGAAGAATTTTATGTGCAAAATGTTTATGACCAAAAAGGGAAGTTATTTTAGGGCAAATAACATAGGGGCAAATATTTGAGCCTGTGCACTAATGCTTAAATTAAATGCATGATCATTTGTGATGTCTTCTTTCGTGAATATGCTTGAGCTTTACTGTTTATATTTTCTATGCATATTGTTAAGGGGAGTCTTTTCAGGCTGTACCCATTTTGCTTTGGTGCGTTTGTCATCATCAAAAATTGGGAGATTGTTGGCTTTTTGAGTCCAATCCTTGTTTTGATGCAGACAAAGCACGTGTATCTTAAGTGTGCATTTAGTGTGTGAATAGGTTTACATGTCTGCACGAACATGAGATACCGAAAAATGGAAGCCAGTAAGGAAATAAAACTCACACACTCTTGGAGAATTCCATGGAAAATGAAGAGTAAAAGAAGAAGATATTTTTATGTTATCTATATTACATTTAATTTTTTATTAATTGATCTGTAATAATGCATGCATATGCATGATATGGATTGATTGGTTAGACGACCTTAGTTTGACCATGGGGAACCAAATCACCTTAGGGCAACTTACACTATTTAGAAAAACCTTTTCCATAAATATTAGAACCATACAAAAGGTTTTAAAATAATTTAAGGACAAAACAAGAATTTTGATGCCCATGGTCAACCGACCAGTTCGAGCTTTAATCAGCTTGGTCGATCAAACTAGCATAGAGTCAAAAGTTTAACTTCGCTCGGGCAACCAAACCTTTTGTAAAGACCCGGAAGTTTAAAAAGATTAAAATAATTTAGAAATAAATAAAATAACAAATAAATAAATAAAAGGAATGACGTGGGAAAAAAATTAAAAAAAATAATAATTAAGTAACTAAATTATTAGTTGTTAAATTAAAGTAATATAATATATATATATATATATATATATATAAAGTAATCTGAAGAAGATAAGAAGAAGAAGAAAGAAGAAGCAGAGAAGTAGCACGCGGCCCCCCACCCTCCTGAAAAAATTTTATTTCTCCAGCACGCCAACCACTTCCATCTCCGCCTCTCTCCTTCTCTAAATTTCTTGGCGAATTGGTAGCGGATCGGGAAACGGAAGGTGCCGTTGGATTCCTGGTTTCGCTACTGACATTTCTACTAGAGCGGATTTGTCGTGGGAACGGCTTAGGTACTGCTCTGGGGGAAAGGTAATTTTTTTCCCAATTTCTAGTTCAATCTGCTATTGAATCGACGATCAGACACCACCACGGGGTCTTAGTCGTCGTTGTTGTCATTTTGACATAGATAAATTTTCAATTGGGGTTTTCTAGGCCCTACTCCAAAGCAAGAGTGGGATTTGGAAATTTTGGCAATTTGGTTAAATTTAAGGGTATATTTATTTATTTAAGAATTATATGCCTAGGAAATATTTAAATAATATTTTATTCAAGAATAATTTATTGGAGTTAGGAATTTTTTTATTCAGGGTCCGGGTGAGCGCTGCAGGTATTTTTCGGAGCCCCTGTTGGCGTAGTTCAAGAAACCAGGTAAGGGGAAAAATATATATTAAATCAGAATTTTTTATGAATTTAAATAAAAAATAAATTGTGTTATATGTACATGTATATGTTTCAGTATGGGTAAAATGCCAATTGTTTAAATTATATTTCTTTCGAATTTAGGGTTGTTTATTAGATATGTATATGCGAAAATGAACTGATGAAAGTGGAAAAATATTTTCAGGATAATTAAGTAAGAAATGAAAGGTATTTTCAGTGTATAAACACTAAATGTTGGTTGGCTTATTTTACAGGCAGTGTATGAATTTTGTTGCTAAATTGTGTGGCATGAGAATCTGTGCAAATTATATGTTAAATGTATGAGATGCAGGCTAAGTAAGTAAAACAATGAGAATAAAATATGATATGGACAATGTTGCCTATATATATTAAATGCAACCATGTAAATGTAAGACAGCTGAAAGAGAGCCATGTTAGCAGATCTAGCACACTTCTGTGTAGACTAACTGATGACATCTAAAAGGAGCTGTGTTAGCAGATTTAACACGTTTCAATGTAGACTAACTAATGATGGCTAAAGACCAGCTGTAGTACGAAGTAATGAAATAAAATGTTATGCAATGAAATGACGATGAAATGGCAATGAAATGAAATGACAAATGTAAATGATGTAAATGGGAAAAAGCCACTTAAAATGAAATGAAATGCAAAGTTAAGTTATGAACAGGAATGAATGTGCATGAATGTATAATGACAGAAAAGAATAATGTAGTATGATAATAGAAGTATGTATGTACGTAGAACATGTTATAATTGGGTGAGGCGTACCTTTCGCCTGAGGGCTTGCTGAGTAAGGCGAGTGCACTAGTAGTTTCAGATGTGGTAGTAGCTGCATAACGCACTAGGGCAGAGGGAACCTACTTGTATGGGCGGGTAGAATTCCCAATCCTTAGGGCCTTTGCCAGTAAACTATTGTTGAATGCGTGAGTATGAGATCAATCTAACACTTGAGGGCTTACTGAGTAAGGTGAGTGTCCTGGTATGTTTAAATTGTGACCTTTGGATTGCTAAATGTATCAGAGCAGAAGGGTGCTACTTGTATGGGCGGGTAATCACCCCTATCCTCGGGTAATCTCGTGGGTTAAACATTTGCATGTGTTTGTTTAGGATCAGAAAATAACTTTTAGTATTATGTTAATGATTTGCAAATATTATAAAATGATATGTATAGTCTCATGTTGGCCACACACTGTTTTAACATATTGTTTCTTCCCTTACTGAGATGTGTCTCACTCGAATATGAAATTATCTTTTTCAGGATTTCCTCGAGATCGAGCTTAGAGAGCTCGAGATTTTATAACATTTTCTGGAAGATATAAGAAAAAATGGTATATTTTTATGTTAACTTTGATATGTATATTTTATGTTTTAAGTTTTATAAGATATGGATGGTTGTGAAACATACTGGTATTAGTGGATAATGTTTTGGAGACATGTATATATTTGAATACTGGTGGATGATTAATTTATTATGGTTGGTAGTTAAAATTAGTAAACTCTGGTATTATCTTATGTGGGGACTATGGTTATGTATTCCGCTGCGTATATTATGGATTATCAGGAATTTTATTAGGTATAACGTGTTGGACCCGGGTTTAAGGTTTCGGGGCATTACACCTTTGGCATTATAAATGCCTCGGTCGACCGAAAAAGTTAGAAGTCAAGATGTTGACCTAGCCTCAGCCGACCGAACATGGTTTGAACATATTGCCCATAGTCACCGAAGCTGAGATGTGACTTTCCTCACATTCCATAGCTGACCAAACTGATAGATCAAATTAACCTCAGTTGACCGAGTTCAATATTCGATAGACCGAACCACTCACCTGGAGATCAAAACCACAAAGCCCTAAGAAAATCACCTAGCTCAACTGACTGGCCATTGGCCACGATCGACCGAACTGGAAAATTGCCTAAAGGCCATTGTGAGTATTCACGCAAAAGATTGTAGGCGTCGGGTGACCAAACCTTTCGAGTTGCCAAATTTTTACCACATTTAACTAAGGTTATTTTTAATTAAACATCATTAATCTTTTTCCAAAATGACCTCTGTGTCCCCAATGGTCATATTTTCCTGAAATTCTATAAATACTCTTCATTTTCTTAGATTAACAACTTTAATTAGTCAAAATTTTCTCTCAAATCATTTGTGTTAACTTTACCGTGATCTCAAGAGGGGGGGTGAATTGGTATTTTTAAAATTTAAGCACTAGGCCAATCACCTAACACTAGTATATTCACAACCCTAGGGTCAATCTAGTGCAAGAATATAAATATATACAAGAAAGTAAATAGACCAACTTAATCAACCACACATGCACCAGAAAGCAGTACTATAAAGTTGACACACAGAAATGTTATTGAGGTTCGGCCAATTGCCTACTTTCCCGCCTTGGCTAACAAGCACAAGGATTACCACTATAACTTGCTCACTTAAACGAGTGGAGCGGCACCTATACAAACCAGTTCAATTAGCACAAAGCTGACCTCAACCTTTATAACAATCCTTACCAGGCTAGATTACCGCCCCCTCAGGCCACGCCTGGAATCACTCAGATTTACAATCAAATGGTACAAATAAAAGTGCTTTCAAGTAAAGCAGATATGTATCCAAATGCGTTCAATCACATACACCGCAAATGATTTAATACGTAAGCTCAGTGTGGTCTAAATAGTTCAACTCTTAAATGTATTTTCTATCAGTATAATGAGTACATGAGAGTGTCAACAATCAATCTTTGTATTTCAAGATATTCTCAATCAAGGTACTCAAACAAAGGTATCACTCAAGTTTCAAATATTCCAAAGTGCAGAATATATCAATCACGTGAATAGTGTATATGCTTGGTTTGCAAGATATATGTAATCTTTGTATTTAGCAAAATGATATGTATTTGAATAAATATAACAACAAAGACCAATATCACAAACAAAAATATCTTTTCACAAATATATCAATGTAAATACCACAAGATATTTGAGTAGGTTTTGAAAACGTTTTGTAACCCAAAATAAATACAAACTTCCTAAGTTATTGCAACGAGAATGCAACACTTGGAAGTTCAACACAAGTCTTCTTAGGCTAGGCTTATGAGCAAAGCCTCCTACGAATACTTACGTTATGCTCTCGTAAAAATCGATTCAAATACTCAACAAATGAGAGAGCTAACCTCTTAATACCAACACCCAATACATTTGCAAATGATATAGAGAATTTAAGAAGATAAGTTTGAGTGGTTTTAGAGAGAGTTTGAGTAGTAGGAAGATTTTTGGCTTGAGAGAAAATTTTCACTTTATTTTGCTAATCTTGTTGCTAATTTCCCCAAATGAAGGAGTATATATAGACAACCTATAAAATATAACCGTTGGGGACATAGTTGGTATTATTAGAAAAAAATAATGGCATTTTAATTAATTTAACCCTATTTTAAAAAATTAACCACGGTAAAAAATTCAGGGCAACCCGAGAGACCCAGTCTACCAGAACCATTTTGGTCAACCGAAGTTCATATGGCTCAGTCGACCGGGACATTTTTGAACTGGGGACTCGGTCGATCGGACGTACATGTCCGAGGTGATTTTTCCATTTTATCGAGGTTTGGTCGACCAGGAAGATTTGCACTAGGTGATTTGATCGACCAGATAGTTGGGATTTCTCCTGAGGACCCTCAGTCGACTAGACAGTTGCAATACAATTTGGGCTCGGTCAACTAGTTGGTCAAAATATTGACCTCAGAAGGTTTCAGTCGGCCAAGCTGAGGTCAAAATATTGACCCAGACTAGTTTCGGTAGACCATGGCAGAATGAATTGCCAAGGTTGGTCGACCAAAAATGAGCAAAGTGTGCATTTTGGTCCTGATTCAATACACTTTCACCTTATTCAAGTGCCTAACATTTATAAGTGCAAAAGTGAGTGTCCTAGGGTCATTTTTAGGTCCTTTTGAAGACACGAAAAAAATTCGGTCGACCGAAGGGTAAACCCTAAGGTCTTTCTAAGGTCATTTTTAATTATTCTTAGTTTGAGCTTACGTAATAGACCATGCATGTGATGGAAACATATATTACAATCATAAATATAAATTGGTCTTCAAAATTCATTTACTTTACATGCATCTTGATCTTGACGATTGAGGTTCCTACACATAATCTCATATACTCATTAGATATTATGATTATTTGTCATAATCAAAACCGAGCGTGACCTATAAGGTCAACAATTTTTTTAATCAAAGTTCCCCTAAATCATTTTTATTGCTAAATTTATTCTTTGGGGGTAAAATCTTTTAAGCAAAACTCTCCAACTCTCTTTCACTCTTTCATTTCAAAATTATTCTTAAAGAGAGTATATTTATTTTGGGCATTTATTTTTATATTCACATGCACTTTTTCTCACTTAGGTTTTATCTTGAAAATCATTTTTGAGAGTAGCCTTAAGATTTCTTCCAATTATTTTTCTTGATAAACATTTTTGGAAGAAATCCTTTATTGCACAAATATTTTTTTTGAGCCTAAACTCCAAATTCTCCAAACATTTTTATTAGTAAAAATCTTTAATTGGTGGAGAACATAATAATCATTTTGATATTTTCATATGTTTTATTTGTGCACTAATTATTTAGATTAACACCCTTACTTTACTGAGCATAATGCATATCATTAGAGAGTGTATGTTTTGAGCTTAAATGTGTTCATTTTTGCTTGTATTTTTCAGAAGCATTTTTATGTACAAAAATAATTTTATTGTATCGGCTAGGTTCATCCCGTAAATTGAACTAGGGATTCTCAGCCCGTAAATGAGACCAATTCGGTTCAACCCGGTAAATTAAGCTAGGGAGTCTTCGCCCCGTAAGGGAGATCAGTTGGGTTCAACCTAGTAATTGAGCTGGGGTTTATCTTGCCTCGTAAGGCGAGGTTGTAACGGCTTCTGGTCCGTCCATTTAAGTGAGCAAGGTTAGTGGAATCCTTAGGGTACGCCCAATGTGGGGACGAAGGTTGGTTTGGTTGAACCTCGATAATAAATATCATGTGTCTCTCTCCCCCTATCTCATTTAAATTACTGCACTTTGGTTCCCATATGTGTATGCTTGTTTATTTATTGTTATAATTATTCGCATGCATACATTTATTTTAAATTAAATATGTTGTACACATTTATGTCTGCACTGATAGTCTAACCATTTTACATACACACTTTTAATATTGAATGAGATATGAACTGTGGTGAACTGGAAAATATTTAAATTAGCCAGACAGTTTTAAAACCCATTCACTCCCCTTTTGAGATCACACTAATTCCAAAAATTTTGAACTTACATTCACATCATGTTGACCTTATAGGTCACACCCATTTTTGATAATGACAAACACTTAGGTATTTAATGGCTTTCAAGTGTATGTGCAGGTTCATCTTAGCAGATCAAGTAATGGCACATGAAAGCATGAAGATCCTGAGGATTTGTTTCATATTGTAAATTCATTTTATGCAATATGGGTCTGTAATAGTGAATAGGATATATGGTCTGTAATAATTACTTGCATGTCATGCATATAAGATATACTGTAAGCTCAGTAAGACCTTAGGACCCAACACTCATGCATAAGTATCATTCATAATCAGGTGTGTAAAAAGGAATTGAATTGAACATAATAAGTATAAATTAAGTGAGGTCGGGCAACCGAACCCCAGGAGTTCAAAACTCCTTAGGCACCCGAACTACTGGAAAGTCAGTAGTTTGACTTGGGTTTGGGTTACCAAACCAAGAATGAACATCTCCCTCGGACAACCGAACCCTTAGAAAGGCACTTCTCACCAACTCGGGCTATCGAATTTCTCAATTCAAATCAAACCTCGGACAACTGAATTGGTCAGTTCGGTTAACTGAACTTTGCACCGGACACCCGAACCACACGCCAATGTCTCTGACTTTAATTCAACCAACCGAATCCAATTTTGGGAACCCAAACCGTTTAAAAATAAATTATTGACTGAGTTTATTCGGGCGACCGAACTTAAGTTCAGCCACTTGAATCTTCTCGGGTTACTTAATATTTACCGAGTTTAAAATATTTTTAAATAGGGTTAATTTTTCTAATGTATGATAAAACAATGCTAATAATACCCTACATGTCCTAAACGATTATATTTTTACCTTGGTCTATAAATATGAGTTCATTTGTGTGGATTAGTTGTGATTAGCAAAAATCATTAAGTGAAAATCCTCTCTACTTCCAAAAGCTCATATTACCCAAATACTCTCAAAATTCATTCCCTTGTTACATCTTGATATTGTGAGAGCTTATTGAGTGTGATTGTGATTACTAGATATTACTAATACTCCCACTATTCTTGTTTGATTGTTTGAGTTATTCTTGGGGAGTTTTAGTTAAGTTTGTCCCACAGATTTCAATATTATAAATCTTGTGTTGGGATAAACTAACAAACTTTTGGATATTTGTTTTGTTATTGCAAGTGTCATATAGCTTTGTTTTTGTTAGGCAAAAATATTTCCTACAAGCTAAAATATTTTCAAACTACTCTTGTGCATATTTCATTGAAGTAAATCCTTTGAGTTAGTTTAAGTATTTTATTTGCATCTTTGAAACCTTGATTTGTTATTGAGATTTAATATAACTTGTTTAAAAGACATAGCTTGTTTACAATACTCTTGAACATTCTGGTGATAATATCTTGTTGAGTGTTGTTTGTACAAATATTCACATCTCTGAGCTTGCATATTCTATACTGTTGATGTGCTTGTGATTGATTACATTGGTACATAATCTGCTTATTTGAGAAGCATATCTTTTGTACGCAAATTTGATTGAGAAATACTATTGTATTCTTGGCGTGGCCTAAGGGGGTGGTAATTCAACCCGGTAAGGATTGTTTGTAAAGGTTGAGGTCAGTCCCGTGCTAATTGACCTAATTTTTTAGGTGTCACTCCACCTGTTAAGTGAGTCTTATAGTGGTAATCATCGTGCTTGTTAGCCAAGGCGGGGACGTAGGCATTGTGCCGAGCCTTGATAACATTTCTAGGTGTCATCTCCTATTTATCGCTTTCTAGTGCATGCTTGGTTAATTTTATTGTGCAATTTAATTTTCCCTACATATTTAAATTTATTTACATTAGATTGACCATAAGATTGTTTAATACTGCTGCTAGGGGATTAACCTAGGGCATTAATTTTTGAAAATACCAATTAACCCCCCTCTTGGGTTCATGATAAAGCTAACACATCATGCATGCCATGCATTATTATAGACCAAATTAAAAACAGGAATGCATTTACAATAAAATTAAATGTCTTCAATCTTCTTGCTCGTGTATCTTCATGGGATGTGCCATATATACATGATCTTGGCATTTCTTTTGGCTTCCAAGTCCTTTGATATTATGTGTGCTGAAATTTAGACTTGTTCACATACTTAAACAAACACAAGATATTGGTGCTTTATCAGCATCAAAACAGAGATCGAACTCAAAATGTCAACACTCTCATAGAGGCAAATTTTTTTGTGAGAGAAGAAAACCCTAGTAGCCGCTTACGAGGCCACTCTTTCAGGAGCAAGGCGTGTTCAATTAATACAGTAGATCCTGGTCATCTTCAAGAGCTCATTTTCATACTTGCAGATTTGGGATCAAACCAGACAGATCTCGCAGGTATAATCCTAATCACGTAATTTTGGATTGCATGATTTGATTATTTTTTTGTTATCCGTATGCACTACAACCGAATCTTAGGGCTATTCCGCAAGTCCCTTCAATTGGTATAAGAGACTCAGTTGATACTGTATATGGACAATAATATTGTGTTCTTTGAAAATCGATATAATAATACTGTGTTCTTTGAAAATCGAATCAATGCATGTTTAGGGCAGAACGTGTGTATGCATTAACCTCTGTTTTGCAGTGTTATGTCTGGAAATTATGGTCACATGAATGTATATTTTGTGATTGCAATTGTTTATTACAAGATTCATAGCATGTGAACTCCAGTTATGGAGGCATAAGATTTTGTAATCTGATGCAGTTTCATCACATGAATGTATGTTTTGTGATTGCGATTTTTTGTTACAAGATTTGTAGCATGTGAACTATGGTTGTGGAGACACAGGATTCTATAATCTAATGCAACTTCATCCAAGAAGGAGGCATAGTTGCGGTGTGTGCATAGTAGTGGTGAAAAGTAGGAAAAACCCTAGAACAGTGATGCGAGCTTTCGTTCTTTTTTTTTTCTTTTAATTTGAATTTGAATTTGTTTTTGAATTTGAACTTGAATTTGAATTTAAATTTAAATTTGAATTTAAATTTAAATTTAAATTTAAATTTACCTAGATCCCTGCAACCTGATCGAGTAGGTCAAACCCCGCCGGGGGAGCAGCCCCGGTGGCCTGCTGAACCTCGGCACTGCGTAGTGGCAAACAAGGATTCACAGACTTATGATGCAAGTTGCTTGACCATAATAGCCATATATTTATTATATCATATTTCTTGTTTATATATGCTTGCTTGGCGTGTTTGTTGTTCTTGTGCTATGTCATTAGCATGTAAAATTTAAAATTTTAATGTTGGTTTATGCATGTGCAACTTGAGAATAAAATTAATTCTCAAGTTATAATACAAATTTTTTTTATAAAAAGAAATATTAAGGGAATTTGAAATTTTATTTGTTGCGTGTAATTTAGTTACCAATATTGGAATATTAAATTTATTTGAATATTAAACACGTGTTTGTATCCCTCATGAATTAAATAACTAAGTGCGTGAGGGAATTTATTACATATAAATCTCATGGTCTCCATCACTAGTTTATAGGTGAAGTAATTAATTTTATGTGATGATATTAGTATCTTCCTCTCCATCGGATGAAATTAATTACAGACTCACCAAGTATAAACTCTACTAATCGTTAGTATTGGGTCACCTCTCCATCTAGTAGTATGTGATGGTATACACTTAGCTATGAATAATAGTATCCTCACCATCTGAGTCATTGCTATTATTTATGGGACCAAAGTTAAGCCAATATTTTAATTTTTCTTGGCATAGTTACTCGCTTAGATAGTAAAATTAATAGGTCCTCGCCTGTTTACACAAATTTTGAATAGTAGACAACCTCCCATCAAGGTATACTACTCACGGTGTGCTAGGTTGCTAACAGATTCTTTAAAATAAAATATTGGTAGAGGGACCCATATTCTTTTAATTAAATTAAAAGTTTATTATTGCTAATCATATTTTGTTATAATATGTGATTCTTAGGATTAAAATGGCTTTCCATCCCATGGCTGTTATTCTCCAAGAAAACAAACTTGTTGGACCTAATTATATTGACTGGAAAAGGAACTTGGATATTGTACTGAGTGCAGAGGAGTACAATTATGTGCTCGTAGAGGTATGTCCATAGAAGCCCGGTGAAAGGGCAACCAATGAGGAAACCTAGGGTTACCGAAAGTGGATTAAGGCTGATGAGATGGCGCGGTGTTACATTTTGGCATCTATGTCAAATGTTCTACAACATTAGCATCAGTCTATGCTTTCTGCCTATGATATAATGTAGAACCTTAAAGAAATGTTTGGGGATCGAAATCATGCTGCTAGGCAGACTGCTATGAAGGAGCTTATGAATACTACTATGGTAGAAGGGACCCTAGTAAGGGATCATGTTATGAAGATGATTGGTATTCTCAATGAGCTAGAGATCCTTGGAGCTGAAATCGATAGAGAAACCCAGATCAATATCATTCTCCAGTCGTTGCCTAACTCTTTCAAGCAGTTTTTCTTGAACTACAACATAAATAAGCTCTTTTACTCATTCGCAAAACTACTTAAAGAGCTTCAAGCAGTTGAAGGCCTCATCAGAAAGCCAACTATTGCTCTTGTGACTGAGAAATGTTCTTCTTCTAGGCCAAAAGGCTGAAAGAAGCAGAAAAAGGTTCAGAAACCATAGGGAGCTCCTCTAGTAGTGCGTGGGCTGCAGGATGGAGTGAAAAAAGCCTAAGGTCAAGTGTTTTCACTGCAAACAACTAGGGCACTGGAAATCACAATGTCTAGTTTATCTTTCCAAACAGAAACAAAAAAGTTATATCTCATTCACGAGTAGTTGAAAAGTGTTTAGCGGTGATATCTACCAGTACCTGGTTTGTAGCTACGAGAGTCACTAATCATATATGCAATTCTTCGCAGGGGTTCTAGCAAACCCGCCAGCTAAGTAATGGGGAGATTTACGTATTTCTGGGAGACATGAGAGTTTCAGTAGTTACAGTAGGAGATGTTAGTATTTATTTTGGTAGAGATAGGATTTTAATATTGAAATATTCTCTTTATGTACCTTCCATTAGAAGGAATTTGATCTCAGTTTCCAAATTAGTTGATCCCATATATTCTGTTTATTTTAATAAATCAGTTGTTATTAATTTAAATAAACGTTTTATCTGTTCTGGTACATTGGTGGATGATCTTTATATTATTAATCATGTTTCTCCTATAGTGCAACTAAATGAATTGAATAACACCGATAAACTACTATGTAAGAGAAAGAAACCTTCTGAATTGAACCAAACTTATCTTTGGCACTTACGCCTAGGTCATATTAATCTGAAACAAATTTCAAGTCTAATTCAAAATGGACCATTGGATTCATTAGAAGTGGAGGCACTACTAGTCTGTTAATCTTGCTTAGAAGGTAAGATGACTAAGCAACCCTTTTCGGCTAAGGGCTATAGAGCAAAAGAGGCACTAGAACTGGTTCACTCTGATTTGTGTGGCCCCATGAATATCTAGGCTAGAGGTGGATTTGAGTATTTCGTTACTTTCATTGATGATTTCTCAAGATATGGGTATATTTATTTGATGCACCATAAGTCTGAATGCTTTAAGAAATTCAAGGTATTTAAGGCAAAAATAGAGAAACGTCAGGGTAAATGTATCAAGACACTACGATCTAATCGTGGTGGCGAGTACCTCTTAGGAGAATTTGTTGATTACTTATCAAATGAGGGAATTGAATCCTAGTTGTTTGCGCCTAGCACGTTACAGTAGAATGGTGTAGCAAAAAGAAGGAATATGACTCTTATGGACATGGTCAAATCTATGATGAGTTATTCAGATTTGCCTAATTTTTTTTTTAGGGCATGCACTAGAAAAAGTAGCCTATATTTTGAACTTGGTACCATCTAAGTCATTACCTACTACACCCACAAAATTGTGGACTAGGCTCAAACCTAGTCTACAACATATTCGAATATGGGGTAGTCTAGCACACATGCTAAAAGGGAAAACAAATAAGTTGGAATCAAGGAAAGATGTCTGTTTATTTGTTGGCTACCCTAGAGGAACGAAAGGTGGCTTATTTTATTGTCCTAAGGATAAGAAGGTCATTGTTAGCACCAATGCTTCATTCTTAGAAGAGGACTATGTAATTAACCACAAACACAGAAGTAGGATTGTTCTATAAGAGTTGAGAGGAAATATACCAGCTATACCAATAATGCAAGAAGAACCACTACAAGATAGAGTTATTGACATCCCATTGCCTCGACGTGATGGGAGGAATGCTGTAACTCGAGCTGAGTCTGACCCATCACGTGTAGCTATCATCAATACGTCGGTTGTACAACTAGGGTAGAATGGTGGTGCACAAGGAGCAGGATTAACACAGAAAAACGTGCCTCATTGTAGTGTGAGGGTTGCACACCAGCCTGATCGGTATATGTTCTTGGGAGAGTCTTTTGACAAGATCCCTGATGAACTAGATACCGAACTTGGCAACTACTGTGAAGCACTTCAAGATAAAGATGTAGAACTTTGGCAGAAGGCTACGAAATTAGAGATGGAGTCCATGTACTCTAATCAAGTCTGGGATCTTGTAGAGCCACCCAAAAGGATAAAACCCGTCGGATGCAAATGGGTCTATAAAAAGAAAAGAGGAGTAGAAGGGAGGATGGAAAACTTCAAGGCTAGGCTTGTTGCGAAAGGGTTTGCTCATAAATAGGGAATCAATTATGAGGAAACTTTCTCACCGGTAGCCATGCTAAAGTCTATCCAGATTCTCTAATCCATTGAATCTCATTTTGATTATGAAATTTGACAAATGGATGTCAAGATAGCTTTCCTTAATGGAAGTCTGGATGAATGCATCTATATGGTGCAAGGAGATGGTTTTGCAGTAGTAGGCCAATAGCACATGTTGTGCAAGCTTAAGAAGTCTATTTATGGACTTAAGCAGGCATCTAGGTCTTGGAACATCCATTTTGATCAAGCCATTAAAACTTATGGTTTTGATCAATGCCCTGATGAGTTATGTGTATAAAAAAAGCATGATGGAAACTTGGTGGTATACTTGGTGCTATATGTGGATGAAATCTTACTCATCAAAAACAATGTGGGGTATTATCTTCGGTTAAGGTATGATTATCTGGATAGTTCAACATGAAGGACTTGGGCGAAGCCGATCACATCCTTGGGATCAAGCTTTTGCGAGATTACAAGCAAAGGATGTTGGACTTATCACAAGCTACTTATGTCAATATGATTCTTGCCTCTTTTAGCATGCAAGATTCTAAGAAAGTGTTACTCCCTTTCAGACATAGAATCTCTCTATCCAAGAACCATTCCTAGAGAACATGAAGGCAGTTTTTTATGCATCAGCAGTAGGAAGTCTTATGTATGCTATACTTTGCACTAGACCTGACATCTGTTTTGTCATAGGCATGGTCAGCAGATATCAGTCTAACCCATGGTGGGAACATTAGACTATGGTAAAACATATAATCAAGTACCTAAAAAGGACTAGGGATTATATGTTGGTTTATTAGGTAGAGAGTCTAGTACCCATTGGGTAAACAGATTTAGATTTTCAATCAGATAGGGATTCTAGAAAATTAACCTCAGGAAATGTGTTTACCCTAAGAGGTGGAGTCATTAGTTGGAGGAGTATCAAGCAATAACGTGCTACTGATTCCACTATGAAGGCAGAATATGTGGCAGCCTTTGAGGCAATCAAGGAGGCCGTTTGGCTGAGGAACTTTCTATTGGATCTAGGAGTGGTGCCTTCGGTATAATAGCCCATTACACTTTACTATGATAATAGCGGGGCGGTTGCTAACTCAAAGGAACCCAAGAGCCACAAGAGGGAAAAACACATCGAGTGCAAGTATCACCTGATACGAGATATCGTGCAGAGAGGTGATGCAATGGTGATCAAGATTGCATCGGCAAGCAACCTGGCACACCTGTTTACAAAGAGCTTACCAGTTATGACTTTTGATAGTCATGTAGAGGGAATGGGAGTGAGACGTATGGCAGCATGACTTTGAGTCTAAGTGGGAGAATGTTAGGGATTTATACTGAAAGACATGCTTTATGTAATTGTTTTTATTATTTATTAATAACTTCAGTTATTCCATTTTAATGAGAATCTTTGTGAGCAATTTTTGCCTAACATTATTTATTTAATGATTGTGAATTCTGGTGTTATCCCCAGAGGGGGGGGGGTGAATTGGGTATTTTGAAAACTTAAGTCCTTCAAGTTCTAATTTTGAAAAATAACAATTGCAAACTTGTAAGCTACTTATAATTACCTCAATGTTTTTCAATTAATCAACCTCTTGAGCGATTTTGTCAATCAACATATTTTACCCAATTACCATGTAGACCTACTATATATTTAAAATATTCACAATCTTCACACAAATAAGATTACATGGAAATTAAATAGAGGTAAGGGTAAGAGAGATGCAAACTCGATTTTTATGAGGTTTGACCTACCCCAGTCTGCGTCCTCACCTTGAGCAACCCACTCAAGGATTCCACTAAAAATCCGCTTCTTAAATTGGAATAGAGCTTCCCTTAAAATGTTTTGCTTACAAGAGGCATAGCTTCCTCTGCAACCTCGATTCGCAGCCCAAACCGTGAATATAAAATAATGAATACAATTTCTGCAAAACTCAAAGTGCTTCTAACCAAGCTAGTGAGTACAATAAAATTTCTAGTTCATAATCATACGATTAAACAAGAAGCTCAATGAGTTTATGTGATGTGGTCAATGAATCTTTTTTATAATCTTTGTATAAATATAGATATGACTATTCAACTTCAAAGATTCAATCAAACTTGATGATCTTTGTAAAAATATCTGTAAATCAATTTTGCTCCAAAAATCTAAATTAACAATATGATCTTCGTATATAGAGATATATAATGTGCTCCAAAGATCAAATACTTTATTTAATAATTTTTAGAAAATATCCCTCAAGAATATGTATTTAGGAGCTCTTAGAATTTTCAATCAAATAGTTTTTGCAATAACAAAATATCAAATCTTTGAATGAAAATAAAAACTTGAATATCACAAATATTCAACCTTTAGCAAAATCCTTTCTCAAATGACTTTTTCAAGTACTAACACAAGGATTTTTCTTCTCAATGAAAATAGTAGATATATGAGTATGGGAGATGAAAAAATCTTTGAGGTATATATATATTGGAACCACAAACCAATCACTTATTTATCAAACCTCAATCACCAAGGATTGCTTGCAAGATGTATAAATGAAATCCCTTTGAAAAGCTAAGATGATTTGCCCAAAGAGTTTGAATGCAGTACAGTGTTGGCAAAATCTTGGAATGGAGGCACACTTGGCACAAGATGTGAAATTAGTTCTCTAAAACTCTTGCTTCTTGTGTTTTTAGGGTTTTGGGAATGCTTAAATAATGTTCTCACCGTCAGATTAGTTTTTGGTTGTTGGATTATAGAGATTAAACATTAATCTTTCTGTATTTGTGCTGGAACGTCGTTCTGCACTGCGACCTTCATCAACGAATGGGTACATTCATCAACGAGTGTACAACACTCATTCATCGACGAGGCCATGTGTTCGTCAATGAGAGCACTGTCTGAAATTTTTGGGCTCTCGGTATTTTTTCATCTACTAGAGAAAAATGTTCATCGTCAAGTGGTCTTCATGCATTCGTCAACAAGGCCATGGGATTTGTCTATGAGGCCTCTAAAATTTGCCTCTAAAAATTTATTCAACCTACAACTAATGTAAATGAGTCTTTCATGAAATGCATGAGTCCTAAGGTCAGTCTAAAGAATATTTGAGCTTCGAAGTATATCATATGACATATGTAAATACATTCAATTTTAAATACCCATTCCCATTGAAGATCTTGAACTTGAAACTTACTTCTTCATCCTTTTATTCCTTTAGTTCCATGGATTGAGTCAAGTGATATGTACTTTAGGTTCCTTGTGGCTTCCATATCAAGCTTTACTGTTCGGGCATTCTAAATCATGATCCTATTCACAAACTCAATTGCATAGGTCAAATACCAAGTGATTTGTCATTATCAAAACAGAATTGGACTCATAAAGTCAACAATCTCCCCCTTTTTGATGATGACAAACACACGAGCAAAAATGGGTTACACCTAACAAGGCTCCCCCTAATATAATGCATAATTTTGAATTCAGCAATATAGTAATATAGTTTACACACAATGAAGTTCATACACATTGTAGAATATGCAATATTTTTGCTAATACAACAACTTCTCCCTTTCTGACTAGTACAACTATTTTTGCTTACTAACTCCTACCCCTTTTTGACATCAACAAAAAGGTAGAAAAAAAAAAAACATTGTTCTAACATAAATATATCTCATCGTTGAAATCAAAAATATATTTCAACCTTTATGTTTCAAAATTGTACTACGAAATATATCTCCCTGTTGTACTCAATTTACTTCTCCCCCTTTCTAAGGTATATCTGTGTTGTTGAATCAAATTTCAATGTGAACATATACAATATTTCAATTTAGATAGACATGGATAAGCAAATCAGTCCATTAAAGTCCAAAAGTTTATGTGAGCATCAGCAGTTGTCATGTATCCATAGAAAATTTAACATGCAATAACCATTCTTTAAGTTTAATACCAAATGTAAAAAAAATAATTTACCAAATGTGAATTCTAATTGAAGTTGCTTCTCCTTAATTATGTAGTCTAATGTAACTCTAGGCAACTTCTCGACTATGCATAAGACCTAATTCATGTCTAATTTGGATAAACCTATCCTCCAGAAGTGGTTTTGTGAATATGTTTGCCCATTGTTCATCTGTGCATACAAATTCAAATGTCACATCTCCTTTATGCACATGGTCGTGAAGAAAATGATGTTTAATTTCTATGTGTTTAATTCGTGAATGTGATATAGGATTCTTTGAGATGTTTATTGCACTCGTATTGTTGCATTTTATAGGAACTGTGTCGTAGTGTAATCCAAAATCCATAAGTTATTGTTTCATATAAAGCGTTTGAACACAACAACTTCCAGCCGCTATATATTCTGCCTCGGCTATGGACAAAGCAACTAATGTTTGCTTCTTTGAAAACCAAGATATTAAAGAATGTCCTAAGAAGTGGCATATGCGACTTATACTTTTTCTATCCACTTTACTACCGACAAAATCAGCATCCGAATAGCTGATAATCTCTAAGGAGATATACTTAGGATACCATAATCCAAGTTCAATGGTTCTAATCAGGTATCTAAGTATTCTTTTGACAGCTAATAAATGGCACTCTTTAGGTGCAACCTGAAATCTTACGCATAAACATGCTCTAAACATTATGTCAGGCCTACTGGCAATCAGATATAGTAAGTTGCCAATCATCCCATGATAGAGCTCAACATCTACTGGTATACCTTGTTCATCTTTGTCTAATTTTAAAGAATTCATAGGTGTTCCTAGAATTTTACCATCTTCCATATTAAACCTTTTGAGCAAGTCTCTAATATACTTAATTTGATTTATAAAGATTCCATGTTTTGCTTGTTTGATCTAAAGTCCTACGAAGAAGTTAAGTTCTCCCATCATGCTCATCTCAAATTCATTTTTCATACACTTTGCAAACTCATTGCACAACTCTTCATTTGTTGCTCCAAATATGATATCATCTACATATATTTGTACTAGGAGCAAATTTTCGTTTTTAACTTTTATGAAGAGTGACATGTCAATCTTTTCTCTAGTAAATCTATTTTCTAGTAGAAAACCGTTTAGCCTTTCATACCAAACTCTAAAAACTTGCTTTAAACCATACAAGGCTTTAGTTAGTCTATAAACGTGATTTGGATGCTTACGATTTTCAAAACCTAGGGTTGTTTTACATATACTTCTTCACTTATGCAGCCATTTTAAAATGCGCTTTTGACATCCATTTGATACAATTTGAAATTCTTAAAAGCAGCATAAACTAACAGCATTTGAATGGCTTCCATTCTAACTACTAGTGCAAAGGTTTCCTCAAAATCTATTCCCTCCTCCTGATTATATCCCTAAGCTACTAGTCTTGCCTTATTTCTAACCACAATTCCATGTTCATCTTTCTTGTTCTTATATATCCATTTCATTCCAATAATTGTCTTATCCTCAAGTCTAGGATCTAATGTCCAGATTTTATTTCTCTCAAATTAACAGGTTTAATTCTTCTTGCATAGATATTACCCATGATTCATCCTTAATTGCTTCACTCACATTCTTAGGTTTTTCTTGTGATAAGAAATCAAAATGACTAATCCTATTTCTAAGTGAGGATCGTGTAGTTAGTCCACGTGATGGTTCTCCTATAATTTTATCTATAGGATGGTTTTTTATGTGCTTCCATTCTCTAGGTATTTCATTAACCTCTTTTTCTACTTGATTATCTTCAGAAGATGTGTCCTTAACTTAATTTCTCTTCTCTGAATTATCTTCAAAAAATAATTTTTCAAATTCCTTATTAATCTCAATTTCATCCTTATCAGTCTTTTGAGCAAATGGATTGGACTCATTGAATACTACGTGAATGGGTTCTACAACGGTTAATGTTCTTTTATTATATACCCTGTAGGCTTTACTATCTAAGGCATATCCTAGAAAAATACCTTCATTAGATTTCACATCAAACTTTCCTAAATGTTCATTGCCTCTAAGTACAAAGCATTTGTAGCCAAAGACTTGGATATATGAGATGTTTGGTCTATAGCCATTCCACATTTCATATGGAGCCTTATTTAGAGATGGTCTAATCAAGACTCTATATAGAACGTAAAAGGCGGTGTTCATTGCCTCAGTCCAGAAGTACTTAGGTAGTTTATGTTCATTAAGCATAGTTCTGGTCATTTCTTGTATAGACCTATTCTTTCTTTCAACTACAATGCTCTGTTGTGGTGTTCTAGGAGCTGAAAAGTTATAAGATATTCCTAATGAATTACAGTATTCTTCCATACCTTGATTTTTAAATTCTCTACCCCTATCACTTCAGATTTTAATGATAGTATATCTCTTTTCATTTTGAATTTTCATGCACGGTTTAATAAATTGTTCACACACTTCATCTTTGTGACCTTAAAATAGTACCCATGTAAATCTAGAATAATCACCAATGATAACAAGTGCATATGATTTTCCTCCTAAATTCTGAATTGGGTTTGGACCAAATAAATCTAAGTGTAGCATTTGAAATAGCCTAGTAGTAGAGATTACTTTCTTCTTTTTAAAACTAGATCTTGTTTGTTTTCCTAGTTGACATGCATCATAGATTTTGTCTTTCACGAATTTTGTCTTAAGCAATCCCTTAACTAAGTCTCCCTTAACTAGTTTTCATATTAAGTCCATGTTTGCGTGTCCTAGTCTCTTATGCCAAATCCAACTAATCTCATTCATAACAGAGAAACATGTCACACATTGAGAAGTTAAGTTATGAAAGCTGGTGGTATATACATTTTCATGACGGTCAGCAGTAAATAGAATTTTGTTATCAGTTTTATATTCAACAATGCACTTGTCATGTTCAAAAGATACTTTATAACTTTTATCACACGGTTGACTTATACTTAATAAGTTATGTTTTAAACCCTCAACCAGTAAAACATCATCTATAATAAGTGATGGATCATTACTAACTTTACCTACTACTATGATCTTCCCTTTTGCATTGTCCCCAAAAATGACAAATCCTCTGTCCTTTGGTGTGATGGATGCGAATTTGGATTTATCCCTAGCCATATGTCATGAAAATCCATTGTTCATATACCATCTATCTTTTGAGGAAGATGATCTCAAGCACACCAGCAATAGACATTTAAGTAATTGTTTTTGGTACCCATTTTTTCTTGGGTCCATGGGGGCTAGTGCTTAAATCTCCTTTAAATCTTCATACCTTTTTCATTTTTAACATCTTTGTTCTTAAAAGGACAATCAAATTTTATATGACCCATCCTTTTACATTTAAAGCATATAGCATATTTATAAGAGTCTTTTGATGGAGCATAAGCTTTCGATTTTCTTACAAAATAACCCATGTAGAGATGTTTTTGCTTCAAATTTTCCTTTCCATTAAGACCAAGTCCTTCTTTATTTAGGGAATTTCTTTGTGCCCCAAGAAGTATTTCAAAGTTACTCTGGCCCTCTATGAATTTATAAATAATTTTAGAATTGTCTTTTAAATATCTTTCCAATTCCTTAATTTCTAATTCCTTTTCTTTTATCATAGATGCATGGGTCTCATTTTGTTTTTCAATAAGCTTTGAGAGTTCTTTTACTTTACATTTCAAATCAGAAATTTTCTTAGTTTTCTTCTTAAGCATTTTAAGAGTACAAATATTCTTGTTGCATTTCATTATAAGAAAGCATGCTATTTTTGTTTTTAGAATCACTGAAATAATAAGACGATGCCGAGAAACATGATTGTACCTCAAGGTCATCACATGCCATTAGATACAAATTGGCTACCAAATCATTACTGGACTTAGTGTCTGAAGTGCTTGTGTTGTGCATGTCCCAACTGAATTTTAGAGCCTTCTTCTTTTTCTTGGAGGCTTTCATTAGTTTAGATAGTCAGGCTTGATGTGTCCAACCTCTCTGCAATTGTAGCAAGTTGGCGGATCTTCCTTCAGTGTCCTTTTGCTACACTCTCCTATTCTGATTTCGAGTTTTGAAATTTTCTGTTAAACTTCTTATTCTTCTTTAGGAACTTTCCGAACTACTTTGTTAGCAAGGTTATGTCATCTTCTGATTCGAAGTCACTTCCTTCACTAAAGCTGCTAGACGATGCCTTAAGAGCTGTAACTCTCTTTGCTTTATTCTGCTCATTTTTTCTCTCATTTATTGCTAGCTCATACATGATGAGTGAACCAATCAGTTAATTAACCAACATCTTTTTCAGATTCCTTCCTTCGGCTATAGTTGCAGCTTTAGCTTCCCAAATTGGCAAT
This sequence comes from Malania oleifera, assembly GCF_029873635.1. Lineage (NCBI taxonomy): Eukaryota > Viridiplantae > Streptophyta > Magnoliopsida > Santalales > Ximeniaceae > Malania > Malania oleifera. The sequence continues at coordinate 61,568,181 of NC_080425.1, forward strand.
AGTCCCCTCAGGATTTTCCTGATCAACTCATAAGTAAGGTAAAATTTACCAAGAGCATTTTATGAATTCGTGATGTGTGTGAATTTAGTGTACATGAATTGAATAGACTCATCAGCTGTTATTTTAAATGCCTCACATTCACAAGTAAGCATATCTATCCTACTATCTTTTACTTCCTTAGTGCCTTCATATGTTACTTCTAATTTTTCTCATAACTCTTTAGTAGTTTTACAGGTCATTACCCTATTAAACTTATTAACGTCTAGTGCACAGTATAGAAGGTTTATTGCAGTAGCATTTATTTGAATAGATTTCCAATCATCATGAGTATACTCATCTTTAGTCTTTGGTACATTTACTTTAACAACTACTTTCATAGGAACATGGTTTCCTTTAGAAATTATTCTCCATACTTTCTAATCAACATTTAAAAGATATATACTCATCCTTCGTTTCCAGTAGGTGTAATTTACACAGCAAAAAATTAGTGGTCTAATGGATGAGTGTCCCTCACCGAATGGGGTTACACAGACGTATGTCATTGTGATCTTTTACAAAAAGAACGGTTAAGTCTATGTAAACCCGCTTTGATACCAAATGTGAATTCCGGTGTTATCCCAAAAGGGGTGGGGGTGGATTGGGTATTTTAAAAACTTATGTCCTTTAAGTTCTAATTTTGAAAACTAACAATTACAAACTTGTAAGCGGCTTACAATTACCTCAATGTTTTTCAATTAATCAACCTAAAGAGTGATTTTGTCAATCAACCTATTTTACCCAATTACCTTGTAGACCTACTATATATTTAAAATATTCACAATCTTGACACAAATAATATTACATGGAAATTAAATAGAGGTAAGGGTAAGAGAGATGCAAACTCTATTTTTATAAGGTTCGGCCTACCCCAGCCTACGTCCTTTCCTTGAGCAACCAACTCAAGGATTCCACTAAAAATCTGCTTCTTTAACTGGGACGGAGCTTCCCTCACCATTTGCAGCTTACAAGAGGCGTAGCTTCCTCCTCAACCCCAGTTCACAGCCCGAACCGTGAAAACTAAATAATGAATATAATTTTTGAAAAACTCAAAATGCTTCTAACCAAGCTAGTGAGTATAATAAAATTTCTACCACATAATCATATGATAAAACATGAAGCTCAATGAGTTTATGTGATGTGTTCAATGATTTTTTTTTTATAATCTTTGTATAAATATTGTTAGCCTAACTGGACTTTTCAATCTTGTTTTGATGATAACAAAATGAAGGAGACTTTAACATGTGGTGTTGAGTGATGTGTTTTAGGTAAAAGGACTCTCAAGGTTGATAAGATGAAGTTCAATGTTAATCTAGTGGAAGCTCCTCATAATATTGAAGTTAATGAACAAATGAAGAAGTTAAAAGGGCAAGCAAACCTTAAAGTCAAAGTGAACCTTGAGAGGCTGAAGGAGGCCGAAAGACCTAGTGCTTAAAGAAGACCATGATTAGAAGGGTTGTTATAATTACTTCAAAGCCAAATGCTATTTAGATATATGAAACTCTTATAAATCAAAAGAAACTAAAAAATACCTTGTTAAAAGAGCTTAAAATATGTTTTTTTTTTTTTTTCATTTTGAAGCTCATTAGGCAAAGAGACATAGAGACCTTAGTTTATGTCTTGGAACACATTTTTCAAAGCTAAAAAAGTTAATATTCCAAATTAATTTCTTGTTATGTGGTTGTTGTGTTTGAATGGTAAATTAATTGATTGTGTTTGTTGATTGTGGATTGATTAGAAGAAATAGGACTTAGTGTGGATTCCCTAATTAACGGAAATACAAGAAAACCTTAAGAGATTGTAAAAAGGAACAAGAGCTCAAAAAAGGGATCAAAGAAATTTTTAATAAACCCAATTCACCCCCCCCCCCCTCTTGGGACTACACCTTAGGTTTCAAATATAAATATGACTATTCAGCTTCAAAGATTCAATCCAACTTGATGATTTTTGTAAAAATATCCATAAATTAGTTTTGTTCCAAAAATCTAAATCAACAATATGATCTTCGTATATAGAGATATATAATATGTGCTCCAAAGATCAAAGACTTTGTTTAATAATTTTCAGAAAATATCCCTCAAGAATATGTATTTAGGAGCTCTTAGAATTTTCAATCAAATAGTTTTTGCAATAACAAAATATCAAGTCTTTGAATGAAAATAAAAACTTGAATATCACAAATATTCAACCTTTAGTAAAAACCTTTCTCAAATGAATTTTTTAAGTAATAGCACAAGGATTTTTCTTCTCAATAAAAATAGTAGATATATGAGTATTAGAAATGAAAAATATTTGAGGTATATATATATATATATGTATGTATATTGGAACCGCAAACCAATCACTTATTTATCAAACTTCAATCACCAAGGATTTCTTACAAGATGTATAGATGAAATCCTTTTGAAAAGCTGATATGATTTGCCCAAAGAGTATGAATGCAGTAGAGTGTTGGCAAAATCTTGGAATGGAGGCACACTTAGCACAAGATGTGAAATTAGGTCTCTAAATGTAGAGACGCAAAAAAATAAATAATAATAGCAATAAAATAATAAAGGAAAAGGAAAGAAGTAAAAAGGAATTAAATAAATGAGACATCAGCGGGAATTCATCGACGAACCTAGAAACCTCATTGATGAACGTCCTTCTAGATTTGGTTGACGAAGTACACGTGTCTCATCGACGAGAAGATACTGAGAGCATGAAATTCAAGCCATAAAGGGTTTGTCGACAAACTCATCATCTTCGTCAATGAACACCCTTCTTCGACTCATCGACAAGTACATGTGTCTTATCAACGAGGCCGCGTGGACAACTGCCTATATATAGTGAAAAATCTCATTTTTGGCAAGAAAAATTTGTCCCTCTTTGTTTTCTTTCTCTACCTTCTGTTCCTCCTCCTTCTCTCTTCAGATCCGGTTCCGTTATACCCCGTTTCGATGATCGGAAGTTACCACATTGATCCGAGGGAGATTCTCTACAACTTAACTAGAGCGGAATGCTGATTTAGGGTTTTTCAGGGTTTGGAATTTGTAACGCTACATGCGTGATTTAAGGTTTTTAATGGGTTTCTCAGGAAACAAGTAAGGGAATAGATTAAGTCAAGATTTTCAAAAAAATTTAATTTTTATTATAAAATATATGTTTCAAAAATTAATTTAAGAATTAATGTAGTTTTTGGGAATACTGTTGTTGAACATGGAAAACAGATGTTATAGTATAATATAAAGTAGAACTCACTCGTTTGGCATGAGTATAAATTTGATGTATTAACAGTATTTCAGAGTATGTTATTATTTCATGGACTAAATATGATTTTTCAGTAATTTTTTGAAAGATGATAAATAGCACAGAAATTAAGATATTATCTAGCATGTTATGATTATACAACTGGCGCAGATGTCGTGACAGTTCAATCGGTGCAGATGTTGTAATATGACGGCCGGCGCAGATGTCATGATCAGTTTTATTATGATGGTTTATTCAGAAATTATGAAATGACAGCTTTTATTTAGATATATATAAAAGCTAGATTTTATTTTAGAAATATGAAAATATTATTTATGAACATAAATATATTATGTGAAATGTATTATATACAGAACTCGGATGGTTACGAATGTTGAGAGCACGATACTGTAGCTAGCTAAACATATTGGAAAGGGGATACCCACTATGTTCTGACCCCCTTAGAGGTTGTTGAAGTATAGGTTGGGTGGACCAGATTGGTGTATAGCCAACAGTGCAACCACACTATTCAGGAAGTGCGGGTCGGAGGCCAATTAGCCCAGAAGTGTAGGTAGTGTAGTAGTATACCCACTGTGTTACTGACCCGTTAGAGGTATGACAGTGTAGTAGGATGGGCAGGCTAGGATGGGTGAGCAATCATGTGTATTTATGTCATGATTGACTTAACCTGGTAGGTCAGCCAGTGTTAAGTCCAGCCTATAGGCCACACAACCCGAATCATACAGATTTAAATCCCGATAGACGAGTGGAGTGAGCTATGTGATAGAGGAGTTTGTTGATGTTACCGCATTTGCAGGGTAAGTTTTCATGTCAGAGATAGGATGGATTTTTGGGGTATATATGTATATATGTGGAAAAGTGAATCTCTGGTATTTTATATAAGTTAAGTATGTCATGGTTCCGTTGCTTAGATGACATGTATGTATAAATAGTAAAATCCATGGTATATATGGGTTCAGGTTGACTTTGACTTTGTTTTATGGTATCAGAGTATTATTAGTATGTGGAAAATATATATATATAGCAGAAATTTGGGGTTGTCACCGTTTGGTATCAGAGCCTAGGTTGCTAGGTTCGGTAGACTTTAGTATACAGTGAAAACAATACTAGAGTATAGGAATAGATCAGGAATTCAATAAGTCAATGCTGGGGGAATTAATATGAGCATCTAGGGTTTTGTTCTGTAATCAGGTAGCAGGATTTCCGTAGTGGTTTTTGTAGAAATCCAAACTTAAAAAATAAAATAAAATAAATTTAAAAGAGAGAAATAAAGGAAAAAAGAAAACAAAGGAAGAAATTTAGCTGGCAGAACCAAAATCGTAGATGATTTTTGAGAGTAGAGAAAAAAACCGTCGCCGATTTTGGGTCAACTGGGTGAGTCAACCACAAAACCGGCAATGGATTTGTGAGAATAGAGGAAACTAGCGCCAGTTTTCTCCAGGGTCTGCTCACCTATAAATAGAAGTGAGCTCATTTTTAAAAAATCTCAAATTTTCCTTTTTTGGAGCTTCTCTAGGGTTTCAATTGTTTTTGACTAAAGGGCTCCTATGGGCTCTCTCTTACTCCCAGATCACTCTCTCCATTCCAAGCTCATAAGATCTCGTATTTCCACCAGTTCAAAAAGCTTGGATTTCGGTTTTCCGTTTATTTTGATTTCTTTTTCAGAATCAAGTATGGGGATTAAGTTAAGTCAGTTGTTTAATGAATTTGAACCATACAAAATGTTTTTGGAGTAAGTATATTTATGTTTTCAGTCGATGTTTCGAAAACCGACCGTTCAAAAGACGCTTTTTCAAACCTAGGATATATGTTATTATATTGTAAGTACAAATGAACGGTGGGAAGCCTGGTTTTATGTTTTAAACTGTATATGCTATGTTTTCTTGTTTGCCTACGAGCTATGTTCAAAATACAGGAACTTGTGTGGTAGGTGAATGTTATGTATGTATTATTTTATAACCGAAATGATGAATATTTGTGAGATACTGGAGCTATTTATGAAAGTACATGAATATTTTTATGGCTACGAGGGCCAAAATTATGTTTGAGGCCATGAGGGCCATGATTATGTTTAACGCCTGTGAGCCAAGTTTATGTGACGGACGAGGGCCGAGAGTTTTAAATGACAGACTTTATATGTAATAAATATGAAATATGGTTTTTATATTACTTGTTAGCTTTACCGTAATCCCAAAAGGGGGGTGAATTGATATTTTTTAATTTTAAGCTTTAGGTCAATCACCTAATACCAGTATATTCACAACCCTATGATCAATCTAGTGCAAGTAATGTAAATGTATACCAGAAAGTAGATAAAGCAATTTAATCAAACATATATGTACCAAAAAGCAGTAAAGTAAGGGTGACACGTAGAAATGTTATCAAGATTCAGCCAATTGCCTACGTCCCCACCTTGGCTAACAAGTACAAGGATTTCCACTATAACTTGCTCACTTAAACGGGTGGAGCAACACCTATACAAAACAGGTCAAATTAGCACAGGGCTGACCTCAACCTTTACAACTAGGTCAATTATCATAGGGCTAACCTCAACCTACACAATCCTTACCGGGCTGGATTACTGCCCTCTCAGGCCATGCTTGGAACGCTCAAAATTACAATCAAATGGTATAATCAGAATGCTTTCATGTAAAGCAGATATGTACCCAAATAAGCTCAATCAAATACACCACGATATGATTCAATATGTAAGCTCAATGTGATCTTATATTTTAAATCTCAAGTATGTTTACTATTAGTGTAATAAGTGCGTGAGAGTATCAACAAACAATCTTTGTATCTCAAGATATTCAAGCAATTGTGTTCACACAAAGATGTCAATCACACTTCATATATTTCAAACAACAAGTTCTCTCAATATAAGTATATGAAGTTCTATATAAGTTTGGTTTGCAAAAAGGTTTTAATCTTTGTATCCAATAAAAGATATAATTCAATGAATGTTTGTCACAAAGATTTTTATCACACAAACAAATATCTATTAAAAGATTTATCAAAACAAAGCACACTAGATATTTGAAAGTATTTTGAAAATATTTTGCAACCAAAAACAAATACAATCTTCTTAAGATGGTGCAATGAAAGTGCAATTCTCAGAAGATCAAATAAAGTTTTCTTAGGATGAACTTATTAGCAAAGTTTCCTAAGAATCCTTTTTGGTTTGTCTCTCAAGAAAATCATTTCAATCAAAACAGACCAAGGAGAGCAAACCTTTCCAAGAAAAACACTCAATCGACTTACAACGTGTTTAGAAAATAGTGGCAGGTAAGTATGAGTGGATGGATATTCGGAGTCGCAAGGTAAAAGCTCTGGAGAAATATTCTTAATCGTATATTTTCAATCCGTATCTAATTTCTCTAAATAGCAGGTATATATAGGTATACCACAAATGATGCTCGCTAGGGACACGATTGGAATTATTAGAAAAGAATAATACCATTTTTAGTTATTAACATAGTTAAATATGGAAACTTTTCAAAATAACCCGAGAGCACTGGTTGACCAGAAACATTTTCGGTCGACCCAAGTTCATATGGTTCGGTCGATCAGGCCAAAAATGAACTTCAAAGTCGGTCGACCAGATTAGTATGTCTGAGGCTATTTTTCCAAATTATCGAGATTTGGTCGACCAAGGTAAAAATGAACTAAAGTCTCGGTTGATTGAAAAGAGGCGATTTTTCGACTCCCCGAGGTTCGGTCGACTAGGACTAGAATGAACTAGACTGGTTGGTCGACCAGACCGTGGATCCCACACGTGGGGATTCGATCAACCAAGTTGGTGTAGTATAAAAATCTCTCGGTCGACCAGGAGGTCAAAATGTTGACTCCCAAGTGGTTCGATGGACCGGGGTCAAATGAGCTACAGTGGCTCAGTTGACCGGATAATGGTCAACTTGTTGACCCGGACTGATTTCGGTCGACTAGAAGAAAATGACCTGTGTAGGTCGGTTGACAGAAAGTACAAAACTTGTACATTTCTGTCATTTTTCAAGCATGCAATCACCCAAATCAAATGATCAATGATATGTATACATGAGTGAGTGTCCTAGGGTCATTTCGGGCCTTTTTGAAGACACCGAAAAAATTTGGTGTCGGTCATCAAAGGTCGACCGAAGGGTAAACCCTAAGGTCATTCTAAGGTCATTTTCATCATGAGCTTACATATTTCACCATGCATGTGATGTGTGTGGTTGTTACAAGTAATAATCCTAATTACTGTTACAGATCGATTACATGACTAAATTATATATATCACAACACAAAGTAATTTGGTCTTCAATAAAAATTTGATCTTCAAGCTTCACTCTCTCCATGTGCATTATGATTTGTCAATTTAAGTTCCTGCACAAGGTCTTAAACAATCATTAGTCACAATGAATATTTGTCACAATCAAAACTAGGCGTGACCTATAAGGTCAACATTACTTAAATTACATGATATGCTTTAGGAACCCTGAGGACAGGATGTTATGAGCACGGTACCATTGCTAAAGATTATTTATGTGGCCATGTGCGCCCACACTGTACTACGAGAGTGGTGTGGGTGGTTTCAACCGATTAGCCACGGTAAAGGGTGTACCTTCCTTGGAAGCCCGGACTTTCAGGATGTGGTAGGGCAATCGGAACCACGTAAGTAAGTTGCGGATGCCTACATAATCGGAGTTAGAAGTAGATGTATGTTGGCTTGGTCTAGGTTGATCACCCCAGGCTTTGTCCAACCTTCAGGCCGCACAACCTTGACCACGGGGGTTTATACATGGCGTTTAGTCCCAAGGATTATCTTTTATGCATATCTGTAGATTTATGTAAATGATGTTATGTAATTAATGAATGGTTTATATCAGGAATATGAAGCAAGAATTTCAAACTGTATCAGTACGTACAATGTAAAGTAAATATTTTTGGTTAAATGAAGAATGGATGTCTTCTGTAAGCACTAAATGCATGCTACCCACACACTGATATTAACTTGATCATCCTTTCTAAGAAGTGTCTCACCCCAATATACAAATCATCTTTTCAGGAAATAACAGGGATCATGCTTAGCAGGATCAGGGGGTGAAAGTTAGAATAGTCTTTTTGTGAAGATATGTATGATCTCAGGCGTATGTAAATTATGTTGTAAGTCTCTGAGCTTGTATAATGGTCGTATGGACCGAACTAGTTGCCTTTTTTGGGTCAAATTGTAATATGGATGTTTGGAAACCTTTATCTATGCTAGCAAAGCTTTATATACAGGAGATAGTACAACTTCATGGCATCCCGGTTTCTATAGTTTCAGATCGAGATCCACGGTTCACCTCTCATTTCTGGAAGAGTTTGCAGGATGCCTTGGGATCTCAACTCACCTTCAGTACTACCTTTCACCCACAAACGGATGGATAATTCGAGAGGGCTATTCAGATTCTGGAAGATATGTTGTTGGCATGTGTACTAAATTTTGGTGGTAGTTGGATCAGATACCTGCCATTAGTTGAGTTGCATATAAAAATAGTTATCAAGACAGTATTGAGATGGCACCATATAAGGCTTTGTATGGTCGTCGCTGCCGATCTCCATTGTACTAGGATGAGGTAGGCGAGCGATAGGTGTTGGGCCCAGAATTAGTTCAGCAGAAAAGAAGACATACTAACTGCCTCAACCCAGAAGTTTTTTGGTAGCCCTGCATTAAGCTTGAGACACAAAGCTCTTTCAGCTAGAGTCTGGTTCATCCTTTCAGCCACACTGTTTTGTTGAGGTGTTCGACGAAAGGTAAAGTGTCTTTTAATGCCCCGTTGCTCACAAAACTTCATAAACTGAGAATCAATGCAATCGATCCCATTGTATGACCTCAGGTATTTAATTCTCCTCCCTATCTGGTTTTCCACCTTAGCCTTCCAAATCTTGAACTTGGCAAACGTTTTCCACTTTAGCCTTCCAAATCTTGAACTTGGAAAACCCATCAGACTTATGTCGTATGAAGTATACCCAGACTTTTCGTGAGTAATAATCAATAAAACTCACATAATACACATATCCACCCTTTGATGCAACTCTAACTGAGCCCCAAATATCAGAATGCACATACTCAAGAATACCTTTCATTTTGTGAACAACTGACTTGAATTTTGCCCTGTTTTGTTTTCCAAGTACACAAATTTTGCAAAAATCAAGCTGACATGATTTCAAACCCTTCAAGAGTTTCCTCTTGTGTAATTCTTTCATACCATGTTCCCCCATATGCTCAAGACACATATGTCACAAGACGATCTCATCAGATTCAGCATCTACGGCTTTAGCTCTCCCATCTAGCTTTTGCCCTTTCATCACCGTTAGATTTCCTTTCCACACTTTCATAACTTCACCTTCGAGCTTGTAATTGAAACCATTACAATCCAAAGTGCCAAGTGCTATCAAACTCTTCCTTAACTTCGGTATGTATCTTATATTTCTTAAGGTTCTCATAGCACCATCAAACATTTTTATCTTAACACTTCCTATGCCAATGATCTTGCAAGAAACATCATTACCCATAAGAACTGAACCTGAATTCACTAATCTGTAAGTGCTGAACCACTCCTTGTTTGGAGTCATATGGTAAGAACAAACCAAGTCAAGTATCCAAGAGTTTGTAAGATTATCTGACCCCGATGAAACTAAAAGAACATCACCATCGCTGCAAACTAAACCTCCTTCTTGAACCACATTCACTGATTTCAAAATCCCCTCATGCTTTTCAGCATTTCTTTTCTTCCAATCTGGACACTCCGGTTAAACATGCCACTTTTTACAGAATTTATAACACTGGATTTCCTTTTTATTCTTGGATTGATTGCGGGATTTCTGACTTGACCCACTTTTGAAATTTCCTTTGCCACACTCATTATGACCTTTTCACAACAAGTCCTTCTCCTTTATAACATATTTTCAGCCTTTGATGAAAATTCAGCAATGCACTTGTTACCTCTTCTAGATCAAGAGTCTTTTTTCCCCACATAAGAGTGGTAACTAGATTTTCATAGTTATGAGTCGACGACAAGGAGTTCAACAATATCAAAGTTTTGTCATTTTCATCAAACTTAACATCAACTCTCATCAAATTACTTATGCTTTGATTGCAGGCATTGATATGTTGATCTAAGTTTGATCTTTCAACCATCTCAAGCCAATAAAGACACTGCTTAAGAAAAAGTTTATTGTTGAGTGGTTTGGACACCATCACATGATAAAGCACTTTGTTGGCCAAACACAAGCATATTGTAGAAGCGACCTTTGCTTTCAAATCTCCCCATGTTGCCTCATCCATTCCTTTTGGTTGAACGTCAAGTAAAGCCTTAGTCATTCCTTGTTGCACAAGAATATCCTTGACTCTCCTCTGCCATAAACCAAAATTTTCGGTTCCATCGAATTTGAAAGTGTCAAATTTTGCAGAAGACAATCCCAATGCCATAACTACAATCGCTCTGGTACCAATTTATTGTAATAATGGTCGGACAAAGAATGCATGGCGGAATAAAACACAACAAGCAACACAACCAGTATATAAAAACAACAAGAACAACAACAAAACGAGAATTTACGTGGTTCGGCAATGTCTACATCCACGGAAGCAATCAACACAACAATTTCACTAAGAAATTATAGAGTACACAATACACTTCTCAAAATAATCTCTCTTTTCTAACTATACCCTCAGATAAGGATATATAGACTTTTTTTCGGAGGTTTCCCCCCCCCCCCCCAAAAAACCAACAAACTTAACGTTCAAATTCAAATTTTGAATTTCTGTTTCGCAGCCTAAAAACAAAACTGTCGACGGTTTCTTAAGATTTCCTAAAACCATTGACAATTTGAGATACCGAGAGCATTTTCTGAAGATGTCTGAGATTTCAATGAAACTATTGACGGTTTCAGAAAAGCCACAAAAAATCATCGACGATTTTCTCCCATAATTCTGCATTTTATTCTTCTCCTTATGTACCTTGGTCATCTCAAGAAATGAACCACCATTCACAACATCACTAGTTGCTGATACGTGGTAGGTTACATCACCATACTACAGTAAATTTAAAAAAAAAAAAAAAAAAATGCTCCCACATATCCCCACCATGGATGGACACGTGACCCACCCAAATCCAACCAGCCCAGACCGGTTGTTTTTCTAGAATTTTGTTTTTTTATTTATTCTTTTATTTTTCTATGTAAAATTTAATTTTAATTGGATTTTAAATTTCAAAATTGGAAAAATTAGAAATAATCAAGAAAATCGGGAAAAATATTTTGAAAGTTAGAAAAAATAAGAAAAATATTTTTGAGTTGTTTTCAAGTAAAAAATAAATAAGAAAAAGTCTTTAAAATCCCAAAAAAAATTAAAAGTTTTTAAAAATCTTAGAAAATTTTTAGAAATTTTGAAAAATCTCGGGATATTTTTTTAGACTTTTTATTCCAAATTTGATCACTTTCCCCGACTTTTGCTCACATGCGTCCCTATGATTTTGAAAAGGACAATGTGGTATTTTCATATCTCACGTGTATTAGCTCTGAGGGGGTTTATCTAACAAGATTCTCTCATTTAGAGGCTTTATTAGACATTACTAAATCACACCTTATTTTCTGTTTCACTTTTAAACCTTTACTTATTTATTTCTTTTATTTTTAAAGAAGTTAATTAAATACCATTAAATTCAATTTAGGGATAATTTGTAATTAATTAGATGCCATTCATCGAACAAGTGCGTAAGAGGTACTGATACCTTCCCCTCGCATAACTGAACTCCCGATCCCAACTCTGGTAAAAACATACTAAGACTACTAATTCCTTAGCCTAAGAGTAGTTTAACGACCAATCAAATAAGTAGTACTTAGGTGTTCTAACCGCACCTAGGTAAATAATATGTTAGTGGTGATTCTAGTTTAATTTCCAACATTTATTACCCCTTGCCCATCCTGGGTCACGCGCCGCCCACTGGGGGCACGCTGCGACATCTCCCTCCTACGATTTTTACAACTTCTATGCTTCTAATTCCTTATTTCACAAATTAGTCTACTCCATGTGCAATTGGTCATTAGTTTAATTAGAAATTGATGCATGTCGTTTCAAATTGGTAATAGGACCTCAATGAACATAATTTGGGAGGATCCTTGTATACCTAGTTCCCAAATGGTCCTTAGACAGAAAATCTCTTTGAATTGGGCTTTCCACTAACATGGAAACAGTAGATGATAATCATGATCCATGTTTGATTTAAAAAAGCAGCTAAAGCTCCTCTCAACAAGCTAGTTGAGGCTTGGGCAATTTTGGAAGCTCTCAAGACTATCCTAGCTAGCTTGATTTGGTTGGCAAGATATCTTTTTCATTTTGGATGCGAAGGCATTTATTAATGAAGACCTTATGAAATGAACTAGTACAAATTGTCATCCTCTTATCTCAAACATCACCTTCATTGTAATAAATTTGAAGTAAGGATCACTTCTTTGTCAAAAATAATTTTTTTTTACAATTATTAATGAAGACCTTATGAAATGAACTAGTGCAAATTGGGATATTATTGTGGTCCTCTTGTCTCATACATCATCTTCATTGCAATAAATTTGAAGAAAGGACTGATTACCTGTGAAAAATAATTTTTATTTATTTTGTAAAAAAATTACACAAAAATAGTTAATTTTTCATTTTTATAGTATTTATATAAAATAAATGAACAATAATTATAAATAGTTTTGATGCTATTTGCTTGTGAAATTAATTTTTTTTTTCATTTCTAATTTTTAAATAATTACAAAAATATCACCTTGTTTTTTAATTTTCAAAATTACATAGAAAAATTGAAAAGTAATGATCAAAATAAAACTATTAATTGATTTCAAGTTGCACAATAATGATCAAAATTACATATGGTGAGAAAAAAAAAACAAAAGAAAAAATAAAACTAATATGTGGCAAGCTTATTATTATTATTATTATTATTATTATTATTATTATTATTATTATTATTATTTAGAAGCTCACGTTCAGTCTAACTACACAACAAGCTAAAACATCTAATCTCCATCACATGCATTTTCCCACATTTTTCAGAATTTGAATTCTTGATGCCATTGTCATCTTTCGTTGGTCACATCAAGGCATAGTTTGGTTTTCATAATTTCATGCTTAAGCCAAACTATGTAGCAAAAAGAGACGTTAGCCATCTAATCACAAAAAGTTAGGTTCAATTTGTTTGGTACACATCCATCCCAATTAATGTTTGGGTTGGTACGCCAAAGGATTCATTAACATTGACATTTACCAATAATGTACTCATGAACATCAACAAGTTGGTTTAGTTTGGATTTCTTTTAGGTTTTAACTAAGGAATTTTTAAAGAAAAAACTTATTGAAGTTGTGTCTGCATCGGACTTTACCCTAAACAACAAGATCTGGGAGAGGCGGACATTGTTCCGTGGGTTTGGTGCCACACAAGGTTTGGGTCCGAAGAGCTTGTCGGTGGTTGTAATATTTGAAAGTTTAAGGAGAACAACAATGGAGTATCCTGATTTGGCGGGAATATTTGGGTTGTTTAATTTTGTAAAATCTATTTGTTTTTCATTTCTAGCTTTTTAAAAAAATATAATTCAAACTTATTTTTAAAATTTTTTTTCAAGATTCATATTGAAAGGAAGAAAAAAAATGTTTGCTTAATTGGACAAAATAATTTTCATTTTCATTTCTAAGTTTAAAAAATTATTACAAGAAAGACAACTTGTGTTGTGATATGGATGGGATAAATATGAAGCACGGCGAAATAAATACAACAAGTAAATGAAACACAATCAAAAAATAATAAACAATAAGAACAACAATAAGATTTACATGGTTCGGTAAAGCCTACATCTATGGAAGCAATCGACACAAAAATTTCACTAAGAAATTTAAGAATACATAATACACTTCATAAAGATCTCTCTCATATCTCACAATCCCCTCAGATAGAGATAAATAAACATTCATTTGGAGGTTTCCCTCCAATTACCCAACCACCCCAACATTCAAATTCAAAATTTAAATTTCTTCTCGCAACCCAAGCGCACTCGTCGACGAGAACATGGGATCTACTTGTCGACGAGTGTGCTACCAACACAAGAAGACCTCTATCTCATATTTTCCTTCCTTTGTTTGTGATTCCCACCAAGTATAAGAGCCACACACAAATATAACAATCTCCACCTTGGCGAATATATGTCGTTTAGGAGAGAACCTGAAAACATGACTGATTGCTCCACCTTAAACTTGAAACACTCGATTGGGATCGTCTCCCTTTTAGTACTTAGAGACATGCACGAAGTCAAAATTCAAATTCAAAATTTAAATTTCTTCTCGCAACCCAAGCGCACTCGTCGACGAGAACATGGGATCTACTCGTTGACGAGTGTGCTACCAACACAAGAAGACCTCTATCTCATATTTTCCTTCCTTTGTTTGTGATTCCCACCAAGTATAAGAGCCACACAGAAGTCCAAGCAATGCTGCTTGAACTTCCCAATGGCAGCTTCAGTTTCTACCATCAACCTCGATACAGTTGTAAATTTAACACTTGAAGACTTCACCCTAGGCTCCCAATAAGACCTTCCCAAAATAGTAAACACAAAAACTGCTGCAGGTCTTATATTACTAAAACCCCTTGCATAGTCTTCAACAAAACAAACAACTGACGATCCACTTTATTGCCTGTTGAAACACTCCATTACACAATCATAGAGGACCTTTGACATATCCCAGACTTCACAGCCTATCCTTGAGTACTAAACGGTAGACATTTCACAACGATTCTCCATAGAACGTCCTTGAGACAACAAACAAAGTCTCCCTAAGGTTTTGCCCATAAAGCCACCTTGAGATAACATCAATCTCCCTGTAGTTTTGTCCATTTGAATCAGCAAAGCAAGACCCATCTTGGTCGTACCCAACACATACATGTCAAAAATTTTCAACAAGTTTTCCAACTGATTAGCCTCAGTTAAGATATTTTTAGCCAATAACATGTCACTCACATACAACAGATACATTAATTCGTACATCACTATCACCCTCTTCTCAACTAGAAGTCTCACCAATTTATACCTGAATGGTGGTCTGATAGTGCACATGAGCCCACCGTGATCCTGCTAGTCTACCAAGCTAAAACTCCCTATAATATGACCAATGTCAACTTTGCCCTGAATCTATTGCTCCACCTGCATCACATGCCCATTCATACCGTGATACTGTTGACCCAAGATAGATCTCTCCACATTTTTGCCTTGAGTCCCTAACTCCACCTAAATAAAATAATTGTTGCTACTACAGTTTTCTAGTATTTGTTTCTCTTCCTTTACTTGAGTATGTTGCCCCATTACTTTAACAACAAAAGTTATGTCCTCGATCACCCCTTTGTTTGCCACAAGATCACCCAACTTGCACCTACCTTTCTTATAACCTAGAAAGATGTACTGTCCATACATAACACCAAGCCAAAATCCTCCATCACTAGAATAGTGCACCAGTGGACATCCACTCACAACTGAGTAGTCCACTGCAAAACATACCCATAATTCATTTGCAACTTTCCCATTTAGCGATACCTTTTGGCGATCGGTCACAAAAGAAACACGTTATACTTACTTACCTCACCAAGAAGTACCCTGCAAGTCTTGCATATGATCTACCCAGCTCAAAAAACTCCTTAAACAAAACTAGCATAAGTCCCAATGGCTGACGTGAGGATTTCTCCCCTGGTCTGGTACTCCACCTCAACTACAACACCTCAACATCAGGCTTGTGCCCCATGAGATAAAACAAAACCTTTTGTGATACATTCATGAAAAACATACGTCAATCCTTTGATGCTATCATCACCAGTCCCTAAACATCTGAATACATGTAGTCATCCATATGCTTCAGCTGCATATGCCACAAAGTATCTGATTCAAATTCAATAGTTGTATCTCCACCTACAACAGTAACACCCTGCAGTACATAGATATTTCCTACTATCTTTTCTCCTTTCATCACTATCAAGTTGCCTTCACAAACTTTCATTTCTCCTTTTTCAGAATTGTAACAAAATCCATTACAATCTAAAATTCCCAATGAAATAACATTTTTTCCTAGACCCTCAACGTGCCTTACATCATATATGGTTCTTACAACACCATCATGCATTTTGATTTTGATATTTCCAATGCCAAGTATTTTGTATGAAATATTATTTTCCATCAAAACACAACCAGTATTGACTGACCTGTAGGTGTCAAACCATTTTCTATTTGCTATCATGTGATAAAAGCATCTGGTATCTTGAATCCAAGAATCATCTGTGAGACACTTCGAACCTGATGAAATACATAGCACATCCCCATCACTACACTTTGAATCTTCTTCCACTACATTTGTAGATTCTGACGGACCTTGCTGACTTTCAGAATTCCCTTTCTTCCACTCTGAACATTCCGGTCTTATGTGCCCAATTTTACCGCACTTAAAATATTTCACGTCCTTCTTCTTCTCGGATTGCAACCAAGATTTGCTTTGGGAGTTATGTCTCCTATATTCTTGATTACTTTTCACAACAAGTCCTTCACCATGTGAAGTTTCATTGCTAATCATTTTTCTTTGATGAAAACCAAATAATGCACTTGTCACCTCTTTCAAATTCAAGCTATCCTTGCCCCATGTAACAATTGTAACCAAATTCTCATAAGTTTGAGACATAGGTAGGGAACTTAATAGCATCAATGCCTTTTCTAAAACTTATATAACGAAATATTTGAAATCATAAATTTGACAATTTGGATTTGAGTTTGTCTAGACTTGGAAGAAATTTAATATAATTTATTGTACAGTTGTACTACACTTACCTACCAAATATCACACTTTTTCTTACCCACCACTTTAAATAATTGTACTATATTCATAGTACAATGCCCACAAAGCAGTGGGTATATATGGTATAATTATTTCAAGTAGTAGGTAAGAAAAAAGTGTTACATTCGATAGGTAAGTGTAGCATTAGTGTTTTTTGTATTATATTTTGTCATAATCCATACAAATAAAAATGCAACATATGAATTTCATGTTTCTAAATATAGAGTACAACAACAACAATAAAAAAATCAAGTCTTAAGTCCCACTAGGTGGGGTCAACTATATGAATTCTTTCATGCCAATTTTTGCAAACATGGATAGTTTTTTATTTTTCCAAAAATTTAGGGTTATTAAATTTTTACTCACCATCTCATTCGGAGTTATTTTAGTTCTGCCCCTACCACTTAGTATCGATATAAATGATCTTGCCCCCGCATTTAGCTATAGAGAGAACCCCTGAATCTAGAGTCGTTTGACATTCCAACCTAGTTCCAACAATGTACGTCTCAAGTCGAAAGAGCGATACTCCTTGGCATTGCATATTAGAACTCATTAAAGCCCAAATTGCATCATTATGCTTGATATATACTACCCCTCACACTAAGTAACTCACCCATTCTCACTGGTGCACTGTGTGGTCTACATTGCAAGTGACCAAACCTTTTGAGTCATCCTCCCTTACCTTATCTTCTACAAGAGTTATGCCTAACTTACTACAAACATAATCATTTTTTTTAAATTTATCATTCAATGTTATATTATTCATCTATCTAAGCATTCTTATCTCAACAACTTTCACTCTTTAGATATGTTGTTTCTTAGTTGCCCAATATTCTGATCCATATAACATAGCTGGTCTTTTAGTCATCCTATAAAAAATTTCTTTTAATTTTAACGATATTATATGATCACAAAGCACACTTGAAGCACTTCTCCATTTTACCTAACCTCTTTTAACTCTATGCATTACATCCTCTTCAATTTTTCCTTTCGTTTTCATAATAGATCCAAGACATTGAAATCTACAAATACTATTTATTTCTACATTATCGAATTTAACTGTCTCCAATATTCCTCCTACTATTATTGAAATCACATTTCATATATTCTGTGTTATTTCTACTTATCCTAAAACCTCTAGATTTTAAAGTTTCTCTCCATAATTCTAACTTATCCTCTACTCAACCCCTAGTTTTATCAATCAATATAATATCATCTACAAACAACATACATCATGGAATCTCATTTTGGACACTCCTAGTTAGTTGATCTATCACTAAAACAAAAGGATAAGAGCTCAAACTAGATTGTTGATATACACCTATTGTGATTGGAAATTCTCAAGTCTCTCCATGTATAGTCCTTACACTAGTCATTACTTTATCGTACATATCCTTAATGATATCAATATACATACTACATGCACCCTTTTTAAATTAAAAAATATATATATACCATAAAACTTCCTTAGGTACCCTACCATATGCTTCCTCTAAATCAATAAATACCATATGCAAACCACATCTACAACACTATCTTTTAAGTTTTTGTGTATAATAATTTCTACCCCATTCTTATCCTTTTCTTTTTCAGTGTATCAAAATTTAAATCCTAATTTATCAATTTCTCTAACTTTTTGCCCAACCCATTTAGTTTCTTGAAGATAAATTATATTAATTTTTATGCTAATCATTGTATCCACAATTTCCATACTCATAAATGTTTGTACATCCTAAGTTGATAATATAATCCTAATCCCTTGAACTAAAGTTTTTACCCGCCCACGACCAAAATGATGCAGGAACCCTCGCATATATGACAACATATCCGGATCCTGACATGTCACATCGCTTTGGGGCAATGACCTAGTCCACCCTCGCCCACTTCTCACTACACCTGGTTAGTATAAGTGCAACAACGCATCACTTATAGGGGCAAAGATAAGACATCTCACAATAAAGGCTCCTAGTACTAATAGCAAGAGAGTTTTTGCTACTAAAAAAAAAAAAAATTCTATGAAGGGCAAAGATAAAACATCTCACAATAATCTATCTTTTCTTATGTTGTCTTAATTTCTCTATTTTTTTTTATTTCTAACTTAAGCATCGAACAGATTCTCCAAAAAATATCTTAAGTTAATCCCTTTTTTAACCTTTTATTTTTTACGCAACCAAGTTTGCGGATCAGTCCCTAAAATTTTAGCAAGAACAAAAAGTTATACTTAACTTTTATTTTTTTTAAAAAAATTTAAATAGAAAATAATGGGCATATTTTATGATTGTAGTTAAGTTTGTATGTCTCATATGGGAAGACAACACATGGCACCTCAACCTCAAGGCCTTTGTGTTGGTTAACTCTAAAGTTTGTAATTTCTTTTTTCATAAACAATGAATGCAATAAATTTTATGATTGTAGTTATTTCTTTAATTTTGTATATTTTTCATAACAAGTATAATATAATTAAGGGTATTAATGCTATATAATGATAATTGTATAACCTATGCCTGTAGCAATTAATACTGTAACTAAAGCATTTGAATAAATCAAATCAAAATGCATGTGTACATAGTTGAAATTGATGTATCGGAAGAGTAGTTGAAGTGTGGCCATTTGAATTTGTCAATCCATTAATCCATTGTGTTATATAATAATTAACATAGGTTAAGAGCATCCAATTTTATGTGGACCAACTAAATCTTGATAGAACCGAATATTATAAAATGAATTAAGATTAAAATTGTGAATTAATTCATTACTCTTGGTCAACATCTATTTCATTTTCTCTTCCAATATTGTTTGCTAAACACTTGAATTAATTTTATATTTCCCACTAATTGGGACTGAAATTATTTATTAAAATCCAAAATTAACATGAAATTAAAATTGCATTGAATTAAAGTCCAACATTGAAAAGCAAATCTAACCCTATTTTGGAGAGATCTTGAATTTAGATTTTCATTGGAATTGGATAAAATGTAATATTAAATTATATTAAAATTTATCCAAATTTAAAGACTGAAACCCTTACATCCAAACGCAGCTTAAGTTATGAAATGACAATCAATCCCTCTCATTAAATAAATTATGTAATAATTGACCTAAATTACTCGTAAGTCAATCAGATATCTTGTTAACTGTAAAAATTGTAACCTTGAAATATTAATTGAAGTCAACTTAGAATACCAAACGTGTACACACTTATTAATGAAAATTTTTTAATAACCATAGGTTTAGTTCTCGACCTAAAATACAATTAACTTGGACACAACACTTTTTTTTATGCTTACCATATATCGTCCACAACGTAATACTAGACCAAAACAATTAAATAGATAAGCGTATTTATATAGTTACATTGGTCAAAAGAAAATTTGTTTGAAATTGGAGGGCAAATCTATGGACAGCTAGCATGTGCATGATCTTTTCTTGAGATCTGAATTTGGGACATTGGAAAGCTAAAACTTTAGATTGACTATTAGAGATGAAGTAGTATAAATTTTTGGCATTGACTAATGTTTTTTAAGTGGGTTGTTCAATTATTTGTGTATTCTTTAAATAGTCATCATATTAAAAGGAATCTTTGAGTAGACAATTATAGACATCCAAGTACACTTCTTATTATTTCTTCACCCTAAAAGAAAAAGTTATAAGGACAGCAAGTATCATGATTGTTGTGTATGGAAGAGACATGTAACAAATATTAAATTAGAATTTTTTATATATATATATATATATATATATATGCAAGGTTGAATGTTTTTTGTGTCTTGAAGTTTGAGTGGTTGTGTGTTTTTCTTTTCTTTTCTTCTTTTTTTGATATCGTCGGGTGTCCTGGACTGACGCACCAGACTAATCATACGCCAACGCCAATCATGCCTTGGATCAACACGTAGGAGGTAAATCACGAATATACGCTGCAGGTGGTAGGGTTCGAACCCTAGACTTCACCTTTGTCCAAGGTTGTCTGACGCAAGTCCTTACCATCTGAGCTTATGCCCGGGGCATTTGTTTTTCATTTTTAATTTACCTTCATTTAATTTATAAACTCCAATGTTTTTAATGCACCTTTACTTAATTTGTATTATTTTCTTTTTTTAATTGTTTTTATATATTATTTTAATTTTCTTTTTAATTCATTTTGCATTACTATTCTATTTGCTTTGAATATATATATATATATATATATATATATATATATATAATTAATATAAAGGAAAAAAATTATTTGATATTTAATTTTAATTTAATTTTCAAAGTCATAAATGCTCTCATAATTATTTAGATCTGTTTAATTATGAAAAAAAGTATATTTTCAATTATTAATTTTTTGAATGATTATAAAAATATTATATTATTTTTAAAATTTTAAAATTTCTTATTATTTTTTTAGAAATATATATTTTTCCAAGTTTCCATAAAAAAAATTTTAAAAATGATAGAAGAATGTAGCATTCTCTCTCTCTCTCTAAGAAATTAATTGCTTGAATTTGATATATAAGAAATTTTTTTACAAACTAACAATGCAAGAAATGTACATATTTAGAATTTTAAAATATTATATGTGGTCATTAATTGAAAAATATACTTTGTTCAACCTTCCATAAAACACATGCATTGCTTTTATGTAATCTCAGAAAATATCAGTTGACTAATTATTTTTAATCTTGAATTTCTAAAATATCTCTAAGATTTTTTTCTTAAAGAAATCACTATAATATTTGTTGGAATTAGTGTGATCTAAAGGGGGGTGAATTGGGTTTTAAAACTTTTTAACTAATTTGAATATTTGCTGATTCACCACAGTTCATATCTCATTCAATATTAAAAGCATATATGTAAAATGATTAGGCTATCAGTGCACACATACACATGTGCAGCATATCTCAATCAAATTAAATGTGTACATTCGAATAATTTTAACAATAAAAAGGCAAGCATAAACATATGGAAACTAAAGTGTAGTAATTAAATGAGATAAAGAGTGAGTGACACACGATATTTGTTATCGAGTTTCGGCCAAATCAGTATACATCTCCACCTTGGGCATACCTCCTAAGGATTCCACTATCCCTCCTCACTTAAACGGATAGAGTAGAAGTGACCCGAGGTAAGTGTATTAAATAAATGAGAAAAAAAGAAGCACAATTTAAAAGGTAAAAATCTGCAGGGCTCGTCGATGAGGCTTCTTTGCTCGTCGACGAAACCTCTTGCTTAGCTCGGCGATGAGATTTAGTAGCTCGTCGACAAGGAGATGCCGAGAGATTTTGGGAAAATCTGAAATCTCAGGCTCATCGTCCATGAGACAACGTCTTGTTGACGAGGTTGGCCGAGTCGAATGCTTATAAATATCTTTTTCACTTGCTTAATGGTTAAGAAACCAACACCCTCTCTCTCTCTCTCTCTCTCTCTCTCTCTCCAATCCTCCCTCTCTCTCTCTCTCTCTCTCTCTCTCTCTCTCTCTCTCTCTCTCTCTCTCTCTCTCTCTCTCTCTCTGTAGGATTTCAGGCCATTAGTTGTCGGAATCAACGATCCAACGTTACCACGTGGATCAAGAGGAGAATCTCTACTTTTATAGCGGATCAAAATTCGTTTTGAGGATTTTCGGGTTTTGACCCAAAACCGAAGTAAGGATCCGATTTCATTTTCGTTTTGGTATATATGTAGTAGTAAGAATTATAGTGAAGTATAGTTCTTGGATGTTTAGGTTTTGGGAACTCGATTCGTAGTTTTGAAGCCGTAGAGTTCATATTTTGGTATTGGGGGAAAGGTAAAATGATTTTGTTTATATCAATTATTTTTGAAATCGAAATAGGTAAACATGTAGTTTACGATCGTATGTATGTTTTGGTTACTTATTTGGGAAAATCTATCGGGTAAAAATGTGGGATTTTCGAGTTACAATTTTGGGGAAAATTGAGGGTTTTGAGTATCATCTCTATTTCAGTTGGAAAATCATATGTTGTATAAAATTGTAGTAATGAGATGAACGTACCAGTATTTATATTAAACTGTATTTCTCAAACTAAAAACGATATGATTATTATATACTCAAGTAAGTGTGGAATGAACTGTTGTATGTAAAATGTTCCAGGTTTTGTAAAACAGCTAATGGCGGCTAATTACCGTACGCTGATGGGTATAGGAACATAAGTTCCAAAATTGTTCCAGGTTTTGTGAAATTTGCTTGATCTCAGTTAATTACCATGGGCAAACACCATGTCTCGGCTAAATACCATGGGCGAGAGTGCTCGACTCTATATCCGAGGGTGTCAAATATCGTCTGTTTGTTCCGGCTGGTCACCTTTGGGTGTGAGTGGACACCGTATTTGCACGATATCGCTGTGAGGCTTCGGTTATTGCAGGGTATCGGGTACTTAAGCGTGACGACACTGACCATATGTTTGGTATCGTATGTACTAGAACTGTATCGTGTTATGTTTTATGTTGAAATAACATTTGTATACCACATATTGATATAACCTGCTTTCTTCCTTATTGAGAGGTGTCTCACCTCGAATATAAAAATGTTTTTCGGGTCCTTTGAGTAACCGAAACTAGCATCCTAGCCTTCAGGAGCGTGGGTGTTGGTTAGCTACGTAGAGTACCTAAGTACGTACTGATTTTGTGTAACCAGGTTATCATTGTTGGGTTTTGTAGACACCTAGGGTATGTACTGTATTTTGGAGCATAGACTCTAGTCATGTATAGTCTCTGGTATGGTACGTTGTATATATTAAAAAGAATATTTTTGATGCGTATTTGATGTGTATGGATATGTATATGAATGTGTATAGGGTGTACGTGTACCCCACAGGGTTGGACCCTCATTCAGTGTAGTATCATGTATGTTTTAATTGATACAGAGACAAGTTAGGTTACTAAATTCACACCTTGGGCCCATCTGCGAGTTTGGGACGTGACAGCTTGGTATCAGAGCTAACCAGATTGTTAGGTCTTGTAGACTTGGTTAGGCATAGCTATGTGTACATACCTGAGTATATGATGTAGGAAATGGGTAGAGTAGGTCTAGGGTTGTCTTGTTGCTAAAGGGGGACTCATTGGCGGTGTTCTGTGTTTTTCCTGGAATGACGATTTCAGTAAAATCATGGCAAACCATTGATGGTTTCGTGTTAGTGTGATAGGACCGACCTAATCCTGTGAGAGTAATAATTGACATGATTAGCTTTCAATGATTGTGTTAACTGTGTATTATAGGAATTCTAGTTGATTCCTATCTTACTTTCAGAATGGAGCCCAAGGATAACAACTTAGATAGTGGTTCGGAGGGGACTACGAGTGATAAGTCTCCTTTTGTACCTTGGGGTTTTAAGAGGTAGGTTATGCAGGAGATCGAGCGCAGTGTTAGGAGACGTAAGAATTCTCCTACTACTATAGGTTGCACCATAGAGAGGTTCACCCGTATACACCCTTCAACACTTATAGAAGGACCCAACCCGATAGTAGCAGAGAATTGGGTGTAGAAAACTGAGAAGATATTGGAAGTTCTACATAGCACTAACCAACAAAAGGTTCTCTATTCTACTTTTCAGCTAATAGGAGAGGCTGAAAGATGGTGGACGGCGGTGAGTTTGCTTGAGAGGTAGAGAGGTGTTCCATCTAGTATGACTTGGAGATGCTTCAAGGAGGTATTTTTAGAGAGATACTTCCCAGCTTCCACTCGTGATGTGAAGGCAGATGAGTTCTCGAGCCTAACTCAGGGAACCCTGACGGTGCAGAGATATGCTGCCAAATATATTGAGTTATCTCGTTTCACGCCGTATTTGATCTTAAACGAGTATGAGAAGACTCGGAGGTTTGAGAAGGGTTTGAGGAAGGACATCTGCAGGCTTGTGGGTATGCTGTAGATTCGAGAGTTTTTATGTTCTAGTGGATAAAGCCACCATAGTTGAGGTTGACCTTCAGGGGGATGAGGTGGTACAGGAACAAAAGAAGAGGCCAGTACCTTCTGGTTCTAAGACTGGTCCTCGACAGGGACAGTGGAAGAAGAAGAAGAACTGTGGTTCTAGTTATCGCCAGAATACTGAACAGAAGGGTTTGCAGGGGGGATCCGTCTTCCGCACCATGCACCAAGTGTCGTAAATGGCACAGTGACGAATGCCAGTCGTTCTGGGGTAACTACTACAACTGTGGCAAATCAGGCCACATGTACCAAAACTATTAGGCACCAAGGAGCAATATTTCTACACAGAGCCAAAACCGTGGAAGTAATCAGATGCCTGGGGGGAACTATTAGGCAAACACGGCTCCGGCAAGGGTGTACTCTCTTACTCCAGCAGATACAGAACACGTTGGGAACGTGGTGACAGGTACTATGTTATTACTTTCAAATAGAGCAGTTGTTTTATTTGATTCGGGAGCAACCCATTCTTTTATATCTGCTAGTTTTGTGAAATTGTGTGGGGTTGAAACCCAAGTGATGGATGAGTGGTTATCAGTGGCTAAACCGATTGGGAGTGTAACGATTTGTAGTAAGATGTTGGGAAACTGCTCAGTGGTTATTCAAGGAAGGTTGCTACCAAGGAACCTAGTAGTGTATGACATGTGTGAATTTGACATCATACTAGGGATGAATTGGTTATTCTCTAGCTATGTGGTGATTGATTGTCGTAGGAAGGTAGTAGTGTTCAGACCTCCTCGGGAGTAGGAGTATAAGTTTGTGGGATCGTGTGTGCATTCGACGCCATTGATCCTATCAGCTATACAAGCGAGAAGATTACCTTTGGATGATTGTCAGTGGTACCTAGCTTGTGTGAAGGAACCATCTTGGGATGATCTGAAACTTGAAGATATCCGAGTGCTTAACGAATTTTCAGATGTATTCCCAAAAGACTTACCCGATTTACCTCCTAATCATGAGGTGGAGTTCACTATCGAATTGCTACCAAGCAAGGCACCGATTTCTAAAGCTCAATACCGGATGAATCCAACTGAACTTAGAGAGTTGAAGGAGCAATTGCAAGAACTACTGGACAAGAACTTTATCCGACCTAGTGTTTCGCCCTAGGGAGCTCTAGTATTGTTCGTGAAGAAGAAGGACAGGTCGATGCGAATGTGCATTGATTACTGCGAGATCAACAAGGTATTAGTGAAGAATCGATACCCGTTGCCTCGTATAGATGATCTGTTTGACCAATTGCAGGAAACGCAGGTCTTTTCGAAGATCGATCTACGGTCAGGGTATCATCAGGTGAGAGTTAGGATGGAGGATGTTGCGAAGACTACTTTTCGAACCATATATAATCACTATGAGTTTCTAGTTATGCCTTTTGGGTTGACTTACACCCCAACAGTATTTATGGACCTAATAAATAGGGTTTTCCATAAATACCTTGATCAGTTTGTAATGGTGTTCATCAACGATATTCTGGTATACTCTAAGAGTTCGGAATAGCACGAAAACAATCTGAGGTTGGTACTTCAGGTGCTACGGGAGAAGACACTATATGCTAAGTTGAAGAAATGCGAGTTCTTGCTGAATCAGAACCCATTTCTAGGCCATGTTGTGTTGAAAGGTTGTATCTCGGTTGATCCTGGTAAGATAGAAGCAGTGGTTGACTAGGTGAAACCGAAGAGCGTACAGGATGTTCAAAGTTTCCTAGGACTGGCTGGTATTACGGACAGTTTGTGGAAGGATTCTCTAAGTTATCTGGCCCTCTGACACATTTGACGAGGAAGGGCATGCGATTTGATTGGACCGACGAGTGCGAGTAGAGTTTTCAGGAGTTGAGACACCGACTGGTCACTGTTCCGATTTTAAGCATCCCATCTGAAGACAATGGTTTTGTGATTTACAGCGATGCATCATTGAAGGGTTTGGGATGTGTGCTGATACAACAGGGGAAAATAATTGTTTATGCTTCTCAGCAACTCAAGGAATACGAGAAGAATTACCCTACGCATGATCTAGAGTTGGTAGTAGTAGTATATACGCTGAGGATCTAAAGACACTACTTACATAGAGAACAATGTGAGATCTTCACGAACCACAAAAGCCTCAGATACTTTTATACACTGAAGGAGTTGAATATGAGGCATAGGTAGTGGCTGGAACTGATCGAGGACTACAATTACACCATTAGCTATCATTCGGGGAAAGCTAATATGGTAGCTGAAGCGTTGAGTCGGAAGTCAGAGCACGCATCAGTATCTGCAGTAGTAAGTCAGCATCATATCAGATGGTATCTGGAGAGTCTTGGCATGGAGTTGGTGGATGGTAATCATCAGGCTTTCATTACTAACTTGATGATCCAGCTGACTTTGTTTGGGAGGATTAAAGTCGTGCAAGCTAATGATGCGGAGTTAGTTAAGGTTGTAGAGAACGTGTAGCAAGAGTTGGTAGCACATTTTAACATCTTCGAGGGAGGTGTGCTGCGGTTTAGGACCAGGTTAGGTGTTCCGAACAACAAGGGGATAAGAAGGACAATTCTGGAAGAGGCGCATCATTCTTTGTATATAGTACATCTGAGTAGTACAAAGACGTATCGGGATTTGCACGAGTCTTTATGGTGGAGTAGCATGAAAAGGGAGATTGTTTGGTTTGTGGAGCAATGTCTGACATGTAAGTGGGTAAGGGCTAAACATCAGAGGCCGGCAGGGCCGTTACAGTCATTGAGTATTCTAGAGTGGAAATGGGAGCACATCTCTATAGACTTTGTCATCGGGTTACCACCAGCACTACACGGGCAGAATGTCATCTGGATAATCATGGACAGGTTGACTAAATATGCTCACTTGATACCTATTAAGGTTAGCTACTCTTTGAGTAGGCTAGCAGATCTATACGTGCAAGAGATAGTTAGGATGCACATGGTACCAATATCCATTGTTTTTGATCGAGACCTGAGATTCACTTCTCAATTCTAGAAGAGTTTATAGGAAGCACTGAGGACAAAGCTTACATTTAGTACAATATTCCACCCCCATACTGATGGACTGTTAGAGAGGACGATACAGATCTTTGAGGATATGTTACAGGCTTGCATGTTACATTTCAACGGTAGTTGGATTCAGTTTCTACCGTTAGTGGAATTTGCCTATAACAATAGCTTCCATACTAGTATCAAGATGGCACCATTTGAGGCATTGTATGGTCAGAGGTGTTGGTCTCCTCTGTATTGAGATGAGGTTGGTGAACGGCAAATATTAGGTCCCCAACTCATACAACAAGCTTCTGAGAAGGTCAGATTGATTACAGATAGGATTAAATCAACTCAGAGTTGGCAGAAGAGTTATGCGGATGTTCATCATCGTGAGTTGTAATTCGAGGTTAGGGGTAAAATATTCTTGAGAATCACTTCGATGAAAAGGGTGATGAGATTTGGTAAAAAGGGCAAGCTGAGTCCAAGGTATACCGAACCATTCGATGTACTGGAACGAGTGGGTCCGGTGGCCTGCAAAATTGCACTACCCCTAGTGCCCTCGAGGATCCATGATGTGTTTCACGTATCCATGTTGAGGAAGTATGTTTCTGATCCATCACATGTGATTAGTTACAAATCTTTAAAGATTGGGGATGCTTTAGCATATGAGAAGATACCCGTTCAAATTCTGGACCGTAAAGTTTAGAAGCTGCGTACCAACGAGATACGGTTAGTGAAGGTACTGTGGTGGAATCATGCAGTTGAGGAAGCTTCTTGGGAGTTAGAGAATAAAATAGGCCAGAAATATCCACAGTTGTTCTGAGCAATAGTTTTGATAGCAGGATCGGTATGGGTATGTATGTATGTAATATTCTGCTATTGTAGTAATGTTGTGGGATTAGTCTCTGGGGGAGTGTGATATTGTGAGCTCCCGAGATGGTGTATGTATGTAACCACAATATTCCGCCGCCATAAGTAAGGGTATGTATGTATTTGGGATGGGGCTGCTATGTGGGTGGCCACCGACTCTTTCTAGAGTCGGATATGCATTTGGGTATGTAGTTGAGTTGGTAAAAGAGAGATTACAAATTTCAAGGATGAAATTTTTGTAAGGAGGGGAGTTTGTAAGAACCCTTCTTGAGGTAAGTGTATAAAATAAATGAGGAAAAGAGAAGGAAATTTTAAAAGGTAAAAATCTGCAGGACTTATCGACAAGGCTTCTTTGCTCGTTAACGAAGCCTCTTGCTTAGCTCGGTGACGAGATTTAGTGGCTCATCGATGAGGAGATGCTAAGAGATTTTGGGAAAATTTAAAAACCCAGGCTCGTTAACGAGGCCACCTTGGCATCGACGAACTTCCTTCTAAGGCTCGTCGATGAGAACGTCGTCTCATCGACGAGGCTGGCCGAGTCAAAGGCTTATAAATATCTTTTTCACTTGCTTAATGGTTAAGAAACCAAAAACCTCTCTCTCTCTCTTTCTCTCTCATTAGAACTCGAATCCTCCCTCTCTCTCTTTCTCTCTCTAGGATTTCAGGCCATCAGTTGCTAGAATCAACGATCCGATATTACCACGTGGATCATAAGGGGAATATCTACGTTTATAGCGGATCGAAAATTCATTTTGAGGATTTTTGGGTTTTGACACAAAACCGAGGTAAGGTCCGATTTCATTTTCGTTTCGATATATATGTAGTAGTAAGAATTATAGTGAAGTACAATTCTTGGATGTTTAGATTTTGGGAACTCGGTTTGTATTTGGAGCCGTAAAGTTCATATTTTGGTATTGGGGGAAAGGTAAGGGGATTATGTTTATATCAGTTATTTTTGAAATCGGAATCGGTAAACATTAAGTTTATGATCGTATGTATGTTTTGGTTACTTATTTGGGAAAATGTATCAGGTAAAAATGCGGAATTTTCATATTAGAGTTTTAGGGAAATTTGGGGGTTTCGGATATCATCTCTATTTCAATTGGAAAATCATATGTTGTATAAAACTGCAGTAATGAGATGACCGTACTTGTATTTGTATTAAATTATATTTCTCGAATTGAAAACGATATGGTTGTTGTATACTTAAATAAGTGTGGATGAACTGTTGTATATAAAATGTTCAAGATTTTGTAAAACAGCTAGTGGTGGCTAATTATTGTACGCAGATGGGTATAGGAACATGTATTCCAAAATTGTTCCAGGTTTTGTGAAATTTTCCACGTCTCGGCTAAATACCATGGGCAAGAGTGTCTGGCTCTATATCTGAGAGTGTTAAATATCGCCTATTTCTTCCAATTAGTCACTGATGCGTGTGAGTGGACACCGTATTAGCACGATATCGCTGTGAGGCTTCAATTATTGCAGGGCATCAGGTGCTTGAGTGTGACGAAACTGACCGTATGTTTAGTATCGTATGTACTAGAACTGGATTGTGAAAATACTTGAACTATATCATGTTATGTTTTATGTTGAAATAACACTTGTATGCCACACACTGATATAACATGTTTTCTTCCTTACTGAGAGGTGTCTCACCCCGAATATGCAAATTTTTTTTAGATCCTTCGAGTAGTTGAAACTAGCATCCTAGTGTTCGGGAGCATGGGTCTCAGTTAGCAACATAGAGTACTTGAGTAAGTACTGATTTTGGGTAACCGGGTTGTTATTGTTGGGTTTTGTAGACACCTGGGGTATGTACTGTATTTTGGAGTGTAGACTCTAGTCATGTATAGTCTCTGGTATGGTACGTTGTATGTATTAAAAATAATATTTCTGCTGCGTATTTGATATGTATGGATATGTATGTGAATGTGTATAGGGTATACGTGTACCCCACGGGGTCAGACCCTCATTCAATGTAGTATCATGTATGTTTTAATTGATACAAAGATAGGTTAGGTTACTAAATTCACACCTGGGGCTCATCTGCAGGTTCGAGGCATGACAAGAAGCCGTTACAACCTCTCCTTACGGGGCGAGGTAAACCCTAGATCAGATTACAGTGCTGACCCCAACCTACACCCCTCTCCTTAGGGGCGAGGAATACCTTAACTCAATTATCAGGCTGACTTGAACTGGTCTCCCTTACGTGGCAGAGACTCCCAGTTCAGTTACGGGCTGAGTCCAATCGGTCTCTCTTACGAGGCTGAGACTTCCCAGTTCAATTAATGGTCTAAACCCAACTAGTCTCCCTTATGGGGCAGAGACTCCCCAGTTCAATTAACGGGTTGAACCCAACCGGTACATTAAAATCATTTTTGTACAAATGAATGCTTCCAAATACAAGCAAAGATGTAAACAGTAAAGCTCAAATGCACTCTCTAATGATGTGAAATATTGCTCAGAAAGTAAGGGTGTTTTTCTCAGAATAACATTTTCAATCTTTGAAAAATAATGTATATGATATGCACAACAAAGATTTAAATCCAAATAAAAATTTCTCCACAAAAATATTTATCAAAGCAAACTAATATTAAGAACATTTAATCTTACTCTCAAAGATTGTTTTTCAAAAATGAAGGCTTAAGAGAGTAAGTGATTTTGAAAAAAAAAAAATGCCCAAACAAAAATATATGCTCTCATTTAAAAGAATTTCTAAAGAATAATATAGAGTTTGGAGAGTATAAAATTTTACCCCAACAATGATTTTGTAATAAAAATATAAGTGGGGGAACTTTGATTAGCAAGTGATGAAAAGTATTTGAGAGAAATTATTTGCTAATCAAAGTTGCTAATCTGGTGTAATGAAGAAGTATTTATATATTTTCAGGAAAATAAGACCGTTAAGGACACGGTGGGTATTTTTTCAAATTTTTTAATTAAAAATTAATTATGTTTAAGCACTTAAAAAATTCGAAACCTGAGAGGTTCAGTCGGCTAACCTTTAGCGTCAATCGAGTGAATACTCACATCCAATTTGTTTTTAGAAATAGGTGCGGTTGGTTGTGGGCGATGATCGGTCGGCTAAGCAAAGGCAATTTGCCAAACCTTCGTAGGTTTGATCGCCAGGACCTAAGGCCAGTCTGTCGATTCATAAGGGTCGATCAGCTGAGGTGTTTTTGAACCATAAGATCACTCGGCCAGGGGTGGTAGAAAAGTCAAAATTTTAGGTTTGGTCGACCGTGGAATGTATGTTCATTTTAGGTCGGTCACCCGAGACATGTTAAACATTTTGACTTCTGGCCTACAGTGTGTTCGGTCACCGTGGTGATTTAAACATTACTGGGTCAGTCAACCAAGGCTATTAAATTAACCCAAAAATTCAACATCGGTCAACCGAAGTCTACCCTAAGGCTTGTCTATGGATGATCTGAGCATTAAATCATATCATGCAGATGCATGCATTATTACAGGCCAAAAATATAAAAATTTAAATGCATTTACAATTCAAAACATGTCTTCTTCTTTTTGTTCTTCTCTTCATGGAATACACCAGTATGATGTGAGCTTTGAGTCCTTTCTGGCTTCCATCTTTCTCTTTTGTGTGTGCATTCCAAATTATGTACCTGTTCAAAATACTAGACACACACATAAGACATTTGTATTTATCAACATCAAAATAGAGATCGGACCTAAAAGACCAACAATATTCACACAACTCTCTATCTAAAAGTTTTCTATATGCACACGACCAATCATTACAATCATCTTAGTGCTTATTCTCTTATATGTAATGGAATTGCATATTACAAACTGCTCTTATTCTTTTAAGTTGTTTTAACATCAATATAAAATTTCTTTTTTTAAAAAAAAAATTCTATGTTTTTCCCCACTTTTGCACAAGATTTTCTTTATCTCCACTTTCAATTTTTGCAGATCCTCTCTAGACACAACACTATTACTATCATACTACACTAATTTTATATATGCTCATTAACATATTATTTTTTGGTTAACATGTTAATTAACACCAATGTGTAAAGGGAAAGACTCTTTGTAAAAGTTGGTGTAAATTTCACATAAATTTCTTTGAAATTTTTGCATTTTTATTGCATTATGGCCAGTGATTTAGAAGTGCAATTCTCAAGTTTGTAAATAAAAAAATTTTTACAAATTAAGAATATGTGAAATGTCCAAAACATAGAGGAAGCACATATAGAGATTTTGATAATCTATACATAATAATATTTTATAAAGTTTAATAATTCAATGGATAATGACATTTCCCATGCATAATACGAGGTTTCTGCTAGTAAATATTATCAATCTCTCTATATTTTTCTTATCTGTAGTGAAATTGAAAATCGAAATGATTATTTCTTTTAGTTTTACCAAAATATTGGTTCTCTTATTTTTAGTTGCATTATTTTTTTTCATATCCTGGACTAGTATATGATATGAATTCTTAATTAATTTATTTTGAAGTCAAATGTTTCCTACTATTCACCTTCACTCTCAATTTTTACAAGTCCTCCTATTCACAACTCTAGTTGCTATGTAAAATTTGACACTATCAAATTTGATGGAACTGAAAACTTTGGTTTGTGGCAGAGGAGAGTTAAGGATATACTTGTGCAACAAGGGATGGTGAAGGCTCTAAGTGGTGTTCAACTGGTTGGAATGGATGAGGCAACATGGAGAGAATTGGAAGCAAATGTCATTTCTACAATATGCTTGTGTTTGGTCGATGAAGTTCTCTATCATGTAATGGAGGAGGATTCTCCAGCGGCTGTGTGGCAAAAGTTAGAAAGTCGATATATGTCTAAATCCTTTTCAAACAAACTTTTTTCTTAAGCAAAGGTTGTATTGGCTTAAGATGGTTGAGTGTTCGGATTTGAACCAACATATCAACATTTTCAATCAAATTGTAAATGAATTGGAACGTGTTGATGTAAAGTTCGAAGAGGAAGACAAAGCATTGATGCTATTAAATTCCCTACCTAGGTCTCAAACTTATGATAATTTGGTTACAACTCTTACATAGGGCAAGGATAGTCTGAATTTGGAAGAGGTGACTAGTGCATTGCTTGGTTTTCATCAAAGAAAAATGATTAGCGATGAAGCTTCACATGGTGAAGGACTTGTTGTGAAAAGTAATCAAGAAGATAGAAGACATAAGTCCCAAAGAAAATCTCGGTTACAGTCCAGGAAGAAGAAGAAGGACGTGAAATTTTTTAAGTGCAGAATCCACAAATGTAGTGGAGAATATTCATAGGGCAGTGATGGGGATATGTTATGTATTTCTTCAAGTTCAAAGTGCCTCACGGATGACTCGGATCCTAGATACCGAATGCTCTTATCACATGACAACAACTAGAAAATGGTTTGACACCTACAGGGCAGTCAATACTAGTTGTGTTTTGATGGGAAATAATATTTCATGCAAAATAATTGGTATTAGAAATGTCAAAATCAAAATGCATGATGGTGTTGTAAGAACCATATGTGATGTAAGGCATGTGAGGGTTTAGGAAAGAATGTTATTTCATTTTTTATTTTAGACTATAATGGATTTTGTTACAAGTCTGAAAAAGAAGAAATGAAAGTGTGTGAAGGCAACTTGATAGTGATGAAAAGAGAAAAGATAGCAGGAAATATATATGTACTGCGGGGTGTTACTGTTCTAAGTCGAGTTGCAGTTGTTGAATCTGAATCAGATACCTTGTGGCATATGCATTTGAAGCATATAGGTGACTATATATATTTTCAGATGTTTGGGGACCAGCGATGATAGCATCAAAGGATAGACATGTTTTTTGTGAATGCATCACGGAAGGTCTTGGTTTATCTCATGTGACACAAGCCTAATTTTGAGGTGTTGTGGTTAAGGTGTAGTACTAGATCATGAGATAAATCCTAAATTCAACCATTGGAACTGAGTACGCTGGTTTTGTAGCAACTCGAACCAAGAAAATAAAGAAATAAATAAAATAAAAGAGAAAGGAAAGGAAAAATAGGAAAAAGGGTTTGGTCAAGACCAGACCGTCGTAGATTTTGTGAGGATCAGAAAAATCGTCAACAATTTTTCATGCAGGTAAACAACCGAGAGCTATTTTAAGGCCAAACCTAAGACGGTTTTTTCAAGCATAGAAAAATCATTGACGATTTTCCTACGGGCTTGCTTACTTAAGGGCGAAGTTACTCATTTTTATTCATAATTTTCATTTTCTCTCTCTCTCTCACTCTCTCTCTCTCTAAAAGTTAGGGTTTTGATTCTCTCTCACTCTCTCTAGCCCAGGAAGTCTTTGCAAGTGCTTTCTAGTTCTCTTTCCCTTCTCCTGACACGTAGGTTGTCGATCTTCGACGGATTCATGCGGTTAGATTTTCGTGGTTTTCAAGGTTTTAGGCATTTTCTTCAGGAACAGGTAAGGGGATTATATTATGTCAGTTGTTTTTGAATTATAGACAGATTAAATTGCAATTTATGTTTACAGAAACAATATATATATGATTTTATGAACGAATCGGGTATATGGATATCGTTGTTTTGACTTTTATACGCTTTTTGGGAAAACTAACGTGAATGGTTTGAACATCTCCTATTATCAAAATATGTAGTTTGAGTTAAATAAAACCCTCGAGATGCTCATACCCTTACTTTTAGCTACTTGTATATTTTCTCAGATGGTTCACTTTATTTATGATTTATCTGATGAAAAATTGTGCGGCACGAGTAAGGTTTAATTGGCATAAATAAACAAACTTTGTAAAATACTATGATGTGACGGCGATACGCTGATATGAGAAATAATGGCTATACGCCGATATATGTTATGATGTCTATAAGCTGAAATGTGATGTGACGGCCATAAGCCGATATGTGATGTGATGGCTACAAGTCAAGATGTGATATGATGGCTATAAGCCGAGATTTTATATGTCAATTTTATACTCAGACATAAAATGATAGAATTATGAACAACATATGTTTTATACAGTGTTATGAAAAATGAATTATGATTTCCATATTATTATGTAAATTATCATATATGATTCTAGAACCCTATGGATATGTGATGTGATATTATGAGCATGGTACCATAGCTATAGAGTTGATAGTAAGTGTAATCACATGGGGATGGAAGTGTGATACGGGATAGTCGATTGGAGACCTAGGTGCAGTACTACTCCGATGCAATTCCGGAAGCCCATCCGATGTTGCTTCGGGTGACCCTTAAGTGTAGGCACAATCGTACTTACAACCTTTTTTTGACTCAACTATGGTCGGTCGGCCATATGCTGAGTCCAGCATTTAGACTGCACAACCTGTCATAGGGGGAAGCATGTCGTATGAGTATGTGATAGCGTGACAACGTTAATTCGGTAGTCCAAGTTGTGTCTTTTATGCATATATGGGCAAATTTACTATTTATGGGCTATATTGAGCCGACAGTACAGTTTAAATG
Organism: Malania oleifera; assembly: GCF_029873635.1. Classification (NCBI taxonomy): domain Eukaryota; kingdom Viridiplantae; phylum Streptophyta; class Magnoliopsida; order Santalales; family Ximeniaceae; genus Malania; species Malania oleifera. Next base: position 61,604,567 of record NC_080425.1, read on the forward strand.
TCATATTTTATATGCAGTGAAATAATGGAAATTTTATATTCACATGGGAACTTATGCTAGCCACACACTGATAATAATATAATTTGCCTTACTGAGAAGTGTCTCACCCCATTATACAAATCATTTTTCAGGTCCTTTAGAGAATCGTGCCTAGCTTACTATAGGGCAGGGATTAGACTTTTGGGGGTAATAGACAGAGTCGGTAAGCCACCAACTATTACCTTTTGTTATTTTGTTGGGTTGTATTATATAGACAGGTAATTTTATGTATGTGTTTGGGAATAGTTAGAACTCTGGTAAAGTGTTTTGATGTTTAACATCTTCCACTATATGGGTTTTAATTCTAGTAATGATAGGTGCACCCGGGATTCCCTAACGGGTTGCAATACACATATGTATATGGTATCAGAGAGTATTATATTTTTAGTAGTTAAAATTTTCGGGTCGCTACAAGTGGTATCAAAGCCTAGGTTGCTGGGTTCTGCAAACTATGTCGGATGATCTTACCAGAGTATAGGTTCAAGTAAGATGAGGGTAGGTAGAATAAGAATTTTAGTTTTACTTAGAAAGGCTGGAGGCAGAAATTCCTTGATGAACTTTTGTGTTTTTTTGGATTAGTCGACAAGTTCAAAAAACCTAGGCAATCCATCGACAGTTTTGCTTCCAAGCGGAAGGGCAGGAACTTGAAAACTAGAACGAGAATATGAAATTGGCAAATTATGTCATAAATTAGGGGAGAAGATTTATGCCGGTATTTAGAAATTATTTAAAGTGAGCATTTTAGTGTTGTAATTGCACCTGATATGTTAGGATATTAGAATTCTAAATTTGTTTTGGTTCTATCTTCAGGATGGATCCGAGGGACAGTAACGCTATCGCCGGAAGGAGTAGTAGTGAGGGGACTACCTATGAGGGTGGCAACGATTCTATAGTGGCGCTTCAGGATTTAGCCCAACAATTTATGGCCGAGGTTATGCGGAGTTCTCGGGGATAGGATCGTCCCACTGTTGAGCTGGGAGGTTCTATCAACCAGTTCACTCACCTAAAGCCTCCTACCTTCGCGAGAAGTACTGACTCGATTCTTGCGAAGAATTGGATTTGGGAAATTGAAAAGATCTTGGACGTACTATGATGCACTGATGAGTAGAAAGTGTTCTATGCCACGTTTAAGCTAACTGAAGAGGCCGAGAGATGGTGGGAAATGATAAAGCTACCAGAAGAGCAGAGACTAGTACCAGTAGTGATGACATGGAGCCACTTCAGAGAGGTTTTCTTTGATCTGTACTTTCCAACCTCTGTCAAGAAAGCAAAGGCAAAGGAGTTCCTGAACCTAACTCAAGGACAGTTGACTGTTCAGTAGTACACCACTCGATTTGTGGACTTGTCACATTTTGCTCCCTATATGGTTCCTAACAAATCCACGAAGGCTTGGAAGTTCGAGAGGGGTCTGAGGCAAGAGAATATAAAGCAAGTGGTTATGTTACAAGTGTAGGAGTTCGTTGCATTGATGGATAAGGCCACTGTGGTAAAGGCGAGCCTATAGGGAGATCTGGAGGTTCAGAATCCGAAGAAGAGGTCGATGCCTTGTAGGTCTCATACGTGTGAGAGGCAGGGTCCTTGGAAGAGGTATGGTAACGGCGGGGGCAAGTGATGGGATATGAGTGATAAAGCATTTTAGGGTATCTCATTTTACCCTGTTTGCCCTACATGTGGCAAGAAGCATTTAGGAGAATGCATGAACGAACTAGGTGACTATTTCCGGTGTGATAGGTCGGGACATCTGGCGTGAGATTTCGGCATGACGATGAACTTTGCACCTCCACAGCATCAGTATCGGGGTGGTAACCAAGCATCTCAAGATGGTCACCAAGGGGACACCGCCCAAGCGCGGGTGTACTCGCTTATGCTGGGAGATACGAAGAACGCCAGTGACATGGTGATAGGTACTATTTCCATTGTGTCAAATAGTGTTGTAGTGTTTTTTGATTCAAGTGTGATGCACTTTTTTGTGTCTTGAGGACTGGTTAAATTGTGTAGAGTAGAAACACAATTGTTAGATGCCAAGTTAGAGGTGGTCACACCGAAAGGGCCAGCGGTAGTGTGTAGTAAAGTGATCTGAGACTACCCAGTGGAGATTCAGGGGAGAATGATGCCTGCTAACTTGATTATCTTTGACATGCATGGTTTTGATATCATTATGGGCATGGATTGGTTAGCAGCGAGCAATGTGAGTATTGACTACCACAGGAAGGAGGTAATGTTTAGACCTCTAGAAGAACAAGAGTTTAAATTTGTCGGGTTGTGTGTGCACTCTGCACCACGTATCCTTTTAGCCATTCAAGTAAAGAGGTTACTTCAAGAGGGATGCCAGGGGTAACTAGCATTTGTGAAAGAAGCACTGCGGCAAAAACTTAAACTGGAGGATATTCCTGTGGTAAGGTAGTTCTCAGATGTTTTCCTATAGGACTTACCGGGATTGCCTCCTAATCGTGAAGTGGACAACGTCTATTTCTAAGGCTCCATACAAAATGGCTCCAATTGAATTAAAGGAGTTAAAGGAATAGCTGCAGGAACTTCTTGACAAAGGGTTTATTAGACCGAGCGTATCACCCTGGGGAGCACCAGTGTTCTTTGTAAAGAAGAAAGATGGGTCTATGAGGATGTGCATCGACTATAGAGAGATTAATAAAGTGATAGTAAAGAATAAGTACCCGTTACCCTGAATTGATGATATGTTTGACCAGTTACAGGGCGCACTAGTCTTTTCCAAGATCGATATGTGATCCGAGTATCATCAGGTGAGGGTTAAATCAAAGGATGTACCAAAAACAGACTTCTGTACTAGGTATGGCCACTACAAATTTTTGGTTATGCCTTTCGGATTAACCAATGCTCCTACGGCATTCATGGACTTGATGAAAAGGGTATTCCATGAGTACTTAGATCAGTTCGTGATGGTATTCATCAATGACATCCTGATTTATTCGAGGAGTCCTAAGTAGTATGCAAATCATTTGACGTTGGTACTTCAGGTACTTAGAGGCAAAAAGTTGTTTGCAAAGTTCAAGAAGTGCAAATTCTAGTTAGAGAAAATGGCATTTCTAGGACATGTAGTGTCCAAGAAGGTGTTTCGGTGGACTCGAGCAAAATAGAAGCGATAGTGAATTGGGTGAAACCGAAGAACGTGCATGAGGTTAGAAGTTTCTTGGGTTGGGTAGGATATTACCGTTAGTTCGTAGTGGGATTTTCTAGATTATCAAGTCTGCTAACACTGCTCATGAGGAAGAACATGAAGTTTGAGTGGACTGGTGAGTGCGAGCAGAGTTTTTAGGAACTGAAGCAACGACTAGTTACTGCCCCAATGTTGACCTTCCATTAGGAGAGGGTGGATTTCTGATCTAAAGTGAAGCATCTAAGAAAGGACTCGGGTGTATCTTAATGCAGCAAGGAAAGGTTATCGCATACACTTCTCACCAACTCAAGGAGTACGAGAAGAACTATCCGATGCATGACATGGATTTGGCAGTAGTAGTCTATGCATTAAAAATTTGGAGGCACTACCTGTCTGGTGAAAGGTGCGAGATCTTTACTGATCACAAGAGTCTTAAGCACTTTTTCACTCAGAAGGAGTTAAACATGAGGCAGCAGAGATGGCTTAAGTTGATAAAAGATTACAACTATACCATCAGTTACCACGCAGGAAAAGCTAATTTGATAGCGGATGCTTTGAATCGAAAGTCAGTAAATACATCAGTCTCAGTAGTTGGAATTCGGCATTGGATAAGGATGGACCTAGAAAGGTTGGGTATGGAATTAGTGGTAGGAAATCACCAGGTATTCATTGCTAGCCCGGTAGTGCAACTGACCTTACGAGAAAGGATCAAGACAACTCAGACGAAAGATGTAGAGCTGATAAAGATTATGAATGGAGTATAGGATGGGTTGAAGGAAAATTTCAATATCTCAAATGATGGGTGTTGAGATTTCATACCAAGATATGCATACTGAGTGACACGGAGATTTAAAGGACCATTATGGAAGAGGCACATCGCTCTTTATATACAGTGCATCCAGGGGGCACAAAGATGTACATGAATCTGCGGGAATCTTTCTAGTGGTCTAAAATGAAAAGAGAGATCGCCCATTTTGTGGAGTAGTGTCTGATGTGTCAGCAAGTGAAGGTCGAGCACCAGAGGCCAGCATAACCATTTCGGCCACTTCTCATTCCTAAATGGAAGTGGGAGCACATTTCCATGGACTTTTTCACGGGATTACTATCGGCACTTCATGGAAAGAATGCTATCTAGGTAGTTGTTGACTGACTGACAAAGAAAACTCATTCCATTCCGAATAATGTCAATTATTCCATGAATAGGCTGGCGGAACTCTATGTACAAGAGATAGTCAAATTGCACGGGGTGCCTGTGTCCATCGTTTTAGATAAGGACCCATGATTTACTTCTCGATTTTGGAAGAGTCTACAGGAAGCATTAGGATCTCAACTCACTTTTAGTACTGCTTTTCACCTACAGACTTATGGTCAGTCAGAGAGGACCCTTCAAATTATGGACGATATGATGTGGGCGTGTGTACTGGATTTCGGGGATAATTGGATTAAATATTTTCCATTAGTTGAGTTCACATACAATAACAGTTATTAGACTAGTATCGGGATAGCACCGTATGAGGCAATGTATGGTCGAAGGTGCCGATCACTGTTGTACTAGGTTGAGAATGGCAAGCGGCAGATTTAGGGGATGGAGCTTGTTTAGCAGACCTCAAAGAAGGTCTAGCTTATCAGGGAAAGAATTAAGACAACGCAGAGTCGGTAGAAAAGTTATGCAGATATATGCCAGAGAGAGCTAGAGTTTGAGATAGGGGATGCCATATTTTTTAGGATTGCTCCGATGAAAGGGGTAATGAGATTTGGGGAAAATGGAAAGCTAAGCCCTAGATACATTGGGCCATTCGATATTCTGGAGTGAGTTGGTTTGGTGGCATACAGAATAGCATTACCCCCAACACTCTCTAGGATTCACAACGTGTTCCACATGTCTATGCTAAGGAAGTACATTCTGAATCCTTCGCATATGATCAGTTATGAGTCTTTGGAGCTCAAGGATGCTATGGCTTATGAGGAGATACCAGTGCAAATCTTAGATCATAAAGAGCAGGAGCTACGTACTAAAATGATTCCGCTTGTAGAGGTTCTTTGGCGTAATCATGCAGTGGATGAAGCATCATGGGAATTAGAGACATCATAAGTATCCATAGCTGTTCATAGAAGCTTAGTGCTAATCAAGTAGGCATAGCAGTAGGTAAGTGTTGGTTTTGTATATAGGTTGCTTAGAGTAGGTTTGTTTAAGGTTTATTAGTTGTTTACTGTTTTTTGCATGATTGGCCTTTGAAAGAGTTTTGTACGAGTATTGTAATCTCCCAAGACATTATGTGTAACCATGGTATTCCTCCGCCATAAGTGAGGGTAATTAATAAATTTGGGATGGGGCTGCTATGTGGGTGGCCACCAACTCTTCGTAAATTCAGATCAGTAGATCAGTAATCATTCAATGGATGTGATGGGAATCAGTTAACAAATTTTGAGGATGAAATTTTGTAAGGGAGATTTTAGTAACCCGAACCAAGAAAATAAAGAAATAAATAAAAGAAAAGAGAAAGGAAAAGAAAAAGAGGAAAAAGGGTTTGGCCAGGACCAAACCGTCATCGATTTTATAAGGATCAGAAAAATCGTTTTGCGGGCCTGCTTACTTAAGGGTTAAGTTACTCATTTTTATTCATAACTTTCATTTTCTCTCTCTCTCTAGCCTGGGAAGTCTCCCAAGTGTTTTCCGGTTCTCTTTCCCTTCTTCTGGCACATAGTTTGTTGATCTTTGGCAGATTCTTGTGGTTAGATTTTCGTGGTTTTGAAGATTTTAGGCATTTTCTTCAGGATCAAGTAAGGGGATTATATTATGCCAGTCATTTTTGAATTATAGACCGATTAAATTGCAATTGCAATTTTATGTTTACAGAATTAGTATATATGATTTTCTGAACGAATCGGGTATATGGAAATCGTTGTTTTGAATTTTATACGTTTTTGGGGAAAACTAACGTGAATGGTTTGAACATCTCCTATTTTCAATAAAATATGTTGTTTGAGTTACATAAAACCCGGGAGATGCTCTTACCCTTATTTTCAGCTACTTGTATATTTTCTTAAACAGTTTACTTTATTTATGATTTATCAAGTGAAAAATTGTGTGGCATGAGTAAGTTTTAATTGACATAAATAAAAAGACTTTGTAAATAGAATTTGTAAAATACTGTGATGTGATGGCTATACGCCGACATGAGAAATGACAGTTATACGCCAATATGTGATATGACGGCTATAAGCCGAAATGTGATGTGACAGCTATAAGCCAATATGTGATGTGACGGCTATAAGCCAAGATGTGATGTAATGGCTATAAAACGAGATTTGATATGCCAATTTTATACCGAGACAAAAAATGACAGAATTATGAATAACATATGTTTTATACAGTGTTATGAAAAATGAATTATGATTTCCGTATTATTATGTAAATTGTCATATATGATTTTACAACCTTGTGGATATGCAATGTGATATTATGAGCACAGTACCATAGCTATGAGTTGGCTGTGAGTGCAAACATATAGGGATGGAAGTGTGATACAAGATAGTCGATTAGAGATATGGGTATAGTACTACTCCGAGGCAGTTCCGGGGAGCCCATCCGATGTTGTTCTGGGTGACCCTTAAGGGTAGGCACAATCGTACTTACAACCTTTTTCTAACTCAACTATGGTTAGCCGGCCATATTCTGAGTCCAGTCTTCGAGCCGCACAGCCCGTCATGGGGGCAAGCATGTTGTATGAGTATGTGATAGTGTGACGACGCTAATTCAATAGTCCGAGTTGTGTTTTTTATGCACATATGGGAAAATTTACTATCTATGGGCTATATTGAGCCAACAGTACAGTTTAAATGCCATATCTTTATATACAGTGAAATAATGGAAGTTTTATATTCACGCAGGAACTCATGCTAGCCACACAATGATAATAATATAATCTGTCTTATTGAAAAGTGTCTCGCCCCATTATACAAATCATTTTTCAGGTCCTTCATGGAATTGTGCCTAGCTTACTATGGGGCAGGGATTAGACCTTTAGGGGTGACAAACAGAGCTAGTGAGTCACTAGCTATTACCTTTTGTTATTTTGTTGGGTTGTATTATATAAACATGTAATTTTATGTATGTGTTTGGGAATAGTTAGAACTCTGGTAAAGTGTTTGATGTTTAGCATCTTTCATTGTATGGGTTTTAATTCCAGTCATGATAGGTGCACTAGAGATTCCCAAGTTTGGATGGGTTGCAGTATACATATGTATGTGGTATCAAAGAGTATTTATATTTTTAGCGATTAAAATTTTTGAGTTGTTATAGGTTTTGTTCAAGAAGTTTTGTGAGCAGGGCAGATCATATACAGGGCTTTCAGGATACTTCATGGTGAAGTCAATGAGTATGGTGCATTTCTCGTGTGACCGATCGCCAAAAGGTATCGTTAGATGGGAAATTTGCAAGTGAATTGTGGGCAAATTTTGTTGTAGACTACTTGATTGTGAGTTGATGTCCATTGGTGCACTGTTCTAGTGATGAAGGATCTAGGCTTGGTGTTATGTCTAGATAATACATCTTTCTGAGTTATATGAAAGGTGGGTGCAAGTTGGGTGATCCTATGGCAAAAAAAAGGGTGATCGAGGACATAACCTTTGTTGTTAAAGTCATGGGGCAATGTACTCAGGTAAAGGAAGAGAAACTAATGCTAGAAAACTGCAGCAGCAACAATCATGTTATTCAGTTAAAGTGCAAGGCAGAAATGCTGGAAGTTCTATCTCGGGTCAACAGTATCACGATATGAAAGGGCATGTGATGCAGGTGGAGCAATGGACTTAGGGCAACAATGACATTGGTTGTATTGCAGGGAGTTTCAGCTTGGGAAATCGGCAGGATCACAGTGGGCCCATGTGCACTATCAAACCACCATTCAAGTATAAATTAATGAGGCTTCCAATTGAGAAAAGGATGATAGTGATGTATGAAGTGATGTATCTGTTGTATGTGAATGAAAAGTTATTGGCTGGAAATGCTTTAACTAAGGCTAATCAGTTGAGAACTCTATTGAAAGGTTTTGACATGAATGTGTTGGGTACAACCAAGATGAGTCTTGGTTTGCTTATTCGAATGGATAAAGCTACTGGGAGATTGGTGTTATCTTAGGATAGCTTTGTGGATGGAACTATAGGGAGACTTCGTTTGCCATCTTAGGGTGTTTTTCGGAGAATCAATATGGAATATCTATCGCTCGGTACCCAATTATGGGTTGTGATGTTCGGGATATGTCAAAGGTCCTCTATGATTGTGTAATGGAGTGTTTTAGCAGGCAACAGAGTGGACCGTTAGTTGTTAATTTTATTGAGGACTATGTAGGGGGGGTTTGGTGATATAAGACTTACAGCAGATTTTGTGTTTCTTGTTGTGGGAAGGTCTTATTGGAAGCTTAGGGCGAAGTCTTCAGGTGTTATATCTACAATTGTACCAGGGTTGATGGTAGAAGCTGAAGCTACCATCGACAAGTTCAAGCGACATTGCTTGGACTTGGTACATGTCTCCAAATGTTAGAAGGTAGACAAACCCAGCTTAACGGTCTAAGGCTGAGGTGGAGTATCGAGGTATGTTTCTCGTGTTTTTCCTAAGGGGCAAAAATTCGCCAAGGTGGAGATTATTGTGTATGGTGACTCATTTCTTGGAATGACTAAGTTACACAAGGAAAGGAAGAAGAACATACTTTAGGTTTCTGGGAGAAAATTGTCGATGGTTTTTCTAGAGCCTTGCTAAAACCGTTGACGGTTTCACTAAAAATCTTAGACATCTTAGAAATTGCTCTCGATATCTCAAACCGTCGATGGTTTCGTTCCTGGACTATAAGATAGAAATTCAAATTTTGAGTTTAAACGTTAAGTTGGTTGGTTTTTAGGGGAAAACCTCCGAAGGAAAGTCTATTTATCCCTTTCTAAGGATATTGTGAGAAATGAGAGAGATCATTAAGAAGTGTATTATGTACTTTGACATTTCCTTAGTGAAATTCGTGTGTCATTACTTCCAAGGATGTAGGTTTTGCCGAACCACGTAAATCTTGTTGTTGTTCTTGTTGTTTATCATTTTCTAGTTGTGTTTCATTTGCTTGTTGTATTTTATTCTGATGTGCACCGATTTATCTTATCCATATTACAACACTAGTCCTATCCACTAATTTTTTATATGCTAATTAATAGATTATTTTACGGCTAACATGAAAATCGACATCAACACGTATTTAATGAGGATTACTCATTGTAAAAATTAGTGTATAATTTCGCTCAAATATTTTCAAATTATATATTCTTATAGCATTATGACTATTGATTTAAAGAAACACTGAATACTCATATTTATACATAAAAATATTTTTTAAAAAATTTACAAACAATTCAAAATGTTCAAATTTTTTTTTTTTAAATAAAGCAAATCTAGAAATCTTACTTTAAAAAAAATTCAATTCGCAAGTCATATTTTATGCATAATTTCATTCTCAATTAGTGTGTGAGTGTGTCTGTTTCTTCAGTTACACATTTATTAAAAATAGAGACCTACTCTAATATTAATAAATATAAGACCAATTCGTTGTATAGTTGATATTTAAAATACAGGCATACAAGCACATAGAGGATAGGGGTGAGCATAATTCAGGTTTAACCGAATCAACGAATTGAGTTCAATCAGCTTGGTTCGGTTAATATATAGATTGATTTGGTTCGGTTTCAGAATAAGATAATTTCGGGTATTCGGTTTTCGGCTTGGGTATGGGAAAACTTTAATCCAATTGACCAAATTACCTGTGCAGAATTCTAATTAATTAATAATTAAATATAAATTAGTAAATATATTATATATGTTTAATGTTTTTTACTTTTTAGGAAGGCCAACCACTAGGGTTCCTAAATCCCTCTTTGGCTCTTCACGAACCCCTCTTCCCTCTTGGCCTCTTCCCTTCCTTCTTTGAGTGATCAACAGATCGAGTCTTCGGCTCTTCCCTCTTCCCACTTGGCCTCTTCCCTTTCCTCTTCGAGTGATATAGTCTTCATCTCTTCCTCGTAGACTTCGACTCTTGCTCGCTTGGTGACGGCAAGTTCGATTTCCAGTTGCAAATCCAATCTTCCCCATCAGAGTTTGGACTTCGGCTTCCACCTTAATCTGAAACTAGTAAACTAGGAACAAAATTTGCAGTTCACGCTCCATACAACAATCATATTTTTTTTTTTCATAATTAATTTTTATTTTATTCAGTTAAATTTGGTTAACCGAATTATCCGAAACTTTCATTCAGTCGGGTACAATTCAGTTACAGCAACCAATTTGGTCGATTCGATTAAGAGTTAGAGTTAATCAAAAAATTCAATTAATTTGATTAATTAACCGTATTTACCTGAACCAATCATTTGCACACTCCTAACCGAGTGAGAGGTTTTATATAATTTCTGGTGTGTATGTGTGTGATATATATATATATATATATATATACGGCAGGTATTTTTGACTGATCAGCCTTTGCATGTGCAACCCTCCTCCGTCTGCCATGTCAATCAAAAAGGCAAATATAAACATGCAGACGCCAGTAAAATAAGTTACCATTTATTATGAATTTTCATTCTACTTCCTCTTTTGTTTTTAATTTATTTTTTTTATTTTATGCTGGTGGTTGAGTTTGTTGGTCGGTATGTAGGTGTTTTAACTTTTAATTAAGTGGAAAAATAGCTAGTGTCGGCTTTATACACACTGTAATTTTAAATAGTGCTGGGGAGTAGATCATATGTACATCTTTGCATATAGTAAATGGTACGATCTAGTAGAGAGATATCTATATTAAAGATTTTTAACCTTATTTGGGGGACAATCCAACATGTTGGCAATGTGAATGAGTTTTACATGTACAAAATATACCAATTTATTGAAGACTTCATTATGTTTTTTGAATTTTTTTTATTTTGCATTGTTACACGCCCGCATCGAGTACTCAAAAGTATGGGTGTGTAAATGGTGGGGTTCGGCCAAACTTGATTAACTAACCGAATTATTTTCTGTTAACAATAATCTCTAATCAAACCAACCGAATTAGATGTTGTAACTGAATTGACCGAATTATGTATTGTAACCGAATCGTACCCGATTGAGCCAACTTTTCGGGTAATTTGTTTAACCAAATTTATCAAAATAATTTAAATTTAATTGTAAAAATAAAATGTGATTGCAAATTTTAAAATTAATTATAAAATTAATGTTTACCCTTTCTTTCAATTGTAAGAGCTGAACTAGGAGAATGACATTGATTTAATAAATTAATTAATTATATAATATATATATATAATATATCAATTATATTTAATATTACTAATTTATATTTAATTTTATTTAATTAGTAATTCGGGGAATTCAGTTAATCGAATTAAAATTCTCCATACCCGAACCAAAAACTGAATACCCAAAATTATCCAAATCTATAACCGAACCGAACCAAACCGATATATTAATCAAACCAAACTGACTGAATTTGGCTGGTTTACAAATATAATATTAAATTATATTAAATTTTGTTTAAATTTACAAATTCAAACCCATAACTCAAAATGCATGCTTACAAATAAAGGGAAGGAGATTTTATGCTTAAAACTTAAAATATTTCTTAATTATTCTTTACACAAGTATATATATATATAGGTAAGGCCTCATTAGCTGGTTGGGAGCAGCTGCCAACAGCCCCTTGCTTAACTTTCACATGGTTTGGAAACATAAACCTGCTTTGCAAAAAATCTCTTCCTTTTTTTCGAATTTATGGGTGGAATATCGAAAACTTTAACTAGGAGATATAATTAAATATATAGAAAATATTAAATAAAAATAGTCAATTTTGACACATATAAAATGACAAAAGCTATGTGATCATTTGGTAGCCAGCTGATATAAATAAATAAATAATTTAACATATATATATATATATGCCAACTTGCTTAATATAATTATATGGGATAGACAGGTGGGTGGCTAGAAGTGTCGCCTTTCAAACCTAAAACCTTAATGCAACAACCATAGACCTTTCTAAACACCACACTCCCCATCCATCCCTCTCACTTCAAACTTAATTATATATATATATACACACACACATAGGTTTTCATTCCCATTTTAATAATCACTGTGTTCCCTTCAGACATTGAGCTTATTATTAATTTTGGCTGCAACTTTAGACCTATTCCAATTGCATTCATATTATTAAAGAGAGTTTTAAGAAGCGTGTGTTATTGATTATTGATGATGGTGAAAGGAAGGTTTAAAAATTCTTTATAGAGATTGAATTAATTGTACATTTGTTATATGCATATATTTTTTCAAAAGATTAGTTATGATACATTAGTGATGATGTAAATTGATAAGCATGAATGAGTAAAACAGATTCGTTATGTCAATCCCCGTCAAAGGTATAAAGACAATTATTCTATTTCACCTATTTTACAAGGGTTGTCTCGTGAAAGAAAGAGTAGGAGAGAAATGAAAAAGTCATAGAAATTGTACAATGAGGAAGAAATAAGGAAAGAAGACTGGAAATGGATTAGAAGGGATAAGGAGAAAGAACGAAGGTATATGTTCAAGGGCAATAACAATGAAGTAACAAGAGAGAGAGAGAGAGAGAGAGAGAGAGAGAGAGAGAGAGAGAGAGAGAGAGAGAGAGAGAGAAGCATTTGGTTTGTTCTAACACTAGGTATTGTATTGATATATTGGTATTGTGAAAAAAACAAATTGCACAGCGGAATATATAAGATCAAACACAAGCAGCACTTAATGATGAAAATACAAGAACTATCCACAGCAAATATATGAAAGCAATGACAATACAATACGCAAGGAATTACATGATTCAACAATACCTACATCCATGGGAGCAAACAGCAACAATTCACTATCTTCTTGTCAAGAGGACATGAATAATGCATCAACCATAACAAATACATCACAATGAATGTATATAAAAAGTTCCTGTAGGTTTTCCCTCCAAACTCCAACCAACTTAACATCTCTTATTCAAAATTTGAAATTCTATGCTGGGTTCCCGAGCTAAACCATCGATGGTTAGTGCCAAACCATCAACAGTTTCAGACAAAGACCAAAACTCTAAAATTCTAGGCCAAACTATTGTAGATTTTGTTGACTAAGTAGCCAAACCATCGACAGTTACTGCCAAACCTATGAAATTAGGTGTAATCCCAAGAGGGGGGTGAATTGGGTACTTTAAAAAATCTTAGTCTTTAAGTCCTAATTTTGAAAAAACGCAACCACATAATCACATGCTGGGTGACAAACAGTTCAGTATTACACAAATTAGAAATTTCAAAGTGGGGCATTGTCAAACAACCAATATTACCCAGTCACTTACAAATGTAATAAATATTTAATACATAAACAATACACAAATAATTAAACACAAGCAGAAAGTAAAATGAAATAAGGAAAGAGAGATGCAAACACAATTTGTACGAGGTTTGGCCAAACTCGGCCTACGCCCTCACCTTGGGCAAAACACCCGAGGATTCCACTAATCCGCTTCTTTAAATCCAGGCGAAACTTCCCGTTACAATCCGTTGCTTACAAGAGGCGTAACTTCCTCCTAACAATCTTCTACTTACAAAAGGTGTAACTTCCTCCTCACGATTCACAATCCGAACCATCAATACAAGTAATAAACAATCATTTTAAATACACTCAGATGCTTCTCTATAAGCTAATGAGTACAATGAGCCTAAGCTCTCCCACAAGATATAACATGAAGCTCATGATACAATATGTGGTTTTTCCAATGATGTATTTTCAATAAAAAGTATGATCTTTGTATGAAATTTATTTATTTATTTATTTATAAGATGCTTCAAAGATCTAAACTTATTCAATATTCCCCCCAAAAATTAATCTCTTAAAGATATAAGTGTTGGAGATACTAGGGTTTGCTCTCAAATACCTTTTGCAAGAATAATAGAATATGATATCTTTAAATAAAAGTATAAAATTGAATACCACAAGGATTTAAGCTCTAGAAAAACTTTTCCTAAAAGATTTCTCAAATAATGATTATATGGAGAACTAGGGTTCTTGCTCCCAATAAAGATTTTAAATAAAAAGAATAAGGGAGTAGATAAACTTTAACAATGAGATTGAATGCACAAAATAAGCTTTATCTACCAAACCTCAAGATCAGACCAGTTTTACAAGATGATGTGAATGGATGCTCTTGGATTTTGAAGATAAGAGAGGAGAATGCCCAAACTTGATGTGAATACGTTAGAATGTAGGCAACAAGTTAGCAAAAGGTGTTGACCTAGGTTTTAGGGTAGTTATATATAAGTATTCTCGACATTTTATCATTTTCTACCCGTTGGATCATTTAATTAATAAAAATTCGTCCAATCAGTGCTAGAGCATCGATTCTTCCTGATAGACTCGTCGAAAAACGTCTATACTCTCGTCGACAAGACCAGGGGATTTTGGGTTGTCAGAGAAAACTAGGGTCTTGGTATTTTCTCATCAATGAGATGACGCACTAGTCGATGAGTGTACTACACTCGCTCGTCCATGACTCTAGGTGACTAGTCGATGAGTGCCCTATTTTTCAGTCCTACTAACCTTCTAACATGTAGATCCAACTAATGACAAATGCATAAGAATATTTCATAAAAAACATACATCCTAGGGTCAGTCTATATGTCATTTTGAGCTTCCCATCATATCTTATGAGACATACAAATACAATCAAGACTAAATGCAAATTAAAACTGAAAATCTAGATTGCCTTTATCCTTTTACTCTTCTACTTCCATGGATTAAGCCAAGTCGTATGCGCTTCAAGTTCCTCATGGCTTCCATAGCATGCTTACCATTTGTGCATGCTAAGTCATGATCCTGTTCAAAATCTCAATGCACAGGTAAAATACCAAGTGATTTGTCATTATCAAAATAGGATTGAACTCATAGAGTCAACAAAATCGTCGATGATTTCCCTTGCTGCACCCCAGCAACTTGATTTTCTACCATGTTTTCTCCTCGTACATGTTTTCCACTTAGTATATGAGTCATATATCACAACAATCTCCACCTTGACAAATATACACCCCATAAGAGAAAGTGAAAACCAAACCCGCTGCTCTACCTTGATCTTGGGATATTAGGTTGGGATCGTCTCCCTTCAAGCAACTAGAGAAAAAAGCCAAGTCTAAGCAAGGCTTGAACTTTGCCTGTGGCAGCTTCGGCTTTTGCCATGAACCCCGATTCATTTTTAGATGTTATACCTGGAGACTATACCCTAAACTTCCAACAAGTAGGCCTTCCCACAACAATAAACATAAACCTTGTTGTAAACCTTCTACCATCAAAGCCCCTTACATAGTCTGCAACAACAAATCTCACAACTGACGAACCACTTTGTTGCCTTCCGAAACACCCCATTGCACCAACATAGGAGACCTTTGACATATCCCAAATATCACTGTCCATCCTTGGGTACTAAGTGGTAATCAATTTACGTTGCTTCTCCACAAAATTACCTTGAGATGACAAACAAAATCTCCCCATAGTTTTGTCCACAAAGCTACCCTGAAATAACACCAATCTCCATGCAGCTCTATCCTTCCGAAACTTCAAACCAAGACACTTCTTGACTATACCTAAAACCTTCATGTCAAACCTTTCAATAGAGTTCCCAATTGATAAGCCTTAGTCAAGGTCTTCCCAGAAAATAACATGTCATCCACAAACAACAAAAACATCAACCCCTTGCATCCTATCGCCTACTTCCCCACTAAAAGCTCCACCAACTCCCACATCTGATTCGTATGCAATAACTTCGTCTCCTCCACCATAACACTCATCCATCTATTTTTCCCTTTGTTTTGCACTACAACTTGTAAAATACTAGGAACCTTGCTGTTGGAATTAGTGTATTCCCAAGAGGGGGGTGAATTGGAATTTTAATTCTTCTTCCTAAGTTAAACCAAATATCAGTAATGCACAACCTAGGGTCTTTTGAAGTATATACCAATTGCGTAGATAAAAATTGTAGTGACCCGAAGAATAATAGTATTTAAATAATAATGAGGGAGAGAAATGGAATAAGTAACAGAAAGAGGCAGTAGAATTTTAAGGAATTTCCAAGGATTCGTCGACAAAGGTCTTCAGGATCTCGTCAACGAGGTCCCGTTTCGTCAACGAGAAAATACCGAACGAAGGATTGGGCTACTCTGAATTTCATCAACGAAGGGTAAGGTTCGTTGACGAATTTACTGAAGGACTCGTCGACGAGGTGACGTGTCTCATCGAAGAATCTGACCCTATAAGTAGTGAAAACTCGGATTTTTATCACATTTTCAATGCTCTCTCTCTCTCTCTCTCTCTCTCTATCTCTCTCTCTCTCTCTCTCTCTCTCTCTCTCTCTCTCTCTCTCCTTTCTCTCTCCTACAGTCTCTCTCCCTTCTCTCTTCGATTTCGGCCCCGCCAGTCACCAGATTGACGATCTGAAGCCACCACGAGGCTCCGGGCGAAGTTCTCTACAAGTCTACCGGAGCGGATCGTTGGTGAAACGAAGTTGGATTTCATCCCAAATTCAGGGTAAGGTCTTTTAGTCCATTTTTGGTCTTTTGATAGTTATAGGAAATGATGTACGCGAAGAAATACTAATATTTTGTTCTGGAAAATGTCATTTTCAGGGAGTTATGTAGGAGGCCCTACGGGTGTTAGGCCAGTATACCATAGGGGCTTTTTAGTAATCAGGTAAGGGAAATATGCTATGCTAGGTAATTTTAAAATATTATACAGTTTATTAAATTATGAATTTCAGTACCATGATTATACGAATTCTAGTACCATGATTATACGAATCTCAATACCATGATTATACGAATTTCAGTACTATGATTATGCAGTTTTCAGTGTTATGATTATACACTTCTCAGTAGCATGACATATGAATTATAGTTACAATTTATGCAATACCATGGTTATTATAGTTATTTTAGAATCATGGTAAATCAAATAGTTGTATATAGAAATATATTATATAGTATCAGACCCTGTTTGACTATATACAGTTATAGAGCACGGTACCGTTGCTACAAATATTATGTTATGTTATGAGTGCAACCACCTATTTAGATAATACATAGTAGTAGGTCGATCACCTAGGCCTTTGACGTGGACAGGCTCCCCATCAGATATGGGTTGAGGTGAGAAGATCAGACTGATGGAGTATAGTGATTTACCTTGGTCGGCCAGCCAGTGTAGATCCCGCCTACGGGCCACACAACCCTATTGTAAGGAGTTAAATCATGACTCATAGTTATCCACAGGGAAAGTTTTCAGCTACTATTACGTATATACAGATTTACAGAAATAGGGAACATACTTATGTACACTAGAAGTATTTTGAATAGTAACCTACAATATTATTATGTTAAGCTACATGGAAAGGGTGGTGTATTTTATTACTTGTATTGTACTTACATATCTAGTTATACATGATTATATGGAAATGGATTTTCATAATATTGTAGCTCATTTGCCACATACTAGTAATATCATATTTTGTCTTACTGAGCGTTGGCTCATCCCAGTGTTAAATCATTTTTCAGGTGATCCAGGTAGGCGAGCAGACCAAGCTCACAGATAAAGGGGCCACAGTACTGCCTTGTCAATAGATAGTGAGTATGTTTGTGGAGGATTTTTGCATATCCCAGTATAGTTGAGGGTGTTTTGGGAAACTGATATATATTTATATTTTGGGGAAACATATTAGTACTCTGGTATTGGTATTGTATATATATTTACATATGGTTATGTCTATGTTATTTCTGCTTCTCACTGCTTAGGATGATGATTAGGTTTACCCCCAGTATGGTATCAATGCATGTAGAATGTTATAGTATATATATAAAAAAAAAAAAAACATGGAAATTAAGCAGGTTGTTACAAAAATAATATGTGGAAATTAAATCAACTTCACAATATATCAAATATAATGGAGGAATATAAAGTGCTGGAAATAAAAAGTAGACACAAGATATGTTATCAAGGTTTGACCAATATTGCCTACGTCCTCGCCTCAAACTCACAAGCGGGAGGATTGCACTAGTTGCTCACTTCATGGGTGGAGCAACACTGTTTACAACACCTTACAAGCTAGCGCACCTAGTTATCTTAACCGGGTTTGAACCAGTCCGGGACTATTCACAAGGCTAGTCTCCCTCTTCCGACCACATGTCAAGAATACAACAAATATTCAAATAATTTTTGTGTACAAACAAATGCTTCTTACACTAAGCAGATATGTACCACTATGCACAATCAATTAATGCACTCACATATGATGAGAATATAAGCTTAGTGTGAGTATGGTGTTTTTCTCAATATAATCTTTGACTAAAAAAATATGTATGATGAGTGCTCAAAGATTTTATGCCGAAACAAGAAATTTCTCCAAAAATATTTTTCTCAATAAGGTGCTAAAGAATCTAGGGTTTGTGGCTCTAAAATATTTTCACAAGTACAAGCAAATGAGCCTTTGAATCTTGCAATGGATGTGCAAGATTCACAAGAAAATAATATTAACTCCCAAGAATATTTATCAAATGAAATATGTGGGAGAAAAATATGTATTTACTCTCAAAAGATATGATTAAAAAAATGAATGCAAGATGAGTAAAACAATATGATCTGTAAAAACAAATGCCCAAGATAAATATAATACTCTCTTGAAAATAGATTTTTCAAAGTAATAATAAAGAGAGGATAAAAAATGAGTATAAAAATTTGAGAGAATTTGTCTTAATGATTTTTTCTAATCCTATGCTAATTAAGACAAATTAAAGGGTATATATAGAGTTGGGTGAAAATATGACCGTTGGGGACACAAAGGGTATTTTTGAAAATTTTTAATTAGGTTTAATGAAAAATAATCATGTTTAACTGCGGTAAAAATTTTTCTAACCCGAGAGGTTCGGTCGACCATATCACTAAGTTCGATAGACCATGGCATTTTTGAACTAAGGTTTTGGTCAACCGTCCAAAGGCAATTTCGAACCCTTCATAGGTTTGGTTGACCATGGTTGAGGTTTGGTTGACCGTTCGTGAGGTTCGGTTAACCATGACCACTTTGAACTATGAGTTCGGTTGACCAAGTAGTTGGAGGTCAGACACGTGCCAATTCGGTCAACCGTGGAGGACACGTTCATTTCAGGATGGTCGACCGAGCAAAGTCAATATGTTGAGTTCTGGTCGGTTTGGTCGACTAAGGCATTTATAGTGCCAAGGGTTTGGGTGACCGAAACTTAGACTTTGGTCAAATTTCTCAGTTCAGTCAACTAAGGTCAAATGACCTTGCGATGGTCGGTTGACCGAGGCTTTTAATTAAGCCCAATAACCTGGCGTCGGTCAACCGAAATCATTCTTGCCCCAATTTTGACCCTAAATTTTTCTTTAAAACCCTTGTGAACAAGTTATAGTATTTTAGATTAAGGGTATTATATCCTAGGGTCAGTCTATGGCCTTTGTTCGATTCCCTACAGTTAATCTATGGTTATCTGAGCTTATCATTCACATCATGCATGCAATGCATTATTACATACCAAATATAAAACAAAATGCATTACAAATTAAAAACATAAGTCTTCTTCTTCATCTTTGTTGTACTGCCTTCTCGGAATATGTCAGATGATGTGAGCTTTTAAGTTCTATTATGGCTTCCATTTTCCCTTTCCTTATGTGTGCTGAAATTTAAGCCTATTCAAATACTAAATACACACATAAGATACTAGTGTTTCGTCAACATCAAAATAGAGATCTAACTCAAAAAGCCAACACTTGCTATTGGTAGTAATGAATGCATAAAACACCAAAACATCAAATTTATACCAAAGTGGTGGCCTTATAGTGCATCTGGACCCATTGTTTTCTTGCTGGTCTCCCAAGTTAAAACTCCCTCCAATATACCATGTCATCTCTGCCCTGAGTTTGAAACTCCACCTGCATCATATGTTCATTACTGCTGTAGTTTTTTGGCATTTGTTTCTCTTTATTTACCTGAGTACGCTGCACCATGGCTTTTACACCAAAAACTATGTCTCCACTGATCACTTCCTTACTTGTCATTGGATCACCCAGCTTGAACCAACCTTTCCTATACTCCAAAAAGATGTACTGTCCAAACATTATACCAAGTCTAGATCTCACCTCACTAGAAACGTGCACCTGTGGACATCCAAACATTCTCACAATGGAGTGTTCATCTACTGCAAAACATGCCCATAATTTTCCTACAACTCTCTCATCTAGTGATACCTTTTGCACTTCCTTAAATGAGAAACATGTCATACTCACTAATTTCACAAAGAAGTTACCTGCAAGCCATACATACAACTTTCCCCACTTACAAAACTCCTTGAACAAAACTAGCGTACTCAAATACCAATGTTTGACCTGAGGATCTCTCTCCTGGTCTGGTTTTCCACCTCAGCTACAAGTTAAACCTGGAAAACACCTATGACTTATGCTGCATGAGATACACCAAGACCCTTCGTGATAAACCCACGAAATGCATATGTCCACCCTGTGATGCTATCCTCACCGGTACACAAATTTCTGAATACAAGTAGTCATCCATATGCCCTAACCACATATGCCACAAAACATCTGACTTGGAGTCTACAGCTACAGCACAACCTACAACTATTGTACCTTGTAGTGCATAGACATTACTCTCTAATTTGTGCCCCTTCATCACCATCAAGTCGCCTTCACACACTTTCATTATTCCACTTTCAAACTTGTAACTATACCCATTACAATCTAAAGTACCTAATAAAATCACATTCTTCCATAGATCTGGTACATGCCTTACATCACATAAATTTCTCACAACACCATCATGCATCTTTATTCTGACATTTATGATTCCAACTATTTTGCATACAACATCATTTCCCATTAGAATATTACCAAAATTAACTTACTTGTAGGTGTTGAACCAATTTCTATTTGGTGTCAAGTGATGAGAGCATCCGGAATCTAGGATCTAATAATCTGTAAGGCAGTCTGAACCCGATGAAACAAATAGCATATCACCATCACTGCTCCTTGAATCTCCTTCCACTACATTTGTAGATTTTGACAAACCCACTTAATTTTCAGCATTCCCTTTCTTCCACTTCGGACATTCCAGTCTTATATGTTGTTGAATTTTTTAGTCTAATCCCTATTTTGATGCTGACAAAGCACTTGGAACTAATGTGTGTGCCTAGTACTTGAACAGTTCATTAATTCAGAACACACACATGAAAGAGGATTGATGGAAGCCTGAGGAACATACCGTTTGGCATTTTTCATGACAAATCTGAGGAGCAAAAGAAGAAGAAGAAGAAGAAGAAGAAGAAGAAGAAGAAGACATTTGTATTGTATTGAAAATGAATTATTTTTTTTTTAATTGGGTCTGTAATAATGCATGACATGCATGATATGAATGAGCTCAAAGGCCATAGCTTGACCATAGGGAAATCAATAAACCATAGGCAGACCTCAGTTGATCGACGTTAGAATTTTTGGGCTTAATTAAAAAGCCTAAGTCATAGAATGACAATAGGAACCGTGACCTTTACACATGAATGCCACATGCTTTTTCACCAAGGTTGAAATTGCACAAGAGACCAAACAAGACATAAAAGACATATTTGTGATGTTTCGGGCGACCGAACCTTGGCAATATAAAATACCTCGGTCAACCAAACTAGCTAGAGGTCAATAATTGACCAAGCCTCAAGCAATCGAACCAAAATGAATGTAGCTTTCATGGTTGACCGAACACCGGTCATTGACCTTTCCACTGTCCCCGGGCGACCAAACCTCTAGTTCAAAATGATCCTAGATGACCGAATAGCTAGAACCGATAACCTGAACCAAGCTCCGGGCAACCGAACCTACGAAGGTTTGGAAAATCACCTTGGCTTGGCCAACCAGTGCCTTGCTCAACCAACCAAACCCAGTTTTGTCTATGAGTCTGTTCAGGTGACCGACACTATGAACTGGGCAACCAAACCTCTTCGGTTCACATATTTTTACCACGGTAATTGAGGTTAATTTTGAATTAAACATTTATAAAAATCTCTAATATGTCCCTAAGGGTCAAAAATCATCCTAAGTCTATATATACCCCCTCCATTACTCATTTTTAATAATTAGATTAAAGAGAAAATTCTCCCAAAAATATTTTTTCTTCATTCAATTTTTACTCTCTTTTTACTATTCTTTTGAAAAAATTCTTTATTGAAAGAGAGCATTCATATTTTGTGCATTTACTACTCAAGGCATTTACTCCCTCTTTGATCTTGATTTTGAAAAATATTTTTGAGAGTGGTTTTATTGTTTCTCCCACATATCTCAGTTGATAAACATTTTTGGAAGTAAAACATTTTTACTTGTGATTATTGCACATTCATTGCAAGATTTTATAAGCTCATCTAGGCTTTATTACAAAATCCTTTTGGGGCTTGAATCCTAGATCTCCCGCACTTTATTTCTAATATATATATTTTGGAGATATCTTTTTAGGGTTCTTGAGATCTTTGACAAGCACACACTTTATATCTCACTTTCATCAAAGATCATATATATATATATATATATATATATATATATATATATATATATATATTATCTTGGCTTATTTGAAAACTTTCTTCTATTATTCTTTGAAATATATTTTTGGGAGAAAAGTTTTGCTTTGATTATATCTTTGAAGTGTTTTACTATATACATCTAACTCAAAGATTACATAAGTTATTTTGAGAAAATCACATACTCACTTAAACTTATATTTCATATCATGTGTGAGTGTATTTGAGCTTCATATTGTTCATCATCTTCTTAGTGTTAGAAGCACATTTTCTTGTACACAAAAATATTAATTATTTATCTTATTCTCAATGGGTGGTCAAAAGAAGGAGACTAGCCCTGTGAATGGTGTCGAACTTACTCAGACCCAGTTGGGAGAACTAGGTGCACCATCTTGGTAAGGTGTTGTAAACGGTGTCGCTCCACCCTCAAGTGAGCAACTTAGTGGATTCCTCTTACTTGTGAGCTTGAGGCGAGGATGTAGGCAGTATTGGCCAAACCCCGATAACATATCTAGCGTTAATTTTATTTTCCGCAATTCACTTTCTACACCTGTATGTTAATATTTATTGTTCTAAATGCTTGATATACTAAGATTTCGTTAAATTGATTATATATCTGCTCAGTAGTTTATTTTTTGAATTGGTATGTGTTTTAGATAGACCCTAGGTTACGGTATACTGTTGTTGAATTAGTTATACCTAGGAGAAAATTTTTAAATACCCAATTCACCCCCCCCCCTCTTAGAAATACACCAATTCCAACATATGCCCAATTTTTCTGCACTTAAAATACTTTATGTCCTTCTTCTTGAACTGCGACTGAGATTATTACCACTCGACCCATTCCTGAATTTTCCTCTCTCACGTTTATGGTTACCCTTCACCACAAGTCCTTCACTAAGTGAAATTTCATCATTGGCCATCTTTTTTTTATGAAAACCGAGCAATGCGCTTGTTACCTCTTCCAAATTTAGGCTTTCTTTGCCCCATGTTAGAGTAGTAACCAAATTCTCGTACATGTGATACGTAGGTAGGGAATTCAATAGCATCTGCACCTTGTCTTCCTCCTTGAACTTCTCATCAACATGCATCAAATCACTTACAATCTGATTGAATGTGTTGATGTGTTGGTTCAAATCCGAACCCTCCACCATCTTAAGCCAATACAATATATCTTAAGTAAATGGTACTCCCTCTCATGTTGTTGGAGAATGTTCTATCATTCTTACTAAATATTTGAGTCTAGATTCTATTCTGGTTGTTCCTACCCTTAACCATAACGTATTGTTTGTTTCTCAATTAACTCTCACTTTGCTTTGTATTGTAATTATTTGGCCTAACCTCTTTGTTTTTAAGGACATCCAAACTCAGAAGACATTGGTTATGGTACTAGAATGGGGGAAGCTCTATTATCTTGATCTAATGCCAGCAAGCTCCAATCAATTAGCCCAAGCTTTCTAGGTGAAGAAATCTGCAACAACTCAAAATTCTGAAATCTGGTTGTGGCACAGATGGTTAGGTCATGCATCTTTTGAATATTTGAAGAAATTTTTTCCAAAGCTCTTTACTTAATTAGCTATTTCAAATTTTAAGTGTTACATTTGTGAACTGGCTAAAAGCCATCGTGTCCCATTTCCAACAAGTATGAATAAAAGTCCAGCACCATTTATCGTTATTCACTCTAATGTATGTGGTCCAGCAAATACCTCCTCTATTAGTGGTAAATGTTGGTTTGTTTCATTTATTGATGATCACACCCATATAACTAGGATTTGCTAAATGAAATTTAAATATGAAATTAGTTCTTTGTTTCAGAAATTTTACAAAATGATAGCCACCTAGTATCAATATAATATACAAGTTCTCCGCAATGATAATGGTGGAGACTTTGTTAATCAAGATCTGAAACAATACCTGGAGGTTCATGACATTACCCATTTGAAAACTTGCCCTTACACCCCTCTGCAAAATGGGGTTGCACAGTGCAAGAATCGTCACCTTCTTGAAGTTGTATGTGTCTCCTTGATTGAAGCTCATATGCCTACCAGTTATTGGGGTGAAACTATCACCACTACAATGTACCTCATCAATTGTATACCTTATAGTGCATTACAGTTTCAGACCCCCTTTAATGTTCTTCATGAGGCCGTGAGTGCTCTTACTGTGCTTAATCTATCACCTAGAGTATTTGGGTGTGTAGCCTTTGTGCATATTCACAAACCATTGAGAAATAAGTTGGAACCTTGAGCTCTCAAGTGTATATTTGTTGGCTATGCTCAACATTAGAAAGGCTATTGGTGCTATCACCCCCCTTCTTGCAAGATGTATGTCACTCTTGATGTTATATTTCACGAGAAAAACATGTATTATTCTAATCCCAAGTCTTCAATTCAAGGGGAGAATAGAAACGAATTGCAAATGTAGACACCCCAATTTTAATCAGCCAACTCCTAAGAAAACCCAGTATTATAAGAGTTGATTTTGAGTCCCAGACAAAATCCCATTTTCAAAGTTTAAACCTCAAGTTCCCTTTAAATAATTAAAGTCTCATCGATGTTAAATTTAAAATCTTGGCGTAGTTTTTTATTAGTTGCAAAATTAGTCTCTTCTCATAAGGTTTCGAAAAGTAAGCCCTTTGGACCTTAGGTTTTAAATTTGAGACTTGGCTTTCAAAATGTTGTTTTATTTCATAATGGTCTTCCTTTTTTATCAGCCTGAGTTTTTTTTTTTTTTTTTTTTTTAAATTGTTATCTCGCATTTCCAAAAATTTGAATTAAAAAGAAGTCAAGTTCTCCTGATTTTTAGTTAAATCCCAAAACCCGAGTTCTGTCAAGAAAATTGAGTTTCTAATTTTTCTAATTTAAGTCTGAAACTTTTGTTAATTGAGTCAGTTAAATTTTTAAATTGAGCATCCATATTTTCAATTAGGTCTTTTAATTTCAAAACATGGAGTTTTGTTAGGTTTTAAATTCACATTTATTTCTAGGTGCATCTTAGGCAAGGAAATTGCAATAAGTCAGAATTGGTCAACCATTTGGGGTTAAAATTGAAAAATCACTTGTACTTTATTAAGGGGGGCACGTGCAGTAGATGTACACGCAGGAGTGCTACAACAAGAGAACTAATATGACATACAGAGAAAGTAAATAAAAGGTTGTATAAACAGTGGTTGCGGGAAGAGCAACTCGGGGGTACATGTAGACTACATGCAAAAAGATAATAAATACAAAAAAAGAAACAATAAAACACAAAGGAAATTCCTAGCTCTCCGATCTCCAATTGCCATCTAGAAAAGCTAAGGTCACCTTTTCAATATCACATGCGCACAAGAATTGGAATCAGTTTGTTAGAAAAAATTCACCAAATACAACAAAATAAAAATACAAAAAATAGAAGGGAATCATTCCCTGACAGATTTGTTAGTGGGGAAATCGGTTAGTAGAGGAATTTTGGGCCCCAAAAATGAGACCCGAGACTCCCTATAAATAGGGGGTCTCTCACTGTAGCTAGACACACACAGAGAGGCACATGCATACTCTGCAGAAACTAAGAGAAAAAGAGTGAGAGTTAGAGAAATTATGTTGAAATAGAGAGAGAAGAGAAGGGCATTCAAAGAAGAAACTCTATGAGGGTTGTGAGGCAGGACTAGCTAAGAGGAACTTTTGGAGAAATTCAAAAATAGAGCAACAGCTCAAAGCAGTAGCAGAGCAGTTCAAGAAAAAAAACAGCATTCAAAATTCAAAAACTCATAAAGGCAAGCAGACCAGTCGATGAGCAGTTCTCAAGGGACACACAACACAATTAGGAACCCACTACACCAGAACAGACGCTCAAGCATACACAAAAATTGGAGCAGAAGACCGGAGTAGTTAAAGGTTGAGGTAAAAGTGATTTCCCTTTCCTCCATTCTAAGCATGCATGCATGGATTAAAATGTAATTGTGAGTGCAAGGACATCTTTCCAAGACTCAGGTTTGTCCTCAAACCTAAACTCGAGCTTCTCAGGATTAGACCCAAACTCAGGTTCGAATCCTCTTGACCAGAAAATCCTCAATCTCCCATACCCGAACAGGAGTTCGGGTTAGAACCCTTGGTACCCACCATACCCGAGCCCCAAACCCGTGTTTGAATTCGTTTTCGAGCAACCCTAACCAAAATTTTTAAAATAACCAGGCTACCCCAATTTAATATCCTAACTCGAGCCCATTATTTAAGAAAACAAGCCCCAATTAGTTTGTAAAAGACTTGGCCAATTTCCCTGAACCAAAACCCATTTAATAGCCCGAAAGCCCATCTAATTAAGGCCGTTTTTCCAAACTTAACCCCAGGCCTTATTTTTAAAATTAAAACTCATGCATGTTTTTAAAATGAACCTTGGGCCCTGTTTTCAAAATTTTTTAAGAATGCCCATTTGAAACTTTAACCCCCAAAGCCCATTTGTCAAAAATAAAACTAGCCCAACTTGTTTTAAAACTCCTGGGCCTAGTAGAAGTTTTTTTTTTTTTTTTTTAAATCAGCACATTCTAAAAATCCACAAAGCCCAATTGAAAAAAAAAAAACGGGGGAGGGGGGGGGCCTCAAAGCCTATTTTAATTTCTTTTTTTTTATTTCAAGCCCACTTGCCAACTAAACCCTTACGTGCCTCAACCCCACGTGCCAGACCCCACTCGGTTATCAAAGCCCTCACTAGTTGGCTCACACGAGTCAACAAGTACGCGCTCACTAGATCAAAGAGGAGTTGACTCATCTTCGTCTCCCATCTCCTACCCAAAACCCTAGCCTGAGAATCCCCACACTTCACTAACACCCAAATAGGAAATCCACACCCAAAAACACAACCAGTATCCAATCAATGCAGTACACATCACACACATCACCAATAATTTTTAGAACAAAAATAATAAAAGATAAGTAAAAATAAAAATAAGAAATATACTTAGCTTTCTGTCACTATCACTACTAGGTAAACCACCACCCGTTCCCCCACCGACGGTAAGACTCCGCAGAAGTGGCTAGCAAACGATAAGAGGTTCGTCTTCAACTTCAAGAGCATCTGCAAATAGGTATCGATTTAGTCGCTGGTGGCAAGAGCAAAAGGACCAAGCAGACTGGCCCCAAATCAAATAATGTCTACCTCATGCTCCTTGTCAAGTTGTACCGATTTCTCGTACAAAAACCTGGAAAAGAGTTCAATGCAATGGTACTAAAGTGGCAGTTCATGAGCAAGATCAACAGACCTCCTATGTCGCTCTCCAGGATGATTCGATTTATGTAAAGGAAGGTGGAAACGATAGTTGTGCTTGTTGGGACTGTGGCAGATGATGTTACAGTTTATGAGGTCCCAACCTTGAATGTGTCTTCCTTGAGATTCAAAAAGAGGTCAAGGGCGAGGATTGAGAAGGCTTGAGAAGTAGAAGGGAACCGAGGAAGAAGAGAGAAAAGGAGGGTTGGGGCTTCAGGTAGTGCAAGAGAGAGAGCTAGAAAGGAGGGTTGTGGCTTCGGGTAGAGAGAGTTGCTGAGAAAAGATGGGCATCCTAGGGTTTCGATGGAAGAAGGAGATTGAGAATGAAGGAAAGAGAGAAAGAAGAGAGAGCGTGCGAGAGAGGGAGGGAGAAAATAAGGCCAAGAAAAAAAAGGCGGCTTAAGTATGCTCGACCTTAGAATCTTAGGATCGTGACACGTAGTGTCCCTGTATCCACACAAGCTAAGGCCCGAGCAGATCCCTGTGGACTGCACGATGTGTGCTTCTTGGTGACGCTCCAGATTAAGGCCACGTCACTGATCCGTGTAAGCTTACCTTTGGGCCATTAGATTTATGCTTCGTTGGACGGATCGGATCATGCCATGACACCTATCCATGCCTTCAACCCACGGCTCACCTGTTCACCACCACATGGCTTGCCTCCCCTCCATACACGCCAAATGTTGAACGGATTCTTGATAAACGTTGGATCCAAGCCTTCAAGCAACAAACACGATAAAGGCCACGTGTCCGATTCGAGTCACATTTGATCCACCACTCAGGCGCTGACACGTGGTATGGTCTTGACCAAGACCTTAAACCAAGTTCCCCTTAGACCAATCAAAGTTTAACCAGCTCGTCCCCCCTAAACCGGTTTACACCGGCTTTCTTTTCTTTTTTATTTTTAAGCCCTTCAAAAATTCATTTAAAATTCACAAAATTTATTATAAAAAAACCCAGAAAAAATACCAAAAATCTAGAAAATTGGAAAATTTTCTAAAAAATATTTTCAGTTAGTTTTTATTGTTTAAAATAATTCCCATGTTAAAAAACACATAAAATACCAAAAATTTCACAAAGATATTTTTTGCAACCCGAAATTGTTTCTACACTTAGAAAAATCACAAAAAGAATTCAGAAAATTAAGGAGAAAAACCCAAAAATAGTTTTGACTCGATTCTTATTGTTTTTGCTTAATTGACTTTTTGTTATTTCAATTGAAAATAAAAAAAAAAGTCATAAATAATATTTCGGAGATCAAACTTGCTTTCATACTTGGAAAAACCACATAAAAATTCAGAAAAATCAAGGGAAAATAGGGAAAAATATTTTTGAGTTAGAAAACTCATCTTTACAAATTTTTCATCTCCAAATAAATTCAAAACCTCCCGGAATATCATTTTCATACTTATAAAAAAATCCTACAAACTTCAAAACCCCCAGGGGTGTATTTCATACCGTAATTTCTCAATTTTCATATGCCGATGATTTTAAAAGAGAGACATGAGTTCTTCGGAGCGTGATACGCCCCGATTTTGAGGGAATATCTATATAGTCTTTTTTTTTGTGCATATTTTTTTTATTTTTGATGGGGAGTAATTTTCAAAGGCTTATTAAATTTATTTTGGGATAATTTCTGATTAATTAGGTACTGATCGTAAGAACGGGCATGTAGGGATGCTAATACCTTCCCCTTGCATAACCATACTCCCGATCCCGGCTCTGATAACGCAAACCAACTCTACCCTTAATTGGGTAGTAATCAAGTGTTCTAAGCATACTCTCAAAGGATAGTAGCGACTCCATCACACATTATTCTCCACAAAAGTCACATTTTCAAAATCCACACACTTCATTTCATTTTTGAGTCATCCCAAGTTTGCGTCTGGGAACGTCACGATAGCTTGGCGACTCCGGTAGGGATGCTTGAGAGTTGAACCAATAATTAACTGATGATTATCCTAAAATTCAAAATTTAATAAGCCTTTTGATTTCTCCCTTTCATTTTTGTATATATTGTTTATACAATTGAATGTTTGATTGCACATATACTTTGTGAAATATTATGGTAAAAGCATGTGATAGTTTATATAGGTTTGAATTCTTTATTTTAAATATGAGTACTTTGAGTAAGCATGCGATTAAGTGTGAGTACTTTATTGTTTAAGCATGTGATTATTTGTATATATTGTTGTATGAATACGCATGGGATCGCTTGTGAATGTTTTGTTTAAATAATATGTGGATGAATGTGGGGTAGAGGGTTTAGGCTAAAATGGATGGATCCACACACTTGCACACCCTATGCCCGGGTTTTCCTGCTAAGACTATATAGGGGTCTAATAGCGTTTGTCCCTTCGTAGCTAAAGCTTGATGGGACCCGCGAACCACTCTGCCTACCGCAGGCTTTGTCTAGACCCCTATGGGGGAGGATCGAAGTTCAAACTGGGGACCTGTTGCCTATAGTAAACAAAGCCTAACCACACATGATTATCCGAAATCCCTCAACCA
Source organism: Malania oleifera (assembly GCF_029873635.1). NCBI lineage: Eukaryota > Viridiplantae > Streptophyta > Magnoliopsida > Santalales > Ximeniaceae > Malania > Malania oleifera. The sequence goes on from NC_080425.1 coordinate 61,635,141, forward strand.
GGATACAGCCTCAGAGAAACCCGTATATGTCTACCTCTGGTTTAGGACAAAAGCTCCATCCTTCTCCATGTGGTCTCATGTCCGTACATATCTACTTTGAATTGTATGGTAGTATAACTAACATATTGCATCCATATAGGCATCCCATTCACTTTACCAAGGTCCCAAAAAAAATCAGATTCATTTATGGAGGACACAGTAGTTTACTAGGAGACTAAGTCCACAGCACGGTTATACTCTGAGTATCAGCAAAAGCAGTAGGGTGACAGTATGAAAAAGGAGTCAATGGTAATGCTACCAGCGAAAGTCTATATATACACCTGATCGAACCCTCTAGATGAACTGAAAACTATCTGGAAGGGATGGACACCGCGATGCTATTTGGTTTCTCAAAATTATACAGTGATATCAGTTTTCTATTACATATATCAGTGAATCCTCAAATGGTGAAGGCATTAGTAGACTTCTAGAATCCCCCGTACACATGCTTTACAATATATGGAATAGTCATGGTTCCTACAATCAAATAGTATACCTCGCTACTACATCTAATGAAACAACAATCACCCTACAAGATCTATGTCCCTGATTCTAGGGCTACCTTAACAAGAGAGTTGTATAATGTTGCTAGGATCAAGATTCAGTGGAATGTAGAGAAAAATGAAAAAGTAACTTGGAAATGATTGAAGGCATTGTTGGAAGAGGAGGAAGGTGAAGAGGCTCATATGCATTTGTTAGCCCTTGCCATATACGGTCTGATTATATTTCCCAAAGAATTGGGGACCATTGATCGAGCTGCTATTTCTTTCACGGCACAAGTGAATAATGGAGCTAATCCGTTCTCGACATTTTTGCAGAAACTTTCTAATCCCTCAACAAATGCAGGAGCAAGGGTCAAGAATGAATGAAGTGTTGTGTTCTATTACTCTATGTTTGGTTCGCCAGTCACCTACCAAGCAACCAAGGGGTACCATAACACCTCTTTAGCTCTTCGAATTCGCTTGGTCAAGTTTGAAGAGGTTCATCAAAGTGTCTAATGGAGCAAGGCCGACTGGAATGTAAAATTGCACAAATTGGGTGATTCGGGATTAGTCTGGCAAGCACCATGGATGAACCATTCCAGCATGATATACCGGTGCGGAAACCTCCCATGGGTCTCATTACTAGGTCTGTGGGAATGAGTAGCATCCGCTCCTTTGAAGGTCAAGAGGCAAGTGGGGGCGTCTCAATTTGTGTCTGTGACCCATGGGTTGGCAAAATCAAACTTTTCTTATGAAACAATGGATGCCTAGAATCAGATCGAGAAGTTTACATTGGTTTGGAAACATGTGTACTTGGTGGACCTAAGTAATGAAACCATCGCAACTCAAGGGACCTACGAGGTATGGCGGGTCAACCGGGTGAACCCTCAATTCAAAGGAACTTCTGGAGCCCTTGCTATTCATGTTAAATCACCAAGAAAAAAGTTGTTGTTAAGGTTGCAAGGGGATCCATGCCCGAAGGAGGAAGCAGTAATAGAAAATCAGCTGCCGAGTGAAAGAAGGAAGAGTTAGTCGCCTTCGACCGCAAGGAAGTCAAACGGCAGAAGACTTGGCTCATGCAATCAAAAGGGGGAGTAGTGGCTCTGAGGAAGGAGAGATGAACGCTTCGAGCCATGCCTGACCAGAAATCCAAGATGCTAGAAGGTGCCAAGGCTAAGATCGAACAAAAAACCCTCTACATACGAGAATTGGACAGTTAGTGAGATGAACAAAGGAGAACATTCAGCCAGACACTGGATAAAGCGAAACCATTCGTAGAACAAGCTAGATATTGGGAAGCTCGATACCGAGCACTAAAGCGAAAGGTGGAACATAAATCCTGCATTTGTTTAATCCATTCAGAGATGTCTTATATTTCTTTCAAAATATTGTATAAAGCAAAGAGTTGAAATCAAATGATGATGATTTTTCCCGGGAACCTTGGTCAAAGTACATAGGCTGCATGCATAATTGTGTTGTTTGTATATGCCCATACACTAACTACACCCTTGCATAAACATTCATTGCATATTATCATCATTCTGAAGAAGAACCTTTTGTACAGGGCAGGACAAAGAAGATTGATTACTAGTGGGCGAAAATTGAGGTGCCTACTCACCCTTATGGTACCACAAGAAAGGCTAAGATAATGGCCGAGCAGCTGAAAAATCAAGTCCTAAGCATTGAGCAGGGACAGGAAGAACTAACTAGCAAAATGAATAGGATATTGGATTTGTTACTAAATAAGGGGAAGATAGTTGAGGTGCTGGATGACGAGAATGATATAGATCTCTTTCATGCTCCATGTTTCACACCAGTTTATGGGAAAGCATCTGGGCTGCCGCCAGCTATTGTAGAGGACCCACCACCAAATATGGCTGCCTTCATCCCAGCCACACCAGTACCGGGATTCCCAATAGTTGAGGTACCTCCAATGATGGTTGTTGATACAGGGGTAGGCACAAGCGAATTCGCAACCGAGTACCGCTACAATGTGCTCGAAGAAAGATTAAAAGCTATTAAGGGGACCCATGCATCCAACTCCGTCAACCCCGCAAACCTCTGTTTTTTACCCAAGGTAGTGCTATCACCAAAGTTTAGAGTACTGTACTTTGAAAATTTTGATGTGACTCGGTGTCCATGAACTCATCTCTGACTGTATTACCAAGCCATGGTGGCCTACTCTGATGATGAGAAACCAATGATGCACTACTTCTAGAGAAATCTAACCAGTGCGGCAGTCAGATGGTATATCCAACAAGATAGAGCGCGGATTCGCACATGGGGAGATTTAGATAATGCTTTCGTATCTCAATACTATCATGTGATGGAAATGGTGCCAGGTCGAATAACCCTGCTAGAAATGGAAAAGAGGCCTATAAAGACCTTTAGAGATTATGCCTATAGGTGGAGAGATGTGGCAATCCAAGTGGACCCCCAGATAGGTGACTAGGAAGGCATCACTTTGTTCGTGAGTATGCTAAAAGACCCCTACCACAGACATCTTCTGGGATCAACCCCCCATGACTTCATGGATATTGTGGCGGCCGGAGGAAGGATTGATGTTGACATCAAGTCAGGCAAGGCCAGCAACAGTGAGGCTGGTCTGAACAAAAAGTGGACCAACAAGAAAAGAGAAGAGGAGGCCCAAATGATTTAGGGGCAATCTAATCGAAGAAACCAACACTCAAGAGGCCGGAACTAGTGGCTTAAGAGAAATTTCATAATGGAATCAATGGTGAGCCAAACAATGCATGTGGGCACAAGGCCCCAATTTATAGCTACCCAATTCACGGCTCCTACACCCATGCCGACTCAGAAAAACATGCTGGCCTATCCAAACTTACCAACACGTGCGGGAAATGTACCCAAGAATTTTTGAAGGGTAGACCCCATTCCAATGACGTATGTTGAATTATTTCCCTAGTTGAAGGAAATAGGAATGGTGACGGCAATCTCGGCAATTCCCGTGACAAATCCTTCCCCGCACTGGTATGATCCTGAGGCCCGCTACGAGTATCACGTGAATTCTTTTGGCCAAATCATCAATCGTTGTTGGGCATTTAAATACAAAGTACAAAACCTAAGGGATGTGGGTTGGCTAGTATTTGATGACAAGCAGCCAAGAATACAAGGAAACCCCCTACCTAACCATGGGGGAAACAACATCGGCATGGTAGAGGAAGAGGTAGAAGAGATTCCCAAAATAGAATTTGGCCGAATGTCGTTGGATTGGATATACAGTGAGCTTTTAGTAGCAGGTCATGCAGGATCAGGGGTTGTTTGTATAGAAGGCACACTCTGAGCGTGCTAGGAGGTAGATGGAAAATCTATGCAATATTGTGAAACCTTCCAAACATACCTGCAAGGATTGGTGGAGGGAAAATGTGTGGAAATTGGAAGTGTTCAAGGGAGCGGTGAAGCCATAGCTATTGGGGAAAAAGAAGCGGAAAACCCCTTGTATACACACTGGAATTTTGTGCCTGTCGTAACGAAGACCCTCAATACCACTGAGGTGCCGGCTCACCTCGTCTTGGAATTGGTGTATTCCCAAAAGAGGGGTGAATTGGGTATTAAAAAATTTTCTCCTAGGTTTAACGTCCAGCAGCAGTAATACATAACCTAGGGTCTATATATATAATCGTAAACTCAATCAACACATGTACAACATATCATGAATCAGGCACACAACATACATGTGCTGAAAATGAAAGTACAAAAATTAAATTGCGAAAATATAAAGTACACACATGATATGTTATCGAGGTTAGGCCAATACTGCCTACATCCCCACCTCAGCTCGCAAGCCCGATGATTACCATTATTGCTCACTCAACAGATAAAGCAGCACCGTTTATAAACAGGTCAAATTACGCCAGGGCTGACCTCAACCTTTACACTCTCCTTATGAGGTGAATAAGGTCTTACTGATCCTTATGAGCTAGATCAATACCCCCTCAGGCCACGCCTGGAATACAACCAATTCACAATACAAATTGTGTACAAAATAAGTGCTTCTCCAACAAGCAAATTTGTACCAATATCAATCAATCACATCAACAAGATAAGAACTATAAGCTCTGTGCAATACGTGTGTTAAACACTCAATCTTATGTCAATATTCAATGAATTACAAGAGTGTATTATCAATCTTATCTTTGAAACAATATATAGATGTATATCTCAATCACAATTTAGGATTTCAAAGATTTCCAACAATAGTAATCAAAAAATCTCTAAAAATATTTTCTCAAGATTCTAGCATGAGATATTTGAAAAAATGAGCTTGTGAAAATAATTTCTGTACAAAAAAAAAAAAAAAAAACACAAGCTTAGGTGTCTTGCAATTCAAATGACAAGACCCACAAGCTACAAGGTTTCCCACACAATGGATTTATTAAATTAAACCGGGGGAAAAACCTTAGCTAAACTCTTAAAAACAATCAAACAATCACTCGAATGAGAGTTTTTAGAGAATGGGAATAATGTAGAGTCACTCAACGATACTCTCACAAGGCTTGACTTAGAAAAAGAATAGTAGTATGTGAGGGTATAGGCTTTGTACTGGAACAAAGCGCTTAGAAAATTTCAGGGGATTTTCCACTTAATCAAAATGCTAATCACTACTTAATTAAGCAAATGAAGCCCTATATATAGACATACCAACAATTTTGACCATTGGGGGCACCAGGGAAATTATTAAAAAAAATTTAATTGAGTTTAAGCAAATTAACCCTGATTAACCCCAATTAACCCTCAATAAATTTTGGTCAAATCGAGAGTTTCGGTCAACCAAGCCATAGGTTTGGTCGCTCAAATGGACACATGAGAAAAAGTAAGTTTTTCATGTTCGGGTGCCCGAAAAGATGTTCAGTTTGCTAGCCAAGGCGATTTTCCAACTTGCTCGAGGTTTGGTCGACCAGTCTCAAGTTCGGTCTGCCGAACTTGCATGTTCGATCACCTGAGGTCAAAATGACCATGGAGTTCAGGCACTCGAGTCATTGGAAAAGTCAGAATTAAAGATTTGGTCAACCGATAACATTACATTCATTTCAGTTCGGTCACCCAAAGTCAGGTCAATGTTCTAACTTTTCAAATGTTCGGTCGACTGAGGCATTTTTCAACACCAAGGTTTAGTCGACCATGGTGTTTTTCAACGCCAAATTTGGTCGCCCGAAGCCTTATCAATTTAAGGACCTAATTCTTATTTTTACCCCAAATTGCATATATGAAAGTGGGGACTTATTCTAGGTGTCTTTGCAAAGTAGTAGGGTCTTTCTAAGGTCTTTGCGGTTATAAGTTCCTACATGCATGATATGCATCAACTAATATAGACCATTTCTATATAAATAATACAAACCCAAAATGAAATCAATATAAATTACAACAAATAAGTATGTTGGGTCTTCATTTTCTTTAAGTCTCCATATGCCATCATATGATCTTGCCAATACATGCAAGATTGATCCCGCACACGAAACTTGGAAAACATTAAATACCAGAGTATTTGTCATAATCAAAACGGGATATGACCCATAAGGTTAACAGTCTCCCCCTTTTATGATGAAAAATACTTTATACAAAAGTGGGTACAACCAAGAAAGGCTCCTTTGAAAATATGCATAAAGGAAATGTAAAGCTCAAGCATTTACCTATTTACCCAGTTTTGCCTACTTCTCCCCCTTTTGGCAAGAGAAAAAAGGGCCAAGGAAAAATTGAAGCGTACAGGCAAGCAATGGATAAACATCATTCGAATACAAGATTATGGCTTTGGGAAAAATATTTAGAAATTTTGACAGCATGTCATTTGAAAGTGGAGCATTTCCCAAAAAAAAATCTTATTAGCTTTACCGTGATCCCAAGAGTGGGGGTGAATTGGTATTTTTTTAATTTAATCCCTAGGTGAATATTCTAACACCAGTATGTTCACAACCTTAAGAACAATCTAGTGCAAGTAAAGTAAATATACCAGAATTTAAAAAAAGAAATTTAATTAACGCCACATGCACTAGAAAGCAGTAAAGTAAAAGTGACACATAGAGATGTTATCGAGGTTCGCCCAATTGCCTAAGTCCCCGCCTTAGCTAACCAGCACAATGATTACCACTATAACTTGCTCACTTAAACTGGTGGAGCGGCACCTATACAAATCAGGTCAATTCAAGGGCTGACCTCAATTGACACATACAATCCTTACCGGGTTGGATTACTGCACCCTCAAGCCATGCCTAGAAACACTCAGATTTTACAATCAAATGCTACAACAGAAAAGTGCTTTCACATAAAGCATATTTGTACCAAAATGCACACAATCACAAACACATCAATAACCTAGATATAGTGTAAGCTCAGTGATACTAGTTTTGTTCAATCAATACTCAATACAGTATACTCAATATGAAGTTCAAGAGTATTCAACACAGTGTCATCAGTATGATGCACAATCGTATTCAACACAAGCAAAGTCTTGGAATCTAAACAAGATATTTTCAATAGCATATCAATATTCCAAGTATACTGAACACATAATCAAACTAGTTCCAAAAGGATTTTCCTCAACGAAAGATGCACAACACTAGTTTGAATAACACTTGCTTGTTTGAAAAATATTTGCACACCAAAAAAACGAAGCTATTGGAGACTTGCAATGGAATGCAAATATCCTAAGCTTTCGTGGTTCAATCCCACACAAGATTTTTAAAAGAGAAATCTGTGGGATAAACCTAAGCTAAAACTCCCAAAGAAAAAGTTTCAAGCACACATACAAATGGGAGTATTAGCAATGAACAATAATCATATAAACACAAGAAACACTCTCACACTCTCAGATTTATCGAATGGACGCAAGATATGAGAGTATTTGGACAAAGAGTAATTTTTTAGTAGAGAGGATTTTTGCTTAATCACTTTTTGCTAATCTTCTCTCTAATCATGCAAATGAAACCATATATATAGGCAGGTGAAAAATTATAATCGTTCGGGAGAGAATGGGTATTATTAAAAAAAGTTTCAAAAGGTAAAACTCCAATTAGCCTGAAATAACTCTCTTTTACCACTATTAAACTAATTTTAACCAGGCGAGGTTTGGGTGGTTGAACCATGGTTCGGTCGCCTGATCAGACACAGTTCAAAAAGTTATTCAACTAAGTTTGGTCGCCCAGATATAGGTTGACAGCCCGAATCAAAGTCAGTAGCCAAGTTTCGTGACTTCGAATGCCCGGTCAACTTTTTGGTGGCCTGAACATCAGTGTTCGGTCTCCCGGGGATATATTTGAACTAAAATCATAGAGTGCCTGAGTTGGTAAATAGTCCCTTTCGAGGGGTTTGGGCGCCCGAGGAAGCTGTGTGCATTTAGGGTTCGGTCACTCGAGGGCTGGTCAACATTTTGACTTTCAAGGTTCGGGCACCCGAGGAGTTTTGTAATCAAAGGTTTGGTCGCCCGACTCCTCTTAACTTGCTTAGATTTGTCCAATTTTAAGCACAATTATAACACACTCATATATTTTATGCTATATGTGTGAGTGTTGGAGCCTAGGGTCTTACTATGGTCTAATTGAGCTTACGCTATATTTTGTATGGATGATGTGCAGGTGATAAACATATAACCACAGCCTAGGTTACTATTACAGACCCATATAAATTATTACAGACCGATATGAATTACAATTACAAAAACAAGTCTTCGTGGTCTTCTTGTTTCTTCAAGTGTCCTTTCTTGGAATATTTATTTGAACTTGCAAAAACACTTAACAATCATCAAATATCAGTATTTGTCATTATCAAAACTGGGTGCGACCTATGAGGTCAACATTCTCCCCCTTTTCGATGATGACAAATACACCATGCAAAAATTGGGTATAACTTAAAGAAGTTCCCCTAACAATATGCATCATGTATTTATTTAACCTAAGTTTTTGCCCTACATCTCCCCCTTTTGGCAACAGCAAAAAGGACCATAGGAGTTAACACTTCTAGGCAAAAGGGAAGTGTTACGTTTATACATTAGGCATTTTGGAAAGATTTTAAAAAATTTTGGCTGAGTGCCGTTTGTAAATCGGACTTTCCAAAATGTATTCTGTATAAAAAATAACCTGTTTGAGTTTAAAATTCCTAACAGTTTATCCACAACTACCCAAACAGTTTAGTATGGTCCAACAGTCAAGTAAAAGTTTTAATATGAGTTATGCATCACAAGTAGTAAGCAATATGCATTTCATTCAATATAGTCATGCTATAGATATAGGATATGTGCGCATAAGCAGTGATCAGCATTTACAAGGTCCAAGGCAAGTAAAATGCATTTCAAGCTCCCCCTGAATTTATGCAAGCTATGAAACATTTAAGAAACCTCTCTATTGTGCATTAGACCTAACTCATGTCTAAATTGGATGAACCTGTCCTCAAGAAGTGGTTTAGTGAATATATCCACCCATTGTTCATTTGTGCATACGAACTCAAGAGCCACATCTCCTTTTTGCACATGATCACGAAGGAAATGATGTCTAATCTCAATGTGTTTAGTTCGTGAATGTGGGATAGGATTTTTAGAAATGTTGATTGCACTAGTATTGTCACATTTAATTGGTATTGTTTCATAATGCAATCCAAAATCCCCAAGTTGTTATTTCATATAAAGAGTTTGGGCACAACAACTTCCAGCCGCAATATATTCTACTTCGATTGTGGAAAAGGCAACTAAGTTCTGTTTCTTGGAGAACCAAGAAACAAGAGATTGTCCTAAGTAATGACAAGTGCCACTAGTACTTTTCCTATCAACCTTCCTACCGGCAAAGTTAGCGTCGGTATAACTGATAATCTCAAAAGTAGTAAGCTTAGGGTACCACAAGCCTAACTCTATAGTCCCAACTAGATACCTAATGATTCGTTTGACAACTTTTAAGTGAGATTCCTTAGGGGTAGCCTGAAACCTAACACACATACACACACTAAACATAATATCAGGCCTACTAGCAGTGAGATATAGGAGACTCCCAATCATGCCACGATACAATTTTATGTCAACAAGAATTCCTTGCTCATATTTATCAAGCTTAATGGAAGAGTTCATAGGTGTACCAAGAATTTTGCAATCTTCCATATTAAATTTCTTTAGCAAGTCCCTAATATATTTAGATTGGCATATGAAATTTCCATGTTTGGCTTGTTTGATTTGCAGCCCTAAGAAGAAACTAAGTTCACCCATCATGCTCATTTCAAATTCACTTTGCATGCATTTGGCAAACTCATTACATAATTCATCATTAGTTGCTCCAAAAATGATATCGTCCACATAAATTTGACCAATGAACATATCATTATTTTTGGATTTAATGAAAAGTGTAGTGTCAATCTAGCCACGGGTAAACCCATTTTCTATTAGAAAACCACTAAGCCTCTCATAACAAGCTCTAGGAGCTTGTTTCAATCCATACAAGGCTTTAGACAACCAATAAACATAATCGGGATATTTATGATTCTCAAAACCAGGTGGTTGTTCTACATATACCTCTTCATTAATGTAGCCATTTAGAAACGCGCTTTTAACATCCATTTGAAATTATCTAAAGTTTTTAAAAGCAACAAAGGCAAGTAGTATACAAATGACTTCTAACCTAGCAACAGGAGCATATGTTTCATCAAAGTCAATCCCTTCATGCTGGTTATACCCTTGGACAACTAATCTATCTTTATTCCTAGTTACTACCCCATTCTCATCTTTCTTATTTCTATACACCCATTTTGTTCCAATAATTGATAGATCATTAGGCCTAGAAACTAGAGTCCACACTTCACTTCTTTCAAATTGATTAAGTTCTTCTTGCATGGACATCACCCAAGATTCATCCTCTATGGCTACTTTAAAATTTTTAGGTTCTTCTTGGGATAAGAAAGCGGAGTGATTTACTATATTTCTCAAGGAGGATCTTGTTGCTACTCCACGGGATGGTTCGCCTATGATTTGATCTATAGGATGATTTCTAATGAATTTCCAATCTTTAGGCAATTCCTGATTTTCATTTTCATTATCTTCAGGTAATTTTTCATTTGCTTCCTGATTTTCACTTACATTGTTTTCAATAGACATTTTTTCAAAGCATTTTCTAATATCAATATCATCTTCATCATTTTTATTAGAAAGTGGATTAGATTCATCAAACACAACATGAATAGATTCAATTACTGTCAATGTTCATTTATTGAAAACCTTATATGCTTTGCTATTGAGTGTATAACCTAGGAATGTGCCTTCATCAGATTTTGAATCAAATTTTCCTAAGTGTTCATTATCCCTAAGTACAAAGCATTTACAACTAAACACATGAAAGTAGGAAATATTAGGCTTACGATTGTTCCAAAATTCATAAGGAGTTTTATTAATCAAAGGTCTAATCATCACCCTATTCATAACATAGCATGCAGTATTAATAGCCTCGACCCAAAAATATTTAGGTAAGTTATGCTCATTTAACATGGTTCTACTCATTTCTTGCAATGACCTATTCTTTCTTTCTACTACACCATTTTGTTGAGGTTTCAAAGGTGCAAAGAAGTTATGGGATATGCCCTCTAAGTCACAGTATTTCTCTATGCCTTCATTTTTGAATTTTGTGCCTCTATCACTTCTTATGTGAGTTATTTTATATCCCTTTCCATTCTGGATTCTCCTACAAAGTGTAGTGAACTGTTCACATGATTCATTTTTATGAGCAAGAAACAATACCCATGTGAATCTAGAAAATTCATCCACGATTACAAAAGCATGAGATTTGCCATCAAAACTCTGCACAGAATTGGGTCCAAACAAATCTAGATGAAGCATCTCTAAAGGTCTAGTAGTAGATATGAATTTCTTTTTCGTAAAACTAGATTTGGTTTGCTTAACCATTTGACATGCATCACAAATCTTATCCTTTACAAAAGACATTTTAGGCAAGCCCTTTACTAGTTCTTCCTTCATAAGTTTAGAATAAGTCCATGCTAGCATGTCCTAATCACCTATGCCATAACCAACTAGCTTCATTTATAGTAGAAAAACCAGTAACTTGTTATGAAGTTAAGTTATCAAGGGAAGTAGTATAGACATTTTCATGGTGGTTTTCAGTAAAAAGCACTTTGTGATCTAATCTATCTTCTACTATGCATTTATCATTCTCCAAAGATACTTTATATCCTATGTCACACAACTGACTTATGCTAAGTAGATTATGCTTCAACCCATCAACCAACAAAACATTGTCAATAATAAAAGAAGAATCCTTACCAACCTTACCTGCCCCGATGATACGTCCTTTGGCATTGTCGCCAAATGTCACGTAGTCTCCATCCTTGGGAACAATTGAAGTGAATTTTCCCTTGTCGCTGGTCATATGCCGTGAGCACCTACTATCCAAGTACCACCGGTCCTTGGAGGAGGATGATCTTAGGCATACCTGCAAAATAAGCTAAGTAACTGATGCTGGTCCCCAAATTTTGTTGGGTCCACAGGGGTTAGTAGCAGGATCTCCCTTAACTACCCATACTTTCCTAATTCTAACATGCTTATTCCTAAGTGGACAATCAAACTAAATGTGACCAATTTGTTTACATTTAAAACATTTTAATCTACACTTAGGCTCTTTAGGAGGAATATGAGATTTTGACTCACGTGTAAAGTGTCCTAAGTGAAGATTATGTCGTCTAACATTTTCAACACCATTAAAACCAAGACCCTCTTTACTTAAGGTGTTTCTTTGGGCACCAAGTAATTTTTCAAAATTGTCTTTATCCTTAGTGAATTTAAAATTGATTTTGGAGCTATCCTCCAATTTCCTATTAAGCTCAACAATAGTGGCATCTTTTTCTTTTAAAATAGAGGCATGAGAGGTTTTTGCCATATTAAACAACTTTGACCAATTTTCACATTTTTGTTTCAAATCATTATTTTCCTTAGTCATTTTGCCTAACAATTTAGAAACACGAATATATTCAAACTATAATTCTCTAAATGTAGGCATGCAATTAGAATCACAATCATTAGATGAACAGTATGAAGACAATGAACTAGAAGACAATACCTGATCCTTGTGTGCCATCAAGCACATATTAGCGACCTCCGAGTCACTATGATCTGATTCTGAGTCGCTGCTACTAAGTTTGTCCCATGAAGTCTCGGCCTTCATGGCTTTCTTCTTTTTCTTAGCCTCCTTTTTCAGTAGTGGGCAGTCAGGTTTGATGTGCCCCACCTTGTTGCAATTATAGCACGTAGGAGCATTTGATTTTTCTTTTCTTTTGCTAGATTCTCCCTTCTCATTAGTAGACTCTCTATATTTTTTATAAGGCTTCCTATTCTTCCTGAAAAATCTGCTAAATTTTCTAGTTAGCATAGTCATTTCATCATTAGTGTCAGATTCACTGCACTCACTAGATGTGTTAGTGGAAGCTTTCAATGAAGTAACCTTCTTAGCCCTATTATGCAAATTAAGTCTCTCGTTTATGCTTAATTCATATGTGATCAGAGAACCTATCAATTCATCTAAGGTCATGGCCTTGAGATCTCTACCCTCAGCAATGGTCGTAGCCTTGGCTTCCCAAACAGGAGGTAAGCCTCTAAGAATCTTCCTAATCATCTCATATATGGGATAGGTCTTTCCTAATGCATGCAGTGAGTTTATGATGTGTGTGAATCTGGTGTACATGCTCTGAATGGACTCACCTGCATTCATCCTAAATTCCTCATACTCACTAGTCAACATATCTATTCTATTGTCCTTCACGTCTCTAGTACCCTCATAAGTGACCTCTAACTTATCCCATATTTCTTTTGCAGTTGAACATGCCATAATTCTGTTAAATTCATTTACATCAAGACTACAGTACAAAATATTCATGGCAGTGGTATTAATACTAACAACTTTCATATCATCATCATCATACTCATCCTCAGTCTTAGGAACCCTAGCTGCACCCTCTGTTTTCATAGGGACATAGTTTCTTTTAGAGACGATCCTTCACACCTTCCAATCAGTATTCTGAAGGTATATGTGCATCCTCTGTTTCCAGAAGGTGTAATTAACACCACTGTAAACAGGAGGTTGTGTGGAAGATGGTCCCTCAGGGAAAAGGGTCACGGAGCTATAAGTCATATGTGATCTTTTTGCAAATTAACAACTAGTCTATGCAACGTGGCTCTAATACCAATTGTTAGCTTTACCGTTATCCCAAGAGGGGGGTGAATTGGTATTTTTAAATTTAATCCCTAGGTGAATGGTCTAACACCAGTATGTTCACAACCTTAAGAACAATCTAGTGCAAGTAAAGTAAATATACTAAAATTTAAATAAAGCAATTTAATTAATGCCACATGCACCAGAAAGCAATAAAGTAAAAGTGAGACACAGAGATGTTATCGAGGTTTGGCCAATTGCCTATGTCCCCGCTTGGCTAACCAGCACAAGGATTACCACTATAACTTGCTCACTTAAACAGTTGGAGCGGCACCTATACAAATCAGGTCAATTCAAGGGCCGACCTCAACTGATACGTACAATCCTTATCAGGCTGGATACCGCCCTTTCAAGTCATGCTTGGTAACACTCAGATTTTATAATCAAATGGTACAACAGATAAGTGATTTCACGTAAAATAGATTTGTACCCAAATGCACACAATCATATACACATCAATAGCCTAGATATAGTGTAAGCTCAGTGATAGTTTTGTTCAATCAATACTCAATACAGTATACTCAATATGAAGCTCAAGAGTATTCAACACAGTGTAATCAGTATGATGCACAATCGTATTCAACACAAGCAAAGTCTTGGAATCTAAACAGTATATTTTCAATAGCACACAAATATTCCAAGTATATTGAACAGATAATCAAACTAGTTCCAAAAGGAATTTCCTCAACAAAAGATGCACAACACTAGTTTGAATAACACTTGCTTGTTTGAAAAATATTTACACACCAAAAAAACGAAGCTATTGGAGACTTGCAATGGAATACAAATATCCTAAGCTTTCTTGGTTCAATCCCACACAAGATTTATAAAAGAGAAATCTGTGGGATAAACCTAAGCTAAAACTCCCAAAGAAAAAGTTTCAAGCACACATACAAATGGGAGTATTAGCAATGAACAACAATCATATGAACACAAGAAACACTCTCATGCCCTCAGATTTATCGAATGGATGCAAGATATGAGAGTATTTGGACAAAGGGTAATTTTTGAGTAGAGAGGATTTTTGCTTAATCACTTTTTACAAATCTTCTCTCTAATCATGCAAATGAAACCATATATATCGGAAGGTGAAAAATTATAACCGTTCGGGACAGAATGGGTATTATTAAAAAAGTCTTAAAAGGTTAAACTCCAATTAGCCTGAAATAACTCTCTTTTACCACGGTTAAACTAATTTTAACCGGGCGAGGTTCGGGTGGCTGAACCTTGGTTCGGTCGTCCGATCAAACACAGTTCAAAAAGTTATTCAACTAAGTTCGGTCGCCCGAATACAGGTTCGGCAGCCCGAATCAAAGTCAGTAGCCAAGCTTCGTGACTTCGGGTGCCCGGTCAACTTTTTGGTGGCCCGAACATCAGTGTTCGGTTACTCGGGGATATATTTGAACTAAAATCATAGGGCGCCCAAATTGATCAACAGTCCCTTTCGAGGGGTTCGAGCGCCTGAGGAAGATGTGTGCATTTAGTGTTCGGTCACCCGAGGGCTGGTCAATATTTTGACTTTCAAGGTTCGGGCGCGCGAGGAGTTTTGTGCTCCAAAGGTTCGGTCACTCGAATCCTCTTAACTTGCTTAGATTTGTCCAATTTTAAGCACAATTATAACACACTCATATATTTTATGCTATATGAGTAAGTGTTGGAGCCTAAGGTCTTGCTATGGTCTAATTGAGCTTACGCTATACCATGTATGTATGATGTGTAGGCGATAAACATACAACCACAGCCTTGGTTACTATTACAAACCCATATAAATTATTATGGACCAATATGAATTACAATTACAAAAACAAGTCTTCGTGGTCTTCTTGTTTCTTCAAGTCTCCTTCCTTGAGATATTTATTTGAACCTGAACAAGCACTTGACAATCATCAAATATTAGTATTGGTCATTATCAAAACCAGGTGCGACCTAGAGGTCAACAAATCTGTATTTCAATGACCTGATTGAGTTAGAGTATATAATTATCCATAATAATCAACTCAACAATCCAGTATGGATCAAAATAATAAACAGAAGTATAACTTTCAATAGTCATACAATGCAAAACGAATGACAAAGATAACCTCACAAAGTATGAAATATACCAATTAAGCACACACACAATATAACTGGTCATTTAAATGATTTAAATGACATGAAAACAAGGTTAGACCATAAATATATACAAACCATTGCAATTGAAACATATCATAAGACCCGTGAAAGATTTGAGTTTAACGCACACAACATATGATAGCAAATAGAGGGTTTGAGCACAAACACAGTCTAACTAGTTCGAATGAATTTTTATGTCAAGTTACCGAACCAATTATGCAATTTAATATATATATATATATATATATATATATATATGTATATATATATATATGTATATATATGTATATAATAATAAATATATATATCCCCCTTTGATGTTTGCAAAACGGCACTAGGGGTTCCTTGCTGAAGAAGAAACTTTAATTTAAAGCACATGTGAGCAGAATTTTTATGGTGAATATTTAAGCATAAAACATCTCATGACCAAAAAAATACAACCATATGAAACTTAAAGACACATTCAAAGAAAAAAACAAGATCATATGGCAAAAACGGATGATTGTAGCAAAACTACATATTTCAACTTAAGATTTTCAATATAATCATTTTTTTAAGAATAAGCCACACTTGATTCAAAACAGATCTAAGCTAAGAAGTGTTGGTGAGCATAACAAGGTAGGATTTAATTTTGGATGATCCCCCTATCGATTTGAATTCATGCTTAGATACAACGAACTGCTTATACCAAACAAAGGTTAAATTCATTTAACATGCCACTCACTATAAGCCTTCATTGTAAATCTCTTAAAATAAATATACTGGTAAAGATTAATTTACTCTTTTATGCAACCAGTATAGCTATCCCTATGGATTAGACAAGCATCAGAAAAGATATGTTAGGGCATGATTTTTTGTTCACAACTAAGAACAATTCATATCTTAATATATAGCTTTAAGAGCTGGATATGATGTTCAAGGTTCTTAAAAGAGCCTCAATATTCAAAAATCAAAACATGATGCATATGAATTCTTTATGCTCTTTCTCTAGGGATGGAGCTTAGCTCCCCTAAATGTTTGATGATTATGTGAGAATGAAATTTAATATTCAATTCATTTGCACTCATCCTTTCAAAAACATTTTAACATTTATCTTTAACATAATCATCTTTGTACAAGGTTTTACTTTGGGAAAATCCTGGCAAACTTTCAGCAACATGTTGTATGTATATAGGACATTTTCCCATAAAACCTATAGCTGAAATGTGGTTGTTTTCGGTAGATAAATCATATTGAGAATGAAACAACCTAAATCCATGAAATGTGAATTTGCATGCATTAACCTAATATTATTTTCATCCATGGGCATATGAATTCCATTAACAATGACCCGCCAGGCCATCCAATCCATTGATTTTATAAAAACACTGATTCTAATTTTCAAGGTAGTTTAATCGACACTACAAAACAATGGAGGATTGGAAGGTGATGTGAGTCATCTCGATATTTAGCAAAAAAATTTAAGTCAATGCCATGAGGCTCTGATACCAAATGTTGGACTTGGTGTATTCCCAAGAGGGGAAGTGAATTGGGTATTAAAAAATTTTCTCCTAGGTTTAACATCTAGCAGCAGTAATACACAACCTAGGATCTATCTATGTAATCGTAAACCCAATCAACACGCGTATAGCAAATCACGAATCAGGCATACAACATACATGTGCTGAAAATGAAAGTGCAGAAATTAAATTTCAGAAATATAAAGTACACACACGATATGTTATCGAGGTTCGGCCAATACTGCCTACATCACCGCCTCAGCTTGCAAGCTCAACAATTACCACTATTGCTCACTTAACGGGTAAAGAGGCACCGCTTATAACCAAGTCAAATTACACTAGGGCTAACCTCAACCTTTACACTCTCCTTACAGGGTGGATAAAGCCTTACTGATCCTTACGAGCTAGATCAATACCCCCTCAAGCCACGCCTAGAATACAACCAATTCACAATACAAATTGTGTACAAAATAAGTGCTTCTCCAACAAGAAGATTTGTACCAATATCAATCAATGCACATCAACAAGATAAGAACTATAAGCATTGTGCAATACGTGTGCTAGACACTCAATCTTAAGTCAATATTCAATCAATTACAAGAGTGTATTATCAAGCTTATCTTTGAAACAATATATAGATGTATATCTCAATCACAATTTAGGGTTTCAAAGATTTTCAACAACAATAATCAAAATATCTCTAAAAATATTTTCTCAAGATTCTAGCACAAGAGATATTTGAAAAATGAACTTGTGAAAATAATTTTTACACAAACAAAACACAAGCTTAGGTGTCTTGCAATTCAAATGCCCAAACCCATAAGCTACAAGGTTTCCCACACAATGGATTTATTAAATTAAACTGGGGGAAAAACCTTAGCTAAACTCTTAAAAACAATCAAACAATCACTCCAATGAGAGTTTTTAGAGAATGGGAATAATGTAGAATCACTCAAGAATACTCTCACAAGGCTTGGATTAGAAAAAGAAAAGTAGTATGTGAGGGTATAGACTCTGTATTGGAATAATGAGCTTAGAAAATTTCAAAGATTTTTCACTTAATCAAAATGGTAATCACTACTTAAATGAGCAAATGAAGCCCTATATATAGACATACCAACAATTGATCGTTGGGGACACCAGGGGAATTATTAAAATTGTTTTAAGTGAGTTTAAGCAAAAAACCCTGATTAACCCCAATTAACCCTCATTAAATTTTAGCCAACCCAAGAGTTTTTGTCGACCGAGCCATAGGTTCGATCGCCCAAATAGAAAAATGAGAAAAAGTAAGCTTTTCATGTTCGGGTGCCCGAAAAGATGTTCGGTTTGCTGGCCAAGGCAATTTTCCAACTTACTTGAGGTTCGGTTGCCTAAGTTCAAAATGAGGGTGGAGTTTGGGCACCCAAGTTGTTGGAAAATTCAAAATTAAAGATTCGGTTGACCGAGAACATTACGTTCATTTTGGTTCTGTCGCTCGAAGTTAGGTCAACTTTTTGACTTCAAACATTCGGTCGACCGAGGCATTTTTCAACGCCAAGGTTCGATCGCCCGAAGCCTTATCAATTTAAGGATTTAGGTCTTGCTTTTTTGAGATTGCATATATGAAAGTGGGACTTATTCTAGGTGTTTGTGCAAAGTCCTAGGGTCTTTATAAGGTCTTTGAGCTTATAAGTTCCTACATGCATGATATGCACCAATTATTATAGACTATTTCTAATTAAATATTACAGACCCGAAATGAAATTAATATAAATTACAACAAATAAATATGTTGGGCCTTCATTTTCTTCAAGTCATCACATGCCATCATATGATCTTGCCAATACATGCAAGACTGATCCTGCACACAAAACTTTGCAAACATTGAATACCAGAATATTTGTCATAATCAAAACGGGATATGACCCATAAGGTCAACAATGCTCCCCTTTTTTATGATGACAAATATTTTATGAAAAAGTGGGTACAACCAAGAAAGGCTCCCCCTGAAAATATGCATAAAGGAAATGTAAAGCTCAAGCATCTACGCATTTACCCAGTTTCGCCTACTTCTCCCCCTTTTGGCAACAGCAAAAAGGGCCATGGAAAAATTGAAGTGTATAGGCAAGCAATGAATAAACATCATTCAAATACAAGATTATGGTTTTGAGAAAAAAATTATTTAGAAATTTTGGCAACATGTCGTTTGAAAGTGGAGCATTTCCCAAAAAAAATATGTATTTCAATGACCTAATTGAGTTCAAGTATATAATTATCCACAATAATCAACTCAAACAATCTAGTATGGATCAAAATAATAAACAGAAGTATAACTTTCAATCATCCAAGAGATTGAATAGCCATACAATGCAAAATGAATGACAAAGATAATCTCATAAAGTATGAAATTTAGCAATTAAGCACACACATAATTTAACTGGTCATTTAAATGATTTAAATGACATGAAAGCAAGATTAGACCATAAATATACAAAAATCATTGCAATTGAAGCATATCATAAGACCCGTGAAAGATTTGAGTTTAACACACACGGCATATGACAACAAATAGAGGGTTTGAGCACAAACACAGTTTAACTAGTTTGCATGAATTTTTATGTGAAGTTACCGAACTAGTTATGAAATTTAAAAATATATATGTATATAATATATATATATATATATATATATATATATATATATATATATATATATATCCCCCTTTGATGTTTGTATATATATATATATATCCCCCTTTGATGTTTGCAAAAAGGCACTAGGGGTTGCTTGTTGAAGAAGAAACTTTAATTTAAAGAACATGCAAGCAGAATTTTTCTACTGAATATTTAAGCATAAAACATCTCATGACCAAAAAAATACAACCATATGAAACTTAAAGACATATTCGAAGATAAAAGCAAGATCATATGGCAAAAACGGATGATTGTGGCAAAACTACATATTTCAACTTAAGATTTTCAATATAATCATTTTATTTAAGCACAAGTCACACTTGATTCAAAACAGATCTAAGCTAAGAAGTGTTGGTGAGCATAACAGGGTAGGATTTAATTTTGGATGCTCCCCCTATCGATTTGAATTCATGCTTAGATACAGTGAACTGCTTATACCAAATAAAGATTAAATTCATTTAACATGCCAATCACTATAAGCCTTCATTGTAAATCTCTTAAAATAAATATACTGGTAAAGATTAATTTACTTTTTTATGCAACCAGTATAGCTATCCCTATGAATTACACATGCACCAGAAAAAATATATTAAGGCATGATTTTGTGTTCACAACCAAGAACAATTCATATCTAAATATATAGCTTTAAGAGTTGGATATGATGTTCAGGGTTCTTAGAAGAACCTCAATATTCAAAAATCAAAGCATGATGCATATGAGTTCTTTATGCTCTTTCTCTAGGGATGGAGCTTAGCTCCCCTAAATGTTTGATAATTATGTGAGGATGAAATTTAATATTCAATTGATTTGCACTCATCCTTTCAAAAACATTTTAACGTTTATCTTTAACATAATCATCTTTGTACAAGGTTTTACTTTGGGAAAATCCTGGCAAAATTTCGGCAACATGCCGTTTGTATATAGGACATTTTCCCATAAAACCTATAGCTGAAATGTGGTTGTTTTGCAGATAAATCATATTGAGCATGCAAAAACCAAAAAACAACTATTAGCATGTAGTTCACATCCGCTGCATCCGCCATTCAAGAGACATTTAACACACTCATGCAATCAGGTAACAGTCAACAAATCATAATATATAATCTATCCATCAAAGAATATAAACAGTAGATAACAAAGGATAGTAATAAATTTATTGCAGTATTCACATGAACATTTAGGAATAAAAAAAATATGAGAGCATTTTAATTTATATAGACGGGAAAGAGAGATGCTCCCCCTGAGTTATGCACTCAATTCATCTAATGTCTTTTTCATTTTCTAGTTCTTTTAGCCAAGAGTTTTAAGGTTTTTAATGATTTAAGCTTGGCTTTGAATGCATAGGCTTTAAAGGACCAAAAAGTCATAATCAATATTCTTTCAATGTACAAATCCTATATAGCCTCTTTTCTTGAGAATCTCAATTCGTGAGAGGCGCAAGGTTGGATGGCTTTAACTTCAAACTGCATGTGCATAGGTCTCCTTTAATTTTTTGCATTCCTCTAGATTGAGACCTAGTACGGCCAACTTAGTCATTCAACACATCCTCCAAGGATATAAAGCTCTAATGGATTTGATTTAATGTTTGAGAGCTTATGAAGCGAAGAAGAATAAATACTCTTAACAATTAAAATCATTAAGTTCAAAAGTGTATTTAGAATGAGTGGACATTTTCCAAAATATTTTCGTGCTTAGTAATCATGTCCAGGTTTGAGCAAAGAGCATCTAGAAGTATATGAATTTCTAAATACAACTCTTTGGAGAATGGAATGTATCCTTTAGATATAATTATAATTATAAGCAAGGATACGAGCCAAGGAATGGGAGAAACCTTACTGAATATAATCGTGGTTTGGTAAGGACTCCTATGGAGGAGATGGTGAAACAAGATTAGAGGATTTTTATATTTAGAGCTCAAGGGGATTTTATTATTATTATAATTCGATGAAAGTTAAAATCCCTTCCAGGTTACCTCTAAATTGATTAAGAATGATGACTTTTAAGTTCAAGGATGGGTTTAGGATTAAATGATATATAGTGTGAGATGGATTCCCTAAACGACAAGTTTGTGCAATGGACAATGTATGCTTAACTTAAGAAATGTACATTCTAGCATAGATGGAGCATTAAGAATTTCTTTTTTTTTCCAAGCAAGGATGCTTTTGTCCATTTGGAAGTGAATTTTAATTTAGTAAGTTATACCCAAAGTTTTCACATTTTCACCAATCATTATGACATATATGTATTAAGTTTATATTGGATATGTAGCTTGAAACATATTAAACGAAAACCACTTCTCAAGCCTTTAGTCATCACTACTCCTAAACCAAGGAACTAAGGGAAGATTAAAATATTCATATAATTTCTTTTGGAATCCGATCTTCCTTTGGTCCTATGGAGTTTGCTTTCATGATTACCCACATCATTTCTTTGTTTAAACCTCTGGCATATCTAAGTAGACAATTAAACCAAACGTGCCCTTTTCTTATACAAGATAAGCAAGCTTTATATATGTGTGAAGGATTATGCTTATTTCTTCTGTTTTTACATGATGAGGCAAAAGAATGACTATGGGATTTATGAATCAATCCTAAACCATTTTTGAAACAAAAAATTCCTTTTGTTTCCTAAGGGTTTATTTGAGTTATCCTACTTGCTTATGGATTTCAAAATCATTTCAGGATAATTTTCACCTTTTCTTTCAAAGCAAATAATTTTCAAAACCTTCACAATTTTCCTCTTTTCTAAGGTGGCATGAAAATCTTGTAAATATTTTAAGTTTTAGCCAGCCTTTTATTTTCACTCTTCAAGATCATTTTTAGCTTAGACATCCTATCTAGAAAATTGTGCATTTTAAGTAAAGTCTTTTCAAGTTTTTCCAAAGAGGGCATGCTTTCGTCAATAAGCTCATAGCATGATTCATCACAAGATTTATAACAGTAACTATCATATGAATCATTGCATACACTATTATCATCACAAACCATAGATGATTCATCATACAATATATCACAGGATTTGGCACAACAATCATCACAACATGCATCACATGAATTCTTGCATGGGCTATTAACACAATTATCACTAGGGCAATCGGACGATTCATTGCATGAAATATTCCAGTATTCAAAACACGAATCATCAATCGAGCAACAGTAAGAATCATATACCTCATGTTCTATTAATGCACTATCTTGTGATTTACCACTTCCAGATCATTTAAGATTGGCACTTCCCAAGTGGTGGTATCCTTTTCCTAGGTCTCTCCATAATTCTTTTCGAGTTCAACCTAGATCTCCCTCGCATTTTTACATGTCATAATTTCATGAAAAATATGAGAATCTAAAGCACAATATAATAAATCCGTGACATGTGAATTTGCATGCATTAACCTAATATTATTTTCATCCAAGGGTATAGGAATTCCATTAACAATCACTGCCAGGCCATCCAATCCACTGACTTTATAAGAACGCTCATTCTAATTTTCTAGGTAGTGTAATCGACGCCAAAAAACAATGGAAGACTGGAAGGTGATCATCCCTCTCTAAATGGGGATAGACCAATGTGAGTCTCGATCTTTAGCAAAAACATTTAAGTCAATGCCACAATACTCTGATACATAATGTTGGAATTGATGTATTCCCAAGAGGGGAGGTGAATTAAGTATTAAAAAATTTTCTCCTAGGTTTAACATCCAGTAATAGTAATACACAACCTAGGGCCTATCTATATAATCATAAACTAAATCAACACATGTACAGCATATAATGAATCAGGCATACAACATACACGAGCTAAAAATGAAAGTATAGAAATTAAATTGCATAAATATAAAGTACAAGCATGACGGGGTTTGTCCAGTACTGCCTACGTCCTCGCCTCAACTCGCAAGTCCGACGATTACCACTAGTGCTCACTTACAGGTGGAGTGACACCGTTTACGACCAAGTCAAATTACACCAGGGCTAACCTCAACCTTTACACTCTCCTTACGGGGCGGAGAAGGCCCTACCGATCCTTACGGGCTAGGTCAACACCGTCTCATGCCACACCTGGAATACAACCAATTCACAAAACAAATTGTGTACCAAATAAGTGCTTCTCCAACAAACAGATTTGTACCAATATCAATCAATGCACATCAACAAGATAGGAACTATAAGCTCTGTGCAATACGTGTGCTAAACACTCAAGCTTATATTAATATTCAATCAATTACAAAAGTGTATTATCAATCTTATCTTTGAAACAATATATAGATGTATATCTCAATCACAATTTAGGGTTTCAAAGATTTCCAATAATAGTTATCAAAATATCTCTAAAAATATTTTCTCAAGATTCTAGCACACAAGAGATATTTAGAAAATGAGCTTGTGAAAATATTTTTTGCACAAACAAAACACAAGCTTAGGTGTCTTGCAATTCAAATGCCAAGCCCCACAAGCTACAAGGTTTCCCACACAATGGATTTATTAAATTAAACCGGGGGGGGGGGGAAACCTTAGCTAAACTCTTAAAAACAGTCAAACAATCACTCCAATGAGAGTTTTTAGAGAATGGGAATAATGTAGAATCACTCAAGGATTCTCTCACAAGGCTTGATTTAGCAAAAGAATAGTAGTATGTGAGGGTATAGGCTCTGTATTGGAAGAAAGAGTTTAGACAATTTTAGAGGCTTTTTCACTTAATCAAAGTGCTAATCACTACTTAATTGAGCAAATGAAGCCCTATATATAGACATACCAACAATTTTGACCATTGGGAACACCAAGGGAATTATTAAAATCGTTTTAAGTGAGTTTAAGCAAATTAACCACGATTAACCCCAATTAACCCTCTGTAAATTTTGGCCAACCCGAGAGTTTCGATCGACCAAGTCATAGGTTCGATTTGCTAGCCAAGGCAATTTTCAAACTTGCTCGAGGTTTAGTCGCCTAGTCTCAAGTTCGGTCTGCCGAACTTGCATGTTCGGTTGTCCGAGATCAAAATGACTGTGGAGTTCGGGCACCGGAGTTGTTGGAAAAGTCAAAATTAAAGATTTGGTCAATTGAGAACATTACGTCCATTTCGGTTCAATCGCCCAAAGTCAGGTCAACGTTCTGAATTTTCAAACGTTCGGTCGACCAAGGCGTTTTTCAACGCCAAGGTTCGGTCACCCGAAGCCTTATCTTTTTAAAGACCTAAGTCTTGTTTTTACCTTAGATTGCATATATGAAAGTGGGGACTTATTCTAGGTGCCTGTGCAAGGTCCTACACTGTTTCTAAGGTCATTGAGCTTATAAGTTCCTAGATGCACGATATGCATCAATTATTACATATTATTTCTAATTAAATATCACAAACCCAAAATGAAATTAATATAAATCACAATAAATAAATATGTTGGGTCTTCATTTTCTTCAAGTCACCATATGCCATCATATGATCTTGCCAATACATGCAAGACTGATCCTACACACGAAACTTGGAAAATATTATTGAGTTTGAACTACGTAATGACCTGATCCTGTAAAGCTACGTAGGCAACATGTTCAAATTAATAAGTTCGGTTAACACTCTGCAAAAGCCCCAAAATGGGGCAGAACACGTCATTTAGGGATGGGATTTTTAAGCCATAGTTTTGACCTTTTTCGAAAAACTCACATCCTTAGGCCAATGTTTTGTCTCGAGTCTTAAAGACAATCTAGAGATCGAAGCATAACTAGAGCTTGATTAAACCATGGACAAATAGCTGAACAAGAGAGTATCGTTTGGTTTCACAATATTAAAGAAGAAACGAGGTCTCTTTTGATGAAAATGGAGCAGTTGTCAAAAAAGGGGGGAAGTAAGTTGATTAAGTAGCTTGATTTCATAAATTAATGTCAATATCATAAAACTTGGGGACACTGGTGTAAAATTTACCCCGTTCCAAAAAACAACTTGTGAACATAGTGAAACAACCGCTTTTGCAAAGATTGATCTCTCTATTTAAAAAATTGATGTCAAAAATGCATAATCATTTTCATTACCAAAAATCTGCTTGTTTTCCAAACATCCCTAAAGAAAGGATGGACAATCGAAAGGGTTCAGAATCACCAATATTTTGGGGTAGATTTTATGGCATGTTTTGGGAAAGTCCATTTCAAGGCTAACCCACTCGAGTAGTATTTGAAAACATGACTGGAAGCAGTTACGAACGCACCTAACAAGGGCAAATTTCATGATGAGTTCCAATGAAGCCAACTTAGATGCTTTTATACGTTGAACTTGAAAACAGGGCTGAGGTCAGTGACAATAAAATACAGGGGCAGAGTTTAAACGCATGATGGAATTGGAAATATCGCCAGGTTGGTGACAGTAAATACTGAGGCAGAGTTCAAATGCCTAATGGAATCAAAAATATCGCCAGGTCGGTGACAGTAAATACTGGGGCAGATTTTGGAGGATCAGGGTTGAGGCCATCCGATAAGGCCAAATTCTGTGCTGAGCTTCAGTAAAGCTAGTCCCGGCACCTTTTTGAAATTCAGAACCACGACCCAAATCAAAGGTGGGGTCGCTGCGATCACAAGCGCGGCGGAAAAAGGATTCATGCATTGCATGGAAAAAAGGCAAATGCAAAGCACATCACATCACATCAACATGCATACTTGTCTCCGCATGTAGGCATCATAAGTAGCAACTATGCACATAGCATAAAGCACGATTTGTACTTGTCTGGTTGAATAAGCTTTTGAGTAATCATTTCGCATAAATGATTGAGCAATTCCTATTTTGTTAGAAACTGGGGCAGTTGACCCCAGAGACAAACCAACCCAAGCATTTATTTAGAACCTCAGGACCGTCCCTCAGAGTGGACATCCCCAGTGGAGTAACCATTTTCTAAAACTACAAACCTGCACCTAAATAAATTTTAAAGAATTTTGGCTCGGGTTAAAGAACCCTTCGTGGCTCAGATTTTCACATTTGTAGCAAGCCATCTTGAAAAATTTTAGCTCGGGTCAGAAAACCGGTCGTGGCTCGAATTTTCACATTTGTAGCAAGCCATCTTGGAGAATTTTGGCTCAGGCCAGAGAACCCATCGTGGCTCAGATTTTCACATTCATAGCAAGCCATCTTGAAGAATTTTGGCTCGAGTTAGAGAACCCGCCGTGGCTCAGATTTTCACATTCATAGTAAGCCATCTTGGAGAAATTTTGGCTTGGGTCACAGAACCCGCCGTGTCTTGGATTTTCACATTCGTAGCAAGCCATCCTGGAGAATTTTGTCTTGGATTAAACAAACCGCCATGGCTCGGATTTTCACATTCGTAGCAAGCCATCTTGAAAAATTTTGGCTCAGGTCAAAGAACCCTTCGTGACTCGGATTTTCACATTCGTAGCAAGCCTTCTTGGAGAATTTTGGCTTGGGTCAGAGAACCCGTAGTCGCTTCGATTTTCACATTCGTAGCAAGACATTTTGAGAATTGTGGCTTGGGCCAGAGAACCCGCCATGGCTTGCACTTTCACATTCATAGCAAGTCATCTTGGAGAATTTTGGCTCGGATCAGAGAGCCCGCCATGGCTTGGATTTTCACATTCATAGCAAGCCATCTTGAAGAATTTTGGCTCGAGTCAAAGAACCCACCATGGCTCGGATTCCTACATCCGCAGCAAGCCATTTTGAGGAAGTTTTGGCTCGAGTCACTATACCCGCTACGGATCGAATTCCTACATTCGCAGCAAACCATTTTGAGGAAGTTTTGGCTTTGGTTAGTGTAACCGCTACGGCTCGGACTCCTGTATTCACAGCAAGCCATTTTGAGGAAGTTCTAGCTCAGGTCAATGCACCCGCTACAGCCCGGATTAATCACATCTGATGCAATTCATTACCACACCTTGTGATCTTATACTTCCCACCAACCACTAATCCCCACTAACCACTAACTTTCTAAACAAAAAAAAAAACAAAAACAAACAAAAACAAAAAACAAAACTTGCGCAACATTCTCATTTCACCCTTTTTGCCCTTCTCATCCCTGACAGACAGAAGCGAACCACACCTAACACTGAGCAGTCAAGTGGTCTGATCAAAATAGGTGTCTTTTATCTTTACAATATTGTCACTTCAAGTAACATAGGAAAATTCCTACTATTACATCAAAGCAACAAAGTCTACAAAGAGGGGCAATTGTAGACACCCCAATTTTAACCAGGCAGCTCCTAAGAAAACCTAGTATTATAAGAGTCGATTTTGAGTCCCAGACAAAATCCCATTTTCAAAGTTAAAACCTCAAGTTCCCTTTAAATAATTAAGTTCTCATCGATGTTACTTTTAAAATCTTGGCGTAGTTTTTATTAGTTGCAAAATTAGTCTCTTCTCATAAGGTTTCGTAAAATAAGCCCTTTGGACCATAGGTTTTAAATTTGAGACTTGACTTTCAGAATGATGTTTTATTTTAGAATGATCTTCCATTTTTTTTAAGCCTGAACTTTTTTTTTTTTTCAATTATTCTTTTCCTTAGTCGATGTACCATAACCTCTTCCATTAGGTTAGGCTTTGTGAAATAAATCTCATATTTCCAAAAATTTGAATTAAAAAGAAGTCAAGTTCTCCTGATTTTTAGTTAAATCCCAAAACCTGAGTTCTGTCAAGAAAATTGAGTTTCTAATTTTTCTAATTTGAGTCATAAATTTTTGTTAATTGAGTTAGTTAAATTTTTAAATTGAGCTTCTAGATTTTCAATTAGGTATTTTAACTTCAAAAGAGGGAGTTTTGTTGGGTTTTAAAGTCACATTTATTTCTAGGTGCTTCTTAGGCAAGGAAATTACAATAAGTCAGAATTGGCCTACCATTTGGGGTTAAAATTGAAAAATCACATGTACTTTATTAAAGGGGGGCATATGCAGTAGATGTACACGCAGGAGTGCTACAACAAGAGAACTAATATGACATACAAAGAACGAAAATAAAAGGTTGTACAAATAGGGGTTGTAGGAAGAGCAACCTGAGGGTACATGCAGACTACATGCAGAAAGATAATAAATACAAAAACAGATACAATAAAACACAAAGGAAATTCCCAGCTCTCCAATCTCCAATTGCCATCTGGAAAAGCTCATGTCACCTCCTTAAACTCATCTACACACAAGAATTGGAATCAGTTTATTAGAAAAAATTCACCAAATAAAATGAAATAAAAATTCACAAAATAGAAGGGAATTATTCCTAGACAAATTTGTTAGTGGGAAAATCGGTTAGTAGAGGAATTCTAGCGCCAAAAATGAGCCCTAAGACTCCCTATAAATAAGCAGTCTCGCACTGTAGCTAGACACACACAGAGAGGCATGGGCATACTCTGCAGAAATCGAGAGAGAAAAAGTGAGAGTTAGAGCAATTACGCTGAAATAAAGAGAGTAGAGTAAGGCATTCAAAGAGGACATTCTATGAGGGTTGTGAGGCAGGATTAGCTAAAAGGAAAGTTTGACAAAATTCAGAAATAGAGCAATAGATCAGAAGCAGTAGCTAAGCAATTCCAGAATAGAAGCAGCATTCAAAATTCAGAAACACACAAAGGGAAGATGACCAGTCAAGAAGCAGTTCTCAGGGGACACACAACACATTCAGGAACCCACTACACCAAAACAGACACTCAGACATACAAATAAATTGGAGAAGAAGATCGGAGTAGTTAAAGGTTGAAGTAAAAGTGATTTCCCTTTCCCCCATTCTAAGCATGCATGCATGGATTAAAATGTAATTATGAGTGTAGGGACATCTTTCCAAGACTCAGGTTCGTCCTTGAACCTGAACTCAAGCTTCTTAGGTTTAGACCCAAACTTAGGTTCAGATCCTCTTGACCCAAAAATCCTCAATCTCTCAAACCCAAACAGGAGTTCGAGTTAGAACCCTTGGTACCCACTAAACCCGAGCCCCAAACTCGTGTTTGAATTCATTTTCGAACTACCCGAACCAAAATTTTTAAAATAACCAAGCTAGCCCAATTTAATATCCTAACTCGAGCCCATTATTTAAGAAAACGAGCCCCACTCAGTTTGTAAAAGACTTAGCCCATTTCCCTTAACCAAAACCCATTTAATAGCCCCAAAGCCCATCTAACCAAGGCCGTCTTTTCCAAACTTAACCCCAAACCCTATTTTTAAAATTAAAACCCATTCCTGTTTTTAAAATGAACCCGGGCCTTGTTTTCAAAATTTAAAATAAAGCTCATTTGAAACTTTAACCCCCAAAGCCCATTTGTCAAAAATAAAACCAGCCCAACTTGTTTTAAAACTCCTAGGCCTAGTAGAAGTTTTTAAAAAAAAAAATCAGCCCATTCTAAAAATCCACAAAGCCCATTTGAAAAAAAGGGGGGAGAGGCTCGAAGCCTATTTTAATTTTTTTTTTTTTTTTATCTCAACCCTTACGTGTCTCACCCCTACGTGCCAGACCCCACTCGGCAGTCAAAGCTCTCATGAGTTGGCTCACACGAGTCAACAAGTACCCACTCACTAGATCAAAGAGGAGTTGACTCATCTTCGTCTCCCATCTCCTACCCAAAACCCTAGCCTGAGAATCCCCACACTTCATAGTCAACACTAACACCCAAACAGGAAATCCACACCTAAAAACACAACCAATATCCAATCAATGTAGTACACATCACACGCATCACCAGCAATTTTTAGAACAAAAATAATAAAAGACAAGTAAAAATAAAAATTAAAAATATAGTTAGCTTTCGGTCACTCTCACTATTGGGTAAACCACCATTCGTTCCCCCATCGACGGTAAGACTCCACAGAAGTTGCTGGCCAGCAGTAAGAGGTTTGTCTTCAACTCAAAGCTGATAGAAGAGTTATGCTGATAATCGCCATAGGAATTTGGAATTCAATATTGGTGATCATATATTTTTGAAGATAGTTTCATTAAAAGGGGTTATGAGGTTTGGAAGGAAGAGTAAACTTAGCCCTAGGTTCACCGGTCTATTTGAGATTTTAGAGAAAATGGGGTCGGTTGCCTACAGGTTAGCTTTAACATCTACGTTATCCAGGATGCACGACGTATTCCATGTTTCCATGTTGAGGAAATACGTCCCAGAACCTTCTCACATAATCAGTTATGGTGAATTAAAGCTCAGTGATTCACTAGTGTATGAGGAGGTACCAGTACAAATTCTGGATAAAAGAGAACAGGAATTACGTAATAAGAAGATTCCTTTGGTAAAGGTTCTATGGAAGAATCATGCAATAGAAGAGGCTTCTTGGGAGCTCGAGGAACAGATCAGACAGAAGTACCCGTAATTGTTCCAAGAAGTTTAGATGTAATTAAAAAATGTAAGTAAATATGTAGAATTTTTTTTGCAAGTACATGCAATATTTTAGTTAGTAAGTGGTATTTTACTTTTGGCGAAAATTTTCTTTTGTATATGTAATCTCCCAAGACTTGGAATGTAACCACGGTATTCCTCCTCCATAAATGAGGGTAAGTAATAAAATAAGTAGACCATTTGCCTTTAAGGGATGATGAATTATATAAATAGTAAATTTCGAGGACGAAATTTTATAAGGAGGGGAGAATGTAATGACCCAAGGAATAATGGTATATGAACAACAGAGCGTTCGTCGACGACGTGGCAGTATAGGCTCATCAACGAAAGTGTGCCTCGTGGACAAAAAAAATACCGAGTGGTTGTTTTGGGTGACTCTGAATTTCGTCGACAAAGGAAAGAGCTCGTCAACAAATTTCCTCTTGACCTCGTCGACAATGTGACGTGGCTCGTTGATGAAACCCATAGTATAAATAGCCCAAAACTTCAGATTTTACGCAGAAAACCAAAATAATTCTCTCTCTCTCTCTCTCTCTCTCTCTCTCTCTCTCTCTCTCTCTCTCTCTCCTCCCTACGGTTTCGCTCTCCTCTCTCTTCGATTTCAACTCTGTCGTTCACCGGATCGACGATCTGAGGCCACCACGACACTCCTGAAGAAGTTCTCTTCAAATATGCCAGAGTGGATCGTTGGTGGGACTGAGTTGAAATTCATCCCTAAGTTGAGGTAAGGTTTTTTATGCAAAATTTGGTCTTACCATAGTTATAGGAAATGTTATTTACAGAAAAATATTAAAGTTTAGTTTTGGGAGTTGTCATTTTCAGGGTGTTGAATAGGGAACCCTACGGGTGCATGACGAGTGGATTTTTAGGGGGTTTCTTCTCAGTGTCAGGTAAGGGAATAAATTAAAGTAGTTATTTTCCATGCAAATTATATTATTATTATTTATCAGCAAATTTATTTTCAGGAAGCATGTACAATATATATGAAGAAATTGGTGATAATACATGTTTGGGAAAATACTTCTATTATGTTGAAATGTATATATATAAGTATGATATGCCAGGAAATATGATTTTTAGAATCAAATGTACAGTTTATTCAGCATTGTGTGGCATGAGTATTATTTTACCTCAAAAGTATTATGTTATGGAAATTTTACGAATAAAACATGTTTTTACAGATTATGAAATAATGTAGTACATTATGGTTTCAAAATACATGATAAATGAATTATTTATTCCGAACGATATTTTTAAAATGTTCAACGCAAGGCCGTCATTGATAGCTGGCACAAGGCCATATATGATATATGATTTTGGCGCAAAGTCATATGTATGATTTTGGCGTAAGGCCACAGATATGAAAGTAAACGGCGCAAGGCCGTATGTTTTTACAATATTACAAAACATGCTATCAATCTATTTACATTAAACTATATATTATCATGTATTATGTATTATCAGAACCCGAATGATAGTTCAGTTCAATTACAGGAGCACGGTACCGTTGCTATACAGATCAGATATCTATATTCAGACTTGTGCTAACCACCCCACAAGAAGGTGGGAGATGGATAGTCGATGTGGCTTTCAGTGTAGAGTTATAGACGTCCACCTGGCAGTCCAGACCAGGGTGTGGTGGGCCCATCGTACTTACAGACATTTTTAACTCGGTAGTAATCGGCTAACCATTGTCGGGTCCCGCCTTCGGGCTACACAACCCGTCATGGGGGGTAATACATGACATCAGCTAGCTATACATCCTGGGTGAATTTTCAGTATTATCAGTTATATCCAACATTTTATGAACTATATGATTTATTCGAAAATACGAAAGTATATGATTATTCAATATGATATGATGAATGTTTTCAATTATATGAAATGTACTGTATATGTATAAGTGCATCAAATATTCAGGTTGCCACACGACTGTATTTAGTTTATTTTCCTATACTAAGAAGTATCTCACCCCCAAACTTAATTTTTTTTCAAGAAATCTAGAACGACTAGCGGATCGAGGTCGCCGTTGAGTCTGTTATGCTACCCTTTTAGGAGGGTAAGTTCGAACTAGCATCAGGAGATTTTGGTGTGGGATCCTAGTGATATTTTTGTATTTTTAGGAGATTGTATATATCTACAGTGTTTTGGAATATAGTTAACTCTGGTATTTTATATTTTGTGGTTATGAGAATGATGATTACATTTACTACTACCTAAGTTCCACTATGTATGACAGGTGTCCCCGTTACCCATGGGTTTCGGGTTGACTATTTTATTTAGTATGTTTTATTATATGATAAGATAAGTAGGTCGTTACATAGGCACTTTATCAAGGATAAATTGGAAGCAAAGCTTACTGAAGTTCCTCATGTTTGATCTCAAAACCAGCTTGCTGATGTGCTGACCAGGGCAATTTCTAACCAAGCATTTAACAACTATCTCAACAAGTTGGGCATGAGTGATATCTGTTTACCAACTTGAGGGGGAGTGTTGACATTTTGAGTGATTATCTCCAAGTTATTGCACCTCTATCCATACACCATGATTGTCTCCTTCTTTACTTTTTTGTTTCCTTTGTTCTCAGTTGTATATAATAGACTAGGAACTTTGTGATTATTAGTTTGTATCTTGGTAGTTATTACTTTCCTAGATTAGCCTTGTATAGTGGCTATTTATACCATTGATTATAAGAGAAGTGTGTGTTTTTCAGAACCTTTTTTTTTTTTAACTACATCTACATGGGTAATCATGTATATTATTAAAGTTGTGCAATTTTAACAACACAACCAATTCAATTAACACAACCAAATTCAAATATACACTAACCCCCCCCCCCCCCAAATAATAATTATCTAACGTGCAAATTACAAAATCTTCTCAAAAATCAATGATTAAAATATATATTACTGGATATCTCAATTTTAAATGTATTAAGAAAAATCATGGTAGTGAGTAGTGCATCATCCATGAAAATCAAAAATAAATAAATGAATAAATAAATAAATAAATAATAGATATTCCCTAAGATTGTTGGAAAAATAAATCTAAAAACAATATGCAAAAAATAAATTGAGGAAGCTTATTAGTTAAAGCATGCATAACACTACCCTCAGGAAAGATTTCACCCCCTAATATAGTGCAGAAAGCTCATTTGCATCTATCCCCAGGATACAAGAACACTTTTGATTGATGTGCACTCACCAATCAAGAAACAGGAACAAGACTATTGACCTAATTGGTCATATCCCATTTTGATAATGAAAAATACATTGGCACTGATGTTTTCCCGGAGCTTGCATGCATATTCACTCTACGCACGAAGTTGAAAATATTTCTATATCATAATGGCGTATGGTGACTCCAAGGAAGATTGAATAATATTATTTGTATTTTTATATTTTTCATTCTGGTTTGTAATAGTTTGTAATAACTGCATTATGCATGATAGGAATGTATGCTTAGATTGCCCTAGATTGACCTCAAGTTCCTACACAGTTAGTGCACAGGACCCCACTACACTCATATGTCATCAAGGGTAAATTTAAATTAAAGAATGGAACTTAGGCTTAAAATCATAAGGGCTTCGGGCGACCGAACCAAATAAGTCAAATTGCCTTGGTTGACTGAACTATTGACTGGTCAAAAAGTTAACCTGACTTCAGGCGATCGAACTTAAATGAACTGAGTGTACACAGTCGACCGAACTCAAACACTAACTTTTTCCAACAACTCGGGCGACCGAATTTGCAAGTTTGGCACATCGAATTTGCAAGTTCAGCAGACCGAACTTGAGACCAGGCGATCGAACCTTAGACAGATTGGAAAATCACCTTGGTTATCAAGCCGAACCCTTATTCAGGCACCCAAAGTTCAAAATTTACTTTTTCTATTAAGGGTAAATTAGGGTTATTTTTGTTAAACATGTAAATATTACCCTTGTGTCCCAATGGTCAAAATTTTATGAGTGGCTATATATATGGGTTTATTTGCAAAGAAAAAGCTGAGATTAGGGATTTTGATTAAGAAATTTTTCTTCGAATTTTTTTAAGAGCCCTTTCTTCATACACAACCCATATACTCATCCTTTGATCATTCCCTTGAAAAACCATTTTGAGTGAGTGTATATTGAATTACTCCATAGTGTTTATACAAGTTTATACTCTCATTGTATAGTTTGATTTTTGATTTTAATGAGAGTAAGCTTAAAAAGTTCTCTCCAGTGATTTAATTCATAAATTCATTTTTAGGAAACTTGTTAAGCTTGTAAGTCTTTGCATTCTTATTGCAAGACTCTTGAGCTTGTCTTGTTTGTTTTAATAAAATACTTTTGACAAGCTTGGTTTTAAATATCTCTTGCGCTTGAGTTCCAAAAAAATATTTTTGAGATACTTGACTATATTTTCTAAATTTTTGAAACCCTACTTATGGTTGAAATATTTACATATATTGTTTCAAAGATATTATTGTAGTACACTCACACGTTTATTGCATATTGACATTATCTTGAGAGTAGTTTCACTTGACCAATCTCACCTGAGCATAAATACTATTATCTGTGAGTGGATTGATTATTGCTTGTGCGTATTGGTACAAATCTGCTTAGCATAGAAGCACTCATTTTGTACGCAAAAAATTGATATTCATTGTTGTATTCCAAGCGTGGCCTGAGGGGACGTTGATCTAACCCGTAAGGATCGGTAGGGCCTTTTCCGCCTTGTAAAAAGAGTTTGTAAAGGTTGAGGTCAACCCTAAGAATTTGACCTAATTGTAAATGGTGCCGCTCCACCATTAAGTGAGCAATAATGGTAATCCTTGGGCTTGCGAGTTGAGGCGGGGACATAGGTAGTATTGGCCGAACCCCAATAACATATTGTGTGTTTACTTTATAATTTCCCAATTTATTTACTGCACATGTATGTTATTTTCGTTAGACTATGAATGTTGCATATGATTTAATTTTTGTATATTATATTTCTCTACTCATTTGAGATTGCTTAGACAGACCCTAGGTTGTGTTATACTGCTACTGGACATTGAACCTAGGACAAAATTTTTAATACCCAATTCACCCCCCCCCCCCTCTTGGGAATACACTAATTCCAAATTTTGGTATCAGAGTCTTGTTGCATAGACTTAAACGTTTTTTCCAAAGATCGCAATGGCTCACATTGATGTATCCCCATTCAGAGAGGAATGATCACCTTCCAGTCCTCCATTATTTTGTAGTGTTGATTACACTGCCTGGAAAACAAGAATGAGCATATTTATAAAATCAATGGACTGGAGGGCCTGGCAGGTGATTGTCAAGGGAATTTGTATGTTCGTTAATGAAAATGATATTAATTTAATGCATGCAAATTCACATGCCATGGATTTACTGTATTGCGCTTTAGAGTCTATTATTCTACTTGAGATTGTGGCATGTTCTAGTGCAAAAGAAATCCGAGATGAGTTAGAAAAGCAAATATGGAGAGCCCAAAGTGAAGGAGATAACTCCTCCGAATGCTCCAAGCTTATATGATCAAGAGGAGATAAATCATGGGCTAGTAATATCGATAAAAGCTGAGGTATATGATTCTTACTCTGCCTCATTTGCTAATTCGTGCAATAATTCATGTGATGATTCTTATACTAAAGCTTGTGATATATCGTATGTTAAATCATCAGTTGCCTCTAATAATTGCTTTGATGACAATGCATGTATTGATTCATACGATGATTGTTGTGATATGTCTTATGATGAATCATGTGCTGAATTGATAAATGAAAGCATGTCTTCGTATGAAAAGCTAGATAAAACTTTATTGAAAATGAATAAATTTCTTGCAAAGTTATCTAAGTAGAAATCAATTTCTGAAAAATGAGAATAAAAGGATAGCAAAGCAATGATACGAATTAAAATATTATCATGCTATTCTAGAGAAGAAAAATATTGAGAAAATATTGAATATTAACTGCTTGGAAGAAAATGAAAAGGAGAATCATGATAACCCCTTAGGAGCTAAAGGGAATAAATCTTTAAAAAAGAGTTCATTTTATAAATCCCAAAGTCATAAAAATTTTCATGCTTCATCTAGTAAATATTGAGTATGCAAGCACAATCTTTCACATTTATTCAAAACTTTCTTGCACCATAAAATGAAAGGGCACGTCTAGTTTAATTGCTTATTTAGAAGTGCCAAAGGTTTAGACAAAGAAATGATGTGGGTAATCATGAAGGTGAACCTTGTAGGACCTAAGGAAAAATGAATTTAAATTAATATTACTTAATTATTTAATTCTTCCTTAGTTCCTAGGTTTAGGGGTTGTGATGACTGTAGGCTTAGGGAGTGGTTCGGGGTTAAAATATAAAAACCTAGTATTTGCATCCACTTCCAATTGGACATGGCATCTTTGCCAGGTAATTAATTATAAATGCTTAACTCTTGCTTAAATATAACATCTTAAGTTAAGCAACTGTTGTCCATCGCACTAGTCTGTAGTTTAGGGCATCCATCTTACACTATATATCATCTAATCCTAAACTCACTAGTTAGTCTTAAAAGCCTAGACCAAAGCTTAGTCATCACACTAAGCATAAGCACCAATGAAAATAAATTCCATATCTATTTTTTGCTAATAATAAGACATCCCTCTCACAATCAAAATTAGAGGCATCCACTGGGGGATTCATATTTTATTGTTAAATCAAGTTGTTCTTTTGAACTTAAAATATAAAAATCCTCTAATCTTGGTTCACCACCCCCTTCATAGGAACTCCTTACCAAACCACGATCATATCCGATAAGGTTTCACCCATTCCTTGGTTCGTATCCTTGCTCCAAATAGTAATTATATCTAAAGGATACATGTCACTATCCAAAAAGCTGCATTCAAAAAATTTATACACTCCTAGATGCTCTTTGCTCAAACCTGGACATTATTACTTAGCATGAAAATATTTTGGAAAATGTCCACTCATTCTAAATGCTCTTTTGAACTTAATAATAATTTAATTCTTAAGAGTATTTATCCTATCTAGTTTCATAAGCTCTCAAAACGTCAAGTCAAATCTCTTAAAGCTTCCAATAATCTTGAACGGCTAGAGTTGTTGCACTAACTTTTAAATCTAGATAATGGAATGAAAATTCAAAGAGACCTATGCACATGCAATTAAAGTCAAAGCCATCCAACCTTGTGCCTCTCACGCATTGAAATTCATAAAAGAAAAGAGGCATGTGCTGGCTTATAACCCTGAAGAAGTATTATTTATGACTTTTTGGTCCGATAAGTCTAAGAACTCAAAGCCAATCTAAAATCACTGAAAATATTATAACTCTTGGTTATTGAACTTGAAGATGAAAGAAAGGCATAAAATGAGTCGAGTGAATAACTCAGGGGGAGCATATATTCTTTCATAGTTATATAAATTAAAATGTTCTCATTTTTTTTTTCTTTATGCCTAAATGTTCATGTGAATACTGTAGTGAATTTATATCTATCCTCTGTTATCTACTGTTTATATTCTATGATAGATAGATTATATATTTTGATTTGTCGATTGTTGCCTGATTGCATGCTTGTATTGAAAGCCTCCTGCATGACGGATGCAGTTGATAAGTATTGAATGCTGGTAGAAATTTTAGGTTCTCGCATGCTCAAATTAAATGATATATATTGTTTGCTTGAATCTTTTTAATGCGGGTTTTTATAGGAAATGTCCTATTTACAGAGGCATGCTACCAGATTTTCGTCTAACATTTCCCAAAATATTCAAACATTTGCCAAAAGATTGATGGATGTGCATACAAAATCAGTTTTAAATTTTAAATTACTTGCACTTAACTCAAATTAACTTGAAATATCTGAAGCTTGTGCATGTATATAGATTCGTTACTAATCATATAATTTATAGATCATTAGACTTGAATGGCATCTAATTGATGCAAAATTATTGAGATTTATATGATATAACTAGTTTTGTAAGCAGGTCTCTATGGGAAACGTGATATTTTTAAACGAAATGTTGCCAAAATTTTCTAAAATTCATGGCACACATCCTATGCTTTATAAAACTGCACATTATGATCTGAGTTTGTGCTTCTAGAATATATATATTTTTTTAGCATCATGATTATCCTAAGAATGATTTGTTCTAGGTAACTACAATCATCTTGCTGGATTGAAATCCAATCCTTTCTGGTAAAACTTATCCCCAAAACACTTGTTGATTATCTCTAAAGGGGGATTTCTTTTAAAGACAAAATTTGCATGAAAAGATCGTAAAAGCTAATTTTTTGTCATGTTGTGCATTTATAAATTGTTAAAATACTTGTGTCTTATGCTCAAGTTGTAAGAATAAATAGAATGCATAATCAGAGGGGGAGCCACTTCACTTAGAAAATTACGGCTTTGAAAAATTAAATGTCACCTCACATTATTCATTGCTATACTCTATATCTAGCGAGAATATATTTCAGTCATTTTGTGCTGCATGAGCACATTATTTTTTTGACTTGACTATTTAAGTTGATCCATACTAGACTGTTTGAGTTGTTTGATGTAAATTACTGCAAATTGTTTGTTGAACTCAAAAAGGTCACTTAGTTATAGATTGTTTTTTTTTTTTAAATGCTCCATTTTCAAACAGCATGCAACCAAAATTTCTAAAAATCTTTCTAAATTCTATCTTGTATCTAAATGATTGTTACTATTTGTTTACCTTTATGCTCTAATTTTTTTCATCTAGACCATTTTTGCTGTTGCCAAAAGGGGGAGAAGAGGCAAATTTGGGTACATTAGTAATAATTAATTGAGCTTTTAACTCTCTTTATGCACATTGTCAGGGGGAGTCTTTCTTGGTTGTACCCACTTTTGCATAAAGTATTTGTTATAAAAAATGGGGATATTGTTGACCTAATTGGTCATATCTCGTTTTAATAATGAAAAATACATTGGTACTGATATTTTTCCTGAGCTTGCATATAGGTTCACTCTACGCACGAAGTTGAAAATATTTCTATATCATGATGGCGTATGGTGACTCCAAGGAAGAT
The DNA here is from genome assembly GCF_029873635.1 of Malania oleifera. Lineage (NCBI taxonomy): Eukaryota > Viridiplantae > Streptophyta > Magnoliopsida > Santalales > Ximeniaceae > Malania > Malania oleifera. The sequence goes on from NC_080425.1 coordinate 61,675,475, forward strand.
TGAAGAGTATTATACTTCATTTGTATTTTTATCTTTATATTCTTCATTCTGGTTTGTAATTCAGTATAGTCTGTAATAACTCCATCATGCATGATAGGAATGTATGCTAAGGTTGCTCTAGATTGACTTTAGGTTCCGACACACTTAGAGCACAGGACCCCACTACACTCACATGTCATGAAGGGTAAATTTAAATTAAAGAATGGAACTTAGGCTTAAAATCATAAGGACTTCGGATGACCGAACCAAGCAAGTTAAATTTCCTTGGTCAACCAAACTGTTGACTAGTCAAAAAGTTGACCTGACTTCAAGCGACCGAATTCAAATGAACTGAGTGTCTACGGTCGACCGAACTCAAACCCTAACTTTTTCCAACAACTCGGGTGGCCAAACTTCACGTTCAAAATACCTCCAGGCAAACAAATGTGCAAGTTCGGTAGACCGAACTTGAGACCAGGTGACCGAACCTCAGACAGATTGGAAAATTGCCTTGGTCAGCAAACCGAACCCTTATTCAGACACCCGAAGTTCAAAATTTACTTTTTCTGTTGTGTCTATTCGGGTGACAAAACCTACGGCTCAATCGACCGAAATTCTTGGGTTGGCCAAATTTTACCACAAGTAATTAACGGTAAATCAGGGTTATTTTTGTTAAACATGTTTTAAACAATTTTAAATATTACCCTTGTGTCCCAACGGTCAAAATTTTATAAGTGGATATATATATATATATATATATATATATATATATATATATATATATATATATATATGGGTTCATTTGCAAAGATTAAGCCAAGATTACAGAGTTTGATTAAGAAAATTTTCTTTGAAATTTTTTAAGAGCCCTTTCTTCATACACAACCCATATACTCATCCTTTGATCATTCCCTTGAAAAACCTTTTTGAGTGAGAGTATATTGAGTTACTTCATAGTGTTTATACAAGTTTATACTCATATTTGTGTAGTTTGATTTTTGATTTTAGTGAGAGTAAGCCTAGAAAGTTCTCCCCAGTGATTTAATTCATAAATTCATTTTTGGGAAACTTGTTAAGCTTATGAGTCTTTGCATTCTTATTGCAAGACTCTTGAGCTTGTCTTGTTTATTTTAATAAAATATTTTTGACAAGCTTGGTTTTAAATATCTCTTGTGCTTGAGTTCCTAAAAATCTTTTTGAGGTACTTGACTATATTTTCTAAATCTTTAAAACCCTACTTGTAATTGAAATATTTACATATATTGTTTCAAAGATATTATTATAGTACACTCTCACACGTTTATTGCATATTGACATTATCTTGAGAGTAGTTTCACTTGACCAATCTCACCTGAGCATAAATACTATTATCTGTGAGTGGATTGATTATTGCTTGTGCGTATTGGTGCAAATCTGCTTAGCATAGAAGCACTCATTTTGTACGCAAAAATTTGATATTCATTGTTGTGTTCCAGGCGTGGCCTGAGGGGGCGTTGCTCTAGCCCGTAAGGATCGGTAAGGCCTTCTCCGCCCCGTAAGGAGAGTTTGTAAAGGTTGAGGTCAGCCCTGGAAATTTGACCTGGTTGTAAACGGTGTCGCTCCACCCGTTAAGTGAGCAATAGCGGTAATCCTCGAGCTTGCGAGCTGAGGCGAGAACGTAGGCAGTATTGGCCAAACCTCGATAACATATCGTGTGTCTACTTTGTAATTCTCCAATTTATTTACTGCACATGTATGTTATTTTCATTAGATTGTGAGTGTTGCGCATGATTTAATTTTCATATATTATATTTATCTGTGTATTTGGGATTGCTTAGACAGACCCTAGGTTGTGTTATACTGCTGCTGGACATTGAACCTAGGAAAAAAATTTTAATACCCAATTCATCCCCCCCCCCCCCCAACCTTCTTGGGAATACACCAATTTCAACAAACACAACTTGGTTAACCAAGACAAATAAACTTTTAGAGGAAAAAAAAATTGTAAGGAAGAAGAAGAAAGCTTAGAAATCAAGTTCTAAAAATATGTCAAACCTTAAGATACACATGCGCGCGCACGCACACGCACACACACACACACACATATATACATACATACGTGTGTGTATATATATAGATATATATATATATATATATACATATATATGCACACACACACACACACACACACATATATATACATACATACGTGTGTATATATATATACGTATGTATGTATATATGCATATGCATAAATAATTATTATAAAATGGTCACAAAACTGTCAATAACAATGGCTAACGATCATAACCAATTTTATAATGGTTAATAAAATTGAATAAATTCTTGGAATAACCATTAGAGGAGAGAAGCATTAAAGGTGTTGGAATTGGTATACTCCCAAAAGGGGGGTGAATTGGGTATTTAAAAATTTATCTCCTAGATCAAATTAACCAGCAACAGTAATGCACAACCTAGGGTCTTTCTAAGTATTTCTTAATCATTCACAATATTTAAATCATGCACACATTCATAAAAAAATTAAATATGAGCATACATGTGCAAGAAATTAAAGTGCAGGAATTTAAGAGCAGACACAATGTAATGACCCGAGAATTTTCACTCAATTTCTCTATTACCACCTGTAATGACTTAAACATTTCATACAATGAAAGACCTTAATAATCAATTACCAGAGTACTAAATCATCTCAATATAATAATATCATCAATGACATCACAAATTACATCCCTACTGCTCAAAAATCATTAAGACATAATAAAATAATACAATTCTAGGTAAGACCTTCTATCCCACCCATGCTTCTGCTGTGCTACTTTGATTACTTCTATCCTCCACGTGAATATGTAAAATGTTTAAGTTTTCATAGGGTGAGACACCTCTTAGTAAGTGGGAATAAATTATTATCAGTGTGTGGGAGGTGAGTTGTCAAGTAAGCAAGATATAACGATTTATTAATGCACTTTTACTGCAATATCATTTATACTGTTCTCACACTTATATACATATATTTGAAAATACATATTTCCATTCCAAAATGTATTTTAGTTCACCAAATACTTTATTCTCATAAATCTATATACATGCCTGTATAACTATAACTTGGTATAAAATCATATTGTAATATGTATACAAAACCTAGTATAGATTCACATTTCCGCATAAATAATCATAACTCTATACAACATTGTTGAACCATATTACTGCATAAAATTATCGTAACATAATTCTATCATAATTTGCCATAACATAATACTGCAGAGATCTATCATATCATAATACTATATAAAACAGTTGTATCATATTTCTATAATAATTTACTATACACATCCTCATGCTAACCTGTATACGAGGAGGATACAACCTCATGCTAGCCCGTATACAGGGAGGGACTCTACCATTCTCCTCTTTATGCTAACCCATATATGAGGAGGATAACCTCATACTAACCTGTATACGAGGAAGGACTATACTTTATACTCATAACTTTATATAACACTGTTCATATCTGTTATTTCATAATACTTAATAAGACTGTCATATCGTAATACTGTATGGAATTGTCATATCATAGCTCTATAATAATCTGTCATACACGTCCTCTTGTTGACCTGTATATGAGGATGATAACCTCATGCTGGCCCATATACAGGGAGGGACTTTGCTATAATCATCCTCATGCTGACCCGTATACGAGGAGAATAATCTCATGCTGGCCCGTATACAAGGAGGAACTCTGCTATACTCATCCTCATTCTGACCTATATATGAGGAGGATAACCTCATGCTGGCCCATATACGAGGAGGGACTATACTCTATACTCATCGTCATACTGACCCGTATACGACGAGGATAACCTCATGCTGGCCCATATACAAGGAGGGACTCTACTCTATACTCATCCTCATGCTAACTCGTATACAGGGAGAATAATCTCATGTTGGCCCATATATGAGGAGGGAATACGATTATACCTATCTACATAACTCTATAAACAATCGTCTTTCATACCAATCACGGTATAAAGTCGGTCATATCATATCTTACTGAGCATAAAATTTCTGCTTTGTTAACATAATATTTTTAAACCATAGTTCCCATATTGTTTTACAGTTTTCCTGAAAACTTATTATAACATGCTTATTCTAAGAAATTGTAGTATTTCAATATAACATAATTTCCATAGAAAATCATACTCGTGCCACACAAGTATAAGTAATATTCTAAACATAAAATCTGCCCTAATATCATATTCTCTAATAATACAGATTAAATCTATTTTCCTGTTCAACGGCAGTATTCCCAAACACTATACTATAACATATGTAATTTCTGAAAATAAATGCTATATCATATTTATTTACTTATTCCACACAACTTGAGTGATAATTCAGGTATAATGATCTGCCTATAATATCTATAAACTTCTTCTAGAAATAATCATATTTAATATTTCCATAATCACATGTTGTATTTAAATTAGTTAAGCTTCTGAAAATACCTGACATAATTTATTCTCCTTACCTGACAATTAGGCTCATCTGCTAAATTCAAACTCACGCTCAAATGTCCATAATACCAAAAATCCTGATATTACACATACATACTTCCCTGTCATTCAACTAAATTTTCAAAATAGTTCTCAAACTGATATTTCCTAAATTATAAACTATTTATTATTTACCTGGGTTCCTAGAAACACCTACTAGATTCCCCAACCTCCCTGTAGTAAAAGCCCCAAAACCCTGAAATCATAACACCCTAAATTTACTACATAGAACTTCAGTGTATTCGCATACAATACAAAAGCTGAGCTCAAATAAGTCTGATAATACTGAAAATACCTAAATAACCTACTTACCTTGATTTTGGGATGGTACCTAAGTTGTCCTAACCAACAATCTACTCCAGTAGACTTATAGAGAATCTCCCCACGATCAACATGGCGACTTTTGATTGCCGAAACAAGGAGAAATAGGGAAAAAAATCTAGAGAGAAGTAGAAAGAGTCGTGCAGGAGAGAGAGAAAGCTGAGAGAAAATGATTTCTCTTGCTGAAATGTGGTTTCCATATATATATAGGCAGTCACCACGTGGCCTTGTTGACGAGCCAAACGTACTCATCGACGAGCCGTAGAAGGTATCTCTGCGATGAAAGTGAGGAGCTTGTCGATGATCCATAAGCTCTGAAATCACACCTCTCGGTATCATCTCATCAATGAGACTCGTATCCTCGTAGATGTGTCTAAGAAGGCTATTTTTCGATGAACGCAGACCCTACTGAGGTCCCTTTTGAAAACTTTTTTTCCCTCTTCTTTCTTTATTATTTAATTTCTATAATTATCTGGGTTACTACACACAAGATATGTTATTAGGGATCGGCCAATACTGCGTACATCCCCACCTCAAGCTAACAAGCAAGAGGATTCCACTAGTTGCTCACTTCACAAGTGGAGCGACACCAATTATAACACCTTACCAGGATGGTGTACCTAGTTCTTTTAACCAGCTCTGAAATAGTCTGGGACTATTCACAGGGCTAGTCTCCCTCTTCCGACTACACGTTGGGAGTACAATAGATAATCAAATGTGTACAAATAAATGCTTCTAATACAAGTTGATGTGTATAATATGAAGCTCAAATACACTCACACATGATATGAATATAAGCTCAAGTAAGTATGTGATTTTCTCAAAATAACTTAAGCACTCTTTGAGTTAGGTGTATATAATAAAGCACTTCAAAGATTTAAACCCTAAAAAATAATTATCTCCCAAAAATAATTTTTCAAATAAAGTTCAGGAGAGCCTAGGGTTTTTGCTTTCAAATGATTTTTCTCAAAAACAATATATATGATATTTGACAAAAATGAAATATGAAATATGTGCTCTTCAAAGATCTAAATAAAACCTCAAATGAAATGTCCAAAATATATTTAATAACAAAGTGCGGGAGATCTAGGATTCAAGCTCAAAAAGGATTTTCCAATAAAACAATATTAGCTTTGAAATCTTGCAATAAATGTGCAAGATTCACAAGCATAGAAAGTTTACTCCCAAAGATATTTATCAAATGAAAATTTGTGGGAGAAACAATAAGACCACTCTCAAAAGTATTTTTCGAAATTAAAATCAAAGAGAGAGTGGATGCCTTGAATAACAAATGCCCAAAATATGAATGCTCTCTTTTAACAAAGAATGAAAAAAGAGAGTATAAAATTGAATGAAGAAAAAATTATTTTAAGAGAATTTTCTCTCTAATCTTCTTGTTAAGAAAAGAGTAGTGGAGGGGGTATATATAGACTTTGGAGGATTTTTAACGTTAGGGACATATTAGGAATTTTTGAGAAAGTTTAAGAAAGGTTGATAAAAAATAACCCCGTTTTAACCTTGGTAAAATTCAAGCAACCCGAGAGGTTCGGTCGACCATTTTTAAGGTTCAGTTGATCAGATTACTCAATTCGATCGCCAGGGTGTTTTTAAATTGAGGTGTTGGTCGACCAAACTTGAGGCGATTTTGGAACCTCCGAGGTTCAATCGACCAGGCTAAGTTTGGTTCACCAAATTTGGATGTTCAGTCGACCAGGCCAATTTTCATCCAAGTTCAGTTGACTAGGGTGTTGGTATTTCCCCATTTGCCAGTTCGGTTGACCGTGGCGTTGAAGTTCATTTTGAGGACAGTCAACCAAATAGTAAAACTTTTAACCCTAGGGAGGTTCGGTCGACCAAAGTGTCTCTCTGTGTTAGGGTTTGGTCGACCGAACACACTAACTTTTGTGCATTCAATTCCTAACTCTCTTTTAAAGGCCCCCATATTCACATATTTTTTACTTCTAAGTTATAGAGGGTTATGTCATGCAATAATTTGGGACCTATGGTCAATCTAATGTCTTTGAGAGTTAACCCAAAAAAATCGGCATTAGTCGATCGAGGGTGCCCTACGGTCATTTGGTTCCCTATGGTCAATCTATGGTCATGTTGAGCTTATCATACACATCATGCATGTCATGCATTATTACAGACCAAATATAAAACAAAATTCATTACAAATTAAAAACATTATTCTTCTTCTTCATCTTTGCTCTTATGTCTTCCGTGGAAAATGCCAATTGATGTGAGCTTTAAGGTCTTCTGGCTTTCACCATCCTTTCCCTTATGTGTGTGCTAACATGTCAAGCCTACTCAAACACTGGATACACACGTAAGAAACTTGTAGTTTGTCATTATCAAAATCAGGGATCGGACTCAAAAAGTCAACAATCTCCTCCTTTTTGATGATGACAAACGCACCAGAGTAAAATGGGGTTTAGCCTAAATAGGCTCCCCCTAAGAATATTCATAACTTAAATTTAAACAAGCATGTGCATATTGACGAAAGAAGACAGTTCAAAAATTTGCATTCAGTTTTAGCAATAGGGTACAAATACAGACATGCATGCAGCTCAGATAATTACCCCATGTCCTTAAAAAATTACCCCTTTTGGTCAAACACTTTGCTCATAAAAGTTTTTAAAAATTTCCCTTTTTGGTTAAACATTTTGCTCATAAAAGTTTTCCCCCTTTTGGCATCAGCAAAAAGGGCTAAGTATAAAATAAAATAAAAATTGTCATTTAAAACAAATTTAGCAAAAGAAAACTCCCCCTTTGAAAAACATTTCCCCCTTTTTATCATATAGTATTTTGTGCATAAAAACACTTTTAATGATATAACATTAATGTACATAAGTAAGAAAATAAGATATATCACATGTAAAATCATTTCTTGCCAAATAAATAAAAAAATATGTAAATAAATATATATGAGTATATACATATATATAAATATATATATCCCCCTTATGATATTTTCAAGAAATACTAGGGGTGTGCTTGCCGAAAAAGAAACTTTAAAGATAATGCAAGCACTATTTTTCTGGTATTTCATTTAAGTACAAAATTAAGCATTACCAGAAAAGCACAACCACAACGATCCTAATTATATCAAAGAATTTAAAACAAGGATCTTATGGCAACACAGATAATTGTGGCAAAACTCTATTTATTAACTTAAGATATGCAATAAAAACAATACACTTAAATACATGCCCCCAATGAATTTTCAATAAATATCTAAGATTTAAAAGAGTTGGTGAGCATAGCAAGATAGAATTTTCATTTTAGATGCTCCCCCTATCAATTGGAGTACGAGCTTAGATGAACACAATTGCTTATACTAAGCAAAAATTAATTTCATTAAGCATGTCATGCAGTATAAGCAACTATTTTTGCACTCCTTAAGCCAACTATACTGAATAGATATCAACTATATTTATCCCTAATTAGTATAGTCGTCCCTATAGGTCACAAATGCATCAAAAATAGATATTAAGGCATAGTTATAATGTTCACAACCAAGAACAATCCATATCTATGTATAAATCTTTAAGAACTGGATGTGATGTTCAAGGTACTTAGAAGAGCCTCAATATTCAAAAAGCGGGATGATGCATGTGAGTCTTTTATGTTCTTTCTATAGGGATGGAGCTCAGCTCCCTTAAATATTTGATGATTATGTGAGGATGAAATTTAATATTTATTTAATTTTCACTCATCCTTTCAAAAATATTTTATCATTTATTATATCATAATCATCTATGTGCAAAGTTTTATTTTGGGAAAATTCCTGTCGAAATTTCGGTAGCATGTCGTCTGTAAATTGGACATTTTTCCCATAAAACTTATACCTGATAGGTTCAAACAAGTAATTTATAATTCAGTTTAAGCATGCAAGAACCTATATCCACTACCAACATGCAATACACATCACTGCATCCGCTATGCAAGAGGCTTTCAATAACAAGCATGCAATCCAATAGTATAATCAACTCAAGATATTCAATATAACTCAATAGTAGTTCGTGCTAAGAAAATATATAAACTATCCATCAAAGAAATTTTAGCCATTTATTGAATCATGGATAGTGTGCTGCAATGCTATACACATAGAGGCATAAAGGCGTAAACAATATAAGAATATGAGAGCATTCAAATTTATATAGACATGAAAGATAAATGCTCCCCCTCAATTATGTACTCTACTCATTTTATGCCTTTTTCAATTTTTTTAAATTCTTAAGCCAAGTAACCTAATATTTTTCAGTTATATAAACTTGGCGTTGTAAACATAGGCTTATTGGACCAAAAAGTCACTATCAATATTTTTTAGGATCATAAGCCTACTTTGCCTATTTTCTTATGAATCTTAATTTGTGAGAGGCACAAGATAAGAATGGCTTTGGAGTTTTACTATTCGTGTATAGGTTTCTATGAATTTTGTTCCATCATCTAGATAGAACCTAGACAATCATATCAGCCATTTCATACCAATCAAAAGCTCCAATTGATTTGACTTAAAGTTTAAGAGCTAATGAAAGGAATTTTGGATTAATACTCTTGAAAGATAGATCATTATAAAGTTCAAAAGAGTGTTTATGAGATGCTGGACATTTTCCAAAATATTTTCGTGCTAGTAATCATGTACAGGCTTAAGCAAAGAGCATATAGGAGAATATGAATATTGTAAACAATACTCTTTGGAGAAAGGAAAGTATCCTTCAGATATGATTATGATGTGAAGCAAGGATACAACTAGTGAGTAGAAGGGATGTCTTATGATGAGTACTCAATATATATTAGTCATTTATGATCAATAGTGCTTCAAGCCTAGAGTGATGACTAATATTTGATTAGGCTTTTATGTTCTGGAATAAGCTTAGGGTATATAACTATATATGGCAAGATTGATTCCCTAAGGCTCAGACCTGTGTAATGGACAAGAGATATGCTTTGCTTAAAGTTTTATATTCAAGTATGAATTAAGCATTAGAAATTATTTACTAGACACAAGTGTCTTGTCCATTTGGAAGTGGATTTAGATTCTTAGTATAACAAGATAGTGTATTGGGAATGCATATACTAAGGTTTTATATTTTAAGCCTAAACCATTTCCCAAGCCTCTTAATCATCACAACCCCTAGACATAATCCTAAGATCTAAGGAAGAAAAATAATTAGTTAATTTCAATTTGAAACCATTTTTCCTTAGGACTTGAGAAGTTTGCCATCATAATTACCCATTTCATCTTCCTATCTAAGCCTCTGATACTCCTACATAAACAAGCAGACCAAACGTGCCTTTTCATTTCACTAAATAAGCAGGCTTTATATGCATGTGAGGAAATTTGCTTATTTGTTCTATTTTCTCTAGATGAGGCATGAAAATTTTTATGACTGTGGGATTTTAAATATGGACCCTTTTTTAAGAGTTTCTTTTTTTTAGCTCTTAAGGGTTTGTTATGATTATTCTTTTCATTTTTAACTTTGAGTGTAACTCTAGAATAATCATCTATTTCTTTCTCTAAGCAGACAATTTTCAAAACTTTCTCTATCTTTTTCTTCTCAAGGATAGCATGTTAAGCTTTTAATTCTTTTAATTGTATAGCTATCCCCTTATTCTTAATTTTCAAAAATGATCTCTTCTTAGATAACTTAACTAGATATTTATTCATTTTCAATAAAGTCTTTTCTAGTTTTTCATATGACAGCATGCTTTCATTATTCAATTCAACACATGATTCAACAAAAGAATTAACACAATAATTTTCACATGAATCATTGCATACAACAACAGCAATATTTTCATAAAGTTTGATAGATGATTCACCACATGATATTTTGCAACAATCAACATAAGAATCATCAACTACATAACAAACTGAAATAAGAGGTGAATCATATACCTCCTCGTTGATTACTAACTCATGATTCGCCACTACCTGATCATTTAAACTTGATGCTTCTAGAGTGGCGATCTCCCTTTCCTGGGATTCTCCATATTTCTTTTCGAATTCATCCCAAATTTCCTGTGCACTCTTACATGCCACAATATCAACAAAAATATTAGAATCTAATGCAAGATATAGCATGTCCATGACATATGAATTTGCATGCATTAACCTAATGTCATTTTCATCCAAGGACATATAAATTCCATAAACAATCACCCGTCAGGTCATCCAATCCATTGATTTTATAAATACACTCATTCTAATTTTTCAGGTGGTGTAATCAACACAATAAAATAATAGAGGACAAGTAGGTGATTGTCCCTCTCCAAATGGGGATACACCAATGTGAGCCATCTCAATTTTTAGTAAAAACGTTTAAGTCAATGTCACGAGGCTCTGATGCCAATTGTTGGAATTGGTGTATTCCCAAGAGCGAGGGTGAATTAGGTATTTAAAAATTTATCTCCTAACTCTATTTTAAAGACCATGTTCACATATTTGTTACTTCTAAGTTATAGGGGGCTATTTCATGTAATAATTTGGAACCTATAGTTAGTTTAAGGTATTTGAGAGTTAACCCCAAAAATTCGGCGTCAGTCAACCTTTGATCTACTGAAGGGTGCCCTACGGTCATTTGGTTCCCTATGGTCAATTTATGGTCATGTTGATCTTATCATACACATCATGCATGTCATGCATTATTATAGACCAAATATGAAACAAAATGCATTACAAGTTAAAAACATAAGTCTTCTTCTTCATCTTTGCTCTTCTGTCTTCCGTGGAAAACGCCAGTTGATGTAAGCTTTAAGGTCTTCTGGCTTTCACCATCCTTTCCCTTATGTGTGTGCTAACATATCAAGTCTGCTTAAACACTGGATACACACATAAGAACTTGCGGTTTGTCATTATCTAAATCAGGAATCGGACTCAAAAAGTCAACAAAAGGCTTTTGAAATATCTTTTACACAAAATACCAATAGTTGAATTTGAGTAGAGCTTATGTGACAATCTGATATTTCTCTACCATTTTTTTTCTTTCAATACAATAAACAACAATAATCAATCATCTATCAAATATCTCTAATACCATATATCAATATGACCCGACCCGAAGTGGGGTACCGAGTGATCTATCCATCACTTATAAAAATACCAAGCAGTGAAAAAAACATGTATACATCTAATCCCAAACACAATACCAAAGTGCTACATCATCAAAATACATCATTAACTCTCTCTCTAGAGCTAGACTTTAATACAATACCAAGAATCCCAAAACACCACTACACATATGATAGATCTCATCAATACTTACCTTTTACACACAGGCAACCAGAACTACCCTAGAGCTTTCTAGACTTGATTCCTGGTATTCCCTGAAATATTAAATTTACATGAGTGAGACACCTCTCAGTAAGACAGAATAAATTATTGACAGTGTGTGGCAACATGAGTTTTGGTATATCATAGCACATTCATTTAAATGATTATATCAATTGAGAAAAACATACAAATATGTATTCATAATCATATATATATATAAACATAGTTTCATAAGCTTTCAATTCTCATATTCAAGTTCTGGCTCATTAGTATCCACCAGTATATAACACAATACGTTTGTAACTCATGGCTGTTCATTTTTCATTTCATTTCTCATATTCATATTCTAGCTCATGAGTATCCACTAGTATATAACACTACGCGTCTGTAACTCATGGCTGTTCATTTTTTATTTCACTTTCCATAAACATGTTCTAGCTCATGAGTATCCACTAGTATATAACACGACGCGTATGTAGCTCATGATTGTTTATCACATATGTGACTTAATTATCGCATCAATAATGAGGAACCATCTTGAGGACATTCATATCACATCATCATGTATTCACCCCACATGACCAGGTTGTGCGGCCCAAAGGCAGGACCTAACTGTGGTTAGCCTACAAGGTTAGATCAAAAATGTACGAGTATGTAGTACGATTGGCCTACCCATACCCAATCCTGGTCCGGACCCCAGGGGGTAACTCTACTCTTCACAGGCCCAATCGACTGTTACTGCCACACTTTATCTAAGATGTATGGTTGCACTAACACATATGCTGGCAACGGTACCGTGCTCTCTATACATCTCTAGTCCATTAGGATTCTCATTTCCACATTTCATCATATCTGTATAATTCTCATCATTTCTATATAATTCTCATCATATCTGTATCAAACATGTCTGTATAATTCTCATCATTTCTATATAATTCTCATCATATCTATATCAAACATGACTCTATATATCACATATCGTCATTTCTATATAAAACATATCCGTATTACACATTTCATCATTTCTATGTAAAATGTTGACCTGATAGGTCACATCCAGTTTTGATCATGACAAATACTCTTGGTACTAATGGTTGTACTAAGGCTTACATGCAGGTTCATTGTGCACCTGTATTCGGACTAAAAGACATACCATGATGGCGTGCGGTGTCCATGGCAAAGAATGAAGAATTGTGTGTTGTATTTGTATTTATTATTTCATTTATTCATTCTGGGATGTAATATTTATTATGGATTGTACACCCTGCAGCTTGTAATAATTTGTATCATGCATGGTAGGTAGGTATGCTCATAACAAACCCTAGTTGGACCTTAGGAACCTACTTTTAGTACACAAAGTCCCCAACATCACTCTTCATATCAGGGGAATTAAATTGGCTAAAAATGAACTTAAATGAAAATGTTGAGAGGGTTCGGGTGACTGAACCTTAGCTGTGTAAAATGGATCGGGCGACCGAACAAGTCAATATATTGACTTTGTGTTCGTGCACCCGAACCTGTGTCAGAGCACTTTTCAACTACTCAGTCGACCAAATGATCACGTTCAAATTGGGCTCGGGCGACCGAATTGGTTAGCTCGGTTAACCAAACTTGGAACCGAGCACCTGAATTTACAAACAAAATGCTACTGACTTTTGTTCAGCCAACAGACCATTTTCTCAGGCACTCGAACCATTAAAAACTGATTTTCTAAGTGAGTCTATTCGGGCACTCGAACCTCGCGGGTTAAAATATTTTTTATCGATTTTTTAATGGGGTAAACTGGTTTAATTTTCTTAATGGCTTTTGAAACAAATTTAATTATTCCCATTGTGTCCCCAACGGTCAAAAAATCCTCCTTGCCTATAAATACCTATTCATTTGTCATAATTAGTAAGGATTAACATTTTGATTAAGGCCAAAATTCTCTCAACTTCTAAAACCCTATTTTAGTCTATACTACTCCAAAAAACTCATACACTCCATATTTCTTGATCTTTCAAGTGTTGTGAGTATTTCTAAAATAATTGTTCTTAGTCTTACTAGCTAATACTCTCATTTGATATATTATTTGACTGATTTTATTTGAGAGTATAGCTTTAAGTTCTTCCACCAATTTTACTTGATAAATTTTGTGTGGAAAGACTTAGAAGTTTATGGTTCTTGCATTGTCATTGCAAGACACCTAAACCTATATTTTTGTGTGCAAAAATCCTTTTCAAAAGCTAGTTTTTCAAACAACTTCATTGTTCTTTGTATATTGAAATATCTTGTTGAGATTGTTTGAATCAACTTGCTTAGCATATTTGAAACCCTAATCTAATTTTGCATTATTCACGTGTTGTGTTTCAAATTTTTCTTTAATATACACTCTAGGTCTGGACTGATAATCTATACTTGATTGAGTGTTTAGCACACATTAGAGTGCTGAGTATATTTACATATCATTCGTGCTTGCAATATTGATTGAGTTGTACTGGTGCACATATCTGCTTGTATAGAAACGTATTTTCGTGTACAAATTTTATACACATTGGTTGTATTCTAGGAACGGGCCTAAAGAGGGAGACTAGCCCTGTTGAATAATCTCATACTGGCTTAGAGCCGGTTAAGAAAGCTAGGTGCACCATCCTGATAAGGCATGTTGGTTGAGGTCAGCCCCTTGAATTGACCTTGTTGTAACTGGTGCCGCTCCACTCGTTAAGTGAGCAGTAGTGGAATCCTTGTGCTAGTGTAGCCAAGGCAAGGACGTAGGCAATTTAGCCGAACCTCGATAACATATTGCATGTACTGTTTACTTCTCGCACTTTACTTTTACTGCACGTGTATGTTTATTTGTTGATTGCATAGACTGACCCTAGGTTGTACTACACTGTTGAAAAAACCAGTAAACCTAGGTGATAAATTTTAAATACCCAATTCCTCCCCCCCCCCCCCCCCCCTCCTGGGGTTGCACCAAAACTAACATAAAACATGTTTGTATATCTCATTTCATCATTCCTGTAAAACATATTTGTATATCACATTTCATCATTTCTCAGTGAAACATATATGTGTATCACATTTCATCATTTCTATATAAAACATAGTTGGGTTTCTCATATCTTCTTATCTGTATAAAACACATCAATATATCTCATATTATCATATCTCGATGCAAATCAGATATTTCACTATAAATTACATTCCAAGTACAAAACTGTTATCTCACATTCCTTATGCCACACAATTTTTATCTGATGATCATAATATAATAATCACAGGGAAATATTCATATTATAATTTTCCAAAACCATATACAGTATTCTCATTTTCACATACTTTAAATTAACCTGTTAATTTCCTAAAAAATATCTTTTATAATTTATTCCCCTTACCTATTTACTGAGAAGATGTCTGCTAAGATCTCTAAACCAACACCCACAGTATTCGGAACTCAAAACCCTGAAAACATATTTTCCCAGTTTAATCAGTTCAACCCTAGAATTACAATTATTTTAATATTCCTATGCTCACATGCTCTTGTTAACTGGTTAAATTTTAAAAAAAAATGCATGTATGATCCACTTCCCATATTTAAATTTAATTTCCAACATATTTAAAAATACCAATATGATCAAATCCCCGCAGTTTAATCTAATTCCAAAATATCTCCAAACCTGGGCATATATTTAAATCACGTAAATATAATTAAATTCATATATTCAAATTTAATTGAGAATATTTTAAAATATGCTTGACAAAATCCATTCTCCCTACCTTAGCCTTGGAGTGGTGCCTAAGAAGCCTAAACCTAAAATCTGCTCCAATTAATTTGCTCAGGATTGAAGCCGGGACCTCGTGGTGGTGTTCATTTTTCGATTCGGCTTATGGATGAAGAAGTAATCTAGAGAGAGGGAGGGACGAAGGAGAGAAAGAAAGTTGAGAGAGAGCATGAGAGAGAGAGCCACGGCCAGAGACCATTTCAATTTGGTAGGGGGGTTGAGAACCAAATTCAATTTGGTTCCTGAACATTCAAGAACCATATATATATTATAACTTTACTTTATTATATTATATTAATATTATATATATATATATATATAATATTAATATAATATAATAAAGTAAAGTTATATATATATCCTATTATATTATTTATTTAATTAATTCAGTTTAATAATATTTAATTAATTTATAATTAATAATATTATTATTATTTTACACTTCCATGTATGTAATTTTTTGGGGTGTTACAGCTTAGTTGTTTATCTTGAAGAGCTAAATCATTCTTGCTCTCCGAAGGTCAACCTTTTGTATAGACCAAAAGGTTCTCCCTTTGTTCAAACCTCGAGTTCAACTCATTTTGTGCCCACTAGAAGTATGCTCTTTTGTGCCTACTCAAAGGTCAACCTTTTTAAACTAGTACACTTTGCATAATATTTTATGGAAGACATAAATAAACTACAACTCCTTTCCAACTTATAAGAAAATATTTCATATATAATGAACTCAGGCCATCATAATAACTAAAATTTCCTTCATATAGATTAATTTTATGTTGTTCGTTTCTTATATCTTAGTTATACCTTTCATTTCTTCCTCCTTGTATTTTTCTTTCTATGGTCCCTCTTAGGGTTCTAGCCCCCCCTGCGCCCCCAAAAAAAAAAAAAAAAAACACAATAGTTTCTCAAGCAATTGTATTGTCCACATGCACAGTTGCTAAAGTCCTATTTTTGTTTTTGAAATCTCTTTCTTTATTCTTTATAAACTTAAGAGATGATCTTGCCAGTATCAAGGTCTCAATATCATTTGCAATGTTATACAATCTCTTTAGTATCAACCAAGTGACATAATTCCTCCCTTTTGTTTGCTGTAAAATGTAAGTGCAAGTTGCATTTTAAAGGCTGTAATGTTGATATTTAGCTAGAAGTACCGCTTCCCTAGTTGTGCCAAGATGCTTCGAAAGCCCCCCCCCCCCCCCCCCCCCCCCCACTTTTCCTCTTTTTATAAAAGTTCAATAAGATCTCTTTCTCCAATTCAATCCTATTTTCAGAGTATTCATCATTTCATAGAGATTAATATGCGTTTGTGCTCAAGCCATTAACTCTCTTATATCCATCAATGGATTTTTTTCCCCAAGGACCCAAGGAACTCCCTTGGGTGTAATGCTGCTATCAAAGCTATTACGATCACTTCGTGATCCAAATTTTATTTTCAAGATATCATGAGTAAATCTACATATAAACTCCTTCAATAATCTTCTCTAGTTGAACTAATTTTATCAAATGGGTATAATTTTTTTCTATTTTGCGGCAGCTAAGAAATGACTCATGAACTACCTTTCCAGCTCCTTAAAGGAACCAATGGATTGCCACTTCAATATTTGATACCAAGACCATGTTATTCCTCATAAAGTTGCTGTAGAGTCTCCGCATATAATGGCATCAAGTGTCTCTTGAAATTGCATCAAAGTTTTGAATGAATCCATATGATTTATAGGGTCAAAAGTATCATCATATTTTTCAAACCCTATCATCTTGAATTTTCACAACAAAGGCACTTCTATCACCTAGGTAAAAAGGAGGTTCTAAAATTTAGAAGGATTGTTTGCATAGTACTAATCGCTCCGAACTTCCCTTAGCATTTGTCTAAATTAATCATCTATCATCCTAGTCTTTTCTTTGTATGTTAGAAAATGGCATTCATTAGCATTCATACTATTAATATCTTCTATAACTACTACCTTTTTAATTGGCCCAAGAGAAGTTTTCAAACTTTGCTCCTGATGTATAGGGGCTACAACTAACTTGCCTTTCACTAATGGATTGGAGCTGGTGGTGCCGCTTGATTTTGCACTCCTAAAGAATCTTTATTTTCTTTTTTTTTTTGTCAAATTTCTCTGACCATCACCTCTATTGCCTAAAAATTGATCCATTAGTTCCATTACCTTGTAAAGAGGGGCAATAGTAATGCAGCAACCACGACGACAAGGGGGAATTGCCGCGCCCCCCCCACCCCCCGGTGTTTAGAGTTGGAATTGTTATATGAGATTGAAATAGTCTTGGGACAACAAAACTTCTTCCTTCCTCTACTTGGCATGCCAAATGTTACCACCAAAATCCATATGACCAATTTGTAACCTTAATCACTTGCAAAGAATGAAGAAATTTGGAGGACATAGGCGTATTCTAGGGGATTACTTTGATATTTAAGTTTAGAATGGATAAGGTAACAATGAAAAGATAACAAAAAGAAGAAATGAGTTCGAGATCTCTTACTTTCCTCAATAGTCCTCCTTTTATAGTCAAGCTACCCTCATGTTTAATGCTATGCACCTAAATTAAAGTAGGTTATAAGGCTTTCATTCCAAATATTAGATTCCTTCATTTTCCCTCCATCATTTAGGGGATTACACCCCTCACTTCCCTATATAATTAGGCTTTAGGTTACATCTTTACGTAGAGATAACCTTTCATCTTCCTTGACCAAGTCCTTGCACATATATTATTTTAATCCTATCACTTGTCATTTCCAAACCTTTTTAAATATTAGTCTCTATGAATTAAATAAACTAAACATATTATGTTATACCGAAATAATTATTCAATGCATCCTCTAAAATACAAAATACAAACTAAGTTGAGGAAAGGGACAAATCAGTCATACCCAAATTTCCTAATTGCCCCAAAACATCCACACAACCTAAAAGGAGAAAGGTTATGTACTCACCACATGGTTTCCATCTACTCTTAGGGGTGAGCAAACGGTCGGTTCGGCCACATTCAGATAATTAACCGAATTAACCGAAATTTTCGGTTAATGATTTCTGATAACCGAACCCGACCGAATTACCTTTTCAGGTAATTCGGTTAACTGAATTTAACCAAAATAATTTGAAATTAATTATTAAAAATAAAATATAATTATAACTTTTTTACTAATTCGAGCTTAATTAAGCATCTCATCTATTAATTTTATTAATAAAAAAAATATTTTGGTATTAAACTATAAGAGTAGAATCACTAGAATCATTAATTATCAATTCGATTAATTCGGTTAACCGAATTGATAATTCATATTAACCGAACCGATAACCGATTAATCGAAAATTGATAAAATCGTAACCAACCGACCCTATTTCATGACCGAACCGAACCGACCGAAATTAATCAATTAATTCAGTTAATTCAGGTTTCCTCGAATTATGTTCACCCCTATCTACTACTCCTTCAATGTGGTAGTAGAAAGACTCCTATGCGGCGCTTAACTAGATAAACAACAAACCTATTTGGGCCTCACCCTTTATATAAAGCTATCGCTAATGTTCCTTTTCCATTATTATGCTCTTGCGTATAATGGGCCCCATACTCAAGCCCCCTTTTAGTAAATATGCAATGCTATCTTATATAGTGGTCCACGTGACTCCTCCCATAAGAATCAGTGAAGGGAAAAGAAAAACTAAACTGCATTTCACTCATTTCGACACGTGGCGACACATGGTGATTGCACTGCTTGGCCACCACGTGGATCCGTCCACATCCATCCCCCCATCATTTCATGAATTGTGCTTGCATGTGAGGATGAAATTTCATTCACACCTTTATTTTAAATATTAAAGGCCAAGCATATGTATTTTTTATTTTATTTTTTACATTAAATTTAGACTACACAAAAAAAGATAGGAGACTATACTTTTACATTTTCTAAAAATTTTAAAAAAAAAATCTAATAAAATATGTTAAATTAGTTTTCATTAATTTTTTTTTTTTTTGGGATTAAATTGTTCTCATTATTTTAACAAGTTAAGTGTAAATACTCTAATGTTGTAATACTAGAGTTACATAGTTGGTAATATTGTAATATTGGAAGGATGTTAAAATACCCCTCCCTTGTCATTTCTTCTTCTACATATACTATTTAATTAAAAAAAATTATACCCCCAAACTCCTTGATCTTATGCTGATTACTTCTATCTTAATAATCTTTGTTAACAACTTCAATCAATTCTTATTCAAATTCAAATGTGCTTTCTCATTTACCTACTACTCTTATCATCATAGATCATAGGGGGCATGTCCTCTACATTACTAACCAATTCATTCAACCAAGAATCCAGAAGATATATTCTACTATAGGTTATTTAACTAAATTTCGAATAGCTTGATTTTATCCTTATGTTCCAACCAAGTTTTTGAATTCTCCTATGTTTTTAAAATTGATTTTGACAAGAAAAATTGAATGGTTGAGCTGATAATGAAACCCCTTCCTGATCCAGCTTAAATGAAGAGTCCGGCTTGGATCAAATATGTTAAAATTAATGAATAAGAAGACCTAGATGAAACAACCTGAATCAGATTCTTTGTGATTTACTATTTGAAACTTCAAAATCTCCTCTTCAGATCTTCTCCTAGCGCAATGGGTCATCATTTGCCAACTGTGAATAGCCTAGCAATAGTGATGGCCACCATGTTTTGATTTGATTGTGGGCTAATAATAGATATGACTGGTGAAAACGTATTAAAAAAAATCTTATCTTAAGAAATAAGGAGACTTGTAGTACCATATCACACCTTAGGAAATAAAGAGACTTACAGTACCTCGCAGTCATCCAAACTTTTGTTTTTTGCAACCATAATGGGAGATAGCAAGAACAAATATGAAATTATGAATAGCCTTCTTTTGTTTTTGGACTTATAGGCTTGTTGAATAAGGAGGTAGGTCAAGAAATGGGGGAGGGGAAGTGAAATGGCCTATAGCGACAAACCACAAACTTATTATAAGTAATTGAGAGGTCAAAACTATTGATGTAAAATATAAACTTGTTATATATGCTTATGAAATTCTATATAATCAATATAATATAATTGTTAAATAAAAAAATACAACATGGTTATACATGTCTAATCAAAAGAACTTGAAATAGGACATTCTTATGCTTCATTATTCAATTCAGTTTTAAAAACATTTAAATTCTCAAAATGCTACCTATGTGCCACACTTGGCATATCAATAAGAGAGCCTCCTTTATTTGCTTTGGCCAACATTTCTTTCATTGTCCGAAACATGTGTGCTTGTTTGATTTGTATGCTTGTTAGATCTTTCAAATCATAGAATAAACAAAAATTAATATAGTAAATTGACATTGGCATTTAAATGAAAAGTATATTACTGCAAATTAAGAGTTTATAAGCTTATCAAAGTGCACGAAAATAATCTACTATTTTTTTACACCAACTAAACATATGTCAAGAAAAAAAAAAACTTGTCTTGTTCAAACCTTTTAAAATATTATTAAATATAGTTTAAAAAAAAAAAACTTAAACATATTGCGATGTACCCTCAACAAATTTTACAATATGTCTCACAAAACTACAACATACAAACTAAGTTGAGGAAAGGGACAAATCCTTCATGATCAAATTTCCCAATAGCCCCAAAATATAAAATCTAAAAGGGCAAAGGTTATGTAAAATATTATTAAATATAGTTTAAAATCTTAAACATATTGCAATATACCCCAACAAATTATACAATGTCTTATACAAAACTACAAGGTACAAACTAAGTTGAGGAAAGGGACAAATCTTTCATGATCAAATTTCCCAATAGCCCCAAAACATATAATCTAAAAGAGCAAAGGTTATTTACTCGGTCCATGGTTCTATCTACAACTTCAACGTAGTAATAGTAATAGAAACCCTATTTCATAGCGCATATCGAAATAAACAGCCAACTTCATTTGGGCCCTACCCTTTATGCAAAGCTATTGCCAAAGTTCCTTTCATTATTATACTCTAGCTTCTAGTGGTGTCCCACCCCCCCCCCCCCCCAAATGAATTGTTGTGGCATACAAGCATGAATTTTTCATGAATTTTTTTTTTTTTTTTTGGATTATTTACTATTTTAACAAGTATAGATACTCTAATATTATAATAGTAACACCCTGTTATAATATTCATGATTTAATTTAATGTAATATTAATTAAAAATATAAATAATATTTTTGGGTCACGAAAATATAATTAATATTGAATTATATTATTAGCTTTTTTTTGTTATTGCATTTGAAATTAACATAATAATGTATTCTATCTTATAATATATTATCGTTAGCCAATATTTACAATAATAGACTATTATAATATTAAAATATGATAACATAATTAATTCCAAAGTCACATAATATATAATATTAAAAAATTTATCATTTTATATTATAAAAATATAATTATCCTTTATGCTTCGTTACATACAAGTTAAGGATATTCTTGTAATCTTATTGAAACATTTGGTAGGATTCACTCATGTGTATCCCAACAAATAGTGAAATAAACTAAACATAATATTGCATAAATCTTAATTTTTTGTGATAATATTTCTAAGAATATCCTTTGAGAAAACATCTTAAATTTTACAAACTAAATTTTTAAAGATGCATTTGTTTCACAAACTAAAAGTGGGTTAGGTTGGCCAAGAGACTTTAGTTAACACAAAGGAATTTGACACATTGAAGAAGGCGTATTAACTCATTTATATTGGCTAGAATTAAACATCATTTCCTATACAAGTATCAAAGGTTTTCTAGGCATATTGATGGGAATGACGAATTTGCTTTTTCACCTTTCTTTACTTATGTGCAAAAATATAATCTTAATTAGAAGTTTCCTAACCCTTAAAGCTCAAATCTTACAAATAACAACTAGATAAGAGAATAATTATTACAATCTATTCTACCCAATAGTCCAATCTCATAAAATTAATCCAACAAAAATAAAAGTACCATAAGTAAAAATCATAATCTCTGTCACCAATGGTGGCTAGCAAATGATTGTTTAGTTTGATACGATTTATTAGATCGATTAATTAAATTAATTAAAAATTTTTAATTAATAAAAAAATTTTATAAAATCAAGCGAAGTCGTCTAAATACCAAACTATTAATATGCTAATAATTTAGTTAAATCAATTAAACGATACTAAGCGAATTTCAATTTTAAAATACCTCCTACAAAAGGAGACTTAAATAACACCAAATTGTTAAATGCAGGACTGCGAAAAATGGACTAGCTCATTAATTTTTGTTGAGCATATAAATCAAAGGTTCGACTAGCTCAAAAAATAAAATATTAAATACTTTAAAATTTGTTATCAAATTGATAAAATTATAAAATTAATCAAACTAAATCTGTAATGACCCCAAAAATATAATAATAATAATAATAATATAAAAAATTATCATTAAGTTAATATCAATACGAAGGTATTTCTCTATTAGGTTCCTTGATTTCATGTTTAATGTTTAAGAAAAATCTTATCTTAGTGAGTGCTCAAAGACCATTGCGGCTTAATCGCTTCTTGGAGTTCGGTCTGGTCAAAATGAAATTTTATAGGATAAATAGGATAGACAATATTTGTATACATAAATAAGTACATATACATAAAATAATGTTTTCACTGACATAAGTTGTAATAATAATAATAATAATAATATAGGTATCCTATGTGGGACCCACATGACCGTGTGGGGCCTATATAAGTCCCGAAACTGTGTAGGACCCATAAGACCATATGAGAACTAATGGAGTTACGTAGGGCCCACTTGAGTCTCGAAATGGTGCAAGTTTCACAAAATCATGTGGGGCCCACATTAGTTTTTGAAACTCAAACTTAATTCTTCTTTCATAAAAAATACTAAAACATAGTTTAAAAAATATAATAATAATAATAATAATAATAATAATAATAATGTTTCCAAAAATAATTAATTAATTAAGTAAATTAATTAAATGGGAGTGTCGGCAAGCACTCCCATTTTTTCCACATGTACCCCTATCCCAAGCCCATCTCATGCCCATTACATGTCTATTTTTTGCTCATTCATTTATTTTAAAAAAATTACAATTTCACCTCTCTCTCCACACTTTTACAAGTTTTATTTTCTTTTCCAAAATTTTCCTATAAATAGGAACCTCTCCACCTTCATTTTTTACAAAAAATTTTCAAAGGAAGAGAAAGATTAGTAAGTGAAAGAATTAGTGATAGATAGAAAATTTTTGTTATATTTAAAATTCTCACTCACCCACTATTTCCGATCTCATTTTTCAGAGATATTCATTGTAATCATCTCACAAGGTTAAGAAAGAGTAAATAAATTTGATTATATTATATTTTTATTAAAATTTATACTCAAGTTTACTTGTAAGTAAATTTTGATTATGTTAGTTATTTTTAATAAATTTTTTTTCGAGTTTATTTTTATACTTATTTAATTATACCCATTTTATCTTTAATATACTTGCGTTTATTTTTTAATTAAGAAATGTTTTAAACCTTTCAGGTAATTTACAGCATTACTTTCTATTCAAAAAAATATTTTTAACACGAAAATTGTGTGGCATGAGTTTAATTTTTACGTTACATATTTCATGAAAATATGAGTAAAGATCATATGAGTTTATTCCTACAGTACATATTTCATGAAAATATGAGGAAAAAAAAAATAAGATTTTCATGATATTATTTTACTTGTATAAATTATATAATAAGATATTTTCAAAACCTCTTATGGCTCAGATGATACAAAAATTACGAATGCTCGGTACTGCAACTTAAAGTTTAAACAGATCAAAGTACACCCACACTGTTTATAGAGTGGTTTTATACGGTAGTGAATTTCTCCTGAATGCACACGCGGGTCGGATCAGGGCTTAATAGGGAAAATCTCACTTTATGATGATGTACGTTGATTTAATTTGGCCGGTCAACCAACTAAATCCAGTTTTCGGACCACACAACCCAGTCATAAGGGTAAACATGATTTACGATTAACATGCCTAAGGGTGGTTTTTACAGTATGTGTATATACATATTGAATTACATGTACAGAACTATTGATGAATTGAAGAAAAAGTATATGTTTATGTGAATAAGAATATTTTTGTGCATAGATGATATACATATACTATAACTATTAAACTGAACTTATACACATGATTGAGTATTATAATTATAGTTTTAAAAGTTAAAAAGTTCAGTTTAACAGTTATAATATATGATTATAAAATTTTACTGCTATAGATAATAGTAAAAATTTTATACAGTTTTTTTAAAATTTACATTTATTTAGAAGCAATTTTGAATTTATAATATTAAATATTTTTTTAAGAAATTATAATATTATAAAAGCTCATTTTGGTCACAACCTAATAATAATCTTATTCACTAAGCGTTATTTCACCCAAATTATTATTTGACATTTCAGATAATTTTGAAGAGTGTACCATAAATCTGGCATAACAAGTGCTTGGGCAGGAGTAAAAAGAGTAGAGTAGAATAAAAATTTAACATAATACAATTTAGAATATGTTTGTGTATTTTAGAATTTTAGAAATTTTAATTTTACTATTTGAGACGTATATTTGTAATAAAGTTAATTAGTGTTCTAGTAATAAAAATAATTGAAATTTATTGTGTCCACTGAAAAAATTTATATGTAAGAACCCACTTGGGTTCAGGTCCTTATAATTGGTATCAAAGAATAGGATATGGGTCATGCATACTCTAATATATAGATTTTACCAGAATTTAGACATGAATCATGATGTGGGTAGGACTGGGTAATTTAGGATATTTTCTTTCAGCCAATTATATTATTATGCGTTAATAATAGATTTACGAATTTAAAATAACATTTGGTTATTGTTTAAAAATAGATCCTAAAGATAGTAACATTTGAGGAAATGAGATTAACGTGAAGGTTCTCAAGGACAGGTAAGAATCTTATATTCCCTAAGAAAAATGATAGTATTATTGAAGACACATCAATTAGTTAAAATATATTATGTTTATAGAAACACGTACAGATATTGATGCTCTGTAATTAATTTTTGAACTAGGTACATCAACAAACAAAATTTCATATTCGTAATATATTAATATAATAATATAATAATATTCTAAGTTTATTTATTTTTGTTGTTATTATTTTATTTTCGCTTAAAATATTTCCAGGAAGAAGCACCTTAGACCCTACACATACAAATAGATTTGAAAAAATGGTTTGTTTTGATTTCTGACTTTGCCCAAAAAAAAAAAAAATCCTTAGCATGTGTAAGTTAAATATGAATATGTATTTTTTTTTCATTGCATATTCAATTCTCATCAAGTATCTAAGTTTTATTTAGGAGTACAGAGTTTGACAAAATTTTTAATTGTAATTATGTATAAATGTTATTTATGGTGTGGCTCTTATACTTTGTGGGGGCTTATGAACAAAGGGAAAAAAACATATGTTGGTGCAGCAGCAATGACTCGTCGACAAGTGCCCTGTGCTCGTCGACGAGAAGATGCCGACTCGTCAATGAGTGGGTTGATTAGTCGATGAGGGGTCTTCTCTAACTCGTCGACGAATCACCTGTACTCGTCGATGAGTGCGCCTGGGCTGCGAGAAGCTATTTGAATTTTAAATGTAAATGATGTGACGGTTGGGAATTCAGTGGGAAGCCTCCGAGGTCTTGTTATATATGTTCTTCTGGGCATATTTTGATATGCAAGAGAGTGAGAGAGAGGTAAGAGAAGGAGAAAAGATATTGAGTGTGTATCTTTGATTTTCATAGTGAAATCTCGTACCAATTGCTCCCGTGGATGTAGGCTTTGTCGAAACCACGTAATTCCTAGTGTCGTTGCTCTTATCTTTACTCTTTTTATATTGCTATGGTTGTGGAATGTGTTTGTTTATCACCATTTTGTTTGTTGCAAGTATGTATGTTTGATCCTTTATATAATGTTCATTCTGCTGCACATTGTTGGGAGAGGTCACCCTTATTTTCACAACAATTGGTATCAGAGCGTGTTGTATGGCCTCTGAAATGAAGGATCTCTTAGTGCAACAAGGTTTAATGAAAGGTTTATACAGAATTTCAACCGGATAGCATGGATGCAACGACTTGGAATGAATTGAGAGCAATCATTTTTTCTTTGTTTGGTTAAGGACGTGTTGTATCATATCATGGATGAGAATTCTCCGGCATTAGTTTGGTTGAAACGGGAATGCTGATATATGTCTAAGGGTTTGTCAAAATCTGCAAGTGTAGTGGAGGAAGACTCAGAATGTAGTGTTGGAGATATGGTACGTGTTTCATCGGGTTTGGGGTGCCTCACGGATGATTCTTGAATTTTAGTCACCAGATGTTTTTATCCTAGAAAATGGTTTGACACCGGCAGGTTAGTTTATACTGATTGTATTTTGATGGAAAATGATATTTCATGCAAAATATTTGTTGTTGGAAATGTCAAAATCAAAATTGTATGATAGTGTTGTAAAAGTCATGTTGGCCTAATAAGGCTTACAATTCTTATTTTGATGATAACAAATCAAATGATATATTTAATATGTTTTAAGTAAAAGTTTTCAGGAAAATAACAAAGTTCAAGTGCATAAGAAAGTTCATGGATTACAAAGAGCATGAAGAATGAAGTCATATTGAGAAAAGCTCAAATGAAAGAATGCAACTACAAAGATGATGGAAGAACAAGTTCGAAGACTAAATTATACTTTTAAGGATATTCTCAAATGTAAGTACTTCAAAGTAAATCTCAAGTATAAAGAAATTTGAAGCTCATAGAAAGTTAAAAATATGTTTTAAACATATACTCTAAAGAATAATTTTTCAAATCAATAAAAAGAAAGGGTTTAAGAAGAGAATTTTTTTTAAAATACTGAAAGGCCAAGCGACTGCCATGTTAAGGCAGGCGACTGCCAAATTAAAATAGAAATCTTTTTAAAAGTCAGTAGCTAGAAAGGCGACTGCCTTGGTTCTAGAAGGCGACTGCCTGCATTCTGTTTTGAAAATTGCTTTGTGACAAGCGACTGCCACTCGAACATTTGTAATAAATTTCTCAACGAAAAGATTTTTTGAATCACGTTTTTGAATACATTTATTTCAAAATATTTGAAAATGAATTTTAGAAATCTTTGGGAGTAATGGATGATTTCTAAAGCCTCTATAAATAGTCTTAATCTTAAAGAAAGCAAAAACAAGAGAAATAACTTTGATGAAATATTCAAAAGAATTTTGAAATTGAGAAATCCTCTAAAGTTTCCAGATCTAGTGCTTTTCAACAACTTTTCTGATCCAGAGATATTCAAAGGCTTTTAGATCAAAGTAAGTTTTTTTTTTTAAGGTTTTAGATCAAACTAATCTTCAAGTATTCAAAATTTTGTTTTCAAAGGATCTAAAATTCTTTTGAGATAAAATCTCTGATCTGAAATTGATTTACAATCTAAAGCAAAGTTTTCCAACAATCAAAATCTTTATATTTGATAATCCATACCAAGTAATTGAGCTTGAAATTTCTTATATTTGAATTACTTTGAGGTATAAAGTGAGCTGATTGGTGTATTAATTCACTCTACTGTGAGAGTTCTCTTTTTTACACATATTCTTTTGTTATCTTTCTTAAACGATTCTGAGTTGTTGAATTGTTGAACCAAATAAGGGGTTGTTATTTGGAGAGGCGGGCTCTAGCCTAATTGAAGGAGTGTATTGTTAATTGGTATTGTTCCACCAGGTAACGGAACTAATATAGTGGAATCCTTTGGTGTTTTTGTCAAAGGTGAGGACGTAGGCTATGTTGAAGCCGAACCTTGTAAAAACTCTTGTCTCTTTCTCTCTGATTTACTTTACATTTCTTACTTGCTATTGTTATATGATTTATATGTGCAGGTTGTAATTTCTAAATTGAGAAAGAAACAAAAAATACTTGATATTTAGAAAGTACGTTTTGATTAATCGTTTGCGGAAACCTAAGAAGGGAGTACTTTGATTAATCTGCGGAAATCTTGATCAAGTAAAGTGTTTGCCAAGAGTTTACAGGGAAATTAACTAAAGTTTTTACATCTTAATTGAGTGATTGAATTATCATGATTTCATTGATTGATTTGTAAATTTAAATTTCTATGTTCTTGAGTGTGGTTATTATTTATACACACACACACACACACACACACACACACACACACACATATATATATATATATATATATATATATATTGTTTTCTAGGTTGTTAAAATTAAAAGTTGATAAATCATTAAAATAGTAAAAAGAATCCAATTGACCCCTCCCCCCTCTTGGGAAGCTATTCCTCATTTCAAGCCATATGTGATGTAAAGCATGAATTGGGTCTAAGGAAGAATGGTATTTTCATTGGAAATTTTAGATCGTAATGGATATTGTTACGAGTCTGAATGTGAAGAAATGAAAATGTGTGGTAACTTGATAGTGATGAAAGGGGATAAAGTAGCGGGAAATATCTTTACACTACGGAATGTTACAGTTGTAGGTGGAGTTGCAACTGTTGAGTCTGAGTTGGGTTTCTTGTGGCATATGCGGTTAGAGCATATGGGTGACTATATGTATTTAGATGTTTGGGAACCAATGATGATAGTATCAGAGGATAGACATAAATTTTTCGTGGGATTATCACGAAGGTTCTTGGTCTACTTCATGTAGTGGCTAAGGTGGAGAACAAAACTGGGAGAGAAATTCTCAAGTCAAACATTGGAGCTGAGTACACTGGTTTTGTTTAAGAAGTTTTGTGAGCAGGGCAGGTTATATGCAAGGCTTGCAAGGTACTTCTTGGTGAAGTCAGTGAGTATGGCGCGTTTCTCGTGTAATCGATTGCCAAAAGTATCATTAGATGGGAAATTTTCAAGTGAATTGTGGGCATGTTTTTGCGGTAGACTACTTGGTTGTGAGTGAATGTCCACTGGTGCACTATTCTAGTGATGGAGGATCTAGACTTTGTGTTTTGTCTGGACAGTACATCTTTCTTTATTCACTAAGAAAGGAGGGTGCAAGCTGGGTGATTCTATGGCAAACAAAGGGGTGATCAAGGACATGGTTTTTTGTTGATAAAGTCATGGGGCAGCATACTCAGATAAAGGAAGAGAAATAGAAATGCTAGAAAACTGTGGCAACAGCAATCATGTTATTCAGGTGGAGTTAGGGACTCAAGGTAGAAATGCAGGTAGTTCTAACTCAAGTTAACAATATCACGGATTAAATAGGATTGTGATGCAGGTGGAGCAACAGACTCAAGGCAGAGATGGCATTGGTCATATTGCAAGGAGTTTCACCTCAGAAGACCCGCAGAATCACGGTAAGCTCATGTGCACTATCAGACCACCACTCAAGTGCGTGAGGTGGTGAGGCTTTAAATATGGAAGAGGGTGATAAGATGCAGTGGAGTGATATGTTTGTTGTGTATGAATGACATGTTATTGGCTGAAAAATGCTTAATTAAGGCTTTAATCAGTTGGAAACTCTGTTAGAAGTTTTTGACATGAATGTGTTGGGTACGGCCAAGATGGGTCTTGGTTTGCTGATTCGCTTGGACAAAACTGCAGGGAGATTGGTAATATCTCAGGGTGGTTTTGTGGACAAGGCTATAAGGAGATTGGTGTTATCTTAGGGTGGCTTTGTCGACAGAACCATAGGGAGATTTCGTTTGCCGTTTCAAGGGGGTTCTGCGGAAAATTGTTGTGAAATGTCTACCGCTCGGTGCCCAAGGATGGGTTGTGATGTTCGGGATATGTCAAAGGTCCTCCATGGTTGTGTAATGGAGTGTTTCAGCAGGCAACAGAGTGAAAGTTAGTTGTTAGTTTTGTTAAAGACTATACAGGGGGCTTTGGTGATATAAGGCTTGCAGCAGCTTTTGTGTTTCCTGTTGTGGGAAGTTCTTATTAGAAGCCTAGTGTGAAGTTTTTAGGTATTGCATCTACAACTGTATCGGGGTTGAAGGTAGAAGTTGAAACTGCCATCGGCAAGTTCAAGCAGTATTGCTTGGACTTGGTGCATGTCTCCAAGTGCTAGAAAAAAGACAGTCCCAACCGAGCGTTCTAAGTTCAAAGTGGAGCAGTCAGATATGTTTTTCGGGTTCTCCTAAAGGGCGTATAATCACTAAAGTGGAGATTGTTGTTTATGGTGTGACTCTTATACTTTGTGGGGGCTTATGAACAAAGGGAGAAAAATATATGTTGGTGCAGCAGCAATGACTCGTCGACGAGTGCCCTATGCTCATCGACGAGAAGATGCCGAGAGGTGAAAAACTGCAGAGTTCAAGACTCGTCGACGAGTGGGTTGACTAGTCAACGAGTGGTCTTCTCTTACTCATCGACGAATCACCTGTACTCGTCGACGAGTGCACTAGGGCTACGAGAAGTTATTTGAATTTTGAATGTAAACGGTGTGATGGTTGGGGATTCGGTGGGAAGCCTCCGAGGGCTTATTATATATGTTCTTCTTGGCATATTTTGATATGCAAGAGAGTAAGAGAGGGGTAAGAGAATGAGAGAAGATCATTGAGTGTGCATCTTTGATTTTCATGGTGAAATCTCTTACCAACTGCTCCCGTGGATGTAGGCTTTGCCGAACCACGTAATTTCTAGTGTCGTTGCTCTTGTCTTTACTCTATTTATATTGCTATGGTTGTGGAATGTTTTTGTTTATCACCATTTGTTTGTTGCAAGTATGTATGTGTGATCCTTTATACAATATTCATTCCGCTGCGCATTGTTGGGAGAGGCCACCCTTATTTTCACAACAATAAATTTATAAAAAATAATTTTATAATATTATATTTAAATTATATATATATAAAAAAAAAAAAAAAAAGGCATTGTAGTTGTAAAAAGTAGCCTTATGGATGGGAATCATCGGCTGTAACTCATTTACCCCCAAAGCAAGGCCAATGCATGAGACCACTTGAAAAAAGTGGGGAAGCACCAAGATTCGAAATCGTGACCTCATAGAGGCACGGCCGGCCCCCTACCACTAGGCCACCCGCACAAGTGGTGACCTAAGGATGTGATTAATTATAATTAAAGCATTAATAAGGATGTAGAAACATGAATAGAACTTTGATTCTGTGAATTTCGTAATACGCATCGCTCTCCCTCGATTTTCACAAAACACGTCGTTTGTAGCATGCGCCGCTCTCCCTCAATTTTTGCGGCACACATCGCTCTCTCTCGATTTTTACAAAATGCGTCGTGCACTCAATATCCACGGAACGCGTCGCTCTCCCTCGATTCTCGCGGCACACATCGCTCTCTCTTGATTTACACGACAATTTTCCTATAAAAAGGGTCTGCCCTCCTTGAACTCTAAGCATCACAGCTTTCTACCATCTTGAGCAACCGCATTTCAATTCGCGGAGATTAGCTCTTCCCAACTTTCCTCTTAGTTGTTTTCAACTAAAAATGTTGTCAAACCACCCAACTCCTCAGGTTGCAGAAAGTAGCACTAGATCGCCAATCCAAAGGTGGAAACCCAGCGAGGAACAGCTGGGGATTCTAGAGGAGGCCTTTCGCAGTAGTCAAAAGGAACTCCCTTCTGTGGAGCAGGCTATCTTGCTTGCAGCACGACTCCGACATTATGGACCTATCGAACCGAAAAATGTACGCTTTTAGTTGGAGAACCATAGGCATAGGTAGGGATCAATTAAAGAGGCCACCATTTCAACTACTGCCCCACCAATTATCCATCTTACCTCTTTCGCCATTACCGCTTTGGGCAGTGCTCCCGCCATTTTCTTAACTACTTGTACCCTCATCCCTATTGACAATATTTCGTCTATGAAGCTTACAACTAACATCACTCCAATGAGTCCTACCCCTTACAATGCCAACACCGCAGTCACCATACTAAGGGTTTTTAAAAATGCTGGTCTACTCCACCATTGCCAACATATACAAAACGCGTTGATTCTCGTGTACGAACAACTGATGGCTCGTTATGAGCATCTCCACCAAAGGCCACAAAGGGAAGAGGGCAGCTCTTCCTCCCTTATCGAACAAATGGGCGTTCTCTCCCTTTTTCTGACCCAAGCTGACGACATTACAAAAGGTCAACTCGGCCAAGAAAGAACCCAAGTAGATAGCAGTGACACCGCTAACACTTCAATAGATGTTGACATTGAGTTAAGGCTCTAACTTGAGCACACACATAAGGGAGAAGGGCCAGATTTTATTTTATTTTATGTTTTTTTTTTTTTAATTTATGAGATATGTATAATATATATATATATATATATATATATATATATATATATATATATATAAAATTTTCGTTCAATCCTTTTCCACATTTTCTAAGTTCTTCCACTTTAACCTCTATTAGACCAATGATTCTCATTTCAATCTACTAGACAAATATTCTACCAAATTGGTTCTATAATAAGATTTAGCCGAATCTTTCAAACACAAGAGCGCAAATAAAGTACTCATTTTAAATTAACAAATTTCGATAACTAAATTTTTATAAGGGAGGATGTAATGATCCAAAACATGTATATACGATTAAAGCATAATAATAATAATAATAATAATAATAATAATAATATAAAAAATGTTCATTAAGTTAATATCAATACAAAGGTGTTTCTCTATTAGGATCCTTGATTTCATGTTTGATGCCTAAAAAATACCTTGTCTTAATGAGTGTTCAGAGACCATTGCGGCTCAATCGTTCCCTGGAGGTCGGTCGGGTCAAAATGAAATTTCATAGGATAAATAGGGTGGACACTGTTTGTACATGTAAATAAATACATATACATAAAATAATGTTTTGAGTGACATAATTTGTAGAAATATATGATGAAATAATAATAATAATAATAATAATAATAATAATAATAATAATAATATATGTATCCTATGCAAGACCCATATGACCGTGTGGGGTCCACATGAGTCTCGAAGTTGTGTAAGACCCATATGATAGTGTGAGAACTATTGGAGCTATGTAGGGACCACTTGGGTCTCGAAGTGGTATAGGGCACACAAGACTATCTATGGCCCACATGAGTTTTTGAAATTCGAACTTAATTCTTCTTTCATAGAAAATATTAAAACATAATTTAAAAATAATAACAATGATAATAATAAAAAAGTAATAATAATGATTTCAAAAAAATTAATTAATTAATTAAGTAAATTAAATAAAAAAATAATTAAATGTGAGTGTCGGCAAGCACTCCCATTTTTTCCACATGTACCCTCATCCCCATCCCAAGCCCATCCCATGCCCATTACATGTTCATTTCTTACTCATTCCTTTATTTTTAAAAAAATTAGAATTTCACTCATCTCCCCACACTTTTACAAATTTCATTTTCTTTCCCAAAATTTTTCTATAAATAGAAAACTCACAACCTTCAATTTTCACAAAAAATTCCAAATGAAGATAAAGATTAGTGAGTGAAAGAATTAGTGATGGACGGAGAATTTTTGTTATAATTAAAATTCATACTCACCCACTCTTTTCGATCTCATTTTTCAGAGATAATCATTGTGATCATCTCACAAGGTTAAGAAAGAGTAAGTAAATTTGATTATGTTAGATTTTTATTAAAATTTATATTCGAGTTTATTTGTAAGTAAATTTTGATTATGTTAGTTATTTTTCATAAAATTTTTCCTAATTTATTTTTACGCTTATTTAATTATATTCGTTTTATCTTTAGTATACTTATGTTTATTTTTGAGTTAAAAAATGTTTTAAACCCCTCAGGTATTTTATAGCATTACTTTCTATTCAAAAAAATATTTGACATGAGTTTAATTTTTACGTTACATATTTCACGAAAATATGAGTAAAGATCACATGAGTTTATTCTTACGTTACATAGTTCATAAAAATATGAGAAAAAAAAAATGAAATTTTCATGATATTATTTAAATTGTATAAATTATATAATAATATGTTTTTAAAACCTCTTGTGGTTCAGACGATACAGAAATTACGAATGTTCGGTACTGTAACTTAAAGTTTAAACGGATCGGAGTGCATCACACTGTTTACAGAGTGATTTTATATGGTAGTGAATTTCTCCAGAGTACACACGTAGGTTAGATCAAGGCTTTATAGGAAAAATCTCACTCTGTGATGATGTACGTTGATTTAGTTTGACCGGTTAGCCAGTTAAGTCCAATTTTTGGACAGCATAACCTAATCATGAGGGTAAACATGAATTACGATTAATAAGTAAAAGTATATGTTTATGTGAACAGGGGCATTTTTGTGCCTAGATGACTATTTAATAAGGAAAAGTATATATATATATATATATATATATATATATACATAATTGAGTATTCTAATTATAATTTTAAAAGTTAAAAAATTTAATTTAACAATTATAGTATATGATTATAAAATTTTACTGCTATATATGATAGTAAAAGTTTTATACAAAATTTTTAAATTTACATTTGTTTAAAAGCAGTTTTGAATTTATACTATTAAATATTATTTCACGAAATTATAATATTATGAAAGTTCATTTTAGCCACACACTAAAAATAATCTTATTTACTTACTGAACGTCATCTTACCTCAATCATTATTTTACATTTCAGATAATTTTGAAGAGTATACTAGAAATTTGGCATAGTAAGTGCATGGATGGGAGTAGAAAGAGTACAATAGAATAAAAATTTAGCATAATACAATTTAAAATATGTTTGTGTATTTTAGAATTTTAGAAATTTTAATTTTACTATTTGATAGTATATTTGTAATAAAACTAATTAGTGTTTTAGTAATAAAAATAACTGAAATTCATTGCGTCCACTGAAAAAATTTATATGTAAGAACCCATTCGGGTTTTGATCCTCACATATTCATCGAATATGGTCAACTATTTGTTTAGCATATTCCATACATTACACCATCTTAGGTAGAAACAAAAAAGTAAAACCTTGCCCCTACGGACATGGTGCAGTGGAAAGGAGCCAGGCAATCAAGTAGGAGTATCGGGGGTTCGAATCCTGGTTGATGCACTCGGTGTGACTTAATTGTGTCCCGATATGTGTTCTAGGAGGCGAGTTGGCCAAATGTCTAATCTGGGCTGTGATTACTTGTGACCACATCCGATTTACATGGGTTACAAACCAGGGGAAAAGACTGTCGCCTCGTGAGTTTTGTGCCGCATCGGGAGGTCCAAAGGACCCGTCGGTGGCAGGATAATAAAAAAAATAAAATAAAAAAAACCCAAGTGTCAAAGCAAAGACCCTTGCGGGTCCAATCTGACATGCCCATAAAATTTCATTAAATGTGATGTGAGCCCCAAAATGGCACACCCCTTTTTAGTTTAACACTATTTCCGCGTACCCTTCTAGAGGCACATACGAAATTTTCCATATTTTTAATAAAATAAAATGCACTTTGAAAAAAGTGGCATGCGCTTTCCCTATGTACATAGAGAGAGAGAGAGATTCCACCAAATCATGGGGAGAGTGTATTTAGACTCTTTCTTTCTTAAAAATAAATTAGAAATGAGATTCTCATTTAGTGCTATTCAATTAATAAAAGAAAAAACTTCAACCTGTATTTTTACCCATTATTGTAAACCTTCGTCTTTGGTTGTAAATTCACATTTAAAGAAAAATATTTAAATAATAGAAAAATTAATTAAGAATTAATTTATTGGATGGATTGTGCCCAGTTTAGCATAATAAATGAATGAGCCAAGTCAAAATTTATTCTACTCAAATCACCCAATTACACTTAATAGTAATTTTAAATAGATTTAAATTTTTAAACTTTTTTTAAATAAACTTAGGTAGGCTTCAATAAATTTTAAAAATAATATTTAAAGTGAATTTCTTTATTATTAAATTTAAATAAAAGGGTAAAAAAGATATTTTAATTAAGATAAATGTATAAAAGCTCACTAACAAAAGGAATTTTTGTTGCTATTATCCTTATCAAATATCATATGTAAGTGTTTCAATATGCATTTTTCTTCAACTTTTAAAAAGACACGTATACCCTCTTCTCAAATTTGAGGATAAATTAAATAGGGTATAAGTATTTCATAAAATAATGCTTATTAAAATTTAAAGAGCATCTATGTTTTTTTCATCAAAATCATAAGAAAACAAGTCACTGGGGAAATATAATATTATTTTCAAAATATTATTTAAATTTTTTTAAAAAAATAAATTATTTTTACTGAATAGCCCAAACTCCAGTGATAAAAGTCAACGAGAACCATACTATTATTATGTTCTGGCCTTTTTTCCCCTAAAAAGTTTATGATAATATTAATTTATAATTATAATTATATGAACATTTTTTATTAGGAGGAACTGAGGGAGATTTGAGATTTGGAAAATTTCCGGTGGTTCCCACAGAGGAGTTTACCACGCTGAGCACGTCTCTTCGGGCAATCAAACTCTATAAATACCTAGCGTTTGGCCTTCGCCTCCTTCCCCTCTGCTCTCTCATTTCTCCTCTGTAACCCCTCTTTCTCATTCTCGTTTTCTCGCTCTCTCTGCCACTTCCTTCCTTCCTTCATTGTCGGTTGAAGTCCTGAAGGTTATTTCACTTATTTTGTTCTTTCTCGTAATCTCTTGATTCTCGAATATGCGATTGCCTTTTCAGTTCTCCTCCCTTTGTTGACGCCTTTTTCGTTCACGGTCTGTGCATCATTCAGGTGCTTCTGATCCAATATTTGCGTTTCGAGGATCTGCTTAATTTCTGAACCCGTGATTCAGGTATTGAACCTTTTTCCTGTCGTAATTTTGATGTTTCGTTTTAGAGATGTGATTTTAGGCGTCATTTCATGCAATGCTGTTGAAAACAGTTGTGAGAGCCGATTGGTTGTGATGTGTTCCATTGTATTATGGAGACTCATTTTCCTACTGCTTTCATTTGGAAGATCTGTGTTTGTGTTGCTTGATCTGTTTTCTGTGACGTCTAAACACATTTCGAGAGATACGCGTCCGAAGTCGCTAAGCTTTCGAAGAATCAATAAATCAAAACTTTAATATGTAGCGATGAGTTCTGTTTTTTTGGGTTGGGTGTTGCGAGATTTTGCGTAATATTTTCTTCTTCTTCTCTGTTGCTTTCTGCCTTGCTCTGGAATTCTAGACCCAAAAGAATCCATGTTTGTTTTTCACCATTGTTTAATGATTATGAATTTAATTTCTGATATTTTTATAAAAAATAGGATGTGAATTTGTTGGAATTTCGAAGCGCATCGTAATTAAAATTTCCTGATATAACCTCAAAAAGAACAAAGTTTTCCGTCCTTTCGGTTTCTTTTTTTCTATTTTGGTTTTGGTATAGACTATTCAGGTTCTTCTACGGCAACGAGAATTGCGAATTATGCATACTGAGAAATTTGAGTTGTTGATGAACGATGTTTGGTGATTCATAAATACACTATTGAATGCATGTTTTACGGTTTGGTTCACGAGAAGTGTGACAGAAGAAAAGCTAAAAGAAGCTTAAAAAAACGCTTTGCTTGAGCTTTTTCGAGCATGTTCTTTTCTTTCGTCTCAGTCTACAGGAGGACCAATTATTCGAGGGCGAGCTCTAAGGGGGTTTTCTTTGTTTCTTTCATTACTTTTTCCCTTTTCTTTTAGGGGAAGGGGTGGAGGGGGTTGTCTGATTAAATATTGGGTCTGTTCGTTTTGGTTGGTGTGGTGTCTTGTCATGACAACAAAATCATAGTAATGTATTGTATCATTGTACCATAAATTATTTAGTGCATTAATGAGAATTGACTCTCCCTGTGGGCTTGCACAGTATATGAGAAGATAATGAAATTCATTATTTTTATATTTATTTTAAAGTCATTTAACTGGCATTATTATTTTTAATATTTTATTGAAACAAATTTTAGCTTTTAAGAATTTTAATTTTTCATGTGATCTACCTTTTTGTTAGTAATGTAATCGATTTTATAGTAAATACTTAGTCACAAATTGTTTACAAACCAAGTTGATGTTAGATAACCTTATTGGTGATATTTGTTGTTGTCCAATTATGTCTCTTCCATATTTGAATTTACCAGATTTTGCCTTTCTCAAAAAAAAATTTTTTTTTTATTCAGTTATATTTAATTCAAAAAAAATTTAGGGATTTTTTTTCTTTGTGATTTTCTGGACTCCAAGTTTCCCAAGTCCAGACAACTTTTACATATTTTTTTAAACATAGTTATGACATTACTAATTTGAAACAGTGAAATGCATATATCATATCTACAAATGAGATCGATCCTAAATTATTAAATAAAAATATAAAAGGTTTAATAATAATAGTAATAATGATTCTATGGCAATGAAATATGGGAAATGACCCATTGTATCATCCTAGAACAGTGAATCAATTTGTGCAGTTATTTTATAGCTCTTAAAGAATAAATGATATATATATTTTTCATTCTTATTTTGTTGAAATTATACTTGAAAAAGTTTTCATGGATTTTTTTAATGGATTTGTAATTACTGTTTAATATTTATGGTTTTATACATCACACTTCATTTATTTATTTATAATTTCATAGTTAAGTTCTAATTATGTTTTGACTCAATCTTGTTCAGTTGGAAGTTTGGAATCTTTTAACCTGCATTCAACTTAATTTTAGATCTCTTTTTGAAACAATTTCGATATGTCTATCATTAAATTCCCCAAAAATCTTATGTTGCTTCTCTGCGATTCCATTTCCATTTTTTGTTGCGGTGATGGTTCATTTAAATTTCTTAACAATGAATATAACGCTACCTGCATTTTGACCCCAACTCATTTTTGGCTCTTTATCCTTTCTTTGACCTTATGTGAAATTTATTAGAAGTAATTTTCGCATCACAACATAGACAGCCTACCTACCAAAAGAATTAATTTACTTTGATAAAACACATGTCAGGCTACTTAACAATACCAATATTATTCAAACTCATTACTTTCTCTAATCGTGCAACTGGAAATCGTTTCAATTTTGAATATATTTTAGTATCATGAAGCATCATATATTTAGCTCTTTTATATGCATATGTGATTGGATTTGTGATAGAGAGCTAGTTGATTAGCACTGGGAAGCATTGATCACATTTAGTCTTTCATTACTTCATCAGCCTGGAGATGCTCACTCTTTTCCCCTCAGTTATAAATTTTGTTCATAGCTTTCTTCATGACATCAGCTTAAACAATTTGTCTGTCATATTTCTGCTTAAAAAATATTCAGTTTCTGTAAGAGTCCTTGTTCACCAATTGTGTTTTATTCAATAACTTTTGTGCAGATAATGTTCAGTCACTTGGAATAAATGCAGTGTAGTTTTGGAGATGTGAAGGTACCACACAATTTAGATGTTTGTTGTGTTTGTGGAGCGTCTTTCTGTTTGCTTTATCTTTTCATTTAATGTGTTAATGTCACTACCAGTTTTCAGGTAGCCTGTGCTTGATGGACTGCTCACCCAGCAGCAGTGACAAGAAAACTTTGAAGAGGTGGTTTTTCATAGACAAAAGGGTTGGCTAAACATATCTGCAGTTTGGTGTACAAAAATCTCCGTTCAAACAAGCGGCAGATATCTATTATATCTTTATCCTTACACAAACCTTTGCAACTGATCTGGATCCGATGGACATGAAGTCAAACCACGCTTCTCCTGTTCTCACTGATCCTGCACCAATAAACAAGTCAATGCGAGGAATCCATTCTAGTCTGTTGCCATACTCACATTCAGGTGCATCTTTGTCCTCTGCGATGCATATAACAATTCCGAGAAAAAAGCCTGGTAAGCTTGATGATGTCTGGTCCAATGGTTGGTTGGATGCCATGAAATCCTCTTCGCCTCCTCACAAGAAGTTAATTAAAGATTTCAATCTTGAGGTTGCTTCAGATGATGCTGAGATTGCCTATTTTTCCTGGATGGTATGCTTGCTTCTTCTTGTTCTTCCTTTTTTTTTTTTTTTCCTTTTTTTTACTTTGGGTTGGTTTATCATGAAACTTATCATAGAAGTTATATGACATTGGGTCATTTATTCCATCCTTGTTTCTTCCCTTACTTTCCCATCTGTGCAGCTTAAGTATCCATCAGCGCTCAACTCTTTTGAGCAAATTGCAAACTTTGCGAAGAACAAGAAAATAGCAATGTTTTTGGATTATGATGGGACTCTTTCGCCGATTGTTGATGACCCTGACCGTGCTTTTATGTCAAATGCTGTAAGTTTTTTTTTTGATAAAAAAAGAATATTGATAGAATCTTTATTAATCCCCCACTGCATGCCCCTTTATTTATTCAATTTAAATAAAATGTTATCAGATGCGATCTGCTGTGAGAAATGTTGCGAAGTATTTCCCCACAGCAATTATCAGTGGAAGAAGCCGTGATAAGGTAGCTGGAGGAATTCTTCAATTAATGTTGTTCTAGCATTTAATATCTGCATTTTCCCTATGTATATTATTTTTATGTATCACTGGAATAACAATAGCATCTGATTCTTGCACATTTTATCAGGTTTATGAGTTGGTAGGTCTAACTGAACTCTATTATGCTGGTAGTCATGGGATGGACATTATGGGCCCCATCAAGCATGTAGTGTCCAATGACCATCCAAAGAGTATTAAATCTACTGACCAGCAGGTGAGCAAGAATCCCTTCACCCTCCACTGATCCACCCTCTACTAATTGTAAAAATTGATTTAAGAGATTGCATCTTGCTGTTTGTCACAACCCATCAATTGATAATTCCTGTTTTGGTTTCTTGTAGGACAAGACGGTAAATCTTTTCCAGCCTGCTAGTGAATTTTTGCCTATGATTGATGAGGTGAGCAATTTTTTTGCTCATTTTCTTGCTTTCTTTTCTTTTTTCTTTTTACTTTAAAAAAAATAATAATAATAAGAATAGATTCTTATCAGTCATAGAATCATAGTGATAAGGTCATCATCTATAAATTTATGCAGGTTTTTAGAACCCTTGTCGAGAATACTAGGGGAATTTCAGGTGCAAAAGTTGAGAATCACAAGTTTTGTGCCTCTGTACATTATCGTAATGCAGATGAGAAGGTGAGAATGGCTCTTGGCTACTTGTTTCTTAAATTGATAATCCTGAGCTGTTCAAGCTTACCAGTTTAGAACTTTGGCTTCTTAACTGATTTCAGAGTTGGCCAATGATTGCACAATGCGTGCATGATATTCTAAAAGATTACCCTCGTCTGCGTTTAACTCATGGGCGGAAGGTATGTATGTCAGTTAGCTGGCTCAGATCCTGAAGATTCTTTTTCCTTCATTGTAATTTTTACCCCCTTTGCTGCAGAGACATTTATCTACGTTTTGATGATAATTTACAGACTTCCCTTTCTGCCACATTTTTAATCTCTTGTTGTTAATGTTGAATTTCTAAAAATATTGTTTACCCTCTACTTGCATAGGTTTTAGAGATCCGTCCCGCAATTGACTGGAATAAGGGGAAAGCAGTCGAATTCCTGCTTGAATCACTTGGTGAGCAAACTCTCTTCCTCTGTCACTCTGTCTACTGTTACGTGCAGGTGTTTGTTTATTCAGTTCAGTTGAACAAAATGGTGCAGGACTAAGTCAAAGTGATGATGTGCTCCCGATCTTTATTGGAGACGACAGGACAGATGAAGATGCATTCAAGGTAACATCAATTTGCTGCTTCAGTTTCCATGCAGTGCAAGTTTATGCTCTTAATAGTTTTTAGCCTCCGCTGTAGCTGATTTTAACACAGCAACGTTTTCATCAGGTTTTACGGGGTGGAAATCATCGGGGTTATGGAATTCTCGTATCATCGGTCCCGAAAGAAACTAAAGCATTCTACTCTCTCAGAGATCCATCAGAGGTGCAAATTCAGAAACTTCTAATTTTAAATTCATTTTATTGCATATCTATATATAATATAGATGGCTCCTTTTCTGATTTGGGGGACAATTGCTTAAACGTTTACAATGTAGGTGATGGAATTTATGAAATCCCTGGTGAGGTGGAAGAAGCTTTGTGCATTATGATACGAAGCATCCCTAAAAGAAAGAGAGGAGCACAGAGTCCATCTGTGTATATAGATTAGTATATATAGATAGATATATGCTATTCTAAGTTTCGTCCTTTGTAATAAAATCAGCCCAGTGGGAGTCCCACCGCTGCATTATTAATCTGCAATCTG
This sequence comes from Malania oleifera, assembly GCF_029873635.1. NCBI lineage: Eukaryota > Viridiplantae > Streptophyta > Magnoliopsida > Santalales > Ximeniaceae > Malania > Malania oleifera. Next base: position 61,718,559 of record NC_080425.1, read on the forward strand.
AGTAAACTCTTTTATTTTTCCCTAAATTATATCATTGGTTGCATTTATTTTTTAAAATTATTAGTTGTAATATCGTTATTATTGGTTTTTTTTTTTTTAATATGAAAGTCTATGTAAAAGCGGTTCTTCCCCCAAAGGCTCAAGCTGAGGGGGTGCTAATTTCCTCTCGGATTTCAATTGATTATTTGATTTTTTTGTTTAGTATTTATTGTAATGTATTTATCTATTAATGCAAAACTGTTCTCTGTTTTTTTGTGAAGAGAGCTGAGTTTACATTGATCTTTTCTCAAATCATTTTCACACTTGCATGGGTAGTACAAGGATTGTGTCCTGTTCTCCAAAAAGGATAAATGGAAGTGAGAATGTATGTGGATTTTAGATATTGAATTTGAAGTAAATTTGGACCGAACTCAGGTTTGGATTTAGATGTGTGTAAATTTGAAAGAAATTTCGTACAATGTTATATCATGTTTGTTTAAATCCGTACAAAGTAAAATCTTTTGTTCAATTTTCATCTTCCTAAATGCAGGGTTAGTACAAGTATAAATTATATTTTATCATAATTCTCACCTCTAAATTTAAAACTTAAATTTCAGACTCCCAAACATGCAGGTATAATTGCCATCAACTTACCATCCTACCTTTACTAATTTAAGCAAAAACATGAAATGATGCAAGAGCTTACTAGCTAGAAATCTTGACAATGCTGTGTCGTTACAGCTGCAGTAAGTGTAGTTACATTCTTAAAACACTAGGGATCTATTTGAAATTTAAAAAATATTAAGGATAGAAAGAAAAATATGAGCAAATTAATTTTTCCGCATTTTCTTAGCTCTTTTTATGGTTATACGGTGGTTGATTAAATAGAAGGAAAAGGATTTAATTGACGAAACACTTCCTTTTAGGGTTTGAAAATGCTAAGGATGGTAATGTCATGCATTCTAAACAAATTATTATCAGTGGTAACCTCAAAGAGGGAACAATAATCAACATAAAAACATATGCATTTAGGAAAGTTGACAATCATTGTTTGTCGTGGACTAGTGCAAGATAGGGCTATAACTAGTGATGTTAATTAAATTTCAAAGTTTCCTAAACACACAAGGGTAAGATAGGAACTAAAACTTTGTTCACAAGAGCAACAATAATTAGCTTTTTGCTTAAGAATTTTGAAGTACATTGACTTGGGCTCTTTCTTCGATGATAGGCTTCTTCGCTAAAAGTAGATGAAAGAATCAATCCGTAGAAACAAGAGGGGATTTTGCAAAAAAACTATGAACTCAAAAGACTAAAAAATGACAGCCAAATGGCACCAATGACCTTTTTGACAACCAAATAAATCTAGTATAGTGATCCTACATTATCCAATCAAAAATAGAATCAAACAAATCCAAACACAAATAGTTGACAATCACAATAAGAAATTAGTGTGAAACATGGATCATATACCATAAGCAAAGAAGAAAGGAATGAAAATTACCTTATGGGGCAAAAATCTCAATTGGATGTCTCTCCACTGATCATCAAAAAAATAATGCCAAGTTTCATAAGAACTCGAAATCTCCAATATGGTAACTTATTGTAGAATTTAATAAAAATTGAAGTCGGGTAAGAAATTACCATGAAATGCATGGAGAGAAAAAGGAAAATCAAATTACATCTCAAGGAAGAATATAGAAGAAAGGAAAATTATGATATTTAGAAATAACAATTGGATAGTGAACCAATGGTCACTTGGTGAATTTGGAATTCAAATTTGGTGATGGAAGTTCATATTAGGGCCTTGTCTTGATTGAGGGTAGTGATAGTGATCTATTAGAATAGAAAAGAAAGACGTAGGTTTTTAGTGATGGTGCTATGGACTTGATGTTACAAAAGAGGAGAGGATTTGGCTATAAAAAATTTATTGCTTTAATAGATTCACACACTGATCTAAATTATATAAGAGAAGGATTAATTCCTACTAAATATTTCGAAAAAACTTGTACACAATGGTATTAGAGCCAAGTTTTATTCATTGATCTTTCAAAAAAATTTTGAAAATTGCATGTTTGATTTCACTAGACGTTGGTAAACTAGTGAAAATCCGTTAGTTAGCCCGTCAAGCCAAGAGAGCATTTAGGGTGGTCCTAGTGGTGTTCCCGGATAGTTGAAAATAAACCTGCAAGACTAGAAAAATTTAGAAAGAAGATGGATAAATTGGTTCGAGGTATTATGCATACAAGAAAGTTTTTAAAAGAAGTTCAGGCTAGACAAGATGAATCATCAAATTCAAGTAAAAGATCAGATAAGAAAGAATTACAAATCTCCCTAGGAAAAATTGAAAAAAGACTGGCAAATTGGAATGGTAAAGATATACCAAATCAAGATTCAAATAAAATTTGGAAAATGTCCAAAACAGAAAGTCAAATTATCAAACAAAAAGGATCAATAGAAAATAACGAAGAGTATTTCATTAAAGTCATTAACAAATCAATTTCTTTAGTTACAACTGAAGCAAGACAACAAAAGAGACATAGATTTAGAAGATCTAGAGTCCTTTAGATCTAAATATGACAGAATTCATATCGGGATGGTTCAAGTAGGGCTATTCCCTCTCACTAGAGTAGGATTAAACAAACCAGTCTGTGTTATTCTTCGTGATGCCAAGCATCATGAATTCCATGACTCCTTATTAGGAATGTTAAGAGTTAAATATAGCTGAAGGTCCAATATACTTTGAATGATATCCAAATATTAGAGCGAATCTTCAAGATAAATCACTATACAAGCTTTTAACTCTTGATATTCAAACTAAGGGTTATGATATGGATTCAAGAAGCTCAAATCTTGAAATGATTTATTGAGTTTATTACAAGGCCACAACTTCAAAAATTCTTCCAAACTCTCTTCAAACTAGTGAAAAAGGTGAAACAATCATGCTTCAAGCAAATTATAATAGACAATCTCTTGTATCTCATCCCAAGAAACTTCTATGGCATGAGATTCTAGTTGGGGGAGAATGAGAATTTAATAATCTTAATGAAACTGATCATGAAACAATTCCAAACATTCAAAAGACAATTGCTACAAAAGTTATTCAAGACGAAAATGGAAATGTTAAGATCAATTTTCAATCATTATTAACAAGAAGCAGAAGCATCGGTCAATCTTCAAAACAATCAATTGACTTAGGTAGAAAGAGTATCTCAAGCCTTTATTCATACACAGAAGCAAATAGAAATCTCAAATTAAAAGGAATTGATTTTGGTCCAGAAATACCCCAAGGATATTATCAAGAAATATCTGAATCAACCACTCCAACAGAATCTCAAATCTTGACTGAAGATCAAAGAGAAATTCTAAAAGAAGAACATCAAAGGAAGAATATTATGACTATATCTTATAAGTAAAACTTTTGAACCAAATATGAAAATACTTAGAAGAGATTACAAACATAAACTTAACGAAAATAATAGAGATAAATTTTTTGAAAAATACAGTAAAGAAGAAAAAGAAAAAATAAAAGCCGAATGGTTTGAAGAAATGCAAAAGGTCAAAAGAAATATTCCATTTTTCAAATTCGTCAAGGATAAACAACCAGTAAATGTTATTCATAATTGCAAGAAAAACTGGAAATTAATTGACAATAATTTAGTCGTATGAACTCATCCTCTAGAAAACTCTTTTAAAATAAATTATAAAGAAACAAAAATAATTGCATCACCATGCAAAGAAGTAAAAAAAGGAAACACAGAAGCCGATCAAATAATTAGTCAAAATAATTATACAAATCAAATACTTCAAACAATGGCTGATCAATCTACAATAATTGAAAATCATTTGGAACATCTTTCAGAAATCAAGCTTAATAGTATTTATGAAAAAGGAGAATCTAGTAAGACAAAACCTAAATTAGAAGAACCAATACCAATCTATACTTTAGATAAAAGATTAGAAGACTTTAAGTTCGAAAAGCAAAATAAATTACTTGCTCAAAAAATAGATGAACTTATCAATAAAACCACAAATCTAAGGATTAATATGCTTTCAAAAGAAGAAGCTATAAATACTTTAGAATCAAACTTTAGAAATGAAGAAGACTTTGAAATTAATAGAATCAAAAATTGGAAAAGTCAAAGCCAAAGAACTTATTACAAAAAACCAACACTTCCAAGTCTTTTATTTGGAAAAACAAATGAAATGTTACCTCAAAAGATTTTTCAAGGCAATGAAATTCATGAATGGAGAATTGATGGTTTAGCAGAACACCAAATTCATGCCTTACTTCATCAAATGTCTATTGCGGCAACTGCCTTTAGGCTTCATTCACCAACAGTGAGTGAAGGACAAATTATTGCCTTACTTACACATGGATTCGTAGGAACACTTAAAGAATGGTGGGATCATTATCTCACCTCTCATGAAAATGATCTGTTGACCTTATAGGTCACACCCGATTTTGATAATGACAAATACTTAGGTATTTAATGGTTTTCAAGTGTTTGTGCAGACTTAGATGAACATCTCAAGGAATGACACATGAGGCAACAAGAAGACCCTGAAGACTTGTAATTTGTAATTGTAAATTCAATGTCTGTAATATGGGTCTGTAATAGTAACCTAGGTTGTGGTTTGTATTTATCTTACCTGCACATCATGCATATTGGATATATGGTGAGCTCAAAATGACCATAGGGGCTGAATGACTTTAGGGCACCTTTCGGTCGACCGGCGCTGAATTTTTGGGACTATCTCAAAACAGCCCTTGAAAAGACCCTAGTGAGAATTTAGGTCCCAACACTCACACACATAGCATATAATATATAGTAGTGTTGAAATTGTGCTTGAATTGAAAATTTCTTAGTAACTTAAGAGAGCTCGGGTGACCGAACCCTTGGAGTACAAAACTCCTTCGGCCCCCAAATGTTAACAAGTCAACATATTACCAGGCTCTCGGGTAACCGAATTAAAATGTGCTTATCTTCCTCAAACACTAGAACGCCTCGAAAGGGACAGTTCACCAACTCGGGCGACCATCCATTTTAATTCAAAAAGGACCTCGGGCAACTGAACACATGGATTCGGGCCACCAAACATTTGACCGAGCACCCGAAGTTACGAAACTTTGCTACTAACTTTGATTCGGGCTGCCGAAGGGTAATACGGGCGACTGAACTACATTGAATACCTTTTATTACTGAGTCTGGTTGAGCGACCAAACTTAGGTTCAGCCACCCTAACCCCAGCCAGTTAAAATTAATTTAATCGCAGTAAAATAGGGTCATTTCAGGCTAATTGCATTTTAATCATTTGGGACTTTTTAAATTATTCCCATCATATCCCAAACGGTTATATTTTTACCCCTGGCTATAAATATGACTTCATTTGCAAGATTAGTATAAGATTAGCAAGTAGATTAGCCAAAATATCCTCTTTTTTGAAAATACACTCTTTGGCCAAATACTCTATAATTTCCATTCCTTTGATATATTCTGAGATTGTGAGAGTTCTCTTGTGTTATTGTGATTGCTATTCTTTGCTAAATACTCCCACTTGTTTATGTGATTGTTGTTCCTTGCTAATACTCCCACTTGTATGTGTACTTGAGATTATTTCTTTGGGAGCTTAGTTTAGGTTTGTCCCACGGATTTCTCCATTATAAATCTTGTGTGGGATTAAACCAAGGAAGCTTAGGATATTTGCACTCCATTGCAAGTATCCAATAGCTTTGTTTTTGGTGTACAAAGATTTTTCAAATAAGCAAGTAATCTTTTCAAACTAGTGTTTTGCTTATTTCATTGAGGAAAATCATTTTGGAACTAGTTTGATTATCTGTTTGGTATGCTTGGAATATTGATGCGCTACTGAAATATCCTGTTTAGATTCCAAGATATTGCTTGTGTTGATTACTCATGTGCATCATACTGATTGTACTGTGTTGAATACTCTTGAGCTTCATATTGATCATACTGTGTAGAGTATTGATTGAACAAATCTTGCATCACTGAGCTTACACTATATCTATACTATTGATGTGTATGTGATTGTGCGTATTAGGGTACAAATCTTCTTTACGTGTAAGCACTATTTCTGTACCATTTGATTGTAAAATCTGAGTGTTTCTAGGCATGGCCTGAGGGAGCAGTGATCCAGCCCGATAAGGATTGGTGTAAAGGTTGAGGTCAGCCTTGTGCTAATTGACCTGGTTTGTATAGGTGTCGCTCCACCCGTTTAAGTGAGCAAGTATAGTGGTAATCTTTGTGCTTGTTAGCCAAGGCGTGGACGTAGGCAATTGGCCGAATCTCGATAACATTTATGCATGTCACCTTTACTTTACTGTTCTCTAGTGCATGTGTGTTTGATTAAATTGCTCTATTTACTTTCTAGTATACATTTTCATTACTTGCACCAGATTGACCATAGGGTTGTGAATATACTGGTGTTAGAATATTTAGCTAGGGATTAAATTTTAAAAATACCAATTCACCTCCCCCTCTCGAGATCACGACAAAGCTAACAATTGGTATCAGAGTCTCTTTACCTAAACTTAAACGTTATTTTGTAAAAGATCGAAATGGCTCATGTTGGTGTATCCCAATCTTGTGAGGGCAGGTTCTCTGCAAACCCTCCAATGTTTTCTGGTGAAAATTTTTTTGATTGGAAACTTAGAATGACTATCCTTATAAAACCATTGAATTGGAGGACTTGGAAAGTCATTACTCAAGGGGATATCGTACCTATGAAAAGTGTCAATAATGTAGAAATCCCCAAATCAGAAATTGAGCTGAATGATAATGATATGAGTTTAATTCGAATAAATTTTGATGCCATGAATATTCTATTTTATGCTTTAGATACTAATATCTTTCGTGGAGTAAGGGCATGTCAAAACGCTAAAGCAATATAGGAGGAACTTGAAAAGAGATATGGAACATCTAAGCATGAAAAGTCTATAGCTCCATGTGACTCCAGCTCAAAAAGCCATGAAGGAGGTAAATCGTGCTTTATAGCTCTAATCGATGATGAGGTAAACCCATCTCCTTTTATGTTATTAGATAATCCTGTCAAAGATTCATGTGAGGATTTGAATGATGCATTTGATTTTGAATCCTGTCAATGATACTGCTCTCTAGTGCATGTGTGTTTGATTAAATTGCTCTATTTACTTTCCAGTATACATTTTCATTACTTGCACCAGATTGACCATAGGGTTGTGAATATACTCGTCTTAGAATATTTAGCTAGAGATTATATTTTAAAAATATCAATTCACCCCCCCCCCCCTCTCTTGGGATCACGACAAAGCTAACATGATCAGATCATGGAAGCTAAAAAAATTAAAGAAGAAAATGGAGTACAAACTTAGAAAGTGATGCCGTTGCAGCACTTATTTAGGCAATTTATTGGAGATGCAAGTAGTTAACATGAAAAAACTAGTATTATACTTTTAAATCTTACATGTCCAAAGTTATCAGCTTTTCAATGGTACAAAGATATCTTTATTGCAAAAATAATGAGTAGACCAGATGGGAGATCTAGATTCTAGAAAGAAAAATTTATAAGTGGATTATCAAAATTATTTGCTCAAACAGTTAGAGATCGAGTCAAAGAAACTTTAGGATCAAATTACGAATCAATTACTTATGGTCAAATTGTTTGTGTGAACAATCATGAGGGATTAAAACTCTATAACGAGTTAAAAATCCAATCTCAAATGAAAATGAGTTTAAAAAGAATAAAGGAGAATTAGGTGATTTCTGTGCCCAGTATGGGTACGAAAGAATCAAAGCACCTTCTAAAAAACATCAGAAAAAACAACCATACAAAAGACATAAACCATCAAAAGGTTATTATAAAAAGTATGATAAAAATTATAGTAGAAAGAAAAATAAAAATTATACAAAAACTTCAAAACCTCCAACTAAAGACAAAAATCAGAAAACTTGCTTCAAATGTGGAAAAAGAGGTCACTATGCAAGAGATTGTAGAGTTAAGTAAGAAATCAAAGAAATGAATATTGGAAAGAACCTCAAAAGACAAATGCTAAATCTAATCATCAGTAGTGGATCAAACGTCTCTGAATCCACTTCATTTTCAGAATCAGAGAACGAGTTTATTAATGAGATTCAAACAAGCTCTGAAACTTCAAATAGTGATGTGTCTTCTGAAAAATCATGTCAAGAAGACATTGGATTCTACATGTGTGATAAATGCTCAAAGACAATTAATGTAATTTTCAAAAGAAAATGAAGTTATTTTTGAAATGATCGAATATATCATCCAGAAATAGAAACTAAATATTTACTTCAATTAAAAAGAAATTTGGAAAAAGATAGAACTTCAAAAATTAACAAAGGATATGATATTAATGAAATCATTGGTAGATACAAAATAAAGAATGCAAATCAAGAAAAGAACTAAGTGTTCAAGATTTACAAAGAGAAAAATAAATCAGACTAAAGAAGAAATTAAAATAATCAAAGAACAAAACGAAAAATTTAAGCAAAATATGATCCAACTACAATCAAGAATAGATAAAATCAATACAAAAGGAAAGTCAAAAATTGAAGAAATTATTAATTCTGATAACGAAGAAGATTTTCAATACCAAGAGAAACAAGTAAAAGAAATATTTCTCGAATATTTATCAAAAATCAATATTCATAAATGGTATTCTGAAATCAAAATTATGATTAATAAATCATTTGTTCTTGAAGCTCGCGCCTTGTTAGATACAGGAGCTTATATGAATTGCATTCAAGAAGGTCTTATACCTACCCGTTATTATGAAAAGACAAAAATGCAATTATATAGTGCAACCAATTCAACCTTAAAAATTCAATATAAATATCAGATGTTTATATTTGTAATCGAGAAATCTGCCTCAAAACAACATTTGTACTTGTCAAAAATATGCAACAAGAAATCATTCTTGGAACGCCATTCTTCACAATGATCTACCCATTCAAGGTAGATGAAGTTGGAATCCATACTTCAATAGGTGGCCAAAATATTTCATTCGAATTCATAGATAAAATGCAAGAAAAGGAAGTCAACACATAAAAAAATTTGGCTATAAGTAGAATTAATCTTATTTAAAACAAAAGAAAGCACATAGAATCTTTATCAAGAGAAATTTATCATAAGAAAATAGAAGAACAAATCCAAAGCCCAGAAGTTAAATCTCAAATTGATTTATTTAAGAAAAACTTGAAAAAGAAGTTTGTTCAAATTTACCAAATGTCTTTTGGAATAGAAAGAAGCATTTTGTTAAATTACCTTATACAAAAGATTTTACAGAAGATAAAATACCTACAAAAGTAAGGCCTATTCAAATGAATAAAAAATTACTTGAATATTGCAAAAAAGAAATACAAGAATTACTTAATAAAAAATTAATTCGAAAAAGTAAATCCCCTTGGAGTTGTGCAGCTTTCTATGTTCAAAATCAAGTTGAAATAGAAAGAGGGGCACCAAGACTTGTCATTAACTACAAATCATTAAATAAGACATTATAATGGATTAGGTATCCAATACCTAACAAAAAAGACTTACTCAATAGATTAAATACGACTTCAATATATTCAAATTTGACATGAAGTCAAGATTTTGGCAAATTCAAATTGTAGAAGAAGACATGTATAAAACAACATTTACGGTACTTGGGCACTACGAATGGAACGTAATACCCTTTGGCTTAAAAAATGCACCCTCAGAATTTCAAAATATTATGAATGAAATTTTCAATGCCTATACAAAATTTACTATTGTATACATTGACGACGTCCTTGTATACTCTGAGTCAATAAGTCAACACTTCAAACAATGACTGCTCAATCTACAAGAATTGAAAATCATTTGGAACAACTTTCAGAAATCAAGCTTAATAGTATTTATGAAAAAAGAGAATCTAGTAAGACAAAACCTAAATTGGAAGAACCAATACCAATCAATACTTTAGATAAAAGATCAAAAGACTTTAAGTTCGAAAAGCAAAATGAATTACTTACTCAAAAAATAGATGAACTTGTCAATAAAACCACGAATCTAAAGATTAATATGTTGTCAAAAGAAGAAGCTATAAATACTTTAGAATCAAACTTTAGAAATGAAGAAAACTTTAAATTAATAAAATCAAAAATTGGAAAAGTCAAAGCCAAAGAACTTATTACAAAAAACCAACACTTCCAAGTCTTTTATTTGAAGAAACAAATGAAATGTTACCACAAAAGATTTTTCAAGGCAATGAAATTCATGAATAGAGAATTGATGGTTTAGCAGAACACTAAATCCATGCCTTACTTCATCAAATGTCTATTGCGGCAACTGCCTTTGGGCTTCATTCACCAACAGTGAGTGAAGGACAAATTGTTGCCTTACTTACACATGGATTCGTAGGAACACTTAAAGAATGGTGGGATCATTATCTCACCTCTCATGAAAATGATCAGATCATGGAAGCTAAAAAAATTAAAGAAGAAAATGGAGTACAAACTCAGGGAAGTGATGTCGTCGCAACACTTATTTGGGCAATTTTTAGGCAATTTATTGTAGATGCAAGTAGTAAACATGAAAAAACTAGTATTATACTTTTAAATCATACATGTCCAAAATTATTAGCTTTTCAATGGTACAAAGATATTTTATTGCAAAAATAATGAGCAGACCAGATGGGAGATCTGGATTCTGGAAAGAAAAATTTATAAGTAGATTACCAAAATTATTTGCTCAAACAGTTAGAGATCGAGTTAAAGAAACTTTAGGATCAAATTACGAATCAATTACTTGTGATCAAATTGTTTGTGTAATTAATCATGAGGGATTAAAACTCTGTAACGAGTTAAAAATCCAATCTCAAATGAAAAATGAGTTTAAAAAGAATAAAGGAGAATTAGGAGATTTCTGTGCCCAGTGTGGGTACGAAAGAATCAAAGCACCTTCTAAAAAACATAAAAAAAAAACAACCATACAAAAGACATAAACCATCAAAAGGTTATTATAAAAAGTATGATAAAAATTATTATAGAAAGAAAAATAAAAATTATACAAAAACTTCAAAACCTCCAACTAAAGACAAAAATTAGAAAACTTGCTTCAATGTGGAAAAAGAGGTCACTATGCAAGAGATTGTAGAGTTAAGCAAGAAATCAAAGAAATGAATATTGAAAAGAAGCTCAAAAGACAAATGCTAAAATTAGTCATCAGTAGTGGATAAGACGTCTCTAAATCCACTTCATTTTGAGAATCAGAGAACGAGTTTATTAATGAAATTCAAACAAACTCCGAAACTTCATATAGTGATGTGTCTTCTGAAAAATCATGTCAAGAAGACATTGGATTCTGCATGTGTGATAAATGCTCAAAGACAATTAATATAATTTTAAAACAAAATGAAGTTATTTTTGAAATGATCGAATATATCAATGATCCTAAAATAAAAAATAAATATTTACTTCAATTAAAAAGAAATTTGATAAAAGATAGAACTCCAAAAATTAACTAAGGATATGATATTAACGAAATCATTGGTAGATACAAAAATAAAGAATGCAAATCAAGAAAAGAACTAAGTGTTCAAGATTAACGAAGAGAAATAAATCAGACTAAAGAAGAAATTAAAATAATCAAAGAACAAAACGAAAAATTTAAGCAAAATATGATCCAACTGCAATCAAGAATAGATAAAATAGATACAAAAGGAAAGTCAAAAATTGAAGAAATTATTAAATTCCCAATCTCCCCCAATTGAATCTCATGCCATAGAAGTTTCTTGGGATGAGATACAAGTGATTGTCTATAATATTTCCATGAAATATTAATTTCTACTTTAAGTTAAAATGGAGCTGAATTTTTTGCTTGGATCTCTTTAGAAATATTTAAATTATTTTGAAATTTTTTCTAAAGAACTTAAAATTTTAGGTAACTTTTAAGTAAATCAATTCTTATTTAATTATGATTAAAATAGTTTTTTAGATGGCTATCTTATTTTAAAAATATAGAGTTGTATTTATATCAAAATGCTTTTGCAATAAAATACCCTTAATTTTATAATAATTTTTTTCTAAGTAAAATTAAGGAATTTTAGCTTTATCTAATCCACATCCAACTTAAGAGAAAACAAAAGAAAAATAGAAACTCCCTTTTCACTTTTCTGACTTTTAAAAACTTAAATAATGCATTGTTTAGCTTAGAAGTAGACCTAATGACATTTAAATTAAATCTAAATTATATCCAAATTAGAAAAAAATATTAAGTATATTAATTTCAAATAAATAAGAATGTAATTACATTTTTAAATGAACTCAAAAGTAAAAAATAGGTTTATGCATAATTCAATTTTGGATAAGTTATTTAACTATACAAAAAGTGTTATGAGGATCAGTTTATTTTCTTTTAAGAGCCTATTAATGGGCATCCATATCTTAATTTTAAACCAATTAAGATATCAATCTTATAAAAGAGGTTTTGATTATATATCTTACTGGTCTACTAGTGTTTGTTTCGATTATTTATGCCCCTTTCATTTTTGAATGAACTCTTACAAAGTAAAGAATTGACTAATTGGTTAGGTAAAGAGCTTTTTAAATATTTAAGTGGTTAATTTATAGCATTTTTGGAGAACTTTTAAAAGTTATGCTCTTAAAACTTTTTTAAGAACTAAAGTTAACTTTTTAGTTTGCATTACTTTATTTTTTGTTTGTGTTTCCATTCTAGTTGCTCCATTCACTCTTCTTTATGATGTTTGTTAGATAACATAGGTACAAACCCTCATACATATGATGACTTGAATGATGGCAAGTGGAATAATTATTGAACGATGAAAGAGATAGTCAAGAAGAAAGCTTCAATTTGACAAACAGAGAGAATGAATTAGATAAACAAGAAGATTACGGTGATGATGACTCTTACAATGAAAATGTTGATGGTGGGGTTGAACGAGTGTCGGAAAAGCCAAGGGGTGGGTATGAGAGTTATATCGAAAAAACAAAATCACTAAGGACAATGGGATGCCGCCAATTAACATAACGAGTTAAATATATGTGTTGTAGAGGTTAGAAGAACAAACCATAGATAATGAAGTTGAATAAGCAATTATTAAAGAGAACATATGTTTGTGTTGAAGCATTAAAGAAGGGCTTTGTAGTTGGTTGTAGCCTTGTTATAAGCCTAGATGGTTGTTTCTTGAATTAAGGGAGAGGTATATTGGGCGACTTGACTATTGTAGGAAGAAATGCAAATGACTACATTTTGGTGGTTGAGGGCAAGGACTATTGGGTGTGGTTTCTATCATTGTCACATTGTGAGTAATCATAGAGAGAATTTAACGATTGACATATAAAAGGTAATCAACTTTGTATTTATTTATGTTGCTTATGCTAATAATTAATAATAACACTATGTAAGACTTGGTTCTATTATTAGAGGATTTATTCCTTGTGATTGGACATAAGTTTACATAATGCATGTGTAGACAAATTTCAAGAATGAGGGTCTAACAAGTAATTGAAGATTATATGTGGGATGTAGATAGGTTCACCAATGTTGAGCAATTTGATAAATGGCTAAAAATTATTAATGAAGTATCTCAAAAGGCTCATAATTGGGTATGTAAGAGGGTTGTAGAAGAATGGTCATGGTCTCGTTTTTTCAACATTTCCTAAATGTGATATTTTGTTGAATAGAATCTGCAAATTATTTAATGAATATATTTTGGATGTTAGGGGAAAAATCCCTTGTAAGCATGCTTTAGATTGTTATATGCAAGCTTATGTGAAGATTGTGCTTCAAAAGAGAAGTAATGAAAAAAAAAAAAGTGATGGTCTAATACATGAATTTAAAGAAGTTTAGGGGGAAAAATAGGTTGATTCATTTGGATTTTGCTTTATATAGATAGGTGATTTGATATACTAAGTTAGGTTTCAACGTGGTCAATATATAGTTGATTTAGAAAATAGGACTTCTACATATAAGAAATTGGATTTAAGAGGTATCTTATATGCATGTAAATCTTATGTGTATATTACAACAATATAAGATCAAGGACTATATTGATGACTACTATAAGGTTGGTATATATTAAAAGCTTATAAAAGCAGTGTAGGCCCAAAGTTAAGGTTCATAAGGTGCATCCCCAAGCTTGAATAGGTCTAGAATTGGAAGGCCAAATAATGCTAGGAGAAAATATAAGGAAGAGATGCAGAAGGCCAATCCTAATAAACTATATAAGAGAAAGACTAAAATGCATTACACTATTTGTGCCCAAGATAAAGGTTTCATGGGGGAAGAATATTTCCCAAAGCGTGATTGTCTATTATAATTTTCTTGAAGCATGATTGTTTTACCTTTTTCACTAGTTTGAAGAGAATTTGGAAGAATTGTCGAAGTCGTGGCCTTGTAATAAACTCGATAAATCATTTCAAGATTTGAGCTTCTTGAATCCGTATCATAACCCTTAGTTTGAATATCAAGAGTTAAAAGCTTGTATATGATTTATCTTGAAGATTCGCTCTAATATTTGGATAACATTCAAAGTATATTGGACCTTCAGCTATATTTGACTATAACATTCCTAATAAGGAGTCATGAAATTCATGATGCCTGGCATCACGAAGAATAACACGGACTTGTTTGTTTAATCCTGCTCTAGTGAGAGGGAATAGCCCTACTTGAACCATCCCGATATGAATTTTGTCATATTTAGATCTAAGGGACTCTAGATCTTCTAGATCTAAAAGTCTCTTTTGCTGTCTTAATTTAGTTGTAACTAAAGAAATTGATTTGTTAGTGACTATAAAGAAATCAAATTACATCTCAAGGAAGAATATAGAAGAAAGGAAAATTATGATATTTAGAAATAACATTTGGATAGTGAAACAATGGCCACTTGGTGAATTTGGAATTCAAATTTGGTGATGGAAGTTCATATTAGGGCCTTGTCTTGATTGAGTGTAGTGATAGCGATGAGAGAATCAATCCGTAGAAACAAGAGGGGATTTTGCAAAAAACTATGAACTCAAAAGACTAAAAATTGACAGCCAAATGGCACCAATGACCTCCTTTTGGCAACCAAATAAATCTAGTAAAGTGATCCTACATTATCCAATCAAAAACAGAATCAGACAAATCCAAACACAAATAGTTGACAATCACAACAAATCCAAACACAAATAGTTGACAATCACAATAAGAAATTAGTGTGAAACATGGATCATATACATAAGCAAATAAGAAAGGAATGAAAATTACCTCATGGGGCAAAAATCTCAATTGGATGTTTCTCCACTGATCATCAAAAAAATAATGCCAAGTGTCATAAGAACTCGGAATCTCCAATATGGTAACTTATTGTAGAATTTAATAAAAATTGAAGTCAGGTAAGAAATTACCATGAAATGCATGGAGAGAAAAAGGAAAATCAAATTACATCTCAAGGAAGAATATAGAAGAAAGGAAAATTATGATATTTAGAAATAACATTTGGATAGTGAACCAATGGCCACTTGGTGAATTTGGAATTCAAATTTGGTGATGGAAGTTCATATTAGGGCCTTGTCTTGATTGAGTGTAGTGATAGCGATCTATTGGAATAGAAAAGGAAAGATGTAGGTTTTTAGTGATGGTGCTATGGACTTGATGTTACAAGAGAGGAGAGGACTTGGCTATATTGCATATTTGTGTAATTACACCAAAGAAAAGGAAAAGGGTTTAATTGATTAGGCCTTGTTGCTTATGGTTTGAAAAATGCTAAAGAGGGTGATGTTGTGCAATTCAAATGAATAACCACATGTGGCAGTCACAAAGAGGGAAGAAGAATCGACACTAAAAGGCATGCGTCTAGGGAAGATGGTCGTCACTCGTCATGGACTCATGTGAGATACGATTGTAACCGAGGGAGATAACTAACATTCATTATACTTTAGCACATAGAGGTAATATAGGACTTCAAAAAGTGGTTTACAGGGATAGTTGAGTTGCTTTTATGACAAAGGACATAATTTGTTGGTTGATTTGTACAATTCATAAAAAATCAAATATTTATTCAAATTAAGTGTGTTATTTCGTTCTGAAATCCCCATAACGTATACTTTTATAATAAAAAAAGGAAATATTTTCAAAAATTCTATTGTTAGATATGTCTAATATACTACAATATACTTATTTTTTACTTTAACTTTATGGCAGTGTAGAATGACCATATTGTTTTAATTATTAATCCTACATTATTGCTCCAAAATGTCAACATAAACTTTTTCTAGAAAAAATGATGAGTCTAGTTTTATGAGTGGAATAAAATGTAGAATTAGATTCACAAATAGTACAAAAATTATAGTCTAACTTTTTTCGTAAGACATAGGGTTCACTTTTACAAAAACACTCATTTTAATTGTAGATATTTAAGAGTCAAATTGAATGTTTTTAGAAAGATTTATGAGTTAATTTTTAAATATAAAGGGCCTTGTCACATTTGGAGCTTTCCATAAAAATATAAAGTCATTTTACTATATGATACTCGAGTTAGTACATTTGCTTTCTAGTTAGGTGTTAACATACTTAGCCCTAAATACCAAAAAATATTTCCATATATAAGTATTAAAGCAAATAACTATCACATAATAATTCATGGAACACAAATTTATATAACGCATGCACTAATTCTTATTTGTTTTGTCATCATCAAAATCAATATGAAACCTAGTGGACTAATAGAATTGGGATCCCAAAGACATATTCGCAAATGTACGCGAGAAAGATGATTATGCATGCCAAGAACCATATGTTGCTAATTCATGTCTTCTGTGAGAGGCTCTTCAGGCAAGCTTTGTATTAATTTGCATCCCTATACAAGAGTAAGGTGCAAAGGTGGAGGGATTTGGCAAATGCCTTTTTAAAGCAATACAAGTTCAATGCGTATATAGATCCCAACCAAGCTCAATTGCAAAACATGGAAAAGAAAAAGATAGAAACCTTCTAGGAGTATGCTCAACGTTAAAGAGCATTTGCTACTCAAGTGCAGCCTTAACTCTTAGATAAGGAGAAACCTTCATTGAGACTTTGTAGGGAATCTACTATAACAAATTGGTGGAATATAACACATCCAACTTTGCAGATATAGTGGCTAATGAAGAACAATAGAAAGTGATATGAAATTTGGAAAGATGGACACTATATGTAACATCCTCATTTTTGGGGTTATTACGTTTGTACAGTTTATCAGCCTACTCAGATTATTTTAGTATTTCAAATGTGTAACTCAGCCGCCACACACTAGTAATAGCATATTTCCTCTTACTAAGTGTCGACTCATCCCAATGACTTATTATTTTTCAGGAGATCCAACTAGGTGAGCGGATAGAGATTAGCTTGTACTGCCATACAGGCAAGGGTAGGTATTTTTGAGATACTAGTGTTTTGGGATGGTTTTCAGATTATAGTTACGTCACTAGGTATTTTTGTATTGTAAATCTATATATTTCAGAATAGGGTAACTTTTTGGTATTGTATATAGTAGCTCCCAGTTTTTGTATACCGTTTCTTAGATATGTATGGTGCATAGAGTTTCTTCAGTGCTCCTTTGAGCTTGATAAATTATCAGTAGTATTACAGACAGAGAATATTTGTGTAGATGAATATAAAAAAAATAATATTAAAGAAATAGCAGATCGTTACATACTCATTTGGTGAGTATCTACTAGAAGGCTGACGCTCCCTGGTGGATCTTTTTATTTAGGGTTCTACTGTTGGAGCTTCTTGATCACCTTCAACTATTGGTTCATGTTCCCTATTATCATTATGCTCTTCTTGTGGTTGTGATGGTGAATTTGGAATCAGTTTGATTGGATTCCTGAGAACATGCTTTGGATTAGCGGCCTTCTCACAATCGTCAATAGTTTGGTCTTCAAAGAACACCATATCTTTGCTTCAGATGACTTTCCTATTCTTTGGATCCCATAATTTGTAGCTGAACTCATCAATACCATAACTGAAAAAGATGCACTCTTTTTTCTTTGCATCAAGTTTGGTCCTTTCATCCCAAGGAATATGGACAAAAGCTCTACAACCAAACACCTTTAAGTATTTATAAGATACATCTTTCCTAGTCCAGATCCTTTCAGGAATGTCACCTCCTAAAGGAACTGAAGGAGAAAGGTTGATGAGGTTAACTGATGTCATTAACGCCTCATCCTAGAAGGATTTTGGCAGTCTTGAATGAGAGAGCATGCAAATAATCTTGTTGCAAATGGTTCTATTCATCCTTTCTGCAATGTCGTTATGTTGAGGAGTCTTGGGAATTGGCTTCTCAAGCTTGATGCCTTGGATTCTGCAATACTCTTCAAATGGCCCAATTTATTCACCACCTTTGTTTGAGTGAACACATTTGAGCTTTTTCCCACTTTGTCTTTCAACATTGGCCTGAAACTTCTTAAACATATCTAACACCTGGTCTTTACTTTTCAAATGATAAGCCCACACTTTTCTAGAGTGATCATCAATGAATGTAACAAAATACAATGATCCACCAATACTTTTATCATTTATAAAACACACATCAGTATAAACTAGATCTAGAATATGTTTTCTCCTAAATGAGGGGTTCTTTCGAAATGCAACTCTATGTTGTTTACTAGATAAACAATGAGTACAATTCTTTAAAGAATTACCAGAGAAATTTTGAAGGAGTTTTTTCCTTGCAAGAATATGGAGTCCCTTCTCGCTCATGTGGCCAAGTCTGTTGTGTCATAACTCAGTGGTGACTTCATTTTCTATAGTATTCACATCTCCTGCACAGAGTTTCTTAACTTGAGTGTAGTATAAGCTAGCATCCTTCTTTCCTTTGGCCACCACCAAATTCCCTTTATTAAGCTTCCAGACTCTATTACCAAAATAGCTTTCATAACCCATGTCATCAAGTTAACCTGTGGAGATCAGGTTAAGGCGAATGTCTGGTACATGCCGAACATCCTTCAGTAGTAGCTTGCAGCTAACATTTTTTTCTATCAACACGTCTTCTTTGCCAACAACTTTGCATTTGACTTCATTTCCCATCTTAACAAAGCCATAATCATCACATTTGTAAGATGAGAAGAAGTCTCTTCGTGCTGTTACATGGAATGATATTGGAGAGTCAATTGTCCATGTTGTGTCTTGGCAAATGAGGTTAACGCATCCTTTCTCACACACCACGTAAGTTTCTCCTTCATCAGAAGTCACAGTTGTAATGCCCCGACCCGCCATGTGGGGTGTAGGGTATTATTTCTCTATACTATAGTCTCTGATACCACAATTATCAAATACGCAACGAAAATAATTTAGAGCACCTCAAATACATTACCAGAGTTCTATACCATTACCATATAAGTACCTCCAAACAACATTATTACAACCCAAGGTTTTAAAAACAAAACATGTAAGTTCCATATCTTATAACCACTTACAGTAACTACAATAACTACACCTTTCCTCAAAGCTCTCTAAGCTCCGTCTCTTGCAGGTCTTAAAAATTTAATAATTCGTTGGGGTGAGACACCTCTCAATAAGAAGGGATATATTATCATTAGTGAGTAGCTAACATGAGTTTTTGTATGGACAAAATGTAACCTTTATATTAACTTTAAGAAACACTGCATTTAAAATGTAACTCGCACCTATATAATTAGGTAAACATTCTTTCCATTTCATTCATACATAATTCTACCATATACTTTCATTCCATTCATAACATAATTCTATCATTATATATAGAAGAACCTTTCTGTCTGGCAATCATGTAACATCATGAATCCACCCCACATGATCGGGTTATGCGGCCCAAAAGCTGGACTCAGCTCGGCTGATCAGGCCAAAGTTAAATCAATTAAGTCTTGTTTGTAAGTACAATTTGCCAACCCCGTCTTGACTAGTATAAAGGGGGGTACAAACCCGTGCTGACCCATATACTGGGGGGGTACATCCTCATGCTGACCCGCGTATATAGGGAGGGAACACTACTCTTCTCTGGCCAAGTCGACTATCCCATACCAACACTTTCACCCTACAGTGTGGCTGCACTATACTTCCGCTAGTAGCTTCGGTACCGAGCTTTCACGTGATCATTAATCATTTCATTTATCACTTATCATTTCTGTGGCCCGTACACCACCGTACCCTTTATTACTTCAATATTCATGGATTCTTTTAACAATTCTCGAAAAACCAGTATACTACCATACATTTCTAATATAGCATCATAAAAATCACTACAGACTGTATAACATAATTTAATCTCATGCCACACGATTTGGATATTAATTCATACTTTCATAAATAAACCTGAGAAAAGGATATCATAACATATTCGTATATTCTGCTGAAAACATGGGAATGATCATCTCCACAATTTAATTTAACAATGTTCTATTTCGAATGAAAATGAAGATAATCAACCCTTCTCACTTTAATCTTTCACAAGCACATGTATAATAACTCAAAACCCTTAGTTCATACACCCAATTCATTCAGAAAAATCATGTATAATTTCTGTAATCAGATACCCAGTTTTAAATGGTTCACCTTTCGAAAATAACTAATACAATCCCATTTCTTTACTTATACTCAACTTTAACCGGTTGAATTTCACAAATACAACTATCATAATACTCATATATCCATATATGACAGTTTAATCGGTTCAATTTAGAAAACAAGCAGACATAATATATTCCCCTTACATATTTCTGAAAATATGCCTAAAACGTTCAGGAAATGGAGACCCTAGCTTTTCAAAACTACTGCGAGAAATGATCCGACAAGCTAAGAATGGAGAGAGAGACGATCAGGGAGCGAGAGCGGACTCCGGTTGGCCTTAGGAGAGAGAAAGACACATGAGGGATGAGAGAAATTGAAACCCTAACTTTTAGAGAGAGAGAGAGAGAGAGAAAAGAAATTTCCTAAAAAATAATGAGTGAACTTCTATTCATAGGCAAGCTGCCCCACACAAAATCGTCGAACAGTTTTTTAAGACTTCCTTAAACCGTCGATGGTTTGGCCTGTTCCAAACCCATTTCCTTCTTTTCTTTTCCTCTTCTTTTCTTTTCATTTCTTTCCATTCATTTCTATTTTATTTTATTTATTTTTCTTGGTTTGGGTCTCTACAACAGGTGCACTACTTTTGTCCTCCTCTTTCTAGTCTTCGTTGGTTTGCTTTGCCTTCCATTTCCAACAATCCTTCTTTATATGTCCAGGATTATTACAATAATAATAGGTGAAGTTACCCCTTGATTTTGATCTGCCTCTGGACTTGCTTTTGGACCTACCTGTGTTCTTGTCTCCTTGGGAATATCTTCTTCTGCCCCTCTTAGTGACCATCGCTTGTCCTTGAGAGTGAGTGGATAAGTCTTGCTCAGCTCTTCTATTGCCTTCTCTAGTGATGTTATCCTTCACCATACTCAAGGTTACCTTTCCATTTGGTGCTGAATTACTGAGAGCTACCACCAGTTTCTCCCAGCTATCTGGTAATGAACTTAACAAAATCAATGCTTGAATTTCATCTGCAATAGTTAGTTCCATGCTTGCCAGATTATCAAGAATTTCATTAAATTTATCCAAGTGATTTGAAACATTTTTTCCATCACATAATTTTAAATTCACAAGTATTCTTATCATGAAGACTTTGTTCAAGGCATTCTTTGGCTCGTACATCTCTCCCAAATGTTACCAAAGTTTGTAGGCATCTGTTTCTTTGGTTGTATCACGAATTGCCCTCGTCTTAACCCACTATCTTATAACACCGATAGCTTTTCTGTTGAGATTCTTCCAATCAGAATCAGTTTTTCCATTTGGCATGATCCCTTTGCATTCAATGGGATCAAACAGATCTTTATAGTACAACAAAACTTCCATCATTGTCTTCCAGATGGAATAATTTGTCTCTGTAAATCTGATCATGGAACTGCTGCCAAGACTTGTACTTCCTCTATTTAATATGCTTTGGTACTGTGCGTGGACAACTATAGTAAACAATATTGCTATAGTATAATCTCAAAAATTAAGAACAGATCTAGTTATGAAGGCGGTATCAATACACATCAATAAAACCTACCATTAAGGTGGTATTGATACACAGAAATAAAACCTATCGTCAAGGCGGTATTAATATACAAAAAATAAAACCTACCAACAAGGCGGTAAACCACTAGCTCTGATACCAATTGTTGGGATATGAATCCCACCCAATATCAAATGACACACACAAATAACACACAAGATTTACATGGGTCGGCCAATTTAGCCTACGTCCACGGGAGGGGAGTAACTTCACTATATCTATGGGTATATAGTGAAGGAGGAGGAGGATTACAACAATTAATATCCTTACCTCCTTTTTAATAAATGATGCGGGCCCCAACACATGATACATGATTTTATTGATGCTAATATCTTGAGGTTTCAAAACAAAGAAAGAGATAAAATTCAAATATCAAGTCCAATCCATTGCCAAATCGTAAAGGTCCTTCTGTGGATAGTCTGGAGATGAATTAGTTATCTCAATGAAAGAAAGATGATCTAGTTACCTTTGCTATGTTGCATCTTTATTATCATTGTTATGTGGTTCTTCAACAATGAACTTTTTCACTAAGGGCTTAGCTTATGGCTGCTAGTGAACTTTTTTTGTTTTAATAAGTAGGTATTTTTCCTTTCATTTTTAAATTGAATGAGCTGGACGGTTTTCCCTTTGAATCCAAGTGTGCCTTTATTGCTTTCTATTTGCCTATCTTGTGGATTTGTACCTGTGGTTGTTCTTTTCTTTAACATGTATTGTTAGTCATCCCAGCTGCGAGTATATAGTCTAGAGGGGGGGTGAATAGACTCTTTTCGTGGAATACGTATTTTTCTATAAAATAAAATCTCTTAACAAGATACAAGAAATTATATCACAATATAAGTAAATGTAAATCATGCACAAGACAAATAAAAATGAAGAGAAGGGTAGAGAAAATTAGCATCGGTATTTTTACGTGGTTTAGCACCAAGCCTACGTCCACGCCTTGGGACCAACCCAAGGATTCCACAATCCACTAAGGAACTCCTTCACTGGCTGAGAAGTCTTGCAACTCGGGAACAAATCCCTTCCACTCTCACAAAGAGTCTTCACTCGGGAACAAATCCCTACCCGCTTACAAAGAGTCTCTTCGGTTCACAAAGAACCTTCACCAAACGGTTCACAAAGAACCTTTACAAGAAGATGATGGAAATACAATATGATGCTCCTCAAATGAGCAAATATTAAATACAAAACAAACCTCACACTATCTCTCAAGTAATGAATCAAACACAATTAAAGAGAAAGAGAGAAAGAGAATTGTAAATGAAGAACAACAATGCAAAGTGCTAGGTGCTTAGGTTTTGGTATAAAAAGATGTTTTTTATTAAGAATGATCAAAAGCCTTCAAAACCATGTTAATACAAGTCTAATAGCTTGTATTTATAGTCCAAGAGCCAAAAGAGCTGTTAACTAGTCGTTGGGGGGAAGAAAAGATATTTTATTTGGTAAACTAGCAGTTTTACACCCGTTAACGTCATTTTGCCCATTCGACTCGTTGACGAGTCCCCTGTTCTCGTCAACTGGTTATACACTGCCACTCGTCGACAAATCCCCTATGTTCGTTGATGAGTGCCCTGAATTAGAAAAAGTCATTAACATGAAAGTTCTGGAATTTTGTCTTAACTTTCCAAGGACACCAAGATCATCCTTTTTGTGCTTTTCTAGCAAACGTTATGCCCCAAATACCAAAAGGTATTCAGGACTTAAGGCTGCACTACGATAGTGATGATTGCTTTGTTTTTCCTTATCAAAAAGCATTTTAATGATTCAAAACATTCTTGGACAAAATTATATGAAATATATTAAATCTAATGAAGATTAAAACTTGTTCAAATAAGTTTCCTTTTGAATATAAGATATCTTGATTAATAAAACGCGTTTGAAAACCCATTTTGATATCTTATATGCTTAGTATGTCCTTTTATAAATATATTTGACTTTCTTTGAACCTTTAGGACATAAAACTTGTTTTAACAAAATCAGGACTAAGCATAAAAATGTTCTTAAAACTAGGATGTTAAAAACTTGTCCCTTTGAAAACATATTTGAGTTTTAAGATTCATTTGACAAACTCTTGTTTTAACTTAGAAAACTATGAATATTGAGTTTGTGACTTTAGTACAATCCTATATACTCATGTGTCCTAGTATGCATGCATTTGCTCAAATCTTGCTCAGAAATCATGCAAGAAACACACTCGCAAAAGTTACAAAACATACTACCTCACACAATCCTTATTACAAATAATTCTACAATTACGCTTCCTTTGGTTGTGCTTGGGTCCTTCCGAGTATGTGTCCGTATGATCATTCCTGCTTGACGACTACTTGGTTTGATCTTTACCTTCGATTCAGTACTCCATGAACGAGTACCTGTGCTGAACAAGATTTGCAAAGATAGGAAAACACTAGGAATAATACAAATAGGCTAATATCATCAAAACACATTAAACGATGATGGTAAAGCCACCAAGGCTAACATGTATGTCTTTTTATTGGCCTTTTTACTTCTGTATGATTGTTGCCTTGCACCCTGTGAGATAACATTGATTGTAATAGTAGAACCTCAAACCATCCCATGGTGGGAAGGAGTTGAATATCTAGTAGAGCTCTCGATATGGTTGGTGATTGTGTCACACCTTGAGATTCTAAGAATAAGATTGATGGTATTTTTTGCAAGATGTCTCTATAAACCATTTTCAGCAAGTAGTTAGTACAAATGATATAGAATTTCATACATGAAAATCCAAATTTGATTAAACAAGTTGTTGGGTCTTAATGTGTTAAAATAAGAATCTATGATGAATGTCCATGTTTGATAACTAAATTATACTATATCTACCTGAAATTAGGAATAGCTTCCCAAGAGGGGGGGGGGTGAATTGGATTTTTTTTTTTAAAAATAGTCCCTTTAGGATTAGTTCTTTTAAGTTGTAAATCTTAGAAACAATCACAATTAATGACAGCAAGATTAAACACTCAATTTATGTAATAATATATGTGAAAATTTGCTGCACTCAGTATAAGCCCTGTATCACAATTATTCTTCTTTCCGATGTTCAGTTTTTAAATAAACTTTCAGATTAATAGGTCAAGGATAATCAACCAACGTAGTCCCTTTCGATTTCCACAATCAATGCTGATTTATCCAAAATGAATTACCTTCTGGTCTATTTAACAACCAAACATTCAGAATTGAAATTTAAAGCTACCACGTAGATTATATCCTTGAAAAATAAAGAGTACAGTAGAGAAAGAAGAACACAAGGATTTTTACGAGGTTCGGCTTCAACACAGCCTACGTCCTCGCCCTTGGCCAAACCGCCAAAGGATTCACTATTACCGTTCCTTTATTAGCCGGAACAAAATCAGTTACAAGCACTCCTTGGGTAAGGCTAGAGCCCGCCTTCTCTAAACAATCTCCCCTTATTTGGTCCAACGATTCAATACTCAAATTGTCAACAAATCCTGTTACAAAGATAGAAAAACAACACGTACAAGAACTTGCTCCTCAAAAAGCTGATTAGTATAGATTTGAAACACTTATGCACTTCAGTAAATTCAAAATATGAATTTCAGAATGAAGCTCTTAGAAACTTATCACCATAGGTATCTTTCAATGAAAGAATTAGCAACTCGATGATCAAACACAGTGAGAGATTCAGCAAAAACTTCTCTTAATTTCGAACAAGGATGAGAGCAATTTGAAGCACTTTCAGATATTCAGAATGAGAGAGAGTATGACAGCAGAATGTGATTTCTTAATGATCTTGGTGATAAAATCAATGTATCTAAGGGGTATTTATAGATGTAGAAAACCTTCTTACTTGTTCCCCAAAGGATACTCAGACTTGTTTGCATATATTAAACTTATTTGAGTTTCCAAATATTTGAATTTCAAAAATTATATCCGTTGGAAAACAGAAAAATGCCGTGAGGCAAACGACTGTGAAGTCCTAGCAGTCGTCTGTTCATTTAATATAATTGTAAAAATCATAGGCAAAAAGGTGGCAGTCGTCTGTCCCTTGAGTGACAGTCGTCTGTCACTAGAATATGAGGTGACAGTTGTCTGCCCATATGGTGACAGTTGTCTGTCCATGTGTAAATTTAAGCCTTTCAGTAACATAGAAGGTGGACAGTCGTCTGGTGAAACCTACACAGTCTTCTTACTTTTCACTGACAGTCGTCTGTCAGGCTTTTGTGTTTCAGTTTTAAGCCTTGTTAATTTAGCCAATCGTCTGTCTAATAACAGACAGTCGTCTGTCCACTTACAATTTTTCTTTTCTAGTCAATTTTTGATTTCTCTCTCATTGTTGCTTGGAATATAGATTTGTTTTAATTTTAAAAACATGTTCCAAGTTTTTATCTTAAGGTCTCTAAGTATCTTTGCCTAATGAGTTTCAAAATGAAAACTTCATATTTGAATAACTTAAAGTACTTACAAAGACTCGTCCTAAGTACTCAAAAATTCTTCTTTGCTCTAAACTTTCTTTGTTGCTAGTCTCTGATCTCTCAGAATTGTCTGATCTTTCATCTCTTTAAACCCTCTTGATATTTCTTCATCAATTCAGACTTTGAGCTCTCATGTTGATTTTCTTTAATCTTCACGCTTTTATGGTCTTTAGACTTTGATCCATACTATCAGACTTTGATCCATGCTACATGAGTACTTTCAATATGGATTCCTGAGAAAACACAACACTCAATCGAAGCATGTTAAGTCCTACTTGTTTTTTAGCATCAAAATGGAGTATTAAACCTTGTAAGGCCAACACTACCTCAAAATGTGTCAATCATTACTAGCCAATTGAGTCTTTATGATAATTGTTTCAATGTTATCCCTAGATTATACTGTTATTTTTTCATATACTTCAAGTTAAAAATTAAGATTTCAAAAGGATGAAGTCCAAGATGATAAGAGACCCTCTTTTCAGCTATCCTTACGTTAAAACATTCCATTTCTTATCCTTTTCAGCATAAAATATTCCTTTATGAAAATATGGTCTAAGGATCACCCCCTATATTAGGGGAATTCAATGCAAAAGCTTCTCTACACTAGGGCAGTTTTTGTTACGATGAAGAAAAAAGAAAAATAGAATAAGAAAAATGAAAAAGAATTGACATACAATAAGAAAAGAGGATATAAAAAAAAGCAAAAGAAATGCGATAGGTTAGAAAAAGAAAGAAAATGGAAGAGAAAATAGGTAAAATGACAAATGTAGAAGAAGTGAAAGCAAAAGAGAAAACAAAAGCAAAAATTGATTCTTGAGCATTTCAACAGCCCCAAAGTTCACTTTGAGCTTATAATGCCCTTTCTTGTTCTACCCCAAGCCCCAACTTGATTACAATAAAAAACAAAAGTCATATTAGACTAACTTCACCATCTTTTTCTTAGTTAAATTTAGAACAAATTACGACAGGATTTAATCCCACAGAGGGTATGTAGGTAGCCTGTTACTTAACAATAGATTTAGTCCAAATTATAATCATTTAAGAGCATTGGAGCATATGAACATTAGTGAGTTTTTGAACTCATCCTTTGACTTATGAGAGTTTTGTAATGTTTGACCACAATTTTTGTCCTATTTAAAAGTTCATATAGAGATTCATGTTTTTTTTACAATAGATTTGGCATGCTTGTTCTAAGATCAAGTTTTGAAATTAAATATATGCATAGAGTATTGTGCAGACACAAGTCAATTCTTGATAGAAATGAAACCAAGAGGGAATATCAGCATTCAAAAAGAAAAAATTGACAAAAAGAAAAGAAAGAAAAAAAAAATAGAGGAACATTTCTGTTGTGTTTGGTGGCTCATTTCTTGGAATGGTTAACATACACAAAGAGGAGAACATAGTTAATGTCAGCATTCTAGGGAAATCCGTCAATGGTTTTCTGAAACCATTGATGATTTTATTGAAATTTCAAAAATCTCAGAAATCTACTCTCGGTATTTTAATCTGTCAAAGGTTTCAAAAAAATCGTCGACGATTTTGTTCTGGGCAGTGAGGCTGAATTCAAAATTTGAATTGACCGCTAAGTTGGTTGGGTTTTGGGGGGAAATCTCCTAAGGAAACTTTATTTATACACTTGTTTGAGTGTATTGAGAGAAGAAGATCATTGTAAATTGTATTGTATTGTCTCTTTTGACATTTACATAGTAAAAATCTTTGCTGATTACTCCCGTGGATGTAGGCATTGCCGAACCACGTAAATTTTTGTGTTGTTTGTTCTTGCTTTCAGATATACTATGTGTGTGTTCTATATTTGTCCTTCATTGATTGCTGTGTTTATATTCCGTTGTGCAAATACAATTTTATTCACAACAATTGGTATCAAAGAGTTGTTGTTATGCCATGAAGCACTTCAACTGCAAAATTTGAAGTTGTCAAATTTGATGAAATAGAAAACTTCGGTTTGTGGCAAAGGAGAGTGAAAGATTTGCTTGTACAACAAAAGATGGTGAAGACTTTATATGGTGTTCAACCAGAAGATATGGATTAGGCTAATTGGAGAGAATTAGAGGCAAAGGTTGTTGCTACAATACGATTATGTTTGGCCGACGAAGTACTATATCATGTCATGGAGGAAGATTCTCCTGCAGTTGTTTGGCAAAAGCTTGAAAGCCAGTACATGTTCAAA
Organism: Malania oleifera; assembly: GCF_029873635.1. Taxonomy (NCBI): domain Eukaryota; kingdom Viridiplantae; phylum Streptophyta; class Magnoliopsida; order Santalales; family Ximeniaceae; genus Malania; species Malania oleifera. Next base: position 61,747,258 of record NC_080425.1, read on the forward strand.
TCCCTTATTAACAAATTATTCCTTAAGTAGCATCTTTATTAGCTTAATATGGTTGATGGTTCGAACTTGAATCATATCAACACATTTAATCAAATCACAAGTGATTTAATGCCTGTTGACGTGAAGTCTGAAGAGGATGATAAGGCATTGATGCTACTAAATTCTTTGCGAATGGCTCATACATATGAAAATTTAGTTACCACTCTTACATAGGGGAAAGAGACCCTAAACTTGGAAGAGGTGACAAGTGCCTTGTTGGGTTTTCAGCGATGAAAATTCACACGGAGAAGGACTTGTGGTGAAAGGTAACTATGATCGTAGGAAAGGAAAATTTAGAAATAAATTAAGTCAAAAATCCCGAACTCAATCTAAGAAAAAAAAAGGATATCCGGTGTTATAAGTGCGGTAAAAAAGGGCACGTTAAACTGGAGTGTCCGGATTGGAAGAAAGGAAATGCTGAAAAACATGAAGGGACTTCAAAATCAGCGAATGTAGTTCAAGAGTGAAATTCATTTTGTAGTTATGGTGATATACTTTTAGTTTCGTCAGGATCAGATCGCCTCATTGACTCATGGATTCTAGATTCGACATGTTCTTACCATATGACTCCAAATAAGGAGTGGTTCAGCACTTACAAGTTGGTAAATTCAGGTTCAATTCTTATAGGTAATGATGTCTCATGTAAGATCATTGACATTGGAAATGTTAGAATTAAAATGATTGATGGTGCTGTGAGAACCTTGAGTAATGTATGACACATACTGGACTTATGGAAGAGTCTCATCTCACTTGGCACTTTGGATTGTAATGGATTTAATTATAAGTCTGAAAGTGGGATTATGAAAGTGTGGCAAGGTAATCTGGTAGTGATGAAAGGGCAAAAGTTAGATGGTAATATTTATACATTGCAGGGAACTACAATTGTACGTGGAGTTGTAGCCGTAGATACTAAATTTGATGAAATTGTTTTGTGACATATGCAGCTTGGGCATATGGGTGAACATAGTATGAAAGAACTTTACAAAAGGAAACTCTTGAAAGGTATGAAAGCATGTAAGCTGAATTTTTGCAAGATTTGTGTTCTTGGGAAACAAAATAGAGCAAAATTCGAATAAACTATTCACAAGAAGAAAGGTATTCTTAATTACATACATTCAGATGTTTGGGGGCCGATTAGAGTAGCATCAAGAGGTGGACATGTTTATTATGTGAGTTTTGTTGACGACTACTCACGAAAAGTCTGGGTATACTTCATGCAACACAAGTCTAATGCATTTGCCAGGTTTAAGTTATGGAAAGCTGAAGTGGAAAACTAGACGAGGAGGAGAATCAAATGTCTCAGGTAAGACAATAGGACCGAGTATGTTGATTCTAGGTTCATGGAATTTTGTGAGCAGCAGGGCATTAAGAGACATTTCACTGTTTGCTGAATAACTAAGCAAAATGGTGTGGCTGGAATGATGAACCCCAAACTCTAGTTGAAAGAGTTCGGTGTCTCAGGATTAATGTAAGGCTACTAAAGAACTTCTAAACCGAGGTTGTTAGTATGACTTGTTTCTTAGTAAACCGAACACCAAGAGCATCACTAAAGGGGAAAGTGGCTGACAAGGTATGGACGGAAAATGCAATAGACTATTTCAGATTGAAGGTATTTGGTTGTCCGACATATGTTCATGTGTCTAGTGAGGAGAGATCGCAGTTTGACGCAAAGTCTTAACGTTGTATCTTTTTGGGATATCAAAAAGGTGTGAAGGGGTACAAGTTGTGGGATCCAATGACAAATAAGGTGGTAATAAGTAGGGATGTAGTTTGGTGAAGTGTACTCAAGTTGATGATGAAAAGAAACAGGACTAGAAAACTGAAGCAGAGACAAACATGTTGTGTAGGTGGAGTTAGAAACTTAAGACAATGATAATCATCTTGGTCCGAACTCCAGTTGTAGGGAATTCTAACTTGTAAAACTAGCAAGTTGACAATATTCCTGTACGGAGATCTAGGTGCACTATCAAACTACCGTTAAGGTATAGGTTTGAAGAGTTAGTATTTTATGCTTTCATTACCAATTGCAATGATCTAACTACATTTCAAAAGGTAGTGCACGACTAGGAGAAAAGTAGATGAATGAGTGCTATGGTTTAGGAAATAGAATCAGTACATAAGAATCAAACTTGAGAGTTGGTGGAGCTTTCAAATGGGAAGAGGACGATAGATTGTAAATGAGTATATAGGAAGAAGGAAGCAATTTCAAAAAAGGAAGGAGAGAAATTCAAGGCACGGTTAGTGGCAAAATGGTACTCACAGAAAAAAGGAATAAATTATAATGAAATATTTTCACCTGTGGTTCGACACACTTTCATTAGGGTAGTGTTGGGATTAGTAGCTCATTATGATTTGCATTTGGAACAAATGAATATGAAGATAGCGTTTCTTAATGGTGACTTGGAAGAACTTATTTATATGGTACAACCGGAGGGATTCAGTGAACCGGGGAAAGAACACTTAGTTTGCAAGTTGAAGATGTGAGTATGACTATTGCATGTATGTGAATAAGTTTGATGATGGTTCTCTTATTTTCTTGCTGCTATATGTCGATGACATGTTAATAGTTATGAAAGATTTAACTAAGGTAAATCAGTTAAAGGATCTGTTGCATAAAGAGTTTGACATGAAAGATCTTAGTCCAGTCAAGAAGATACTTGGGATAGAGATTCGCCGGGACAGAACTGTAGGGAGGTTGTGATTATCTCAGGATGGTTATATGGAGAAGGTGTTGGAAAGGTTCAGCATGACTGATGCTTAACCGGTATGTACACCTCTAGCAAGTCACTTTAAATTGTCTATTGCTGAATGCCCAAGTACAGATGATGATATCCATGACATGTCGAAGGTCCCCTATGCTAGTGTCGTGGGGAGTTTAATGTATGTCATGGTGTGTACAAGACTAGACTTAACACATACAGTGAGTGTGGTGAGTAAGTTTCTTTCCAATCCAGGTAGACAACACTAGGAAACTGTCAAATTGATTTTTAGATACTTACGGGGTACTTCCAGTTATAACATCATGTTCGGCAAGCAACATGATAGTCCATTAGTTGTGGGGTTTGTTGATGCTGATTATGCAGGGGATATAGATGACAGAAGGTCTACAACAAGTTATGCCTTTACCCATGTGGGAGGACCTATATGTTTGAGGTCCATGGTACAATCCTTGGTAGCATTGTATACAATTGAATTTGAATACATAACAGTTGCCGAAGCTACAAAAAAAGTCTTATGGCTTACCGGTTTGGTCAAAGAGCTGGGTATACGGTAAGGCGGAGTTGTGCTGTATTGTGATAGTCAGAGTGCTATTTAATTGGCGAAGAATCAAGTGTACCATGCTATAACCAAACATATTATTGTGAGGTTCCACAGGATTCAGGAATTGATTACTTCAGGTGAACTTGTATTGGAGAAGGTTCATTTCTTGGAATGGTTAACATACACAAGGAGGAAAACATAGTTAATATAAACATTATATGGAAATCTGTCGACGGTTTTCTGAAACCATTGACCGTTTTACTGAAATTTCAAAAATCTCAAAAATTTGCTTTCGGTATTTTATTCTGTTGACGGTTTTATTCGTAGTAGCGAGGTTGAATTCAAAATTTGAATTCGAACATTAAGTTGGTTGGGTTTTGGTGGGAAACCTCCGAAGGAAACTTTATTTATACACTTGTTTGAGTGTATTGAGAGAAGAAGATCATTGTAAATTGTATTGTATTGTCTCTTTTGATATTTACATAGTGAAAACCTTTGTCGATTGCTCCCGTAGATGTAAGCATTGCCGAACCACGTAAATCTTCTTATTGTTTGTTCTTGCTTTCAAATATACTACGTGCATGTTCTATATTTGTCCTTCATTGATTGTTGCGTTTATATTCTGTTGCACAAATGCAATTTTATTCACAACAATTTCCTACCTTGATACTAATACAATTCTATTTTAAAGCGGATCAAATTAGTTAAGTCATATATAAAGTTCATCAAAATTATTACATTGGAATGTTAATAGTCATTTTTTGACCAAATATTTCATAATTTTGTTGAACATTTTTAAAATTGAGTTGAAACAAAGAGAGAAGGAAATTTGTGCAAGATGATCGACTAATCACTTAATGGTGGTGAACCATTTCTAGTATTTTGTGTTTTTTTCACAATATGTGAAGAATTTTTGGTGCTACCTTTATGATGAACGACTAGTTCCATGAGACTTGTCCATCTTAAATTTAAAATTTGAATTCATTTGATTTGATTGGTTATTGATTTCAAAGGGTGTCAAATTTCTTGATTGTTGCGACATGTCAAACAATGAATGAGATGGATGTTAATTGAAATAAAATCTCTAATTTAACAACACTATAAACTTTTTATTTCAGCATTCCTCAAAATTCATTTAATTTGTCTTATTTTTTCAAACTTTATTGTTTTAAATTTTTTTTTAATAAGTATTGGTGCTGGACAAATTGCCGAAAATATCTTTGATTTCCACGTGTGCGGGGACGTTTTCGATTTATCCAGGTGGCTTCAATCTATCTATTTATTTATATCTGTTTTTTCTGGGTTAATAACATGGTTCCACGAAAGCTCCAGCGTGACCCGTGTTACAACTTAAATTTACCCAGCACGCACCGAGTCTCTGCAACTCAAAAACACTCCCAACTGAATCCTCTCTCTCTCTCTCTCTCTCTCTCTCTCAATGCTAATGTCGCTTTCCTTGCAAGCTCCGCCCTCACCAGTTCTCTCCTCTTCGTCTCTTCAGGTGAATCTCAATCTCTCTCTCTCTCTCTCTCTCATGGAATTCATTCTTGTTGATTGAACAGGAGGGAAGATTGAAGTTCTTAGCTCGATCCGCGGCTCCTCATTCCCTCTTCAAGCTTCGGAGGTCGCTTCCTCAAATTCGCGCTATCGGCTTCTCATCTTCCCTCGACGCTGGTTCTCTCTCTCTCTCTGATGTTCAAATTTGCTATCATTGATTGCGTATTAATCGCTGGTTTTCTTATATTTTTCCGGTTCTTTCTAGGTGTTAGTAGTGAGTTGGATGCTGTTTCGAGCTTCAGTGAGATCGTTCCGGACACTGTCGTTTTCGATGACTTCGAGAGGCAAGCTTTATAATTTTCGGAATTTTGTTTGATTTGTAGTAGCATTTGATAATCTATTGTGATTTTTTTGAAAGTATAGGTTTCCACCAACTGCTGCCACTGTTAGCTCCTCTCTTCTCTTAGGTATCTGTGGCCTTCCTGATAGTATGTTTAGGGTAAGTCATCAACTTTGCTGAAATTAATTATTACATCTTTGCATGCACCTGTTTATTTATTTTGGTTCATGTTGTGAGTGTAGAGTGCAGTGGAAACGGCCTTGGCGGATTCACAGTGTTATGCAGCGGAGAGTTCAGTTCGATTGTCCTGTTTCTTTAACAAGGTTGCTTATGACTGTAGTGTAATCTTCCCCATTAAGTGTATTAAAATTTATGTTATTACTCGTTTGGCTGACTGTATGTACAAAAATTGATATTGAAAGTATAGGCCTTGGTGAATGTTGGGGCTGATCTGGCAAAATTAGTCCCAGGTCGAGTCTCGACTGAAGTGGATGCACGCCTTGCCTATGACACGCATGGCATTATTAGAAAGGTAACCTTTCTTCCCTCTTCTTCCTTTTTCTCATGTTGATTTATTGGTGTTTCGTTCTGGAAATATCTGTAGGTTTTATGGTTTGTTGAGTGATAGAATTAAAACACCTGGATTTTCCTTTTTCTGCATTGAAGAAGCCAAAAATTTTTTATTGGTTGTTTTATTTCTCTTTTTTACATATTCAGGTTAATCTTGGGTTGGTAAATGATAAATTGAGAATGTATGCTAGCTCTTCCTCTTCCTCTTTCTCTCCTGCTTTTTTTTTTTTCTAGCCAAGAAGATTTGGTGTAGTGGGATGCGAGCGGAAGAGTAAAAGGTTACCCCTAATAATTTACGACCCTTCTGTACAGCTTAGAAAATTCTGAAATAATTAAATATGCCCAAAATGATGACACGAGGATCACCCCTAAAATACCATAAAATGCTGATCCTATTTCAACAGGGAACAAAAATCACAATTGGGAAATTGCCAAAAATAACATATATCTGTCAATGTCTATTGAAACAACAAAATTTGGGGTCTAAGTTGGCTCAAGTCTTGTAAATTCATGCTGAAGATCATAAAAAAATTAACACCCTTCTAGGCAGCTTGGAAAATCCTGAACTAATAGTTAAAATAAGCCTAAAAGCATGGCAGGAGGGACACTCCTAAAGTTACGTAAGATGCTGATCATGTCTCTACGGAAAACAAATATCACAAGTGGGAAATTGCCAAAATAACATACATCTGTCAGTGATCTGTTGAAACAACCAAATTTGAGGTCTGAAATTGGCACATTAAACAGCTACATTTTTGGGCTTATTGGGGCTTTCTGTGCTTATATTGTGGTCTTTATAACTCATCTTGTGTCAAGTATGACCATTTGAAGTTAGGCCTAAAACATTACTTCTAGAGACAAGATTTTTGTGATCTTGCTCGTCCATGAAATGCTACTGCAGCCTGTTTTACATCGAGATCATTGAGGAGGATTGATCCAAATTGTATCCCAATTGCATCTCGACCATTTGAGAGCTGATGTGAGACCCTGCTGTCATAATTTTACTAATAGAACTGTTGCAGGTTACCTTTCTTGTATTCATTTGACAAGGAAATGCTTCTATTGTTCATATCCTTTCTTGCATAGCTCCATTGTGAATTAATTGTTTCAAAGGATCATGTTACTTGCATAGAGAGGAAGAGAGATAGAGGGATGAGAAAACTTATGTATGTGAGAGAGAGTGAACCTACACACACATGCACACTAGTGCTAGATCCTCTTTATTTACTATTAAACAAGAGTATGCAAATGGAAAATATGCCCTAAATCCTTTAGCTCATGTATATGCGTGTGTGAGTGTGTGATATTTGTTCTATGAAAAATATCTTTTTTTAATCGATCCTCTGATCTCATGCTTCTCTTGAATAAAATGATAGTCAATCTCAACATGTTTGGTTTGTTCATGGAGTATTGGATTAAATGCAATATCCTTAATATGCTTGTTCATTCACTAGATATTGGATTAAATTCAATGTAGATGGCTGCCTAACAATCAGACATAGGGTTCATGGGTTGTGACTATTGGAAACCAAGTTCCTGTACCTTGCACCTTAGCAAAATCAAGTCACATGTAGTGTCTGCTATAACTTTGTATTCAGACTTGATCTAGATTAGTAGTCAGGGCTGGGCATGGTTTGGTTAACTGAACCATATCTGTTGAACTATTAACCGAACCAAAGTTTTGGTTCGCTAGAAAATGCGGACCGAATCGGAACCATGTCAAATGGTTGACCAAAGCTCTGTTAATCAGTTTTTAGACCAATTTCCTGTGGTTAACTGAGTCAAACCATTGGATCGAATTTAATGAGTATTTTTCATAATCAAAACCGAGCGTGACCAATAAGGTCACCAGGTTTCGTGTTTGGGGTTTCAGTTTTAGGGTTTAGAGTTTATAGTTTTGGGTTTAGGGTTTATTCTTTAGTGTTTGGTATCTGGGATTTAGCGTTTAGGGTTTAGGGTTTATTGTCTAGTGTTTAGGGTCTAGGGTTTAGGGTTTAGGGTTTAGGGTTTAGGGTTTGAGGTTTAGGTTTTAGGGATTAGGGTTTAGGCTTTGGGGTTTAGGGTTAGGGTGTAGGGTTTTTGGTTCGGGGTTTATGGTTTAGGGTTTAGGGTTTTTGGTTTAAGGTTTAAGGTTTAGGATTTAGGGTTTAAGGTTTAGGGTTTAGATTTTTGGGTTAAGGGTTTAGGGTTTATTGTTTAGTGTTTATGGTGTAGGATTTAGGGTTTAGGGTTTAGTGTTCATAGTTTAGGGTTTAGGGATAGGGTTTACGGTTTTTTGTTTAGGTTTTAGGGTATAGGGTTGGGGCTTAGGGTATAGTTTTAGGGTTTAGGGTTAGGGCTTAGGGTTAAGGTCTAGGGTTTCGGATCTAGGGTTTAGGGTTTAGGGTTTTGGTTTTATGGTTCAAGATTTATAGTTTAGGGTTTAGGGGTTAGGGTTTATTGTTTAGTGTTTAGGGTTTAGGGTTTAGGGTTTAGGGATTGGGTGTAGGGTTTTTGTTTTAGTGTTTCGTGTTTAGCGTTTAGGGTTTAGGGTTTAGGAGTTAGGGTTTAGGGTTTAGGGTTTAGGGTTTAGGGTTTAAGGTTTAGGGTTTAGGGTTTTAGTTTTAGGGTATAGGGTTTATAGTTTAGGGTTTGGGGTATAAGGTTTAGGGTTTAGGGTTTATGGTTTATTTTTTTGTGTTTAGGGTGTAGGGTTTAGGGTTTAGGGTTTAGGGTTTAGTGTTTAGGGTTTAGGCTTTATCTTTTTAGTGTTTAGGGTTTAGGGTTTAGGGTTTATTGTTTAGTGTTTAGGGTCTAGGGTTTAGGGTTTAGGGTTTAAAGTTTTGGGCTTAGGGTTTAGGGTTTAGGGTTTAGGGTTTAGGTTTTAGGGGTTAGGGTTAGGGTTTAGGGTTTTCGGTTTAGGGTTTAGGGTTTATAGTTTAGGGTTTAGGGTTTAGGGTTTAGGGTTTAAAGTTTAGGGTTTAGGGTTTATGGTTAGGGTTTAGGGTTTAGGGTTTAGGGTTTAGCGTTTAGGGTTTAGGGTTTAGGGTTTAGGGTTTAGGGTTTAGGGTTTAGGGTTTAGGGTTTAGGGTTTTAGTTTTAGGGTTTATAGTTTAGGGTTTAGGTTTTTGGTTTAGGGTTTATAGTTTAGGGTTTGGCGTTTAGGGTTTAGGGTATATTGTTTAGTATTTAGGGTTTAGGGTTTAGGGTTTAGGGTTTAGGGTTTAGGGTTTGGGGTTTAGGATTTAGGTTTTAGGGATTAGGGTTTACGGTTTAGGGTTTAAGGTTAGGATTTAAGGTCTAGGGTTTAGGGTTTAGGTTTTAGGGTTTAAGGTTTATATTTTAGGTTTTACGATTTTGGGTTTAAGGTGAGGGGTTAGGATTTTTGGTTTAGGGTGTAAGGTTTAGGGTTTTGGGTTTTGGGTTTAAGGTTTAGCGTTTCATGTTTGGGGTCTAGGGTTCAGGGTTTAGGGTTTAGGGTTTAAGGTTTATAGTTTAGGGATTAAGGTTTAGGGTTTAGGTTTTAGCATTTAGGGCTTAGGGTTTAGAGTTTAGGGTTTAGGTCATAAGGTTTATTGTTTAGTTTTAGGGTCCAGTTTAGGGTCTAGGGTTTAGGGTTTAGGGTTTCAGGTTTAGGGTTTTGGTTTTAGCGTTTAGCATTTAAGGTTTGGGCTTAGGGGTTAGGGTTTGGGGTTAGGGCTTTGGGTTTTTGGTATAGGGTTTAGGGTCTCGAGTTTAGGGTCTAGGGTTTAGGGTTTAGGGTTTAGTGTTTGGGTTGTAAGGTTTAGGGTTTAGGGTTTTGGGTTAGGCTAAGGGTTTAGTGTTTAGGATTTAGGGTTTTTTGTCTAGGGTTTAGGGTTTAAGGTTTATGGTTTAGTGTTTAGGGTCTAGGATTTAGGGTTTAATGTTTTGGGTTTAGGGCTTAATTATTAAAATTTGAACACCAATCTTAGAGTAATACAATTGTTTTTTTTTTTTTTTGTCAATTTAAATGATTAAATTTATATATAATGTTATATATAATATGTGTTTTTATGTATTTATAATATATCGTCTCAGTTTTGTTAACCATGATTGTTGAATGTGCTGAATTGAAACCAACCCGATAACCAAAAAATTAAGAATTCCAAACCGAAGCCAAACTGAAAAAATGGTTGACCAATTTTTCTATTTGATTTGTAGTTTGGTTTGGTTTTTCAGTTTTTCTTGCCCACCCATAATGGTAGTTTGTTTCTTACTTTTTTTTTGGCACCAAGTTACCACCAACTAACGGGCAATGTGCAGTATTGGATCTTCTATCATCTTGGGATCCAACCAAGTCAGCATTAGTGTCAACCATCAATAATGCCACCTGGTGTGAAATTAGGATGTATTCCCAAGAGGGGGGTGAAATTGGGTTATTTAAAATTTATATGCGGAATTCCTTTTTATTTTAACCCTTAATTATTTAAACTTCAACGATTTACACAAACAACATATCTATGCAGCGACCGTACTATACCAATCAGGAGTCTTAGATATGAATATAAAGATCAACACAAATGAAATAAAGAATTAATAAGTTCAGTGAAGCAATTATTCATAATATGATTTTTCAGCTGGAATCAATGAGATTTACAAAAAATGATTTTAGTATTGAAGGTTGGTTTATCTCAGCAAGTATACTTCAATAAAATGATTAAATACCAATCCTTTTTACTTCAGCTGATTTAATCAAAGATTTAAAACCCTAGCTATTCTGATTTTTAATCCAACATACGAACAGCAAACTATAGGAGTTCTTGTTTTAATCAAAAATTAATTTTCAATCATTCAACAATTTTTCAATACTCAGCAATATCAATGTTCGGCATTTTCTCAAATATACAACAAGATTCAATATCCAACAAGTGTTAATATTCAGCAAGTTCTTAATGAAAATAAAATCATGTACGCAGTTTATATCTTGCAGAAATTAAAAGAGTAGGGAAGAAGAAGCTGAACACCGTATTTTTACAAGGTTCGGCCGCAGCCTACGTCCTTGCCTCAAGCAACCTGCTGTGAGGATTTCCTTTCCCAATTTCGTTACCAGGTGAAGTAAAACCTCTCTCTGTTTAAGGTGGAGTTCGCCTCTCTAACGAGAACAATTCTCTCGCTAGGCAACAATTCACAATACCTGAATCGTCAAAACAATATAACCAAAGCAAAAATGCTTGTACAAGAGTAAGCTTCTCAAATGAGCAGATTAGTACACATTAGAATAAAAAATATTTCAAATAAAACAATATGAAAGTTGAAGCTCGAAAGTATATCACTAAAAATCTGATTTTAATCAGATTAATGTGAGTTTTCAGCAAGAACACAACAGCCTTTCAGAAGAGTATAACCAGAAAATTTTTCAGAGTTTGTGCGTGCCGTTGTCTCTTCTCTTGTCTCTTACCCTAATGTGCGAGAATAGTATGTTTAAATAGTGCACTTGGGTTTCAAAAAGTTTCCCTCAAATTTTCTCTCAATTTGGAAACCAATCACGCAAGTTTTGGAAACAAGATCAACGCTGTTAAACGTTTAAACATTCACCCGTCGACAGGACTCGAAGGGTCAGACGCTTGTGCTCTTTTAAAAATAGCACATTCTGAAAGTTAGAATGGGGTCAGTCGACTAGTCCCGATAGGTCAGTCGTCTGTGCCTATTCTGTTTGCATATTTTCAAAGTTAGTAGCACTACAGTCACCTGATGAATTATCATCAGTTGCCTGACCTTTCAGCAACACTTGTTTTTCAATGTTTTGGTTCCAAACTTAAATTCATACCTTGGAAAACTTAATTTGGACTTTGAGAAAATATTTTCCATGTATAAAATCAAGTATCTAAGTCTAATGATATATTATAGGAGCTTCAATCATTCAGTATTGAAATTTGAAGTACTTACATGAGACTTTCATACGATTATTCAATCTAAGTTCCTAGGTCTTCATGTTGTGAAGCTTCCAAGATTCTTCTGAGCTTTATGCACTGCTTCAACGAACTTCATGTCCCACATGATTTGATTGCTTTATATCCTTCATGATTCATGACTTTAAGTGTACATATCATTTAAGCTCTTCAAGTACGCTCACTTGATTTCACAAAAACACTCAAGTTCTGAAACTCAAATTTAAATAGACATCTTAAGTAACCTTGATTTGCTATCATCAAAACGAGATTAAGCCTTGTTAGGTCAACAGTCTCGCCCTTTTTGATGATGACAAATAAGGAGCAAACATGTGAAAGCCTTAAAAAGACTCCCCCTTACAATAAGCATATCCTTAAAAAGTCATACACTCATATTAGAATATTTCAAGTGTTCAGAATATCATGCTTTCAACATTCATATCAGCACAATTTCAAGCATTCAAAATTTTCAATAGATATCATGCTTTCAATACTCATATCATTCAAGCATTCAGAATTTTCAATATCATGCTTTCAATACTCATATCATTTAAGCATTCAAAATTTTCAATATATATCATGCTTATAACTCCCCTTGAATATATGTTCATATGTCAATCATAAATTCAATCACAAATTCTCATTTTGCTAATATTTCTCCCCCTTTTGACATCAACAAAAAGGGCAACTGAAGAAAATTAACTTGCATTGCAACATAGGACCTAAAGTCAGAATTTAGTTCACAATCATAGTCCATAATTCAGCATGCAATTTCTCAAATCAAACATTTATCAAATATTCAGGCATCATGCAAAAAATATTCAATAGAATCAAATTCTAGCATGAAAAGAGTTATATTCAAGATAAGCAAAGATAAGAAATAGTGTAAAGAGCTGTAAACAGCTCAAATATTACAACTCAAAATGTTTTAAAAGATCAAAAGTAAACAAAGCTAATCTTCATTGCCATCATTTGATTCAGTGGCTTCCTCATCATCATCATTTTCATCTTTTTCATTTCTAGAGCTTGTTTCTATTGGAGCTTTGCCTCGTGATGAAGAAGAACTATCCATGTATCGTTCAATACGACCAAGCCATTGGTCAAGGGAAGTGTAACTCGACTGAAGTGAACTGAAACCAGTACGCACTTTACCATGGAAATCAGTCAACTGCTGCTGATAAGATAAAAACTAGGAGGGGGTATCATCTGCTGGTGGTGCGTCTTGCTGGGGTTTAGGAGCCTGTCTACATCCCTTACCACCCTTGGGCAACCATCCTTGTGGATGTTGTACATATCCCATTTGCTTTACCGTAGTAGAAGAAAACGTATCGTAATGGGTTCTTTTAATGAATAAGGTAGATGGTGTGGTAAGGCCTAGATGGTCAAAAATTTGGTTTAGTATTCCCCCATATGGAATAATGACCCTTCTAGCCTCTTCTCGTGAAATCATCCACTTTAACACAAACTGTGTAGATCAAGCTTCTTGCCCTTTAACAGACACCACATCACAAAACAGTCAAGGTAGGAAATATGGTCATGTGACCCTACCCTAGGCAATATATTATACGTGACGAGTTTCTGTAAGATTTGGGCCTGCAAGTTCAGCTGATGATACAACGGAGGATGACCAAAATAAATAGGAGTTTCAATTATAATCAATGGTAAAAACTCCTCAGGGGTAAAATCTTGTGCCATTATCCAAGATGTGCCAATAGGTGCACACTCAAATTCACCTACTTGGATTCTAAGCCTAGTGGCTAAAGTTTATGGGGATACTGCAAACAATTTATCCATAATCTGAGTGAAGCATGCAGTTTCTCCTTTCACCATATTTGCATAAAAGAGTTTCACTAGATTTGGATGCATGCCCCTAGCTTGATAAGTTATGAATCTTTCCCAACTCAAAGCAGTAAACATTGGCAAAATATCTGGAAACTCATCTCTAAAGAACTCAAGATCTAAAACCTTATCAAAGATGGGTTTGGTAGAGTGAAGATGTTTTTGATAGACTTCCTTGGCGTGAGGTGTCATCAACCATCGCTCAATGTAATTTGAATCATCCCTTCCGGAGGAGGGACCTCAGTTAGCCATATGCTTGGTTCTAGGCATGGTTTTGGGAAAAATAACCGGGTAAATCCTTCAAAAATGAAATGAAATGAAAATGAAAGATAGAAGGATCTTTTGAAGATTAATCGGTGAGATTTTCTTCAAAATGGACTTGGGAACGAAAGAGATACACTTTGGGAGAGTGGAGATATACGGTCAGTTGACTAAGGTGTGAAAAGTTAGGGTTTTTACAAGCAGTAAATACTTATACCGCCGCAAGTCAGTCGATTGTGCTCGAAGAGTCAGTCGTCTGACATGTGTATTTCACAAGTCAGTATAGGTTCAGTCGACTGATAATGAATGGTCAGTCGCCTGATCTTCAGTATTTTTGACTGACATATTCTTTTAGCTCAACCACTCATTCGCATTAAAGTCTCCTTCTCAAATCACCTCTTTACTATGTAATAAGCCTAATTCTCGTCGTATTGAGATAAACTTATCCTCTGAAAGAGGTTTAGTAAAAATGTCAGCCCATTGTTCATCTGTATTTACGAATTCAAGAATTATATCTTCCTTTTGCACATGATCTCTAAGGAAATGATTGTCGAATGTCAATATGCTTGGTTCTAGAGTGAAAGATGGGATTTCTAGAAATATTTATGGCATTGGTGTTATCACATTTTATTGGTACAGCTGAATATTCCAAATTGAAATCCTTAAGTTGTTGTTTCATATATAGAGTTTGTGCACAACAACCACCTATTGCTACGTATTCAGCCTCAGCAGTAGACAATGCCACAGAATTCTATTTCTTGGAGAATCAAGATACCAAAGATCGTCCTAAAAAGTGGCAAGTACCACTAGTACTTTTTCTATCTATCTTACATCCGGCATAATCTGCATCCAAATAGCTAATCATTTCAAAGGCAGTATCTTTAGGATACCAGAGACCTAAGTCAATAGTACCTATTAAATATCTCAATATCCTTTTTACTGCGATTTGGTGAGATTCTTTAGGAGTTGCTTGAAAAAGAGCGCACATGTAGACACTGAACATGATGTCAGGTCTACTAGTCGTCAAATAGAGTAAAGTACCTATCAAGACTAATAAAAGTGCTCATTGGAGTTCCCAATGGCTTGCCACCTTCTATATTAAACTTCTTAAGCAAGTCTCTTATATACTTTGATTGATTTATGAATGTGTGCCATTCTTAGCTTGCTTGATCTGAAGACCAAGGAAATATGTCAACTCGCCCATCATGCTCATTTCAAACTCATCTTGCATGCATTTGGTGAAGTCTTTACATAAGTCCTCATTTGTAGCACCAAAGATAATGTCATCAACATAAATTTGTATGATGAACATTTCATTATTTTTAGACTTTATGAACAGGGTGCTATTCATTTTCCACCTAGAAAAATCATTTTCTAACAAGAAGCCACTTAATTGTTCGTACCAAGCTCTAGGAGCTTGTTTCAATCTATATAAGGCTTTTGTTAATCTAAATACATGATCAGGAAAATGAAAGTCCTCAAACCCAAGGGGTTGTGCAACATATACTTTTTTATTTATAAAACCATTCAGAAATGCACTCGTCACATCCATTTGATAAAGTTTGAAGTTCTTGTGGGATGCATAGGCTAGTAGCATTCTAATTGCTTCCATTCTAGCTATTGGAGCAAAGGTCTCATCATAATCTATTCCTTCTTCCTGATTGTAACCTTGAGCTACCAGTCTAGCCTTATTACGGACTACAATGCCGTTTTCATCCTTCTTATTCCTAAACACCCATTTTGTGCTAATTACTGAGTGATCAGCGGGTCTAGGAACTAACTTCCAAACCTTATTCCTTTCAAATTTGTTTAACTCCTCTTGCATGACTACTATCCATGATTCATCATTAATGGCTTCATTTATGTTCTTGGGTTCCTCTTGAGATAGGAACGCGCAATGATTGCACATATTCTTTAATGATGATCCAATGGACATTCCTCATGAAGGTTCACCAATAATTTGATCTTTGGGGTGATTCCCTACGAACTTCCACTCCTTAGGCAATTCTTGAGAGTTATCATTTAAAAGTGTGCTTATTTCATTACTCTCATATTTTATTTCCTGAATTGCTAGATCTTCTAAACTTTTTCTCACGTCTACTTCATCAACATCAATTGGTTTATAAGAGAATGGATTAGTCTCATCAAACGCTATATGAATTGATTCTACAGCTGAAAGGGTCCTTTTGTTGTAGACTTTAAAGGCTTTGCTGTTCACAGCATATCCTAGGAAGATTCCTTCATCTGATTTGGCATCAAACATTCTTAGGTCCTCTTTGTCATTTAAGACAAAGCATTTGCATCCAAACACATGGAAGTAAGATATGTTCGGTTTTCTCCCTTTCCAGAGTTCATGTAGGGTCTTTTCTAAGTTGGTCCTAAGTGAGACTCTGTTCATTACATAACACGCGGTGTTCACCGCTTTAGCCCAAAAATATTTAGGCAGGTTATGCTCATTCATCATGATTCTAGCCATCTCTTGAAGTGACCTATTTTGCCTTTCAACAACTCCATTTTGTTGAGGCGTACGAGGTGCTGAGAAGTTGTGAGATATTCCATGTTCAGTACAATAGTTCTCAACATATTTAGTTTTGAACTCTCTACCTCGGTCACTTCTAATGTTTTGAATGCCACATCCTTTTTCATTTTGAAGCTTCTTGCATAAGTTGATCAACATCTTACATGCTTCATCCTTGGAGGATAAGAAAGGTACCCTAGTAAACTTGGAGTAGTCATCAACTATGACGAATGCGTATTGCTTTCCTCCTAGGCTTTTAGTTCTGATGGGGCCAAATAGGTCTAGATGAATAAGTTCTAGTGGCCTACCAGTAGAGATATGCTTCTTCTTCTTGAAACTTGTCTTGGTTTGTTTCCCAAGTTGACAAGCATCACATGCGTTGTCCTTTACAAACTTAGTGCTAGGTAAACCTTTAACTAAGTTCCTTTTTGCTAATTTGGACAACAAGTCCATACTAGCATGTCCTAATCTCCTATGCCACAGCCAACTAGCTTCATTAACAGCTGTGAGGCAATGAACTTCTTGAGATCTTAGGTTTTCAAAGTTAATGCAATATATGTTATCAACCCGATTTGCGATAAACAAGGTGTTATGCTTTTCACTGTTTTCGACTATACATTTGTCTTGTTTGAATGTTACTTCATACCCTTTGTCACTTAGTTGACTAATGCTTAGCAAATTATGTTTTAACCCTTCTACCAATAAAACATCATCAATCTCCAAAGAGGGTTCCTTACCGACTTTACCGATGCCGATAATTTTACCTTTTGCATTGTCTTCAAAGGTGACATATCTACCACCATCCTTTAGTGTCAACGAGGTGAACTTGGACTTGTCTCCGGTCATATGCCTCGAGCGACCACTGTCCAAGTACCATTTGTCTTTTGTTGGTGTGGCCCTAAAGCATACCTACAAGAAGGGATTTATGGTGTTACTTTTGGTACCTAAACCTTCTTAGGTCTTTTTTGTATTTGTTTCATTTTTAGTTTTCACTCTCCATATCTTTTTAATTTTAACATATTTTCTCATGTATGAACTTCGAACTTTATGTGCCCCTTCTCCTTACATAAGAAACACATAGTGTGTTTATATGTATTGACTGAAGATGTATTATCATAATTTTTAGAGGCTTTTACAAAGTATCCCATGTAGAGGTTCTTTTTCTTCGTGTTCTTAACTCCATTGAAGCCTATTCCTTCTTTATCCAAAGACATTCTTTGAGCTCCAACAAGTTTATCAAAGTTCTCTTTCCCTCTAGTAAAATTGTAAATTATTTTAGTTTGATCCTTTGTTAGTCGTCCCAGCCCATGGAGTATATACGTGTGCCCCGGAGCGGATATATAATAGAGTCAAGAGGGGGGGTGAATGACTCTTTTCGCGTATTAAAAGTTTTCTCTACAAAACAAAACTCTTGGCAAGGTTCAAGCGATTATATCACAATGTATAAATTAAAACAAGTACAAGACAAGTAAATAAAAGAGTGTAGGGAAAGAAGAATCAACATCGGAGATTTTACGTGGTTCAGCACCAAGCCTACATCCACGCCTTGGGACCAACCCAAGGATTCCACCATCCAATCTCCTTCACCGGAGGAGAAGCCTTACACCTCGGGAACAAATCCCTACACTTGGGAACAAATCCATATCGCTCACAAAGAGCCTCTTCGGTTCACAAAGAACCTTCACCCAACAACGGTTCACAAAGAACCTTACAACAGAGAAATGGAAGATTACAAATCAATGCTCCTCAAATGAGCAAATATGAAATACAACTCAAACCACACACTATTCTCTCAAAAATTGAATCACACAAGATTTTCTAAGCAAGAGAGAATTGAGCACTTGGAGATGAATAACTAAAATGCAAGTGTTGAGTGTTAGGTTTTTGGAGTCAAATATATTTTTCACCAATATGATCAATAATACTCAAAAACCTTCCTAAACAAGTTTAGGAACATGTATATATAGCCCAAAGCCCCTAATAGCCATTAACTAGCCGTTGGGAGCACTCCTCAAACAAGAATAGCCATTTTCTAGCCATTACAGTGCTGGGCATGAGGCCAGTGGTCGACCATTCACTTTCTATGGTCAACCATTCACCCACTTGTCGACCATTGCCCTGCAGTGGTCGACCATTCACCTGGTTTGTGAGGAAAAATTAGCTACTGGAATGTCTGGTCGACCATTCCCCTGTAGTGGTCGACCATTTTCCTGTTTTGGTCAACTGTAACCCTAAATCAGAAAAATTCATCAACACAAAAGTTGTGGAAAATTTTCTTAGCTTTCCATAGACACCAATATCGTCCTATTTGGACCTTTCTAGCAAAACTTATGCCCCAAAAACCAAAAGGTGTTCAGGACTCGAGGCTGCACCACGTTAAACGACGATTGCTTGGTTTTTCCTTGTCAAAAGGCCTTTTGATGACTTAAAACATTTTTTAGACAAAATGTGAGAAAGATATTGAGTCTAATGAAGTTCAAAACTTATCCAAGTGAGTTTCCCCTTGATTATAAGATATCTTGTTAATAAAAACCCATTTGAAAGCTCGTTTGATATCTTATATGCTATTATGTCCTTTTATGAAAAATATACTTTACTTTCTTTGCACCCTTAGGACATAAGACTCGTTTTGATATAATCGGGACTAAGTATGAAGATATTCAAAATACCAAGATGTTTGAAAGCTTGTCCCTTTGAAAACATATCTTGAGTTCATGATTCTTTTAACAAACTCTTTGATTTTAACTTTGAAAACTATGAATTGAGTTTGTGACTTTTAATGCAATCCTATAAACTCATGTGTCCTAGTATGCATGTGCATTGCTCAACTCTTGCTCAAAGATCATGCAGAAACAAAATGCAAGAGTTACAAAAAGTTCTTACCACACACATAACCCTTATTACAAATAATTCTACAATTAAGCTTCCAGTTTTGCATGGGTCCTTCGGAGTACGTGTCCATTTGATCTTTCCTTCTTGACGTCTACTCAGTCCGATCTTTGCCTTCGATCTAGTACTTCATGTACGAGTACCTGTGCTAAGCATGATCTGCAAAGATAGGAAAACACTAGGAACAATATATAAGTTAATATCATCAAAACACTTTAAACAATGATGGTGAAGCCACCAAGGCTAACATCCTCAATTTTACTTTTAAAACTACAAATTTCTGAGTCTTTTACATTTTTACCATTCACTTGTAACTTAACTAGCTCGTGAGACATTTGATTTATTTTAATCATGAGTTCATCAACAATTGAGTCTTTTTCTTTTTTAGCTGATTTCGATGACTTTAGTTGATTTACTAGTGATTCATTTTGTTCTCTTAGTGCTATGTTTCTCTTGGACTCCTTTATGAATCTATTATGTAATGAAAATAATTCAGCTTGGATTTCCCTATATGAAGGCATACTTTCACATGATTCACTACAAGATTCATCACTAGTTTCATAAGATGAGGTTGAATAGGAATTTACCTCGTTGTCTCTCGCCATGGAGCACAGATTAGCAATCTCATGATCATTTGATTCACTCTCAGAGTCACTTGAGCTTGAGTGACTCATCCCAAGTTGCTTTCATCCCTTTCTTTTTCTTCTTCTTGGAGTCTTTCTTAAGCTGCGGACAATCAAGTTTGATATGTCTTACTTTCTTACAGTTATAACAGGTAGGGGGTTCAATTTTTGTTTCTCTCTTATTTGTTTCACCCTTATCTATTTTTGACCCTCTAAATTTTCTAGCAAATTTTTTGTTCTTATTAAAGAATTTGCCTATCCATCTAGTGAATAGGGCTAGATCATCGTCTTCTGCCTCATTGTCCTCTTCCTCACTAGAACTCTCCTTTGAAGCTTTTAGGGCTATTGTCTTCTTTTGTTTACTACCCTCAGCAGTTCTTTCATTTATCGCCATCTCGTATGTGAGAAGCGATCCTGTAAGTTCATCTAGGGAAGTATTTTTCAGATTTTTGCCTTCAGTTATGGCAGTGGCCTTAGGTACCCAAACAGGAGGAAGTCCTCTTAGAACTTTCTTGATCATCTCATAGGTAGAATAATTCTTACCTAGTGCATTAGGGGAATTTATTATGTGGGTCAATCTAGTGTACATACTAGTGATAGACTTTTCTGGGTTCATCTTAAAGGCCTTATACTCACTGTTGAGCATGTCAATTCTACTGTCCCTAACATTTACGGTTCCCTTATAGGTAACTTCTAACTTGTCTCAAATTTCCTTAGCCGATTTACAACCCATAACTCTATTGAATTTGTTGGCATCTAAGGCACTATATAGTGCATTAATTGCACTAGAGCTAATTTGTAGTTGTTTCATGTCTATGTCATTTAATTCCTTTTCTTCTTTAGGGATTTCTTTGTTATCTACATTTTTGGTAGCAATCAAGTCATCATGTGTGGCTACTTTCCATACCTTATAATCCATGGTCTGTAAGAAGATCCTCATTCGTTGTTTCCAAAAGGTGTAGCTTACACCATAGAAAATGGGAGGTCTTGATGAAGATTGGCCTTCACCAAAAGGGGATACTCCTAACTGTGCCATAGGGATCTTTATGTAGCTACTTGTTAAGATTTACTACAACCCACGCTCTGATACCAATTGAAATTAGGACGTATTCCCCAAGGGGGGGTGAAGATATGAATATAAAATCAACACAAAATCTGAATTTACAATATGAAATAAAGAATTAATAAGTTTAGTGAAGCAATTATTCATAATATGATTTTCAGCTGGAATCAATGAGATTTACAAAAAATGATTTTAGTATTGAAGGTTGGTTTATCTCAGCAAGTATACTTCAATAAAATGATTAAATACCAATCCTTTTTACTTCAGCTGATTTAATCAAAGATTTAAAACCTTAGCTATTCTGATTTTTAATCCAACATACAAATAGCAAACTATAGGAGTTCTTGTTTTAATCAAAAATTAATTTTCAATCATTCAACAGATTTTTCAATACTCAGCAATATCAATGTTCAGCACTTTCTCAAATATTCAACAAGATTCAATATCCAACAAGTGTTAATATTCAGCAAGTTCTTAATGAAAATAAAATCATGCATGCAGTTTATATCTTGCAGAAATTAAAAGAGTAGGGAAGAAGAAGCTGAACACCGTATTTTTACAAGGTTCGGCCGCAGCCTATGTCCTTGCCTCAAGCAACCCACTGTGAGGATTTCCTTTGCCAACTTCCTTACCAGGTGAAGTAAAACCTCTATCCATTCAAGGTGGAGTTCGCCTCTCTAATGAGAACAATGCTCTTGCTAGGCAACGATTCACCATACTTGAATTGTCAAAACAATATAACCAAAGCAAAAATGCTTGTACAAGAGTAGGCTCCTCAAATGAGCAGATTAGTACATGTTAGAATAAAAAATACTTCAAATAAAACAATATGAAAGTTGAAGCACGAAGTATATCACTAGAAATCTGATTTACGAGTGTAAGTTTTCAAAGGAACAAATCAGATTAATGTGAGTTTTCAGCAAGAACACAGCAGCCTTTTAGAAGAGTATATAACCAGAAAATTTTTCAGAGTTTGTGCGTGCTGTTGTCTCTTCTCTTGTTTCTTACCCTAATGTGCGAGAATAGTACGTTTAAATAGTGCACTGGGGTTTCAAAAGGTTTCTCTCAAATTTTCTCTCAATTTGGAAACCAATCACACAAGTTTTGGAAACAAGATCAGCGCTATTAAACGTTTAAACATACACATCAGTCGATTGGACTCGAAGGGTCAGTTGCCTGTGCTTTTTTAAAAGTAGTGCATTCTGAAAGTCAGAATGGGGTCAGTTGACTGGTCCCGATAGGTCAGTCGCGTGTGCCTTTTCTGTTTGCATATTTTCAAAGTCAGTAGCACTACAGTCGCCTGATGAATTATCATCAGTCGCCTGACCTTTCAGCAACACTTGTTTTTCAATGTTTTGGTTCCAAACTTAATTTCATACCTTGAAAAGCTTAATTTGGACTTTGAGAAAATATTTTCCATGTATAGAATCAGGTATCTAAGTCCAATGATATATCCTAGGAGCTTCAATCATTCAGTATTGAAATTTGAAGTACTTACATGAGACTTTCATACGATTATTCAATCTAAGTTCGTAAGTCTTCATGTTATGAAGCTTCTCAGATTCTTCTGAGCTTTATGCATTGCTTCAACGAACTCCATGTCCCACATGACTTGATTGCTTTATATCCTTCATGATTCCTGATAAGTGTACATATCATTTAAGCTCTTCAAGTATGCTCACTTGAATTCACAAAAACACTTAAGTCCTGAAATTCAAACTTAAATAGACATGTTAAGTAACCTTGATTTGTTATCATCAAAACGTGATTAAGCCTTATTAGGCCAACATGGTGCACTATTGAGATACCTGAAAATCCAAACAATTGCATCCAATAACTTGTTTTTGGTGCATCAAGAAATTGTTTGACAACAGTTACAAATGATAAATCTTGATATACATGGTTGGCCCATAATCTAACAATTTAAGTTTTTAGTTGAAATGGTAGCATGGTGTTAGAGCTATGGTTGCTAGGTGGTCTTGGGTTCTGGTCTTGTTGTTGCGTTTATTTTTTGGTGGTTAAAAGTTATCTTAGTCCCTATAATTGATGTTAATTACTGTTTTTTTGTGGGGAGTGTTAAATCTTGATATACATTGTTGGCCCACAAGCTAACAGCTTAAACTTTTAGGTGAAGTGGTAATCTAACAACAATAGAGAAGATATATGGTTTTTCAATTTTCCAACCAACATTCTATATGGATCAAATAGCAGCTTGCCCTCACAGGTACAGGTTTTGTGTTTGCATTCATTGGAGTATCCGCTTTACCCCCAATATTCCTGTTTTAAATTGGTAGAAGAGATAGACTATTTAAGTATTTATGCAGTGTAAGTGGGGGTATTTTCGTCTTTCTATTTTTTTATTATTATTAATATATAAGAGAGTAGACCTGGAGCTGAATGTAAGGCTCCTAGGGCTTCGAGAAATTGCCACCTCCTTGTTTTTTTTTTCCCCTCTTGCTTTCTTCTTCTTTTCTTCTTCTCTCCTCCATCTCTAACTTTACAACATGGTATTAGAGTGTTAATCTCATCTAAATCTGATTCATATGAGTTGTTTTTTAGACTCTGATTTTCGTGTTTTTTTTTTCCCCTTTCCATAATCAGATCTCAGATCTACTTTTTCATCTTGGTTTGGCTGTGCAGCATTCTTGGTTATTTTTTGATGTGAAGTTAGTTATATTCTATTTATGGCATTCTTCTGTTGCTCACTTGTTGGTTGTCATGATGATGCTGAGTGTTCATGATTGATTGCTTGCAATCTTGTATCAGTTTTTGCTTTTGTTTGATGTTCAATGACTATTTCCTATTCTTACTGGCACTTCTAGCTGGTGCCAGCCATTATACCTGTTGCTGCTGTACTGTCAGGTCGTTTATCAAGTGCCTGTGGTGCTTATTGTGGTCTGTCCGCTTCTGCATGGTCAAGTAATTGCTTGTAGGATGTTGCAACTTAAGTTCTGTGGTCAGAGCAACCGCTTTGAAGTTCTGAAGTTCAGATTCTTTGCTTGTGTGTGTTGCCTGATTCGCATTGTTGCTGCATTGTTCATTCTTAATGCTAGTCTACACTTATTGTGGCGTATTGAGGGTGCTTTTGATGGCCTACAGAGAGAGCTTTGATTGATACTGCACAACCATTAAATTGGTTGGATCCTCCAACTACAGTTGTGGTTTGTGTGTGTATATTAACGCGAAAGGGAAGTCCAAGTGTTTGCTGCATTCTCCTCCTTCTCTAGACTCCAAAATTATGAAGATTGGATAAAAGAGAATTGACATATTGCTTGTGTGGTTTGGTATAGCATGGAGCCAAGATTGCTACTAGTGTGATGTTTTGTAGAATAGCCAAGGTTGTATGGGATGATCTCCCTGAAAGCTCTCCCAATATAAAAATCAAACTTGTGTTTTTGACCTATATGAGAAGTTTTTAAATATGACCAAGAGGGTAGGTCCATTATTGAGTTTTAAACCTTGCAAAGTAATATAAGAGCAACTCAACATCTATAAACCAAATTAAGAGGTAAAGGGGAGAGTTCTTGGCTACCAATTTTTTAGAAGGGTTGAGTCCAGAGCTTCAACAAATCTGCAACGATGAATCCTTACCATATATGGATTAAGCATATGCTGGAATTGATAACCAAAGATGGCTCTCAATGTTCTTTTAAGGCCTCTTCCTGTGATTGTTCAACCATGGTTAGCACTACGTTTAACTGTAGTTGGGGAAGTGTTGGAGGACGAGGACGAGGTTTTGATGGCGATCGTGGAAAAGGTAGTGTATCAAGGCGAGGAGTTAGTTTTGGAAGTTCTCACATTTGCATACATTGTGACTAGGACAATCGTACTATTGATAGTTGTTAGGATCTCGAATGCAAAACCAACTTAGGCCAATCAATTAGTCTTTTGCTGAAGGTGATCCTAGTGACACTTCAAGTGCACTTGGACACTCCCTTGGGGAGTGCTATTGTGGCCCATTCAGGTACAACCAAGCTTTTATTGATGTTGGTGGCTCCTACCATATGACAACTAGTCTTAATTTATTTCTGTCCATAAAACCCACTAAATTACACTCCAAGTTTGGTGCAGTTATGCTGGCCTTTGATGTTGTAATATTCTTTCTTTTGCTTTTATTCCTTGTTCTTCTATGTTATATGTGCCTAAATTTCCCTTTGAACCTATTATTAGTTGGTCAAATAACTATATCTTATAACTATTTTGTGACCTTTTCATCTCATTGTTTTATTCATGATCTCCAAACAAAGAAGAGGATTGGTGGAGGGTTCAAGAAGGATGGTATGTACTATTTTAATGTGGTGTTGGTAGATCTAGTTCTTGTCATACGACTTCTTCAATTTCTACCCGTGGTGTTTCTTTGGACAAGTGACGTGCTTGTTTGGGTCAACCTTTGCTTCAAAAACTGCAACAAGTTTTTCCTATGTTTAAGTCCACTTTTTGTTTTGGGTGTTTTGCATGTCAAGTAGGAAAGCATATTAGGACATTTTTTCGTTTAGAGTTAAGAGTCCAGTGGAAAATTATTGTTTTCTCTGATTAATTATATATTTGGGGTCCATGTAGAGTTAATAATTTGACTCGTAATCAATACTTTGTGTCTTTTGTGGATGATTTTTGCATATGACTTGGATCAATCTGGTAAAAGATGTCTGAATTTCTTAATGTATTTACTCAGTTCTATGACAAAAACCTAGTTTGGCATTAGTATTCAAAATTTACAATGTGATAATGCACCTGAATTTGTTCAAAATGAGTTTCAATTTTTTCATTGGCCAAAGAAATTATTCATTAGAAATCATGTATATACCCCTAGCAGAATGGAGTAGCCGAAGAGAAAAACAAATATTTAGTTGACATAGCATAGTATGTACTTTTTCATACGCATGTTGTTAAAACCTTTTGGTTTGATGTTCTTCTTACAACCTTTTTTTTCTTAATAGAATGCTCTCAAATGTTCTAGGGGTACAAATTCCCTTCTGTATCATGTACCCAAAAACATCCATGTTCTTTATTGTGCCTGGTGTCTTTAGGTGCACTTGTTCTGTATATTTCTTGCATACGGGTCAGGAAAAGTTCTCTCATTGGGTTGTGAAATGTGTCTTTGTTGGGTATTTTAGAACTTAGAAAGGAATAAAGGATATAGATCTTATGATCCTCACACTCGTAGGAAAGATGTTAGTGCAAACGTTACCTTTTTTTAAGGGGACACCTTATTACTCTAGTATTGGGTCCTTTAATGATGATCTATTTTGAATCCAATGATTTTTTGATTCCCTTCATGCATGGATCCTCGTGTCCCTACCCTTATCCCTCTAGAGAGAACTTCTGCGCCTCTTCTGAATCCATCAATTATCTACCCAAAGAAACTATTAGATTTCCACTTTACCTAAAGGCTTAAGCTGTGAGGTTATGGGCTAATAATGTATTTTAAGCCTTAACAGACCCCTGCATATGCAGTTTGACAACATGTGGAACGATAAATGACACCCATTGTAGAATACAATAATTTTTAAACTCCACATAATAAACGCGGGCAATGAGACTATAACCTAGGACCTCCTAGTAACCAGCTTTGATACCATGATAAATAATTGGGTAAAATGGAAGACATAATCACAATAACAGCTTTCCCCCTCTATTTACAATATATGTCAAGTACTTAACAATGACCATAATACCCTTACTAAATCCCACTTGTTAACATACCACTAACACACTAATAATGCTAAATGACTAAAATAACCATCAACACTCTTTGTCAAGCCGGAGCAAAGATATATCATATGCTCTTAGTTTGTCACAAATGAATTTAACGAGCATCCCCAAGGTTTTAGTAAATAAATCAGCAAGCTACAAACCAGACTTCAGATTAGTGGTGGTAATGAGCTTCTACACAAGTTTCTCTTGAACAAAGTGGCTATCAACTTCAATGCCTTTTTTCCGTTGATGGAAGACTGGGTTGGAGGCAATATGAATGGAAGCTTGATTATCACTCATCAACTCCATATTCTATTGACTGAACACTTGACTTGTCCATCAGAATTTGTTTCTTATTCCTCCAAGAAGCCAAATTACAACCAATAGAGATAGAGTACCTGGTTGTGGATCTTCTGTCGAAAGGTGACCCGACCCAATCTGCATTAGTATATCCCTGATATGAGTGTGACCTCGATCCTAATATAAGAGACCTCTCCTAGATGCACCTTTGAGATATCTCAATATGCAAAGTATTGCATCCCAGTGACTTGTTCTTGGAGATTCAAGAAATTGGCTCACAACACTTATTGCGAAAGACATTATTTAGCCAAGTGACTATGAGGTTATTCAACTTTTCAGAAAGTCTCCTATATCGTCCTGGTTTGGGAAACAAATCACCAATATTGGGTACACTTGTTTTTGGCATAACATTTGAGTTTGAAAGATGTTGGTCCGCCACCAATTCTCGATCTCTTTAGCCTTGTGGGAGGAGAGCATACGTCAAAGCACTAAACAGGTTCTCAAATTGCCATCATCGTCTAAGTCACTTGGAATTTTTGTTTCAGCTTCTACTACTTGAGTATCATCGTCATCATCTTCTTCCTTTTCTGCAATAGCCATGAAGTTAGGACATTGTGCAGCTTGATGTCTAAAACCTTGACATTTAAAGCATTTGAATGATGGTTGGCTCTTAGAACTTGTTTCAGAATGGTCAGGAGTCTTCCAAGAGGTATTAGTCTGAACACCTTTACCCAATTGATCAACTGTCTTCTCTTATACCACTCCACTAGTACTCTTTCAAACTGAAGGGCTGATGTAGCCCTAGGAGGATTGCTTGCATGTCTTCCTCGATCTGAGTGGCAACCTGTGCTGCATCCCCAATTGTGATGAGATGACATGCAGCAAGTTTGGAGGCAATAGCTGGCTTCAACCCTTTTGTGTACAAAGCTATCATAATGTTCTCTTTCCATTCTATATCGGCACGAGTAGCCTAATGATAGAATCTACTAGTGTACTCCATGACTGTCTTTTCTTCTTGCTTCAAATCAAAGAGCTGGAGATGAACATGCTGCTGATAATTGGGAGGCACAAATTGCTCTTGCATGGCTCTCGCTTCATCTCATCCCACGTTGTGATCTCACCAAATCTCCTTCTTTTGAAGATTTCCCTTTGTTTAACCCACCAAATTCAAGCAGCTCCTTTCAATTTTGATTCAGCAAAGTTTAACTTTCTAGCCTCATTCATGTCATGCCATCAGAAATAGTACTCCAAAGAATACACCCAATCATCAAATTCATTGAGAGAACCATCACCATTAAAATCTGAGACTTCTACTTTAATTCCCTTACATAAATGATTATTTCGGCCTCCACACAACTCAAAAACATGATTGACAGCAGCTATTCCACCATCTTGTTTGGTAGGAAATTCCATGGGCCTTTTACATAAGGCTGCAACTTTGGTTGTTAGCCTATTCAAAGCATCAGTAATAGTCCCCAAAGCATTTTCCATATTTTGTATCCTACTGAATAACAACTCCATTTTTGCCGACAATTCAACATTGGTCACCATGATGCTCTTATATGAAGCAAATCACAAACTTCACTTTCAATTATTTAAGAATATTCTTCAAGTTGCCTTTAATCTTAGTATCACGCAAAAATGAAACAAATTCACTAGAAAAACTCACAAATAGCAGCAATAAAACCTGACTTTTGATGCTGGCAGCAACAATTTGTAGGGTTTCATGCCAAATTATCATGCTTGTTTACAAAAATTCAAGTTAGGAACCGAAATATCATGCTGCAAATCAAAATATCATGAGAAAACACCAATTTCTCGTGATTCTGGCGGCAGGAGGGAAGTATGACAGAATCCCACTCGCAGTCGCCGGCGTGTGGGGCGCATGAGTCGCCAGCGGTGACTTTACGGCAATGATTTTCTGGTGAGTGGTAGATCAAAGAGTGGTGGTGGTGTTGAGAAAAGCTCCAACAATGGTGGATTTTGAAGGGGGTGGCGGCTGGAGAACTTCAGGTGGCGCGTGGGGGTTCACAGCTGGTTGGTTGTGATGAAATTTTTAGGGGAAAGGTTTTGGGGGGTTCTGTTTTTGGTGGTATGGGCGGTGTTGCAGGATGGTGACTGGGAAGTGGCGTTTTAAGAAGTGGGGACATAGATGGAATTTTCTGAAAAGTTCTGAAATTGCAGAACTGCTTTTCGGTTTTGTTTTTTTGTTAAACTGAAATTTCAAAAAGGAAATGATGAGATGAGAGAGTAATAGAGAAGAAGAGATTAATGGAGAGATTGGAAGATGAAGAAGAAAAGAAGAAGAAGATGGAAGAAATAGAAAGATTAATTGCTGGACAGAGACTGCTGCAAGTAGAGGAGATAGAAACAGAATTTAGAAATTAGATAGTTTAGAGAATTATGGAAGAGAGTTAAGAGAAGAAGAAGAAGAAGAAGAAGAAGAAGAGAACAAGAAGAGAAACAGACAAGAAGAAGAGGGCAGACTGCTGCTGGGAAGCAGGGAATTATAGACAGAACAGGAGATCAGAAACAGAGAAGAAAGAAGAAGAGAAGGAAGAAGGGGAAGAGGAGGAGAAAGGGAACAGAGGAGAGATGAGATACCAGGGGAAAACTCACATTCATTTCAATTCAAATTCATCAACAATTGCCTACATCATGGCTTTCACACACTATTTATAAGAAAGCCGCTAAACATATGAAATTACACATATACCCCTAAAACTACATTACATAACAAACATATGCTTAAACAAGTAAATAACAAAGCACATTTGGGTTTTGGATCCAATAAACCATTCACCCTATTTTTTGACATAGGCCTCCTAATTGGGTCGAAATGATCCATCCAAATAACCACTTCTTGCCCTACACCACTTGGCCTGCCATCTGGTCCAGTCATGCAGTAGAATGATCCACCTCCAAGCAGTTATTTAGGATTTTTGTATGCATATGGAAGATGATAGTTTTAGGCAAAAGAGTATGCATTTGTGATGGATGAATGGGTGATGAGCTAGTCTTAGCGCATGTACATGAATGTTAGTCCTTTTCAAAAGTTTCGCGGGTCACCAGTGGGGTAGGGTTGTATGAGTCCTTTTATACAATTTTGCATTTCACTATGTAGGGTGGGTTATGCAAGTCCTTTTCCACAACTTTGCACGAATGGGGGGAACATCCTTCAAAAGTTGGAGAGGCTTGTCAAATTTCTTACCTCAGTTCAAGTTTCTTTGGATCCCCTCTCTTGTTGCATGTAATCTCAATCAGATCACACTCATCAGCGCACTATTTTGTTCATGGTGCAAGTCTCAAACCATTTGAAATGTTGTTCCACTATCTCTATTTTACAAGCACCATTCCTAGTCTACCACGGATGTGTTCATTTCTTAGTTTACCTTTAGAGTAAGATTTCTAATTCATCTCAACATCTTCATTTAAGACGCGCTTCTTTTTTTATTTTACTATCTTAAGTTTGGAAACAATTTTTATGGAGCATATTTTTACATGTTGATTGCTATGCTTTTGGTTTCTTCTTTTTAGCTTCCCATTATCAACATGTACACTAACGACTTACCACTTGTGTTTAGAATATCTATATGGCAGTGTGACATGCTATTAAATTATATTCAGTTTTTAGTGCAAATTGGTTATATAATGAGTTATCTTTCATGCAACATGCTGCTGATGCTAACTGTTCAGTACGAATGTACTGGGCATGTTATGCCTATGTTGAAGGCTTGAGATAGGTATTCACTTTCTGTTTATTGAAAAAATGCCATTTAAAGATGTCCATCAATATATATTGTAGTAAACATTTTTCAAATTGTTTTGTCATTTGTAAATGTTGTGGAATTTGTTTCATAACATTGCATTGGTTGGATATTGAAATATACTTGGCATTTTTTGCTTTCTATTTAGTCAGAAAGAACTAGTTTGGGATAGTCAAAGCTAGAATGCAGCCAGAAAACTGGTTAATAACTCATAATTTAACCTTCTAATTAATTGCTTTGATTAGTAATTTAGTGCTCTACTACTCTCTCTCTCTCTCTCTCTCTCTCTCTCTCTCTCTTACTGATTAGTAACTTCTTATCCAAAAAGCAGGTGCATGACCTGCTGAAGCTGTATGATGATATCAAGGTCCCTCCTGAGCGTTTGTTGTTTAAAATTCCTTCAACGTGGCAGGTCAGTACATGAAAAAAATGTCTAAAATTTTGTTCTTTCCTCATAAACATGACACATGGAATAGAATGTTGCTTATTGTTTTTTTATTTTTTATTTATTTTATTTATTTATTTTATTTTCATTTTTACTTTTTTTTTTTTAGGGAATAGAGGCCTCAAGATTGCTGGAATCAGAGGGCATACAAACACATATGACTTTTGTTTACAGGCATGTTTGTGTTGCCTACTTGTCCTTTTTGTATCTTATTCCCTGTTTTCTGATGTGGAAAATGGTTTCTCATAATTTGTGAGAAAATTGCCGTGATTTTTTTTTTATTGGTAAATGACTTGACGATGGTGCCTCGAATGTAGCTCAGCATGTAAGTTTCCGAGGTCGAAGTATTTCTATTGTTCTCTGTGAGTCTGCCCAAAGTTTTTCATTTTGTGTTTTTGTACCTGTTCATGAAAGGGGTGCACAGATGCATCATCGACCATTGAGACTTTATTGCTAAGATGTTACTTCTTTTAAATTCAATTAAAGACTGAATTGCTGTCCTCTGTTTATATTGAGATAGTCAATTGAGAGAGATAGATTACAGAAAAAAAATGTTAAATTGCTAATTTATGATTCAGCTCCTTCCCTTGTTTGGGAATTGGGCTGTATCTTCCTTCACCTGCATTGTATCCTTTTCTTCACATTTTATTGTCTTTCTGACTGGCTTTATATATCCAATGACAAACATTTTCTGTCTTTGTAGAATATACAACTATAGCAAATTGCAATCTAAAACTTGTCTCTGGATTATTTGACCATTTAATGGTGGTTCTTCAGCTTTTCTCAAGCTGCGGCTGCAGCTCAAGCTGGTGCTTCTGTCATTCAAATTTTTGTTGGTCGAATTAGGGTAACTTACAACTTTCTAATATATGATGATTTGTATTGCCTGTGCCTTGTCATTGACGGAGTCTTAATGTTGTTCAGGATTGGGCACGCAATCACTCTGGTGATCCTGAGGTAGAAGCTGCTCTCAGAGAAGGAGAAGATCCTGGTTTGGCTCTGGTTAGGTTTACAAAATTTCTGAATTTAGGTTGACTAATAACTACCAAGTCTCTTAACTCAAGAGAGTAACTTGGGAGTAGATAACTATCAAATGCTTATGTCATGTATGTTGTCCATAATTGCAGGTAACGAAGGCTTATAATTACATCCACAAACATGGTCACAAATCAAAGTTGATGGCAGCAGCAGTTCGGAACAAGCAGGATGTATTCAGTCTTCTGGGGTAAGTGTGGGGCTCATTTTTAGTAGAAGCTTTCTGCATATCTCATTGTTTTCTTCTTGTTCAGGATTGACTACATTATTGCACCATTGAAAATATTGCAATCTCTCAAAGAGTCTACCACGTCTCCCGATGACAAGTACTCTTTTGTGAGGAGACTATCGCCCCAGACTTCCGCCAATTATAATTTCACTGAGGAGGAGGTATGCCTGCATTCCATTATTGCATTAAAGCTTTTGATATAGTTTACTAAATAAAACAGAATTATAAAAGGGCATGTCATCCATTATAATAAAATAGAAATGAGTTGAAATAAAGTTCTCTCCAAGAATGCATGCATCAAAATGTACCCAAATTAAGGCTCAATGTAAGGTGGTTCTAAGGTTGTCCCACTTGTTGACACTTTACTTTGTCAGGGAGATAATTTACTGAAGAAAGAGAGTTCTTAACGGTTATTTTGGTCATTTAGCATTACTAGTTTGTTCTAGATTATGTAAGTGTTAGTAAGGGTATTATGGTCATTGGGATGTACCTGACATATATTATAAAGAGAGGGAGAGATCTATCATTGAGCTTAGGTCTTCCATTTTACCCAATTATTCAACATAGTATCAGAGCAAGATCTGATCTAAATTCTAAGTTCAAACCAAAATCAAACCCTAAACCTCAAACCAAAACAAAACTCTAAACCTCAAACCTGCTGCTGTAGAAGGATAATCTACACCACCAAAGACCTGAAGCAAAGTCCAGGAGTTGCTGGAAGACATTGTGGTCGATGGAAAAATCCTGGATTTCAGAAACTCAAAGAAGCACTTTGTATTTTGCTAAGTTAAAGTCACGTTCAGAATCTGCTGATCTGCTGCCCGTGAAATTTCACAGCCGTAGAGTGTCCCATGCACTGCCACGTGCCGGCCGGAAGCCAACAGCTCCAACTCCACGTGCCAGCACATGAGTGTTTTTGAGCAAGATTTCTGCTCTCGTTTTGTTCTAAATACCTCCATGCATCATAATATCAAGTTGTTCGCTATGTGTTTTGTTAAAAAATTGAAATTTTTTTGATTCTTCACTCAAGGCACTTTGTTAATTGTTGTTTGGTACTGCTAGAGCTGTGTGCTGGTTTCTTGGGGCTGTGTGTAAGATTCTTGGTGCTGTGGAAGCATTATGCTGGTTTAGTTGTAACTTATACGTGGTAGGTCACCTTGTTCGTGGTTGTTCTAATTCCTTCTTGGTGCTTTGGCAACCTTATGCTGTTTATTTGTGACTTGTTTTGGTGGGTCACCTTGTTCGTGATTGTTCCAACTGTTAACTTATTGTCATTAGTCTAAGTTTGTAAGTATTGGGATGGAGTCCCAAATCCCAAAAGTATGTTTCCCTTGTTACTTGATTCACTATGTTTCCCTTGTTACTCGTTTGAGTGAATCACGTATTGTGACTATTTTTGAGGAGTATTCAAGGTTTTTGCATCCAACATTTTATGTCATCTAATATCTCTCCCACTAGTTCGATTTTGTTGCCATTGATCGTATGATAGGTATAACCAACTTATTTTTTGTCCTCTAGTATCCTAAAAATCTACCCCTAAGTTACCCTTGCTGACGGGTCCACTACTACTGTTAAGGGGATAGGAATAGTAAATCCTACTCCTTTTCTTTTGTTTTGCACATTCCTAGATCCCCTTTCAATCTCATGACAGTTAGTAACCTCACAAAGTCACTAAATTGTTTTGTAACCATCTTTCTTGATTATGTGGTTATTAAGGATCTGAAAAGATGAGGAAGGAAATTGGCATAGAACACGATGCCGTAGAATTTACTATTTTTAAATTGCTCTCTCCTCCCATTGCTTGCCACAACTACACCACCTCAAGTCCATTTTCTCCTTGGTCATTCATCCTTGGACAAGTTGAAACAACTAGTCCCTATTTTGAGTTTTATGCCTAATCTTGAGTGTGAGTCTTGTCAATTAGGAAAGCATCATCGTGTTCCCTTTGCTTCTTTGGTCAAAAATTGGGTGGTTAGTCATTTTATACTAGTCCATTCCAGTGTTTGGGGTCTTAGTCATGTCATGTCAAAGTTGGGGTTTATGTACTTTGTTACAGTTGTCAATGACTACTTCAGGATGACTTAGTTGTATTTAATGAGAGATTTTTTTGAGTTTTTTAATATCTTTTGTGCCTTCTGCTCTCAAATAAAGACTCAATTTGATATGACAGTCAGGATACTTTGTAGTGATAATGCTAAGGAGTACTTCAATACCCAATTCACTACCTATACGATTAACATTGGTATGATCCATTACTCATCTTGTGCCCACACTCCATACAAAAATGGAGTCTCCAAAGTTTTTTGGAGTGATGTCGTGCTCATTACTTTTTCTCATCAATAAAATGCCATCCTCTCTCCTTGGTGGTAAAATCCCATATTCAGTTATCTTAAGGCTCCTCGTTCTCCTTTCCTTGTATATTCCGCTATATCCTTTGTCCATCATTTAACTATAGGAACAAATAAGTTTGATACTTGTGCTATCAAATGTATTTTTTGGGGCTATTTCTATACTCAAAAGGGATATTGATGTTGTAGCCCTACTTTACATCGATTATTTGTCTCTGTTGATGTCACCATTTTTGAGTCTACACCATACTACTCTGATGCCTTGAATTTTGTTGACCTTGAGAGTCCCTTCCTTTGCCTTACCTTCTAGATCCTAGCCTATTATTTGTGTTCAATCCTATTGCATCTAGTTTGAAACCTTCTCATCAATTGGATCATCCCAATTTACAGGTATATGCATGGCGACCCAAGGGATGACAACCTTCTCTAGTTTCTACTTCCATGCCTTTAATTCCTCCCTCAAATGATCCTAGGTTAGAGGATTGGGCACAAATCCTCATATTATGATTTCTTGTCACCTCGTATTATTGTTTTGTTAGTACTTTGTCTTCTATTGCTCTTCCAAAATCCATTTTTGAATCCCTATCCCATTTTGGGTGGAGGACTGCAATGGTTGAAGGGATGCATGTGCTACATGATAATAATACTTGGGATTTGGTACCTCTTCCTCCTGATAAGTCTATGGTTATGTGAAAGTCAATCTTGATGGTTCTATGGCTCATTTGAAGGTGCACCTTATTGCTATGGGATATACTCATTTATATGGTTTGGATTATTTAGAGACATTCATTCCAGTTGCTAAACTTGCCTTAGTACGTTTTGTTCATCTCCTTAGTCACTACTTGTCACTAGCCTCTAAATCATTTAGATGTGAAGAATGCTTTCCTGTATGGTGATCTTTAGGAGGGGGTCTATATGTAGCAACCACTTGGGTTTGTTGCTCAAGGGGAGTCAGACTTAGTGTATTACCTCAAGAAATCATTAGATGTTAATAGTCTTCCAAAGCATGGTTTGGTCGATCTAGTGGTCTAGTACTTGAGTTGGCCTTTGACATTGTGCAGTAGATTACTTTGTATTTTGTTGTCATACTCCATTCGACAGAATATTGCTTATTGTTTATGTGGATGTGATTGTGATTACTAATGATGATGATCAAGGCATCTGGGACCTAAAGCTTTTCATACAAACCAAGTTTCAGGCCAAGGATTTGGGACCATTGAAGTACTTCTCGGGTATAGAAGTATTGAGATCTCATATTAGAACCATCTTGTTACATAGGAAGTATGTTTTTGATCGTTTAGATGAGATTGGGCTATTGGGATCCAATCGTGACTTGTTCATACACCCATGGCTCTCAACTGTGAGTTAGTGCCAGATATGTGTGACTTGTTGCCTACTCCACGATGGTGTCAGAGACTTGTTGGAATGTTGAATTATCTCACAATTTGTCAACAGACATATCTTTTGCAACAAGTTTTGTGAGTCACTTTTTAGATTCTTCAAGAACAAGTCATTGGAATGTAGTAATTCACATTTAGAAATATCTTAAAGGTGCACTTTGGAGAGGTCTCTTATATCAGGATTGGGGTCACACTCATATGTAAGGATATGTAGATGCAAATTGGGTTGGATCACCTTTCGACAAAAGATCCACAATTAGGTACTGTATCTTTGTTTGTGGTAATTTTATTTTTAAGAAGAGTAAGAAACAAACTGTGGTGGGTAGGTCAAGTGTTAAGTCTAAGTGTAGAGCCATGGCTCATGCTACATGTGAATTTGTTTTGGTTGAAAAACATTTTGGAAGAAATGGGTTTTCGCATTCTCATTTTATGGAATTGACATGTGTAATCAAACTTCAATTCATATTGCCTCAGACCTAGTCTTTCATGAGCGCAAAAAGCCCGTTGAAATTGATTGCCACTTTGTTTGGAAGAAATTTGTGTAGAATTCTACTCATTACAACCACTCATGTGAAGTCTAATTTGTAGTTTGCTGATTTATTCACTAAAGCCTTGGGAGTTGCTAGTGTTAAATTCATTTGTAACAAGTTAGGAGCATATCAACGTATATGCTCCAACTTGACGGATAGTGCTAATGGTTATTTTGGTCATTTAGCATTATTAGCATATGGTAGAGTTATGCTAGTAAGTGTGGGTAAGTAAGGGTGTTATGCTCATTGGTATGTACTTGACATAAATTAGAAATGGAGGGAAAGACTTGTCATTAGGTTAGATCTTCTATTTTACCCAATTATTGAGCATGAGTTTTTACTCCTTTCTCCTATACGTTTCGCATTAGTTTCAAAAATCACTTTAAAATTGAAAATTGAGGGCTTAAATAAGGGTTTGTGTGTTTTTCTCAAACAAGTTTTAAAATTGTTCTTTTAGTTAATCTTTTTCATCAAAATATGTTGGAAAAATTTTATTGTAATGTGGGTTTTTTGGATTTTGAACATGTTCTATAAAAAATTTCCAAAAAGTTACAGAAAAGGATAAAAGTAGTGAATTTCGAGTTTAATTGTCTTAGTTGTAGTCAGGGTCATAGATTTCTATTTTGGAGGGATGCTCTTAGTCTCTCTCCTCCCAACCTCACTTGGATGTCATTACATTCCTCAAATTGGGCATAGAATTCCAAAAAAAAAAAAAAAAAAAAAAAAAAAAATGTACATTCACAGGCATGAATTTGATCAACAACCCAAATTATTATGGGCCATTTAGATGTTCTTTTATGTTGTAATGATTCATCATAATTACAGTCTATTTGATAAACAAAAATTGCAAAACATAAATAATAAAAATAAACTAGTGCTTGTGACTTGGCTTCTTTGTCTTCAATTAGGGAATGTATGCCCTCTTGGGGCCATGTGGCAGCACAGAATTTCTATTTTTTGTCCCTCTCTCAAGGTACCCTACTATGCCACTCCTGCTAAACATAGAACTACTCCAAGAGAGAGGAACAAGCCATACACAGAAGGGAAAATCTGGAAATTAACAGAAAAAAGTTGTGAGCATTGGAGCAGATTGGGAATAATGGAAGAGTAAAAGGAAGAATTTTGCACAAAAGGACAAGCAAATATACAAGGATAGATTAGGGAAAAGTTAGTGGTTTGTAGAATATAGGGGTAGATTTGACATATGTAGGCATGATGCATGTAGGGAGGGGTCAGAGCGTATTCCCTCGCTTAACTAATTTAGACATTTCGCAGTCCATTTAAATAAATAAAATGAGAAAAAAAAGCAGAAAATATGCTGCAATGGGAGATCCTCTGATTGCCTATAAAAACCCACAGAATCCCTCTACATAGGGGGAAGAAAGATGAGCAACTACTAAAAATTACTAGGCTCTCCATGCATTTCTTCCTTTTTGGAATCTCTCTCTCTTTGGAATTCCTTCGCTCAGGCTCACTCAACCCCCTCCTCTTGGATTATTAAGGACTTGCACAATGTCAACACGTGCGGATCGGGTGTCCAATGTCTCAACAGGGATGGTGGTTCTAAAATGATCTTTGTGGGGTGTTTAATTGTGTTTAAGAGTTCCATGGAGTTGCCATTAACCTTTTATTTGCCTAAGTGTGGTTAAGTTGACCTAATACTATCAATTAATTGTTCTATAAGTTAAACCTAGGGTCTAAGGAGCTGATAGTCAATAGTATGCATACTAGGGCCATGCTCAGGAGTACAATTGTGTGAGGACACTCCCTACACACCCATTCCATGAATAGTACCTATTGTGTTGATACATGTTAATTGTCCTTTATTTAATTCTTATTATCCTTCCATTTAATGTTGTTCACCTTGCATTCCTCGCGATATTCTAATATAGAATGCATGACTTTCCCCTGCATCAAGAAGATCGATAGAGGGTTTTATTGCGTCCATATATGACATCCATTGTTAGATTGTTTCAAATATATATATATTTTAAAAAATATTTGTTAATAAAGTGATCACACTAATCAAAGAAAGTATAATAATGAAAGTAAGGAAAGCAAGATCTAAATTCCATGCTAACCTAAACAACATAAATGTGTAGTAATGATAAAAAAGGAAACTAAAATCAATTGTCAAATACTAATATAGCTAAACAAGGAAAGTGTAATAACTAAAGAAAAGGATACCTCCATTATCTTAAAGTTAAACCCTAGATTTCATCAAACTAACTCAAGGCAAATAGGATCAAACTTTTTGAGGATGATAGATAATGCTTTATGTACAACAAGCAATTTTAGTTTATATTTATGTATTAATTTTTATGTTTTTTATGCATTTTTAATAACAAAAATAAGGAAACTATGATCAATATTTACCATAATATAACAAAGGCTACCACATAAAGTCAAAATATAAGTTTCCGAAGTCACAAGTTCTAATCTTACTAAAATAAGAAAGAAAGCAAGAAAGAAAGGAACATCGCAAAATCAACTCTTTATCTACAAAAGGAAACAATTCCTTCTTGATTTTTTTTTATTTCTTTTATTGGTCAAATAGAAGATTCTA
Organism: Malania oleifera; assembly: GCF_029873635.1. Taxonomy (NCBI): domain Eukaryota; kingdom Viridiplantae; phylum Streptophyta; class Magnoliopsida; order Santalales; family Ximeniaceae; genus Malania; species Malania oleifera. Next base: position 61,786,360 of record NC_080425.1, read on the forward strand.
TTATGTGAAAACACACAAGAAAACTCTAGAACCTATAAATCAACCATATAATTTCTTTTGGAATTTTCTTCAAGTTTTGAGTTTTTTTTTTTAATGAAAAATTAAGGTGTTAAAAAAAGCCATAATAACAATAATAATAATAGGAAAAGTTTGAATTTTTTTAAAAAAATTATGAAAAATTAAGGCATAAAAAAACCATAATAATGGAAATAAATTTTTTTAATTAATTTTCATATTTTTAGCATTTTTTTTTTAAAAATATTTATTTAAAGTTGTAAATAAGAACAATAAAAAATTTTTAATAAAAAAGTTAATCGAGTCGGGTTTGTTCCCCTTTCTCCAAAACCCTAACATGAAATCTTTCTAAAACACTCTCTCTTTTCGATTCAAGACTTTGACATTGTAGTAGTACATGTATGATAGAATGCAAAAAAGCATGAGGAAGAACAATCCATGCTGTAAATAATCTCTTCTTTGCACATACGCACAATTTTAATGAAACCATGGAGGTATTATGAGTTGAAATTTACTATATTAACATGCATAAGTGTCATGAGCTAAGCTTGTTTAGGGCATTATGCTTGCCTGTGACTGCTTGTCTTGTGTGCTTGGGATGATTTTCCATCATGTGAATACTAGTGTAGGGTTATTTTCTACTAGTAGTGTCTTTGTATGCCAAATAAGGCAGTATGACTCCTCGGTCACTTTGATGTTTCCTAGTATCAGGATGATAATTATATAAAAACCTCTTTAGGGGAGGGTGAGTGTTCATCAGTCATTGTAAAACTCACTAGCTTTTGTCAACGTGTTTAGTCTACTTGCCTCCCTCGCTAAACACACATTGTCAACGGAGGTGTTGTTAATGAATTGCGTAGTTTCAATGTTTACTACTTGCGTACCACTACTTTCATGATTGCTTAGTGTTTCCATTGCCATTTGATTGAATGCTAATGAAAGTGTTTCATGGATGAATGTTAGCAAATGATAGGCTGGCTCGTTAAACAAGAGTGTTTTAGCTAGCGCCACATGGCCCTTTCACAATGGTGTGAAAATAGTCGGTCCGTGACACTTGGTATCAGAGCCAAGGCTTAGTTGCTACGAGAATTTAGTAACCTTCGTTGTGGGATTTGGAAAGTTTTCTTAAGTGACCATGGCACCAAACAATGCTGAGAGGATCAGTGTGCTAGAAGCACAGGTTGAGGCAACAACCAACACTGTGGCCGTGGAGGTGGCCCAGATGAGGGAACTTGTTGATGAAGTGATGGGATCACAAAAGCATCAAGCAAGTTTGCTAGGTGAGATGTCAGAGGACTTTCACCATACAGGGGAAACTTTGCAATCGCGAATGGTTGATCTGGATGCAAAGGTGAATTTGATGGTTCTTGCTATGGGGAACTCCAACACTCCGGGTGTTAGCAAGACCAAGGTACCAGAACCTAGGACGTATGCGGGTACCTGTGATGCCAAGGAGTTAGAGAACTTCTTGTTTGATGTGGAGCAGTACTTTCACGTTGTGAGGATGACCTTAGAAAAGGTGAAGGTGGATACTGCGACCATGTACTTGGTTGGTGACGCCAAACTGTGGTGGTGTACCAAGTACAAAGAAATTGAAAATGGAAGCTGTGTAATCGATAGTTGGGCAGACTTGAAGAGAGAGCTCAATGCCCAATTCTTTCCTAAGAATGTTGAGTATAATGCAAGGAGAAAGCTGAGAGATCTCAAGCATACGGGGTCAATCAGGGAATATGTGAAACAATTTTTTGCTTTGATGTTGGATATTCGGGATATGTCGGAGAAGGACAAGTTGTTTAATTTTCTAGAGGAGATGAAACCATGGGCAAGAACTGAACTTCATAGGCAAAGAGTTCAAGACTTGTCTACTGCACAAGCTGCTGCGGGATGCTTAACTGACTACATTGGTGATGATACCGCTTCGTCCAAACGGTTTGGCGGGGAGGGAAACAGTGGAAAGTCTTTCAAGAAAAACAAACCCAAGAGTGGGGGAGCCGACTCTAAATAATCAATCTCAAAGGAAGTTTCGTCGTCTCAAGGGTTCAACATACTCAATGGAAAGGGGAAGAATAAAATTTTGTGCTACTTGTGTGGAGGACCTCACAGAGTGAGTGTCAACACAAGGGATACTCAATGCTTTACAAGCTTCCACTTCGGGACAAGTGGTGGAAAGCGAGGGGGAAGAGGATGATGCCCCAACAGTGGGTTCAATGCGGTTGGTGAGCGCATTGGAAAAGTAGGCGAAAGCACCAAAAGTTACACGAGCAAAAGGGTTAATGTTTGTGGACTTGAGGATAAATGGGAAGAGTACCCGCGCTATGGTGGATACGGGGGCTACTCATAATTTTGTTTCAAAGTTAGAAGTATGGAGACTCATCTTATCCTTTGAGAAGAATACAGGATGCATGAAAGCAGTTAATTCTGTAGCCCAACCTACTTTGGGAGTAGCCAAGCAAGTGACTGTAAGTGGGAAGGTCATACAGATTTCACAGCGGTGCCATTGGATAACTTTCCAGTCATTTTGGGAATGAAGTTCCTAAGGGGGATGGGGGCAGTGCTGATGCCTTCGGTTGGTTCCCTGTATCTGATGGGAGATTACTCGTGCATGGTGCAAGTCGTTTCAATGAAAGGAGACGATGGGAAGTCCGTTTCAGCCATACAACTTAATGAGAGATTGGGGAAGGGTGAGCAGACACGTCTAGCCATGGTGGTGGTAGACAAAGAAGTAGGCCAAAAGCTGGAACCATCCAAGCGGTGTTAAATGAGTACAAGGAGGTGTTGCCGGATAAGCTCCCTCACAATTTGCTTTCACGGAAGACTGTGGAGCATGAGATCGAGTTGTTATCAAGAGTGAAACCACGTGCAAAAGGGCCATGTCGGATGGCGCCTTTAGAGATAGCAGAGTTGGAAAAACAACTTGATATATTGGAAGCGGGATGTGTTCGTCCTTCCAAAGCACCGTTGGGAGCATTAGTGTTGTTTCAGAGGAAACATGAAGAACATCTACGGAATGTGTTCGACAGGCTGATGGGAAATAGTCTGTATATGAAGAAAGAGAAGTGCTCTTTTGCTCAGTGGAGTAACAAATTCCTTGGTCATGTGGCTGAATAAGGTCATATCCAGAGGGGTATGGAGAAGGTAAGGATGATTCAAGAACGGAAGATCCCCACGACAGTGAAGGAGTTGCATTCTTTTCTTGGCCTTGCTAGCTATTACAATAAGTTCATTGAGGGGTATTCGCAGAGGATGACTCTAATGACAGAACTACTAAAGTAGGGGTAATGTTGGCCGCCTATGCATGATGATGTGGTTGATTATACCCAGACTTGTCTCATTTGCCAACAAGACAAGGGGGAGCGGAGGAAGTTTGGTACGTTCAGGGCCGCACCAAAGGATTGTTTGGCAAAGGAGACGACACAGTTGTTCCTTGTAATTGTTGTGAAATATTGGGGTGTTCCCCAAGTTATTATTTGTGACTGAGACTTAATGTTCACTGACAACTTCTTGGCAGAATTTTTGAGGATATTCTGGTCACATCTTGACATCTCTTCGAGTTCTCACCGATAGACAGACGAACAGATGAAGAGGTTCAGAGAGCTACTAGAAGAGTGCTTGCGTCATTTTGTCAATGACAACTAGAATTGGGTGCAACTACTTGATGTGGCCCCGTTTTGTGGCAACACCCAAAGGAGCTCAACAACCAACAAGAGTCTCTTTTGAGCTTGTTACAGGCTAGCAGCTGCTGTTACCTCACACAATGGGCGAGTCGTACAGACGAAAGAGTCCCAGGGCATAAATCTTCACCAGAGAATGGAGACAGAATGTAGAGTTTGCCCGACCCTATTTGGAGAAAACTTCTAAGCAGATGAAGAAGTGGGTAGATTAGGGGAGAAGACCGCAGCACTTCAACCATATGAAAGTGCATCATGTGTTTCATGTCAGCTGCCTAAAGCCATTCAACGCTAACGTTGATGATTTGAGCAGAAGTCAGTCAAACAGAGCAGAGTTGAAGACTGCGACTTGACAGACATGAAGTTGAAGAGATCCTTGCAGACAGAATGTTCATATCCTCAAGGAAGAAGTGGCAAAAATTCCAAGTGAAGTGGAAATGCCTTGATCACAAAGAAATAAGCTAGATTTCTGCGGAAGATATACAACTGATCGTGGACAAAGTTGAAGTGTACTTTGTGCCAAAGTCTACGAGGACATTGACCGCATAAGTGGGGGAGTGTCACGAGCTAAGCTTGTTCAGGGTATTATGCTTGCCTGTGTCCGTTTGTCTCGTGTGCTTGGGATGGGTTTCCATTATGTAAATACTAGTGTATGGTTATTTTTTGCTTGTAGTGTCCTTGTATGCCAAATAAGGCAGTATGACTCCTCGGTCACTTTGATGTTTCTTAGTGCCAGGATGATAATTACATAAAAACCTCTTTAAGGGAGGGTGAGTGTTCAGTCATTGTAAAACTCACTAGCTTTTGTCAACGTGTTTAGCCTACTTGCCTCCCTCACTGAACACATTGTCAATGGAGGTGTTGTTAATGAATTGGGTAGTTTCAATGTTTACTGCTTGCGTACCATTGCTTTCATGATTACTTATTGTTTCCGCTGCCATTTGATTGAATGCTAGTGAAAGTGTTTCGTGGATGAATGTTGGTAAACGATAGGCTGGTTAGTTAAAAAAGAGTGCTTTAGCTAGTGCCGCATGGCCCTTTCACAACGGTGTGAAAATAGTCGGACTGTGACAATAAGCATTGAAGAACATATCCTAGTGCTCACAGTTCACATTAACCCTTCACACTTAATAAGCAAAAGTCTACAAACATCATAGAAAAATTGAAAAGATCATACCTTGCTTTCTCCTTCAAGAATAAGAAAACCAATATAATCCAATAAGGCTTAGAAAACCCACTAAACAAATATAATATCCTTTGCTTCAATCTCCTTCCATTTGTGTCTTCTTGCTTGTAAATCTCTCCCAAACACTCGATAGTTCTGCAGCCATGGGTGAGATTAGAAGAAATAGAAGAGAGGAAGGGGAAGAGATGAGAGAGGAGATACCGAGGGGAACTCTCATGTACACTCAATTCAAATTCAACATCAACTGCTTACAACATGGCTTTCACGCTATTTATAAGAAAGCCTTTTCACATGAAATTACGCGCATATCCCTAGAAGTACATTACATTACAAACATACCCCTAGAATACACAAATACTACAAACAAGACCCCAAATACACATAATATTATACTAATTAAACTAAACACATAATAAACTACTAACTAAATAGAATAATCCTTGATCCAATTCTTCTTAAGTATTCTCCAATAATGATCTTCCTAAGGTCTTGCTTCTTGTCCTACATCAACTCTTCCCTAGTTAGAAAACATTTGGCCTCTAATTTTGAGATGTTGGAGGATCAGAAATAAGAAGAAAACTTGGACTCTTTGAAAGCTAGTGCCTTGAGTGATACAAGAAACCACAATCTTTTAGCAACATCATAGACTTGAATTGAGAGTTGGTATTCAATGAACTCGTTCGGGTTGATAAACTCTAGAATGGGGATGTTTGAAAGACTTTGGATGTCTTCAAATACATTCATTTCCCTGTTCGTAGTGTCTTCACATTGAGTATCTTTAACAGATTCTCTGTCTTGTTTGGTTGGTATTACAAGCTTCAAGATGATCTTCTTACCGTTATAGCATAAGACATGCGTTCCCATGTCCTTGAGTCACACGCAACTCATCCAACCAAGGAGAACAAAGGATTACATGCCCAATCTTTATAGGTATGATATCACACTAAACATTATCAAATAGTCACCCATTTGGATGGGAACCAAACATCTTTCACAAACATGTATTGTAGTGTTATCAATCCAAGATGTCTCATAAGGCTCTGGGTGAGGTTCTGGATGAAGTTGGATACAAATGACCGCATTTCTAAAAACCATATTCATAGAACATTTTCCATCAATGATGAATTTGCATACTTTTTTACCATATTTTGGAAAGGTATGGAATGGCTTGATATTATGCTCAGAGTGTGACAAAAGCCATTCATTCTTCCAGTAAGTTGTCACCATATTGCTGGATTTATTCATATGTACTGCAACTATACATCACCAAAAGTCATAACACAATATTCCCACAAGCCTTCCTCCCAATTTCTCAAAAACTATCTTCAATTCAGCTTTGATATTGATTGTTGTGCTGAAATAAAACAAATTCACAAAGAAAACTCACAAACACAGCGATGCAAACTGATTTGTTATTTCTGGCAGTGACAAATCCACACTCCAAAGGGCTGATGGTACAATAATTCTTCAATTTTTAATGTTTCATGTCAGATTATCGCACTTGCTTGCGTTATGTCGTGTCCGCGATCAAAATACCATTGTTGCAGATTAAAATATCGTGGAGAAACCCAGAATATCGTGGCTCCGGGCAATGTTTTGCAAAACTGGCAGTTGTAAGGACTCTGAAAACTTTTCTCATGCACGTCACCGGCGCGAGTCTGGCGGTGATTTTCCAGCGATGATTTTTGGGGTCGAGGGAGATCAAGGAATGTGGAATACAATGGTGTTGGTGCACTGGAAGTTAGGGTTTTCAAAATGCTGGCAGCTGGAGTATGTTTGGCTGGCACAAGGGGCAGCATGACTGGTTGGATGGTGATGCAATTTTGAGAGGATGGGTTTCAGAGGTGTTGCAGGATTGTGGCTGGAAAGTGGTGTTTGAACAAATGAGGGCACGGCTGGAATTTCAGAAAAAGTTCAGAAACTGCCTTGTCATTTTTTTTTTTTTGGAAATTTCAGGGAAGAGAAGAATTCACAGAGAATGAAGGATGAGAAAGAACTAAGAGAATGGAAGATGAAAGAACAAGTTGCGTTTGGGAGCATGGATTCTAGACCTTGGATTTGGATTTGAACTAATTTCAGTACAATTCTATATTGCATCTTATCCAAATCCAAGGCCTCTCCAAACATAGGGTAAGAGAATTTCACAATTTCAGAATGCAGAGTATAGATAGGAGAAAACAACAAGAGGAAGAAAGAAGAAGGTATAAGGAAAGAGAGGAGGATGAAACTGCCGCAGGCAGAGCAGTGGGTTAAATACATAGCATAAAATAGAGTGAAGGGGCTGCTGGACAGCAGAGAGAACAGAGAAAGAGAAGGAATGGAGAAGGCAGAACTTTGATTGTGGAAGAAGGGAACAAGAAGGAAGAAGAAGACAGGAGGAGTAAGAAGAATAAAAGAGAAGAAGAGTGAGGGGAAAATGGGGGACTGAAATGGCAGAATAGAGATTGATATGGGGCTCTGATACCAAATGATGCAGGGGCAGCATCAAGGTTCTCCAGCCATGGGAGAGGTTAGAAGAAATATAATAGAGGAAGGAAGGGGAAGGGAGGGGAGAGGAGATAACCAGTGGAAACACTCACGTTCACAGCTCAATTCGAATTCAACATCAATTGCTTACAACATGCCTTTCACGCACTATTTATAAGAAAACCTCTTCACATCAAATTAAACACAACCCTAAAACTACATTACATTACAAACATATCAATTCGAATACACAAATACTACAAACACAGCCCAAAATACACATGATATTATACTAATTAAACTAAACACGTAATAACTACTAACTAGACCCAACAATCCTCAATTTGATTCTTTTTAGTTATTCTCCAACAAGGATCTTCCCAAGGTCTTGCTTGTCCTACATCAGTGAGTCCTCCTCCTACCATTCTTGAGCATGTATTTCCTTTTTAGCCTTCAACATATGCTTCCGATAGAGTGTCCCCTCCAACTGAACGTGTAAGCCCTTCTTGCCCTTTCCTCCAAGCTTCTTTCTATAAGCAAAAGGCTGGAGTTTTTGAGAAAAACCTAAGGTTTCCTAAAATATCCTTAAAATGCATTCCTTTTTACCAATTTTCCATAGTAATGAAGCTAACCTTGGCTCATCTGCACATTCACCCTAAGTTATTGAAATTAAGCCCAAAATTAGCCCAATTCCAAGATTTAGTGCCTGAAAAGGAAGGTGTAGTCCCAAGAAGAAAGGGGGGGGGGGGTGTGAATTGGGTTTTAAAAGTTTCTTTTAACTCCTTTTATGGATTCTCAACTTATTGTAAGTTTAGTACTCAAATAAGGATAATTTGAATTACAATATCAGCTAGAAGTCAATATTCACTTTTAAAACTTTAAGAATGAGTAAATCAATTTGATCTTGCAGTAATGTCAATTAACACCCAACCAATAAATTGATTCAATCAACACAAACCAATAATTCACAATGTAATGCTTTCAGCTTTTGAATAATTCAATCCTCTCAACAAGATGACCAAAACAAGTTTCACACTAAAGAATGAATTCAGCAAAGCTTCCAAGATTCAGCGATTGAGTAACTGAAAGTAGAGTTTGATAAAAACCCTGTTTTAATGAAGCACAATTGAAAATTCTAACACTCTTACAAAACTCAGATTTTAAATAAACTTTCAATTAATGAGTCTTGGGTGTTAATCAATCAACATACTCCCTTATGGTTTCCGCAAAAAGTATTGATCAACCAACGTACTCTCGTTTGCTTTTCGCAATCCCAAAGTCAAATTAATTTTTGGTTTATTTAATACCCAATCCACAAAATTTATAGATTTGAAATTAACAACCACGCAGTTATATATGTGCAGAAAATTAAAGAGAGTTTAGGGAAAGAGAGTGAGACTGAGTTTTTTATGAGGTTCGTTTTATACTTAGCCTACGTCCTCGCCTTAGGCAAGACCACCTAAGGATTCCACTATAGCGTTCCTTTACGGGCGGAACAAACCATTACAATCCCTCCTTTAGGGTGGAGCCCCCTTTCCAAGCAATACCCCATGCTCGGTACAACGATTCAACCAACCTTGAACTATAAAAAACTACAAGAGAAACAAGAAACAATTTGGTGTACAATGACACTCTCAAAAGAGTAGATTAGTACAATTGAAATCTACATACTTCACTCAAAATCACAATATAGAAAGATGAAGCTCAAGTATATATATCACCGGGGTTCTTTCTTAGGTTGAATAACTCAGTAAAAATGTAAAGACCTGTGAGCTTTTCTTAGCAAAATCACAGCAAGTAATTCAACAAGAATATAGGCAAGGTAGCTTTGAAGAGTAGAAAGAATTTGATTGATTTGCTGCTTGTAAGTTGTTGGTGTATTTGATCCTTGGATTTAATCATGTATTTATAGAGTTTAAAGAGCATTTTTCGTGTTGCCCAAATTGCTTGGAGTATTCCCCAAGTTTTCACAAAGTTTGGTGGCCAAGAAATCACTTTTGGAAAGTTTCCTAGCTGTTAAAATTTGAATTTCGAAGGTTCAGGTGTTTGAACTCAAGGGGTCAGTTGCCTAAACTTTAAATTTCAGCGTATTTTTGAATTAATACAGGGTCAGGCGCCTGAGGTTACAAGGGTTAGGTGCCTGAAGTGGTTCTATCTGCTGTTTAGGCGCCTTATCAGTTACCTGAAGTGCTGTCAGCTTTGACCACCCTTCAATATTTTGGTCATAACTTTTTCTACTCAACGCCAAATTAGACGTTCTTGGTATCAATAGAAAGTTAAGAGAAAATCCCACAACTTTCATGTTGAACACTTTTTAAGATAAGGAGTTTTTGATATAAAAAAATGCTCATCAATGCGGATATAGAAAAAATAACAGAATTTGGAAAATCCTGTTTTGGTTCTTTTCATTCCAAAAATAATTTTAACCTTATAAAAATAATTTCCAAGTATTTTAAAAGATATCTAGGTCCAAGTAATTAACCTAAGAACTTCATGTATCCATATTAAAATTGCTTGAAGTACTTACATAAAGACTTCTTAAGACTTTGACTTTCTAAGCACTTCAGTCTTCATGCTTTTCCATCTCTTGAGTCTATCTTGATTTCCAACTTCAATTCACTTTAAGCTTCATCAAATCATCTTTGAATCCATGCTTTAATAGTATAGGCTTTATGAGATCTTCTTTCTTTGGAGTGTATGAGCTTTCAATAATCCCTGTGTGCACTTGACCTTGTATTCACATACTTGAGTCTGGAAATATCATCACTTAACCAAATATGTTAAGTTTCTTTGCTTTGTTATCATCAAAACAAGATTTTAAGCCTTGCAAGGCCAACAGTGCCTAATGAAAATATATCAACTCCTTAAATTTTAAATTTTTAAAAATTTAAGTACGAAATTAACCCTGACAAAAATGGGTGTTTGCATGCAAGACAAATTTCAATCGCTAAATATATTTTATACTACTAGGTATTCTTGATTCTCTATGACTGCTAAGAGATGTTTTATGATATTAATGTGCAATTGATGCTATGAACATAGAATCTGCCATAGGTGCATGCAAACACTTTCTCTCTCTCTCTCTCTCTCTCTCTCTCTCATGCACACATTTATAAGGGTTTTGTATTGTTAGTGGTCTTAACAGTGCGTTCTAATTGCTCTTTTTGTGGATAAAAAGGGTTTCAACCAATTTGAACCAAAGAATGCAATGCATAACGATATAGAGAATCATGATACACATGGTTTGATATAATAATCATGGGAGTAGAATTGTTAGAATATAAATTGAGTGTTCAATTCTAAACGATATCTGCTTGGGTTTGAAAATATGATGTTCAATAATCCGTTTATGTCTCAAGAAAAGGGATCTAATTTTAGAGGTGAAGAGAAAATTTGCAACCCTAGAGCGGGATCCGAAAATATCTAGGCTACATTTGGATCTAGATAAGCCTTTTTGAACTCGGGTTAGCTTGACCCAAATGCCATATCCATTAGAATTTAGACTACCCATGAAATTCGGATCATGATCAACTGGAGCCAAACTCATGGACCATTTAACTATGGGTTGACCCAAGTGGTGGATCTGGATGTGAATTGATAAACTCAAGATGGACTCAATCAAACCTGTCTATTTGGCAATCAAGGATTTTTTAAGAAAATTAACCAAGGGAGAGGAAGACTAGAAAATAAAAGAAAAAATCATGTTTTCCAAGAAAGAAAAATAGAAGAAATAAAAATATATAAGCATGTTGGGAGACATAGAAACCTAAAAAATATGAGAGGAGAGTATCAGGTTTTAGAGGGGAGGACCTAGTGTATCCGACTTTGTTGAACCTTCCTCTTCCCTTGTTTCATAAGGATAAAGAGATAATGAGATTAGATCGCCTGAAGCCCAGCCTTATTTTAGTGTTATGTAAACTTTTGTCTTTGTTGCCTGCACTTCACAATATTTGGAAAAAGGGGGGGGGGGGGGGGAGAATTTTCTCAAAAAAGGTGGCACATTTGACCCCAGGTTTCCCGTTCAAATAAAGCAAGCGATTAGGGTGTTACTGGACTTACTGTTGAGTTTAAATTTAGGACTGGCATAGTCTTGTGGGTAGGGCTTGGAGATAATTCAATTTGTACAAGGAACTAAAGTTCATCCCTACGATAAAAGACCTTTATTGATTCTTCTTCAAAATCTTGTCTAGATCCTCAATGGTGATGTAGGAACAAAATTGGACAAGATGGGTGTTGAAGGAGGCGTGAGGCTTGGGGGGCCATGTGAAGTGGATCTCTATGCTGAACTTGTGGAAGAGGTGTAGTAGCTGCATAAGGTATGATAGGGATTGTCCACCTGAGAGGTGATGTATGAGAAACCATTGTTGGATTTGAGGTAGAAGGATTTCTTTAAGTTGGCGGCATGTCTTTTTCATGCCTTACTGAAATAGGAGGATCAATAAAGTCATTGTTCCCATGTAGTAGTGAATTATCAGGAGGGGTTCAAGGCAATCCCTTGAGGTTGTGATCCCAAGGTGGATGTAGGAACCATATGATTGATAGTAGCAACTACTTGATTAAGAATTTTCATATTCTTTTGAAGAACAAACACCTTTTCTTGAAAGGTTTGAAACATATTAATCATTCGTGACATGTAGGAGGTGAAGCCTAGGGATTCTACATGCTCAATAGGATGAGTGTTGATTGTGGAAGGTGGAGGTATTTTGATGGCTAAAGTGATTCTCTGAATTAGTGAGAATCCAACGTGGAGGGTGAGAAAGAGCGAGCTTGATGGTTCAAGTGTCCAAAAGATCCGCTGAAAAGAATAATTAGGGAGTATCTGTAGAGGAAAGATAGAATGTTGTAAGGTGTCATATTCCAATAATAGATTGACATGTCACATCTCAATTAATGAAACGTATATATTATTTAATTGAATCCAGCAATGACACATGGTTTGAGTGAGAAATAAAGAAGGAACATGTGACACGAATGACATGCGGATGCTTAAGCAACTTAAGCAAAGGCTAAGGGGTAGGAATCCAGTTAGAGAAACCCCGACTCAAGCCCGCCAAGTCAAAACTCTCTAGAACATCCCAAGATTGGGATTGTTAAAGACCCGCCATGTGTCTCTATGGCCAATTTTGGCATGCGACATCAATATTAACCTCTTGCAAGAATGCAAGCATAATATAATTGATATTTAATTTACTTAATATATTCATGCAAGATTGGCATGGATTAGGTCAACAATCTAGCGTAAAGTGTTAATTTTATGCATTTACAGAGAGCAAAGATTTGGTTTTTGAAAATCAGGCTCTCTCTATTGAGTAGATTGTGGTTAGAACAGTAAGAGACAGAAGCTACATCTCTAGTGAAAAGAGATTTAACAAAATCTATTAGGTTGTTGTTTGCTGCTTGTTGAGTAATTGGGTAAAATGGAAGACCTAAACTCAATGATAGGTCTCTCCCTCTATTTATAATATATGTAAGTACAATAGGAATGACCATAATATCCTTACTAACTCACACTTATTACAAATAAAATTCTTAACACATAATAATAATAATGTTGAAAGACTAAATGACCATTAACACTCGCCCTCAAGTTGGAGAATATATATCATATGATTCTAGCTTGTTGCAAATGAATTTCACATGAGCACCTCCCAAGGCTTTAGTGAACAAATTAGCAAGCTGAAACTTAGACTTCACATGAGTGGTCGTAATGAACTTTTGTTCAAGTTTCTCTCGAATAAAGTGGCAATCAACTTCAATGTGCTTTGTCCACTCATCGAAGACAGGGTTGGAAGCAATATGAATAGAAGCTCGATTATCACACATCAATTCCATAGACTGAGAATGTGGAAAACCTAGTTATTTCGACATGTTCTTCAGCCAAACAAGTTCACCAGTAGTGTGCACCACAACCCTATACTTTGTTTCACCACTCGACTTGGCAACCACAACTTGTTTCTTACTTTTACAAGACACCAAATTACCACCGACAAAAACACAATACCCGGTTGTGGATCTTTGATCAGATGGTGATCTGACCCAATCTGCATCTATATATCCCTGAATATGAGTGTGACCTTAATCGTGACATAAGAGACATCTCCTTGGTGCACCTTTGAGATATCTCTAAGTGCGAATTATTGCATCCTAGTGAATTGTTCTCGGGGAATCGAGAAACTGGCTCACAACACTTTTTGCGAAGGATATATCTGAACAATGAATGTGAGATAATTCAACTTTCCAACAAGTCTCTGGTACTGACTTGGGTTAGGCAACAAATCACCCATATTTGGAATTAACTTACTATTGAGATCCATGGGTGTATCAACAGGTTTGGATCCCAACAACCCTGTCTCATTTAAAAGATCAAGAGCAGCATACTTCTTTTGTGACAATATAGTTCCCATACGAGATCTTGATACTTCTATGCCCAAGAAGTACTTCAATGGCACCAAATCTTTGGTCTGAAACTTACTCTGTAGAAAAAGATTTAGGTCTTGGATGTCATGATCATCATCACCAGTGATCACAATGTCATCCATATATACAATAAGCAAAATACTACTTGATGGAATGTGACGATAAAATGCAGAGTGATCTATTGCACACGATGAAATCCAAACTCAAGTACTACAACACTAAAATGGCCAAACCATGCTTTTAGAGATTGTTTTAATCCATAGAATGACTTCTTGAACCGACATACTAAACCTGACTCCCCTTAAGCAACAAACCCAGGGGGTTGCTCCATATATACCTTCTCATGAGGATCACCATTTAGGAAAGCATTCTTCACATCTAATTGATGCAAAGGAAAATGACAAGTGGTGGCTAAAGAAATAAAGAAACGAACTGAGGCAAGTTTAGCAAATGGGGAGAGTGTGTCTGGGTCATCCAAACCATACACCTGAGTATACCCCTTAGCAACGAGGCGGGCCTTCAGACGAGCCATAGAACCATTAGGATTGACTTTCACATTGTACACCTAGAGACAACTAATCATAGACTTATTAGGAGGAAGAGGTACCAAATCTCAAGTATCATTATCATGTAGTGCACACATCTCTTCAACCATGGACGTCCTCCATCCATAATGGGATAAGGCTTCAGAAATAGATCTTGGAAGAGCAACAGAAGACAGACTCCTAACAAAACAGTAATAAGAGAGTGATAAGAAATCATAACAAACAAAACTAGAGATCGGATGTTGGGTACAAGTGCATTTACCTTTTCAAATAGCTATTGAAGGATCAACATCATGAGAAATAAGATCTTCCCGCGAGGGAACTAGAGGCATAGTAGTAGAAGTTGGAGGAGGTACTTCCCCCTTGAGTCGCCGTGTGTATACCTGCAAATTGGGATGATTCAAGTGATGAGAAGGACTTAAACTGGATGAAGATGTAGGAGGATTGGGCGCAGATACTAGGTTTGGATCTAGAAGGCAAGGCACTCATCAAGGTCATTAGAACTCAAGGAATCATAGTAGTATGGTGTGGACTCAAAAAAGGTGACATCAGCAGAGACAAAGAATCGATGTAAAGTAGGACTATAACATCGATATCCCTTTTGAGTATAGGAATAACCTAACAAAATACATTTGATAGTACGAGGATCCAACTTATCCATTCCTAGAGATAACTGATGGACAAAGGACGTACAACCAAATTTACGAGGAAGGGAGAACAAAGGAGCCTTAGGAAAGATAACTGGATATGGAATTTTACCACCAAGGATAGAGGATGGCATTTTATTGATGAGGGAGCAAGCTATGAGCACAACATCACTCCAAAAGACTTGGAGACATTCATTTGACACAATAGGGTACGAGTGACTTCATGAATATGTTTGTTTTTCTACTCTGCAACAACTTCTTTTTTTTTGTGGAGTGTGGTTACAAGAGGATTGAAGGATTAATACAAGAGTTAAATCATATAAGTACTGAATTGGGTACTGAAGTACTCCTTAGCATTGTCAGTACGAAGTATCTTGAATAACATGTCAAATTGAGTCTTTATTTGGGAACAGATAGCACTAAAGGTATCAAACGACTCGGAACGATATTTCATTAAATATAACCAAGTCATCCTAGAGTAGTCATCAACAAATGTAAAAGTATTGAAACCCCAACTTTGATGTCGCACGACTAGGACCCCAAATATTTGAATGGACAAGCATGAAAGGACTAACCACCCGTTTGTTGACCCGGGGAGCAAAGGGAACGCGATGATGCTTGCCCAATTGATAGGACTCACAGTCAAGATTAGACGCAAAACTCAATGTAGGAACTAATTGTTTCAACTTGTCCAAGGGCAGATGACCAAGACGACAATGGATTGAAGTGGTGTAGCTGCGACTGTGCATGTCCAAGGACAGATGACCAAGATGACAATGGATTGAAGTGGTGTAGTTGCGACTGTGCAGGCAATGGGTGGAGAAGGCGACTCAAAGTAGTAAATTCCACGAGTCTCGCGTCCTGTGCTAATTATCTTTTTCCGTCTTCAGATCCTAAATAACAACAGAATTAGGAAGGAATGTGATAGAACAATTTAGTGACTTTGTAAGGTTACTATTTGACATAAGATTGAAAGGAGATTTAGGAATGTATATAGCAGAAGAAAGAGTTCCTATCCCCTTAACATCAATAGTGGTCCCATTAGCAAGGGTAACTTGAGGGAGATTTTTTAGGATATTGGAGATCAGAAAAGAAGTTGGTTGCACTTGTTATACGGTCAGTGGCAGCAAAATCGATAATCCAAGGATACCAGATGACATGCAGACTATAGGATTACCTTTTTGGGTAAAAGAAGCAATGTGATAAGATGCTTGTTGAGACAATTGATACTGTAGAAACCTAGAATACTCCTCCTTTGATATAGTCATAGTATGCGGTTCACTAAAACAAGTGACTAACGAAGGAATCATACTATTGTGATGTGCAAACGTCATTCCAACATTCACAAACTCAAACCAATGATCATAAGATTAATTGTTGTGACAATTGGAACAACCACAAATAAGGTGACCCACCATGAACAAGCCATAGATAAATCAGTACAAGGCTGACATAGCACCAAGAAACTCACATGCAGCCCCAAGAAAGCAACACTCAGCACTGGAACAATTGGAGAGATGAACCACTGAAACTACCATGAACAAATCACCAACAACCTCAGGTGCAGCCCCAAGAAAGCAACACTGCCACAGCCTCACACAAAGAAAAGTCTTATGAGCATTGCCACCTCCCCAAGAAGGTTACCAATGACCATTTCTAACACCGAACAACAACTAGCGAATTACCATGAATGCATTGTCACAACAAAGATTAGATCTTGGAGCAAATACACATGCCCAACAGCTTGATATTTTAGTATATGGAAGGAATTAGAATAGTGGTTCAAAAAACACAGCAAATCCCACTGTTTCAGACCTAATAAACTCATTAACAATTGATAAACAGCTTCACAAAGCATCAAACAACCATTCCTTGGATGCCGCACTGCCACAGATGAGGTGAACAACTCACCAACGGATATAGCACTGCCACTGATGCGAACCTCAAACGACACGCGTTGAGACCCAACAACCAATATTGGAATGCTTGCCCAAGAAAGCTAAAATTCAGATTTTGGATAGATATGAATGGTAAACCTCGACCCGTTGTTTACGACAAACAAGAATTTTGGTATATATGACCTCAACCCATTGTTTAGAGCGAAACACGAACCTTGGTATAAGGAAGACGCCACAAACGGTGGTGGAAAGCCGTTTGATAAGTCGATAGTGAACGCCACGGGAAATCTCGATAAGTTCGAAAAGTTCTTCAAAAGAACCAAGAAGAAACAAAGCCTCAAAGCCTCACATTTTTATTCCTCTTCTTCAATCTTACAATGGTGAGATATATATAGCTAGTATGGGAGACAAGAACATTAAACACTTAGCAATTCCCACACAAACATGGGAGACAAGAACATTAAATACTTAGCAATTCCCATACAAACATGGGAGACAAGGACATTAAATATACCAACTTACTAGACACATTAATGACTCTCACAACTTACTAAAATACTATGCAAGCTAAGTTGCCTTGCAATACACCATTAAGTCAAATCCCATATTTGAATTAGCACACAATTATTAATAAGGAGATTAGAGTCATTAAGTAAGATTAGCTCCATCACAAACTTGAATTAAGTTTAGCAAGTCTTCATCTTTCTTTGGGCCATGCTTGGAGTGTCCCATTTTTGAATAAGCCCAAATATCTTGAATCAGCCCGTGAAGTATTTCTTTGATTTTCTTGGATCTCGCTCTGATGATAGGCCCAATTGAAACATATAATGGATCCTTCCATGGTGCTTATTGATTCTCATCAGCCACAGCCTCACAACTGAACATATGAATGCTGCCACAGATCCAAAAAACTCAAAAAAAAAGCCTTCACAAGCCTTGACCAAACATTAATTGTAACGACCCAGCCCTTTACACGGACGCAGGTGTCACTATCATACATCAAATACCTATACTTGTTCAAGATATGGAAACAACCCGCCCTAAACAGGGACATACGGGTGTAAATCATACATAATCATGATGTAAATGTTGCGGAAAAACATAAACATCCATTGGGATTACTACTAGACTTATACCAAAGTTTACTAGTACATCCACACCATTTCTCATAAAGTCATACATAGGATAAAAATTCTTGTTATTATAATCCTCCAACAGGACTTTCATCTAGGTTTAATACAAGATTTAGATGCTTACGTAAGCTAACCAAAGACAATCTCCCCAATCCTTTTAGCTATTAGGACCGACGCACTGATGAACCTGAAAACAAAGGTTGTATGATAGGGTGAGACACCTCTCAGTAAGGAAGAAAGAGTTACAACAGTGTGTGACTGCATACGTGCATATTTTCATTCAACATCTGGAATATAAATCAAATATTTTCAATACAGTAATGCATCAGGTATATCATTATTCATATTACAAAATTCCTACATCTGTCTTTCGACCATTTAATGATTTATCAGATGACCAACAGCAAAATATCCCTATAACCAGTTTTACCCCGTGTCCCGGGTTGTGCACTGATACTCGTCCAATGCCCTGTTCGTGTAGGCACTGTCGAGTACCTACTTACGATTCGACTGCCTCCATTGGCCCAATATCAGCCAATGGTTTCACCCTGCTAGCCGACTATCTTGGTACCCACATTGTTTAGTACGTGTGGTTGCACGTGTACATCTAGTTACGATATCGCGCCATATCATATGACAGTAGTTTATTTCAACCCTGCAAAGAAAGTATTTTTCAACCCTCCTGGGACTCTTAAGCTGTGGTTCCGTGTATCATAAATTCAATTTATACAAATATGATAACCTGCGCAATTCCAGTATTTTTCACAAATTCAAATAATAGCATTGGGTTCAAATCGGCGTCTTTCCACTCAGTTTACCCCTCTTTGTTTACTGATTTAGCTCGGTGTATCATCGGCCTCCGTTTATCACATTCTCAGTATAACAAATTTGGAACTTCGTTCCCATATTCTATATCAATAGTATAGAAAATTCCATCTATTTCCATTTCAACATATATCCCACAAGTTTACTTCAAAAACTCGCTAAATGATAGAAATTCAATATACATAGTTTAACTGAATAAATAAAGGATTCGAGTCTCTCCTACTATAGTATAAACACAAATAAACAATATTTGTAAAATTTGGAGATCACACGTCGAAATCCTCGTTTTTACCAAAAATCGTAAAATCGTCAAACCGACATTTCTACTCGGTAGAATTTCACAAATAAGCAGTTAAATCATACATAATAACATAAACTAGCTTTTTAGCGGTTTAATTTTCCAAATATGCTGTTGTAATCAAATTCCCCTTGCCTTATACTCGAAATGAAAGTTCGTATGAAAACGGTCCAAATCGACAACCCGAGATCCCGAAAACCTAAAACCACAGAACATAAACTTACTATGTTTTCTATTGCTATCCAAATATCCAATCAAAATTAGGATCAGATTCCTACCTCGATTCTTGGGAAAACCCGAAACTCTCCGAAACGACGATCCGATCCACTAAAAGTGTAAAGTTTCCTCTTCTGATTTACGCAGTACCCTCCGTTTTTGGAAATGGATGACGAACGGCGAAGGATCTTAGAGAGAGAGAGAGAGAGAGAGAGAATAAGAGAATTTATAGAATAAAACCTAACTTAGCTCTTAAGTAATCTAAATAAATATCTCCTTCAAGATATTTATATATAAATATCTCAAAATATCTTCTCCAAAATATCTTTTTATTTATTTATTTTTTTTTTCTTGAGGTCGGGTTACTACGTTAATGGAATGCTGCGAGTGCATGGTTGAAAGAGGTTGAACTGTTGAGAAAAAAACTGACCTAACAGCTTGATAATATAGTCTAGAGAAGGAATCAAACCATGGCAGAGGTTTTAAAAAAAAAAAAAAAAAAAAGGTGGCTGAAATTCACTCACGCCGGCTCATGAGACCGTCCCTGCCAGCATTTGGCTGTCATGTGGGGACTCCTCCGGCAATGGGATTTTGTGGGGTGAGTCGTCCCCCAGGGGGGGGGGGGGGTTTGTTTATGGATGTATGGTTGGTTTTGTGAAATAATATGGGATGGAGGTGAATCTAGGAAGGACAGCCGTGGGAATGGTGTTTTCCAGCGATGGCTGAGTAGGGTTTAGTTTGGATCACGCTTTGATACCATGTTGAGTAATTGGGTAAAATGGAAGACCTAAACTCAATGATAAGTCTCTCCCTCTATTTATAATATATATAAGTATAATTGGAATGACCATAATACCCTTACTAACTCACTCATTACTAACAAAACTCACATAATAAAAATAATGCTAAAAGACTAAATAACCATTAAAACTGCTGCTTTCTTTGTCTGTTGTGTGCCTTTTTTTTTTGTTTAAATTTGATTGTGGTGGTGTCTAATTTGTGCTAATATATTCTCTTACCTTCTAAAAAAAAATCCAAAACATAAAGCAAGCTAGCCCTTTAGGAATTGTTTTTGTGCATTTTGAGCATTGCACGTCTCTTTTGCATGTTCTGTTATGTGTCCTTTCATATGCATGCACATGCGTCTCTGGTGGGTGCCTCATGATGAAGATGAGAGACGGTGTATTAGACTTCATTTAGTTTATTTGAGGGGTAGATTATTTAGTGAAACTCCCTTCTTGGAACATTTTGGTTTGTGTGGTCTTTTTCATAGAACACCTAAAATCAATCTGATGACAGAACATGGGGTGGGACAATTGTGTCTTGAGATTTCATGAAGTGTGATGAATGAAGGGGCAATTGTATACTCTCGAAATCTCATGAGGTGAGATGAACTTTGTGTGCTTGCATGGAATTTTTAGATTCACATAAAGGAATTTAATATTAAAATGGTTGGTAATTGAAACATTAAAACATTTGGAGCTAATTGAACTCCATTGATTCAACTTGGTTTATTTAGTTAGTTTGTGGAATGGGTGTTTTAAGGAATGCTAATACTTTTCCCTTTCATAAATGTACTTTTGAACCTAATTTTGGTATCAGACTGAGAATACTAGTTCTTTGAACTTAGGGTTATCCGAGAGAAATCAATTGAAAGTGATGAAGTGATCTAACAATACTACAAATAATAGGTTAGTGGCGAATTTGTTGTCTTAATAGATCCATTTCTCATCCTGTTTTTATACCATCATATTCCCAGTCGAGGCATTGGACCCTCAGTGCATACATTGTAGCACTGCCATTTGGAGTTTGGACATACAAAATGCAAGAGTTATAAACTAAGTGGCACTGATACCAAGTTTGCCGTGACAATGGAGAGTAGAACCAAAAATAAGGAATAGGGTGTGACAGTGCAACAAAATCTTACAATAGGAGAGTTGTATTAGGGTAGTAATGGTGGAGAGATGTGTAGAGCTCTTGCCCCTTGGGCCCTTAGAATGCATTTGTACGCTCTTATGGAGACCTGGACTTTCAGAGCCAGTCATGCTCCTGCCTAGCTTTTTTGTGCAGATCAATCTGCTAAACATGCATAGCTTCATAAAAAATATTAGTGGGTTGATATGCCAGAAATGTTTTGAAGAACTAAATATGCAGTCATGAATTATTTAAATGTTAACTGCTGAAAATTTATTCAAATCAAGCTTCTGATTTATTTTTATTGCACAATGATTAGTTTTATTACATGTTTGACATGCAAGAATGAAATGGGATTGAATTTATTTTTTAAATTTGTGCATATTTTTTGTTCAGTTTTTCTTTCCAAGCACACCCGATTTCATTTTTGCATATTTGTTGTTTAGTTTTTCTTCCCAATCACACCCAATTTCATTCTGCAACCGAAACATGGCTAAAATGGCTTGCAATTGCAAAATTTTGGAGACTTGGGGTCTTTGAACGAGTTTAAGGAAACAACTTCTCTATATAAAAGCAGTGGTAAGGCTGCATACCGATGACCCTCCCTTACCCTAGCAAAGCGGGGAGCACTGTGGCCTGGGATGCTTCTATTTATTTTTTTTTAAAATAGTTTTCATTCGATTCTTGGAATGTCGAAGAGACTGGTTTATTTCAACTTTCTTGTTTTGTTGTTTCCAGCTTGTAATGTGGGATCAATTAAGCTTTACATCCGGTATGGGGCCTGCAGCTGTGGAGCTACTGGCAACTGGAGTGGAAGGTTACGTTAATCAAGCCAAGCGAATTGAGGAATTCCTTGGGAAGGTCTGGCCTCCCCCAAATGTTTAGGTGGTTTCGTCGATTCTGAAGCAAATCTCTGCCCAAATAAAAAATGATCACTGGTTCAAAATGCCGTTCAAACCCCATCCCTGCTTCTCCTTTCCCACCTTTTTCTTTCATGTCATGTGTTTGTCTTCCTCATTGTGGTCTTCTGCTATTTATTTTCACGTTTCTTTCCAGTAAAACTTAGTTGTTTCAACAATTATCAGTTTTGGGTGAATTTTTTGCCCTTCATTTTGTTTTTAAATGACCACTAGACAAGAAATTCCTTGTAAAGAGAGGGGTGGGGTTGCATTAGCAGTTTTTCCATTTTGGGAGACACGGTAATTGCCTTTTTGATCGCGGTGGAAAGGGTGGTCAAAGCCTGTTCCACTTACAACCAACAAATGGCCTGAACTTCGACCCTGAGCATGAATTTGGGGTCTTATACTTGAATTGGTGTGGATTTAGATGAAGCTGTTGGGAATTAACAATAAATTTTTAAAACCTGCGAGAAACAAAATAGAGAAAGAATATATGCCAAAGAAAAAATTAATCATATGGACAAGACAATATTTACGTGATTCGATAATTTAAAAAATTAATCATATGGACAAGACAATATTTACGTGATTCGATAATTTTGCCTACGTCCACGGAGTTGTAGAGATTTCACTATTAAGAAAGAAAATATAGTGTGGTGATACAATATTCTCTCTCGCGAAGTGTGACGACTTTAACCTAATCACATAAAAAATAATTGTTTTATACGCCGCGCACTAGGTTTCATAGATTAAGCCTTAGAATAGAAATCTCTCATTAAAAAAAATAGGTTTCATAGACTAAACCTTAGAATAGAAATCTCTTATTAAAAAAAAGTCAGGTCATCATCTAGATTGGACGCAACTAGGCTTTACAAAGTTTAATAAAATATTAATATATCAAGTTTCATTGTTTAATAAAATATTAATATATCAAGTTTCATTGAAATTCATATTAAGACCTGCAATTTATGCTACCAAATACTAGAAAATTTACATTTGCTCGCCTAGAGGTGATAGGATGAGGTGGCCCCACAGCCCTTTAGGATTCCCATTCTTTTGTTGTTCAAATTCAATTTTCTATCACAAAGGGGGGTTTTTTTTGTTTTTTTCTTTCCGCCCTTGGGTCTCTAGGTCTTGAATGTGATACATGGTGGTCCTGCCTTAGTATGATTGGGTTTAGACTTTTCACAAAAGTTGTGCAACCGACCCAAAGATATAAATATGCTATTTTGGTACCTATGCCCTAATGATGTAAATGGGTGTTATGAGGATGATTTGTTTGCATATCATGTTGAATGACGTGTATTTGATGAGCATGCTTATACATGTAGTATGATATGATGGCTAGCGTAGCACCTTGATGTGATGAACAAAGGCATGCCATGTGGCACGAATGTGCTAAATCTGAGATTTTAAGTTTGAGGTGCATGCATGGTGATCATAAATCCATGGTACAATGTGAGGCTATGAGGTATCATGACAGTTGAAATGGTCATACATGAAGAGATTGTGCGAAAGACTTGTCCCTTATAATTTTAGATCTTAAACATGTGGGTTTTATATTTATTAATATCAGGCGAGATTTATTTTTAACACATAAAATTTAAGAAATAAACACATATACGTGGAGGGGCAGTTCTCTTATATAATTTTCTTGATACATGATATGATACGATAAATAAAATGAACAATCATATTGTGATAATGTGATATGCATGTATGCATGAGTTGCATGATATAACGAGACATGCATGATAAGTTAGATGATTTGTTAAAACTCAGGTAAGGTATTGTCTAGTTTGATTCATTGGTCTCATGGATTTGTCTTATAAAAGGCGCGTCTCTTAGTTGGAATTCAAACCCTCCTTATAAGTCGATCTTCCTATTATACACCCGATGGGGAACTGTGACATATGTATGCCTATGCATAGAACATTGTTTGTGTTCAAAATACTCTGATTCTATATGAGATGATCGCTGATATGATATGATATGTTCATTTAAATTTATATTGTGCACAAACATTCTTGGTATGATCATATGTCGGAAATAGTATTCGAGCATGACAAGCTATAACATAGTAGGATTTACTTCATGTTTGATACGTGAAAATGAATTGAAATTGAGGGGAATATAATCAAATTTCTTACTTAATTTTATCAAGTTTTTAATTCAAATTTTTATTCTAATTTTTTTTTTATCCTATTTTATTTTACAAACCAAACATGAGCGTAGGGCTGCCCCTTCCTACTCCATTTGTATCATTATTCCTCCCAACACAATTTTGCCAATATCGAGTTATTTAGCAGTTGGTGAGTTGGCTTGTCATGGTGAAGGGTTGTTCTGCTGGTACCATTCTTTAGACATTCATGAGCGTATGGATTGCTTTGCCAGATACAATGTACTCCTTTTGTGGGGGACAATATAGGATTGACAGTATTTTCATATTTGCTTTCAGCATGAGCATGAATTCTCCCACATGTTCCCTATATCTCTTTTTGGATATCCATGCACTATATGGATTCTCCAAAGGCTACCTCGGAGTGCTCCCGCCTATATATGTTTTTTACTTGCACTCTGCATTTTCAATGGATTTCAATTACGTTATTTTCTCTAGATCTTTTAGTCCATGTTTGGAACGGGACTGTTTGAAACAAATTATGAAAAAGTAATTTTTTTTTTTTTTAAAATAAAGTTAATAAGTGTTGATAATATAGTAATTTGTTAGTTATGTTTAGTTTTATTGTCCTGGTTTGGTTGGTTGTTGGTGTTCTTTTTGGGAGGGTTTTATTTTATTTTTCTATAATTTCCCTTTTGCTTATCTTGTAACTATGATATTTTTCCGTCAAAAGTAAGGGTGTATTAATAAATAAATGAAGGTGTCATCCTCTTTTAGTGAAAAAAAAAAAAAAAAAGTATTGATAATAAGCGTTGAATTGAAAGTGTTAAAAGTTATAAGTGATTTTTAGTTATGTTTACATATTTGGATATCTACTTTTATTGTAACATTTTAATATATTTTAAAATAAAGATATTAATAATTTTTAATTATTTGTAATTAAATTAAAATAATTTCTATTAAAAAATAATATGAGATTATTATTTTTAATTATAATAACCTTGTTATTAATGTATATTTATAACATATTACTATCATATTAAATTATGATGAAAATAATATTATTAATTAAATTTGAAATTTTTATTTATTTAATATTATTTTAAATTAATAAATAGTTCTTATTTAATCTAGAAATGAATTATAATAACTAATATACATTTTTAAATATATTTTAAATAGAAATATTAATATTTTTATTGTTAAAATTTTAAATTGACAATTATATTAATTTCTACTTAAAATTTAAATATTTTTCACAGATTAAAATAATATAATTCTATTTCTTAATTAACAATAATCATCTTATTGATGTATATTTATAACATATGATTATCATTATTTTGTGTTAAAAATAGTATTTATAACTAAATAAAAAATTTCAGTTTATTTAATGTTAATCTAAATTTATAGATGTTTTTTAAAAAAAAAAAAAAATTATTTATAGAATTTAATTATATTTTATTAATAATTAATAGGTTACAGTGCATAGTAAAATAATATGTGATTAATTTTTAGTTAACAATTTTACTAACAATTATGTTAGCTGTTATTATTAATTAATATCTAAATATTTTTATTACTTTAAAATGTATAACATATGATTATTATATTAGTTTATGTTAAAATAATATTATTAATTAACTAAATAATTATGATTTTTAATATTAATTTAAATTAATAGATGGTTCTTCTTTAGAATACCATAATTGAATTATATTAATAATTAAAATATTATATAAATAAAAAGTAATATATAATTATCTTCTATTATATTTTTTTAATTATGAAATAGCCACTAAATTTTTTTATATTTATAAAATTGACCCTGCCTATGACCACTTCATGGTCAAAAAGCTATCATAAATTGCTTTTTAAAATTCACTTAAATAGTTATAAAACAAAAGTGGTTTTTGAAAAGAACATTTTACAATTAGTGTTTGTTGTAATACTCAAGCACCAAATTTTTTTTTATAAAAATATTCAGTGTTTTTTCTAAATGATAATTGCTAATAGCATTTTTTTTAAGTGCTCCCATATGGAGGCTAAATATTTTATTTGGAAAAAAGGAAAAGAAAAATAAAAAGAAAAAAACTTAAGGTCTGTTTAATTGTGAAAATAATTTTTATTTTTTATTTTACTTTTAAAATTTTTTATGAAATAAAATAAGCAACAATAAATAGTTTTGGCACCATTTTCTTGTAAAAATAGTTTTATTCTTTATTTCTAACTTTTTAAATATTGCAAAAATTCATGAAAAATACTTGTGGGGGATAGTCCTTCTATTAACTTTGGTGCAATCCCAAGAGGGGAGGGGGTGAATTGGAGATTTAAAAATTTCTTCCTAGGTCAACCAGTCTAACAACAGTATTACGCAACTTAGGGACAGTTTAAGTTTGTATGATGCTGCAAATATGATATATATTAATCAATTTCAGTACATGCAACATAATTCCAGTATCCCTTGATTACATTCAATAACATGTCAATCAGATATGCATAATATTCAACAAGGAAACTAAATCAAGCACAACGCAGAATATAATGCAGAAAAAGTAAAAGTAACATTGAATATGTTATCGGGGTTCGGCCAATACTACCTACGTCCCCCCCGCCTTGACTCACAAGCACAAGGATTCCATTAAGGCTCACTTCATAGGTGGAGCGGCACCGTATACAACACCTTACCAAGATGGTGCACCTAACTTTCCTAACAGGGTCAAAGCCAATTCAAGACTTTTCACAGGGCAAGCCTCCCTCTTCCAAACACATGTCGGGTATACAATTAATCAACTCAAATTTTGACGTACAAATAAAGTGCTTCTATACAAGTAGATATGTATCACAATATAGTCTAGATAAAAATGCACACACAAATGATAGAATTTATGCTTAGTGCAAATGAAGTGTGCTAACACTCAATCTAATGTAAATATACAATCAAGTCGTAGAGTGTATTTTCAAACAATCTTTGAAACAAAGTATCAATATTAATCAATCACCACAAGTTTCAAAGAGTTCCAAGTAGAGTATTCAAAGTATCTCAAAGATAATTTTCTCCAAATAATTGTTCAAGAGATATTTGAAAACTATGCTTATGAAAAAGATTTTGCACAATCAAAAACCACAAACTTGTTGAGTCTTACAACAAAGATGCAAAGACTCACTAGCTACAAAGGTTTTCCCACAAAAAATTTATTAGTTAAACCGGGGGAAAAACCTTGGCTAAAACTCTCAATAAAAATAATCAATTAATCTAGAACAAGGAGAGTTTTTAAGCAAATGGAATCACTTAAGAACACTCTTAGGAAGTTTGATTTATCAAAGGAATGACAAAGGAAGAGTGAGTTTTGGATTTGATAAATGTGCACTCAAAAAATCAGAGAATTTTTTAGGTTAATCCAAATGCTCATCTTATGTTAATTGTGCAAATGAACTCATATATATAGAGAAGGTCAAAATTATAACCATTGGGGACACTCAGGGAATTATTAAAATTATTTAAAATGTGTTTAAGAAATTAACCTTATTTAACCCCAATTAATCGTGGTAAAAATTTGGCCAACTCGAGAGTTTCGGTTGACTGAGCCATAGGTTCGGTCGGCTGAACAGACACATGAGAAAAAATTATTTTTGAAGTTTAGGTGTCTGATC
This sequence comes from Malania oleifera, assembly GCF_029873635.1. Lineage (NCBI taxonomy): Eukaryota > Viridiplantae > Streptophyta > Magnoliopsida > Santalales > Ximeniaceae > Malania > Malania oleifera. The sequence goes on from NC_080425.1 coordinate 61,814,260, forward strand.
AAGGGTTCAGTCTGCTGACCAAGGTAATTTTCCAATCTGTTCGAGGTTCGGTCGCTTGGTCTCAAGTTCGGTATGCCGAACTTTCACATTCGGTCGCCCGGGGGTATTTTGAATGTGAAGTTCGAACATCAGAGTTATTGGAAAAAGTTAGGGTTTGAGTTTGGTCGACTGTGGACACTTAGTTCATTCCGAGTTCGGTCGCCTAAAGGCAGGTAAACTTTTTGACCAGTCATTCGGTCGACCGAGGCAATTTGACTAGCCTAGTTTGGTCGCTCGAAGCCCTTATGATTTTAAGCCTATGTTCCATTCTTTAATTTAAATTTACTCCTAATGACATGTGAGTGTAGTGGGGTCCTGTGCACTAAATGTGTAGGAACCTAAGGTTAATTTAGGGCAACATGAGCATAAAGACCTATCATGCATGATGCAGTTATTATAGATCATATTAGGTTACAGTTCAAAATAAAGAATATAAAAATTACAAATACAAATTAAGCACATTATTCTTCATTCTCCCTTGGAGTCACCATATGCCATCATGATATAACTTTCTTTTTAATTCAATGCATATAATGAACCTACATGCAAGCTTAGGGCAAACATCAGTACCAATGTATTTGTCATTATCAAAACGAAATATGACTAATTAGGTCAACAAATTCTATGAAGGATTTAAGTCCACCAATGACAAAATATTAAGTCAATGATTAGACCAACTAAAGCAATATGACTTACGTTAGAATTGACCTTGGTCAATACTTTTCACTTGTATGGGTGCAAGTGATAATGTGCCATCTTATGATTTTTAAATCCCAAGTGGATTGATGGTTGCTTACAAGTTTGTCTTGATTGAGACATTATTTTTTTAATTTTTCAAATATATATAGAAATGTTAAAAAATAATTTCTTTTGATCATTTTATATTTCTAACTCTTTGCGTATGAAACTAGGAATTCAAAACTTAAATTTTAATTTGTGTGAATTATGTATAAAGTTTCTTCTAAATCTACATAAATCTAAAATTTAAGCTCCAAAATCCATGATTTTAGGTATTAACTAAAATTATTTTTTAGAAAATTGAAAAACAAATCATTTACATTTTTTTTTTTGTAATCATTTCGAAATCTAGGAATACAAAATGAAAAATTATTTTGTGCATTTAAACAAATTATTTTTTTTCTTTTTAATACTAATCTTAAAAAATGAAAAATATAAACTAAAATTTCTATAATTTTTAAAAATTTAAAATAAAAAATATATTTTTTTCCTTTTCCCAAATGTTTTCCAACCTACAAACGCGGCCAATGAATTTCTTCCACTAAAATCTCTTCGATTTTCCTTAGCTTCTCCTTGGATTTTTTTCCTGCATTTACATTACTTCCACAATTTCTTCAATTGATACTATAAAAGGAAGGTTGGTTGAGGGAACTCCCACAAGTTCAATTTCTATTTTAAGTGATAAATGTATGGTTGCAGTCGATAATTGAGTCAACCCATAGTAGCAATTGTTGCTAACGAAATTAAACGGTTCTTGCAAATTATTCTTCGACCATGACCATTTGAAAAGAATCAAATGTGAATGATTTGGAGGACTCGGGGTGTACTCCGAGGGATCACTCCGATGCTGAAGTTAGAAACTTGTGGGAGGCTTTGAATTGCAACAATAGAAAAAAGTAGACAAGAATGAGATGCTTACCTCCTCTCAGAGTACCCTTTTAGGGTGGTGGAGGTTGACCCTCTTTCAATTCGGAATTGATGAGCACATTATTGTGCTTATGGGGGAGGGGGGTTATGAAAATTTAAAGGTATCTATGTGGAGGTTTTAATTGCAGTTTTATAGGCATTTCCTCTCATGAATGAGCATATTAAATTTATCATGTCGGTTATGAAGAGGTGTTAATGGTGGTTTCGTAACTGTTTCTCCTTGTGAATGAGTATCAATTTTGGCTATATTAGTTGCCCCTCCTAGTTTCAAAATTTTCAAACAAGTTTCTAAAGTTCAAACGTTTCAAGGCCTGTTATTTCATTTGAGCCAATTTTTTTTGCTTACTTTGAGCCCTATTCTTTACAGTTCAGCTTAATATGAGTCGATGCAATCATGTTTGACTCAATCCAAGCCGCTTATTTCTTCTTTCAGCTTCAATCCGAGCAGAATTACGTCTCTGTTTAGCTCAGTCTGAGCCACATTGCGTCTTGTTCGAATCAATCTGAATTGGACGCATCACTGTTTAGCTCAATTTAAGCCTATTGTTTCATAGTTCGACTCAATCCTTTTAGCTCAATCCAAGTAGCATTGTGTATTTTTTGGGCTCAATCCAAGCCTAATGCATCACCGTTCGACTCCATCCGAGCCCACTGTTTCACAATTCGGATCAATCCAAGCTGAATGCATTATCATTAGGCTAAATCTGAGCGCATTTTTTCACAACTTGACTCAATTATTTTGACTCAATCCAAGCCGCATTGCGTCTCTGTTCGGCTCAATCTGAGTTGAATGCAACACCATTCGACTTAATCCGAGCCCATTGCTTCACAGTTTGGTTCCATCCAAGCTGGATGCATCGACAATTCTGCTCGATTCCAAGTTGGGTGTTTCTATTTTTGGCTCCATCCAAGCGAAATGCATCAACAATTCTGCTCGATTTCGAGCCAATTTTTGCACTTTCTAGCTCGATTCGAGCCCGGCGCATCAACATTCAGTTCCATTCGATCCAGATGTTTCACAATTACAATTAATTTGAGTTGGGTGTTTCTATTTTTAGCTCCATCTGAGCCGGATGCATAGACAATGCTGCTTGATTTTGAGTCAATTTTTGCACTTTCTAGCTTGATCCGAGCCAAACCTTGGTAAATGCTTCATCGTCTTATGATATATGCTCATTTTTACTTACCTTATGAGTCGTGCTCATCAATTGGGCGTGTATTTGAGCCCTCATGAGCAGTGCTCATCAGTTGGGCCATTTCTAGTGAGCAATGCTCCCTCTTTGTTTGCCTCATGAGTTGTGCTAATCAAATGGACTAGTCTTTGCGCCTTATGAGTTGTGCTCATAAGTTAGGCTATTGCTGATGAGAAGTGCTCACTCTTTGTTTGTCTCATGAGTTTTGCTCATCAAGTGGGCTAGTTTTTGGGTCTCATGAGTTGTGCTCATCAGTTGGGTCATTCTTGGTGAGTAGTGCTCACGCTTTGTTTGCCTTATGAGCTGTGCTCATCAAGTGGGTTAGTCTTTAGGTCTTATGACCAGTGCTTATCAGATGGGCTATAATAATGTGTCGTTTTGGGATTCTTGCTACAAGTATTCATGCCATTTGAATTCGCACCATTGGGATTCGTGCCACTATTGTTCCATAAATTGCTTTCTTCACCTCATTCTTCTCTTGTCTCCGTAGGAAGCCCTTCCATAGCCAGTAGGTGTGTCTTCTTCCCTTGTCTTTTTATTTTTGCCCTTTAATACTTTGTTTGTATGAGTTTTTTGTTGGCATGCATATGCACCCTATGTGCTTTTCAAGTGTTTTTGTTGGTGTGTTCTTCACATGTTTTTCACGTTCTTCATGTTCTTCGTGCGTTCTTCAAAATCTTTCCAAGGAAGCTTTTTGATCTTTAGTTGATGAGTAAAAGTATTATTCTATTGTTTATTCTTCTTTTAGGAGCCTTTTTTAGGATGGACACTTTTGAGGCTCACTCTTCAATAGTAGTTAGTTTAAGGAATGCTTGATCTTGCCTTTCTACGAACGATCTGTTGAGCTTACACATCCTATACTTATTCCGAGTACCATTCAATTCAGGGTTCTCGGTGGCTCAAAATCAGCACTCCAGCTAGGCCTAGACGAAGTCTGCTTGTATGCTGACTACTTTGATACTGGTCTTAGGCTGCCCTTCCATCCTTTCATTTATGATGTTTTCAGTTTTACAATTTATTGCCTAGTCGGCTAGCCCCCAACTCATACCCTACTCTAGTGTGCTTCGTAACTCTTCTCATCCCCAAGGGCCACCAACCTACGATCAAGCTATTTCAATCTTGTCATTAGATGAGAAAACATTTTGTTGAAAAGGAGGTGTTTTATTTTAACTGCCTCCCAAAATTTAAACTCTTCACCCCTGGTGCTTCCTCCATTCATCAATGAAAGTCTAGGTTCTTTTTTAGGTCCAGGGAGTTATTCATTCATGGGCCTCGCACCTAGTCAACCCCTCTTGATGTTAACATCTCCTATAATGTCCTTCCTTTTATTTTTCTATTCATTTTGCTTTGGATCTAATTCTGTTGCCTTTGCAGCCTAGTAGCATCACCTGCTCCCTTGTTTGTCCCATATGGAGCAGGCCATCATATAGAGCTCTGTCTTGGGGCTCATCAAGAAATCGTCCCTTGTACCGAGTTGCTCAAAGATCAAAATCTCATGCGCTGTGGCTTTAGTCATGTTCCATTTAGTACTCACCTCACTTTTCATTGTCTGGATTTACCGCCTTTTAATATATGTGTATATGATTTTGATATGTGTTTCTTTTTCAGACATGGATTGGATTGATTTTGAGCAGATGATAGCTAAGAAGAAGAAGCGAAAAGACAACAGCAAAAAGAAGCTTCACTAAGGGAGTCTTCCCAAGTGGAAAATGTTCCTAGGTTTGCTGAAGATGTTCTTGCTTTGCCACCTTCGATTGTTGTACTTGAGGGGTTGGCTTTGCATGATTTGATTGTCTCTGGTACTTCTTTTCGGCACATCGTGCTCCCAGAAGATGCTTACGAGTTGAGGATAATGCTCCCTGAAGCTCTTACTTCAGTTGCTCGCAATGCAGCTTACCGGGTATGTTCCGGGTAATGCTTATAAATATGTGCTTGCTTGTTCATCCTGCTTATCGTTTTTTTTTTCTTTTAAGCTTGTAGCCATTAACCTCACCCTAGAGGACAAAGTCAATGAGATACACAAGGACTTGTAAACACAACTGAATGCTAGTGCCTCTCGGGAGAAAGCTCTTGAGGAAAATATAGATCGGATTTGGAGTGTGGAGATACTGGCTACTGTTGAATCTGCCATAGTTGGCTATCATAATTTTGAAGAGTTTCTGCTTGACAGTAAGAAATTTGGGGTCTAGTCAAATCATGGGGGATTTCACAGGTGCAGAAAGTAATTCAAGATAAAGTACCCCTAGATCGATACATCTGGTATTTATACTGTCGGGTATGGCAACGTGAGCTCTCCATCGGAAGAGGAGGATAAAGAAGATGAGGAAGTGGGGAATTTTGGGAATTGAAACTTTCATTGGAGGATTATTATTATGAATTTTCTTTAAAAAGCATACAAATTATTGATAATATTTTTTTTAAACATATCTGAATTTCATGTGTTATGAATCTCTATTCCCCAAAGATCTTTTAATATGTATGTTCCTAGATTGATCTATGTTGCAACTTGATAAGGCCCTTCCCAGTTGGGCTTCAGTTTTCTAGGTCCTGGATCACCAAGATTATTCTGCACTTTTCTTAATACCAAATCTCCCAGCTTGAAAACTCGAGCTTTGACTCGGGAGTTATAGTATTTAGTCACCCTCTGCTGGTATGTTGCCACTTTGATTTGGGTTTGGTCCCACTTTTCTTCTAGTAGATCTAACTCTGCTCTAAGCTTCTCATTGTTCCCTTCTTTATTAAAGTGTTGTCTTCACCACAAGGGATTCCTACCTCAGTGGGGATGACTATTTCTGCTCCAAAAGCAAGTAGGAAAGGAGTCTCTCTCATGGCTGTTCGTTAGGTGGTATGGTATGCTTGTATGATTAAGGGGAGCTCTTCCACCCACCTGCCTTGTGCTGATTCTAGGCGTGTTTTTAAATTGTGCAGGATTGTTCGTTTTACATTTTCCACCTGCCCATTGCTCTGCGGGTGTGCTACAGACCTCAAAAGGCAGTTTGATGCCTAAGTCGAAGCAAAAGGCTTTAAAATGATTGTTATTGAATTACCTTCCATGGTCTGTCAATATTGCCCAAGGAACCCCAAACCTGCATATGACGAAAATCCAAATGAACTTGGTGATATTTCGCTCTGTGATGTGCGAAAAAACTTCAACCTCCACCCATTTTGTGAAGTAATCAATGGCAACCACTAGGAATTTTCGTTGCCCCACTGCTTGGGGCAACAAACCCAATATGTTGAGCCCCTATTATGTGAAGGGACACAAACTTGTCTAGGGAGATAATGCGTTAGTGGGTGAATGGGGTATATTAGCATATCTTTGGCATCAGCCACACTGCTTTTCCAGTTCTAGAGCATCTTTTCACATGGCGGGCCAATGGTATCCCTGTTGTAGAGTTTTTTGAGCCTGGGCTCTCCCAGCTAGATGATTACTGCAAACCCCTTCATGGATCTCTCCTAGTATATACTCTGCTTCCTTATTAACCAGGCATTGTAAATATGACAACGTTAAAGGCCATCGGTATAGTTCTTTGCCTATTATTGTATACCTTGCCACCTTCCTCCTTAGCTTCAATGACTCCCTCCTATCACTAGGTAACCAACCATCTTGGAGATATTTTACCAGGGTTGCCCTCCAATCTTCTTCTTTTATTGTGGTTATGGCGATTTCTTCATAGGTTGGTTTACCTATTTTTTCTAGGTAGACCGCATTCTCCCAATCTGGCTTTGAAGCTAAAGCTAGTTTTGCCAGTGCGTTAGCTTTGGCATTTTCTACTCAAGGAATATGCTCAATCTTGAACTTGAAAAATGTTGTGATATTTTTTAGCACCTTTTCCCGATAGCTTTTCATTTTCAGTTCTCTAGCTTCAAAATCACCTTTCACTTGTTTAACCACCAGCTGGGAGTCACTCACAGCTTGAAGCTTTCTTACTTCAAGAGATATAGAGAGGCGCAACCTTACCAATAGTGCTTTACACTTTGTGTCTTTATTGGTTGCTGCACATTCCAACTGCAACACTACTGCACCTCAGATCCATCTGGGTTTGTAAGGACCCATTCACATAGAGTATCGAGACTTCTACATCTCCTGACTTTTCGTAAGCTTGTTCAACAATGAAATTTGCTAGGACTTGGGCCTTGATTGCGAGTCTTGGCTTGTAATGGACGTTAAAATCTCCCAACTTGACTGACCTCTTTATCATCCTTCTTGAGGTTTTAGGCTACTGGAGGGTTTGTCTTAGTGGCATGTTGGTCAACACGGTTATTTTGTGTGCTTGGAAATAAGTTCTTAGCTTCCTAGCCGCACAAATGATGGAAAAAGTAGCCATCTCTATTGGTGTGTAATTGATCTCTGCTCCATGCAACACCTTGCTAGTGTAATATATGGTCTTGCGTTGCCTATTTTCCTCTCAGACTAGGACTGCACTCATCGCCCACCATGTGGAAGCCACATACAAGTACAAATCCTTTCTAGTACTTGCTTTGGTCAAGAGGGGTGGAGAATTGAGGTACTGCTTAAGTTGTTCAAAGGCTTTATCCTACTCTTCACCCCATTCAAACTTTCCAGGTTTGCGTAACGCCTTGAATAATGACAGACACTTATCCTTCGAATAAGAGACAAACCTACTCAAAGATGCAATTCTTCCCGTTAGAACTTGCACTTCCTTCTTTGTTTGAGGGGCTTGCATCTTAATCAAAGCTCTTATTTTATGTGGATTCACTTCTATCCCCCTGTGGGTCACCATGAACCCTAAACATTTTCTCACTGATACACCAAATGCACACTTGGTTGGATTCAACCTCATTCTGTACTTGTGTAGTAATTCAAATGTTCTTCCTAAATCCTTCACATGATCATCAAATTTCAAGCTCTTCACTAGCATGTCGCCCACGTAGGCCTCCATGGTATTCCCTAGTAGATCCTTGAAGATCTTGTTCACCAGCCTCGGATAAGTTGCTTTCGCATTTTTTAACCCGAATGATATTACTTTATAGCAATAAAACCTCCTTTTGGTGATAAAGGCAGTTTTTTCTTCATCTTGTGGGTGCATGCGAATTTGATTGTAACCTGAATATGCATCCATGAAACTTTAGAGTTCATGTCTAGATGTGGAGTCCACCAACTGGTCAATTCGTGGAAGAGGAAGTTGTCTTTAGGACATGATTTATTTAGATAGTTAAAGTCAATAAAAGCCTACCAATTCCTATTTGACTTTTTTTTACCAAAACCACATTGTTGAGCCATTCTGTGTAGTTGACTTCCCTAATGAAATTGGCTTTTAAAAGTTTGTTTACATCCTCATCAATTATCTTCATTCATTATAGAGCAAAGCTCCTCTTCTTCTAATTTATAGGACTATGCTCGATGACCACGTGATTGATCACTGACATATCATCAGTAGACTAGATAAAGATGTCTACATACTCATCCAATAACCTCACCAGCTTTGTTTTCAATGAATTTGGTAATTGGTTTCCAATCTGAATGCATTTTTTTGGTTGTATTTAATTGGGAAGCTGACCAGCTCTCATTTAGTGTGCTGATATGAGAGTACTCACCTTTCACCTCTAGTTCCTTTCAACACCACTACGTAGCAGTTGCGATCTGCCATATGATTTCCTTTTAATTCTCCCACTTCGTCTGGGGTCGGAAACTTAACCTTAAGATGTTAGGTTGATGTTATAGCCTGAGCTGCATTGAGTATTGGGTATCCCACTATTATATTGTAGATAGAAGGACGGTATACCACCAAGAAATTGGCATGAAAGTGACTTACTACGAGGGTGTCCCCAGGGTTAGGGGAAGTGTGATTGTACCCAAAAAATGGACCAGGTCTCCTCCAAATTTGGCTAAAGGTGTTGTGATAGGCTTCAAATGTTCCCTTTCTATCTTCATTTCTTGTAAAACCAACCAGAAAAATTATGTTTGCTGAGCTTCCATTGTCTATTCGCACCCTCCTTACCCGATAATTGGTGACGTGTAGAGATACCACCAAAGTGTCATCATGTGGTTGTTGCACTCTTACCTCATCTTCTTTGGTGAAGGTGATGATATCCTCTTGCTTTTGCTTTTTTCTGGAGTTGCATATGATCATTCGTTATAAAAACCTACTTTGCATATCTCTTCCTGTTGTCCCCTTTATTGGCTGGTCCTCCAAAAAGAACAACGATCTCTCTGACAACTTGATCCTCTTTTTGCTCAGCTTCAGGATTCTAGTGACTATGTATGTGCTTTGGCTCGATGATCACTCCTTTTTATAAACTTTGACAAGTATTCTCTTCTTATTAGAGCTTCAATCTCATTTTTCAAGTGAACACACTCTTCTGTGTCATTCCCATGATCTTTATGGAATTTGCAGAATTTCGAGGTGTTTCTTTTATACGAAGGTGTGTGCATGGGTTTTGGCTAGGATATGTAGCCCTTCTCCCTAATGTGCATGAGTACATTGGTTCAAGGGACATTCAGAGGGTATAATACTGGAACTTTTGTGTGGGTCATGTCTCCTTTTTTTTGTTGAGCTGCCTACTACTTTCTTGCCTCTTCCCCATTTTGCTGCTTTATTAATATCTCTTGGACCCTTCCTTTTCAAATCGGTTGGACTTCTTCTTGTGGTCATAACCTTTTCTAGATTGATGTATTTTTGGGCTCGAGTTATCAGCTCTCCCATTTTGACCATGGGTTTCTTCCTTAGCAAATATCGGAAGTCCCCAAGCTGAAGAGTCGTCATCAAAGCTGCCATGACCACCCCATGATCCCAGTTTCAAATCTCTAAGGTGGCGTTGGCAAAGCGATGCATGAACTCTTTTAGTCTCTCATTTTCCCATTGAGCAAGACTCATTAGATAAGCCAAGGTTGTCGCGATTTTCGACTGCTGAAGAAATGTCCTATAAACTACTACTCCATTTTAGATAAGGACCTGATGGAGCCAGACATTAAAGTTCGGTACTACGCCCTATCATTTCCCTTTAGAGTGGTTGCAAATGCTCGGCATATGATTGCATCAGGTGTGCCTTGCAATTGCATTAGCACTCTAAAGGTGTCTAAGTGATCAATAGGATCAGACAAACCATCATATCCCTCCATACTTGGCATCCTAACTTGCTAGGTAAAGGAGCATCCATTACTTTTTAAGTAAAGGGAGGATATGAAGATTTGATTGATGATGCCCTCGTGGAGGGGTAATTGCATACCTCCTTCATCATATTTTCCAATTGATCAATTTTTTTGAACTTTTCCTCCGGTTTGTGGGACTACTGCTCATAGATGCCCACACTATTTGCAAATTCTACCTTTTTTGTTGGATCCGACGCCTTAGTGGCAATCTCTAGTGGGGCTGCAATATTCCCATTAGACACAACTTCTATTTGATAAGCTTCAGGAGCAAGTTCACCACGATCCATTTTCTGATGCAGGATCATAGTAAACATGTCTTCCACTTTTTTTTTTTTTTTTTGAAAAGCTAAGAATTCATTCAGTGGTACACTAGGGTTGTCGATTGGTGTATAGTGGATTGGCTGGGGTGACTGGTTACCCACAGGAGGTTCCGATTTCAAATTATATAATGTGGCCATGATCAAAGATAGGAAAACCTCCCAAAAAGTTTCCACAGACGGTGCTAACTGTTGCTGTTGAAAATCAAACGACTTTTGTGAATCGTTCTTCGACCGCGATCACCTAAAAAGAACCAAATGTGAATGGCTTGGAGGACCTGGGGTGTACTCCGGGAGATCACTTCGATGCTTAAGTCAGAAACTTGTGGGAGACTTTGAATTGCAACAGTAGAAATAAGTAGACGAGAATGAGATGCTTACCTCCTCTCGGAGTCCTCTTTTATAGTGGTGGAGGTTGATCCTCTTTCGATTTGGCATTGATCAATGCGTTATTGTTCTTATGGAGGTTATGAAAATTTAAGGGTATTTATGTAGAGGTTTTAATTGCAGTTTTATAACCATTTCCTCTCATGAATGAGCATATTAGATTTAGCATGTCAATTATGAAGAGGTGTTAATGGTGGTTTTGTAACTATTTCTCCTTATGAATGAGTATTAATTTTGGGTACATTAGCAATATATTTGGCATCTTACGGTATATAAAACTATTATAAGGATATCTATAGTGTTTTTTTTTTTTTTTTCTTTTTGAAAAAAAAATTGATATAAATTTACTCTAGAGTAATTATATATATTAGAATTATTTGAGTTATTTCTTGGGTATTCTTTTTTGGTATTAATTCAGACGTTTCTGATAAGGATTTATATTTTATTTATTATTATTTTTAGAATATTTTTATTTTATTATTTTTTCAACAATCTTAAAGTCGAATGCTATTTTCTATTTTAGAAGGAAAAAAAATAAGTTGCATATATTGAAATTTTTCAAAAAATAAAAAAAACTTTTGATTCCATTATGGTTGGTTGGAATTGTTGGTATTACTTTATATTAGTAATAAGCATGAGCATGTTTTCATTTATTTATTTAGTGTGGTTTACAAATATGAGTTTTGAACACTTAAATTTGATGCTACTATATTATCGGATTCAAAAGTGGTTGATTTCTATATTTTGTTGTTGTTTTTTTTTTTTTTTTGGACTAAGAATCATTGAAATGTGTTATTTGAATTTTAGATGTAATATAAGCTTTAAAAACTTTATCAATAAAAAATACCGTTGTTACAAGCAGAACACATGGGAATTACAATTAAACTATCAAAACTATCCAAGGCATCAAAACCAATACTAAAAAGCCAGAACCATTATCCAATTAAAACAATCTAGACATGCCTAAAGGTAATTAAAACCAAACAAAACAAACATAAACGAATTTCCTGCAAAATGATGTCAATTACATGCAAACATAAATAAGAGGAAAATAGGGAAAACCAAATGATGACAATTAAAGACGAAGGTTTGAAATACTCATCTTATCCATACAAATGAGACATTTCATTTTAGTCGACAACATGTCACTTCTCATTTATTCATTATTACAGTAACATTTAGTTTATTTTTCTAGAAAATTTTAAACTCATAGTCTCACAAGCCTTTATTGACCTTCAGTAATAAATAAATGGAGACAAATGAACTATATTACTGAAGGTTAATAAACACTTGTAAGGCTATGAATTAGAAAATTATTTGGAGTCTGACCATTGTCAAGCTTTTTTAGACTAGACCAAACACATATTTACCAACAATTTCTTTCAACCAAAAAAAAAAAAAATATCGAAAGAATGAATGTCAAAGTGATACTTCGTAAACTCAGAATAGTTTGAATAGTCTTGACACAATCTAAAGCCATTTTGTCAAAATTAATTTCTAAAACGTTTTTAAATTATGATGTTTTTATTTATATTGATATGTTTTTTTTTTTTTTTTTTTTTATTGATTTTGGGTATAGAGTTACTAAAAAATATTTTATTTGAACTTTAAATGGAATTAATTTATCAGATTGGCAATAGTCACCTGTTATAAAAATTTCATCAATAACTAAGTTATGAAATGAAAATGTTTTTTTATTTCCAAACCTACTAAAATTTAATGTTCACCTTCAAAAGTTTTGAATTGATGTTTTCCAAGTTGACAATTAATTGATTTGTAAGCTAGCGATTATATTTAATTTGAGAATATATTTTTAAAATATAAACCCATAAAGTTGAAAGATGTTATTTTAATATTTTAACATGATTTTATAAAGTTGAAAAAGTTGTCATGCTTCTAGTTTTTTTAGTTATTCTTATTGTTGTTAGGATTATTATTATTGTTATTATTATTTTTTGATATCATTGTTATAAATGTAATTACAATATTTATTATTGGAATTTACAATTATCTATTTTCATAATAGTTTAATATAACTAGTGACTAGAAAATTTTTCTTAACAATGTAGACAAAGAATTCCAAATTTTTATTTTGTGTAGTTATTACATATTTTTAAATTGCATGTGTTCCTACTTTGTTTAGTAAAATAACTAAATGGATTATGAGTACTACGATTAAGTGGAATTAGGGTATTGTGAATGATAATTATTTGAAAATATGCCTATGAAATTAATTTTTATTTGTTTAGTAAGACTATAGACAAATGGAATATAATACTTGCTAGTGTGCAATATTTGAATTTCTAGAAATGACATGGAAATTTTACCAGTGATCTTGAAATAAAAATAAATGACATAAAGTGCAAGTAATTCAAGATTGGAGTGAATAGAGTTTGCTATAGTTGTTACGTGATTAAAATTATAAGTTTACTCCTTGTTCTTACAAATTTTCTTCCTTCGTGAGTTAATTTTTTTGTTTTTTATTTGTTTTCATTCCTACATTGAGCTTATTCCATGAAAAGGTATGTTTTTATAATTAAAACCCTTTTTGCAGTAGGGAAAATTGATTCTATGGGTTCTTAAGTTTTTTGGGTTACACAAGTTTCAATATTGTTCTTGCTTCCTTGCATAGTGGCTTCATGCTCTAGTGTTATATATTTTAGATTAATTTATTGGTTTCTCAAATAGTGTTATATATTTTAGATTAATTTATTGGTTTCTCAAATATCTTATCTCTAGTATAACTGTATTAGAAATATGTTATTTGTGTTACAGTATTTTACTAAATTTATTTAAGTATTGTCACATTTAGAATTATATTGAAGTATGACGGTTACAATGTCATAATAGTTATAATATTATTTGAAATTTATTATATTTGACTCGAATATAAAAACTATGGCTTGAACAATTTAATTTGAATTTTTTTTTATTTACTCCATTGTTGGTCTTAACTTATTTATTTGAATGATAGATGATTTAAATATTTATTGTAGTAGATAACATCATAATATTATATCATCCTATTTCACTATAAGTACACACACATACACTGTGTGTGTGTCGTGATTTTTGTGAGGCACGTAAATTTGTTATCTTTAAATATGGGAATTATTAAAAGTGGTTTTTGATATTCTATTCATATGTGAAATAGACATGGTCCAAAATATGCAATTGAAATAATATGCTCCATAATTATTGTTAATATTTTTACAAAGTAAAATAGATGCAAATGAGACATAGTCTTTGCATGGGAGCAGTAGTGTGGTGATGTAGAGTCACCAAATTTCATGAGCTATAAGTGGCGCAGAAAAAATTAATTGGAGTATAATAATTAAACGAATAAATACGTAAATTTGTGGTGTATTATCCAAGTAAATAATAGACATATAGTCAAATATTAACGTTGGTTAGTGTGTCTATGGACTAACTTAAACTAATTGAATAGTCAGATTGGTATATTATTAGTGTAATCACAAAAATGTGAGAGTACCTAGTATCAATACTTTAAAATGTGAGAACTGAGAAACAACTATTGAAAAATGAATCCTAGTGGAAGAAACATTAAGAAAAATATGTTTTTTAGCCTTTAACATAAAATTCTAATGATGACAACTCAACCTTTATGATTGGAGACCCTATGAATTAGGTCCATCAATAGGTTATAACAAGTTATTAAGTAGTTTGGTGAGCACTATTAATTATTTTGATAATCCCTATAGTGTTGGAATAGTTTAACTGAAACGAGTGTGACGTTGAGTTTATCTCTTAATAAATTCATGTTCTTTGTTAAGTAGTCTATTTAGTTACAATTATACACTGATAAATTTATCTACGTGAATCTAGAAGTGGGGCCACTTCATATAAACATTTTATTGGCCTTTTGAGTTCGATCCCTAGTTTTGATAATGACAAACCACAAGTTACTTATGTGTGTATCTAGTGATTGAACAAGTTATAATTCAACACACACATAAGGGGACTGAGAATGGAAGCCAAAAACGCATAAAGCTCATATGATCAGGGGTTTTCCATGAAGATTAAAGAGTAAAAAAGATCAAGAAGAAGATATTTTGATTTTATTTGTATAATGCATTTAACTTTCTATATGTTGGTTTGTAAAAATTGCATACATCTTGCATGATATGTCTCAGATAGAACCATAGACAGTCCTTAGGGTTGACTTTGGTTGACTAACGTCAGGTTTTTAGGATAAATTAAAATGCCTAAACCTTAGATAGACCCTAGGACCCTGCACTTCACTTAAGAAAAATAACAGGGGTAAAATATAGCCTAGGTTGAAAATTGAAAGGGATTTGGGTGACCGAACCAAGCAAGTCAAATTGCCTTGGTCGACCAAACTGTTGACTGGTAAAAAAGTTGACCTGCCTTCAGGCGACCGAACTCAGAATGAACTGAGTGTCTACGGCCAACCGAACTCAAACCCTCACTTTTTTCTAACAACTCAGGCGCCCTAACTTCATGTTCAAAATACCCCTGGGCGACCAAATGTGCAAGTTTGGCAAATCTAACTTGAGACTAGGCGACCGAACCTCGGACAGATTGGAAAATTGCCTTGCTCAGCCAACCGAACAGATTTTCAGGCACCCGAATGTTTAAAACACACTTTTTGTTTTGTGAGTGTTTGGGCGACCGAACCTATAGCTTGGTCGATCAAAACTCTCGAGTTGGAGTATTTTTAAATGCTAAAACGAGTTTAAAATTGAATTGAACTTTTCTAATAATACCTAGCGTGTCCCCAACGGTGAAAAAATTCACAGACTTTATATATACCCCTTCATAAGCCAAGATTAGCAACTTTGATTAGCTTAACTTCTCTCTCAAGTATTTTTCCTAATCAGAGTTCCCCTATATATTCTTTTACTTGAAAAATCATTTTGGGGTCAAAATTTTCATACTCTCCAACTCTTTCATTTACTCTTGAAAATCATTTTAACAAGAGAGTATTATTTAGGCTTTTTGTTTACATTCAAACCCTAGGTTCTCGTATGTCTTATTGAAAATATTTTTCAGAGAAATATTTGGTTTTGGGTTTAAATCTTTGAGGTGCTCATCATACATATTATATTCAAAGATTACAAAAAATTATTTTGAAAGCACCGTTACTCCCTGAGCATTATTTCATATCATTGGAGTGTGTATTTTTATGAGCTTAATGTGTACATGCTTGTATATTCAAAAGTATTATCTTGTACAAAATATTTTTAATTAGATCGGTCCGATTCAACCCATAAATTGAATTGGTGAGTCTCAGCCCCGTAGATGAGATCAGTTTGATTTAGTCCAAAAATTGAACTGGGGAGTATCAGCCTCGTAAGTGAGACCAGTTCGGTTCAGCCCAGAAATTGAACTAGGGTTTTCCTCGCCCCATAAGGAGAGGATGTAAACAGCTTCAACTCCGCCCGGTTAAGTGGGCAAGGATAATGTAATCCTTGGGGGTATGCCCAAGGTGGGGACATAGGCTAGTTTGACCAAACCTCGATAACAAATATCGTTTGTTCCTCTCTCCCTATCTCATTTACTTTTTGCACTGTAATTTCCATATGTGTATGTTTGTCCATTTATAGTTATAATTATTTGCATGCACACATTCATCTAAATAAGATATGCTTCATGTGTATGTTTGCATTCACAGTTTTATTATTTACATACACATTTGTATTATGAATGAGATATGATTTGTGGTGAATCGGTGAAATGTTTAAATTAGTCAAAAAATTTTTATAACCCAATTCACTCCCCTCTTGGGATCACACCAATTCCAACACATTTATTAGGTTAAAACTTTTTGTTAATGTTCTGATTGAAAGTGCTAATGTGCTGAGTCAGGTTCGAACCCTTCGCCATCTTAAGACAATAAAACTTTTTCTTAAGATACAACTTGTTTGTAAGCGACTTGGACATGTACTAGCTTTCGAGTTTCAGCCAAACCACTGTCGATGATTCATTATCCATGACGTGATACATCACATCATCGGTCAAACAATACCGGATAGTGGACTAAGTACCCAAACTCAGGTTTCAAAGGGTTCTGCGAGCAACATGGCATAAAGATGCATTTTACAGTACACTGAACACCGCAAAAAAAAAAAAAAAAAAATGGTGGTAGAAAGGATGAAGCAAACCCTAACTAAAAGGGCTTAATGCTTGAGGTTACAGGCTAGGCTTTCCATGAATTTCTAGGCCGAGGCGGTTAGTATGACATGTTTTTTGGTAAACAGATCACCAAGGGCATCACAGAATGGGAAAGTTGCTGAGGAGGTGTGGACATGTAACAAGGTAGGCTACTCTAAACTAAGAGTATTTCCGTGTCCAGCCTATGCGCATATTCCTAGTGAGGAAAGATCTAAGCTTGAGACAAAGTTTAGACGGTGCATCTTTCTGGGATATTAGAAAGGCATGAAAGGGTTCAAGCTGTGGGATCTAGTGGCAAACAAGGTGGTGATCAGTAAGGAAGTAGTTTTTGATGAGAAAATCATGTTGCAGCATACTCAAGATGAAATAGAGAAACAGGTGCCAGAAAATCGTAGTAGCAATGAGCATGTGATTCAGGTAGAGTTAGAGACTCATGGTAGACATGTAGGGAGTCCTAGCCTAGAGATCAGCTAGCACTGCAGGTGGAGTTAGAAACTTAGGGTGGAGATGATGATTTTAATAACACAGGGAGTTCTAGCTCAGATGACCAGCAGTCTTGTCATAGCATAGTTGTAGATAGACCCATATGCGTCATCAGGCCACCCTTAGGTACGGTTTTGAAGATTTAGTGTCTTATGCGCTTATCATCAGTAGTGGGGATCCTACTACCTTTCAGAAGGCCATGCACAACCAGGAGAAAGTTAGCTAGATAGACTCTATGGTGGAGGAGATGGAGTTGTTACATAAGAATCAGATGTGGGAATTGTGGAGCTTCTAAGTGAGAAGCGGGTGATTGGATGCAAATGAGTAGATAGGAAGAAGGAAGTAGTTTCAGAAAGGGATAGAGAGAAGTACAAGGCTTGCTTGGTAGCAAAGGTATGCTCGTAGAGGAAGAGAGTAGATTATGATGAAATCTTCTCCCCTACAGTCAGGCACACTTCCATCAGGGTAGTGTTGGGACTGGTGGCGCAACAAGATATGCATCTAGAGCAGATGGACATAAAGATAGCGTTCCTCCATAGTGACCTGGAGGCGCTGATTTAAATGACATAACCAGAAGGGTTTAGCCAACCTGGACAGGAGCACTTAGTTTGCAAACTGAAGAAGTCATTATACAGGCTAAAGTAGTCCCCGAGGCAGTGGTATAAAAGGTTTGATGCCTATATAACCCATATTGGCTATAGAAGGTATGAGTACGATTGTTACGTCTATCTGAGGATTCCTATGGATGAGTCTCTCATATTTATGTTACTGTATGTTGATGATATGCTGATTTCTGCTAAAGACATGACCAAGGTAAATCAGTTGAAGACTTTATTGGGAAAAGAGTTTGACATAAAAGACTTGGGTACAGCCAAGAGGATACTTGGCATGGAAATTCACAGGGACAGAGCTGCAGAGAGACTATGGTTATCTCAGGGTGGCTATGTGGAGAAGGTGCTGGAGAGGTTTGGTATGGCTAATGCTAAGCCGATCAGCATGCCTTTGGTGAACCATTTTAGGCTATTTACCACCCAATGCCCAAGTACGAACGATGAGGTTCGTGTTATGTTGAAGGTCCATTATACTAGTGCAATGGGGTGTCTGATGTCTGCCATGGTATGTTCAAGGGCAGACGTAGCACATGCTATCAGTGTGGTGAGCAAGTTTTTCTCGAATCAAGGTTGACAACACTAGGATGTTGTGAAGTGAATTCTCAGGTATTTGAGGGGTACGATCGGATATGGCATTATGTTTAGTGGACAATAGAGTGATCCATCAGTGGTAGGGTACGTGGATGCTCACTATGTAGGAGACTTGGATGGTAGGAGGTCTACCACAGGATACGTATTTATCCTTGTAGGAGGAACTATTTGTTGAAGGTCTATGGTGCAGTCGCTTGTAGCATTGTCTACTACTGAATCGGAGTACATAACAGTGGTTGAGGCTGCCAAAGAAGCATTGTGGCTTACTGGATTGGTCAGAGAGCTGGGTGTTTAGTAAGGTAGAGTTCGGTTGCAGTGTGATAGTCAGAGTTCCATCTACTTCGCAAAAAATCAAGTGTACCATGCGAGGACAAAGCACATTGACATGCGGTATCACATAATAAGGGAACTGATTGCTTCAAGAGAACTTCTTCTCATACATCTGACAATGTAGTTGATATGATGACGAAGCCGGTCACAATGGACAAGTTCAAGCTTTTCTTGGACTTGATCAACATCTCCAGGTGCTAGGTGGGAGACAATCTGTACGATCCCGAACTTGAAAAATAAAAGAAAATGAATGTAAAAGAGAGAAATAAAGGAAAATAAAAGAAAAAGAAAGAATTTGGAAAGTAGGGACCCAAACCGACGACGGTTTTATGAGTCGAAAGAAAATCACCGACGACGCTTTTATGAGTCGAAAGAAAATCGGCCACGGTTTTGGTTCAACCGGGCCAGTCAACCACAAAGTCCACGATGATTTTGTGGATACTGGGGAAACCGGTGCTGGTTTTCCTCTGGGCCTATTCACCTATAAATAGGTTTGAGCTCATTTTTTTAGAGAATCTCAATTCTCTCTCTTCTCTCTCCTAGGGTTTCGAAACTTTTTCACCAAAAAGCCTTTTTGAGTTGTTCTTTGCTTCTCTGTTGCCTCTCTCACCCTTAGACGAGCAAGAACGCATGTTTTCATTGGGTGAAATTGTTGGTTTTTCAGTTTTGGGAAATCTAGGGTTTTGAGGTATGGTCTCTGTTTTTCCTAAAACTCATTTATTTGTACTAAACTTAAAGTAGGAGATGCTTGAAACCCTTGTTTTCAATTTAAATTATAATTTATGAACCATATGCTATACTAATGCTTTTTAAACCAAATGAGTGTGGCATGAGATGTTAAATGAAAATATACTGCACTGAGAAATATGATTATGAGATATGGGAACTGGAGTTCCAAAATACTTATAAGGAAATGTAGAAAGAGATGCCGGTTAAATACCAAGCTATATATGTGCCAAGGTTAAATCGAGAGCTATGTGTGTCGTTTTATACCAATGAATGAATGAATGAATGAATGGAAGAATGAATGAATGAATGAATGAATGAATGATGAATGAATGAATGAGTCTTATAGTATTGTAGTTATAACAGATATGTAGGGTATTAAGATTCTAAACAATTTTCTTAATTGTATCTTTAGGACGAAGTCCAGGGATAATACTATTAACGCTAGAGGCAGTAGCAGTGAAGGGGCTAGCCATGAGGCCATTAGTGACTCCACGGTAGTGTTGTGGGACTTCGCCCAGCAGTTTATGGCGGAGGTCATACGGAGTTCTAGGGGGAAGGATCTTCCCATGGCTGAGCTGGGAGGTTCTATTTATCAGTTCACCAGACTGAAGCCTCCTACCTTCCTAGGGAGTACGGACCCGATTTGAGCATAGAATTGGTTTTGGGAGATCAAGAAGATATTGGTTGTTCTGCATTGTACGGAAGAGCATAAGGTGGCTTACGTGATGTTCAAATTTATTGGAGAAGCTGAGAGGTGGTGGGAATCGGTGAGGATGCTGGAGGAGCATCGACTGGTACTAGTGGCGATGATATGGGGCCATTTCAAAGAGGTGTTCTTTGATCAATACTTTACAGCCACTATCAGGAACGCAAAGATGGAGGAGTTTATGATCCTGACTCAGGGGCAGTGGACAGTTCAATAGTATGCCTCCTGATTCATGGAGTTAGCCCATTTTGCTCCTTTTATGATCCCAAATGAGGCGAGGAAGGACTGGAAGTTTGAGAGGGGTTTGAAGAAGGAGATCTGGAAGCTAACGACGATCTTGCAGATTCAGGACTTTGCTACTCTAGTGGATAAAGTCACGGTGGTAGAGAAGAGCCTATAGGAGGATACAGTGATATAGATCCCGAAGAAGAGGCTAACGCCTCCCAGTTTAGGTGCAAGGCAGGGCACTTGGAGGAGATATAGTGGTAGTGAAGGCCAGCGGTGAGAGACTGGTGGTGGTACATCTCAGGGTACCACATATTCCTCAGCTTGTCTTACTTGCGGCAAACAACATGCAGGAAAGTGCTTATTGGGTTCAAGTGTTTGCTTTCGGTGTGGTAAACCAGGGCATCTGGTGCAGGATTGTGACATACCAAGGAGCAACACACCCTTATAGTAGCCATATAGAGGAGGTACTCCAGCACCACTTAGTGGATACCATAGGGGTACAACCCAAGCAAGGGTGTATTCCTTAACTCTAGGTGACGCAGAGAATGCCAGAGATGTGGTGACAGGTAATATTTATATGATTTTGAATAAAGTTGTAGTACTATTTGATTCTGGAGTGATGCATTCCTTTATTCCCTAGGGATTCGTCAAACTATGTGGGTTAGAGGTACAACCGTTAGATGATGAACTAGCAGTGGCTACGCTTTCAGGGTTTGTAGTCATATGTAGAAAGGTGATTCATGATTTTTCAGTAAAGATTCAGGGGAGAGTATTACTAGTCAGACTAATTATATTTGATATGCATGGCTTCGATACCATTCTAAGGATGGACTGGCTATTAGCAGTTATGCCAACATCGATTGCCACAGAAGAGAGGTAGTATTCAGGCCTCCTAGGGAGTGGGAATTCAAGTTTATAGGGTCGTGTGTGAGTTCTACACCAAATATCCTTTCAACTATTTAGTCTAGGAGGTTACTTAGGGAGGGATGCCAGGGGTACCTGGCGTGTGTAAAAGAAACGCTGAGAGAAGAACGTAAGCTGGAGGAGATTCCCATAGTAAGTGAGTTCCCAGATGTATTTCCAAAGGACTTGTTAGGATTGCCTCCTGATTGTGAGGTGGGGTTTGCTATAGAGTTGACTCTAGGAACGACACCAATATCGAAAGCTCCATATTGTATGGAATTGAGGGAATTGAAGGAGTAGCTATAGGAGCTACTAGATAAGGGTTACATCCGACCGAGAGTTTCTGTAACGTCCTAAACCCTTAAACATGGGTCTGGTGCATTATACCTGATAAATCATAATTCATAACAGACATACGTAGCGGAAAACATAAACATACTCTCCATATAACATATTCCATAATACCGTAATACCAGCGTTTTCTATTTTCTATCTATAAATCCATGAAAATCCAACCATCACCTCCATTTCCATATATACAAACATCTCCAAAACATTTCAGTATGTTCATAACCATTTCTCTCACAACATCTTTAAAACATAACGACATAAAACATAAAACATAAATATTTACATATCCAAATTAGTATCAATATATACCTTGTTTCTTATATAGTCCTCAAAAATGCTAAAATTACCCTCAAGCTCCTAAGCCCGACCACGAGGATGTCTTGAAAAAGAAACATTCATATTCGGGTGAGACACATCTCAGTAAGGGAAGAAACATACATATTAAAATAGCATGTGGCTAACATGAGGTATATAGATATCATTTTAATACATTTGCAAATCATTAACATAATTATGAAATCATTCTCTGAACCTAATCAAACACATGCAAATATTTAACCTACGAGTTTACCTAAGGATAGGGGTGATTACCCGCCCATGCAAGTAGCACCCCTCTACTTTGATACTTAGGCAGCCCTGAGGTCACAACTAAAGCATATCAGGGTACTTACCCTACTCAGTAAGCCCTCAAGTGTTCGATTAATCTCGTAATCACACAGTTCAACAATAGCTTACCGACAAAGTCCCTAAGGATAGGGAAATCTACCCACCCATACAAGTAGGTTCCCTCTACCCTAGTATGTTATGCAGCTACTACCACATCTGAAGCTACTAGTGCACTCGCCTTTCTCAGTAAGCCCTCAGGTGAAGAGTACGCCCCGCCCAATCGTAACATGTTCTATGTACATATATACTTCTAATATCATAATACATCATTCCTTTATGTCATTATACATTCGTACACATTCATTGATGTTCAAAGCTTAACTTTGCATTTCGTTTCACTTTAAGTGACCCTTTCCCATTTGTATCGTTCGCATTTGTCATTTCATTTCATTGTCATTTCATTGCATAACATTTTCATTTCATTCCTTCGTACTACAGCTGGTCTTTAACCACATTTGTTAGTTTTCACATAGAAATGCGCTAGAATATGCTACAATTAGTTCACATAGAAATGCGCTAGAATCTACTAATATGGCTGTCTTTCAGCTATCATACATTTACATAGTTGCATTTAGCATATACAGGCAACATTGTCCATATCATATTTTATTCATAATTCTTTTCTTACTTAACCTGCATCTCATATATTTAATATATATTTGCACATAATCTCATGCCACACAATTTAGCAGTAAAATTCATATACATTTTTTACAAAATAAGTCAACCATAATTAACATTTATACGCTATAAATACATTTCATTTCTTATTTAATTCCTCAGAAAATTCCTTTCACTTTCATTCGTTTACTTTTACATATACATAACTATATCAACAATCCTAGGCTCAAAAAACATAAATTTCATGGCTAGCATTTTAAACCCACATAAAACCAATTATGCATAAATAACACATAATCCTTTTTAATTCATAAAAACCTGATTTAATACATAAATTTCCCCCTTACCTGACTTTCGAACTACGCTGGCAGGATACCGAAACCGATACCCACAACGTTCACTTGGACCTTGAATCCAAAAACCCTAATTTAATTAAAATAAATTCCAATTAACTTAAATCTTAAGAAAAATACTTATTTACTACTTCCTAGGCTTCAAATAACAATGTTCCTTAAGACAATCCCAAAATAACCAACTTACCCTGATTTTGGGATGTTTCCCAAACCTCACAACTCAATGATCAGCTCCTACAGCCTTGAAGAGAATGATCCCATGAACCTCGTGGCGGTTCCAGATCATCAAATCGGGTCAAATCTGGCCCGAAATCGAAGAGAGAAGGCTGGGAGATCGTTTTGTAGAGAGAGAAGGAGAATTTTCCCGAGTTTCACACTGAAAAATGAAAGAATTTCAATTTATAGGCAGGGCTTTGTCGATGAAACACGTCGATTCATCGACGAGGCACTATAGAGACTTCGTTGATGAGAAGATACCTTTGTCGATGAAATTCAGAGTTCCAAATATACTCTCTCGGGATTCCTTCGTTGACGAGAAACCAAGTTTGTCGACGAGCTTAGAAGGACACTCATCGACGAATACAGGACATTCGTCGACGAGGCCTATTATTTTCTTAAAATTTTTTCCTTTGTTCCCCTTATTTTCCTTTAATCCATTTATTCATTATATTTTCTAATTATTTTAATTCTGGGTCATTACATTCTCCCCTCCTTAAGAAATTTCATCCTCGAAATTTTACTAGCTAAACATCCTTTTGCATTACTTAAACTCATTTACTAAATACCATCATAAGAACTTAACATGCATATCATCACATAAGTCATTTAATCATCATTCATTAAATTAAATTATCTCATACCTGCTTCTCTAATGGCATCCTCCTCAGCTCAAAGTGTATACAGCCGAGGCAGACCACCTCTTCCAAGTGGTATCTGCTGCTTTCCTCTGTCCCGATTCTAAGCAGCTGCCATAAGCAAGGGTTCTCGGCAATCTTTCTTGTGGTGCCCTGGCTTACCGCACCTATAACAATTCAGAGTGCCATACCAGCATTCGCCCTTATGCCTCTTATCACATTTTGGGCATATAGAGCCCACTGCTTCTTTCCCTTTCTTTGTTGATCCCTGACTGGCCTCAAACTGATAACTAGATGGTGCAAGTCTCTTCTTCTACTCTGAAGGCTCAGTGCTGGCCTAGATACTCTTTTCCAACACTGAGGCCTTGTTGACTAATTCTGAAAAACTCTGAACCTGAAACCCGACCACTAGCTCGTAGATCCTGCGCCTCGGGCCTTTCTTAAAATTCTTAGCTTTTCTTACTTCATTTGGGACCAAAAATGAAGCAAAATGTGACAGTTATACAAACTTAGCCGCATATTCCGCAACTTTCATGTCTCCCTAGGTCAGATTAGTGAACTCTTTAATCTTCTCCTCTCGACAAATGAAGGAAAATACCTATCAAAGAATAGCTCATTGAATCTTTCCCAAGTAAGAGCTATCTTTATGATCCTCTGATCTTCAAGCATCTTTGCAGAAAGCCACCAGCGCTTCGCCTCTCCTGTCATCTTGAATGCAGCATGCCAGACCTTCTACTCGTCTGTGCAGTCGAGTACAGTAATAATTTCCTCAATCTCCTGTACCCAGTTTTCTGCAACCATAGGATCAGGTCCCCCGATAAAGGTTGGAGGGTTCATCCTCATGAACTTTTTTATGCTGCAGCCCTGTCCGACAGGTGGACAATTCTGTTCCTTAGGTTCCTTCTTCATTTCTGCTTTAACTTAACGGACGATACCTCATAGCACTTTAGAGGTATCTATTTCTTCCTCACTAAAGGTCACTAAATCCTCCCTTCCTTCAGCCTCCACATTCTTATCTCCAGAATCCATCCTGAAAATAGGATAGAGAAGAGATAAGAATTCCATATCATAACCTCAAACAACATAATCATTAAATTAAATCCAAAATCTCCATATAAGGACATGTCTCACAATTCAGAAACAAAAACATCTAAGGTTTACCGTGGCTTTTCTGAGACCGTCAAATGCTTCAGAAAAATCACAGGAAATCATCGACATATTTTTGCCTCTAAATTACAAAAAAAATCCTATACATTCCTACACCAAACCTATTTCTCAACACCTAACCTACTCATCTCCGATTTTCATCCTATCTCATTCCTATACTCTGGTATAAATCATTCCTAAATCCTCAAAATCCCAAAATCATTGCTTTAATACCAAAATGTAATGTCCTTAACCCTTAAACTTGGGCCCGGTGCGTTATACCTGATAATATCCTAATAAATCATAATCCATAACATACATACACAGCGAAAAACATAAACATACTCTCCATATAACATATTCCATAATACCATAATACTAGCGTTTTCTATTTTCTATCTATAAATCCATGAAAATCCAACCATCACCTCCATTTCCATATATACAAACATCTCCAAAACATTTCAGTATGTTCATAACCATTTCTCTCACAACATCCTTAAAACATAATGACATAAAACATAAAACATAAATATTTACATCTCCAAAATAGTATCAATATATACCATGTTTCTTATATAGTCCTCAAAAATGCTAAAATTGCCCTCAAGCTCCTAAGCCCGACCTCGAGAAGGTCCTAAAAAAGAAATATTCATATTCGGGTGAGACACATCTCAGTAAGGGAAGAAACATACATAATTAATAGCATGTGGCTAACATGAGGTATATAGATATCATTTTAATACATTTGCAAATCATTAACATAATTATGAAATCATTCTCTGAACCTAATCAAGCACATGCAAATATTTAACCTATAAGATTACCTAAGGATAGGGGTGATTACCTACCCATGCAAGTAGCACCCCTCTACTTTGATACTTAGGCAACCCTAAGGTCACAACTAAAGCATATCAGGGTACTTACCTTACTCAGTAAGCCCTCAAATGTTCGATTAATCTCGTACTCACACAATTCAACAATAGCTTACTGACAAAGGCCTTAAGCATAGGGAAATCTACCCACCTATACAAGTAAGTTCCCTCTGCCCTAGTATGTTATGCAGCTACCGCCACATCTGAAGCTACTAGTGCACTCGCCTTTCTCAGCAAGCCCTCAGACAAAGAGTACGCCCCGCCCAATCGTAACATGTTCTACGTACATACATTCTTCTAATATCATAATACATTATTCCTTTCTGTCATTATACATTCGTACACATTCATTCATGTTCAAAGCTTAACTTTGCATTTCGTTTCACTTTTAGTGACTCTTTCCCATTTGTATCGTTCACATTTGTCATTTCATTTCATTGCCATTTCACTGCATAAATTTGTCATTTCATTCCTTCGTACTACAGCTGGTCTTTAGCCATCATTTGTTAGTTTTCACATAGAAATGCGCTAGAATATGCTACAATTAGTTCACATAGAAATGCGCTAGAATCTGCTAACATGACTGTCTTTCAGTTGTCTTACATTTACATAGTTGAATTTAACATACACATGCAACATTGTCCATGTCATATTTTATTCATAATTCTTTTTTTCCTTAACCTGCATCTCATACATTTAACATATATCTACACTTAATCTCATGCCACGCAATTTAGCAGTAAAATTCATATACATTCCTTACAAAATAAGTCAACCCATAATTAACATTTATACGTTGTATATACATTTCATTTCTTATTTAATTCTTCAGAAAATTCCTTTCACTTTCATTCGTTTACTTTCACATATACATAACTATATCGACAATCCTAGGCTCAAAAAACATAAATTTCATGGCTGGCATTTTAAACCCAAATAAAAATAAATATACATAAATAACACATAATCCTTTTTAATTCATAAAAACTTGATTTAATACATAAATTTCCCCCTTACCTGACTTTCGAACTACGCTGGCAAGATCCCCGAACTGATACGCGCATTTAGTCGAAAGTTAGTGGAAGCGGCGATTTCAGCTGTTGTTGTTCAGCATCAGATCATGATGGATTTGGAGATGTTGGAAGTGGAGTTGGTGGACAAGGATCCACAAGCATTCATTGTTAGTTTAGTTATTCAGCCAGCTTTTCAGGAGAGAATCAAAGCAACTCAGAAGGAAGATGCAGAGCTGATAGAGGTTATGGAAGGAGCTCAAAATGGTTTAAAGTTGGATTTTAATATCTCAGGCGATGGGGTATTGAGATTCCATACCAGGATCTGCATACCAAATGATGCCGATATTAAGCGGGTCATTCTATAGGAGGCACATCGTTCGCTCTATACAGTACATTCAGGGAGTACGAAGATGTACAGGGATCTGCAAGAATATTTTTGATGGTCTAACATGAAAAGAGAGATCGCCTGTTTTGTAGAGTAGTGGCTGACATGTTAACAGGTCAAAGTAGAGCACCAGAGGCCAGAAATACCACTTTAGCCACTTGACATTCCCAAGTAGAAGTGGGAGCATATCTCAATGGATTTTGTATTAGGGTTACCTGCAGCGGTGTATGGATAGAACGCCATCTGGGTTGTAGTGGATCGACTGACAAAGACTGCACACTTTATTCCCATCAGAGTCAACTATTCCATGAATAAGCTAGCAGAGCTATATGTGCAGGAGATTGTATGACTCCAAAACATCCCTATTTCTATCGTTTCTGATCGAGACCCATGATTTACCTCTTGTTTCTAGAAGAGTTTGCAGAATGCCTTGGGATCGCAGCTCACATTTAGTACATCGTTTCACCCACAGATGGATGGACAATCCAAAAGGACTATTGAGACACTAGAGGATATGCTGCGGGAGTGTGTGCTGGATTTCGGGGATAGTTGGATTCGATATCTACTGCTCGTGGAGTTTGCATATAATAACAGTTACCATACAAGTATAGAGATGGCACCATATGAGGCTTTATATGGTCACCGGTGTTGATCTCTGTTATATTGGGATGAGGTAGGCAAGCGGCATTTTTTGGGACCAAAACTGATTCAGTAGACCTCTACAGAGGTCGAGCTTATCAGGGAGAGGATAAGAGCAGCACAGAGTCGGCATAAGTGTTATGCAGATACTTGCCGACGGGAGTTAGAGTTCGAGGTAGGGGATACGATATTCTTGAGGATTACTCTGATGAAAAGGGTGATGAAGTTTAAGAAGAAGGGGAAGTTGAGCCCTCGGTACATTGGTCCATTTGAGATCCTGGAAAGGATAGGTCCAATTGCTTATCGAGTGGCGTTACCCCTCATCACTATCCAGAGTTCATGACGTCTTTCAAGTGTCAGTGCTGAGGAAGTATGTGCTAGACCCATTGCACGTGCTAAGTTATGAACCTTTGGAGATTGGAGATGCATTAACATACAAGGAGGTATCGGTTCAGATTCTAGATTTGAAGGTACAGAAATTGTGAACTAAGGAGATACCATTAGTGAAAGAATTATGGCGTAACCACGTAGAGGAGGAAGCCTCATGGGAGTTAGAGTTAGAGATACTTCAGAAGTATCCTCAGTTATTCAGAGATACACAAAGTTTGGTAGGTAAACAGAATAGTATGTAAGTAAGAACGTATGTATGTATGTTTAGTTGAGTACGTTTGTTCTTGTTTAGAGTATGTATGGTCTTTGGGAGGGTTTTGTATGGATATTTTATCCTCCCGAGACATTATGTTGTAACCATGGTATTCCTCCGTTATAAGTGAGGGTATGTAATAAATTTGGGACGGGGCTGTTATGTGGGTGACTACCGACTCTTCTTAGAGTCAGGGTAGTTATTGTTTAGAGGAAGTGATAAGAACAGTTAACAAATTTCGAGACAAAATTCTTATAAGGAGGGGAGATTGTACGATCCCAAACCCAAAAAATAAAAGAAAATGAATGTAAAATAGAGAAATAAATGAAAATAAAAGAAAAAGAAGGAATTTGGAAAAGGGGACCCAAACCGGTGACGGTTTTGTGAGCGGGAAGAAAATCGACAACAGTTTTGGGTCAACTAGGCCAGTCAACCACAAAATCGGCGATAATTTTGTGGATACAGGGGAAACCAGTGTCGGTTTTCCTCTGGGTATGCTCACCTATAAATAGGTTTAAGCTCATTTTTTTAGAAAATCTCAATTCCCTCTCTTCTCTTTCCGAGGGTTTCGAAACTTTTTCACCAAAAACTCTTTCTGAGCTCTTCTTTGCTTCTCGATTGTCTTTCTCACCCTTAGTCGAGCAAGTACGCGTGTTTTCATCGGTTAGAAGTTCTAGGATTTTGCCATTTCGAGCCGTTCGGGTTCATTTTTCAGGAAAAAGATAAGGGGATTTGTTTACATCAGTTATTTTTGAAATCTAAACTGCTAGAATTCTAGGTTATGATATTACGTATGAGATGACAACTTATTTGGAAAATTTCATGAGGTGAAATTGCCAATTTTTTGATTTTACGGTTTTGGGAAATCTAGGGTTTTGAGGTATGGTCTTCGTTTTTCCTAAAACTCATTTATTTGTACTAAACTTGAAGTAGGAGATGCTTGAAACCCTTGTTTTCAATTTAAATTATATTTTACGAACCATATGCTATACTAATGCTTTTTAAAACAAATGAGTGTGGCATAAGATGTTAAGTGGAAATATATTGCACTGAGAAATATGATTATGAGTTATGGGAATTGGAGTTCCAAAATGCTTATCAGGAAATGTAGAAAGAGATGCCGGTTAAATACCGAGCTATGTATGTGCCAAGGTTAAACCGAGAGTTGGGTGTGCCGGTTTATACCAATGAATGAATGAATGAATGGAATGTGAAAAATACTAGAATTGCTTAAATATTTTATGAATGAAAACAAGTTACTATGCTTTTGTTATAAATTGCATATATGATATATGAATCGCTTGAGAAAGCTTGTTACTAGGAAAGCATGGTACTGTTGCTAGCGTGAAAGTTATAGTGCAACCACTTGTTATTCATGAGTGTCGGTATCGTACTAGTCAACTTGGTAAGAAGGGCCGCTAATTGATCACAGATCAGGGTGGTGTGGGCCAAGTCGGACTGGAGAAAATAGCATGACTAGCCTGGTGCCCCAAGGTCTAGATCAAAGCATTATAAACGCACAACCGATGCCTTGGGGGAAGTAAATGGTGTAGTTATGATGTTTTAAAGCTGAGATGAGTTTGTCATGCATATACATGATTTAAAAATAAAATGGGCAAAGTTATAGCTTTGAGTACCGAGCAGAGGTATCGTACAGTGTATGGGCCTGTACCCTACCCCAACCTCAGGGACTCTTGCTTGTAATGAGTCAAATTATCTTATGCAGGAATTATATATATGTCTCCTATATTACAAGTTTGTGAATGATTTAAATGTATAACTATTTTCTTCTGGAATAAACTCATGTAGTCACACACTGATGTAATATGATCTACCTTACTGAGAAGTGTCTCACCCCAATATACAAATTTTATTTTAGGTCCTACAGGAAACCGGTTCTAGACTTCTTGAGGGATTCTGAAGTGTAGTGTTTTTGTTAGTTTATGTAAGTTCTTATTTATGTACTAGGTTTTGGCCAGGATATCTTTTGGGGTTTGTAATAGTAGGTTATATTTATAGTTATGTATGGATGTATGTGAGGAAACAATTAGAAATTGTGGTAAGTTTTTATTAGATTATGTATGTTTATGTTTTCCGTTGTGCATGAATGTGAAGTTTAATTTGAGACACCCGATTTCCCTTATTTGGGAGGGTAGCATATGTATGGTATCATAGATATGCATGTTATGTAGGTATAGTAGCACTCCGGGCCCACCTAGAGGGTCGGGGCGTTACACAGTCTCAATTTACTATCCTGGGTGGAGCAGCGATTATGTAGCGGTTGTGCTTTTGGATTTCCTAAGTGGTGAATATTTGCCAAGGTGGAGATTTTTGGGGATGTGACTTATATTTTGAGTGGAAACACATGCATCAAGAAAACTACATGAAGCGAGGAGCGAGAGCATGAGAGGAGGTTGCGAGCAGAGGGATAACCATCTATAGTTTGGGCTCTAACCATTGACTATTTTAGGCAGAATGCAGGATTCTACTCTCAGCTTCAAACCGTCGAAGGTTTTAGTCGACACAAGTCATATAATTCAAACCGAGAAGCTAGTAGATAGTGTAAATCAGAGGGATTTCTTTCAGGGATTGCTACATGGATGGTTTAGATAGGATCTAAGGTCCTTGTACGCTTAGGGTTCGTATATAATTAATGTTTTGTAACCCTAATGTAAGCTTGGCATTGTTCATAGTGAGAATTAGAAGTTGTTGCTCCCATGGACCTAGGCAAATTGCCGAACCACATAAACCTTGTGTCTTTTGATTGTGTTTTCATTCTTCTCATTATTGAGTGTGTGCTTCTTTAGTGTTGTTCATCATTAAGTGATTACATTGGTTGTTTGTTGATTAATTCCTGTGTGAAAGTGTGCATCTACTGCACATTCGCAAACAACACTTTCTACATCACTCATGAAAATTTATGCATGGTGTATGATCTATTCGTACCTACCCGCAAGAGTTTTGTGTCTAAAAATGTTACGTCACTGATGCGTTTATAGTATTACACTAAAATAATTTGATTCAACAATTTAATATTCACTAAGTACTTGTATCTCATAACATATTTTCTCTAATATTGTATTTGAAAACATGAATTTCGAGCTTTGGATTTAGATTTTAATAATTTTTAATACAATTTTGTATTATATTTTATCCAAATCCAATATAAATCCAAATCAAATCTCTCTCCAAACATAGGGCAAGTGCAATTTAAATCGGAAGGTATTGTCACCCAATGTATTACACCTCGTGGTTACTCAACATTGTTTTTATCTTTATTCAATTGTTTAAAATTTGAACCACGTAGGGGATTGTTGGTATTAGTTCCGATGTTTCAAATTAAAATAAAAAAAAAATGTATTCAATAAATATCATATAATAGCCATAAATTTTTTATTTTTAATTAAGTATATGTTAAATTTAATATTTTAGTTTTGATAGTTTTAGAACATTAAATATTATTTTAATGGTTTTGTGTTTATTACGGTTGGAAGTTATTTTTTTAATTTAGCTTATAAAAGGCATGATCCAGCTTCAAACCAAACAATGTTTTCTCTTCATATAATATTCGTTTATCTTTTTTTTTTTTTTATGATTTATATTTTTTTTTGGATAACTAAACGAAACTGCATTTCTTATAGTTTTGGTGTTTATGACTATATACAAGATTGAGTTTACTGAGTAATTTAGGAGGTCATGCGAGTGACTATATGTATAGAAAATGCAGGGCATTTTCATTGATGTAGAGATGTCCTATATATAGGACTTGTACAAGGTATAGTTGTTACAAATTCAAATACAAATTCAAAAATATTTAAATACTAAATCAAAGAGATTCTAGACTATCAAATACAAATAGATATTCAAGTAATATAATCTGAAGAATTCCAAATCGATGCATACAATCAAATATTCGCAAATCTTAAACTGCTAGGATTCTTGGGAGTTACACAATAGGTGAAACCGTCAACGGTTTGGTGAATCTGTCGACTATTTAATCATAGTAACCATTATGTCTTAATCCGTCAAAGCAACTGTCGAATGGTTTACTAGAAAACTAAGTAATTTCCTTAACACGCCCTCGCAAGATAGGTGTGCCATCAGTTAAGACAATCTTAGAGCACAGAGAGTGAGATTTGTGACGGAATAGAGCCTTAATTAAGAGGTTGGAAAGTTGATCGTGGGTGCTAACATAAGAGACTTGCAACAAACCTTTTGTAATCGGATCACAAATGATATGAAGATCAATAGCAATATGCTTCATTCGTGAATGCATAACAGGGTTAAGACTCAACTGGCAAGCATCAATATTATATCAAAACAGATGTCGGGGCTTAGGAATCGGAATACCAAGTTCCTGAAACAACGAGCGAATCCAAACAAGCTTGGAGGTGGCTGAAGCAAGAGCTTGATATTCTACCTTAAGTGAAGGAACGAGCCACAACACGTTGCTTGCACCTGCTCCATGAAATGGAACAATCAAGTAGAAAAATAAGATAGACAGAGGTGGAGGATCTGGTATCCCTATCACCGACCCGATTAGCATCCGAAAACCCTTGAAGAGTGAGATTCCCAGTCTGCTTGAGGAGGATGCCATAATGCAGAGTACCTTTTAAGTATCGCAAAATACGCTTGATAGCGATCCAATGGAGCTGAGATGGTTTATACATGAACCGAGCCAACTTATTAACCGGGAAGGCAATGTTGGGCCAAGTTAGAGAGAGATATTGAGGAGCTCCTATAATTCGGCGAAATTCAGTTGAATTAGTAGGAGAAGAGTCATCGTGGAGTTAAAGAAGATCCTTTATGGCAAGTGGATTCATCACTGCCTTAGCACCATCCATGTTAGTGCGAGAAAGGAGATCTTGAATATACTTTTGTTGGGAGAGGAAATGTCCACGGGAAAATGAAATCACCTCAACACCAAGAAAATAATGCAAGGGACCAAGATCATTTAGAGAAAACCAATGATCGAGCTGTTGAACAACCTTAGAAATAGTAGTAGAGTTACTCACAGTGATTAAAAGATCATCCACATATACAAAAAATAAAGAGTAACATTAGCACTCGTGTAGATAAACAGAGAAGAATCGAATTTATACTGCTAAAAATCGAGTTGAAGAAGATAAGAACTCAGTTCTTGATACCGAGCATGAGGTGCTAGTTTTAAGCCATACAAAGACCGTTTTAACCTGCAAACATAAGAAAGCAGATTAGGATAAAAAAAACCCAAACGTTGAACCATGAATACATCCTCTGGAAGGTGCCCATGGAGAAACACATAATTAACATCCAGTTGGAGAAGGGGCCAATTTTTTTGAACAGCAATGGAAAGGATAGCCCGAATAGTTACCAGCTTCACAACAGGGCTGAACGTCTCATTTTATTCAAAGCCATGTCATTAATGAAGACCTTTGGCCACTAACCAAGTTTTATAACAACAAATACTACCATCAAGATTTTGTTTGATATGGAAAACCCATTTGCAACCAACGGGTTTTATTATGAAGCGCAGTGGAACTAGCTCCCATGTACCATGTTTAACCAACGTAGTGAACTCTTCAGATGTAGCATGCCACCACTTGGGATCTTTTAAGGCTTGAGACACACATGTAGGCTCAACAGGTTGAGGAAGCGGGTGTCGAGTGACAAGGTAAAGTTATTTGGGTCTATGAATATTATTCATAGATCGGGTAGTCATACCATGAGTACGGGTGAACCGGGCCAAAGATGCAAGTATGGTGGATGAAGGAATTACCTCTAGAGGAGAAGGTGCAGGGACGGGTGATAAAGTTGGAGCTGCGAGAGCGCAGTCTATCACGGTGATAGAAGAGGAGGGTATCCATCCAATGGAAGGCACTGCTGGAATGACAAGGTCTTTTGTCATAGCACCTGAAATTGACATAGAAGGCACA
Organism: Malania oleifera; assembly: GCF_029873635.1. Lineage (NCBI taxonomy): Eukaryota > Viridiplantae > Streptophyta > Magnoliopsida > Santalales > Ximeniaceae > Malania > Malania oleifera. Next base: position 61,849,173 of record NC_080425.1, read on the forward strand.
ACAACATGGGTAGAGGAAGAAAAGGGAAAAACACATTCATCAAAAACCATATTCCTAGGCATGTAACTACGAGAGGTAACAAGGTCTATACACCTATAGGCACTTTGAGAACTCGAGTAATCAAGAAAGAGACAAGACATAGATTTTGGTTGAAGTTTAGCGATGACATAAGGTTTGAGCCATGGGTAAAACTAACAACCAAAAATACACAAATTTTTGTAATCAGGGGAACGACTAAACAAACATTCGAAAGGACTTTTATTTTTCAAAATAGGAGTGGGCATACGATTTATTAAATAAACCACTGCCTAAAATGCATAGGACCAATAAGAAAGAGGGAGACTCGCTTGACTCAATAGGGTGAAACCGGTTTCAACAATATGCCAATGTCGGCGTTCACTTGTACCATTTTGCTCAGGTGTATGAGGAGCAGTGGTAAGCTAGCTAATGGAATTAGAGGAGACAAAATGAAAAAGAGCTTGAAATTCACCCCCATTATCAGAGTATAAGTGTTTGATGTGAAAACCAAACTGTTTTTCAAGTAGCCCTTTCAATTGATAAAAAATGTTACAAACATCACTTTTTCATCAGATGGGAAACAAAAAACAATATTTAGTGAAGTGGTCAACAAACAAGACATAAAAATGAAACCCATCAAGCGAAGTGGAATTTGTAGGCCCCTAAACATCAGTATAAATGTATTCAAGTGGATGAATGCTAAGAAGAGAAGTGGAAGAAAAAGGCAACTTGTGACTTTTGTTGAATTGACAAGCATAAAAAACGGAAGATGAAGAGACACTAGACACTACAATTGGTAGAGAAAAGGTATGAAAAATAAAATCAAGTACTTTATTTGATGGATGCCCAAGTCGTCTAATCCAGGTGTCGGTCGTTGTCTGTTCACCAACAAGTGCTAAAATAAAAGACGCTTTAGTAGAAGACACTATCAGCATTAGATAGACACCATCCTAACATTTACCACAAAGCAGAGTCGCCCCTGTGCTCCAATCCTTTACAAGAAAATAAAATGGGTAAAAGTAAAGATAGACATCATTGCTACGAGTGAAATTATGAACGAAGATTAGGTTTTTGTGAATATTAGGAAAACAAAGAGTATTAGTCAATTTAAAAGGCTTCAAGGAAAAAGAAAGAAACATAGAGCCAACATGTGTGACTCTCAAACTTGAGTCATCGCCAATGATGATCTCATCTGTGCCATCATACTCCGAGTGAATAGAGAGATTGGCAAGATCGGAGGTGATACTGTGAGAAGCAGCATAATCCACAAGCCACTTTGTTGTTTTTAGTGCAATCCCAAGAAGGGGGGTGAATGGGAGATTTTAAAATTTCTAGGTCAAAATGCTAGCAAGTAGTATATTACAACCTAGGGTCTATCTAAACACGTACTAAATAACTAGATAATTGAGCAAATAAAAAATACACATACGTATCTCAGTTCTAGAATCTTCCCAACAATGAGACCTAAGTATCTCAAGATCTAAGCAGTATATTCAGCAGGTAAATATTAAGCAAGAAAACATAATAATATAGTGCAGATGAAATAAGAGTGACACCAGATGTGTTATAGAGGTTCGGCAACTGTGTCTACGTCCCCGCCTCTAGCTTATCGACCCAAGGAATCCACTAATGCTCACTTATGGGTGGAGCAACACCGGTTACACTCTCCTCTCCTTACTGGGCGAGGAATATTCATAAGGCTGACTCTAACCTTTACAAGCTCTCCTTAAAGGGGCGGAGAATACCCACCTCAGGCCATGCCTAGATTACAACAGATAATGATTTTCGTGTACAATACAAGTGCTTCTTACACTAAGAAGATATGTACCATACTATAATCAATGCACTCACATATGATAAAGATTTATGCTCAAGTGAGTTTGTGTGATTGTATCTCTCAAAGCAATATGTAAGAGATAATAATCTTTGAGTTGAAATAAAATATATGTTAAGCACTCTTCAAAGATCTAAAGCTTGAGGTAATATCTCCAAAAGATATTTTAAAGCAAGGTATAGGAGATATTAGATATTTTCCAAACACAAGATTTTTAGCAATAAGCACAAGGTAGGCTTTTGAGTCTTGCAATGAGGATGCAAAAGACTCACAAGCCAAAAGGATATTTTCTAACAATATTTATCAATCATAAACAATATGGGAAAAATCACCAAGCTAACTCTCAAGAAGTTTTTCAAGTGAGTATGAAAATGTGAGAGTATAAGCTTAAAAATGATGTGTGAAAATGCACACAACAATAAAAATCAAACTCCCTTCAACTTGCAATTGATTTTCAAATGAGGAGTATAAGGAAATAATGTTCTCTAATTCAAAATAATTTTAGCAAGAACGATAAAAAAGAGAGTATAATATGCTTGGAAATATAGTGTATAAACAATGTGAGCTCAAGATATTTCAGAGAGAATTTTTACTAATTAAAATTGCTAATTAGATACTAATTAAGACAAATAAAGGAGTATATATATAATTTTTTCAAAAAATATAACCGTTAGGGACACGACCAATATTTTGATAAAGTTTAATCAAAAAATTAACTTTGATTAGTGCGGAAAAATTTGAGAAACTCGAGAGGTTTGGTCAATCGGAGCTAGGAGTTGGTCTGCTGAACAGACACACAATTTTCAATTTAGGTTTGCGGTGGGTAGTGACCAGTCGACTAAGCCAAATCGAAAACCAAACCTTCGTAGGTTTCGTTGATCAGGATTTATGATCGGTCTATTGAGAGGCTAGGTTCGGTTGGCCCAGGTGTTATTGAACTGAAGGTTTAGTTGGCCGGGCCAGGTAGAAAAAACAATTTTCGATGGTCAGTCGCCCGTGGACGTTTAGTACTCCAAAAGTGGGTTTGTCAGTCAAGACAAGTCAACTTTTGTCTTTTGGCCTAGTCGGTCGACCAAGGCATTTTGTCCATGCAAGGTCGGTCGACCGAGGCTCTTAAGAATGAAGAGTTTTTGTTCTATTTTGCCTTTGAACTTTTTTAACCCTGTGTAAATAAGTTTATGACATTTTAATTGAAGGGTATAAGTTACTATGGTCAATCTATGGCCTTTGAGTTTGAGCATTCAATCCTTATCATGCATGAGATGCAATTATTCCAAACCATATAATTATTATAGACCCAAGGAATATAATTCAGTTTACAATTGAAAATATTGGTATTCATTCCCTTTGTTTTTCAAATGCCATATGTAAGCTTTAATCTTTGTGGTCCTTATGGCTTCCTTGAGTCCTTACCATCAGTGCGTGCTAAGAGTGATCTTATTTAACAGCTCAATGTATAGGTAAGAGACAAAGTGATTTTTCATTATCAAAATGAGATATGACTCATAGAGTCAACATTTTCCACCTTTTTGATGATGACAAATAAATAAAAGCTAAACGTTGTAGTTCAGGTATATTCAAAATGGAAGACATCTTAAACAATATTGTATTCAAGTTCAAACACTAATCATATTTTTCTGCATACTTCTCTCCCTTTTGACATCATCAGAAAGGGCTATTGTAATAACACGAACTCAAAAAAATAAAAGAAAATAAATAAAAGGTAAAAGGGGGAAAATAAAAGAAAGGGGAAAGGAAATTTAAAAAGGGTATCAAGCAGGGACTCATCGACGAATTTGTTCTCCTCATCGACCAACATCCTTTTGGGTTTCGTCGACGAGAACATGTATCTCGTCAACGAGGAATTACCGAGAGCAGAGAAAATTCAAGTTTTGAAACGCTCCGTCAATGAACATTTTGAACTTGTCGACGAATGTTCTTCTTGGATTCGTCGATAAACCCATGTGTCTCATCGATCAAGGCCTGGTTATAAATAAGCCTTGGATTTTCTTTTCTACGAATTTTTCTCTCCTCTCTCATTTTCTCTCTCTGGGTTTTGTTTTCCCTACTTATTTTCTTCGAATTTGGCCTGAATTTAGCCCGATTCAATGATTGGAAACTACCACAAGGTTCATGGGAAGATTCTCTGCAACATAGGCGGAGCAAATTTTTAGTTTGGAATACTTGGGTACCACTCCAAATCAGGGTAAGTAAGGTATTTTAATATTAAATTAAGTATTGGGAGTGTGCAGGCCTAGAAGATAATAAATGTTAACTATCCTAGGGTTAAACTAATTAAGTTAGGATTTTTGGAATATAAGATCTCATTTCCTATTTGATTTTAAGTAGAATCCTGGGGAGCAAGTAAGGGGAAAATGTTATAGCAACTTTTTATTAATTTTATTTGTATACTTGAATTGAACCAGTTTAAAATTAATAAAAAGTTGCTATAACATTTTCCCCTTACTTAATTTAGGAAGAATCGTGTGGTATGAAAATAACTTTTGTAATTAAATGGTTGCGAGTACTACTTGATTATAGTCATTGTACGCTTGTGGCTGCTGTTTGGGTTGTAAATTCTGCTTGGTTGTGAATATTGCTCAGCTGTAATTATTGTTCGATTGTGAATACTATGGTGAATATGTTGATATGCCTAGATGATGGGTTATGCAATGGATGTGTATTGTTCTATGGTTCATGTAAATTGCGATATAGCATTGGTAGCAGTATAAGGAGGTCATTATATCGTACCTGATATAATTGCCATATAACGTTGAAAGTGGTATGAGAAGGTCGTTATATAGGCATTTATATTAAGGGGGTAAAATATTGGCAGTGGAATGGGGAGTTTGTTTTATCGATTTACTATGAATGGGATTGTGTGTGTGAATTTGTAACCTATGTGGTGTAGAAGCTTGTGTAGTAGCCTGTGTGGATGTGAGTCCTGTGTGGATGGTATTCCTGTGTGGATGTGAGTCCTGTGTTGACATTGATTTCTGTGTGAATATGGACCCTATGTGGGTGTGAATGAAGAATGTGTATATATTGTGTGGATTAGTTGTGATATGAGTATACATGTGGATCTTTATGAAATGATTAGCATTGGATGTGTGTAAATGTAATTACATAAGTATTTATGGTAAAGTAAAATTCTCCACCGAGGGCTTGCTAAGAAAGGTGAGTGCCCTGGTAATTTTCTGTTGGTACCAATGCAAAGGGAAGCTACTTGTATGGGCAAGTAAGCTTCCCTATTCTTAGAGATTTTGTCTAGATACATAACCCGAGGGCTTATTGAGTAAGGTGAGTGCCCTAACATTAGTGTTAGAGTAGAGGGAAACTACTTGTATGGGCAGGTAAACTTCCTTATTCTCGAAAATTATCACTAAAAATATTTATGTTGTGTGTATGTTATTAGAGGTCAGAGATGTAATTGATGATGCGGACTCTTTGGTGCTAATGATATTAAATAATAGATGATTATTTTTGTATGTACTAAACTCTCTGCCGCACACTGTTATAACTTTTTCTTCCTTACTGAGAAGTGTCTCACCCTGACAATTTATTATTCTTTTCAGGTCCTTCAGGTGATCGAACTTAGAAAGCTCCGAGGTGGGGTTTAGTTTTGTGAGCGGTTAAAAGAACGAATATATATATATACAGTTTAATGTTTAATTTCTTTTCTAGATATGTAATGTGGAGAATTTGGTTACACTACTTTATGGGTTTGTATATATGTTTATAGTACTCTGGTATTATATTTGAGGTTGTTTAATTAGTTCTACTGCGTGAATGGTATCAGAGACGTGTGATTGGTCTCATAACACCCTGTGCCCCACTTGACAGGTTTGGGGCATTACAACTATGGTAAAAATATGCATGTAAAGCAACCTAAAGTGGAGAAAAAATTTGAACAGATCATTGTATGCATTAAGTCATAGTCATTTAAGTACACAATTTTGGAGGGATTTTTACGAAATTTCGACAGCATTCCGTTTGAAAAATAGTGTATTCCCCCCAAAAAAATCAAAGACCTGATTGATTTTAGTAAGCATTATATAGTATTGCACATTATTCAAATCAAGCAGGCAAAATATTCAGTTCAGTATGTTCCAAGGCAGTTTATGCTATGATTTCTAATATTTCCAATATTCATATAATAGTATAGATATGCAGTTCATTATAAATAACAGTTGCATTCATCACAAGAAATGTAGTATATGAATATAATGTGAGAAAGCGTAAAAGTTCAAAGTCGTAGTATTCTAAGTTAAGTTGCTCCCCCTCAGTGTATGCACTCAAACATATCTCTAAGCAACTTCCTTACTGTGCATTAGGCCTAATTCATGTTTGATTTGGATATATCTATCCTCTTGAAGTGGTTTTGTGAAGATATCGGCCCGTTGTTCATTTGTGCACACGAATTCAAGTGCCATATCCCTCTTTTGCACATGATCAAGAATGAAATGATGTCTAATTTCTATATGTTTGGTTTGTGAATATGATATAGGGTTCTTTGAGACATTAATTGCACTAGTATTATCACATTTGTTTGGAATCATGTCATAGTGCAAACCAAAATCCATGAGTTTTTGCTTCACATAACGCGTTTGAGCACAACAACTTCCAGCCGCTATGTATTCAGCCTCAGCTGTGGATAGTGCAATTGAATTTTATTTCTTTGAGAACCAAGAAACCAGAGATTGTCCTGAATAATGACAATTGCCACTAGTGCTTTTTTGATCCACCTTACTATCAACAAAGTCAGCATCTGTGTAACTAACAATCTCAAATGAGGAATGCTTGGGGTACCATAATCCTAATTCAACAGTTCCAATAAGGTACCTAAGTATCCTCTTAACTATTAATAGGCAGGACTGTTTAGGTGCAGCCTGAAATCTAGCACATATATACACACTAAACATAATATCATGCCTGCTCACAGTAAGATACAAAAGACTACCGATCATATCGCGATAGAGCTTCATATCCACCAGTATACCTTATTCATCTTTGTCAAGTTTTGTGGAAGAGCTCATAGGTGTTCCTAGGGTTTTCCCATCTTCCATGTTAAATTTCTTGAGCAAGTCCCTAACATATTTTGATTGGAATATGAAATTACCATGTTTGGCTTGTTTAATTTGAAGTCCTAGGAAGAAGTTTATTTCACCCATCATGCTTATTTCAAATTCGTTTTGCATGCATTTGGAAAACTTATTACACAATTCATTATTTGTAGCTCCAAAGTTAATATCATCAACATATATTTGCACAAGAAGCATATGATCATTCCTTACTAGGCGAGGAATAGCCCAGGTCAAATTCATAGGGTTGGCCCCAACCTTTACAACCTCTTCTTAAAGGGGCGGAGAATACCCACCTCAAGCCATGCCTGGATTACAAAAGATAATGATTTTCATGTATAATGCAAGTGCTTCTTACACTAAGCAAATATTTACCACAATATAATCAATGCACTCACAAATGATAAAGATTTATGCTCAAGTGAGTTTGTGTGATTGTACCTCTCAAAGAAATATGTAAGAGATAATAATCTTTGAGTTGAAATAAAATATATGTTAAGAACTCTTCAAAGATCTAAATTTTGAGGTAACATCTCCAAATGATATTTTAAAGCAAGGTAGAGGAGATATTAGATATTTGCCCAACACAAGATTTTTAGCAATAAGCACAACGTAGGCTTTTGAGTCTTGCAATGAGGATGCAAAAGACTCACAATCCAAAAGAAAATTTCCCAACAATTTTTATCAATCAGAACCTATATGGGAAAAAATCACCAAGCTAACTCTCAAGAAAGTTCTTCAAATGAGTATGGAAATGTGAGAGTATAAGCTTAAAAATTATGTATGAAAATGCACACAGCAATAAAAAACAAACTCCCATTTGCAAATGAGGAGTATAAGGAAATAATGCTCTCTACTTCAAAATAATTTTAGCAAGAATGATCAAAAAGAGAGTATGATATGCTTGGAAATATAGTGTATAAACAATGTGAGCTCAAGATATGTCAGAGAGAATTTTTACTAATTAAGATTGCTAATCAAATACTAATTAAGAAAAATGAACGAGTATATATAATTTTTCCAAAAAATATAAATCTTATGGATACGGTCGGTATTTTGAGAAAGTTTAATTAAAAAATTAACCTTGATTAGTGCAGTAAAATTTGAGGAACCCGAGAGATTCGATCAACTGGAGCAAGGAGTTGGTCAGCTGAATAGACACAAAATTTTCAATTTATTTTTTGGGTTTGGTTTGCGATGGGTAGTGACCAGTCAGATGAGCCAAAGCGAAAACCAAACCTTTGTAGGTTCGGTCAACCGCGATTTATGGCAGGTCTCTTTAGAGGCCAAGTTCAATCGGCTGAAGTATTTTTGGGTAGAAAAAACAAATTTTGATGGTCGATCGCCCATGGATGTTTAGTTCAAAAGTGGGTCGGTCGGCCGAGACAAGTCAACTTTTGACTTCTAGCCTGGTCAGTTGACCGAGGTGTTTTCTGCATGCAAGGTCTGTCAACCGAGGCTTTTAGGAATGAAGAGTTTTTGTTCTATTTTGCCCTTGAAAATTTTCAACAATGTGTGAATAAGTTTATGGAATTTTAATTGAAGATTATAAGTTCCTATGGTCAGTCTATGACCTTTGAGTTTGAGCATTCTGCATGAGAGACAATTATTATAGACCTTATAATTATTACAGACCCAAGGAATATAATGCAGTTTACAATTGAGAATATTGGTCTTCATTTCCTTTGCTTTTCAAATTTTATATGTAAGCTTTGAACTTTGTGGTCTTTATGGCTTCCTTGAGTCCTTACCATATGTGCGGGCTAAGAGTGATCCTGTTCGACAGCTCAGTGCACAGGTAAGAGACAAAGTGATTTGTCATTATCAACACAGGATGTAACTCATAGACTCAACACACTTTTTGTCGATGCATTTGTAGTGGCACAATTAACATACTTTACTCTTGAAGCTGAGTAACAAGTCTTAGCCAAGTGGCCAACTTTGTCATACAGCTGACAAACGATCTGAGGCTTACCAGACTGTTCATTGCGATTATTGTGACCAGAGTTGGAGGAAAGTTGACCCAAGGAACAAGGGCTAGAACGTTGGTTGCAATTGAAAGTGGAAGTGGAAGTGCAACATTGAGTGGTGTTCGTAGTGGCAACCAAGACAACATTAGACGTGTCAATGCGTTGTAAGTAACTTTCATGGCCAACTAGCATATCATGAAGCTTCTCAAATGTAAGAAAAGTCTCACATGCCCAAATAGGCGCTACAATCTCACGATACTCAGGGCCAAGACTATTGAGGACATACAAATGTCATTCGCTGCGACGGGAAAGTTAATCACAGCAAGTTCATCAACTAATACCTTGATTGCATGGAGATACCTTGTAACAACCAAAAAAAAATATTAATTATTAATTAATTAATTAATTAATTAATTATTATTTAGGAAATTAATTAAAGAAATAAACGAATAAAAGGAATAGTCTGGGAAAATTTGAAATAAGGATATATATTAAGTTATATATGTATATATATATATATATATATATATATATGCAAAGTTATTATATAATAATGGTTAAAGTAAAAAAAAAAAAGGAAAAAAATGGTTAAAGCTTCTTACAGAAGCTTCACTGAAATGCATTCAGTTGGAATTACAGAGCCTTAGGCTTTGGGTCTCTCTCTCCTACGCTCACTCGGTCCGCTTCACTCTCTTTCCTTATTTTCTCGGCAAATATTCGGTCGATTGAAAATCGGAGAATACCACTGAGCTCCATTCTCTGCCACCGACATTTCTATTGGAGTAGATTTGTCGTAGGAGCGACGTAGGCATATCTCCTGGGGTAAGGCAAATTCTCACTCTTACCTCAATTTTTCTTAAATTTTAAGTTAAATTAACGATTGGGAACCACCATAGGATTCCTCGAATAATTCTCTACAAATCTAGTGGAGCGGAATTTTGGTTTGAGGTTTCGGGGCATAGCTCCAAAATTAGGGTAAGGTTGTATTTTTGGGTTTTAATGTTTATTTGAGGGAAATAGGTTAAGGAATATTATTAGGAAGTGTTCTGGGATTGAGATGATTGGTTTGGAATTTATGGATACAAAGGCTTTTGCACGGATGCCGTAGGAGCAGTGTAAGGTCCTTGCGGGTATTTTCAAGGGTTAGGTAAAGGGGAATAAAATTGTATCAGTATTTTATTAAGGTGAATCAGTTATTTACGAGCATATGAAACCTAGTATTTATCTATATGATTTTCAGAACAACCTAAGTACTAGAAAATGATGACTTTGTTTAAGGTTTATATTTAGGATAATTGCATATAATATTAAAATCGTGTACCATGAGAACAATTTTTTTTAATAAATTGAATATGAATTACTGTGGTATTTGGGTTTGCATATGGGGATGTTTGTAATAACTATAACATGATGAATGAATTGTTATGTTTGAATTCTTGTGTGCAAATACATTGTTATGTTTGAATTCCTATGTAGAAATGCATTTTTTATGTTTGAATTCTTGTGTGGAAATGCATTGTGACGTTGGATTCCTGTGTGGAAATGCATTGATGCGTCTATGTGAATTACTTGGTGTGGTTATTCATATGCATCACAATATAACTTTGGCATGAGAAGGTTGTTATATTGACTAAATATAAATCAAGATATGAAGTTGGCAGGCCGAGGAGTTCATCATATTGTCATTTATATGGGGTAGGACATTGGCAGATTTGAGGAGCTTGTTCTACTGATATACTACGGGTAGGTCATGGGGATTGGATACTGGTGAATAGTGATGCATGTGTGGGTCACGTGTCGCGGAAGCCAGAGTGGTGTCTATGTGGGCCACGTTATATCTTGTGTGGATGATGGCGCCTGTGTGGGCCATATTATATATCCTATATGAATAGTGGTGCTTGTGTAGACCACGTATAGATAAGAAGTACGTAGGTGCCTGTGTGGGCCACATATTAATATGTACGCAACTGCTTTGCATGGGTCACGTACTGAGGACATCAAAAGACGAAGTATGAGATGCATGTTTCCTATGTGGATGTGTTGTGTGCATGTGAATTTAATTATAGCATAAGTATAAGATATTGTGAATGCATGTGTGTGCATGCAGCGAGGTAAACATACCGTCGGGGCTTGCTGAGAAAGGCAAGTGCTCTGATAGGTAGTTTCTTGGTATTAGTGTAAAGGGATGCTACTTGTATGGGCAGGTAATCATCCCGATTATTGAAAACTTTCGCCTTTAAAAATAAAAATAAAGATGTGTATATTGGCGGCGAGATAATTCTTTGCCTGAAGGCTTACTGAGTAAGGTGAGTGCACTGGTAGGTATCTTTTAGGAACTAGAGTAAAGGGAAACTACTTGTATGGATGGGTAATCTTCCCTATCCTCAGGGACTTTCATCTCCATAAAAATTATGTACTTGTGCATATTGGATGTGTGTGCGATATCAGATGTCAGTGATGTTAATAATGATGCATTTTATTAGTTGTTATTGATATTATATGAGAAACAGTTTATTTTGAAACTTATCTACCACGCACTATTATAATTTACTTCTACCCTTACTGAGAAGTGTTTCACCCTAGTGAATTATCAACTTTTTAGGTTCTTCTGGAGATCGGGCTTGAACGAATAGGCTGAGATTGTTTTTGGTAGTTTTCTTTTTAGGGTATTGTGAGATACTAGTAAATATACAAATATATTTGTGTGGGATGATGTTTTAAATGCTGGCTGTAGATACGGATATCTAGATATTGTAGTGTTCATTTTTGAGAAGTTATATAGAACTTTAGTACTTATTTGAGGTTATTTATTTATATTTCGCTGCGTGTATGTTAATTATGGTATCAAAGATGGAGGATTGAACAGCGTGGCACTCGGGTCCCACCTGGTGGGTTTGGGGGCATCACATACTCCGAGATCGAGCGGGACTCTCATTGAATGAGAGTTAACTTCTCCTTAAGTTGCATAACACGAGTGTGTGAATGATTGGCGTACAATCATTGCAACTTGGACCAAGCATCATGAGCAGTGGTGGAAGCGGCAATGAGTGGCATGACTGGCTCGGAGACATATGCAAGGATGGCATGGAGGACTAGCTTATCTTGTCGAAGCCGATGTCAGAAAGTCGGATTGGAGACATCTGCAGAAGATGAGCCGGCAGAGGAGGTGCTAGGAGAAAGGGTTCGTGACGGACAAATGGTTGTACCATCAAGATAGCCCTGAAGGTCATAGACCAATGAGCAATGAGGTCAGTTGGGAGCGCCAAGAAGGGAAGTTGGAAGAGGTAAGCTTTAAGGGAAGCTGGGAACCGGCATTGATGGCAATAAGAGAAGAGTTACCACTGCTGGGATTGTCGAGGGTGGTGACAATAATTGATTCAAAAGAAACAACCATTAGGAAAAAGAGTTAAAAAAAAACTCGTTAGAGAAAGAACTCTTATACCATATAGAAAATGCATGATACTTTCATTGATGTAGAGATGTCCAATATATAGGACTTGTACAATGTGTAGTTGTTACAAATTTAAAAATATTTAAATACTAAATCAAAGGTATTCTAGATTATCAAATACAAATAGATATTCAAGTAATACAATCTGAAAAATCTCAGATCGCTGCATTCAATCGGATATTCATAAATTTTCAACTGTTAGGTTTTCCGATAGTTCGGCAACAAGTGAAACCATCGACGGTTTAATCACAGTAACTATTATGTCTTAATCCGTTAAAACAACCGTCGAATGAATTATTGAAACCATCAATGATTTACTGGAAAACTAAGTAATTTCCTTAATAACATGCACCGCGATATATTCTTCGTAGATGCAAAATCAACTTGAAGGATAGTAATCTTTTTACGCTTCAACTTTTGATAAATGTGTATAATTTATTTGTCTTTAATTTTATTAATATTTATTTCTTCCTTCTACCATTTTTTCCAACATTTCTTATCAGTCTCATCATGTGTGGATGCAGTCGTCAGAGTCTAACCAGGATTTTGGTGTATCCAAGCATCCATGGATAATCAATAGAGAGTGTATGCCTGCCCCACTCAGGCCTCATACTCTTAAGATTAAGCTTGCGTCGATGTCATGTATTCGATATGCATGAATGATACAGTCTATTCATCAAATATTCAGCAGCTTCTTCTTCTTCTTCTTCTTCTTCTTCTTCTTCTTCTTTTTTGTTCTTCCTCTTTCTCTGTTCATTTTGGGCCGCCGCCTATCCATTGAAATTATTGTATGCTGCTTATAATGTTATCTCATGCGATTTTTTTTTCTTTTTATTTTCTTGTAATTTGAATTAAGATCTGTGAATCTAATATAAATTTGAATTAAATTAGAATTTGCAGATTTGATTAATTTCCGTGTTGAAATTAAATTATTGTTGGCAGTGGCAGACCGCCAGACCCACATTCATGTGAGTGGGGGAACCTACGTAACCCCCCCACTAAATTTTAAAAATTAAAAATTGCTTTTAGTAAGAACCTACTTCTTTGTTTCAACTCTTAAGAATAAAACAAAAACTTCAGAATTTTAAATAAAAGAAAATAATAATAGGACATATTAAGAAGTGTTTCTTTTTTCCTTTTTGAAGTATCGATGTTATTTGATACTTATGTGAATTAAAAATATGTGCATTTTAATTACATATTTTGAAAAATATTAAAAAATTTATTTATCTTTATTCTTTATATATTTATTTACCTCCACAAAAGAAAATTTTTGTATCCATTATTTGTTGTCTTGATTCAACATCACTAGGGTTGGTTCTCGTAATTTGAACATTTTATGGTTAAAAAATTTTCGATTCATGCAAAGTCACTTTATTCAATTTTTCAAATTCTTGAATTATTCATTTCCATTGGTTCGCTACTCTTTTTTCTTTGTTATTATTAATTTAAATTTTATTATAATTATTTTATTTTTAAGTATAGAAATTTTAGGAACCAAACGCTACCTAAGCCTTGACTTATTAGTTGATAATTTTAAATTTCCAAGTATGTGGTGTATAAATATCATATCTTCCCATAATTTCTTGACAAGTGAGTGTTATACTTTAATTGGTTGGGATTGATGACTTGATTGAGGGTAATTGGGTAATTTCGAAAGCAAAGTGGACTTATGTTTTTCTATTTCTCTAACAAATTAAGGCTTAATTAAAGTATAGTTTGGTAGTATTAAATGGGTTAATTAACAAGGTGGGTGGACCGTCGGCCCTCGGGGGGCTTGGAGGACCGACCAAAAGCTAAATAAATACATTATAAAATAAAGCAAGCTGGGACCAGAAATTGTTGGAACATTCAAGAAGAATCTCACAAGATAAGAAGGAATAGGCAGTAGGGACACTTGGCAGACCCCTACTGCATATTAAGGTACAGTTTATGAATAATTAATTAGGCATAATTATGATTAATCTACTTAAACTAATCTTAAAATATAAAAGCTTTTTACTTTTTTTCCGGTCAAGTGATACATTGTTCATCTCTAATCTTTTACTCTCGCAAAAAAATACTGACTTTCCTAGGGTTTGGTAAAATGACATTTATCTTTCATAAGATTTTAAAAATTTCAAGAAGTTTCCTTGAGATTTTGAAATTTGTATAAACCTTCATTGACATTTGATATTTGGGATAGTTATATCTCATAAAATATTTATCTTTTTAAAATACAAAGAGATGTTTGTGTCTCTTTAACAAATCTAAGGAAGGTGTCTGGAATTTTATGTAAGATTACATTGTTTTGGTACAAAATTTTTATGTGTTTTTAAGAAAGTTTATGAATACTCAAAACGCGTAATAATGATAATATTTTGTAAATTCTTGTAACTTTCTTATAATAATAACAATAATAATAATAATAATAATAATAATAATAGTTTTATTAATAGAAAAGGCATAACGAAAAATAAATATAGTAATAATTATAACAAAATCCACAGCAATACAACTTTTTTAATTGCAATAATTCAAAGAAATGATGATGATATCTATATAATAAAAAAATTAATTAGAATTACAATTAGAAGAAGTAGATAAAAATATTGGGAAATAATAATAAATAATAAATAAATAATGACAACAAGAAAAGATAAAATTATTATTTTAATATTGAATAATAAAAGTGAACAAGAAGAGGTAATGTCTTGCCAGAGCAATGAGCGTAGTAATAATTTTATCGTATGACATTAGATACCCACCGAGCTTTCTTGAATCATTCAAACAAGGTGTTGTTGTCAAAAGCCTTGTTTACTCGCTCTCTAGCAAGCATCATATGGCTCCTAGTAATCTAATGGGAATTAAAATCCATTTAACTCTAAATCAATTAAGAAACAACTATTAAGAAATTTTTTTAAAAATTTGTGATTCTACGATATATGAATGATTTCGTTATCTACGACCTATTTGATACTTTTATTAAAATCTATAATTAAACATTGTGACATTTTAAATATATACAGTTCTACCTATTAAAGAACTCAAATTCTAGCACTATGTTTAAGTTTTGGTTGTCCATTTACCATATCTAGTAGTAACTTGATGATTATATAAAAATCCACAAATTTTGTATGCAAATACAACTTTTCTCTCAAACAAATCTACAAGCCTCCACTTCTTCATTCTAGTTCAACTCCAAAGCCATTAACAAAATTTACTATCTAGTAATAACTTTTTTTTTTGCCTTTGTCTTCATATATATATATATATATAAGGCCTAATGTTGGCCTAATAAGGTTTAATCTCATTTTGATAATGACAAATCAAGACATCTAATTGTGTCATTAAGTGTGTATACATGTATTAACGTATTAATGCACAATGGAAGAGGCAAAATGGAAAGCCATGAAGCATACAAGACAATCATGTATGACTGTTAACATTAAACTTGGATGAAGACCCGGCTTAAGGACGTGAAGACCTAAATAGTTTGTTATGTGTATTGTAAGATAGGATTCATGTAAGTACATCTCACTTGATTATTGTGACGAAACTCTTAGGTGACCTAGTTGGACCTTAGGTACTTTGAAATACTTGGAAAATATTTTTACAAGGTCAAAAAGTTATTTCGAAAGGTTAAAATCATTTTTGAAATGAAAAATATAAAGGAACTTATATTTCAGGAAGTTCGGGTGCCTGAGGCATGTGCTCAGTCGACCGAAGCAATACTGTATGAACACTGGTCTGGTTCTAGGGAGTTTGAGCGACCGAACCTCAGGGTTCAATCTATCGAAGGGTTAGTTCATGCGACCAAGCTTTAGAGTTCAGTTGATCGAATGACTACTGTCACTTTGGAAATTTCTGATTTAATTGGTTTGGGTGACGGAACATTCAGTTCATTCAACTGAAGCGCTCACGATAAGTTTCACAATGGCATAAAATCTTTAAGATTTCCAAATAATAAGTCATTAAAACATGCACAATGGCTATAATTCAAAAGATGATATAAATAACTAACCCTAAACATGTTTTAGATAAGTGACTACACATTATCAATAGAGATTCATATCGTTCCTCTGAAAAACTTTTTTTGAGTTCATTTTTTCAAGCACACAACTTTTCAAAATCAGAAAACTCTTACTAACTCTTTGAGCTTCGTTGCAATCTTATTTTGAGAGTGTATTAGAGTTTTGATTGTGTACATATTTACTCTATTTAAAAATTTTCTATTTGTACAACTCTGCTGTTACTATTTCTTTATATTTTGACGGTTCTGGTATTAAATCATTGAAAAACAGAAACGGGATTTTCTCTTGAGAGGTGACTTCGCCTATTGAAGGAGAGAGGCTGTTAGATCGTCCCAACCCGGGAGTATATAGTCCAGAGGGGGGTGAATAGACTCTTTCCGCGTAATACGTATTTTTCTCTACTCTTGACAAGATTCAAGCAAATATATCACAATATATGAAATGCAAATCATGCACAAGATAAACAATAAAGAGTAGGGTAGAGAGAAATAAACACCGGTATTTTTACATGGTTCGGCACCAAGCCTATGTCCATGCCTTAGCACCAAATCAAGGATTCCACAATCCACTATGAATACTTCTTCACCGGCGGTGTAAGCTTTACAACTCGGGAACAAATCCCTACATTCAGGACCAAATCCCTACCCACTCACAAAGAGCCTCTGGTTCACCAAGAATGTTCACCAAATGGTTCACAAAGAACCTTTACAACCAAAAAGATGATTTCAAAGAAATGCTCCTCAAATGAGCTAATATGATATACAATCAAATCCTCACTCTTATCTCTCAAGGAATGATTTACACAAGATCAATAGGCAAGAGAGGATTGAGCACTTTGTGAATTAATAACTAAAATGCAAGTGCAAAGTGCTAGGATTAGATTCAAATATATTTTTCACACATATGATCAACAATAATCAAAAACCTTGCTAAATAAGTCTATGAATTTGTATATATAGCCAAAAACCCTTATATCCGTTAACTAGCCGTTAGGAGCAACTCCCAAACAAAACTAGCTATTTTCTAGGCATTTTTTACAGTCTGCACGAAACCGCTAGTCGACCATTCCCTTGTACTGGTCGACCAATCATCTGGCCTGCGAGAAGAAATTAGCTACTGGTTAAGCTGGTCGACCATTCCTATTGGAATTGGTGTATTCCCAAGAGAGGGGGGTGAACCATTCCTGTTGGAATTGGTGTATTCCCAAAAGGAGGGGTGAATTGGGTAATAAAATTTTTTGCCTGCTAGGTTTGACTAACTAGCAGCAGTATAAATGCACAACTTAGGGTTTTTCTAAGCATAGACCAATTCAATAGATATGCAAAATATACAGAAATTAAATTAAGCACAGTAAACCCAATATATCAAGTATAACATATAAGGGTAGGAAATAAAGTGCGGAAATTAAAGAGTATGCACAAGATATGTTATCGGGGTTCGGTCAATACTGCCTACGTCCCCACCTTAAGTCGTAGCTGAAGGATTCCACTAATTGCTCGTTTAACGGATGGAGTGACACCTAATTACAACACCTAATAGGATAGTGCACCTAGTTCTCCTGACCGAGTTTGAACCAATCCAGGACTTTCTTAATCGGGCCTAAGTCTATTCGGTGCTCTCCTAACCGAATCTGAGCAATTCGGGACTATGCATAGGGCTAGCCTCCCTCTTCCGACCATGCGTCGGGAATACAACAAGATAACAATATTTGTGTACAAATATAATGCTTCTAGCACAAGCAGATGTGTTGGCTTAACATGACTTTCAAATCTTATTTTGATGATAACAAATCAAGGTAAATTTAACATGTTATGGTTTAAGTAATGATGTTTCAGGAAATCAAGTATATGAAGTTCAAAAGTTCAAGTATTAAGAGTTCAAGATCACAAAGTGATTATTAAAAGCTCATACTCCAACAACAAGTGAACAAAAGGAAGCTTAAAAGGTCAAATACAGATGAATCTTATGGAAGCTTAAAGGATATTGAGGCTCAAGACAAAATGGACTCAAAGCAAACATATACATGAAGACTTCAAGTTTAGAAAGTTTTAAAGTGTTAAGGAAGCCTTGTGTAAGTACTTCAACTAAATATCAAAATGAATGCTTTGAAGCTCATTAGGGTTAATCATGGACCTAGAGACCTTATTTTGAAAACCCTTGAAAATATCTTTCAAAAGTATTAAAACAAGTTGGCAAGAGTTTTTGGAAACAAGGTTTAAAAAACAATGTTTTAACTGCGCATGCGACTGACCCTTTTCTGGTTAGGCGACTAACAATTTTGCTGAATTAAAATGGGATGATAGTATAGGCACATGCAATTGACCCCTATGAGTTTAGGCATCTGACCCTGTTCTGACTGTGATAATACGCTGTATTTAAAGTCAAGGAGACTGACCCTGATGAGTTCAGGCGCCTGACCTTCGTAATGACTATTTTAAAACAGCTTTTAAATGTTTCCAAATTAAGTTGTTTGTGCCCCAAACTTTGTAAAAACTTGGGCAACACTCCAAGTAACTTGAGCAAAATTAAAATATGACTTTTTAAGCCTATAAATACATAATTCCACAAATCAAATCTCACCAAGAATTCATAACAGCAATCATGAAGTATTCTTAGCTGTGCTATTACTTGTACTAATCTGCTCTTTTTGAGAGTAATTCTTGTACACAAGAAGTTCTTTCTTGTTTTCTTGATGATTCAGGGCTATTAAATCGTTGTACCGAGTGTGGGGTATCGCTTGAAGAGGAGGGCTCCAACCTATTGAAGGAGTATTGTAAGGTTGCTCCTACCCGTTAAGGAGTGGTATAGTGGAATCCTTAGGCGTGTTGCCTAAGGCGAGGATGTAGGTGGGTATAGCCGAACCTCGTAAAAAACTCAGTCTCACTCTCTTCCCTACTCTTTAACTTTCTGCATATATGAATTGTGTGGATGTTTATTTAAGTGCTGGAAATTAAATTGATATTGAGATTGAGGAAAACTTTTAATTAAAAGGAGTACGTTGATTGATCTTTTGCGGAAACCTTAGAGGGAGTACATTGACTAATCATTCGCGAAAACCTTGATTAAAGGAAGAACATTGATCAAGAAACCTAATGGATAACAAAGTTTGAATCTTGAATGCACTGCTGCAATTCATATATTATTTAAGTAACTTGTGGATTGTGTTAGCTTATTGATTGATCGATTGATTGGGTGTGGATTTAAATTGCTGCAAGATCAAGTTAATATACTTTCTAATTAAGATTTAGAAGTAAATTTGGTTTTTAGCTGATATTGTAATTGAAATTCATACTTCATTTAATTGTCTAACTTGTGAATTGAGATTGGCTTATTATTTGGGTATTAAGTTAAAATTGCTGCAAGATCAATATACTCATTCATGAAGTTTTAAAAGTAAATATTGATTCCTGTAAATCAAATCATCCTTGTGTGATTACTAAACTTACTATAAGTTGGGAATTTATAAAAAAGAGTTCAAATAAATTTTTAAAAACCCAATTCACCCCCCTTTTGGGACTACCCCGTACTTTTCAATTGGTATCAAAGTGAGGTTGTAACAAATCTTAACCTAGAATCTACACAAAGATCTTTATGGCACACCTAGGCATAGCTCCCTTTGCTGAAGGTCCATCCTTAACTAGGACTCCTATCTTTTGTGGTCTTAACTATACTTTTTTTAAACGAAAAATAAGAATCTACCTACAAACTATGGATTGAAAAGAATGGAGGGTTATCACACATGGTGATCCTATCCCCACCAAACTTGTAGATGGAAAAGAAGTTCCCAAAGAAGAAAAAGAAATGAGAAAAAATGATCATAAGATGTTGCAAGTAAACTCAAGTGTTATAAATGCATTATATTGTGCCCTTGATATAAATGAATTCAATAGGATCACGGCATGCAAAATAGCCAAAGAAATATGGGATAAATTAGAAGTAACCTATGAAGAAACGGTTGATGTGAGAGACAATAGAATTGACATGCTCACTAGTGAATATGAAGCCTTTAGGATGAACCCAGATGAAACCATTACTAATATGTACACTAGGTTCACTCATATAATAAACTCCCTAAATGTCTTAGGGAAAAACTACTCTACATACGAGACGATCCAAAAAATCCTTAGAGGTCTTCCACCCATTTGGGAACTTAAAGCCACAACAATTACGGAAGGAAGAAATATCAAAACTACCTCCTTAGACGAATTAATTGGATCACTTCTCACCTATGAGATGGCAATGAATGAAAGGAATGCTGAAAGAAAAAACAAGAAATCTATAGCTCTTAAAGCTGTAAAAGAAAGCTCTTGTGAAAAAGAGGAAGATGAAAACAAATTAGATAATGATGAGATAGCACTACTCACCAGAAGACTTGGAAAGTTCTTTAAAATAAGAGAATGATGAGATAGTACTACTCACTAGAAGACTTGGAAAGTTCTTTAAAAGAAATAAGAAATTTGCTAGAAAGTTTAGAGGTTCAAAATCTGAAAAAGGAGAAACAAGTTAAAAGGAAAATAACAATGAACTCCCTAATTGTTAAAATTGTAAAAAGGTTGGACATATTAAATCTGATTGTCCACAGCTGAAGAAAGACAAAAAGACAATGAAAGTTACATGAGATGATACAAGGTCAAGTGAATTAGAGAACGAATCAAGTGAACAATAGATGCCAAACATATGCTTCATGGCTCATAATGTTGAGGTAAACTCCTACTATAGTTCATCTGTAGAATCCAGTGATGAGTCATGTAGTGAATCATGTAATAGATGTGTGACGACCTCAAAATTAAGACATTTTTTTTCCACATAAATTGCTCTGATAACCCTGCTATGAAGTCTCGGACCCCAAAGGACATTAGGGTATTCCTGTATACAATAAACATACATACGTAGTGGAAACATAAATCATATAACCATGTATACTATACAATAACAGAATCCAGTATTTACAGACCATAGTCATACAAAATAATTTCCTCCAGTACCATCTACCCCAAAAGTACAAAACTCTGTCAAAAACTCACCATATAACCAGGATAATCAAATAAACTCCCTATTCGCGAGCTTAATTTGTTCGCCTAGCTGGCTCACCTGAAAAATGATAAAGTAATGGGGTGAGTCGACGCTCAGTAAGTGGAAATATGCTATTACTAGTGTGTGGTGACTGAATTGCATACTGTTAAAATAACAACTGAAATGTAATAAAGTAGTAAATCAGTAAAGCATGTCTTTTATTTTCACAATTTAAAATATAACTGTATCATCTGTATTTTCTACTTTTCATACTGCTAATATCATACTATACTCATCATATACTGTAAAACTGTATACATATACATAACTGTGCTTTATTCCTGAAACTCTGTATGTCATGATTTGACCCCTCGTGACAGGGTTGTGTGGCCCATAGGCGGGACTTAATCTGGTCGGCCCTCCAGATAAGTCAATATACTCTACACTACCTCAGCCCGGCCAAATTGCATACTCTTCTAGGCGCGGGACTGGCTGCTACCTCATCAAACTAGCCCCCTTAACCCATCGAACTGGGGAGCCGCATCTTCTCCAAGCACAGTTTGACGGTACCCACACACTATCTGAGATATGTGGTTGCACTCTATCTGTATATAGCAATGACACCATACTCTATATTCTTTAATTGTATCTATTTGTAATCATTCCTCAAGGATCTGATACTATATATATACATATATACTCTTTTACTGTTTTCATCATGTTTCCAAAATTACCATAACGTTATCTTTTGTACTGTAAATACTGTAATCTCTGTATGTTGTATTTGTAGCATCTTGATGCTATCTCTATATATCTGTCTGTATACTTTGTCTATATACTCTGTCTGTATACTCTGTATGTTATGGTAATAGGAAACATGACATACTGTAAATACTGCATATACTGTTCTGTATAAAGCTATAATATATATACTGATCTGAGTAAAACTGTAATATACTATTCTGGATAAATATCTGTGATATACTGATCTGTATAAAACTATAACATATTGATCTGAGTAAAACTGTAATATACTATTCTGGATAAATATCTGTGATATACTGTCTATATCTATGTATTTAGTATAGTATAATATACTGTTAAAACTATATAAGTTCTTCATCACATAAATATTCACTCAGGCCACACAAACATTTAAAACTCATATTCTGTAAAATTGGGTAATAAATTGGTATATACATATGTGTAAAATCTCTGATAACATTATAAAAATTCCTAGCATAGCATATTTCCTTCACCTTAAATCTGAAAAGCCTTTCACTGAACTCTAGCCTTACACCCATAAGGTCCTCCACTCAACACCTTGAAAACAACATCCCCAATAACAAAAGATTAGTATTTTCTTGCCTACAACATTTCTTATAACTACAAGGAAGACATGATCTGAAAGAATATCTTACCCTGAATTTGGGATGATTTTCAAATCGACTTCCCCCACGATTAGCTCTAGCAGACTTGCAGATAACTTCGCCAGGAGCGTCGTGGTGGCCTCAGATCTTCAATACGGCGAGAAATAGATCTGAAATCGAAGAGAGAAGGGGAGAGGGGCGTAGAGAGAGAAAAAGGAGGTTTCTTGCGCCTACTGCCTCCTTCTGTTTCTGTTTCCATTCTCCCCCCTCCCCCCTCTTCATTATTTAAAACCATAATTTTTTGGGTCATTACAGTATGCCTTCATATAAAGAAATCTAGGCTGAATTATTTACCTTACACAATAGGTTCATAAAAGTAACTAAAAGAAACATTGCCTTGAAGGAACAAAATGAAAAGCTAAAGAATCAACAAGAAACTCCAATATTGACTGAAAAAGAAAAAGACTCACATATTGATGATCTTATGAAGAAAATAAATGAGATGTCTCAAGATTTAGTTAAATTACAAGTGAATGGTGAAAGTAAGAAGGACCTAGAAATAAAAGATTTTAAAAGTAAAATTGAGGATAAGGATAGAATCATCTATAATTTTACAAAAGAAAAAGAGAACTTTGAAAAGTTGATTGGAACTCAAAGAATGTCTTTAGACAAAGAACGAATAGGATACAATGGAATTGAGAACAAAAAGAAAAAGAATTTATGTATGAGATACTTTGTAAAAGAATCAAAACATTATGCAAGCACATCCTCCACTAATATCTATGAACACACTATGTGCTTCTTTTGTAAGAAAAAGGGACATATAAAATTTGAATGCTCATTTAAAAGAAAAAATGTCAAAATCAAGAAAGTATGGAAAGTCAAAGAAAATAAATCTGAAATAAAAAGATCTAAGAAGGTTTGGGTACCTAAGAGTAACACATTAAACCCTTCTTGTAGGTTTGCTTTAGGACAACACCATCAAAAGACAAATGGTACTTGGACAACGGGTGTTTTAGGCACATGACCGGGGACAAATCCAAGTTCACGACATTAAGGCAAAAAGATGGTGGGCACGTCACATTCAGAGACAATGCCAAAGGCAAAATCATTGGAATTAGTAAAATAGGTAAAGAACCTTCCCTCACCATTGATGTTGTGTTATTGGTAGATGGATTAAAACATAACCTTATTCAAATACCCTAACTTATCAAGATATTGGTTTCCATGAAGATTATAGTGAGTCAATCTCATGAACCTCTAAGTTGTTTTATGCTTGGGGATTTATGCCAATAAAGTAACTTAAATTTGTTGACAAAACTGCACTTTTCACATCTAAGATTGTTTGGATTTCATTATTTGTACCCCTTGGCTTAAACAATAGCAAGCATGCCGTGAAACAACTTTGTGCCCTCTCATACATTTTTTTTTTTTTCCAAAGATAGAGTTCAAATTGTTTTTTAAGGAATTTGACTTTCCTTCACTACCTGTACACACCCCATTTTGTCCAAGATCTAATTTAACAAAATTGTACAACAAAAAATAAAAAAGAAAGTCCAGAATACATCAGAAAATACAAAGAATGGAGAATTATGAGGAAAGTCCGGAATACGGCAAAAAATACAAAAATATAGGGGAATTCAGTTATACAAAAAAAAGAAAAGAAAAATACAAAAATAATGTGCAAGGAATATTTGGTTGTCCTTGCTAGCACCTACACGCATGCACAAAGAGAGGGATTAAAGAAAAATTGGAAATTAAAGATAAGATGATTTCTTTCTTAAAATTAATTGATCTACAATAAAATTGAATGAGTTGTTTCTCAAAATTTGAATGAGTTGTAATAAAGTGGGAGGATTTGCTTCCTAAAATTGACTGATTCATTAGAGATTCACATGGAAAGAAATCAGTAAGGGAAATCCAGTTTCAATGATCCTAAGTCTACAGTGGAAATTTTCTATTAAAAGGCAAGCACGTGCATGAAAAGGCAGAAAATTAGGAAATCAACAATGGGGAAGGATCAATTTACTTCCTATATGGTTTGATTTGGGTTTTAATGCTGACCAAGACCCTAAACCTATAAATAGAGGCTTACATAAGACAATTGAGGGACACAAACAAGATAAAGAAGCTATTCAAGTAATAGACAGAGATACATAGTGAGATTGTGAAGTTACACTGAGAGAATATCTAGAGAGACTTACACATTCAATGTTCCTTGAGAGAGTCCCTTTGAGAGGTCTTCTGAGGGATACGTAGAGAGTCGGTTGGGGAATAAAGAAACTCATACGGCCTGAAAGACTTTCAAGTAGACTAGGGAGCAGAAATTGAAGATAGGGGCATATAAGAGACCAATACGAAAGAGGAGCAACTAAAGGATTGGAATCGAACTAGAAGACCGGAGGAGTTGAAAACCAAAAGGTTGTTGTTTTTTTTTTTTTTTCATGTTTTATTTTCATGCAAGTTTACAAATCTGATAATGCAAAAATTATTATGAGAAATTGAACCATCAAAATGGATTTGATCCATTGACTTGACCCATTTGATCCGTGGACACAGAGACCCCAGACCCGAGTCCAATTCGGACCTGGGTCCATTGGCCGTCGACTTTGCTCTTGACCTAATATCTTAGGACCCAAGAGTAGGCCCAAATCCCTTTCAAAATGCCCAAAGCCCATTTTTAAAAGCCTCGTTTTTTTTTTTTAAAGAAGCCCAAAATACACTCTCGAAAGCCCAAGGCCCAAAGTCATTTTAAAAGCCCAAGGCCCTAGCCTCATATAAAGAAGCCCAAAGCCCATTTTTAAAAGTCTTGTTTTTGTTTTTGAAAAAAAAAATAAAAGAAAAGAAAAGCTCAAGACCCGTTTTCAAAAGCCCTAAGCAAAGAGTCATTTTAAAAGCCCAAGGTCCTAGCTCTTTTGAAGAAGCTCAGAACCCATTTTAAAAGCCCCAACCCAAGTTCATTTTCTTTAAAGCCTAATGCCAAGCCTATGTTTAAAAGTCCAAATCCAAGGATCAAGTGGTTTTTGGCCCAATCATGAGTCGGGCCCAACCATTTGATCCAAAACTTAACCTAACTCAGCCCAAGCCCTAACCTGGCCCAAACCTTAACCGTACCCCTAACCCTAGTTCTAACGTAAGAAAATGGGAAGAGTTTTTCCCAAGAAAATACCAAAAAATCCAAAAAAAAACCACAAATAACAAAGGAAAAGGCATCCAAAAAAAAAAAAAAACAGAATAGGGCTTATCTGCATCCTTTAAGAGGCTCG
Source organism: Malania oleifera (assembly GCF_029873635.1). Classification (NCBI taxonomy): domain Eukaryota; kingdom Viridiplantae; phylum Streptophyta; class Magnoliopsida; order Santalales; family Ximeniaceae; genus Malania; species Malania oleifera. Next base: position 61,875,189 of record NC_080425.1, read on the forward strand.
AACAATTCCCTCACTGTTTTGTTTCAAACTTGCAAAAAAAAAAAAAAAAGTAAGAATTCAAAAGAGAAGAGAGAGAGAATGCCAAGAAGAGAGAAGAGAGAGAATGTAGAGGAAGAGAAAGAGAAAAGAGAAGAAAGAAGAGAGAGAGAGAGAGAGAGAGAGAGAGAGAGAGAGAGAGAGAGAGAGAGAGAGAATAGATAGAATAACCGAGAGAAATTAAAAGAGAAGAGAGAAGAGAAAAAAAAAGAGCAGAATGAGAGAATGAGAGAGAATTCTGAGCTCATAGGTCACAGAGAGAGAGAGAGAGAGAGAGGATTTGCAGAGAGAATAGAGAAGGGAGGAGAGAGAAAGAGAACGGGAAAAAGGGGAAGAAAAGAGAAAAAAATGGTTTTTATACTTAGGGTTAGCGGGACACGTGTCACCACACGGCTGGTGACATGTGTCACAACCTTGTTTGAGTATTTTGGGGCGACATGGAGAAATCTTGACCATCCAATTTGTGTTTTCTCTAGACGGCCGAATTTCAACCACGTCAGCAATCTTGGCTAAAATTTCTGAACCAATCGGATTCTAACATGTGGTAAGTGATGTCATGTTGACATCACCTTGATACAGTAAAAAAAAAAAAAAAAAAAAAAAAGAGAAGTGATTGGAGGCTAACACATGGCAGGTGACATCATGCTGACGTTAACCGTGCCACAATAAATTCAAAAAAAAGAAAAGAAAAAAGGCAGCCACGTGTCCCTACTGTGGGTGGACACGTGACCCACCAAGCCAACCAGTCTTAACTTAGTTCAGATTGGTTCAAATCGGTCTGGTTTTTCCTAGAACCTTTTTTTTTTTTTTTTACTATTTATTTTATTTTATTTTATTAATTTTAATTCGATTTTTTAATTTTAAAAGTTAGGAAAAATTAGAGAAAAATCAGGGAAAAAATGGGGAAAAATATTTTGGAAGTCAAAAAATTAAAAAAAAAATATTTGAGTGGTTTTAAGTCAAAATAAAGGAGGAAAAGGTCTTTAAAAATCCTCAAAAATTTTAGAAAAATATTGAAAAATCTCAGAAATTTTTTATAAATTTTGAAAAAAATATGGGCATATTCTTAAAGACTCTTTTGCTCAAAATTTTACAATTTTTCCAGATTTTTGCATGGGTGTGTCCCAATGATCTTGAAAAGGGTAAAGAGATATTTCAGATCTCACATGTATTAGCTATAAGTGGTGTTTATCTAACAAGATCTACTCGTTTGGAGGTCTTATTAGACATTCCAAAATCACACTTTAATTTTGAATCCCCTTCTAAATTCTTATTTATTTAGTTGTTTATTTTATTTTAAAAGGGGTTAATTAGAGACTATTAAATTTAATTTAGGGATAATTCATAATTAATTAGGTACCGTTCGAGAATGAGTATGTAGCAGGTGCTGATACATTTCCCTTGCATAACTGAACTCCTGATCTCAACTATGGTAAAAACAGATCGAGATTACTAGTTCCTTAACCTAAGATTAGTTTAGAGATCAATCAAATGTGTAGCAATTAAGTATCCTAATCGTACCTAGGTAAATAATAGATTAATAATGACTCCATCAAATTTCCAACATTTATTACCCCTCGCCCATCCCGAGGACACTTTTGCCCGCCGAGGCACGTCGGGACACTACCACTTTTTATTACCATGCCAAGTTATTTCATTACTTTTTGCTGGATTGACATGTGAAGAAAGCATTTGGCTTTCTCAAAATGATATATTCATTAACATTAGAGAAAAGTAGTCGCATCAAACTATAGATTCAATTTTTAATAATAAAAAATAAAAAAATTCATAAAATTATTACATCATTAAGTGGGATGTCTTTTATAATCATTTCTTTCTTTGAACACTTTTTTTTTTTCTTTTTTTCTTTTTTGTTAATACCTATACATATATGTTGTAAGTTATATTTTAGGTTTGCCAACTCAATCATTTGACCTCAAACCTATTGTATAATTTAATTAACTGCATATTTTCAGGCGCATATTAAGTTTGTTTTTCATTTTCTTAATTATGACCTCTATCAAACTAAGCACACCAAAGCATTTTGCATAAGTAAGAATAAATTAGAGTATATATAATAAATATTAAAAGTGTTTTTTATTTTTTGTCCCATCTACTAGAAAGTTCATTAAATTAAGAATTCCTTCTCCACTCTTTATTCCTTTTACCGTTTCTCAAAATTGGACCCAACAACTTCAAATACTAAGGGGGTCTTTTCAATCAAATACTTTTTTCATTTTTTTCATTTCCTAAAAAGTGTCATTAGGGCAACAAACAAATTTCTTAGAGTATTCTTTCATAGGCATTAATGAATGAGAAATAGACCTAGACTTGTTAATTAGCCTTCTATTCTTGCGACGCGTGGCAGGGCTATGGCCTCATACATTTGGCATACGTGGGCTCACAATCACATGAAAGATGATTTGTGGTCCGAGAAACACGGAGACCGAGCATGTGCGGAGTGCGTGACCTACAAGGGAGAAAAATTGGTGGTGCATGTGGGCGGAAACACCAAGCATGCTGAGTCAGCACTGCCACGTGGGGCTGTTATCGGTAAATTAAAATTCCCAGAAAATAATAATAATTGAAACGACAAGCAGCATGGGAAATCAACTTAGAGACCCGCCCCGTTCGCGTCTCTCCTCTGTCGTTTCGCCAATAATGAGAGGCGAGTGGGGCCCGGCGCAATTCTTTAATCGTGGACGCAAAGGCGGTGGGCCAGCGATTTTGTGTCACCGCCAGGAGGGCTTGTTTCGTCCGGTCCAACTCGATCGTGGGGCCCGCTCTGTGGACTGGGCTGCCAGATGACGTGGCCCAGCAAAGGCCCCGGTGGACACTTATCAATAATGGGTGTTTAGGAGAGAGCAGCCGAACAGATGAGACGCGAACATGAGGGAAAAGGAGAGAGGCTGAGGGAAGAGAAATTGTCCAAATTCCAAAAGGGATTTTGATTGGAGAAAATTCATTAAGTTACGTGTAAAGGTGTCGAAAAAATGTGAATAATTTAGTGCAAATCCAAATCTAAATGATTTTGAAATGTAATAGTTTCATTTGGCCACGTAAGGGAGCCATAATGGAATTAAACTACAACTCTTTTATTGGCCATTGTTAATTTGCTGCCTTCTCAAGTCTACGTGGCTATCATTATTTATGCATATAATGCAAGTATTTTATTTATAATTATTGTAGGTTATGTGGATAGAAATTTGACCATAATTGAGTTGGTGAGAAGACCAAAAATGTTTTTTTTTATTTTTTTATTTATTTGTGTGAAGGGAGGGAGGAAGGGAAAAAAAAAAATTAGGTCACTAGCGTGGTCCTTACAAAATTTACTATTTGAAGTGTTTTTATTTGATAAAAAAGATTGATGAGAGAACTATGCCGGTGTTTTTAGAAAGCATAATTTTTTTTTGGGAAATAGAAAAAGAGAGAGATGATTATTTTACTAATTATATGTATATTAATTTTTTAAAAAAATGGTTTGATTGCTCTAGCAAAAGACGTGGACAAGTTAAACCGTAATAGTGAATTGTAATGATTTGTTGAATGTGGGTGGATTATTGATCAACACGTTGTCCAAGTGTTAAACCAGGTCCTTTTCAAAGACCAAAAAAAAAAAAAAAATGGTTATTTGCTGGGTCAAAATTTGATTTGGCAGGGAGGGATATAGAGTTATAGGTCATGATCACGTTAGATTTACTTGTCATGCCTATATTTATGGACTTATATGCTTGTATAAATAATAAAAAACGTTTATATTAAATTGACCATTTTCTTTGAGAGACAGTTTTTGGTAAGGTTGAGCATTAAAGTGCACATTTATTTCATCAACATTTGCACACCATGTAACCTATCTTTTTCTTTTCTTGGGGTATCAAGACTTCTCAAGAGCCACCAAAGGTATCCATTTAAATATTTCTTTAACTTATTTTTGGCGTAACAAAAGTATAGAATAGGATTGGTCGAGAACTGTTAAGAGTGTTCATTTAAATACCTGTATCTTTAACCTATATTTGGGATCATACTAATCAAGAAGGAGGGTCTTAAGTTATTGAATGCCATAATTAAGGTTAGGAAATCCCTCCTTATGGATTAGCTAAACAGAAAAAAGACTAAACTACCCTGACTAAATTGTCCTTTATAAATGAAAATTCAATCTGGGGAGATAAAAACTATCATAGACAATACAACCCAATACTATTGAAATCCATTCTAATCCTACTAGTCTTTTTTTCTTTTCATCGAAACAAACACACCCTTAAAGCACATTAGACTCGCGATTATGTATCGATGACAAGAGTATTATCAATGCTCAAACCTCTTAAACCTCTTATTACTGCCTTATTTACCCTTCAATATCAACATTTTAATTTAAGAAAAAATTTATGGCAACTAAAATATATCATATTGATTTGGTAAGCTTGCATAATTCCTCCCCTAATATCAGTAGGGGTTACAACTATTATTTAGATGGGCATGTGAAATTTGTAGCTTGGTCAAGAGTATGATTGGATGAGCACATGGCAGCTAGCCTGGTATCCCGATCTCATTCAGCAGTTTTAATACTGTTAATAAATGTGTAGAAATTTCAAGGCCGCCGACCCATATTTGGCCATGCATTGCATGCATTATCCCAAATATTCTTAACATTGATTATTCAATGGTCAAGATCTTGTCCATTCAACGCCTTGTATGGGGCAACTTGCCATTGCATGTACTTTTCTTGGCTTTGGAATTGAAGTCCCTTCCTCAATTCCATTCTTTGCGTTTTTTTTAAGTAATGTTTAACATATGTACTAAAATCAAATTCATTAATAAAGGAAATTTAAAAAGTATTTTTCGCGTCGATGGAATTGGATAATCCAACTTTATGCTCTAAAAGAAGTATACGTATGATCTTTTATTGTGTATAGTAAAAGATACTGATAAATACATAATCTGTTTGAGTGCGTGCGAATATTTTGGATAATTTGATTCTTGAAAGCTAATTGAGTGATTGGATGAAATATATTAATGTTGCTCTTATAATATGATCTACATCAATATGTGTAAACTGTGCCAAAGAAAACAATAATGATACTCAAATAGTGCCCTAAATTTTAGGTAGTACTGATTCTATATATATATATATATATATATATATATATATATATATATATATATATATATATCCTAATTGTATACTAGTAGGCACCAAATGATATAGTACTCTTTATATTTTTAAAGGAAGTTGTGTAAAACAATTGTAAACTCGGGCTGTTCTGAGGTGAGATTGATATGTGTGAAGGATCTTCTTAGGGATAAGGTGAAAATTATATTGGAGAAATTTTTTCTTTTATTGAAATTTTTCGTATTGGGCCCTGATTATAGGATTGCAGCACCATTTCCTATTCGCATCTCTTCCGTTCCTCATAGAATTTAAATTTCAGACCTCCAACATAGAACTCTGTCACCTTAATTATTGAGATGCCTCTCCTAACATCTAGACGAAAATATCAATAAATGTAATTATTGAGTTGTGCATACATTTATGTATTTATCAAGAGTTATCTATTGCTTAATTACTTGGGAATGAGGGTACAAGAGCATTATTTTGAAATATTTATTAAAAGAAATATTAATAAGTAATTTTCTCATAATTATTTATTATATATTTATACTCTATGTAAGTATGTATCTCGGTAAATGACTACAGTTTGATTTGAGGTTATATTTATCATTATATCCGTAAATGACGGTTTGATTTGAGGTTATATTTGTCATTTTATTGAACAACTTAATCATTTCACTCACAAGCATTTGGGCATTAATTAGCATAAAATTGAAGATCATGCATAATTTAACACCTGTTTCAATAGGCAAGTAGCCAAATGCTACAACTAAGTCAAGGCCAAATTGATGACATAATAAGAAGCTAACCACAAATTTGATAACATAATAAGTGCTCCAACTCCAAATACTTGTAACTTCTTTTGTTCTATTTTTTAAAAAATAGAAATTGAACTACACCATACATTTGTAAATGCAATAATTTTATACCAATCAGTTGTCTAAAAGTCACAAAGCCCTCAAATACTTGGGCTCATCATTGACAATGAGGATAACACCAACAATAATATATTAATTATATCAAAACATTTATTTTTCTTCAAAAATTATGCTTAAAATATCAATTAAAAATGTACTTATCTAATTATGTAGTTATCTAAAAAGGTAAAAGAAAAATAAGAAATTTCCAATTATATGATCAAAATATGTGTGCCAATGAATGACACGTCAAAAATTAGAACATGAATCTATCAGGGTCCAAAGAATTCATTGATGGCTGAAATTCTTTTATAATAAAAAAAAATTAATTATAAAATGAAAATATGTGTACCAAATGATACATTAGAAAAAAGAATAGATCTATGTATATTTAATAATTTCACATAACCAAAACCTTCACCTAATTCTCTCTCTCTCTCTCTCTCTCTCTCCACCGCTCGATCCATGCAGGAAAACCATCCAAACAGTCCCTACATATATGGTTACATGCCCCACAATGTAAGGGCAGTTTATAGTTATTACCCTGAAAAACAACGAAGAAAGAGAGCAGCCTTTAGCCCATAGGCATTGGCAGCTGCCAATCCGACACGAACCAACCTGTCTTCTGACACCCTCCCTCCCTCCTATTTATACTCCCCTCTATTTTAAGCTTCTTCAATTCTCATCCCTCCCCTATATCTGCCTCCCTCTCCCCCCAGTCTCCACCCCCCACACCAAGATGGCTGCCACCTTCTCTGACCCAGAGAACCTTGCCCCCGTGCAATGCTCCTACGCCCCTCTGCCGGAATTCAGCGACGGCGCCGGCCAACCTGGGCCTACGTCTCCCGGTCGTCGGCTAACCAAGCAAATAGCTCTATACGTATGCAGCGGGTTACTGCTGTTTGGGTTGGTTCAGGCTATCCTGTACGGGTTGCCGTCCGCCCCTAGTTCTGGCGTATATGTGGCGCAGGAGTCTTCGGCGTCGCCGGCTTTGGGGGCCGTTTTGAGGCCGGCTTCGAGAGGGCCGTCGGCCGGCGTGTCGGAGAAGACATTCCGGTTGAAGTCCGGCTTGCTTAGAGGGTACCCTTGGAGTTCTGACCTGTTGTTTTGGCAGAGGACGGCTTTCCATTTTCAACCGGAGAAGAATTGGATGAACGGTAGGCCCTTTTCCTTCCTCTTACACTTTTTTATTCTTGGTTCTTTTCGTGTTCCTTTTTTGTTTTTTTTGGGTGTCTTTTTTACTCTGTGTTTTGTTCTATTTGATCAGTAGTTTTCAATGAAAATGTCGATTTACTTTATGAGGAATATTGTTCATTTGCAGTGGTATTATTCAAGATTTTTTTTATTTTTTTAAAGAAAAAAAAAAAAAGAAAAAGAAAAGAATGCTTGATGCTGTTTTATTGAATGGCCATTGGGATTTAAGTCTCTAAGGGGTTTATTTAGAAATTCATGAGGGCAATTGCATGCCTCTCAGAATTTGACACGCTTAGGAGTTGGCAGGATTCCAAGCTCATCATTTAATAAAATAAGAATAAAATATGACATTATTGTTGGAGTTGATCCCAATTGCTTTCAATCGCAGTTCTTCACATGCAGAAACCCAAGTTAATCATTTGAATCTGGAAATTGCATATTCCTTTTTTATAATAAAATTGCTTATAGGCGATACCCAGGGCCATCCTGTTGGCGGCGTATGGCAAAGGCACTCATGAAAAATTTCTATTATTGGCCAGAGATTTGAATCCCATACCGTTATTTTGCTATTGGCCTATTCGGTCCCGAGTTCGGAACAGCAATCAAAATTTGCGTATAGGGTGTAAATTATGCACAAAAGAGGAACTCAAGATGTGCAAAATGCCAAAAGCATACTTAGGCTATTTTTGGGTACTTATAATTCAACGGTATGTTTATTTTGATGCGGAGTTAGCGATGAGAATGTTATTGCAGTTTATCTTTCTCTAAATAAGTTTCCTATCTTTGAAGCTTTCTAATTTCCTTGCACTGTTATTTGCGCACTTGCTTTTCTTCCATTTATAAAAAAAATGTTTTTGCTGATGTTTTTCCTTCTCTTGGCTGTGCTGGTGTTCATCACTCTTATGGCGGAATTCTGCTGGTTGGGCTGCTTCAGATCCCAATGGTAAGATCATCCTCTTTCACGAATGTTTTAAATTTCACGTTCTTATAATTTCTCTAATCACATTCATGTTGCATTTAATCTCATATGAGAAGTAGCTGGGGATGGGAAGGTGATCAATATTTAGAATGAAAATTTTACCCTGTTTTTGAGAAACAATTTATAATAATTATTGTTTTGGAGATTTCTACCTTGCAGAAAAGGAAAAACATGAACTTTTGTTCAAGAATTTGATAATTTACAATTATGATAGGTTAAAGAATGAATGGGTGGCAAAGGTTGAAAGGAAATTTCAAATCCTGGTCAACCCAAGGCTTGCTTTGGACTAAGAATTTTGCAAAGATCGAAAGAAAACAGAATTAGGTTTTCATTATATTTTCTCTCTATCTCAAATATGATCAACTTATTCAAATAAGAATTCAAATTAAGAAAATGGTGCTGATGTGGCGAGCATGGGCTCATGCCCTGCCTCCTCGCCACATCAGCCAGATACAAGCTGAGTTTTCCAATATACGCTGGGCACTTAGCAGCAAATTTGATTTTGGTTTCACCTGAGTTGGTAAACAAAGTTGGGTGATATTTAGCTTAACCATTAGGGAGAGAATCATATGTTAAGTGAGACGACAGATAAAAATGAAATTTGAGAAACTTACTCTGGTTGATCTCCTTCAATTTAGGACTTTCATTTCGAAGAGAGTTCTTGTCAAACTCAAATTTCAAATCTGGAGAAAGAATTTAAAGTGAGTCCTTAAATTGAGTAAACAAAAAAATAAAAATAAAAACACTTGAACTATATATATATATGCCCTTTTATACGTAGGACATATGTAAGTTTTAAAATTATCAGAAAGGGTAGAATCATGTTTAGTTTATGATTGTCCATAAATTTAATACCCTCTCTTTTGCTTCTCCATAAAACATGTTCTAATTAGCATTCATTTGTACAAAACTATTGCAGGGCCTATGTTCTACAAGGGTTGGTACCACTTCTTCTACCAGTATAATCCAGATGCTGCAGTGTGGGGCAACATTGTTTGGGGCCATGCAGTGTCAAAAGACTTGATAAACTGGATTCACCTCCCTCTGGCAATGGTCGCTGATCAATGGTATGATGTCAACGGTGTCTGGACCGGCTCTGCCACCATCCTCCCCAATGGCGAACTTGTAATGCTATACACTGGATCCACTAATGAGTCAGTGCAGGTACAGAACCTTGCATACCCTGCAGACCCTAATGATCCTCTCCTCATCAACTGGGTCAAGTACTCAGGCAACCCTATTCTTGTTCCTCCTCCTGGCATCGATGTTAAGGACTTCCGTGACCCAACCACAGCCTGGTACACGCCTGACGGAAAGTGGCGGATCGCCATCGGGTCCAAGGTTAATAAGACTGGCATTTCTCTGCTCTATGACACAGAGGACTTCAAGAGCTTTGAGTTTGTAGACGAGGTGCTTCATGCTGTTAATGGCACTGGCATGTGGGAGTGTGTGGACTTCTATCCAGTTTCAGAGATAGGTAAAAAGGGCTTGGACACTTCGGTCAACGGACCTGGAGTGAAGTATGTGCTCAAGGCGAGCCTTGACGATGACAAGAATGATTATTATGCACTTGGAACTTACATACATGCCATGAGTAAATGGACTCCCGATGATGCTAAGAATGATGTTGGAATTGGATTGAGGTACGACTATGGAAAATTCTATGCATCAAAGACGTTCTATGATCAGAACAAGGAGAGGAGAGTGTTGTGGGGTTGGATTATGGAAGCTGATAGTGAAAATGCAGATGTGCAGAAAGGATGGGCATCACTTCAGGTACCCTTTTGTTTCCTGTTTACAGTATGAATCATACATTGATGACCACATATATTTTCCATTATATCATTGTTTTTGTCATGCCCTTTCTACTATTATCGTGCGGGCTTCATATTGTCATTTCATCCCTTTAGACCATATGAATATGGGCGGGCTGTTAATTCGAAACTACAGATATGGCATTTATCTTGCCTATCACTTGTCTGACACCCAAGCATGATATATCTGGTGGTGTGTTACAGGCCATTCCAAGAACAATTTTGTTTGACAAAAGGACAGGCGGCAATATAATTCAGTGGCCAGTAGAGGAGATAAAGAGTTTGAGAACAAGTGTCAAGAAGTTTAACAAGGTTAAGGTTGGACCGGGATCAGTGATGCCCCTTGACGTAGGCACAGCCACGCAGGTTTGTGTTTCATTTTTAATTTTACTAGTGTATGTAGTTAATTGGCATGATAGAATTGGGGTTTGACTCTTAGCTTACAAGGAAAAGCCTGGCATTGTGACAGCTAGACATCATGGCTGAGTTTGAGGTAGACAAGAAGGCCCTGAAGAGGATAGCAGGTGCTGATGCGGGCTACAGCTGCAGTGCCAGTGGCGGAGCTGCTCAACGGGGCGCTTTGGGACCATTTGGTCTTCTGGTTCTCGCTGATGGAGCCCTTTCTGAGCAGACCCCTGTGTACTTCTATGTCGCCAAAGGAGCTGACAGCAATCTCAAGACTTTCTTCTGTGCCGATGAATCAAGGTTTGTTGCTATTCTGCTCAATCATCATGCTGCTCTAACATTGAAATTTGATTATTCTTGGATCGATCAATTGACGTATGTACTCTTTTATAGGTCATCTAAGGCAACTGATGTCGATAAAGGAATTTATGGTAGCACAGTTCCAGTTCTAGAAGGCGAAAAGTTGTCTGTGAGGATACTGGTAAGTGAATAAGCTGCATCTTTTCTCAGGACTTTGGTAAAAAAACATTTCAAAGAAACAATCAACCTAATTTTTGGGGAAATGGTTCCAGGTTGATCATTCAATTCTTGAAAGCTTTGCTCAAGGTGGTAGGACATGCATTACATCTCGAGTGTATCCAACAAGGGCAATCCATGGAGCGGCTCGCCTCTTCTTGTTCAACAATGCTACTGAGGCCCACGTTACTGCCTCATTGAAGATTTGGCAAATGAATTCTGCAACAACGCAGTCCAACACCCATGTGATGTAAAAAATTCCCATTCAACATCTGCCACATTTGTGTCAATCCCCAAATGGGGATTCCCCATTTGCTGCCCATTTTGTATCAAAATGCAAATATCCTAATCATTCTTTGGCCTTATGTAGCCTTTCTTTTTTTCTTTTTCTTTTTTTCCTGGGGTATCAATTTTTTTTTTCCCCTTGTTGGGTAGAATGTGAATCTATTAAACAGAACAAAACAGTACAGCTCCAACCAATCAACAACTAAAACTAAAAGAGCAGCTCACATCACCCCATACCATTGAAGGGAAAGAAAAAAAAAGAGAAACTAAATTTCAGGAGACAAGTAAAACAGCAACGAAGCAGAACTCCTGTTCTATCGTTCCGGTAAAAGTACCTCACCTATGAAAACCCCATTCTTCCTTCCTTCCCAAAGATGGTAAAACAGTGGGCACAAGGAATTTGCATTTTTTTTTTTTTTTTTTAAAAAAGGGCAGCACCTCCATTTTTTATTTTTATTTTTTTAAAGAAGGGCGGCACCTCCATTTATTTATTGATAACCCCTCACTTTTGGTGGAGGAATACCGTGGTTACAAGACAATCAATGAGAGATAACAAAAGATAACACGTTAAAAACCTCCCAAAGAATAACACCAACATCCAACCAAAAACCAGGTTACAAGTCCAAACAAAACAAAACAAAACAAAACAGGACCTACATAACAAACCTCATGTAACAAAACAAAACAAAAGATAAACATCATAAAGCATAAACTAAAATCAAAAGGAAATCAGTTAAACATACCTCATATAAGTCGTACTCATCTTCTCCAATTTATACAAACCATTGCTAATCTTAGGGAGTTGACTACTATTTGTAAACAAATTATTCCTCCCCATTGCACCTTGTCGAGCCAAGGCATCTGCCACTTTGTTCCCTTCTTTATACCAATGATTTATTGAAGAATCTACTCCCTCCAATAAACCAATAAGCTGCTCCCAAAAATCCCACAAATACCACAAGGAGCATTTCTTGACTCTTATCCAATTAACTATAATATTCGAATCACATTCAATATCAATACAGGTATGACCCAAATGTTTGCAAATCTTTATTCCCTCCAATACAACTCTCAATTCAGCTTCATTATTTGAACAAGAATCAAAATATTTTGAAAAACCAATCACAAAAGAACCTGTATGGTCTATAAGGATGCCACCACCACCCGCCGGCCCTGGGTTCCCCAGGCTGCTCCCATCCAAATTAAGTTTCAACCTCCCTTACCTCGGTTTTAACCATCTCATACTTTGCATTGTTTTAATTCTTTTATTCACAATTTGCACTTCCAGATTCTGTAATACCCGAAAATCAACATCCTCTAACTGAACCATTTCTGTAATGTTCCTACTCATAACCCTCACCCAATACTTAATGGAAAGCCACACATCAGTACTACTCTCTAATTTTCCTCCCATTCTAGCCACACATTTCCTTCTCCACAACCTCCAAACTACTAAACAAAGAATCAAACCCCATCAATGAACCCAGTTAAGAGAACCTGGAAGCCCTATTAAACCACATTTGCACTCTTTCTTTCCAACTTTGTTGCCTAAGGAAAGGAACACCTACCTCCACCGAAGCCTTCCTCCAAACCTCAGAAGCAAGGTCTCCCTTATTTAACACATGCTCCAAATCTTCTGATTGCCTCATCTCACAACAATTACACGCCGAAACAAGTGAAACCCCCACCCTTCTCACCTTTTCATCAACACTTAGGCACTCAAAAGCAGTCTTCCACATACAAATAGAAATTTTCTTCGGTAACGATTTGTTCCAGACCCACTTAGCCCAATCAAATTTTGGAACTCTAACTCTAATAACATCCCATGCGGATTTTGTATTAAAGCAACCATCCTTTTCCGGGAGCCATAACAGAATGTCCGAAGAATTTCTAAGATTTCCCACCTTTTCCATCACTTCAACCGCTTTACTAAACCCTAGAATCCTCTCCAAATTTTCCACATCTCACGCATTATTGATAACCAAATCTTTTAATTTGATATGAGATTGTGCACCATTTGGACAATCTACAAACAAAGGTCCCAAATCTAAACTTATCATATCACAATTTTACATCTCCTTCTCTAACTTTTCACTTAGATTTACTTAACAGCTCAGGCATACCCTGCAGAACTTTCCTCCAAAAGTAAGAATTCGAACCATGCAATCTGCAAAGAGCAATATGTCCACCTTTAACATATTTAACTTTAAAAAATCTAGCCTATAAAGAATTTTGCGTTAATAAATGCCAACCAAACTTCATGAACAAAGACCGTTACACTTCCGAAATGTCCCTTACTCCTATGCCCCCCTCCTCCACAGGAACACACAATTTCTTCCAAGCCCTCCATTTCATTTTTTCTTTTCCATCCTTAAATCCCTAGAAAAAAGAAGCAAACATACCTTGTATCTTTTTAATCACCAGTTTCGGTACATTTAGAACAGCTAACAGATACAATGACATACTTGAAAGCACATGTCTCAACAAAACAAGACAACCTCCTTGAGACAATAGTCCTCCTTGAGACAACAGTCTACTTTTCCAGCTCTCAACTCTCTTACTGATTTTTTGGATTAAATGGTCAAAATGACAGTCTTTCAATTTACCATCCACTATTGGCACACCCAAATATGTAAAAGGAAATTTACCCTCACTAAAACCAGTCTCTTTAAGAATTTCTCCTTTCCCTCAATTTATTTATTGATATACCATCACTTTTGGAGAAGGAATACCGTGATTACAAGACAAACATTGGGAGATTATAGATAAAAAATTTAAATGCCTCCCAAAAACAATGTTGGAGCTTACAAAGATGACCTGGAGCAAGATCAAGAACCAAACAAAATACATAAAGCTGTTATAACTAATATGTGTAGTTAGATTAGTTGTTCAATGGTTGTTATTGTATCTATATATATATATAAGAAGCCTACTTGTATACTAGACATTCATTCAGTTTCTCAATGAAGAGAAGATAGATGATTCTTCTTCTTGCTTTTATCTTTGTTTTCAAAAGTTTTCCTGCATTTTACATGGTATTAGAGCTATTAGCTTCTGACAGACATTAATTGAACTTCACAGGGAAATGCTTATTGCAGAAGAAGCATAGTCATCTTCAAATTTCGAATTTCAACTGCAAACAAAGCTGTGGTTGATCAAGGGAGTTTCAAATTTCAGAAATTAATTGATTCAATTTTTGCTATTTTCTTAAAAAAATTTTCTTTCCTCTCTTTACTGTTCCATTTCAATGGTGGAACCTGAATCTTCTATGCATTCTGCTTCTATGGCAAATGTTGATGAATCTTCAAGAAATTCATCGGATGATTCTTCAAGTGTCTATTACTTGCATCCATCGGATAACCTTGGAGCTCTTCTAGTCTCCGAAATCTTGACTGGTGCAAATTATGTTGCGTGGAGTAGATCTATCTCCATTGCTCTTACAGTTAAGAATAAAATCGCATTTATAGATGGTACTCTGCCTCAATCCAATTCTGGTGATTCTCGGATTCGAATTGCCTGGTTGAGAGCAAATAATCTCGTTTTATCTTGGCTAATGAATTCAATAACAAAAGAAATTTCTGGAAGTCTGTTGTACTTCACAGCTGCGTGTGATGTTTGGGAAGAACTCAAAACAAGGTATCTTCGAAGTGATGGTCCAAGAGTCTTTACCCTAGAAAAATCTCTCAGTTCGATTTCTCAAGGAGCAAGATCAGTCACTGAATACTTCAATGAATTCAAGACACTCTGGGATGATTATATAAGCTGGAGACCAATTCCAAGTTGCAGATGTGGAATTCTTGATAGATGTTCTTGTAATCTTTTAAAGAATTTTACAGATAGGTAGCAATCAGATTATGCGATGAAGTTTCTCATTGGTTTGCATGATTCTCACTCTATGATGCGAAGTCAATTACTTTTCCAATCACCTTTGCCTTCTATGAGCAAAGTTTTTTCTGTGTTACTGCAAGAAGAAAGTCAAAGATCATTGTCTAATGCTGTTGGTTTATGATTGCTACACAAACACAAAAGTTTGTTACTACTAATGGTACTCGTTTCACAAAATCAAAAGCCGAAGGAAATATTATTTGTTCCCATTGTGGATATACTGGTCACCTTGCAGATAAGTGTTTCCATTTGATTGGATTTCCACCTGGATGGAAAGGTCCACAAGCCAAGAAAATTATTACTCCTCAAAATGGAAATACAAATACAAATTTGTCCAATGCAAATGTTGCTTCTTCTTTGGAATTAAATTCAAGCATCTCAAATTTATTTTCTCAAGAGCAAATTCAAAACTTGTTGTCCCTTGCAAATAGCCTTTCTAATACAAATGTAACCTTCATAGCAAATACTATCTCTACATCAGGTATCATTTCATGTCATGTTGTTTCAGCCGACAAAAATAATTCTCCATGGATTCTTGATACAGGAGCTACAGATCATATGATTTGTTCTCCTTATTTTTTCACTTCAATTCATCTACCAAAACAATCATCTGCAGTCCATTTACCAAATGGTCAATCTGCTCCTGTTATTTTCACTAGAACTATACATTTTTCAACTGATATTATCTTACATAATACTCTTTACATTCCTTCATTCAGTGTTTATCTCATATTTGCTTCAAAACTTACTAAAGAAAAATCTATTGGTTTGTTTTTTCTTCAATCCAAATGTATTTTGCAGAACCTAATCAGCTGAAAGATGATTGGTCTTGCTGAAGTGAAATCTGGCCTATATCACGTACAACAATCTCCTGTTCTAGCAAGGAATAAATCTGATCTCAAGTGTATATCTTCTATTTCTTCAGCAAATAATTGTACTACCAATGCTGATAGTTGGCATTTTCACCAACAACCAGTCAAAATAGAATTACAAATTCAATCAAAGCTAAATAAGAAACAAAATCTAAACAAGACTATCGAAAACAAAAATATAAATTAAACTCACAAAATCTAAACCAACCAAACAAAAATCGAATGGTTGAACTAATGACGAAAGGAAGTGAGACCCAACCTATCCATTCAAAGGATACATTTCAAATAACGTGATAAAAAATATTATTTTTCGTGAATAATATTATTTCCCATTTTTCTTTTTCTAACGAAAAAATCAGCGTCACCATTTTTCCCATTTTGTATGTCCCAACTGCGAATAGATGTACTAATGCGGAAAGCATCCATCTTTCTCCAAAGCTGATTTAGAAAAGGAACAATCAAAGAACTGATTAACACTTCATCATTTTGTTTATTAAATTAAAATGCATGTGTCCGCAATCTAATCCTCCAAGCTGGCCACATGATGGGCATTTCTGTTGCGCCAAATTCACTCTCTTAATTCATCCAAATGGGGCTCTGACATTGGTAATGCCAAGGTCACACGGTTTTGCACATGATGTTGATTAATTTTCAAGGATCTTAATTTGATACGCAGTTGGGTTGATTGCTCAACTGCTGCATGGATTGGGATATATATTAACCATGTGAAAAGGTTAGAATAACATAATAATATTATGTAGTTCGCTAATATGCCACTTTGGCTAAGTTCATAGGAGTCTTAGCCAAATTTCTACCATGTCATAAACGAAATCCCAGGTTTGAACCTTGAAATACAAATACAAATAGCATTAGTGACGATTTTGAAATAGTCGTCATAACTGCGGCTACTAATAATTATTAGTAACGAATTTTAAAAGCGTGACTACTAATAAAGTATTAGTGACGGATTATAACTGTCATTAAAACCCTAATACCGTCACTATATATTTTACATTAGCTCCACTCAAAATCGTCACTAATAGTAAAGTAGTAGTAACGAATTTCAAAACCGTCACTAATAGTAGAGTAGTAGTGACGAATTTCAAAACCGTCACTAATAATAGAGTGATAGTGACGAATTTGAAATTCGCCAAACTGCACTGCATTCCCTATGAACCTCACAAACACTTCTTGAATCTACAAACCCAAACCCAATTCCTCTAAAAACACAATCACAAAATAATAAAAATCACCAATAACTCAATCAAAATCCACCAAAATAATCAAACACCTCATTTGACTGAGAAAAAATGTAGGATAAGCAAAGAACAACAAAACCAAAAAATAAAAAAGAAAAAAAAATATTTCATCTTCAAATGTTTCCATTCGGACTAATCAAATTTAGGATTTATTTTTCTAAATAAATAAATAAAAATAAAATTTTAGAAGCCAACAACTACAACAAAATGAAATTGGAACTTCATTAATTCATTCCAAAAAAAAAAACAATCTTTATATGTCCACAACTTAGATTTAAGTAGAAAAATCCTCACCAAAAATTCCAGAAATCACAATGTGCCTACCAGGAGCCTGTCCTCCTGACAGAACCACGCCAATCTTGAAACTTTGACCCAATTCACCATCTCCCGCCACCACCATTGCCGATGGCTATCCAAACAGATTCGGAAACAGCTTTGCAATCTCATCTGCAATGTTCTCACTCGTTAGAAGACCTAACTAAATCGTCACAAATATTCCTCCATTTTTCATTCAAGAAAAATATTACAGAGATTAAAAAAAATCAAATTTTTATGCTCTTCTTTAAAGTTTCGCACTCGAACATGAAAAAACACCAACTTTTGCGTTAAAAGCACAAAATACGACCTGAGTTTCTGGCAGTAGAGCTCGGCGGACCGTCGATGACGTTAAAGGAGCCTCTGAGGACGGAAGGGAACCGGGGGGAGTGGTTGAGGTGGCCTGTTTGAACTCCAGAAAAAATTTTCTCTTGAGCAACTGCTGAAAAAATTTCAGCAATGACAAGAAGAAGAAGAACCTGACGGAATGACCTCGGGGGAGCGGCGGCAAGCAACGAGGCGGGCAGTGACGGTGACGACGAGAATGGCTGGAGGGGGATTCGACCTGGGAGATTGGGGAAAAAGAGAGATTGGGAAAGGAGAGAGGAGGGAAAGGAAAAATGGACGTTGATTGGGAAATCGTGCGGGGAAGGCGAATTTAATAGCTGAGAGAGTATTAGTCACGGTTTATTAAACCATCAATAATACTAGATGACGAATGTTTTAAATCATTACTAATATTCTTAATTAAATTTTTTTTATATTTTTTAAATCAAAACATTATTAGTGACGGTTTTCATAAACCTTCACTACTAATAGACTAATAGTGACAAATTTTGAGAATCGTCACTAATACTTAAATAAATTATTTTAATATTTTTTAAATAAAAAAAATTATTACTGACGGTTTATAAAACCGTCACTACTACTAGACTATTAGTAACAAATTTTCCAAAGTATCACTAATATTGTTAACTAAATTATTTTTACTTTACTTAATACTTTAAATTTTTTTCCATTGCCGATGGAGAAAAGTAGTTGAAAAATTAAAAAAAAAAAAAAAAGTCAGAAGAACTAGAGAAAATATTTTTGAAGCCAATAAAAATATTTTGAGTTATTTTGACTTAAAAGTAGAAAATAAAATACTAAAAAAAGATAAAGAAAAATATTTAAAAAACCCTAGAACATTTTAGAGAGGTATTTGAAAAAATTTTAGAAAAATTTTTATAAGGATTTTTTTAAAAAAATGGGGATGTTTTTCAAAAATGATTTTTATGATTTTCTTGATTTTTATGCATCTCGATGATTTCAAAAAAGGTAAAGAAGTAATTTGAGATCTTACCTATATTAACTTCGGTTTTCCCGCGATGGTTTGCTAGTGAAGATTATTACAATTCAGATGGGCCAACATAACACTATCTTCATAGAAGTGGATAGATAAGAATAGTTTATGATATTGTTCAGGAAGCAAAACAAAATATAAATAATGTTGTGGCTAACCTAACTAGTGTGCGTACACCACAAATGAAAATCTTGATGAATTGAAGATAAAATATAACAAGAAGAACATTTCCTTAAGTATAATGCTTAAAGAGAAAGACCTGTTGGGTTGGTTTTCCCTCACTGTGAACGGTGGAGATTGGATTTTGAGCATTCGGTTGTCAGCTTTCAGCCCATGAATAGTAACCTCGGTTTTTTTTGCCACCATAGAGAAAGAAAGTTGTCCATTCTTAATCAACTGCTTTGATCAATGACCATTCGTGGTTTGATTGAGCTAAAAATTTATAGGGATGTTCATGACACGTGAAACTTCATTGTGAATGGTGGAGATGGGATTCTAAGCATTTAGTGTCAGTTTTCAGCTCATGAACAGTAGCCTTAATTTTTTCCGCCACCATAGAGAAAGAAAACTGTCCAGTTTTAATCAACTACTCCGATCAACGACCATTTGTGGTCTGATTGAGCTAAAGATTTATAGGGATGTTCATGACACATGAAACTTCATTTTGAATGGTGGATATGGGATTCTGAGCGTTCAGTGTTGGTTTTCAGCCCATGCATAGTAGCCTCGGTTTTTCTGTCACCATAGAGAGAGAAAGCTGTCCAGTCTTGATCAACTACTCCGATCAATGAGCATTTGTGGTCCGATTGAGCTAAAATTTTTTTGGGATGTCCATAACACGTGAATCTTCATTGTGAATGGTGGAGATTGGAGTCTGAGCATTCGTTATTGTTTTCTTCTCAGCCCATGAACAGACTTATGTATTCCTGCAATTATTGATAGTGGAATTATTTGAATGGAATACGGTCCCGTGGCTTTTCCTTCTCACATTGAGAAGGTTTTCCACGTGAAAATCATGTGTTTTGTGCTTGTGGTGTTTGGATATATATTTTCTGCATATATATATAGATTGTTCTATTTTATAGTTTCCTACAAATTCACACAAAGAGGGAGTTTTAGTATTATTGTTTCTCCCAACAAGATCGTCACTAGTAGTCTTATATTAGTGACAGTTTTAGAGTATTCATTGATGTGACTGGGTCATGACAACTGCTTTCACCCTTTTTTGGTGGAACCATTAATGCCACTTTTGATTTCACATTAGAGTCACCCTAGCACTAGATTGAACCTCCGTATCCGGAGGGAAATCTTCCTCCTTATTGCTCTATTCACTTACCGGCTTTACCTTGATCTTAGAAGGTCCTTCACTAGGATTGTTAGGATTCTTCAATGCAGAGACATTGCAACATTTCCTGTGCATTCTTGTTTGATCAGATGGAAAAGTCTTAAAATTACTCATCTTCATAAACACATACTTCAGTACATTTGCTCGAGTCAACATATGACTCTTCCACTAGTTGTAGTACTTAATGGAAACTCCAACTTGGAATGATCTTGGCGTGACAAACAAGAATTCAACTTTCTCCCAGCTAAATTCAAGCCAGAAAAATTGCTCGAAAGTTCTTGATCCATTCTGAATTGTTTTTTATTTTAGTTTTTCAACATACAAAAACATAAACTAACTATTTTTGCATTTTTATAACATTTATGAGATAAATAAATGACAATAAATAATTTTCACACTATATGCTTATGGAAATAATTTTATTCTCTCATTTTTTAGTTGTTGAAAATAGTTTTTATTTCAAAACTTTCAAATTTATATATAAAATTTAGAAAATATATTTTTAATTATTTTATAGATTTCTAACTCTTACATTGTGAATAAGATAATAAAGTTCAGATTTCAGATTTTAATTATATTGACCATATGTAAAGTTTTTTCTATTACATAAATTCAAATCAAAACTCCAAAATAAATGATTTCAAATTTTATTTTATATAATTTTTAAAAAATTGAAAACAAGTTATCTTTTTAGTAATTACATTGAAATCTATAAATAAATTTTTTTAAAAATATATTTTACACATTTAACCAAACTATTGATTTTCTAAATTTTTAATAAGAATCTTTTTAAAAAAAATTAATAAAAAACACTCATAATGACAAATCCTAAACCGTCACTAAAACTCTATTATTAGTGACGAATTTTACAAACCATCACTAATATTGTTAACTAAATTTTTTAAATAAAAACACTAATAGTAACGAATCCCTAAACTGTCACTAATATTCGATTATTAGTGACGAATTTTCCAAACCGTCACTAATATTGTTAACAAAATTATTTTTATATTTTTTAAATAAAAATACTAATAGTGACGAATCCCTAAACCGTCACTAATACCCCAATAATAGTGACGAATTTTCCAAACCATCACTAATATTGTTAACTAAATTATTTTTATATTTTTTTAAATAAAAACACTAATAGTAACGAATCCCTAAACCGTCACTAATACCCCATTATTAGTGACGAATTTTCCAAACCATCACTAATATTGTTAACTAAATTATTTTTATATTTTTTAAATAAAAGCATTAATAGTGACGAATCCCTAAACCGTCACTAATACCCTATTATTAGTGATGAATTTTCCAAACCGTCACTAATATTGTTAACTAAATTATTTTTATATTTTTTAAATAAAAACGCTAATAGTGACGAATCCCTAAATCATAACCAATATCTCATTATTAGTGACGAATTTTTGAAACCGTCACTAATATTATAAATATTTTTTTTTTATATTTTGTAAATAAAAACACTAATAGTGATGAATCCCCAAACCGTCACTAATACCATATTATTAGTGACGAATTTTCCAAACCATCACTAATAATAGGCTAGTAGTGACAGTTACTTAATCGTCACTAATAAGCGACTTTTAGTGATAGATTTAATTCGTCTTTAATACCCCAAGAATCGTCGTTAATATTTTCTCGAGATAATTTCTGCGTGAAAAATGGTTTATTTTCCCAGGATAATTTAGTGATGAAATTATTAGTGACGGTTTTAAAATAGTTACTAATAGTGCTTTATTAGTGATGGTTGTTAAAACTGTCACTAATACTTAGACTATCAGTGATGATTCTTAAAAATCGTTACTAATACCCACTTTTAGTAATGAAATTGAATCCGTCACTAATATTTTCATCACTAAAAATCAGTTTTTTTTTTTTTTTTTTTGTAGTGATGGTACATAGAAGGACTTCAAACTCAAAAAGTAGAACAATAATAGTGTGAATCCATGGGGCAAGTGATTTTTATTTTACTTAAGATTGAGGCTTATTCTCCCCTGTAAAATCTCAGGCACACATAAGTGCATTTACATTCAAGGTTGAATTTCATTTAAGCACATCCATTATATATTCACCCTTTTTAATAAAACTTAGCATGCAAGATATTATAGACATTAAGCACTTATTCATTTTTCCTAAAAGTAGGGCTTAAGCCCCTCTTGTATGTTTGCATGCATACATACTTGCATTAAGTTCAAGAATGATGTCCATTTAAGTGCATTCCTCATATGTTTATCCTTTCAAAGAATTTCAGGATGTAGCAAATAATAAGCATTCAGCACATAAGCATGATATATTGCATTTCATTTTAATACACGATAGTCAATCAAGGTTATACTCAAAGGTAATACAATAGGGGTTCAAAACAAGGATAACACAACTCAGAATACTCAATGAGTGTGTGACAAAATGAAAGACTCCCCCCAAGTCATGCAATTTTCCTAGTCACATGGACTTGAAATTTATGAAATGATCATCATCCATTTAGATCCAAGTTGAAAGTACATATTCCAAAGATTTGGACCAAATGGTGTCCATGAACTAGTTCATCCTAAGACACAAAAAACAATATGTACATGTTTTTCAAATTTTATAGCATTTTAGATTTTACATGTACTAACCTATTTATTTACTATGCATTCTAGGAAGAGAAATGTATTGCTTATACTAATCAAGAATTAATTTCACTAAGTATACCAGATAGTATAAGCACTCTTTTTAATGCAACTACACTAGTTATCTATTAAAAAATTTTATCATGTGACCAATGCAGTCTTCCATATATGATCATGTGCATGCATCTTCTACTGAGGATGAAAAATTAATATTCTTCTATAATTCACTCATCCTTTCAAAAATATTGTAGCATGCTTTGATTGTTATCTCAATACATGGTTTTATTCTTGAGAAAAGTTCTACCTAAATTTTGGCAGCATACCGTCTGTAAATTAAACATTTCTCATTTTAACCATGTACCTAAAACTTGATAGATTCAAGTAAGCAGTTTAAAATAATCTGCATCATGCAGATTCAATTCAGATTGAGTATGCGAGAACCTATAATATCTACCAGCATGCAATTCATATCACTGTAGCAGCCATGTAGGAGGCATTTGCACATTAGTAAAGCAGGCAAAAATATTTGTCCATTAAATGAAATTTTCATTTAAGCGAAGAATGGACAGAAGGCATTTAGTTCAAAGCAGTTAAAAGAAATTATCCATTCATCAAAGAATATAATCATTTAGCACAAATAGATATTTGCATTCAACACCAACAAATCATCCAATAAATATAATAAGATAAGTATAATACAATTCATTGCTTATTGGACGAGTTTTAAATTTTCTGCTCCCCCTTAGTTATGCAGCTAAAGAGTTTTATTTTCAATTAAGTATCTGGCATAACTAATATTTTCAAACGGGAGGATGAGCTTATGAATGTGATTGAATATGATTAAGTGTTTAAGCTCCATGATAATTAAGTTTAGAGTTGCATGATATATAGTACTATGATAAATTCCCTAAACCTCAATATGTGTGATGGACAAAACATGCTATTATTCAAGAATTTTAAAATTTAAGCATATACATAGCATCAAGATTCTTTTAACAATTAAAACATTTTGTCCCTTCGAAGGGGATAGCCAATATTATCATGTAATATATATATAGATGTTAAGCTTAGATTGGATATATAAAAAAGACTCACGTATTTGCAGGATTTTCTTAGGGCTCTTAGTATGACAATAGTGTATATTAAGGCTTAGAATTTTAAGCATTATACACTATTTAGGCATTTAAAGTATTCTAACCCTATTTACAATAATCTCTAAGATCTTATGAGTATAAAATTTCCTTGAAGTATTTCTCATAAGATGACTTGTTAGCATTATCCAATATATCATGATTCATAAAGATTTAACACAACACATCATACAAATAATGACATAGAATATCAATAAAGTTGAAGGAGAAAGATATACCTTTATAATTTACTCCTTTATAATAGTTTATGCTCAGAGTGGTGTCTTTTTCTCTCTCGATTTTTCAAAATTCTTATGATTCCCAAAATCCTTATCACTTAGAAAGATATAAACTTGTAAAAGCATTAGTGACTAAGGCACGGTTAAAATATGCGTAGCATACAAGATGGTATGCATTAAGAAACAGGTCATACACATTATTAAGTCATTTTTAGGTGTGGGAAACTTTGAATTTTAAAATAATTTTCAATGGGATATGATAAACTTTGACAAACACTTTCCAAATCCTCCAATCATTTAATTCTCTAAAAATCATTTTCAATATTCAAACAGTAAAATCTAAGCAATGAAACCAATGGAGGATTTGCAAAGGGTTGCTCCTCAAAATAAGGATACACAGAAGATGAGTTGTTGTAATCTTTATGCAAATAGCGGTTAAGCTTTTTGCAACCTCACTCTGATACCAATTGGTGGAATTGGTGTATTCCCAAGAGGGGGGTGAATTGGAATTTTAAAACTTTTTGACTAATTTAAATATTTGCCGATTCACCACAGTTCATATCCTATTCAATATATACACGTGTATGTAAAATAATTTTAACAATGAAAACAAGCATACATGTGTGCAGTATATCTTATTTAAATCAAATGTGTGTATGCAAATAATTATTACATTAAATAAACATTTATATACATGCTGAAATTAAAGTGCCAGAATTTAAATAAGATAAAAAGAGAGCGACACACGATATTTGTTATCGATATTTGGCCAAACCAGCCTACGTCCCTGCCTTTAACATGATGGGTGGAGAGGAATGCTCAGTCACTGGTTGTGACTGAAACTCAACGAGAATAAATGCAAATATATTGTATTTCAATCTTAAATGAATTCAGAGAACTTTCAACTCACAATTCTTTTTCTCTCTCTCGCTCACTGGTTTTACTATCTCTACACACCATATTACATTGCACACACACATAACTATTTATAACAAATACAAAAACACAATAATCAACAAATACAGCTGGTAGGTGAGGTTGGTGACTGTTGTTCAACAGAAGTAGCTGGTCGGCAGCCATCATTAACCATTGCTGCCACTGTCCACCATCAAGTTTATTATTTCAACATCCCCCATTAAACTTGACTCTCCTAACTTTGTCATTCCGAGCATTGTCTTCAGTCTTACAAAAATATCATGCTTGAGTTGCTTCGTGAAAATATCAGCAATCCGATCATACATTCTACAAGATATCAATTCCACTTCTTTATTCTTGACATGCTCCCTGATAAAATGATACCGAGTGTCAATATGTTTGCTTCTTTCATGGTAAACTGGATTTTTCGCAAGTGCAATCGCTGATCGGTTGTCAATGTAGACTTCTGTGGGGTTATCTTAAAGAAATCCCAGATACCTCAGTACATTCCTAATCCATATATCATGACAAACAGCTAAGCTGGCAGCAACATACTCAACTTCACATGATGACAACGTTACAATAGGTTGCTTCTTTGAAGACCATGTAAACGCTGTATCTCCCATGAAAAATGTGAATCACATCATGCTTTATCTTTCATCAAGATCTCTTCCCCAATCGCTATCTGAATAGCCGATAAGTTTGCAATCACATCTTGATGAATAGAACATACCATTAGTGATAGTACCCTTGACATATCGGAGTATCCTTTTCACTGCATTCAGGTGGGACTGGTCAGGAGTCTCCATGTACCTGCTAACAAGCCCAACTCCATAGAGTATATCTGGTCTGGTGCACATCAAATACCTCAAGCTTCCAACTAGACTCTTGAAATACGTGGGGTCAACATCTCCTTCCTCATTCTTTCTTAATTCCAATCCAGTTTCAACCGGCATTGTCACAGGATTGCATTTGTCCATCAAAAACTTCTTCAGTACTTCTTTTGCATAGTGGCTCTGGGAGATGAAGATTCCCTTCTCGCTTTGCACGACTTCTATGCCAAGGAAGTGAGCCATCTAGCCAATATCCGTCATTTCGAATTCTTTGACCATGCTTCTCTTGAAAGCAGCAAACATCTCTGGATTGTTGCCGGTGAAGATCAGATCATCAACACATAGGCAGGCAATTAGCATGCTTTCATCTGTCTCCATCTTCATGTATAGCGCATGCTCGTAGGGACACTTCTCAAATCCATTATTCTGGAAGTAGTCATCAATCCTTATGTTCCACGCACGAGGTGTCTGCTTCAAGCCATAGAGTGCTTTCTTCAACTTGTACACTTTATCTTCTTTGCCCTTCTTCACATATCCAGGTGTTTGATCGATATAAATCTTTTATTCTAGAAAACCGTTCAGAAATGCTGATTTCACGTCCGGCTGGTAAATCTTCCATCCATTTTGTGCTGATAGTGAAATTAGTAATCTAATGGTTTCAAGCCTGGCAACTAGGGCAAAGATTTCTCTATGATAAATCCCTTCTTTCTACTTGTAGTCTTTGGCGACAAGTCTTGCTTTGTATCTCTGAACTTCTCCTTGAGCGTTCTTTTTGGTCTTGTAGACCCATTTCACATCAATAGTTTTGCGGCCCTTCGGGAGATTTGTCAACTCCCAAGTCTTGTTCTTCTTGATGGATTGAATCTCCTTATCCATAGCTTTTCTCCATTTGTCTTCTTTGTTAGCTTCCTCAAAGCTAACAGGGTCGCTGGTTAACAATAGACAGTATAGAGTAACATACTCTTTTATTGGTTCCGTACTTTCATACAGGTCAACTAGATTTCGAGCTCCTCCAGGTCTCATGTCTGAGATTTCATGCTCTATTAGTGATGGAGCTTCATTCCTTTATAGTGAACCATGTGGAGGTATCTGCAACTTGAGAACTTGTGACTCGGTAGCCACTTCTCTTGTCTGTGTAGGTTCTTCTCATTCAAGTGCCAATTCCGCATCTTTGGAACATTCAGCCTGGTTCCATTTCTAGGATTCATTTTCTTCAAAAATGACATCCCGACTATGAAAGACTTTCTTGTTGATGGGATTATAGAGTCGATATCCCATGGTGCTATCACCATATCCAACAAGAATACACTTCTCTCCTTTATCATCCAGCTTTGACCTTTTTGCTTTTAGGATCTTGGCGTAGGCTATGGAGCCAAATACCCTAAGATGAATCACACTGGGCTTGTGAGTACTTTAGGCTTCATGTGGTGTCTTTGCATCAAAACACTTCGTAGGACACCAATTGAGTAGATAGACTGCGTATAACACTGCTTTTGCCTAAAAACTCTTGGGCACATTCTTATCTTTTAACATGCTCCTGGCCATGTTAAGGATTGTGCGGTTCTTCCTTTCGGCTACACCATTCAACTGGGGAGTGTAGGTTAGTGTGAACTAAGTTTGAATCCCTTGATGCCTAAGGAATTCGAGGAAAGCTTCGTCTTTGTACTCTCCTCCTTGGTTTGACCGGAGTGACTTGATGCGGTAGCCACTTTGTTTCTCCACAAGAGCTTTGAACTCTTTGAACTTGTCGAACACCTCTGACTTCCTTTTTAGGAAGTTGACCCAGGTCTTCCTGCTGTAGTCGTCGATGAAGGTAGGGAAGTATCGATTCTATCCATTTGAAAATGGTCTTAGTGGACCACACACGTCTGTGTGTATTAGCTGAAGCGGCATGGTAGTTCTACAGTTAGCTTGTTTTCCAAAGCTGTTTCTGTGTTACTTACTCAGAATACAACTTTCACATATCACATTTGGATGGTGGATTTTTGGTAAGCCTTTCACCATCTTTTTGCTTCCCAACTATTTTAAATTTTCAAAATTCAGATGTCTATACCTTAGATGTCATAGCCAATCTTTGTCTTTGATGATAGTGCTCAAACATCTCAGCGTATCATGTTGGATGGCAAGCGAAAACATTCAATTCTTTGCCATTTGTACTCTAGTAACAAGCTTTCCTCGAGCATCTGTTATCACCATATGCTTATTACTAAGGCTAATTTGGTAGCCTCTCTCCACAAGTTGTCCGAGACTCAAGATGTTAGTCATCATATTTGGTACATAATAGACGTTGGAGATGTAAGCATGATCTTTGGACTTCTGTTTGATCAAAATATCTCCTCTCCCTCAGACTGGGATTTTAGAATTGCCAAAAGAGATCTCGCCCTGAACTTTCTCATTAAGTTCAAAGAATAGGTTCTTTCTGCCAGTTATATGGTTGCTGACTCCAGAATCAAGGTACCAAACACTTTGGTCCTGGAGAGTTGAATTGTGTGCCACAGCATTAACAACTCTCCATCAGCATGTTCAGTTTCGGCAAGGTTAGCCTCCTTGCTAACCTTTTCTTGTTGTTGTCCCTAACACTCATTACTATAGTGTCTATACTTATGACAGTTGTAGCATTGAATGTTTCTTTTGTCTACTTTCGAGTGGTTATTGTATCCTCCTTTTCTTCCCTGTCCTCTGCCTCATAGGACATAGTTCTATTGATTGCGTCCTCCACTAGTGGGACCTCTTCCGCCTCTACCACCTCATCTGGAGTCAAAATTTCCATAATTTCTTCCATGGGATCCTCGGCCTTGTCCTCTTCCTTGCTGTGACGTCCCCCCTTTGTCGTATCTATCTGCAGTAAGGGACAACTTTGTTTGGAAGGCTTGCTCTAGTGCTTTATCATCACTCCTTCTATTGACTTTTTGCTCATGGGCTTGGAGTGAGCCCACAAGTTCTTCTACGAACATGGTTTCCAAATCTTTTGTTTCTTCCAAGGTCACAACTATATAATCATATTTTGAATTTAGAAATCGCAAAATTTTCTCACAAATTCTCTCATCATTGAGAGTCTCTCCATTTCTTCTCAATTGATTTGATACTACCATAACTCGTGTATAGTAGTCAGCAATAGATTCAATAGATTTTATTTTAGAGATTTGAAATCACCTCGCAATATTTGAAGACGAATCTTATTTACTTTGTTCGCACCTTTGTGTGTTCGCTAGAGAGAGTCCCAAACTTCTTTGAATGTCTCGGCGGAGGCGATGATTTTGAATGTAGCCTCTTCAAGGCCTTGGTAGATTATGAACTTCGCCTTGTAATCCTTCTTTCGATCAGCTCGCAAGGTCGTTCTTTGAGCATCCAACATAGCTGCTTCAGCTTCTTTTGATGGGCTTTCTTTATACTCATCTTCAACGATGTCCATGACATCTTGAGCACCTAGAAGGGCTCTCATTTGAATAGACCAGTTGTCATAATTCTCCCGGGTCAATTTTGGAATGACCGCTTGGGTAGCACTATTCGCCATTAAATTTAATATATAAAAAACAAAGATATGGGGGCTGATTTTGGCAAATCTGATGCCACCAATGTGTTCAGAAGGTCAAAAAACCTAAGGAACCGGTTTTGGGATGCAAAGAACCGGTCTAAAAATCACTGAACTGACCAAAACTTCTAAATCGGTTTTTTTATAAAAAAAAATGATTTGACATAATGGGAAATAACAATGTTAGTTGTTACCGTTAAGCACACGTGGAGGATTCTACGTATGTCGCGTGTCAGCGGTTAGACGCAAGTCAGTCAAGCGGGTCGGGTCGTGTGGATGAAGTCGGTTGCGGGTTGTTGAGCCGGGTCGCTGATCGGGTGACCGGGTTGGGTCTCACCAATCAGGCGAGGAAGACGCGTGCGGGGCGCGTGTCACCGGCACCGGAGTTTATGTCGGTGCATGTGGCACCTGGGAAAGGCGTTGACAACGCTGGAGGCGCATGTGAGCGCGTGCGACATTTCTCGATGTCCGTTTGAGATGTGGTTTCCATCGTTGGAATCGTCTCAATGCGAATTTCACAATGGTAGGCTCAATTTTGATTTTTGAGCAACTTCAAATATAAGAGGAAAATGAATTTTTTCTCTGTTCGTCTCTGTTTGGCAAATTTCAATGTTCTTGGACACTTTGATACCACTGATGGGTGGAGAGGAACGCTCAGTCACTGGTTGTGATTGAAACTCAATGAGAATAAATGCAAATATATTGTATTTCAATCTAAAATGAATACAGAGAACTTTCAACTCACAATTCTCTTTCTCTCTCTCGCTCACTGGTTTTACTCTCTCTACACACCATATTACATTGCACACACACATAACTATTTATAGCAGATACAAAGACACAATAATCAACAAATGCAGCTAGTAGGTTAGGTTGGTGACCATCGTTCAACAGAAGCGGCTGGTCGGCAGCCGTCGTCAACCATTGCTACCACCGTCTACCGTCAAGTTTACTATTTTAACAGGACATACCCTCCAAGGATTACACTATCCATGCATACTTAAATGGGTGGAGTACAAGCTATTACAACTTTTCCTTACGGGTCAAGGTAAACCCAAACTCAATTATCAGGTTGAGCCCAACTGGTCTCCCTTACGAACCCATAAGGGAGTGGAGACACCCTAGTTCAATTTTTGGGCTGAACCGAATTGGTCTCACTTGCGGGTGCAATTCACGGGCTGAACCCAATCGGTACAATAAAAACATTTTCGTACATATAAATATGCTTTTGAATACAAGAAGAAACGTATAACATTAAAGATCTTAAAATGCACACTCTAATGACATAAAATGATGCTCAGTGGAGTATGGGTGTTTTTCAAAATAGATATTTTCAATCTTTGAATAATGAAGTATATGATAAAGTATTTCAAAGATTTGAACCATAATGAAATATTTCTTCGGAACCAAATAAACAGGAGAAACTCAAAAATTACTCTCAAAATGATTTTCTAAAAATGTGAGTTCAAGTGAGAGTAAATGCACTTTGATATGCAAATGTATGCCTAGATAAAATACTCTCCTTAAAATGTTTCCAAATAAAGAATCAAAGAGAGTTTGGAGAGTATGAAGAGATTTGCCCCAAAGAAAAGATTTTTGTAATAAAAATAGATTTGGGGGAACTTTGATTAGGAAAATCCAAAATAAATTTGAGAGAAAATTATGGCAAATTAAAGTTACTAATCTAAGCAAATGAAGGGGTATTTATAGATTTTCAAGAAAATATGACTGTTGGGGACATATTGAAAATTTTAAAAAAGTTTAATTAATTTTAACCCCTAATTACCACGGTAAAAACACAGCAACTCGAGAGGTTCGGTCACCAAATGCCTAGGGTCGGTAGCCCAAACACTCATAATGCCCCTCAGGCAATTTTCCAGTTCGATCGACTGTGGACATGCTCAGTCAGTTGAGCCAGGCAGTTTCCCAAGAGCTTCGTGGTTTCAATTGCTCAGTGAGGGGTTCAGTTTGCCGAGATTTGAACACAGTCGACCGAGGTTAATTTGAACTACCAGTTCGGTCGGCTGAGGAAGGTGAGGAAAGTCACATATCAGCTTTGGTCGACCGTGGACGATACGTTCAAATTATGTTCGGTCACCCAAGTCAAGTCAAACTTTTGACTCTGGGCTAGTTCGGTCGACCGAGCTGATTAAAGCTTGAATTGGTTGGTCGACCGAGGGTATCAAAATTCTTGTTTTGCCCTTGAATTTGACCTTAAATTATTTTAAAACCTTTCATATGATTTTATCTTTTTATGAAAAGGTTTTGTATGAAATGTAGGTGCCCTAAGGTTAGTCCAAGGTCGTTTTGAGCTTTCAAACATATCATGTAGATGCCTACATTATTACAGACAAAAAATATGAAAACTAAATGCAAATACAAATGAAATAAACAAATGTCTTCTTTCTTTTTTACTCTTCTGCATGGAATTCGCTTGAAAGGCATAATCTTTAAGTCCATTAGGCTTCCATTTTCTTGTATCTTATGTCCGTGTTAAAATGCAAACCTATTGACACACTAAGTGCACACATAAGATACAAATGCTTTCTCAGCATCAAAGTAGGGATCAAACTTAAAAAGCCAACACTTTCTCTTATATTTTGTAAAAAGCAAGTCTTTTGAGTCTTATAAGTATCCCAAAAATCAAATGTCAAGGAAGGTCTATGTTATTTTCTAAACCTCAAGAGAGATCGATGAGATTTTTGAAACCTCAAGGGATCTTAATGTCTTTTATCCTACAAAATAATAAATAAAATAACAATTAAGCATAAAACAAATTTGAATAAACTAGTTTAACTAACAAATGATAATTAACTAATAACTATATAAAAATTGATAGATGTAATATATTAGTTTATATATATAATTATATAGAAATTTAGTTTATTTAGTTAATTAATTGATTAAAATTTTGTTAATCTAGGCAATAACTCAATCAAAAATTAATAAATAATGAACTAAACCAAATCAATTGATTAATGAAGCAAAATTAACTAATTTTTTTGCTTCAATTGATTTATTCAATATGGATTCAGTTTGTCGACCCTACTTCTAGTGAAAAGATAATTTACTTTTAAGGATCTAACATGGAAGATATCTTCAAACACTATTAGACATTGTATTATTTTCCCTATTTTTCAAGAGATTTTTGTTTGTTCAGAGGTCAATCTTAGCCCTCACAAGAATCCAATATGTTTTTTTTTTAGCACCAATTGAGATAATGAAATGTATGAGGAAAAACACATGTTTGTCGTAACGTTTCAGAAAAGGATCTGGAATGGCGAGGAATAATAATAATAATATAAGTTTGATGAAGTCGCTACTAACCAATTATTTACCTATGTTTGGTTAGCTCACCTAATTACTACTTGTCAATTGGTCTCTAGACTAATCGTAGGTCAAGGAACCAGTAGTCTTGTCCTGCTTTTACCAGAGTTAGGATCTTAAGTTCAGTTATATGAGGGAAAGGTACTAGCACCCCCTACGCATATGTTCTATGAACAATACCAAATTAATTATGAATTATCTTTAAATTGAATCTAATGGTCTTTAATTACCTCTCATAAAAAAATAAAAAAATATTAAAATTTTAAAATAAAATGTGAAATAAGGTATGATTTAGAAATTTCTAATAAAATCTCAAAAGGAGAAAATCTTATTAGATAAATCCCCACTTAAAACTAATATAGGTGAGGTCTGAAATACCTCTTTACCGTTTGTTTAGTCAATGAAACACACTTAACATAAAAATAAATTATATATAGATAATAAATTCATCAAATTTGATAAAAAAAAAAAGTCTTCAAAATATTCTTAGATTTTTTTCAATTTTTTTTTAGAATGTTATGAAAAACTTCCACAATTTTTTTTTTTGTAATTTTTTTGGGATTTTTAAGACTTTTTCCTTTGTTTTTTATATTTTTATTTTCTTAATTTTTTATCTGAGTCAAAATAACTCAAATAATTTTTATTTGTTTTTTTTATTTTTAAAAATATTTTCTTGATTTTTTTAATTTTTTACTATTTTTTTAATTTTTAAATTAAAAATTAATTAAAAATAAAATTTGAAATTAAATAAATGAACCAGTGGTTCAGAAATGTTAGACCAGTCCAATGGGTTTAAATTGGGTCAATAGCCGATTAGGAAAAGATGGCCATCCATGTGTCAACCAATAATTGTGACACATGACACTGCTTATTTATTTATTTTATTTATTTATTTTTAATTTTCTACAGCAGGGTGACATCAACATGATGTTACCCACCACGTGGCGGAACACGATTCAAATTTGGGTTATTGGATCCATATATGAGTATTTGGATGAGGGTTAATATTTAGGTCTAAGCAATTTCGGGTTAAATACCCGAATTTTATTTGATATATATTCAGAGAAATTTTTTTTCCCTATATTATGAATTTTTCCCTATATTGGGTTCTTTTTCAATTTATTATTTTCAATGTAAAAATTCATTTTCCCTATATTATGAATTTTTCCCTATATTTTTCTCAATTAATGAAATTAATAAATGTTGCCTAATTTTTGTTACATAAGCCTCATATAAAACGACTAGTTGGGAAAAGATGGTCCTCCACGTGTTAGCCAATAATGTGACAACCCAAATAATAATGAGATTTAAATAATAAAGAGGAAGGGAAATGGAAACAGTAACAGAAAGAGGAGGTCGACAACATTGCACTTTCGAAGAAATAAACCGAGAGAAATTATCAGGACCTCGTCTACGAACACAAGGGATTCGTCGACGAGGGTATAAGAGGGCCTCGTCGACGAAGCCAAGTTTCGTTGACGAGGAAATACTGAGAGAGGTTTTGAGCAGTCTGAATTTCGTCGACGAGGAGTGGGTTTCATCGACGAAATTATTAAAGAACTCTTCGACAAGATGACATGGCTCGTCGACGAATCGAGCCCTATAATAGTGAAAAACTTGGATTTTTTATGGAAATTTAGTGCAGAACCCTCTTTTTCTCTCCCATTCGGTTCCCTCTCCTTCTCTCTTCGATTTCGGGCTGGATTTTCGCTAGTTCGACTATCTGAAGCCACCACGACGCCCCTGTGAAAGTTCTCTACAAGTATGCCAGAGCAAATCGTCGGTGGGGCTGAGTTGGAGACCATCCCAAATCCAGGGTAAGGCTTTCTATTCAGTATTTGGTTAATTGATAGTTGTAGGAAGTGATATACGCGTAAAAATACTGAACTTTAGTTCTGGGGAATGTTGTTTTCAGGGTGTTGAACGGGGAACCCTGTGGGTGTAGGACATATTTTCTTAGGGGCTTTTCAGGAATCAGGTAAGGGGACAAACTAAACTAGTTTTTTTTTAAGAAAATGTATGTATATATAGCATTTGATTTCAAGAAAGTAAATATGTTCATATATATGATTTATATTTGAGAAAACACTGTTGAAAATGATGATATGTTGAATATATGAAAAACTTGTTTAGTGTGGCATGAGTAGAAATTGTTATGAAATATTATTTTCTGGAAATGTGATTATGATACAGATTTTTATAATGGAAAACCAGCGTACGGGCCGAGATTTTTATATATGTTCAGGGGCATACGGGCCAAGCTATGTGTATGATTTGCCAGCATACGGGTTGTGCCATGGATATGATTTGCCAGTGTACGAGCTGCGCTATGTGTATGATTTTCCGGCGTCTGGGCCAAGCTATGGAAATGATTTGCCAGCGTACGGGCTATGCTATGATATGATTTGCCGACGTACTGACCGAGCTATGGTAAAATGTGAAATATCGGCGTACAGGCCGATGATTTTTCATGATATACGTAAAAATGCAAAATGATATGATTGATCTGATAATTAATGATATGAGATATTCATGTATCACAGTTTCAGTATATGTTATATGATATTAGAACTTCATTGGCTTGGTTTAAGCTAGCACTTGCACGGTACCGTTGCTATGTGTCCATGGTCTTCATGATCATGATATTTGTGTTAACGCCGCTGTATAGAGTGGTGTGAGATTGGATGGTCGATGTGGTTTTTAAGAAGTGTGTGAGCGCCCCTGGTGTACGGACCAGGTCTGGCAGACCCATTAGACTTACAGACTGTACTTTTGACTTGGCAGTGGTCGGCCAACCATTGTCAGGTCCCACCGTCGGGCCACACAACCCAGTCACGTGGGGGTAATACATGACAACAGCCAGCTAACCTACCAGGAATGTTTTTATTTGCATTATTATATTTTATGAGATGAAATATAATTATGAAAATGCAGTATGTTCTGTCATGTTATGATGATATATATGTTTTCTCAGATATGACATAACAGTTGTTAAATATGTTTCTATACGATATATGTATAACACAGAATACTCATGTTGTCAGACACTAGTATTAGTTTATTTCCCTTATTAAGAGGTGTCTCACCCTAAAATTTTATAAACTTTTCAGGAGCCCCAGATAGGAGAGCGGGAAAAGTCCCGCTGATCTAGTGCTATTTGTCTGCCCTCTTTGAAGGGTAAGTGTTAGTAGGGACATTTGGATTTTGTGGGAAATGTCCATAGATCTTGTTTTTGGGATGTATATACTGAAATACAGTGGTTATAGTGACTCTGGTATTCATGGTAATGTGATGGATGTTTTCATATTTATAATATTGTGATTGTATGTTTCCTGTTGCTTAGGCTTTCGTTATGTGTTCTGATGTATCCCTGGTACCCACGGGTCTAGGTGGATTATGATCTGTCGAGATTTGTGATATTGATTTTATTATATTTTGAAAAAAATATATATAGGGAAATTAAGCAGGTCGTCACAGTTTGGTATCAGAGCTTAGGTTGCTAGGTTCTGTAGACTTTAGAATGCAGCAGAAACAATACCAGAGTTTAGGAAATGATTTGAGGTTTTGTTCTACAGTCTAGAAGCAGGAGTTCCGTGGTAGTTTCTGTGCTTTTCCTAGGGTGACGATTTCAGAAAAACCATAGTAAGCTATTGTCGGGTTGTGTTCCTAGAATGTTAGACTGGGGATTAGAAATGAGTTAGAAATGTTGAGATAAGTGGTGAGAATAAGTGGGTAAATTATAAGGATAGGAATACTGAGTTGCAACTGCTATTTTTCAGGATAGATCTAGAAGGAAATAGTGCCCATGCGAGTGGCGGTGATGGAGCAAGACCATCAGGTGTAGCTGGGACCGAATTTGACACGGTATTACGTAGTGTGGCTCAGCAGGTTATGGCTGAGATCTTTAGGAGCTCAAGGGAGCATAGTGGTCCATCTGTAGGTCATGGGTGCATTATAGAAAAGTTTATGAAGATGAATCCTCCGGCATTCTCAGGTGAAGTTGATCCTGCAGCCTTTGAGAACTAGATGTAGAAGACCGAGAAAATCTTGGCTGTATTGCAGTGTACTGAGGAATAGAGAGTCCTCTTTGCCACCTATAGACTGGCAGGAGAGGTCGAGAGGTGGTGGACTACGGTAAGACTATTGGAGCAGCAGAGGCTGACTCCGATAGCCATGACATGGGACCGGTTTAAAGAATTGTCATTCGATAGATATTTTTCGGCTATTGTCAGGGAGGCTAAAGTAGAAGAGTTCCCGAGTCTGAAGCAGGGACAACTATCCATCCAGCAATATGCGGTGCATTTCATTGAGCTCTCTCGTTTCGCCCCGTACATTGTTCTTGATGAAGTGAAGAAGGCGAGGCAGTTTGAGAGAGGCTTGAGGTGGAGCATATTCAAGCAGGTGGTGGTGCTGCGGATCTAGAACTTTGCTGAGTTAGTTGATAGGGCAGCCTTGGTAGAGATTAGTGAGCGTCTCATTTCAGAGGAGCAGAGACAGAGGAAGAGATCTGCATCTACGGGCTACCAGCAGGGTCATAGACCAGGTCAGCAGAGGAGAGGTAATCATGGTAGAGGGTGAAAGCAGGAGATGGGAGGATGCGAGGCACAGGCAGGGTAGGGTCCTTCAGTCTGTCAGACTTGTGGTAGGAGGCACTGGGGAGAGTGTCAAGCTGGTGGTGTGGTGTGCTATCGCTGCAGTAGATCACAGCACATGGTGCGAGACTGCCCTACCCCACCAGATGCAGTTCCAGGTCCCAGACCATATCGGGGAGGTTATCAGGCGCCACGTGGTGGCCAATAGAGGAATACGGCTGACGCCGAGTGAGGCTAAAACAGCAGGTGACGTGGTGATAGGTATGGTTATTATGCTTTCTTTTAAAGTTATTGCATTATTTGATTTAGGAGCTACACACTCGTTCATGTCTTCAAGGTGTGTTAAATTATGTGGGGCTAAAACACAATTATTAGATGTTGAATTGTTGGTATCTACACTGACTAGGTCAGCAGTGAGGTGTAGTGGGGTGCTCCGAGGTTGTCCAGTTGATATTCAAGGAAAGACTTTGTCTGTTGATCTGATAGTGCTAGACATGCGTAGGTTTGATGTTATATTTGGCATGGATTGGCTAGCAGCACATTTTTCTAGCATAGATTGCCGAGCATGAGAAGTGATATTCAGATCTCTGGGGGAAGCAGAATTCAAGTTTGTAGGGTCACGAGTGCAATCCTCGCCTCATCTAGTTTTAGCTATTCAAGCCAGAAGACTACTGCTGAGTGGTTATCAGGGGTTTGTGGCTGTTGTGAAGGAGATGTCAGAGAATGAATTGAAACTTGCTAGTACGCTTGTAGTAAAGGAGTTTACAGATGTTTTCCCAGACGAGTTACTAGGCTTGACACCCAATCGTGAGGTAGATTTTCCTATTGATCTACCTTCTAGTACAGCGCCGATTTCTAAAGTACCTTATCGGATGGCGCCTGCAGAATTTGCATAATTGAAGAATCAGTTGCAAGATCTCTTGATAAAGGCTTCATATGACCCAATGTATCTCCGTGGGGAGCTCCAGTTTTATTTGTAAAGAAGAAAGACGGGACTATGAGGATGTGTATAGACTATAGGGAGATTAATAAAGTAACAATCAAGAACAAGTATCCTCTACCCAGTATTGATGATTTGTTTGACCAGCTCCAAGGTACACGGGTGTATTCGAAGATTGACCTCAGATTCGGCTACCATCAGGTAAAAGTGAAAGCAGAAGACATCTCGTAGATGACCTTCAAGATCAGGTACATGAATTACAAATTTCTTGTTATGCCGTTTGGTTTGACGAATGTTCCTGCGGTATTTATGGACTTGATGAACAGAGTCTTCCACCAATACCTATACCAGTTTGTTGTTGTTTTTATTGATGATGTACTAGTCTATTCGAGGAGCTATGAGGAGCATGAGACGCACTTGAGGCAGGTTTTGCAGACACTTCGGGAAAAAAAATTGTATGCAAAGTTTAGTAAATGTGAATTTTGGCTTGAGAAGGTCGTGTTCTTAGGGCATGTTGTATCTGGAAATGGTAATTCTGTGGATCCTAGCAAGATTGAGGTGGTAGTGAATTGGGCTAGACCGCGAAATGTCCAGGACATAAGGAGTTTCTTGGGGCTAATTGGTTATTACCACCGTTTCGTTGAAGGATTCTCAGCTTTGTCAGGACCTTTGGCACGAATGACGAGGAAGAATGTCAGATTTGAGTGGGACGACAGCTGTGAGCAGAGTTTTCAAGAATTGAAGAAAAGATTAGTCACAGCATCAGTATTGGTTATCCTATCAAGGGGTGAGGGGTATGTCATTTACAATAATGCGTCCTTGAAAGGACTTGGCTGTGTATTGATGCAGCATGGCAAGGTAGTGGCATATGCATCTAGGCAGTTGAAAGAATACGAAAAGAACTACCCTATACATGATCTTGAAATGGCTGCAGTGGTACACGCATTGAAAATTTGGAGACATTACCTGTACGGCGAGCAGTGTGAGATTTTCTCCGACCACAAGAGCTTAAAGTATTTCTTCACGTAGAAGGAATTGAATATGAGGCAGAGATGGTGGTTGGAGCTGATTAAGGATTTTGATTGTACCATCAGTTATCACCCGGGGAAAGTAAATGAGGTAGCTGATGTGTTGAGCAGGAAATCTAGGGAACAAGTGTTGGTGGCTATGGAGATCCAGTATCTGATCATGATGGATCTGGAGAGACTCAGCATAGAGTTGGTAGAGAGTGATCCTCCAGTGTGTATTTCCAGCATAGTAGTACAGCCTACTCTGCAAGAAAGAATTAAAGCCGCTCAAAAGGAAGACCCAAAATTAGCTGAGGTGATGGATAAGAGTGTAGAATGGTCAGGGGCAGGAATTATCTATTTCATATGACGGAGCTTTGCGGTTTCGTTCCAGACTGTGTGTTCCGGATAATGTTGACATCAGAAGGACCATTCTAGAGGAGGCTCATAGATCTTTGTATACAGTTCATCCTGGCAGTACAAAGATGTACATGGATCTGCAAGAGTCATACTGGTGGAGTGGTATGAAGAGAGAGATTGCTGAGTATGTAGCGCATTGTCTGACGTGCCAGTAGGTAAAGGCTGAGTACAGGAGGCCGGCAGGGCAATTGCAGCCGTTATTTATCCCAAAGTGGAAGTGGGATCATATATCTATGGACTTCGTGTCAGGACTGCCAATGGCATTACATGGCCAGAATGCCATCTAGGTGATTGTTGACCGTTTGACTAAGACCACCCACTTTCTACCTATCAAGATCAGTTACTCCTTCAACCGTTTAGTAGAGATCTACATTCAGGAGATAGTTCGTTCTCATGGTGTGCCAATATCGATTGGGTTAGATCGAGACCCGCATTTTTTGTCATTTTTTTGGAAGAGTCTGCAGGAAGCACTAGGATCTCAATTGTCATTTAGCACGACATTCCATCTGCAGTCAGATGGGCAGACTGAGGATGATATAGACATTATGGGATATGCTCCGTGCGTGCGTATTGGATTTTGGGGGTAGTTAGACTTAGTTTATGCCACTGGTAGAGTTTGCGTATAATAACAGTTATCAAACCAGCATTGGCATGACACCGTTTGAGGCTTTATACGATAGGAGATGTCGTTCTCCTTTATTTTGGGATAAAGTGGGTGAGCGGCGAGTAGTGGGGCTAGAGCTTGTGCAGCAAGCGCATGATAAGGTTCGGCTTATCAGAAACAGGATCATTGCAGCTCAGAGCCGACAGAAAAGTTATACTGATAATCATCGCAGAAATCTGGAATTTGATGTAAGTAATCATGTGTTTTTGAAGATAGCTCCGATAAAAGGGGTTATGCGATTTGGGAAGAAGGGTAAACTTAGTCTTAGGTTTATTGGTCCATTTGAGATTCTAGATAAAGTAGGGCCGGTAACCTACAGGCTAGCTTTACCACCTGTGTTGTCCAAGATCCACGACGTATTCCATATTGCTATATTAAGGAAATACGTCTCATATCCTTCTCATATCATTAGTTATGATGAATTAGAACTTAGTGATTCACTGGTGTATGAAGAGGTACCCATACAGATTCTGGATAGGAAAGTACAGAAGCTACGTAACAAGAAGATTCCTCAAGTAAAAGTTTTGTGAAAGAATCATGTAATTGAAGAGGCTTCTTGGGAATCCGAGGAACAGATGAAACAGAAGTATCCGCATTTATTCTAAAGAGTCTAAATAGGTAAAATATAAGTAGATAGGTAGTATTTCTTTTACAAGTACATGTAATGGTTTAATTAGTGTAGCATTTTAGTTTTGGGAGAATTTTTCTTTTATTTATGTGTAATCTCCTAGGAC
This sequence comes from Malania oleifera, assembly GCF_029873635.1. Lineage (NCBI taxonomy): Eukaryota > Viridiplantae > Streptophyta > Magnoliopsida > Santalales > Ximeniaceae > Malania > Malania oleifera. The sequence goes on from NC_080425.1 coordinate 61,916,429, forward strand.
TCGGAATGTAACCACGGTTTTCATCCACCATAAGTAAGAGTAAGTAATAAAATAAGTAAACCATTTTGCCTAATAATGGATGATAAATTATATGAATAGTAAATTTCGAGGACGAAATTTTATAAGGAGGGGAGAATGTGACAACCTGAATAATAATGAGATTTAAATAATAAAGAGGAAGGGAAATGGAAGCAGTAACAGAAGGAGGAGGTCGACGACATTGCACTTTTGAAGGAATAAACCGAAAGAAATTATCAGGACCTCGTTGACGAACACAGGGGATTCGTCGACGAGGGTATAAGAGGGCCTCATCGACGAAGCAAAGTTTCGTCGACGAGGAAATACAGAGAGACGTTTTGAGCAGTCTGAATTTCGTTAATGAGGAGTGGGTTTCATCAACGAAATTATTAAAGGATTCATCGACGAGATTACGTGGCTCGTCGACAAATTTAGCCCTATAAATAGTGAAAAACTCGGAGTTTTGGTGGAAATTTAACACAAAACCCTCTTTTCTCCCATTCGGTTCCTTATTTTTCTCTCTTCGATTTTGGGCTAGATTTCCACTGGTTCGACGATCTGAAGCCACCACGACGCTCCTGGGAAAGTTCTTTGCAAGTCTGTTGGAGCGGATCGTCAGTGGGGTTAAGTTGGAAACCATCCCAAATCCAGGGTAAGGTCTTCTACTCAGTATTTGGTTAATTGACAGTTGTAGGAAGTGATATACGCGTAGAAATACTAAACTTTAGTTTTGGGGAATGTTGTTTTCAGGGTGTTGAATGGGAAACGTTGTAGGTGCAGGACAAATTTTCTTAGAGGCTTTTCAAGAATCAGGTAAGGGGACAAATTAAGCTAGTTTTTTTAAGAAAATGTATGTATATATAGCATTTGATTTCAGGAAAGTAAATATGTTCATATATATGATTTATATTTGAGAAAACACTGTTGAAAATGATGGTATGTTGAATACATGAAAAACTTGTTCAGTGTGGCATGAGTAGAAATTGTTATGAAATACTGTTTTTTGAAAATGTGATTATGATACGGATTTTTATAATGGAAAATCGACGTATGGGCCGAGATTTTTATATATGTTTGTCGGTGTACGGGCTGAGCTATGTGCATGATTTGCCAATGTACGGGCTGTGCCATAGATATGATTTGCCAGCGTATGGGCTATGCTATGTGTATGATTTGCCAGCGTACAGGCCAAGCTATGGAAATGATTTGCTAGCGTACGAGATGTGCTATGATATGATTTGCCAGCGTACGAACCGAGCTGTGGTAAAATATGAAATACCGGTGTATGGACCGATAATTTTTCATGATATACGTAAAAGTGCAAAATGATATGATTGATCTAATAATTAATGATATGAGATATCCATGTATCACAGTTTCAGTATATGTTATATGATATCAGAACCTGATTGGCTTGGTCTAGGTTAGCACTTGCATGGTACCGTTGCTATGTGTCCATGTTCTTCATGATCATGATATTTGTGTTAACGCCGCTGTACGGAGTGGTGTGAGATTGGATGGTCGATGTGGTTTTTAAAAAGTGTGTGAGCACCCCTGGTGTACGGACTAGGTCTGGTAGACCCATCAGACTTACAGACTGTACTTTTGACTTAGCAGTGGTCGGCCAACCATTGTCAGGTCCCACCGTCGGGCCACACAACCCAGTCACGTGGGGGTAATACATGACAACAGCCAGCTAACCTACCAGGAATGTTTTTTTTTTTGCATTATTATATTTTATGAGATGAAATATGATTATGAAAATGCAGTATGTTCTATCATGTTATGATGATATATATGTTTTCTCAGATATGACATAACAGTTGTTAAATATGTTTCTATACGATATATGTATAACACAGAATACTCATGTTGTCATACACCAATATTAGTTTATTTCCCTTACTGAGAGGTGTCTCACCCTAAAATTTTATAAACTTTTCAGGAACCCTAGATAAGAGAGCAGGAAAAGCCCCGCTGATCTAGTGCTATTTGTCTGCCCTCTTTAAAGGGTAAGTATTAGTAGGGACAGTTGGATTTTAGGGGAAATGTCCATAGATCTTGTTTTTGGGATATATATACTGAAATATAGTGGTTATAGTGACTCTGGTATTCATGGTAATGTAATGGATGTTTTCGTATTTATAATATTATGATTGTATGTTTCCTGCTGCTTAAACTTCCGTTATGTGTTCTGATGTATTTCTGGTTCCCACGGGTCTAGATGGATTATGATCCGCTGAGATTTGTGATATTGATTTTATTATATTTTGAAAAAAATATATGAGGAAATTAAGCACGTCGTCACAAATAAGGTGACACGTGATACTGTTTTATTATTTATTAATTTTTTTGAATTTTCTGTAGCAGGATGACGTCACTCACCATGAGTATAATGTAATAAAAATTGATTTTTTTTTTACCATAGGAGGGTAGGTCAAAAGGCTCTTGTCTAGCCTAGTAACCACCCTAGTAAATCTAAAAGAGAAAAAGAGAATGCATGAAGTCTAGTTGTTTGAATTGGAAAAACCTAGGATTTACAAATTCAAATCTTTAATATCCGCACTAGAAACAAAAAAGAATTTTCGTTTCTACTTTTGATTGCATATCCCTATAATATATCATTTTAATATTAAAAATATCAAACCCTTTTCAGAGAAGGAATCTCATTTTTGTTCCTTAATCATGTAACGAATAAACATTATATGCTTTAAATAATCAAGATTCATTTTACCTTCTTTCACACATCTATGTTCATGCCCATCTCCTTTCAATGACTTTTTATATGGCATGTGCCTAAGACTAGCTTTTTATGATAAATAGTGTGTATTCAATATTTCTTTTAATTATGAAATTAAATTGAGTAAACTAAAACTCCAACAAAGAAATTAAAAGCTTGCATATATGTGTTTATACATGCATCCATGATATAAACATACACACACACACACACATGCCATGTGTGGTACCTATAAAAATATTTTAATTTTTTTAAAAAAAGTTTAAATATATATATATTTTAAAATTGATGATATATTGTCATAATTATGTTTACAAATATTCACTATGGATTTTCAAAATTTTTACAAGATATAGATATATATATATATATATATATATATATTTAAAACTATAAGATACCAACATAGACAATAAATATTATAATCGCATCATGTGCACACAAAGACATGAAAAAATATTTATCATAGGATATGATAGGATATAATAAAAAATCCCTCATTAAACACTCTAAATAATTCTATTTTAATATTATATGGTAGATGAAAAAACTTAATAAATGCCCATACATTTTTTTATTTTTGTAAAAAAAAAAAAAAAAAACCAAAATATGACTTCCTCCATTGAAAACATCAATAAGTTTATTACAATTTCTAAATTGTGATTTGCTAACCAAAATCTATATGTTATAATTTTTAGTTTACTTAATGTTCAAATTTTTTTTTAAAAAAATTTAAATGATGTTAGACATTTCACAATAATTTTAAAGATGACATAGCAATTTGCATATTTTATTTTTGGATATACCTTTTATTTAGTATTTATAATAGCATTATATTTATTTTATTTTTAGTCAAATGATATTGTATTTAAATCTTAACCTATTTAAAAATAAAATTTCAACATGTATTATTTTATCTAACTTTTATTGAACTCATTTTAGTTTTTAAAAATGCTTTGTCACCTATAAAAAACAATGATTTCTTTTAAAAAAAAAACATATATATACACAAACACATTGTTTTTTTATTTTGTTTTCAACCAAAGGAAGTTTCTTTCTTGATGTTTAAATATTTTATTTATCTAATATAAAATTTTCAAATTCATTTTTTAATTCGATAACATTAATTTTTTAGGAATATTTGATTTTACTTTTAAAAAGTAGGAATAATTTTGTGTCAAACTAGTTTACCCTATTTTTAAAAGAATAATTTTGTGTCAAACTAGTTTACCCAATTTTTAATTTTATCAGTTTATAGTATAGAAGATATAGATATACACATAAAAACATGTGTGTATATATAAATATATATATATATAATTTTATTTTTTAATCAAATAATAAGTTTTTTTCTTTTACGTTGATGTTAAATTTTCTAATATAGAAAGTATAAATGTAATTTTTAATGTAATTTCTAGAATTTATTTTTAAACAATATTTTTTTTATCTTACTTTCATGAGATAAAAATATTTTTATTCATAAAATAATTTAAATTATTATTGTTTTTATATTATAGTAAGAAAATTTACTTTTTTAGAGATGTTTAATCTTATTTTTAAAAAATAAAAGCATTTTATTCACAAAATAGTTTATACAATTCACACTTAAAATAGCTAAAACAATCATTAATCATTATTTAGTCAGTCCTAGTATGCAATAATTATATCTAGGAGCAGACTGATTTTTTTATTTTTTTTTACAAATTCCACACAATTTCAAACCCAACATCTAAATTTCATGTTCTAAATCACAACCCAAGCATAATCACTATCAATCATTTTTTTTTTTTTAATTATCGGCTAGTTAAAATATATTTTACTGAAAACTAATCCAAGTTTCCAGGGTCTCCTGCTTGCATCCATTACCCAAGTGGGTACCCCATTGAAAAGAAGAAGTTTGCATATCTGGGTCTCATCTGTTAATTTCTACATTTGAATTAATCCGCAATGCCAACATATTCTGAAAGCAAGCACATAATGGATCTACTTGAACTCCTCAGGAGCCCCCTTCAGTCCAGCTGGGCCTAGTTGGTTTTTCCTAAAGCTGACTCATTACCAATGAGTTCCATCCAACCGCCAGCAGAGTTTAACCAGTGGCTGGTATAGGCTCCTGTCTTCTTTCTTTTATCATAGTTTTTGAATGATAACTAGAAATTGCGGCAGAGGGAAGATCTGATGGGTGGAGGGGACGCTCAGTCACTAGTTGTGACTGAAACTTAGTGAGTATTTGCTGCACGATAAACACTTATCAATTTATTTCACAAAAACTAAATTACAGAGAAATCAAAATCATTCTTGCTCACTGGCTATTCACCCTCTACACCACACTACATTGCACACGCACACACAACTATTTATAGCAGATATAAAAAACACAATAATCAACAAATGTAACTGGTAGGTGAGGTTGGTGACCGAAGAAGCGGCTGGTCGGCAACCGTTGTCAACCATTGCTGCCACCGTCCACCGTCAAGTTTACTATTTCAACATCCTCCCTTAAACTTGACTCTCCTAACTTTGTCATTCCGAGCATTATCTTCAGTCTTGCAAAAATATCATGTCTGAGTGGCTTCGTGAAACTATTAGCAATCTGATCATACGTTCTGCAAGATATCAACTTCACTTCTTTATTCTTGACATGCTCCCTAATAAAATGATACTGAGTATCAATATATTTGCTTCTTTCATGGTAAACTAGATTTTTTGCAAGTGCAATCGCTGATCAGTTGTCGATGTAGACTTCTATGGGGTTATCTTGAAGAAATCCCAGATACCTCAGTACATTCCTAATCCATATACCATAACAAACAATTGAGCTGATAACAACATACTCAGCTTCACATGATGACAACGTTACAATGAGTTGCTTCTTTGAAGACCATGTAAATGCTGTATCTCCCATGAAAAATGTGAATCCCATCGTGCTTTTTTTTTCATCAAGATTTCTTCCCAATCGCTATCTGAATAACCTATAAGTTTGCAATCACCTCTTGATGAATAGAACATACCATCGGTGATGGTACCCTTGACATATCAGAGTATCCTTTTTGCTACATTCAGGTGGGATTGGTCAGGAGTCTCCATGTACCTGCTAACAAGTCCAACTCCATAGAGTATGTCTGGTCTAGTGCACGTCAAATATCTCAAACTTCCAACCAGACTCTTGAAATGTGTGGGCTCAACATCTCCTTCCTCTTTCTTTTTCAATTCCAATCCCGTTTCAATTGGAGTTGTCACAGGGTTACATTTTTCCATCCCAAACTTCTTGAGTACTTCTTTTGCATAGTGGCTCTAGGAGATGAAGATTTCCTTCTCGCTTTGTACGACTTCTATGCTAAGGAAGTGAGCCATTTGGCCAATATCCGTCATTTCGAATTCTTTGACCATGCCCCTTTTGAAAGCGGCAAACATCTATGGATTGTTGCTGGTGAAGATCAGATCATCAACATATAGGCAGGAAATTAACATGCTTCCATCTGTCTTTATCTTCATGTATAACGCATGCTTATAGGGACACTTCTCAAATCCATTCTTCTAGAAGTAGTCATCAATCCTTATATTCCATGCACGAGGTGTCTGCTTCAAGTCATAGAGTGTTTTCTTTAACTTGTACACTTTATTTTCTTTTCCCTCCTTCACATATCCAAGTGGTTGATCGATATAGATCTCTTCTTCTAGAAAACCATTCAGAAATACTAATTTAACGTCCAACTGGTAAATCTTCCATCCATTTTGTGCTGATAGTGAAATTAGTAATCTAATGGTTTCAAGCCTGGTAATTGGGGCAAAGATTTCTCCATAATCAATCCCTTAATTCTGGTTGTAGCCTTTGGCGACAAGTCTTACTTTGTATCTCTAAACTTCTCATTGAGCATTCTTCTTGGTCTTGTAGACCCATTTCACACCAATAGTTTTGCGGCCCTTTGAGAGATTTGTCAACTCCCAAGTCTTGTTCTTCTCGATGGATTTAATCTCCTCATTCATTGCTTTTCTCCATTTGTCTTCTTTGTTAGCTTCGTCAAAGCTAACCGGATCACTGGTCAACAAAAGATAGTATAGAGTAACATACTCTTTTATTGGTTCTGTAGTTTTATATAGGTCAGCTAGATTTCGAGCTCCTCTAGGTCTCATGTATGAGATTTCACACTCTATTGGTGATTGAGCTTCATTCCTTTGTGATGAACCATGTGGAGGTGTCTGTAGCTCAAAAATTTGTGACTCAATAGCCACTTCTCTTGTCTGTGTAGGTTCTTCTCCTTCAAGTTTCAATTTCGCATCTTTGGAACATTCAGCCTGGTCCCATTTCCAGGATTCATTTTCTTCAAAAACGACATCCCGACTATGAATGACTTTCTTATTGATGGGATTATAGAGTCGATATCCCATGGTGCTATCGCCGTATCCAATAAGGATACACTTCTCTCCTTTATCATCTAGTTTTGTCCTTCTTGCTTCTAGGATCTTGGCGTAGGTTATGGAGCCAAACACCCTAAGATGACTCACACTGGGCTTGTGAATACTCCAGGCTTGATGTGGTGTCTTTGTATCAAAACTCTTCGTAGGACACCGATTGAGCAGATAGACTGCACATGACACTGCTTCTTCCTAAAAACTCTTGGGCACATTTTTATCCTTTAACATGCTCCTGGCCATGTTAAGGATTGTGCGGTTCTTTCTTTCGGCTACACCATTCAACTGGGGAGTGTAGGTCGGTGTGAACTGTTTTTGAATCCCTTGTTGCCTAAAGAATTCAGGAAAGCTTTGTCTTTGTACTCTTCTCCTTGGTCTGACCGGAGTGACTTGATGCAGTAGCCACTTCGTTTCTCCACAAGAGTTTTGAACTCTTTGAACTTGTCGAACACCTCTGACCTCCTTTTCAGGAAGTAGACCCAGGTCTTCTTGTTGTAGTCATCGATGAAGGTGATAAAGTATCGATTCTATTAATTTGAAAATGGTCTTAGTGGACCACACACATCTGTGTGTATTAGCTGGAGCGGCATGGTAGATCTCCAGTCGGCTTGCTTTCCAAAGTTATTTCTATGTTTCTTGCTTAGAATACAACTTTCACATATTACATTTGGATGGTGGATGTTGGGTAAGCCTTTCACCATCTTCTTGCTTCCCAACTGTTTCAAACTTTCAAAATTTAGATGTCCATACCTTAGATGCGATAACCAGTCATTGTCTTTAATGATAGCGCTCAAACACCTTGGCGTATCATATTGGATGGTGAGTAGAAACATTCGATTCTTTGCCATTTGTACTCGAGTAACAAGCTTTCCTCGAGCATCTGTTATCACCCTCTATTTATCACTAAAGCTAATTCGATAGCCTTTCTCGACAAGTTGTCCAAGACTTAAGATGTTAGTCATCATATCTGGCACGTAATTGACATTGGAGATGTAATCATGATCTACGGACTTCTGGTTGATCAAAACATCTCCTCTCCCTCAGACCGGGATTTTAGAATTATTGGCAAAAGGGATATCCCCCTGAACTTTCTCATCAATTTCAAAGAATAGGTTCTTTCTGCCAGTCATATGGTTGCTGGCTCTAGAATCAAGGTACCAAAACTTTGGTATTGAGGAGTTGAATCGTGTGCCATCAACATCAATGACTCTCCATCTGCATGTTCAGTTTCGGGAAGGTTAGCCTCCTCGCTAACCTTTTCTTATTGTCGCCCCCAACACTCATTGCTATAGTGTCCATACTTATGAAAGTTGTAACATTGAACGTTTCTTTTATCAACATTCGGGCGGTTATTGTATCCCCATCTTCTTCCTTGTCCTCTGCCTCGTGGAACATAGTTCTATTGATTGCGTCCTTCTCTAGTGAGACCTCTTCCACCTCTGCCACCTCCCCTGGAGTCAAAATTTTCATAATTTCTTCCACGAGATCCTTGCCTCGTCCTCTTCCTTGCCATGACGTCTCCCCTTTGTCGTATCTATCTGTAGTAAAAGACAACTTTGTTTGGAGGGCTTGCTCTAGTGCTTTATCATCACTCCTTCTGTTGACTTTTTGCTCATGGGCTTGGAGTGAGCCCACTAGTTCTTCTATGGACATGGTTTCCAAATCTTTTGTTTCTTCCAAGGTCACAGCTATATAATCATATTTTGGATCTAAAGATCGCAAAAATTTCTCATAAATTCTCTCTTCATTGAGAGTCTTTCTATTTCTTCTCAATTGATTTGATACTACCATAACTCGTGTATAGTAGTCAGCAATATATTCAGTAGATTTCATTTTTAGAGATTCGAAATCACCTTACAATATTTGAAGACGAATCTTCTTTACTTTGTCTGCACCTTTGTGTGTTCTCTAGAGAGAGTCCCAAACTTCTTTGGATGTCTTGGCGGAGGCAATGATTTCAAATGTGGCCTTATCAAGACCTTGGTAGATTATGGACTTCGCCTTGCAATTCTTCTTTCGATCGGCTCGCAAGTTTTTTCTTTGAGCATTGGACATAGTTGTTTTGGCTTTTTTTGATGGGCTTTCTCTGTACCCATCTTCAATGATATCCATGACATCCTGAGCACCTAGAAGGGCTCTCATTTGAATAGACTAGTTGTCATAATTCTCTCGGGTCATTTTTGGAATGACCACTTGGGTAGCACCATTCGCCATTGAGTTTAATATATAAAAACAGAGAGATGAGGGTTGATTTTAGCAAATCTGATGCCACCAATGTGTTTAGAAGGTTGAAAAACCTTAAGAACCGATTATGGGTTGCAAAGAACCAGTCCAAAAAACATTTAACCGGCTATAGGAATTTTAGGTGGTTTTTTTTAAACTAGTCGGTTTAACTTAACGACCGTTTTAATGGCGTTAATTCTTACCATAGGGCCACGTGGCAGCTTCTGCACATGCCGCGTGTCAATGGTTGGACGCGGGTCGGAAGGCAGGTTGGGTCTTGGGGATGGAGCTGGGTTGCGGGTTGCAGGTAGTTGAGCTGGGTCTCGGATCGGGTTCCTAGGTCAGATCGGGAAATCGGGTTGGATTTCACCAACCAAGCAAAGAAGACGCGTGCGGGGCGCGTGTCGCCAATGGTCGGAGTCTTCATCAGCGCTTGTGGTGTGTGGGAAAGGCACTAAAACCGCTGGAGGCGCGTGTGAGCATGTGCAGCATTTCCTAGTGTTCGTTTGAGACGTGGTTTTCATCGTTGGAATCGTCTCGACGCGAATTTCACAATGGTAGGCTCAATTTTGGATTTTGAGCAACTTCAAATCTGGGAGAAAATTGAATTTTTTTTTTTTTCTGTTTGTCTCTAGCGGATTTCGGTGTTCCTGGACGCTCTAATACTACTGATGGGTGGAGGGGACACTTAGTCACTAGTTGTGACTGAAACTCATTGAGTATTTGCTGCACAATAAACACTTATCAATTTATTTCACAAAAACTGAGTTATAGAGGAATCAAAATCACTCTCGCTCACTATCTATTCACCCTCTACACCACACTACATTGCACACACACACAACTATTTATAGCATATATAAAAACACAATATTCAACAAATGCAGCTGGGAAGTGAGGTTGGTGACTAAAGAAGCGGCTGGTCGGCAGCCGTCGTCAACCATTGCTGCCACCATCTACCGTCAAGTTTACTATTTCAACAAGATCAGCATCAACTGGTCATTCATGCAATAGGCAATGGGAACTTTATAGCCATGCAACATGGTATCAAGATTAGGGTTTGATGTGCTCCCATGGGCATGGCGCAGTGAAAAGGCATCAGCGCATAAGAAGGAGCATCGGAAGTTCAATTCCAAGTAGATACACTTACGGAGCCTGCGGTACCTGTGAATAGTGAGAATTTACTCTGTGAGCCAGTAGGGATCGTGGATGGTGAGAGTTCTCTATGAGCCAGTGAGGACCGTCAATGGTGAGAGTTCTCTGTGAGTCAATGGGGACCGTGGATGGTAATGGAGATATGTCATGAGGGTCAAGTTGGCCGACAGTACAACTAATGCACGGAAGCCGTGTCCGTATTTTGAATTTTATTTTATTAGAGAGACCTAGGAGGAGGACGTTGATCCGTAGGTTTGGTGCCATACCAAGGGGTTCGAATGACTTGTTGGTGACTGAAGTTCCTATGAAATAAAAAAGAAAAAAGAAAAAAAAATTAGGGTTTCACTCGAGTGAGCACTATCAGGTCTCGTTGGAAACTTAAAAAATATTAGAGAATGTAAATGAACGTTTTCATGTTTGGTTATGGAGGTAAGTATAAGAAAATTAAAAATATATTAAATTTACAAATAAAAATTTGATTTTAACTTACATTTTTAATAAAATATAATATAGAAGGAAAGAAAATCTTCATATTTTCCTTTTCTTTCCTTTTTCCTACATCCAAACAGATCATTAGGATTTGGGGTAAAAAAAAAAAAACGTTCAGCTCATCACCGTTGTGGGCTGAGACATAAGCAATTAGAGAGAGCCTTGCCCAAGCCATCAACTTTGGATGAAATGATTTTTTCTTGATTTCGGAGGCCAAAAATATTTTCAATGATCTACGCTCTAATTTGTGTGTTGATTATGAAATATCCACTCTTTTTAATGATATTGTTATTATTAAAAACAGACGTTCTAATATTCATGTTAAGTAGGGGTGGCAAAGCTATCTTTTGTGTGTGCAGGTGCAAGAGTCATCGTCTCCGATGCGTCTCAGATTCGTCCTTCTCAGTTTCCGGTGGAATCTCTGCTTGTTTTTTTCTCAGTTCGCCGCTCGTCTCGCCGATCTCTCGTTTTAGTTCTCAGCAAACTAGTTTTTCTGGCGTTCGTCTCACTGCTCATCTCTCATCGTCGTCTTCTCCGGCCATATCTCAGTTCTCTCAGAGCTTCCATCTCTCAGTCTCTGGCGTTCGCGGTCCTTGTCTTAGTTCTCCGGCTGTGTCTCAGTTAGTCTTATTTGTTCATCTCAGCTCGCAGTTTCTCTCAGTCCGTATCTCTCAGTTCGTCTTCTCCGGTAGTCTCTCTCAGATTTTCTCTTCACCAGCGATTTGTCTGCTCTCTGCTCTCATCTCTCGTCGTCTTCGGCTGGCGTTCGTCTTCTTCGGCTGGTCTTCTCTGGCATTTCACACACGGCGTTGGTGAGAGAGGATCGGCAAATCTGAGCAGGCTTTCGCTCGTGTCTGCGAATCTGCCTCAGTCGCAGGACCCCACTGAGAGAGGAACCGTCGCCGGACCGAATGACAATTTCTGATAGAGGCAGCCTTCAACGAACCAATGCCCTAGCAGGAGCAAAGGTACAGATCTCTTTTCAACCAATAAAAAAAATAAAAATAAAATTTTAAAAAAAAGGCCCAATAAATCACATTTTGTATAGTGTTCACTTGGTTTTCATCCTTCCCTTCATGGGCAGCCCTTCGGTGACTCTTGTTGATAGAGGGAATGTGAGGGCTCCTGGAACTTAGGTGGATGGGTCAAACTCTGTACGGGATGGGAAAATGGTTGAGGAGGATAACAACGCCTTTGGTGGGAGACGTAATTTTGCACAGGCTCTCCAAAGATCTGCACCTCAATCCAAATTTCGATTACCATTAAGGAAACTGAGATAATAAATGGAGAATTGGGTTTCATTTTTACGAATATTGAGATGAACAAAGTAGCAAAGAATTAGAAGTTTGCTCATGTTGTCAAATTCTTATTGAAGAGACCATCAATAGATGTGTTGTGGCTTTAGATTATTAAGATGTGGGGTTTTAGTGAGGTTCCGATGATTAGTTTTTTGGATGAATATCACGTGTTACTGCACCTGGCGAATGAAAAATATTATTTACACGCATGGGCGAGCGAGAGATGGGTTGTTAGTTCCGTTTGTTCAACTGGACGATTGACTTTGATGTTAAGAAGGAATCATCCATGACCCCACAATGGATCTTCCTACCAGGCTTGCCATTGCTCTTATATTGAGTGCATTGTCTTCAAATTCTGGCAACAAGGTTTGCAAAATTTCTTGGAACGAATAATGCCACACTATATAGAACTCGCGCGACGGAGGCGAGAATTTGTGTGGAAGTTGATTTGCAGGATGAGCCAGTTAGTGGCTTCCCTTTGATGGCAGGTAAAAAACATCAAGTTTGGTAGAAAGTGGTGTATGAGAAGCAGGGTTACTATTTCAAAAAGTGTTTTCATCAAGGTTATATAGAGGTCGTTTGTAGGTTGGGTGATCGTATCAAGGCGAAAACAGTCAAGAAGAATGAGATGATGATTGAAGGGAAGAAAGAGGAGGTCAAAGCTTGGAAGGAGGTGCAAAGAAAGGACAAAAGTTTAAAATAATGTGCAAGTAAAAATGTGAAAGTGGATCCTATTATTGTGTTTGGAAATAAGGAGATTGGAAATGAGGTAAAGTTAATTTCAGATAAAGGAAGATAGGTTTTAGAGGAGTGTAGCCCTCACCTGTCCCTCATTGATGAGGGATTGCATGCGGGTGGGGTCGAGCAATAATGTTGAGGCAATTAGGAAGAGCGAGTTGGTACACATTGAAGGGCAAAGAAAGTGTAACACATTGGTCCACTATGGCTTGATTTGCTCAATTTTTAGATTTCCCTAACTATTTTTTGAATGAAACAATGGGAGGTAAAGTTTGGGTAATGTGGAATGAGCATGATGATTTTGAAGTAGTGAGCATGTTGAATCAAATGATAGCGGGTTGGGTGGTCTTAAATGGGACAAAAGTGCTAGTCACCTTCGTTTGTACGAAATGCTCCTTTTATGAGCATAGGAGTGTTTAGAAATATTTAGAAACTCTTTAAGTAGGGTGTAATCCTTGTCTTATTGTGGGGGAATTTAACATTATTCGGGATGGGGAACATATTGTGTAAGAACCCGAACCGTGATATATGGGTTTAAGTAAATAAGAGAGGGGCAAATTGGGAATTTAGTAATATTTGCAAACCAAGTCCACATAAGTCTCGTCAACGAAGTTCAGAGGCTCGTTGATGAGGAGAAGCCAAGGGGTTTCGAAAAATCGGAGATCCCAGACTCGTCAACGAGCTCTTGGTCTCGTCGACGAGAAGACTATAGAGCCTCGTCAACGAGGACGCAATTCTTTGACGAGAAGTGGTCGGGTCAAAGGGCTATAAATAGAAGTTTTCATTACTTCTCAACTAAGAAAACTAAATCCTATCTCTCTCTCTCTCTCTCTCAAGAACTCTCCCTACTCTCTATCTCTCTAGATTTCTTCGTTGTTTGTTGCTAGAATCGTGAATCTGAAGTTACCACGAAGATCGTGGAAGGATTCTCTACAAGTTCTATGGATTGGAATCCCATTTCGGAGATTTTTAGGTTTTGGCGAAAAATCGAGGTAAGGTTCGATTTTCAATTATGATTCGGTAGTTTAGTAGATAACAGTGTTATGAGTATCTACTGTACTGTGATTTGTAGGTTTTGGAACTCGGTTCACTGTTTAGGGGCCTTAGAGTTCGAGATTTTCTATTTGTGGGAAGGTAAGAGAAATTATGTTTATATCAGTTATTTTTAAAATTAGACTCGATGGAACTGTGGTCCACGGTTTTATGTGTGTTTTGACTACTCATTTGGGGGGGGGGGGATCTAACGGGGAAAACTATGGATTTTTCATGATTACAGTTTGGGAAAAAGGGGGCGACGGGCTACAGCCTTGGTTTTGTTGAAAACCAAACGTATGTGTTGGTTTATACTGTGTTATAGGGATGGTCATGCCTTGACTTGTTTAAATTGTATTTGTTTGGAAAACCATGATTCTAGATTACCAAATGAATGTGGTTTGTTTGGTTATATGAGTATGCATGTGTGTGTGATTGTTTAAATGCTAGTAGGAACGCGGTTCCGAATCGTTCTAGGTATTGAGAGTGTCCGACTCTATATCACTGGTCATAGATTGGAAGAGGTCTGACTTTATATCCGAGGGTGTGCGCCTATTCCGTCAGATCAGGCCGAAAGGTGTTGATCCATCAGTTTAGCGCCAGTACGATGCCATGGGAGTCGGGGACTAGCCATGTGTCAGTGGCGCCGTGTTCGCGGGTTGGCTACGAGCCAACATCGTATGTCACGGGCCAACTTCGGGCCAATGGGTGTGATGAGACTGGGATTGTTGATCATGTGTATGTGTGCATGTATGCATTGTGTAAACTAGTAGTGGAACTGCATTTAACTGCGTGTATGTTGCATCATGATAACACTCAAATGTTACACACCGATATAACATGTGTTCTTCCTTACTAAGAGGTGTCTTACCCCTACTGTATGTACATTTTTACAGGTATTTCGAGTAACCGGAACTAGTGTCCTAGTGTGGGGAGCGTAGTGGCTGGTGTACTGCGGTTAGCGCTTGGGTAAGTGTTAGGACTGTGTTTTGATGGGTTGCTATTTTGGGATGTGTTGGGCACCCAGTTGTACGTTGTATGATAGAGCCTGTTCTGCTTGTGTATAGACTCTGGTATGATACTATATTTATATATAGGACGACATTTTTTCGCTGCGTATATTCTATTGTGTTTGGATGTGTTTAGGGTGCCTAGGAACCCCACAGGGTCAGACCCTCATCCTTTGTCCTGTATCTGTGGATGGTTTATATGATACAAGGACAGGTTAGATTACATTTTCACCCCTGGGTCCCATTTCTGGGTTCGGGGCATGACAACTTGGTATCAGAGCTAACCAGGTTGTTAGGTCTTATAAACTTAGTTAGGCTTAGCTGTGAGTACATACCAGAATATAGGATCTTGGATATGGGTAGAGTTGGTTGAGGGTTGTTCGGTTGCTAGACCGGGATTTGTTGATAGTATTCCATGTTTTTCCTAGGATGACAATTCTAGTAAAATCAAGGCAGATCATTGATGACTTTCGTGTCGGTGTGATAGGACAGACCTGGAGCTAGCAGGGAGTAGTTAACACGATTAGGGTAGATCATTGTGTTAACTGTATGTGTTGTAGGGATACTGATAGATTCTTATTGTGCTGCAGAATAGAGCCCAAGGATAATGACCTGGGAAGTGGCTCCGAGGAGACTGCGAGTGATGAGTCTCCTTCTGTGCCTCAAGGTTTGACGAGGCAGGTGTTAGGGGTGATCAGGTGGAGTGTGAGAAGACGCGAGCGCTCTCCTACTGTTGTGGGGTGCACCATTGAGAGGTTCACACGCATGCATCCTTCGATGTTCTCTGGGGGACCTGACCCAACGATAGCAGAGGATTGGGTGAAAAAGACTAAGAGGATCTTGGAGGTCCTGCACTGCACGGATAGGCAGCGAGTCCTCTATGCTACCTTCCAGCTATCTGGGGAGGTGGGCCAATGGTGGGCTGTAGTGAATCTGCTGGAGAAGCAAAGAGGCAATCCTGAGGAGATGTCATGGAGCCGTTTCAAGGAGGTGTTCTTCGAACGATACTTCCTGGCTTCTGTACGTGATGTGAAGGCGGATGAGTTTTCTGCTTTGACTCAGGGGAGTTTGACGGTGCAGGGGTATGCGGCTCGGTATATAGAGCTGTCTCGATTTGTGCCGTGTTTGATCTCGAGCGAGTATGAGAAGACTTAGAGGTTTGAGAAGGGCTTGAGGAAGGATATCCGCAGACTAGTTGGTATGCTTCAGATCCGCGAGTTCTTGGTGTTGGTAGATAAAGTTACGGTGATTGAGATCGGTATCCGAGAGGATGAGGTGGATTAGGAATCGAGGAAGAGGATAGTACCTTATGTTTCTCAGATAGTATCTCGTCAGAGATCGTAGAAGAAGAGGAACAAGGGCTCGGGTTACTGCCAGAATACCGAGCGCCAGGGTTCTCAGATGAACCATACTAGTGGACGCTGTACCAGATGCCACAGATGGCACGAGGGTGAGTGTTGATCATTTGTGGGTAACTGCTACAACTGTGGCCAGTCAGGTCACATGTTTCATGATTGCCATGCATCGAAGCGAGACGTGCCTGCATCTAGTGTGAACCGGGGAAGTAACCAGATACCTCGGGGAACCATTCGGACGAATACAGCTCCGACCAAAGTATACTCTCTTACTCCAGTGGACGGTGAGCTTGCAGGGAACGTAGTGATAGGTACCTTATTATTGCTTTCAAATAAGGCTTTTATTTTGTTTGATTCGAGTGCAACCCATTCTTTTATATCTGTGAATTTTGTTGAACAGTGTGGGGTTGAGACCCAAGTTATGAACAAGGTGTTATCTGTTACTACGCCATCTAGGAGTGTATCTTTCTGTAGGAAGATGTTGTTGGTAGATTGCCTAGTGGTAATTCAGGAGAAGCTGCTACTGGCGAATCTAGTGGTATACGACATGTCGGGGTTTGATGTTATACTAGGGATGGATTGGTTGTTCTCTAGTTATGCGGTGATTAATTGTCGTAGGAAGGTAGTAGTTTTCAGACCTCTTGGGAGCAGGAGTATGAATTCGTGGGATCACGTGTGTGCCCCGCGCCATAGATACTATCGGCACTACAAGCAAGGAGGTTACTTTTGGACGGGTGTCAGGGGTACTTAGCTTGTGTGAAGGAACCGCCGCGGGAGGATTTGAGGCTCGAGGATATTCGGGTAGTTAGCGAGTTCCTGGACGTGTTTCCATATGATTTACCCGGTTTACCTTTGGATCGTGAGGTGGAGTTCGCTATAGAGTTGTTGCCTAGTAAGGCACCAATCTCTAAAGCTCCGTACCGGATGGCTCCAGTGGAACTTCGAGAGTTGAAGGAGAAGTTGTAGGAATTACTGGACAGAGGATTCATTCGACCTAGTGTTTCGCCCTGGGGAGCTCTAGTATTGTTTGTGAAGAAGAAGGATGGGTCGATGCGGATGTGCATTAATTACCGTGAGATTTACAAGGTAACTGTGAGGAATCACTATCCTTTACCTTGTATCGATGATCTCTTTGACTAGTTGCAGGGGACACGGGTCTTTTTGAAGATCGACTTGCAGTCAGAATATCATCAGGTGAAGGTTAGATCTGAGGATGTAGCGAAGACGGCTTTCCGAACCAGATACGGCCACTAAGAGTTCTTAGTCATGCCTTTTAGGTTGACGAATGCTCCAACGGTGTTCATGGATCTGATGAACAGGGTTTTCCATGAGTACCTGGATCGATTTGTGGTGGTATTTATTGACGATATTCTGGTATACTCGAAGAGTTCGGAAGCGCATGAGGACCATTTGAGGTTAGTATTACAAACTCTGCGAGAGAAGAAGCTGTATGCTAAACTGAAGAAGTGTGAATTCTGGTTGGATCGGGTGGCGTTCTTAGGCTATGTGGTTACTAGAGATGGTATATCAGTTGATCCTAGCAAGATTGAAGTTGTGGTCGACTGGGTGAGGCCAAAGAATGTGCAGGAGATCCGGAGTTTTCTAGGACTAGTAGGTTACTATCGTCGGTTCGTGGAGGGGTTCTCTAAACTGTCTGTACCTCTGACTCGATTGACCAGGAAGGGGTGCAGTTTGAGTGGACCAGTGATTGTGAGCAGTGTTTTCAGGAGTTGAAGCACCGACTAGTTACTGCTCTAATTTTGACCATTCCTTCAGGGGACGGTGGGTTTTTGATTTATAGAGACACGTCTTTGAAGGGTTTGGGATGTGTACTTATGTAGTAGGGTAAGGTGGTGGCTTATGCTTCTCGATAACTTAAGGAGTATGAGAAGAATTACCTTATGCATGATCTGGAATTGGCTGTTGTTGTATTTGCACTGAAGATCTAGCGACACTATCTGTATGGTGTGCAGTGTGAGATCTTCACTGACCATAAGAGCCTCAAGTAATTCTTCATGCAAAAGGAGTTGAATATGAGGTAGATACGATGACTTGAGTTGATTAAGGACTACGATTGTACGATCAATTACCCCGGCGAAGGCTAATGTGGTGGATGATGCGCTGAGTCGGAAATCAGGACCTATGGCTGTATCTGCAGTTGTAGCTTAACATCACATCAAACGGGATATAGAGAGCTTGGGTCATCAGGTTTTCCTTGCTAGCTTGGTGATCTAGACAACTTTGTTTGAGCATATAAAAGCCGCGCAGGCTAGTGATGTAGAGTTAGCTGAGATTATGGAAAAGGTACAGCAGGGACTAGCTACAGAAATTAACATCTCTGAAGGAGGTGTGTTAAGGTTTGGAACTAGGCTGTGTGTTCCGAACGATGATGAGGTTAGAAGGACGATTTTGGAGGAAGCGCATCATTCTTTGTATACGGTACATCGAGGTAGTACAAAGATGTATTAGGACTTGCG
Source organism: Malania oleifera (assembly GCF_029873635.1). Taxonomy (NCBI): domain Eukaryota; kingdom Viridiplantae; phylum Streptophyta; class Magnoliopsida; order Santalales; family Ximeniaceae; genus Malania; species Malania oleifera. The sequence goes on from NC_080425.1 coordinate 61,935,374, forward strand.
CAAGACCTTTTAGTGGTCTGGTATAAAGAGGCAGATTGCTCAGTTCGTGGAGCAGTGTCTGACGTGTCAGCAGGTGAAAGCTGAACATCAGAGGTCGGCAGGGCTGTTGTAGCCTTTGCCTATTCCAGTGTGGAAATGGGAGCATATTTTCGTGGATTTTGTGACCGGATTGCCGCCAGCACTTCATGGGCAGAATGCTATTTGGGTGATCATGGATAGATTGACGAAATCTACTTATTACATGCTGATGAAGGTTGGTTATCCTTTAAGTAAGCTAGCTAAAATGTACGTGCATGAGATTGTGAGAATGCACAGGGTACCGGTGTCCATTGTGTCAAATCAAGATCCAAGGTTTACTTCTCAATTCTGGATGAGCTTATAGGAGGCACTGGGAACGAAACTTACTTTCAGTATAGCCTTCCACCCCCAGACTGATGGACAGTTGGAGAGGACGATACATATCTTGGAAGATATGTTGTGAGTTTGTGTGTTAGATTTTAGTAGTAGCTGGATACAGTTCATGCCACTCGTAGAGTTCGCTTATAATAACAGCTTCCAGGCTAGTATCGGGATGGCACCGTTCGAGGCTTTGTATGGTTGGAGGTCTCAATCTCCTTTGTGTTGGGATGAGGTTAGTGAACGTCAAGTGTTAGGACCTAAACTTGTGCAGCAGGCATCTGAGAAGGTGGGTTTGATCCGGGAGAGGATTAAATCGGCTCAAAGTCAGCAAAAGAGTTATGCAGATATTTGCCGCCATGATTTAGAGTTCGAGGTGGGGGGTAAGGTATTTTTGCGTATTGCTCTGATAAAAGGGGTGATGAGATTTAGGAGGAAGGGCAAGATGAGCCCCAGGTGTGTCAGACCATTCGAGATTCTTGAACGAGTGGGTCCGGTAGCCTACAGGATTGCATTACCTCCAGCACTCTCGAGAGTCCATGATGTGTTTTACGTATCCATGTTGAGAAGTTACGTGTTGGATCCTTCACATGTTATCAGTTATGATGAGTTGGAAATTGGGGATACTTTAGCGTATGAGGAGATACCTGTTCAGGTTTTGGACCGTAAAGTTTAGAAGTTTCGTACTAAAGAGATACCGTAAGTGAAGGTATTGTGGCGAAACCATGAGATTGAGGAAGTTTCTTGGGAACTGGAAACGAAAATACGCCAGAAGTATCCACAGTTGTTTTGAGCACTTGTACATTATCCTACTTTGGGTTGGAATAGGTGGTTAGTCGTCTGGAGTGTGTATATTGTGAACTCCTGAGACGGTTGTATATGAACCACGGTATTCCTCCGCCATAAGTGAGGGTATTTATGTGTATGTGTATGTGTATGGTGGGGCTACGCTGTAGTAGTCGCCAGTTTCTTGTCAGTATTGCATGTATGTATTCAGTTGTATGTACGAGTTGTGAATGAGAGATGACAAATTTCGATGACGAAATTTTTGTAAGGAGGGGAGGTTGTAAGAACCCAAACCGTGATATATGGGTTTAAATAAATAAGAGAGGGGAAAATTAGGAATTTAGTAATATTCGTTGACGAAGCCAGAATTCGTTGACGAAGTTTATATAAGTCTCATCGACGAAGTTCAGAGGCTCGTCGATGAGGAGAAGTCGAGGGGTTTCGAAAAATCAAAGATCCCAGACTCGTCGACGAGGTCTTGGTCTTGTCAATGAGAAGACTATAGAGCCTCGTCGACGAGGACGCAATTCGTCGACGAGAAGTGGCCAGGTCAAAGGGCTATAAATAGAAGTTTTCATACTTCTCAACTAGGAAAACTAAATCCTATCTCTCTCTCTCTCTAGAACTCTCACTACTCTTTATCTCTATAGATTTCTTCATTGTTTGTCTCTAGAATCGTGAATCTGAAGTTACCACGAGGATCGTAGAAGGATTCTCTACAAGTTCTACGGATCAAAATCCCGTTTCGGAGATTTTCGTGTTTTGGCGAAAAATCGAGGTAAGGTTCGGTTTTCAATTCTGATCCAATAGTTTAGTAGAGAATAGTGTTATGAGTATCTTCTGTACTGTGATTTGTAGGTTTTGGAACTCAGTTCGCTGTTTAAGGGCCTTAGAGTTTGAGATTTGCTATTTGGGGATAGGTAAGGGGAATTGTGTTTATATCAGTTATTTTTGAAATCAGACTCCGTGGAACTGTGGTCCACGGTCCTGTGTGTGTTTTGAGTACTCATTTTTGGGGGAGGGGGGGATTTACAGGGAAAATTATGGGTTTTTCATGATTATTGTTTTGGGAAAAAGGGGGCGACGGGCTACATCCTTGGTTTTGTTGAAAACCGTACGTATATGTTGATTTATACTGTGTTATAGGGATGGTCGTGCCTTGACTTGTTTAAACTATATTTTTTTGAAAAACCATGATTTTAGATTACCAAATTTGTGTGGTTTGTTTGGTTGTATGAGCATGCATGTGTGTGTGATTGTTTAAATGCTAGTAGGAACGCGATTCCGAATTGTTCCAGGTACTGAGAGTGTCCGGCTCTATATCCGAGGGCGTATGAAATTGCTGGCCATAGATTGGCAGAGGTCTGACTCTATATCCGAGGGTGTGAGCCTATTCCAGAAGATCAGGCCGAAGGGCGTGGATCCATCAGTTTAGCGCCGGTACGATGCCATGGAAGTCGGGGACTAGTCATGTGCTGGTGGCGCCGTGTTTGCGGGTTGGCTACGGGCCAACGCCATATGTTGTGGGCTGGCTTCGGGCCGATGGGTGTGACGACACCGAGATTGCTGATCATGTGTATGTGTGCATGTATGCATTGTGTAAATTAGTAGTGGAACTGCATTTAATTGCGTGTATGTTTCATCATGATAACACTCAAATGCCACACACCGATATAACCCGTGTTCTTCCTTACTGAGAGGTGTCTCACCCCTACTGTATATACATTTTTACAGGTCCTTCAAGTAACCAGAACTAGCGTCCTGGTGTGGGGAGCGTAGTGGCCGGTGTACTGTGGTTAGCGCTTGGGTAAGTGCTAGGACTGTGTTTTGATGGGTTGCCATTTTGGGATGTGTTGGGCACCCAGTTGTACATTGTATGATAGAGCCATTTCTGCTCTTGCATAGACTCTGGTATGGTACTATATTTATATATAGAATGACCTTTTTCCGCTGTGTATATTCTGTTGTGTTTGAATGTGTTTAGGGTGTCTAGGAACCCCACGGGGTCGGACCCTCATCCTTTATCCTGTATCTGTGGATGGTTTGTATGATACAGAGACATGTTAGATTACATTTTCACCCTTGGATCCCATATCCGAGTTCAGGGCGTGACATATTGGGGGGCAGCCTAGACCTTTGGCTATTATAGAGGAGTTTAATAATTATTTAAATAATTGTGGTATTGTTGATTTTAAATCTCATGGTGGGCATATGTCTTGGTTTAATCAGCATGTTGGCATGACTAGGAGATGGGCGAAGCTTGATCGGGCCCTTGTGAATGTGTTGTTCATTAGTCATTTTCAAACTGCTAGGCTAGAATATTTGGTGAGGAAGATGTCAAACCACAATCCTATGCAGATACATTTCTCAAATCACTCAACAAGATATGGGCCACCTCCTTTCAGGTATTAAAATATGTGGATTTCCCATGAAATTTTTTCCTTTTATTCGTCAGATTTGGATGGAACCATTTCAGGAGTCGTGCATGTGTAAGTTGGTTGTTAAACTCAAAATGGCAAAAGGTTCTTTAAAAAGGTGGAATATAGAGATATTTGGTCGGGTGGACCTTACTATCAAGGAGTTAGAAAATCGAATGATAGACCTAGAGAAATAGTTACAAAGGGGATATAATCAGGAGGCAGAGACAGACTTCCTAGTTACAAAATGTGAACTGGATTATTGGGAAAAAAAGAGAAGAAACTCGTATTGCTCAGCTTGTGAAGAAGCGATGGTTGGTGGAGGGCGATCAAAATTCCAAGTTTTTTCATGCAGTTATCAATCAAAAAAAGAATTCTTCGATGATTAATTCTAGGGTCTTAGAGGATGGAACGGTTTTGGAGTCCCTCAAGGAAATCCATAAAGGTGCAGTCAAGCATTTTCAAAATTTTCTCTCAGAACAGTCTGATAAAGTATTGCCTGATTTGAGTCAGCTTATCTCTAGGGAGATATCTGAGGATGAAAATGATTACTTAGTCAAAGATCCGTCATAAATGGAGCTGAAAACAACTCTAAATTCTATCCCAAAAGATAGTAATCCTAGTCCTGATGGTTTTGGTTCAGGATTTTACAAATCTTGTTGGGATTTTGTTAAAGAGGATTTACTGGAAACTACCAAGGAATTTTTCAGTGGAGCACCTCTTCCTAGATTTTTCATATCTTCATATTTTGTTCTTATCCCTAAGGTGAAGAATCCAAAAAGTTTTGAAAAGTTCAGACCAATCAGCCTGTGTTTTGTTGCCTACACAATTTTTTCAAAAATTATTGTAGGCTGATTGACGCATTGTTTGAATAGAATTATCTCTCCAGAGCAAGGGACTTTTCTCCTGGGTAGAATTATTTTTGAAAATATTACTTTGGTGCAGGAAATGGTTCACTCAATCAACAGAATGAGTAAAGGGGGAAATGTAGTGTTAAAAGTGGATATGGAAAAAGCTTTTGACAGGATTGACTGGGGATTTTTGATTTGGGTCTTAGAGGGTTTTGGTTTCTCTAGTAATGTGTGTAACAATGGCATAATGTGTTAAGAACTCATGGTTTTCGATCATGATGAATGGTACATACATGGGTTTCTTCAAGTCTCAACGAGGCCTTCGGCAAGGTGATCCTTTATCGCCTTATTTATTTATTTATTATGGAAGAAATTTTTTCTAGATTATTGAAAAGAAATTTTGAGGAAGGCAGGATTGGAAATTTTTATCTTTTTAGGGGAACTCCTTTAATCTCTCATCTTTTATATGCAGATGATTTGCTTTTTTTTGCTAACGGGGAAAGGAGATCCTTGAAGATGTTGTTGAAGACGTTGGATTTGTAGGAAAGTTGGTTTGGCCAGTTAATCAAGAAGGAGAAATCACCTCTATTTTTGTCCAACAAGATCAACATTTCTAGAAAAAGGGAGCTTTTACGTTTGACGGGTTTTGCGGAAGGAAATTTTCCAACAATGTATCTTGGGGCTCCTTTAAGTTCTAGGCGCCTTACTACTAAATTGCTCGATCCGTTGGTCTAAAAAAATCGAAATAAGGTGGCAAGTTGGAAGATGAGGTTGTTGTCTCAAGGAGGCCATATCATCCTTATCCGACATGTTTAATCATGCATGGCGACTCATATGTTAGCGGTTCTCTCAGTTCCTTTGACGGTGATCAGAAGTATTAATTCCATTCTTTCTTCTTTTCTCTGGAGAGAGAGAAATGGAAGGGCAAAAATGAAATGTTGTGCTTGGTACGTCAAAGGTTTGTAAACCCCTAGACGAAGGGGGTGTAAGCATTACGGACCTTAATGATGTTCAAAGATCCTTCCATATGAAGTTTGCTTGGAGACTGATGACGTTAGATAATCTTTGGACCCATTTTTTAAGGCTAAATATGTTAAATCAGGTCACACAGCTACAATCAATTATTCTCCTATGGGCTCTCATTTTTGGAAGTCAATCTTAAAAATTTTTCCTGAGGTATATGAAAATATTTATGTGAAGGTTAGAGAAGGGAAAACTTATTTTTGGTTTGATAAGTGGTTGAGCAATGGTCCCCTTGCAGAGTGTTCTCACTTGGTCCAACATCCTAAGTTTAAGATTCAAGATTTCTAGGAGTCGGAGAATTAGGATATTGATATGCTGAAGGTTTTGGTTGGGGTTCCCAAAACGGATGAGATTTATAAAGCACAAATCTGGGTCTAATGTGTTTATTTGGAAGCCTTTTATAGATGGTAAATTTTCAACTGCCTCAGCTTAGGAGGGGATAAGAATTAAAGGGGAGAAATACCCGTTGATGGAATGGGTCTGGCATAATCTTATTCCTAAGAAAGTTTAGATGTGTATGTGGAAAGTCATGTTCAAATGTCCTCCTGTAGATGAGAGAGTGCGGAATTTGGGAATTGATATGGTCTCATGTTGCAACTGCTGCATAGATAAAAGGGAGAAATCCCTCAATCATGTTTTGAGTACGGGTTCCATTGCAAGTATGGTTTGGAAGAAAGCAGCATCTGGTTTGAGAATTCTAAACTTTGATGATGAATTTTGGAGGGTGAAAATTAATAGATGGTTTAGATGTGCCAAAAAATCAACCCAAAAAGGTACGATCATCAGTTTGTTACCTTCTATTACTTCTTGGAGACTTTGGCTCAGACATTGTAAAGCCCGCATGGAAAATAAATACGAGTCGGGTAATGAAGTTTGGTTATCAGTGAGGTTTTGGCTCACTAAAATTGCATAAGGCATGAAGGGTTCTTTGCCTTCTTTTGATAAGAATATTTTGGAAGATTTCCAAAATATATAATATATAATCAAAACCAGAATTTTTAATGTCTGCACTGTTTAGAAAATTATACCTAAATTTATAGAATTTATACTCAAATTTAATCAGTTTAAAATTAATAAAAACTGTTATAACGTAATTCCGCTTACCCGCTCCTCGAGTTTCTACCTAAATTGAACGGAAAACTAAACCCTGTAATCCAAAATTCCCAACTCACTCAAATCTCAGAAGAAAAAAAAAAAAATACTCATTTGATACTTCTTAGGCTCCATATAATTATATTTAACAGGAAAATTTCAAAATATTTCACTTATCCTAATTTTGGGATGGTGCCCCAAAACTCCAAATCAATGATCTGCTCCGATAGATTTGCAGAGAACAATCCTACGAACCTCATGGTAGTTCTGGATCATCAAACCAGGATGAATCTAAGCCGGATTCGAAGAGAGAAGGCAGATGGGCCGTTTTTAGAGAGAGAAAAATAAGAGAAGAGTGATTTTTTCGCTGAAAAAAATGATAGAAATCACTAGTTATAGGCAGAGACTCGTCGACGAGACACGTGAATTCGTCGACCATCCCATGAAGAACATTCGTTGACGAGACTATGAGTTTGTTGACGAGTTTCAAAATATCTCAAACCCTTTCAGTAAATCCTCGTCAACGAGACATGTGCCCTCGTCGACGGGCTAAGGAAGAAGGTTCATTGATGGGACCAGTTGGTTTGTTGACGAGGCCTCGTTGACACTCATTTTTAAAAAAATTCCTTTTTCCTCCCTTTTCTCTTTCCTTTTATAATTTTTATTAATTAAATTTTTTGGGTCGTTATAGTCTGAATGTCCATTTATTTTTCAATCAAATCATTGATACTTATAGTATGTGTATGGTAAAAAATCGTATACTAATTTTTATTATTATTTATAATTCTTAATTTGTAGGGTTTGCGACTGTCACACCATCAACACCATCCAATGTTACAGAAGGATAAAACTTTTGATTTTTTTTTTTTTTTTGTTATCTGAACATATGAGATTCATGTATAAAACATTCGAAATTTGCATAATGTATTTGTATTTGATTTTTATAATTTTTAATAATTTATGAATCTTTTTAATATTTATGGTTTAATGTTATCTATGTAAAAAGGTAATTACATATTTTCATAGGAATTAATGATTTAAAAAAATATTAATTTTTAATTAATTAGTGACGGTTTCTATAGATATTGGTGAATGATCAAAACCGTCACTAATACTATACTATTAATGACGAATATTGATCCTTCACTAAAAGTCAAGTATTATTGATAGTTTTGATCATTTACTAAATCCCAACTATTAGTGATCAATTATGATATTTCATTAAAGGCTAATAAGTATTAGTTACGGTTTTGATCCTTCACTAATACACAACTATTAGTAACGAATTTAAAACCGTCACTAATACTATACTATTAGTGATGAATTATGATCATTCACTAAAGGTTAATAAGTACTAGTGACAGTTTTAATCCTTCACTAATATTCCACTATTAGTGACGGTTTTAGGATTCGTCACTGATAGTGGATTATTAGTGACGATTTTGATCCTTCACTAATACTACAATATTAGTGACGATTTTGAAATTCGTCACTAATACCCTACTATTAGTAAAAAACCGAACCAATATAAAATTTATAGTGATAGTATTGGGGTTTTAGTGATGGTTATAATCCGTCACTAATACGACATTATTAGTGACGGTTTCAAAATTTGTCACTAATAATTAGTAGTAACGGCAGATATAAAAACTAATTTAAAACTGTCACTAATACTTACAAATTCGTCATTAATACTATTAGTGACGAATTTGTAAGTATTAGTGACATTTTTAATCTTTCACTAATAACCTTATTTTTTGTAGTGGATCATATCTAAATTTACTTTTACATATGTTAAGTGAAAATTCTATCAATAATGGACTCATTTGCATTGTTTAATTATTTTAGTTGTTTTTGAATCCTAAAGAAGTCATGTAAACCATTATCAACATCACGTTCTATTTTTTCATAGAACTATAGTCTGATATAGATTGTTTGTGGGATGCATAAACACATTAAATTATTTAATGTTGATTATATGAAGATCTTGTGCACTCATAAAATTCATTAATTATTGGTTGGATTATTGTGAGCTGTTTAGTGTAAACACTCAGATTTCAAACATATTTTTATGGAAAATGTCCTATTTACAAGGGAAATCCTGCCACAATTTCTCAAAACTAATGAAGCTTAGCTATTTGAAATAGTATCATTTTTTTTTTTAATTTTGTCCGAATGTCCGATTATTTTTCTATCAAATCATTTATACTTATAGTATGTATATGGTCAAAAATCGTATACTAATTTTTTTTGTTTGCGGCTATCATAACATCAACACGATGCCATGCACTACAATCAAATGCAGCTTTTGATTTTTTTTTTTTGTATTATATATATATATATATATTTGTTATCTGAACATATGAGATTCATGTATAAAACATTCGGAATTTGTATAATGTATTTGTATTGGATTTTGAATTAAAATTTTTAATAATTTATGGATCTTTTTAATAATTATGGTTTAACGTTATTTATGCGAAAATGTAATTATAGATTTTCACAGGAATTAATGATTAAAAAAAATATTAATTTTAAATTATTAGTGAATGATCAAAACCGTCACTAATATTGTACTATTAGTGACGAATTTTGATCCTTCACTAAAGGCCAAGTATTAGTAACAATTTTGATCCTTCGCTAAAACCCAACTATTAGTGACGAATTTAAAACCATCACTAATACTATACTATTAGTGACGAATTTTGATCATTCACTAAATGTCAAGTAATAGTGACAGTTTTGATCCTTCACTGATACTTTACTATTAGTGACGGTTTCAGGATTCGTTACTAATAGTTCAATATTAGTAACGATTTTGATCTTTCATTAATATTACACTATTAGTAATGGTTTTGAAAATCATCATTAATACCGTACTATTAGTGACGATTTTGTACCGAATCAATATAGAATTTATAATGACGGTATTAGAGTTTTAGTGACGGTTATAATCCGTCACTAATACTACTTTGTTAGTGATAAGTTCAAAATTCGTTACTAATTATTAATAGTAATGACAGATATAACAACTAATTTAAAACCGTCACTAATATTATTAGAGACGATTTTGTGATTATTAGTGACGGTTTTGATCATTCACTAATAACTTTATTTTTTGTAGTAGCTTGAATTTTTCTTCCTTGGATTTTAATTACAAGTTATCAATGTGAGATGTTATACTCCAACACCTCCCTTGGTTTGGTGTCCTAACCATGGTTGACGTGAGAGAAAAAAGGGGTAAACAATTTGCTCTTTTTCTCTCTCTCTCTCTCTCTAGCCGACTATTCTTCTTAGTAAATCAAAAGAAGAAAACATGTAAACACATGAAATTTGTTGTTTGAACTAGAAAAAACATGGGATTCACAAATTCAAATTTTAATTACAACTCGTGCTAAGGAAAAAAAATTATTTTTGCTTTGTAATGTTCTTTATTAAAAGGTATCTTATGCAAAGTTCATATGCAAAATGGCTTATATTTACCGTTTTATGAGAATTAATAGTTTTTACTAAAAATATCATAAATTCCCATACAAAACTTTTTGATACAAAAAGATACAAAAGAATTATCTTCTTATTAAGGAATCTTCTTTTTATTTATTAATCATGAGAACTCTAGGATAGTAACTATACACTTAAAATAATCAAAATTCAAGATTACCTTCTTTTACTTTTACAGACGTGTGTTCACTATCTTCTCAACAACGTTTGTGGGCATGTTTAGCATGTGCCAAGAATTTTCATTTGACTATGAATAGTATATTGACTTAAATTATGAAATTAATTTAAAAAACTAAAACTCAAAAAACAAAATAATTAACACTACTCATATATATATATATATATATATATATATAATCTTGCATATTTAATATTATTTTTTTCCCATTTTAAGTCTCTTTCACTCTTCATATATATATAATCTTGCATATTTAATATTATTTTTTTCCCATTTTAAGTCTCTTTCACTCTTCATATTGTGCATTTTTGGACTACAGAAATTAAAATACTTTATAAGAATCTTTTTTTCATTTTTATTGTACATATACATAGTTTGTGTTCCTTCTCTTAACCTAATGGACTGCAAGTAATCCAAAAATGAGAAAGCGAACAGAGAAGCGGCGGGGGAAAAAAACACCGCAAATATTTACATGTATAAAGGCAGAAATTAACCCTCATCATCGAAGATTCTAATGCGAATAACGAATTTTCGAAAAATTTTCAAGAAATGTCCACCTCCATCCTAACGCTCGTATCAGTAAATTTCTAAATGAGAAACCTCGCAAACCAGGATCAAATGAGAGCGAATAGAGGCAAAGGTAAGAAACGGAGCACAGACTAGAAATCAAGCTTACTCTAGCAACATCATCGCGGTTTTTGAGCTCATCTAAAACTAGTTTCCAACTCTGTCTTCATCATCATCCGCACAGTCTTGTGCCAACTCGTACCTGATCATTCACGATATTCAAGATTTTAGAGAGATAAAGAGAGAAATCAGGAAGCACGCACGCCTGAGACAAAGCTTCAAGGATATGGATATCCTGAGAGATACAGTGGCGAAAAGCTTGGGAATCCAAGTCGCCCGAGGCCAGGCAAATGACAAAGGGCGCGTAAACTGCGAACACTGATTCGCCCTTGAACTTGATCCAAAATCTCCTCGCCATCCCTTCTTCGTCTCCCATCCCTGGCTCTAACTCTTGTCAACGAAGAAGACGGCAGCGGCGGCGGCAACAGAAACAACAATATCGAGGACGACGATACCGATTGCAACCAAAACGAAAATACTCGAAGAGATTCCTCCAACGCACGGATAAGATCAAATCGAAAGTCCGCAGAAACGATCACCGGAGCTAGGGTTCTTGTTCAGAGATTTGGACTCAACAACAGACTCGCAGAGAGAGAGAGAGAGAGTAGGGAGTTGGTGAAAGGATTATTATGTACGGAAGAGTATTTGAAAGGATTCATAAACATTCATCTCTACTGAAAACATTCATAAAAAATTTAATTGTATTTGAAAGGATTAATTTAGAGAAATCATTTTTGATAAAATTCAATTGAAAAGAAATTGTAGCAGATTTCCTTTTGAAGATTTTTATGCATTGTCTTAAGGCTTGTTTTTACCTTTTTTTTTTTTTTTCGTATTTTTGTAAAAGACGCTAATATTTGTTTAGATTTGTCAAAAAAATAACAATGACTTTCTCTTAACATTTCAAAAACATTCAAGACTAAAGTTTAAAGAATTTTACAGACCTTCCTTAAAATTTATTAAAAAGACACTAATATTTTCTTATATTTTATTAAAAAATAAGAATTTTAAGGGGTTCAAGTGTCCCAACAATCAAATACTAAGGAGAGCCTATAATAATTTTGAAATCTCCAGAGAGATTTTTAGGAATTTGAAAAACTACAAACGACCAGTACCTTTTTGTTGAACCTCAATGAAGATAAATGTATTTTATTCACTTCCTCTTCCCCTTACCTGTAACTTTTAGCATGCATTCTGTTTGGATGCTCTCAACTTCCGCCACTACGAGGTCCAAGATTCCAGCTTAGTGCTCCATGCGCGTCGCCGTGCTGCCATTGCAAAACTCTAGGCCAAATTGTTGTTCGAGCTCCACGCACACTTGTGACCGTTTGCTTGGCTTATCTAACTTTCCTAGAGTATATATTTGGGGCGAACGGTTGTCCTCCTAGTTTGGTGTCACTTAGGGTTTCAAAGGGCTCTTTCCAGATATGGAGTTCTTGGGGTATCCCCAAAAAAAAAAAAAAACAAACCCATCTCTCACACTCCAACTTCATTAAAACTGTATACCACATACCCACCAATCCACTGGAAAAGGGATCAAGTAGTGCCCTAAAACATTTTTAAAGTCTAATTTTAAAAATATTAATTTGGGGTTTTGGAATAAATTATGATTTTTTTTTTTTCAAAAAATCAACATTTTTGGTAAAAACATGATTTTGAGAAAATCTTACAATTAAATCTTTTTTTTTTAAATAATAAATTTGTAGAAAATTAGAACTGAGATGCAATATTTTTAAAATCATCAAACCTCTCATTTGATTTGTCTTTAGGATCAAAGATACTAACCATAGTGTTTAATGCAGGTTTATGTTTGTAGAAAGTTTTCAAATAAAAGAGTGAACATTCACGTATTTCATTTCACTTTACTATAATTATAATAATATTGTGATTTGATAGAATACTTAATGACAACAATTTAGATTAGTTTAACCTGTATATTGGTGTCTATATTTAAACTACAAATCGTTCAGCACTTAAATTAAATATTAAGACATGTTCCTAATTAATTCAAAATTAATATTTTACAATGAAGCCATATTAAGAGAAAAAGAATAATTTTAAAGCTAAACAACACATATAAGTTGGTTTCACACCATCTTTTGATAGTTTAAATCCAAAAGTACATAGGAAAAGAGATGAATCCACCATAGAACAAAAGTAATCTCCAATAACAAACTTGAAAAAAAAAAAAATTGGATGATTGAAGTAGAAGATTTTTCGCAAGGCTAGAAAATACCAAAGATGGAGATTCTCACCCTTAGCATAATTTTTATTTTTTTTTAAATGATTGATCTGTATACGAACACTACTACAACGGAAGAAATACTTTCAAACGACAAATAATTCAGTTGTGATAAATTTGAAGAATTGAAGTTGAACATATTATGCTAATACAAACTATGCATAATTTGATAGTGGTGAAAATTGCTTATGCAATTAGAAAATTCTTCAATTTTAATTCAAGCATCCTAACAAGATGGAGAATATGATGTAGCAAAATATCAGAGGATAAAGAGCAAGTATTAAAATATATGTATGTGTGTGTAGAGAGAGAGAGAGATTCTTTTTAAAACCTTATCTTATTAGCATCGAGGGTTCATCATTTTTAAGCTTAAAAAAAAGTGTTTTGTGCAAGTTCAAAAGATAAATTTAATTTTTTCTTGTAAGTAATTTTTTTTGTTGCCTACATAAAATCAAGATTTTCTCATCTAAGTCTAAAACTTCATTAATTAGGGTGAGAAATTGACTAATTTGATTAAAAAGATTATAATTCTCATTAACCAAATTGATAGAAATTTAGTCTATTAACCAATAACAATTGACGAAAAACCTTTAGTTTAATTGAAAATTTAAAATTCATACAAAATTTTAAAATGCTTGCTACCTAAATTCTAATCTCTCGGAACACAAAATTTAAAGCTTCAAACCTTCAAAGGTTTGGCAAAGGCAAGAAGTTCTCGTCGCCGGTCACCAGCGCCGCCCGCGCCCTGGCATTCAAATTCTCCTTCAGCTCCGTCAATGATGCTTGGAACTGCTCCAATTCCTCCAACCCCATTCCGTCAATAGCCGCCTCCCACCAGAACCCCCCGCCGCCGCCGTAGACCGCCGCCTTCGCTTCCTCAACGGCGGGCGCCTTCTTTCTCTCCTCCTCTATCTCCTTAAACGCCGCCGCGTAGCTCCGGTTGTACTCATCCGTCGGAAGGTGGGCGGCGGCGGACCCCGGCGGCGGGCCTCCGGCGAGATACTGGTCGACGATGGCGTCGACGCTGGGATGCCCAAACGAGAAGAAATTGTTGCCGGGAGACTTGACGATGACGGCGATTTGGACGCCGCAGAGGACGCAGAGCTCGCCGGCTTTCTTGAACATTCCTGCCCGGCGCTTCGAGAAAGAAACCTGAAGATTGCTTTTCTGGTCGATCTTCTTGATGTCGATCTTTTGGCGGCCGGAGCTTCGCCGCCTCCCCTGGTTTGGTGTACTGACCATGGTTGAATTGAGAGAAAAAAGGGGTAAGAATATAATGTGGCGGTGAGTTTGTCTTATAAAACAGCAAGGTAAAAATCTGACTAGATGATTGGAAGTAACTAATCACTATCATTACATATACACTTTCTTTTTTTCATTTATTGCTTATTTATTATAGAACAAATACTTAGGAATAATTTGGAATCGTTGACTTATCTATAAATATACCCTTATATTGTTGAATAATAAAATAGAAAAATCCTTTTATTCAATTTTAACATGGTATCAAAGCAAGTTGCGTTCAAAACCTAATTTTTTTTCTTCTTTCTTCCCTAACCCAACTGTTTCTGAACACACGCTATTGACCCTATGGGTCATACCCTGTTTTAATTATGACAAATACTCAGGTATTTAATGACTGCCGAGTTGATGTGCAGGTTTATCTTGGTAGTATCCTATGATGACACTCGGAGACCCGGAGGAAAACGAAGACCTTAGATATAATTTATTATTTGTAATTTATAGTCGGGTCTGTAATATTTAAGTATGAAAGGTCTATAATAGTAAATAAAGTTTTGATTGTAATAATTGCATGCATCACCTGCATGGCTTAATACGTAAGCTCAAAATGAAAATGACCTTAGACAGACCTTAGGGTTTATTCTTCGGTCGACCAACACCAAACTTTTTCGGTGTTTTCAAATTGGACCCCAAGTGACCCTAAGACATACACATTTGCACATGTTTGTTAGGTACTTCATTAGGGTTTATATGTCTCAAAACGGGACCGAAATGTACACTTGGTGCACTTTCGATCGACCAAACCAGGCAGTTCATTCTGCCCTTATCGACCGAACTAGGCTTGGGTCAACAGTTGACCAATGCCCTGGTCGACCGAACCAGGTAGTTCAAAAAGCCCCGGTCGACCAAAACCTCCTTGGTTCAAATATTTGATCATCTGGTCGACCAAGCAACTTTTGTATACCAACTACTTGGTCGACCAAGCAACTTTTGTATACCAACTACCTGGTCGACCGAGGGTCCTCGGGAAAAATCCCAGCGGTCTGGTTGACCGAACCAGCCAGTTCAAAAGGGTCTAGTCGACCGAACCTCAGAAAATTGAGAAATCGCCCTCTCTTGGTCGACCGAAACAATTCTAGTCGACCGGACCTCTCGGGTTGCCCTGATTTTTATCGCAGTTTAATATTTTTAAACAAGGTTAAAATGTTTTAAACATCATTAAACTTTCCTAATAATACCTAATAGGTCTCCAACGATCATGTTTTCTCTCATGCCTATATATATGAGATCATTTGTGACAGTAAAGTAATGGATTAGCCACTTTGATTAGGAGAAATTCTTTAAAATTTCCAAATTCTATAATACTCATATCTAATCCCTACACACTCAATCTTACCTTCCCATATTGCCTACATCATCTGTAAGTTGTTTTTTGAGTGTTTGTCTTGATTAGGTTTGCTCTCCTATCTTTGGATCGATTGATTTACTTTTATTGAGAGCCAAACCAAAAGGATTGTTAGGAGACTTTGTAAATAAGTCTATCCTATGAAGACCTTGATAGATCTTCTAAGATTGCACCTTCATTGCAACATCTTGAGAAGATTGTATCTATTTTTGTTTGGAAAATCTTTTTGAAAACATTCTCAAATATCCAGTGTGTTTTATATTGAAAAATACATTTAAAGAGATATTTGTTTATGTAATAAAATCTTTGTTGCAATACTCGTTAACTCATATATGCTTTGCAGAATACAAAGATTGAATATTCTTTTGCAAACCAAACATATACATTACTAGAGCATCATACGATTGAGAAAACCTACTCATTGAAATATACATTGTTTGGATAGTATCTTTGTGTGAACATCTTACCTGAATATTTTGTGATACAAAGATTGCTTGATTGATACTCTCACGCACTCATTATACTGATATTAAATATATATATATATATATATATATATATATATATATATATCTGAGAGTTGAAATATTTGACCACACTGAGCTTACATATTAAATCATATTGTGGTGTTTGTGATTGTGTGCATTTAGGTACATATCTGTTTTACAAGAAAGCACAATCACTGTACCATTTGATTATATACACATTTTTTGTATATCCAGACACGGGCCTGAAGAGGGAGACTAGCCCTGGAATAGTCCCGGATTGGCTTAGACCCGGTTAGGAAAGCTAGGTGCGTCGTCCTGCTAAGACGTGTAGGTTGAGGTCAGCCCCGCTAATTGACTTAGTTAAGGTTGAGGTTAGCCCTGTGATAATTTGACCTGATTGTAAACGATGTCGCTCCACCCTTAAGTGAGCTGTTAGTGGAATCCTCTAGCTTGTGAGTTAGAGGCGGGGACGTAGGCATAGTTGACCGAACCCCGATAACATATCGTGTTTCTATTTATATTTCAGCACTTTATATTTACCGCACGTTTATGTTATAATATGAATGATGTGCATGATTTAAATTTCACGTATTTTATTTATCAGAACATTTGGAACTGTGTAGAAAGACACTAGGTTACCAAAACATCTTGACTTTTGACTTAACCTAGGAGAAAAGTTAAAATTTCCAATCCACCCCCCTCTTGGGAATACACCTTTTCTAACACACGTTGACACCGTTATCCCTTCGGCACTCCTTGCAGTTCGTGCTCAATTTTTTGGCATCGTCTCATCGCCTCTGGCTGGTCCCATCGCCCTTCCACTCGGCCGTCGGTTCTGACGACTTTGTCGTCATCGTCTTTAGCGACTCAGAGAGCACATTGGTTCTTCTCCGTTTAGGCATTGTCTTCATCGTCTCCGGCTTCTCAAAGCCCTAGAAGACAGCAGCGAACGGTGTACCTCTCTCGCAATCCATCTCTCTCTACCGTCGAAGCGACCCTAATTCTCGACAGCCATCACCAACTCGACAACGTCTTCTCCGGCGAAGAGCAGCAGCAGCAGTTCTCTCGTTCCTCCATCGACTCTCAGTTTTGGCTCATTGGTTCGTAGTTCCGCTTGTCTTCTTCGACGCTCTGCTTGTTTTACTCTCTAGTTTCCGGCGCCAACTCTGCCCTTCTCTCGTCTTTTCTTAGCCTCCAAAGTTCGCTCAGGCTCGTTCGTCGTCCGCTCAACCTCTCCCGCAGTCTCTCGTCAACTCTCAACCTCATCTTCTCTAGTAGTTCTCCAGCGTCTCCATTTTTTTGCCAATCTGTGTGCTCTTTTTTTTTTTTTTCTGGCTGTCTTGTAGTTTCTCAACATCTCAGTTCTCAATCCCGGTTGTTACATCTCCAACGTTCTCTGGTTCTCAGCTTTTCCCATCGTCTCGACTAGTTTTCTCCTGTATCACCGGTGCTCGCAGCAGTTTCGCTGGAGCTCTGTTATCCTCTATGGCATGTTTCAAACTCGCATGCACACGGTCCTTTCTCAGCTACATCTCTATTTATGTCATCTTTCCATAGTTCTCTCTCGGCTCTCTAGCGCAATAGTCGTCGGCGTCATCGTTCCGATCATATCCTCTAGGCGTCTCAGTTCGTCTCTGTCTCTCCAGTGACCTTTGGGTAGTCTTTGGCCAGACCTGCCTTCTCTGACCTCATCCCAGTGCACCATTCATTCTCCGACGTCATATATGTTCTCTGACATTCTCATATTAATCAATCGCTGAATTTGCCTTTCCGTTATTATGGCGAGATTATCAAATCGAAGGTTTACATTTTTTTTGGTTGTCACAGAGATCAGATCTGACCCGATTTGACGAATACTTGGGCAATTGCCTTTTGTTTGCCCAACCAAACCTTCTTATACGAGATGGAATAGTCGAAATGACGATCTATGAACTCTTTTAATGTAGCGATTGATGTCGACGCATCACCCCTTATCATATTCACGATCTCCCTAGCAATGAGGGACGACGTGATTTGGTTATGGTCCTACGAGATAAGTTCGGTCAAACACGTGTGCAGACCCCCATATTGAGTGATTTTGAAAAATTGGTGTTTCCAAAAATACATTGCACGCACTCTCCAACTGCAATCATAGTTCTTACACCTAATAACCCATAATAGTGGGGTCAACTGCACGACGTGGAAGTCATGGTGCGTTCGAGCGTGGTATATTCGCACAGCCGCTATCAACTGATCTTTCGACCCGAATAGCATCCCCTTACTCAGCTCTAACGATTCATCCCAACGAGTTACCCGTATAGGAAGCTCCTCATCATGTGAAAAATCTGTAGCATCTACGTCAATTACACCATACATAGGAGATTTTTCCATGAACTCGGCGTTGTACGTGGCATCATTCGTTTCACGGGGGGGTGGGTCGACATCATCGGGGAACTCGTTCATCCCTTCACCAATTTCCTGCTCGTATGTGTCATCTTGTAAATGAACATCACTCGTGATGTTCATCCCCTCGTCTAACGTGTTGTTCGGAATGGGGAACAACGATCCTGGACGTTCTGCTGGAACTTCTTCGCGATCATCTGTGCCAAGAATAAGTCTTTCGTACGTGTGCGGCTCAAATGACGATCCCAGACATTCGTTCATGTCCACAATAGGCATCCCACCAACATCTGTACTCGTGTATGGATCTGCATCTTCTTCCTCCGCTTTAACCACATGCTCAACAGACGTTCTCGTCTACCCATCCGCGGCGACACCCATGTAAGGACTGGTTTCGACATATAATTGCACAGTTAAATATGTCATCCCTACGTAGTGTGCATCCAACATAATGCGCAAACCGTAATTGTCAGTTACGGGAACAGCCTTATAGAAGACTGTATCATGATGCCCTTGCTTAAGGTGTCTTGCGGTTACCCGCAATGCATATTGATTTGGATCAATATGCAAATACTTGTATATCTTCGTATACAATTTAGTTAATTTACACATATACTATAACTAACACCGGTTGGTCCGATTATAATGCCACCTCCTATGTACAAAAATACCGTCACCGGAGTACTACTTGAACTTCTTGCCATTTAGATCAACGCTCGAGAAAGATAAAAGACCTACGCAAAAACAACAATTGTATGTATAAGTGATATGCTAAGTCAATAGTAATCAAGAATTAATTTCACTACGTTCATGCGCATGCAATCTCTCCTAAATGTTTCACTCATCACTTCAAAAATATTTTTGCATGCATTTACGACTTTTTTTGGAAAAAGTCCTACCTAAATTTTGGCAGCATACCGTCTGTAATTTGAACATTTACCAATTTTTACCGTGACCTTGAAACGTTTGCAAGTAATGTAATAACATAGTTTGAGCATGCGAGAACCTATAATATCTACCAGCATGCAATTAACATTACTGCATTAGCCATGCATGAAGCATTTAAATTCACGCTCAGGAAAGGAAAAAGACATATTCACTTGATAACAACGTATTTTTAATACTTATAATAAAATGACAAAAGACATTAACCTCTCCTCAGGGACCTCCATGATGTTTCAAGAAATTTAGGAATCTCTTTTGAGGTTTGCCATAAAAACATATATCTTCCTTTTTGTTTTACAAAAAGACAAGTATTTTAAAAAACATAATGTAAAAATTTCTAACGACTAATTAAATATTATTAAATGTGTAACTTGCTTTAATATTGAATGCAACTTTGGAGAACTTTTCAAACCTTCAAACAACTTAGTTGAAAATATACAAAGTTCAAAATTTTCATATGGTTAATCTTTGACCAATCTTTGAGCAAGCTTAGTAAAGAAACTAGAGGGACTAGTAACAAATTGAATTGTGGGTTCATATTAATTAGTTGCAATTTTATATAGAATACAAAGACAATAACGAATCAAAGGGAATTCCTAACAAATTGATCATATGAGTCGTTCTTTTGATACTGAGGTTAAGATAAACGCTTATCTAGTTGTTATTGTGGTTAGAGCCTGTAATTGAAAAAAGATAAAAAGTTGAAAATTTTGTCATTACAAACACCAAAAGTTATACCATTACTAAATATTAGAAGGATGCACAAATTTGACTCTAATTGCCTTCAGGCAAAGTATTTTGACATAGTGGACCCAAATTTGAATATTTAAAATGTTTGACATATGCAACAAGATGCTATAAAGGATGTATATGAGAGTAGCATGTGTTCATAAGTTGAAGACTTTAAAAAAAAATCTAGTTCAAGAATTACATGACGTGTGACGACTCCCAAATTACTACCATTTATATATTTATTTTTATATTCTTACATTTATTACTCTAATATCCAGAATGGTTTTCAACTTTATTTCTCTTGCACTGGTATTAGGATTGCTATTTGTAGATATTCCTCTCAATTGATATTTTAAGTTAGACTATGCTAATTTGGAAATTAAGGTCTTGAATATTCTTTCAAACTAGATTGGCCTTATATGTGCATGAGATGAGGCCTTCTATATATGTTAGATTGTGACCGTCATTATCTCTGTTGCCTTGGACTATAAGTGTTAAATTTTGACAATGTTAACCTCAATCAAGTTTAGTTCTAATTTTCTTTTTAAGTCAAATTTATTGTTTAAATTATTTTGTGCTTACTTGTTAATAGATAATTTAAAAATTAGTTTTAGAATGTATCTATTACTTTTGGCTATCCTTAGTTTGATCACAATCTCTCAATAATTGGCACAAATTTTCTTAGAAAAAGATACATATGTTGAACAATTTTAAGTGACATGATTTTAGAAGTCATTAGTAATAAGACCTATGGTCAAATTGATAATATCAACATCATTACTATGATGTTATTGATAACATGTATTATTTTAAACATTCAAAGAAATATATTATAATAAAAATAAATTATTATTTGAGTGATTGTCTATCTCACATTTTCTCTTTAATATTATGTATCTTATTTGGTTTATTTGGAATAGCATGTCATGCCCATATACAGTAATTTTAACTTTACAAATATTAGATATACATTCACACCTACTAATTATTAGAACATATTTTCTTAGTATTATGTATCCGAGTAGTAAATTGAACAAGCAGAACATGAACAAAACATATATATATATAAAAGCAAATAAATTAAAACGACAAATAATTCAGTTGTGATAAATTTGAAGATTTTTTGCAAGGTTAGAAAATACCAAAGATGGAGATTCTCACCCTTAGCATAATTTTTTTTTTTTAAATGATTGATCTATATACGAACACTACTACAACTGAAGAAATATATTCAAATGACAAATAATTCAGTTGTGATAAATTTGAAGAATTGAAGTTGAATATATTATGCTAATACAAACTATGCAGAATTAGATAGTGGTGAAAATTGCTCATACAATTAGAAAATTCTTCAATTTTAATTCAAGCATCCTGAAAAGATGGAGAATATGATGTAGCAAAATATTAGAGGATAAAGAGCAAGTATTAAAATATATGTATGTGTGTGTAGAGAGAGAGAGAAAGAGAGAGAGAGAGAGCTGTTTTCTTTTTCAAAACCTTAACTGATTAGCATCCAGGGTTATCATTTTTAAGCTTCAGCAAAAGTGTTTTGTGTAAGTTTAAAAATAAATAATCTATCTATTGTACAAAAGATGAATTTAATTCTTTCTTGTAAGCAATTGTCTCTGTTGCCTACATAAAATCAAGATTTTCCCATCTAAGTCTGATACTTCATTAATCAGGGTGAGAAATTGGCTAATTTGATTAACAAGATTATACTTCTCATTAATCAAATTGATAGAAATTTAATCTATTAACCAATGACTAATTGAAGAAAAACCTTTAGTTTAATTGAAAATTTAAAATTCATACAAAATTTTAAAATGCTTGCTACCTAAATCCTAATCTCTCGAACACAAAATGTAAAGCTTCAAACCTTTAAAGGTTTGGCAAAGGCAAGAAGTTCTCGTCGCCGGTCGACAGCGCCGCCCGCGCCCTGGCATTCAAATTCTCCTTCAGCTCCGTCAATGATGCTTGGAACTGCTCCAATTCCTCCAATCCCATTCCGTCAATAGCCGCCTCCCACCAGAACCCCCCGCCGCCGCTGTAGACCGCCGCCTTCGCTTCTTCAACGGCGGGCGCCTTCTTTCTCTCCTCCTCTATCTCCTTAAACGCCGCCGCGTAGCTGCGGTTGTACTCATCCGTCGTATGGTGGGCGGCGGCGGACCCCGGCGGCGGGCCTCCGGCGAGATACTGGTCGACGATGGCGTCGACGCTGGGATGCCCAAACGAGAAGAAATTGTTGCCGGGAGACTTGACGATGACGGCGATTTGGACGCCGCAGAGGACGCAGAGCTCGCCGGCTTTCTTGAACATTCCTGCCCGGCGCTTCGAGAAAGAAACCTGAAGATTGCTTTTCTGGTCGATCTTCTTGATGTCGATCTTTCGCCGGCCGGCGCTTCGCCGCCTCCCCTGGTTTGGTGTCCTGACCATGGTTGAATTGAGAGAAAAAAGGGGCGAGAATACAATGTGGCGGTGTGTTTGTCTTATAAAACAGCAAGGTAAAAATCTGACTAGGATGATTGGAAGTAACTAACCACTATCATTACATATACACTTTCCATTTTTCATTTATTATGTATTTATTATAAAACAAATATTTAGAAATATTTTGGGTTACTTGACTCATGTAAAAATATACCTTTATATTGTTGAATAATAAACATTAAAAAATCTTCTTATTCAATTTTAACATGGTATCAGCGCAAGTTGCGTTCAAAACTTAAATTTTCTTCTTCTTTTTCCCCTAACCTTCATTGCCACCGACCACTGTTTCTAAACACTCGTTGACACTGTGATCCCTTCAGCATCCCCTGCAGTTTGTGATTCTGATGGTGTCGTCGCCATCGTCTTTAGTGACTCAAAGAGCACACTAGTTCTTCTCTGTTCAAGCATCGTCTTCATTGTCTCCAGCATTTTAGAGCCCTAGCAGATAGCAGCGAATGACGCACGAAAAAAATTTTGATCGTTGGAAAACTTAATTTCAGAATGTAAATCGATTTCAGATCAAAGAGTTTATCTTAAAAGAATTTCAGATCCTTTGAAAACAAAATTTTGAATACTTGAAGATTAGTTGATCTAAAACCTTAAAAAAAAACTTACTTTGATCTAAAAGCCTTTGAATATCTCTGGATCAGAAAAGTTGTTGAAAAGCACTTGATCTGGAAACTTTAGAGGATTTCTCAATTTCAAAATTCTTTTGAATATTTCATCAAAGTTCTTTCTCTCTTTCTTTGTACTTTCTTTTCTCTTTTATAAAATGTTTGAGATTAGTACTATTTATAGAGTTTTTTTGAAATCATCCATTACTCCCAAAGATTCTTAAAATTCATTTCCAAATATTTTGAAATAAATATGTTTAAAAACATAGTTTAAAAAATCTTCTATTTTTAAGCCCTTTTTATTTATTAAAAAAATACTTTTTAGAGTATATATGTTTTAAAAAAATATTTTTGATTTTCCAAATATTTTGAAATAAATATGTTTAAAAACTTCATTATTTCAAAAAATTTTCTTTTGTTAAACCCTTTCTTTTTATGGATTTAAGAAATATTCTTTAGAGTATATATATAAAAACATATTTTTGAATTTTTATGAGCTTCAAATTTCTTTATACTTAAGATTTACTTTGAATTACTTACATTTAAGAATATCCTTAAAAGTATAATCTAGTCTTCAAAACTTGTTCTTTTACCATCTTTGTAGTTGCATTCTTTCCTTTGAGTTTTTTACAATATGACTTCATTCTTCAAGCTCTTTGTAATCTATGAACTTTCTTATACATTTGAACTCTATTATTTTCCTGAACACTTTTACTTGAAACATATTAAATATATCATTTGATTTGTTATCATCAAAATAAGAATTGTAAGCCTTATTAAGCCAACAAACCTCTCCTCAGGGACCTCCATGATGTTTCAAGAAATTTAGGAATCTCTCTTGAGGTTTGCCATAAAAACATATATCTTCCTTTTTGTTTTACAAAAAGACAAGTATTTTAAAAAACATAATGTAAAAATTTCTAACAACTAATTAAATATTATTAAATGTGTAACTTGCTTTAATATTGAATGCAACTTTGGAGAACTTTTCAAACCTTCAAACAACTTAGTTGAAAATATACAAAGTTCAAAATTTTCATATGGTTAATCTTTGACCAATCTTTGAGCAAGCTTAGTAAAGAAACTAGAGGGACTAGTAACAAATTGAATTGTGGGTTCATATTAATTAGTTGCAATTTTATATAGAACACAAAGACAATAACGAATCAAAGGGAATTCCTAACAAATTGATCATATGAGTCGTTCTTTTGATACTGAGGTTAAGATAAACGCTTATCTAGTTGTTATTGTGGTTAGAGCTTGTAATTGAAAAAAGATAAAAAGTTGAAAATTTTGTCATTACAAACACCAAAAGTTATACCATTACCAAATATTAGAAGGATGCACAAATTTGACTCTAATTGTCTTCAGGCAAAGTATTTTGACATAGTGGACCCAAATTTGAATATTTAAAATGTTTGACATATGCAATAAGATGCTATAAAGGATGTATATGAGAGTAGCATGTGTTCATAAGTTGAAGACTTAAAAAAAAAAATCTAGTTCAAGAATTACATGACGTGTGACGACTCCCAAATTACTACCATTTATTTATTTATTTTTATATTCTTACATTTATTACTCTAATATCCAGAATGGTTTTCAACTTTATTTCTCTTGCAATGTTATTAGGATTGCTATTTGTAGATATTCCTCTCAATTGATATTTTAAGTTAGGCTATGCTAATTTGGAAATTAAGGTCTTGAATATTCTTTCAAACTAGATTGGCCTTATACGTGCATGAGATGAGGCCTTCTATATATGTTAGATTGTGACAATCATTATCTCTGTTGTCTTGGACTACAAGTGTTAAATTTTGACAATGTTAACCTCAATGAAGTTTAGTTCTAATTTTCTTTTTAAGTCAAATTTACTGTTTAAATTATTTTGTGCTTACTTGTTAATAGATAATTTAAAAATTAGTTTTAGAATGTATCTATTACTTTTGGCTATCCTTAGTTTGATCACAATCTCTCAATAATTGCCACAAATTTTCTTAGAAAAAGATACATATGTTGAACAATTTTAAGTGACATGGTTTTAAAAGTCATTAGTAATAAGACCTATGGTCAAATTGATAATATCAACATCATTACTATGATGTTATTGATAACATATATTGTTTTAAACATTCAAAGAAATATATTATAATAAAAATAAATTATTATTTGAGTGATTGTCTATCTCACATTTTCTCTTTAATATTATGTATCTTATTTGGTTTATTTGGAATAGCATGTCATGCCCATATACAGTAATTTTAACTTTACAAATATTAGATATACATTCACACCTACTAATTATTAGAACATATTTTCTTAGTATTATGTATCCGAGTAGTAAATTGAACAGGCAGAACA
The DNA here is from genome assembly GCF_029873635.1 of Malania oleifera. NCBI lineage: Eukaryota > Viridiplantae > Streptophyta > Magnoliopsida > Santalales > Ximeniaceae > Malania > Malania oleifera. The sequence continues at coordinate 61,961,140 of NC_080425.1, forward strand.
TGAACAAAATATATATATAAAAAAGAAAATAAATTAAAACGACAAATAATTCAGTTATGATAAATTTGAAGATTTTTCGCAAGGTTAGAAAATACCAAAGATGGAGATTCTCACCCATAGCATAATTTTTTTTTAAATGATTGATCTATATACGAACACTACTACAACTGAAGAAATATATTCAAACGACAAATAATTCAATTGTGATAAATTTGAAGAATTGAAGTTGAATATATTATGCTAATACAAACTATGCAGAATTAGATAGTGGTGAAAATTGCTCATACAATTAGAAAATTCTTCAATTTTAATTCAAGCATCCTGAAAAGATGGAGAATATGATGTAGCAAAATATCAGAGGATAAAGAGCAAGTTTTAAAATATATATATATATGTGTGTGGAGAGAGAGAGAGAGAGAGAGAGAGCTGTTTTTTTTTTCAAAACCTTAACTGATTAGCATCCAGGGTTTATCATTTTTAAGCTTCAGAAAAAGTATTTTGTGCAAGTTTAAAAATAAATAATCTATCTATTGTACAAAAGATGAATTTAATTCTTTCTTATAAGCAATTTTCTCTGTTGCCTACATAAAATCAAGATTTTTCCATCTAAGTTTGAAACTTCATTAATTAGGGTGAGAAATTGGCTAATTTGATTAACAAGATTATACTTCTCATTAACCAAATTGATAGAAATTTAATCTATTAACCAATGACTAATTGAAGAAAAACCTTTAGTTTAATTGAAAATTTAAAATTCATACAAAATTTTAAAATGCTTGCTAAATCTCTCGAACACAAAATGTAAAGCTTCAAACCTTTAAAGGTTTGGCAAAGGCAAGAAGTTCTCGTCGCCGGTCGACAGCGCCGCCAGCGGCCTGGCATTCAAATTCTCCTTCAGCTCCGTCAATGATGCTTGGAACTGCTCCAATTCCTCCAATCCCATTCCGTCAATAGCCGCCTCCCACCAGAACCCCCCGCCGCCGCCGTAGACCGCCGCCTTCGCTTCTTCAACGGCGGGCGCCTTCTTTCTCTCCTCCTCTATCTCCTTAAACGCCGCCGCGTAGCTCCGGTTGTACTCATCCGTCGGATGGTGGGCGGCGGCGGACCCCGGCGGCGGGCCTCCGGCGAGATACTGGTCGACGATGGCGTCGACGCTGGGATGCCCAAACGAGAAGAAATTGTTGCCGGGAGACTTGACGACGACGGCGATTTGGACGCCGCAGAGGACGCAGAGCTCGCCGGCTTTCTTGAACATTCCTGCCCGGCGCTTCGAGAAAGAAACTTGAAGATTGCTTTTCTGGTCGATCTTCTTGATGTCGATCTTTCGCCGGCCGGCGCTTCGCCGCCTCCCCTGTTTTGGTGTCCTGACCATGGTTGAATTGAGAGAAAAAAGGGGCGAGAATACAATGTGGCGGTGTGTTTGTCTTATAAAACAGCAAGGTAAAAATCTGACTAGGATGATTGGAAGTAACTAACCACTATCATTACATATACACTTTCCATTTTTCATTTATTATGTATTTATTATAAAACAAATATTTAGAAATATTTTGGGTTACTTGACTCATGTAAAAATATACCTTTATATTGTTGAATAATAAACATTAAAAAATCTTCTTATTCAATTTTAACATGGTATCAGCGCAAGTTGCGTTCAAAACTTAAATTTTCTTCTTCTTTTTCCCCTAACCTTCATTGCCACCGACCACTGTTTCTAAACACTCGTTGACACTGTGATCCCTTCAGCATCCCCTGCAGTTTGTGATTCTGATGGTGTCGTCGCCATCGTCTTTAGTGACTCAAAGAGCACACTAGTTCTTCTCTGTTCAAGCATCGTCTTCATTGTCTCCAGCATTTTAGAGCCCTAGCAGATAGCAGCGAATGACGCACGAAAAAAATTTTGATCGTTGGAAAACTTAATTTCAGAATGTAAATCGATTTCAGATCAAAGAGTTTATCTTAAAAGAATTTCAGATCCTTTGAAAACAAAATTTTGAATACTTGAAGATTAGTTGATCTAAAACCTTAAAAAAAAACTTACTTTGATCTAAAAGCCTTTGAATATCTCTGGATCAGAAAAGTTGTTGAAAAGCACTTGATCTGGAAACTTTAGAGGATTTCTCAATTTCAAAATTCTTTTGAATATTTCATCAAAGTTCTTTCTCTCTTTCTTTGTACTTTCTTTTCTCTTTTATAAAATGTTTGAGATTAGTACTATTTATAGAGTTTTTTTGAAATCATCCATTACTCCCAAAGATTCTTAAAATTCATTTCCAAATATTTTGAAATAAATATGTTTAAAAACATAGTTTAAAAAATCTTCTATTTTTAAGCCCTTTTTATTTATTAAAAAAATACTTTTTAGAGTATATATGTTTTAAAAAAATATTTTTGATTTTCCAAATATTTTGAAATAAATATGTTTAAAAACTTCATTATTTCAAAAAATTTTCTTTTGTTAAACCCTTTCTTTTTATGGATTTAAGAAATATTCTTTAGAGTATATATATAAAAACATATTTTTGAATTTTTATGAGCTTCAAATTTCTTTATACTTAAGATTTACTTTGAATTACTTACATTTAAGAATATCCTTAAAAGTATAATCTAGTCTTCAAAACTTGTTCTTTTACCATCTTTGTAGTTGCATTCTTTCCTTTGAGTTTTTTACAATATGACTTCATTCTTCAAGCTCTTTGTAATCTATGAACTTTCTTATACATTTGAACTCTATTATTTTCCTGAACACTTTTACTTGAAACATATTAAATATATCATTTGATTTGTTATCATCAAAATAAGAATTGTAAGCCTTATTAAGCCAACAAACCTCTCCTCAGGGACCTCCATGATGTTTCAAGAAATTTAGGAATCTCTCTTGAGGTTTGCCATAAAAACATATATCTTCCTTTTTGTTTTACAAAAAGACAAGTATTTTAAAAAACATAATGTAAAAATTTCTAACAACTAATTAAATATTATTAAATGTGTAACTTGCTTTAATATTGAATGCAACTTTGGAGAACTTTTCAAACCTTCAAACAACTTAGTTGAAAATATACAAAGTTCAAAATTTTCATATGGTTAATCTTTGACCAATCTTTGAGCAAGCTTAGTAAAGAAACTAGAGGGACTAGTAACAAATTGAATTGTGGGTTCATATTAATTAGTTGCAATTTTATATAGAACACAAAGACAATAACGAATCAAAGGGAATTCCTAACAAATTGATCATATGAGTCGTTCTTTTGATACTGAGGTTAAGATAAACGCTTATCTAGTTGTTATTGTGGTTAGAGCTTGTAATTGAAAAAAGATAAAAAGTTGAAAATTTTGTCATTACAAACACCAAAAGTTATACCATTACCAAATATTAGAAGGATGCACAAATTTGACTCTAATTGTCTTCAGGCAAAGTATTTTGACATAGTGGACCCAAATTTGAATATTTAAAATGTTTGACATATGCAATAAGATGCTATAAAGGATGTATATGAGAGTAGCATGTGTTCATAAGTTGAAGACTTAAAAAAAAAAATCTAGTTCAAGAATTACATGACGTGTGACGACTCCCAAATTACTACCATTTATTTATTTATTTTTATATTCTTACATTTATTACTCTAATATCCAGAATGGTTTTCAACTTTATTTCTCTTGCAATGTTATTAGGATTGCTATTTGTAGATATTCCTCTCAATTGATATTTTAAGTTAGGCTATGCTAATTTGGAAATTAAGGTCTTGAATATTCTTTCAAACTAGATTGGCCTTATACGTGCATGAGATGAGGCCTTCTATATATGTTAGATTGTGACAATCATTATCTCTGTTGTCTTGGACTACAAGTGTTAAATTTTGACAATGTTAACCTCAATGAAGTTTAGTTCTAATTTTCTTTTTAAGTCAAATTTACTGTTTAAATTATTTTGTGCTTACTTGTTAATAGATAATTTAAAAATTAGTTTTAGAATGTATCTATTACTTTTGGCTATCCTTAGTTTGATCACAATCTCTCAATAATTGCCACAAATTTTCTTAGAAAAAGATACATATGTTGAACAATTTTAAGTGACATGGTTTTAAAAGTCATTAGTAATAAGACCTATGGTCAAATTGATAATATCAACATCATTACTATGATGTTATTGATAACATATATTGTTTTAAACATTCAAAGAAATATATTATAATAAAAATAAATTATTATTTGAGTGATTGTCTATCTCACATTTTCTCTTTAATATTATGTATCTTATTTGGTTTATTTGGAATAGCATGTCATGCCCATATACAGTAATTTTAACTTTACAAATATTAGATATACATTCACACCTACTAATTATTAGAACATATTTTCTTAGTATTATGTATCCGAGTAGTAAATTGAACAGGCAGAACATGAACAAAATATATATATAAAAAAGAAAATAAATTAAAACGACAAATAATTCAGTTATGATAAATTTGAAGATTTTTCGCAAGGTTAGAAAATACCAAAGATGGAGATTCTCACCCATAGCATAATTTTTTTTTAAATGATTGATCTATATACGAACACTACTACAACTGAAGAAATATATTCAAACGACAAATAATTCAATTGTGATAAATTTGAAGAATTGAAGTTGAATATATTATGCTAATACAAAACTATGCAGAATTAGATAGTGGTGAAAATTGCTCATACAATTAGAAAATTCTTCAATTTTAATTCAAGCATCCTGAAAAGATGGAGAATATGATGTAGCAAAATATCAGAGGATAAAGAGCAAGTTTTAAAATATATATATATATGTGTGTGGAGAGAGAGAGAGAGAGAGAGAGAGCTGTTTTTTTTTTCAAAACCTTAACTGATTAGCATCCAGGGTTCATCATTTTTAAGCTTCAGAAAAAGTATTTTGTGCAAGTTTAAAAATAAATAATCTATCTATTGTACAAAAGATGAATTTAATTCTTTCTTATAAGCAATTTTCTCTGTTGCCTACATAAAATCAAGATTTTTCCATCTAAGTTTGAAACTTCATTAATTAGGGTGAGAAATTGGCTAATTTGATTAACAAGATTATACTTCTCATTAACCAAATTGATAGAAATTTAATCTATTAACCAATGACTAATTGAAGAAAAACCTTTAGTTTAATTGAAAATTTAAAATTCATACAAAATTTTAAAATGCTTGCTAAATCTCTCGAACACAAAATGTAAAGCTTCAAACCTTTAAAGGTTTGGCAAAGGCAAGAAGTTCTCGTCGCCGGTCGACAGCGCCGCCAGCGGCCTGGCATTCAAATTCTCCTTCAGCTCCGTCAATGATGCTTGGAACTGCTCCAATTCCTCCAATCCCATTCCGTCAATAGCCGCCTCCCACCAGAACCCCCCGCCGCCGCCGTAGACCGCCGCCTTCGCTTCTTCAACGGCGGGCGCCTTCTTTCTCTCCTCCTCTATCTCCTTAAACGCCGCCGCGTAGCTCCGGTTGTACTCATCCGTCGGATGGTGGGCGGCGGCGGACCCCGGCGGCGGGCCTCCGGCGAGATACTGGTCGACGATGGCGTCGACGCTGGGATGCCCAAACGAGAAGAAATTGTTGCCGGGAGACTTGACGACGACGGCGATTTGGACGCCGCAGAGGACGCAGAGCTCGCCGGCTTTCTTGAACATTCCTGCCCGGCGCTTCGAGAAAGAAACTTGAAGATTGCTTTTCTGGTCGATCTTCTTGATGTCGATCTTTCGCCGGCCGGCGCTTCGCCGCCTCCCCTGTTTTGGTGTCCTGACCATGGTTGAATTGAGAGAAAAAAGGGGTGAGAATACAATGTGGCGGTGTGTTTGTCTTATAAAACAGCAAGGTAAAAATCTGACTAGGCTGATTGGAAGTAACTAACCGCTATCATTACATATACACTTTCCATTTTTCATTTATTATGTATTTATTATAAAACAAATATTTAGAAATATTTTGGATTCCTTGACTCATGTAAAAATATACCCTTATATTGTTGAATAATAAATATAGAAAAATCTTCTTATTCAATTTTAACATGGTATCGGAGCAAATTGCGTTCAAAACTTAAATTTTCTTCTTCTTTTTTCCCTAACCTTCATTACCGCCGACCACTGTTTCTAAACACTCGTTGACACTGTGATCCCTTCAGCATCCCCTGCAGTTTGTGTTTAGTTTTCCGGTGTCATCTCATCGCCTCCGGCTGGTCCCATCCTCCTTCCGCCCAGTTGCCGATTCTGATGGCGTCGTCGCCATCTTCTTTAGTGACTCAGAGAGCACACTAGTTCTTCTCCGTTCAAGCGTCGTCTTCATTATCTCCAGCTTTTTAGAGCCCTAGCAGATAGCAGCGGATGATGTACCTCTCTCGCAATCCATCTCTCTCTACCACTGACCCGACCTTACTTCTTGACGGTCGTCACCAATTCCACGACGTCTTCTCCGACGAAGAGCAGCAGCAACAATTCTCCCGTTCCTCCATAAGCTCTTAGTTTTGGCTCACCGGTTCTTAGTTCCAGTTGTCTTCTCCAACGCTCTGTTCATTTTGCTCTTTGGTTTCTGGTGGCAACTCTACCCTTCTCTCGTCATTTCTCAGCCTCCGGCATTCGCTCAAGCTCGTTTGTCGTTCACTCAACCTCTCTGGAAGTCTCTGGTCAACTCTCAACCTCATCTTCTCCTGTAGTTCTCCAGCGTCTCCATTTTTTCTCCAATCTGTGTGCTCTCTCTATTTTTTTTTCGGCTATCTTGTAGTTTCTCAACATCTTAGTTCTTAGTCCTGGTTGGTGCATCTCCGGCGCTATCTGGTTCTCAGCTTTTCCCATCTTCTCAACTAATTTTCTCCAGTATCACCGGTGCTCGCAGCAGTTTCTTCGGAGCTCTGTTATCCTCTCTGGCGTGTTTCAAACTCGCATGCATGTGGTCCTCTCTCGGCTGCATCTCTATTTATCGGCATCTTTCCATAGTTCTCTCTCGGCTCTCTAACGCAGCAGTCATTGGCGTCATTATTCCGATCATCTCCTCTAGGCGTCTCAGTTCATCTCTATCTCTCCAGTGACCTCTGGGTAGTCTCCAGCCAGACCTGCCTTCTCCGACCTCATCCCAGTGCACCATTCATTCTCCGACGTCATATATGTTCTTCGACATTCTTATATTAATCAATTGCTGAATTTGCCTTTCCGTTATTATGGTGAGATTATCAAATCGAAGGTTTACATATTTTTTGGCCGTCACAAAGATTGATTTGACTTGATTTGGCGGTTTGATTAATCTAAACTGATATGACATTATGTCCAACATCACATCTGGTTCTTCAATGACTACAAATACTGTCACAGGTTCTTCAATTTCTTTTGAGATTGCTGTTCCTGGTCTCACCAGCGAACAATATCGTTAACTCTTGGATCTTTTATCGCTCTTAAACACCAATTCTGCCAATTTTGCTGGTAACCTTGCGTCTTGTCATTCTGCGTTCCTTTTCTAATACTGAATGAATTATTGATTCAAGTGCCTCCGATAATATGACTTCCAATTTGTCCTTTTTTTCTAATTCACTCTTCTTAATCAGCTATGCCCCATTAAGCTTTCAAATGGTGACATTGTTTCTTTTACTCATATTGGCACTATGCGTTTTTGTCCTACTTTCTCTTTTTAATGTTCTTTATGTGTATTTATTTAAATTTAATTTATTGTCCATCAGCAAACTTACCACTGATCTCAATTGCGTTGTCATATTTTTTTTCCTATCTTTTGTGTTTTTTAGGACCTATCAACGAGCAGGATGATTGAAATGTGTGAAGTACGGGATAGACTTTACCACTATAAACCTCCCTCCGCCTCAGTTTTCCACTCTCAGCTTGTTCTGACACTACTCTTTGGCATCAACGTCTTGGTCATCCTTCTATTTCAAGTATTCCAAAAACTTTAAATATTTCTTGTTCTCATTTGCCTTGTAATGTTTGTACTAGAGTAAAATACACTTGTTTACCTTTTTCTTTAAATACAAATAAGAGCACATTTTATTTTAATCAGATTTATCGGATATATGAGGTGGTTATCCTACAACATCACTCTCTGGTGCACATTATTTTTTAACAATTGTGGATGACTACTCGTGTGCTACATAGGTCTATCTTATGCGCATTAAATCTAATAATTTCACTTGCCTTAAAATTTTTCGTGCCATGGTCAAAAATCATTTCAATTGCACTATTAAGCACGTACGCACTGATAATGGTCGAGAATTTCTATCCACCCTGCTTCAAACTTTTTTCCATGATCAAGGCTTTTTTCACGAGCACACATGTGTGGATACACCTCAGCAGAATGGTGTTGTCGTGCGTAAACATCGCCATCTTCTTAATGTGACTCGATGTTTACGTTTTCAAGCTAATCTTTCCATCTATTTTTGGGGCAAATGCATTCTCACAACCACATATTAAATTAACCGCACTTCTTCACCCAGCCTCAATCATAAGTCCCTTTATGAACTTCTTTTTCAGAAACCACCATCGTATACACACTTGTGAGTGTTTGGGTGCTTGTACTATGCCCAAACCGCTCACCAACATCGCGATAAATTCTCTCCTTGTGCTCTTCGATGTGTTTTTTTCGGTTATCCTGCTCATCATAAGGTTTATCGTGTATACGATCTTGAAAACAAAAAAATTTTCATCTCCCATGATGTCACCTTTGAAGAAAATGTTTTTCCCTATCATCTCATACCTCCAACTCCTACATCTTCTCCCGTCCTTTTCCTTCCTATTCCTGATATACACCCTTCCTACACTTTACCTACTCAGTAAACCACACCTTCCCCTGGCCCCTCACCTCTCTCTCCTTCTCCCTTGGTATCCTCATTGACACCCTCACCCTCACCCCCTTCCCCACCACCCCCTCCACCCATCTCTTCACGGCCCAAACGAGCCATCACACATCCCTCTTACTTGGATGAATTTGCCCTATTTTACCAAAGTCCTCCACAACTTCACAAGTATATAGTTTTGTATACCCTAATTATATATTTAATTTTGATACAAAATTATACAATTCAAAAGTATACACTAAAATTTTGCAATAGGTATTTTTTTTTTATTTAATCTAGCATTGATAAAATCTTACAATTAATTTTTTTTTTAAAATAATCAATTCGTAGAAAATTAGAACTGAGATGCAACCATATTTTTGAAATCATCAAACCTCTCATTTGACTTGTCTTTATGATAAAAGATACTAACCATAGTGCTTAATGCAGGTTTATGTTTGTAGAAAGTTTTCAAATAAAAGAGTGAACATTCACGTATCTCATTTCACTTTAATTATAACAATATTTTGATTAGATAGAATACTTAATGACAACAATTTAGATTAGTATAACATGTATATTGGTGTGTATATTTAAACCACATATTGTTCAACACGTAAATTAGATATTAAGACATGTTCCTAATTAATTCAAAATTAATATTTTACGATGAAGCCATATTAAGAGAAAATAGTTTAATTTTAAAGCTAAACAACACATATAAGTTGGTTTCACACAATCTTTTGATAGTTTAAATCCAAAAGTACATAGGAAAAGAGATGAATCCACCATAGAACAAAAGAAATCTCCAATAACAAACTTGAAAAAAAAAATTTGGATGATTAAAGTAGAAGATTTTTCGCAAGACTAGAAAATACCAAAGATGAAGATTCTCACCCTTAGCATAATTTTTTTTTTTTTTTAAAATGATTGATCTATATACAAACACTACTACAACTGAAGAAATACATTCAAACGACAAATAATTTAGTTGTGTCCTCCTCTTTTATTAAAGTAGCTTTTACTTTATAGCTTTACTTTTACTTTACGTCAGACATCTGCTTTTGAGAAAACAAGTTGTGCTTATGCATTAGCTTTTGCTTGCCTATTTAAGATAACTCTGACCCTTATGTTAGGAGAGGGAAAATTAAGAAGCATTAATATAAGTTTGTTCAGTTCAAGAAATCTCTCTCTTTGAATCTTTCTTTTTATTCCAAACACTAGAGTGTGATGGTTGAAGTTCTAAGGAAGCCTAAGGAAGCTCGTTGGAAGGAGAGCTCGTAGAGGTTCCACATAGACACCAAGCTCCCTAATGGGAAACGAAAGGTTACCTGTTACAACTTTGAACAGGATTGCAGAAAGAAATCAGGAAAATGTAATAAACTTGTTATTAATTAATTTTTCTTTCCCCCTTAGTCACTCTAATCTCAGTTTTGAGTCTAGTAAGGATTCGTGAGAAATTGGTATCAGAGCCCGTGTTCTAAATCAGTGTTTCTCAGGAAGAGAAATATGGTATTATGATCAGCAGAAGAGATAGAGAACAGGGGTCACTTTTTTATCAAAAGGCTGAGAGAGAGAGAGGGAGATTCTTTTCAAAACCTTATCTTATTAGCATGGAGGGTTAATCATTTTTAAGCTTCAGAAAAAGTGTTTTGTGCAAGTTCAAAAATAAATAATCTATCTATCGTACAAAAGATGAATTTAATTTTTTCTTGTAAGCAATCTTCTCTCTTGCCTACATAAAATCAAGATATTCCCATCTAAGTTTGAAACTTCATTAATGGGTGCGAAATTGGCTAATTTGATTAACAAGATTATAATTCTCATCAACCAAATTGATAGAAATTTAATCTATTAACCAATGACAAATTGACGAAAAATCTTTAGTTTAATTGAAAATTTAAAATTCATACAAAATTTTAAAATGCTTGCTAAATCTCTCGAACACAAAATGTAAAGCTTCAAACCTTTAAAGGTTTGGCAAAGGCAAGAAGTTCTCGTCGCCGGTCGACAGCGCCGCCAGCGGCCTGGCATTCAAATTCTCCTTCAGCTCCGTCAATGATGCTTGGAACTGCTCCAATTCCTCCAATCCCATTCCGTCAATAGCCGCCTCCCACCAGAACCCCCCGCCGCCGCCGTAGACCGCCGCCTTCGCTTCTTCAACGGCGGGCGCCTTCTTTCTCTCCTCCTCTATCTCCTTAAACGCCGCCGCGTAGCTGCGGTTGTACTCATCCGTCGTATGGTGGGCGGCGGCGGACCCCGGCGGCGGGCCTCCGGCGAGATACTGGTCGACGATGGCGTCGACGCTGGGATGCCCAAACGAGAAGAAATTGTTGCCGGGAGACTTGACGATGACGGCGATTTGGACGCCGCAGAGGACGCAGAGCTCGCCGGCTTTCTTGAACATTCCTGCCCGGCGCTTCGAGAAAGAAACCTGAAGATTGCTTTTCTGGTCGATCTGCTTGATCTCGATCTTTTGGCGGCCGGCGCTTCGCCGCCTCCCCTGGTTTGGTGTCCTGACCATGGTTGAAGAATTGAGAGAAAAAAGGGGTAAGAATATAATGTGGCGGTGTGTTTGTCTTAAAACAGCAAGGTAAAAATCTGACTAGGATGATTGTCAGTAACTAATCACTATCATTACATATATACTTTCCTGTTTTTATTTATTGTGTATTTATTATAGAACAAATATTTAGGAATAATTTGAAATCCTTGACTTATGATTAAAAATACCCTTATATTGTTAAATAATAAATATAAAAAAATCCCCTTATTCAATTTTAACATGGTATCAAGCAAGTTGCGGTCAAAACCTAATTTTTTTTTCCTTCTTCCATAACCTTCATTGCCGCCACCTACTGTTTCTGAACACACGCTAACACCGTTATCCCTTCGGCATCCTTTGCAGTTTGTGCTTAGTTTTTCGGCATCGTCTCATTGCCTCTGGCTGGTCCCATCGTCCTTCCACTCGGCTGCCGGTTCTGACGACATTGTCGTCATCGTCTTCAGTGACTCAGAGAGCACACTGGTTCTTCTCCGTTCAGGCATTGTCTTCATCGTCTCCGGCTTCTCAGAGCCCTAGAAGACAGTAGTGAAAGGTGTACCTCTCTCGCAATCCATCTCTCTCTGCCGCAGACTTGACCTTGCTTCTCGACAGTCGTCACTAACCCGACAATGTCTTCTCCGGTAAAGAGCAGTAGCAACAGTTCTCTCATTCCTCCATTGACTCTCAGTTTTGGCTCATTGGTTCTTAGTTTCGATTGTCTTCTCCGATGCTTTGCTCGTTTTGCTCTCTGATTTTCAGTGGCAACTCTGCCCTTCTCTCGTTGTTTCTTAGCCTCCGGCGTTCGCTCAGGCCCGTTTGTCGTTTGCTCAACCTCTCCGGCAGTCTCTCGTCAACTCTATACCTCATCTTCTCCGGCAGTTCTCTAGCGTCTCCATTTTTTTGGCAATCTGTATGCTCTCTGTTTTTTTTTTTTTTTCAGTTGTCTTGCAGTTTCTTAACATCTCAGTTCTCAGTCTCGGCTAGTGCATTTCCGGCACTCTCTGGTTCTCAGTTTTTCCCATTATCTCGACTAGTTTTCTCCAATATCACCGGTGCTCGCAGTAGTTTCTTTGGAGCTCTGTTATCCTCTCTAGCATGTTTCAGACTTGCATGCATGTGGTCCTCTCTCGGCTGCATCTCTGTTTACCGGAATCTTTCCACAGTTCTCTCTCGGCTCTCTCGCACAACAGTCGCCGGCGTCATCGTTTCGATCATCTCCTCTAGGCGTCTTAGTTCATCTCTGTCTCTCCAGTGACCTCTGGGTAGTCTCCAGCTAGACCTGCCTTCTCCAGCCTCATCCTAGTTCATCGTTCATCCTCCGGCGTTGTATATGTTCTCCGGTATTCTCATATTAAACAATCGCTAAATTTTCCTTTCTGTTCTTACAGCGAGATTATCAAATCAAAGGTTACATTTTTTTTTGCCATCATAGAGATCGGATCTGACTCGATTTAGCAGTTTAATTCATCTAAACTGATATGACATTATGTCCAACATCACATTTGATTCTTCAATGGCTGCAAATACTGTCACAAGTTCTTCAACTTCTCCTGAGATTGCTGTTCCTGGTCTCACCAGTGAACAATATCGTCAACTCTTGGATCTTTTATCGCTCTCGAACACCAACTTTGCCAATTTTGCTGGTAACCTTACTTCTTGTCATTCTGCTTTCTTTTTCTAATACTAAATGGATTGTTGATTTAGGTGCCTCCGATCATATGACTTCCAATTTGTCTTCGTTTGCTAATATTACTTTCCTTAATCAACCATGCCCCATTAAGCTTCCAAATGGTGACATTGTTTCTGTTACTCATACCGACATTATGTGTTTTTCTCCTACTTTCTCTCTTTTTGATGTTCTTTATGTGCCTTCATTTAAATTTAATTTATTATCCATTAGCAAACTTACCACTGATCTCTATTGTGTTGTTATATTTTTTTCCCACCTTTTGTGTTTTTTAGGACCTATCAATGAGGAGGCTGATTGGAACGTATGAAGTACGTGATAGACTTTACCACTATAAACCTCCCTCTGGCAAGGACACTAACTGCCGACGTCACACGCTCCATGCATCTGCACGCGTCTTCCTCGCCTGACTGGTGAGATCTGACCCAGACACCCAATCCGTGACCTGGCCCAGCAACCAGCAACCTATAACCAGCCTTGTGAAGATGACCCAACCCAGCACCAGACCCTCTATTATGACCTGACCCGAGCGACTGACCCATGTCTAGACACCGACACGCAACAGGCCTAGAAAATGCCATATGGCTCTAAGGGCGTTCATTGACGTTGTCTTTTGGCTATTAAGTCAAACCGGTTAAGAAAGTTTCTTTTAGCTAATTCAGTGTCATTTGGACCGGTTCTTTGTAACCCAAAACTGGTTCCTAAGGTTTTTTTTTACCTTTTGAATACATTGGTGGCATCAGATTTGCTAAAATCAATCTCTCTTACTCTGTTTTTTGATGTATTAAACCCGATGGCGAACGGTGCTACCCAAACGGTCATTCCAAAGTTGATACAGGAGAATTATGACAATTGGTCTATTTATATGAGAGCCCTTCTAGGTGCTGAGGATGTCATGGACATTGTTGAAGATGGGTACAGAGAAAGCCCATAAAAAAAAGGTGAAGCAACTATATCTAAGGCTCAAAGAAAGTTCTTGTGAGCCGATCGAAAGAAGGATTGTAAGGCGAAGTCCATAATCTACCAAGGCCTTGATGAGGCCACGTTCGAAATCATCACTTCCTCCAAGACATCTAAAGAAGTTTGAGACTCTCTTCATCGAACACACAAAGGTGCAGACAAAGTGAAGAAAATTTGTCTTCAAACATTGCGAGGTGATTTCGAATCTTTAAAAATGAAATCTATTGAATTTATTACTGACTACTATACACGAGTTATGGTAGTATCAAATCAATTGAGAAGAAATGGAGAGACTCTCAACGACGAGAGAATTTGTGAGAAAATTTTGCTTTCTTTGGATCCAAAATTTGATTATATATTTGTGACCATAGAAGAAACAAAAGATTAAGAAACCATGTCCGTAGAAGAACTTGTGTGCTAACTCCAAGCCCATGAGCAGAAATTCAACACAAAGAGTGAAGATAAAGCATTGGATCAAGCCCTCCAATCGAAGTTGTCCCTCACTACAAATAGATATGACAAAGGGGGGATGTCACAGCGAGGATGAGGATGAGGCTGAGGACCTTGTGGAAATTTTTTTGGAAATTTTGACTTTAGAGAAGGTGGCAGAGGTGGAAGAGGTCCCACTAGAGAAGGATGCAATCAACAAAACTATGTCCCACGAGGTAGAGGATAATGAAGAAGAGGGGGATACAATAACCGTCCGAACGTAGACAAGAGAAACGTTCAGTGCTACAACTACCACAAGTACAGACACTACACTAATGAGTGCAAACGTAATCCCAAAAATCACGAACTAAATGAAAATGCTAACTTTGCAGAAAAGGGGAAAGCTGAAGGAGAATTGTTGATGCTGATGGCACACATTTCAACCCACCAGGACCAAAATGTTTGGTACCTTGAATCTAGAGCCAACAATCACATGATTGGAAGAAAGAATCTATTTAATGAACTTGATGAGAAAGTTCAGGGAGAGATATCATTTGTTGATCTCTCTAAAGTCCTAGTTCGAGGAAGGGGAAATATCCTAATCTAGAGGAAGGATAGAGACCATGCTTTTATCTCCAACGTGTACTATATGCCAGCCATGAAGACTAATATACTTAGTCTTGGACAGCTTGTGGAGAAAGATTACCAAATTAGCCTCAAAGATAAGCAGGTGGTGATAATAGACGATCAAGATAAGCTCGTTACTTGAGAATAAATGGCAAAGAATTGAATGTTTTCGCTCTCCATTCAACATGATATGCCAAGGTGTTTAAGCGCTATCATCAAAGACAAAGACTTACAATGACATCTCAGGTGCGGACATCTTAACTTTGAAAGTTTGAAACAGTTGGGAAGCAAGAAGATAGTAAAAGGCTTACCCAACATCCACCACCTAAATGTGATATGTGAAGGTTGTGTTCTGAGCAAGCAACACAAAAACAGTTTTGGAAAGCAAGCCAACTATAGATCTACCATGCCACTCCAGTTAGTACACACATACGTGTGTGGTCCATTAATGCCGTTTTCAAATGGACAGAATCGATACTTCCTTACCTTCATTGATGATTATAGTAGGAATAGTTGGATCTACTTCCTAAAAAGGAAGTCAGAGGTGTTCGACAAGCTCAAAGAGTTCAAAGCCCTTGTGGAGAAATAGAGTAGCCATCACATTAAGTCACTCTGATCAGACCAAAGAGGAGAGTACAAGGACGAAACTTTCCTAAAATTCCTTAGGCAACAAGGGATTCAAAAACAATTCACACCGGCCCACACTCCCCAATTGAATGGTGTAGTTGAGAGGAAAAATTGCACGATCCTTAACATGGCTAGGAGCATGTTAAAGGATAAGAATGTGCCTAAGAGTTTTTGGGCAGAAGCAGTATCATGTGCAATTTATCTGCTTAACAGGTGTCTTATGAAGAGTCTTGATACAAAGACACCACATGAAGCCTGAGGTACTCACAAGCCCAGTGTGAGTCATCTTAGAGTGTTTGGCTCCATAGCCTATGCCCATATCCCAAAGGCAAGAAGGACAAAGTTGGAAGATAAAAGGAGAGAAATATATCCTTGTTGGATACAGTGATAGCACCATGGGATATCGAATCTACAATCCCATCAACAAGAAAGTCATTCACAACTAGGATGTCATTTTCGAAGAAAATAAATTTTGGAAGTGGGCCCAGGCTGAATCTTCCAAAGATGCGAAATTGTCGCTTAAAGGAGAAGAACTCACACAAACAAGAGAAGTGGCTATCGAGTCACAAGTTTCTGAATTGCAGACACCTCCACACAGTTCAGCACAGAGAAATGAATCTCCATCACCAATTGAACGTGAAATCTCAGATATGAGGCCTAGAGGAGCTCGTAATCTAGCTGATTTGTATGAAAATACAGAACCAATAGAATATTATGTTACACTATATTGTCTATTATTGAACAGCGACCCAATTAGCTTTGAAGAGGCCATGAAGAAGACAGATGGAGAAAAACGATGGATGAGGAGTGTTGACTCTACGAGTCCAATCTTGTTTTGATAATGATAAATCACTTGATATTTGATCTGTGCATTGAGTTTGTGAACATGACTTACACTAAGCATGCATGAAAAGTTAACAAATCTTGGCAAGATCCATGGAACTCAAAGAGTACGAGAATCAAGATGCAAGCGGCAAAGTTCAAGAATATCTTAGGAAAAGGGTATTTTGAACTCATGTACTTACATTTTCGTATGATTTAATTTGAGGCTCATTATAACTTAGAATGGTTTTAGGATTCATGCATTTCATGTACATCATTAGGAAACTCTCATGGACCTTGAAATGTTTTCAAAATCATGAAAAATATGTTTTATGAAAGACCCAAGAAAAGGAGCCAAGCAGATCTTTAATGAGAAATGAAAATTTGAGAAAATTGGGACTTCGGTTGCCTGAACTCAAACCTTAGGCGCCTGAAGAATTTCTTCGGTTGCCTGAAGATTAAGTTCAGTAGCCTGAAGAATTAAATAGAGAAGACAGAACCTGACCGAGGCTCTTCAGTCGCCTGACCTTGGAACCTCAGGTGCCTGAAGTCACCACTTCGGTTGCCTGACCCTGTATTCCAACATGATTTTTCAAGGCTTAAGGAACTTTGGTCGCCTGGACCTTTACCCTCAAGCATCTGAAGTCTCGGGGGTGCTAAAAACCATATTTTTATTAAGTGAACTCGCGAGCTATCTGATTGATCCAACGGCTGAGATCAATCCTAGGGGTCATTTAGTATATATATATATATATATATATATATATATATATATATATATATATATATATATTAAATGTCTAAACCCTAGAAGTAAGCAAAGACACACAACAAGAAAAATATACATCTTATTGCAAGACTTGAACCTTAGAGCTGATTTTTCTACACTCCTTCCATCTTCATTGGGCAAATCTCTTCGGAAAATCAAAGGGGTTTCATTATCTCTTTCAACTTTACCTCAATTTTCTAGTGAGGTTTGATCTTTCAAGTTTTTATTTCTCAAGAACCTTTCATCACATCTTGTGTTTTCTTGAGTATCTTTAGAAAAAGTTTTAGCTCTTGAGTGTGCATGCACATATAAAAGTTGATTTTTGTAAAAATCATTTTGTGAGAAAATCTTGTTAGTTTGGTTCATTGATTGTTGGATTCAAGAGTATATAAACATATATATATTTTGTTCATAGGGTCTTTTTTATTGAAAAACCTAGTTTGGTAGAAAGATTGAACTTTGAAAGAAACTTTGTGAGTTTATTGTGTTTGTATTCAAGACAAAGTTTTTTTTTCTAACTAGTTCGCTTCAAATATACTTGTGCATCTTTACAAAGTGAATCAAGAACACTAGTTGACTCCAAAGCATTTCAAAAATATTTTCACTTGGGAGTTTTGATTAAATAGGGATTTGTGTGCTCAAGCATATTATACATAAAACGAGTTTATCATTTTCATACATTCATGAGCTTCAAGTTATATCATAAGTTAATGTGCTAGGAAATTGAATTGTACTCACAAGTTTTTGTTAGAAGCATTGTTTTGAGTGTTATTTTCAGATTTCATTATAAACACGGTTCGGGTTGTGAACCGGGTGTGAGGAGGAAGTTGTACCTCTTGTGAGCAGCGGATAAGGAGGGAGCTGTACCTCTTGTAAGCAACGGTTGTAAGGGAAGCTCCGTCCCACTTTAAGGAGTGGGGTTTTAGTGAATCCTTAAGTAGTTGCTCAAGGCGAGCACGTAGGCCAAGTCAGCTGAATCTCGTAAAATCGCATTTGTCTTCTCTCTTCCCTCTACTCTTTATTTTCTGCGTTGTATTTAAATTGAGTATATTGCATGCATAGATAGGATTGCCACACACATACATAATTGAGCAACAAGAAGAAGTTGGTAAATTTATAAGAAGTGTGTAAAAGGAAATTAAGTGGATTAAATTTTTTTAAATATCCAATTCACCCCCCTCTTGGGATTACACCTTAATCAACATTTGTTATCAGAGCATGTTTACTTAGACTTGATAGTTAATTTGTAAAACGATCACATGACACACATTGGTGTAACTCCATTTGGTGAGGGACACTCATCCACTCAACCACCCATTTTCTGTGGTGTAAATTACACCTATTGGAAACGTAGGATGAGCATATATCTACTGAACGTAGATTGGAAGGTTTGGAAAATTGTGACTACGGGAAATCACATTCCCATGAAAGTAATTGATAAGATTAATGTACCTAAAATTAAAGATGAATATACTGAAGAGGATTGGAAGTCAGTTCAAAGTAATGCCACTGCCATGAATATACTCTTCTGTGCACTAGATATCAATGAATTTAATAGGGTAATGCCATGTAAATCAGCTAAAGAAATTTGAAAAAAATTAGAAGTTACATATGAAGGCACTAAGGAAGTAAAGGATAGCAGGATAGACATGCTCACTAATGAATATGAAGCATTTAAAATGACGGTAGATGAATCCATACAATCCATGTACACTAGATTCATACACATCATTAACTCTTTAAATGCTCTTGGAAAAACTTACCCTTCTTATGAGTTGATCAGGAAAATACTCAGGGGATTACCTCCAGTGTGGGAAGCAAAAGCTACTGTAATAGCAGAAGGGAGAAATCTCAAGGAGATGTCCATGGATGAACTCATTGGATCACTCATCACCTACGAGTTGGCGATAAATGAGAGGAAAAATGAACAAAGCAAAGCTAAGAAGGTCACTGCACTTAAGGCATCATCAAGCTACTCAAGTGAAGGAAGGGATTCCGAAACGGATGATGACATGACCTTGCTAACAAAGAAGTTCGGAAAGTTCTTAAAGAAGAACAAAAAGTTCAACAGAAAATTTAGGAACTCTAAATCGGAAAGAGGAGAGCAAAGCATGAAGAAAAAGAAGGAGGATCCACCAACATGCTACAATTGCTGAGAAGTTGGACACATCAAGCCCGAGTGCCCCAAACTGATAAAAGTTTCAAAGAAAAAGAAGAAGGCGCTGAAAGTCGGCTGGGATACACATAGCACTAGCAGTTCAGAATCTGAATCCAGTGACGACGAGGTTGCCAATTTGTGTCCAATGGCACATGATGACTTTAAGGTACAATCATATCGTTCATCATCTTCATACTACTCTAGTGAATCTGAAAATGAAAATGATATGATGTCATATGATGAACTGAAACAAGAATACCTATACACTATTAAAATGCTTGAGAAGAAAACAAAGAAAATTTCTGAGTTAAGAAGCAAAGTCAAAGAACTTTCAAATCTTATTGAACACCAAAATGAATCCCATGCATCTTTCATAAAGGATAAAGAGTTGAAATTGAGGAGTTAGAAAAGGACTTGAAAGACAAATTTGAAATTATCTGTAAATTTACTGAAGGACAAAACAATTTTGAAAAGCTCTTAGGATCTCAAAGAAATTCTCTAGAAAAAGAAGGGCTCGGTTTTAATGGTGAAGAAAATATAAGGAAAAGACAACTTTACATGGGGTATTTCACAAAAGAATCAAAGTCATTTGTTCCAACTAAGAATCATTATAGATATATTACATGCTTTAAATGTAGGAGGTTGGGTCACATACAATTTGATTGTCCTTTAAAAAATAAAGATGTAAAAATTAAGAGAGTATGGAAGGTGAAAGGTCAAACTAGCACTAACCCTCTTGGACCCAAGACAATTTGGGTACCAAAGCTAGTTGTTTAATTGTGTCTTGCAGATTTGCTTAAGATCCACATCTTCAAAAGATAGATGGTATATGGATAGCGGATGCTCACATCACATGACTGGAGTCAAATCAAAATTCACATCCTTCACACTCAAGGATGAAGGGTTTGTTACTTTTGGAGATAATGCTAAGGGAAGGATCACAGGTGTCGGTAAAGTCGGTAATGATTCCTCACTCATTATTGATGATGTTTTATTAGTTGAAGGTCTAAAGCACAATTTATTGAGCATAAGTCAACTATGTGATAAAGGCTACAAAGTATCATTTGAATATGACAAGTGCATAGTTGAACACAAAACTGATAATAAGATACTGTTCATTGCTAAGCGACATGAAAACGTATACACCACAAGTTTTGATAACCTAACTTCACAAAGTGTAACATGCTTATTTGCCATGAATGAAATAAGTTGGATTTGGCATAGGAGACTAGGACACGTAAACATGGATTAAATTTCAAAATTAGTTAAGAAAGAATTAGTTAAGGGACTGCCCAAGACAAAATTTGTGAAAGATAAGATCTACGATGCATGCCAACTAGGAAAACAAGCAAGAACAAGCTTTAAGAAGAAGAAAGAGATCTCCACTACTAGGCCACTTCAAATGCCGCACTTAGACTTATTTGGACCAAACCAAATTCAGAGTTTACGAGGAAAATCATATGCTTTTGTCATAGTTGATGACTTCTCAAGATACACATGGGTACTATTCTTAGGTCATAAAGATGAAGCATGTGAAAATTTTATAAATCTATACAAGAGAGCACAAAATGAAAAAGGATACACAATTACCAAAATTCGAAGTGATAGGGGTAGAGAGTTTAAAAATCAAGGCATGGAAGACTATTGCAACTCATTAGGAATTGCCCATAATTTTTTAGCTCCTAGAACACCACAACAAAATGGCGTAGTTGAAAGAAAGAATAGATCTATACAAGAAATGGCCGGAACTATGCTTAACGAACATAGATCACCCAAATACTTCTGGGCCAAGGCAGTGAATACTGCCTGCTATGTACTAAATAGAGTTCTAATTAGACCATCACTTAATAAGACTCTTTACGAGTTATGGAATGGCCATAGATCAAACATATCATATTTTCATGTTTTTGGTTGTAAGTGTTTTGTGCTTAGAGACAATGAGCATTTAGGAAAATTCGATGTAAGATCTGATGAAGGTATCTACCTAGGGTATGCCTTAGATAGTAAAGCCTATGGAGTATATAATAAATGAACATTGACGGTCATATAATCTATTCATGTAGTGTTCAATGAGACAAATCCCTTCCTTAAATGAATTGATGAAGATGAACCTGAATTAAACAAGGAACTAAAAGAACTATCAATTGAGAATGATTCATAAAATAAAAATAAACTTAGAGAACCATCCATTGAAATTGAAGAAACTACAACTGAGGTAAATGCACCACCCAAAGAATGGAAATACATAAAGAATCATCCCATAGATCAAATAATAGGAGAACCATTACGTGGAGTAGCCACTCCCTCCTTTCTTATGAACATGGTTAGTCATTTTGCATTTTTATCACAAGAAGAACCTAGGAATGTGAGTGAAGCTATAGAGGATGAATCTTGGGTGCTATCCATGCAAGAAGAATTAAATCAATTTGAAAGAAATAGAGTATGGACTTTAGTTCCCAGACCAGAGGATAAGTCAATCATAGAGACCAAATGGATATATAAGAATAAGAAAGATGAAAATGGAATAGTTGTGAGAAATAAGGCTAGATTAGTAGCTCAGGGATATAACCAAGAAGAAGGTATAGATTTTGAAGAAACATTTGCCCCTGTAGCTAGGATGGAAGTCATACGAATGCTATTAGCATATGGAACTTTTAAGGATTTTAAGCTATATCAAATGGACGTCAAAAGCGCATTTTTAAATGGCTACATAAATGAAGAAGTGTATGTAGAACAACCACCAGACTTTGAAAATCATAAGAATCTAGATCATGTTTTTAGACTGACGAAAGCCTTGTACGGTTTAAAGCAAGCTCCTAGAGCTTGGTATGAAAGGCTAAGCAGTTTTCTATTAGAAAATGAATTTATAAGAGGAAAGATAGATACAACCCTGCTCATAAAGGCTAAGAAAGATGATATTCTCCTAGTGCAAGTATATGTAGATGACATCATCTTTGGCGCTACCGATAAAGAATTATGTAATGAATTTGCCAATACAATGCAAAATGAATTTGAGATGAGCATGATGGGTGAACTAAATTTCTTCCTAGGACTTCAAATTAAACAAGCAAATCATGGAATATTCATAAATCAATCAAAGTATATTAGAGACCTACTCAAAATATTTAACATGGAAGATGGAAAAATACTAGGTACACCTATGAGCACTTCATTGAAATTAGATAAAGATGAATAAGGTATACCAGTAGATGTAAAACTATATCGTGGAATGATAGGTAGCTTGTTATACTTGACTTTTAGTAGACCAGATATAATGTTTAGTGTATGTTTGTGCGCAAGATTTCAGTCTGCTCCAAAAGAGTCTCACTTGCTAGCTGTTAAACGTATACTTAGATATTTGATAGGAACCGTGGACATTGGGTTATGGTATTCTAAGCACACATCATTTGAGATTCTTAGTTGTTCAGATGCTGAGTATGCGGGTAGTAAAGTGGATAGGAAGAGCACTAGTGGTACTTGTCACTTCTTAGGACACTCCTTGGTCTCTTGGTTTTCCAAGAAACAAAATTCAGTCGCTTTTATCACAGTTGAAACTGAATACATAGCGGCAGGTAGTTGTTGTGCTCAAATGCTTTACATGAAGCAACAACTGAAGGATTTTGGATTAAGCTATTAAACAATTCCCATAAGATGTGATAATAAGAGTGCAATAAATATCTTAAAGAAACCCATATTACATTCACGAACTAAGCACATAGAAATACGACATCACTTTCTTCGTGACCATGTACAAAAAAGGGATGTAAGACTTGAGTTTGTATGCACGGATGAACAATGGGCCGATATATTCACGAAACCACTTGCGGAGGATAGATTTATACAAATTAGACGTGAATTAGGTCTTATGCATAGTCGAGAGGTTGCTTAGAATCATGTTAGATGATATAATTCAGGGGGAGCAACATCTCTTACGACTTAATCACTTGGAAGTGCATATTATTAATATTTGGTATCAACATTTGGATACATTTAAAACCTTAAGATCTCTAAGGGGAGAAGAACATAAGGTTGCATCTACTCATGCTTTATTTGTTTACACCTTTTTGTTGATGTCAAAAGGGGGAGAAAATCTGGAAAGGCAAAAATAATAAAATGGAAGCAAAGAGTCTTGGTAAAACTAATTTGCAAAGGGTGAGATATTCAAAGGAAGAAATCTAGCATATTACATTCATTATGAGCATATTTCATATTTCATTTGGATTCAGGCTAAACACTTTGTGTATGAACATGAGAATATTGTAATTCATTGAATATTTCATGCATTAATTGAGGGGGAGCCTTGTTAGGCATAACCCATTATATATATATATATATATATTTTGCTCGTGCATTTGTCATCATTAAAAAGGGGGAGATTGTTAACTATACGAGTCCAATCTTGTTTTGATAATGACAAATCACTTGATATTTGATCTGCGCATTGAGTTTGTGAACAAGACTTACACTAAGCATGCACGAAAAGTTACAAATCTTGGTAAGATCCATGGAACTCAAAGAGTACGAGAATCAAGATGCAAGCGGCAAAGTTCAAGAATATCTTGGGAAAGGGTATTTTGAACTCATGTGCTTACATTTTCGTATGATTTAATTTGAGGCTCATTATAACTTAGAATGGTTTAGGATTCATGCATTTCATGTACATCATTAGGAAACTCTCATGGACCTTGAAATGTTTTCAAAATCATGAAAAATGTATTTTATGAAAGACCCAAGAAAAGGAGCCAAGCAGATCTTTAATGAGAAATGAAAATTTGAGAAAATTGGGACTTCGGTCGCCTGAACTCAAACCTTAGGCACCTGAAGAATTTCTTCGGTTGCCTGAAGATTAAGTTCAGTAGCCTGAAGAATTAAATGGAGAAGATAGAACCTGGCTGAGGCTCTTTGGTCACCTGACCTTGGAACCTCAAGCGCCTGAAGTCACTTCAGGAGCCTGAAGTCACCACTTCAGTTGCCTGACCCTGTATTCCAACGGGATTTTTCAAGGCTTAAGGAACTTCGGTCGCCTGGACCTTTACCCTCAGGCGCCTGAAGTCGCGGGGCTACTAAAAACCAGATTTTTATTAAGTGAACTTGCGAGCCATCTGATTGATCCAATGGTTGAGATCAATCCTAAGGGTCATTTACTATATATATTAAATGTCTAAACCCAAGAAGTAAGCAAAGACACACAACAAGAAAAATATACATCTCATTACAAGACTTGAACCTTAGAGCTGATTTTTCTGCACTCCTTCCATCTTCATTGGCCAAATCTCTTCGAAAAATCAAAAGGGTTTCATTATCTCTTTCAACTGTACCTTAATCGTCTAGTGAGGTTTGATTTTTCAAGTTTTTATTTCTCAAGAACCTTTCATCACATCTTGTGCTTTCTTGAGTATCTTTAGAAAAAGTTTTAGATCTTGAGTGTGCATATACATATAAAAGTTGATTTTTGTAAAAATCATTTTGTGAGAAAATCTTGTTAGTGTGGTTCATTGATTGTTCGATTCAAGAGTATATAAACATATATATATATATATATATATATATATATATATATTTGTTCATAGGGCCTTTTTTTATTGAAAAACCTAGTTTGGTGGAAAGATTGAACTTTGAAAGAAACTTTGTGAGTTTATTGTGTTTGTATTCAGGACAGAGTTTTTTTTCTAACTAGTTCGCTTCAAATATACTTGTGCATCTTTACAAAGTGAATCAAGAACCCTAGTTGACTCCAAAGCATTTCAAATATATTTTCACTTGGGAGTTTTGATTAAATAGGGATTTGTGTGCTCAAGCATATCATAGATAAAACGAGTTTATCGTTTTCATACATTCACGAGCTTCAAGTTATATCATAAGTTAATGTGCTAGGAAATTGAATTGTACTCACAAGCTTTTGTTAGAAGCATTGTTTTGAGTATTATTTTCAGATTTCATTGTAAACACGGTTCGGGTTGTGAACCGGGTGTGAGGAGGAAGTTGTTCCTCTTGTGAGCAGCGGATAAGGAGGGAGCTGTACCTCTTGTAAGCAACGATTGTAAGGGAAGCTCCATCCCACTTTAAGGAGTGGGGTTTTAGTGAATCCTTGAGTAGTTGCTCAAGGCGAGGTTGTAGGCCAAGTCAGCTGAATCTCATAAATCGCGTTTGTCTTCTCTCTTCCCTCTACTCTTTATTTTCCGCGTTGTATTTAAATTGAGTATATTGCATGCATAGATAGGATTGCCACACACATACATAATTGAGCAACAAGAAGAAGTTGGTAAATTTATAAGAAGTGTGTAAAAGGAAATTAAGTAGCTTAAATTTTTTTAAATATCCAATTCACCCCGCCTCTTGGGATTACACCTTAATCAACAAGGAGATTCAATCCATCGAGAAGAGCAAGACTTGGGAGTTGACAAATCTCTCGAAGGGCCGCAAAACTATTGGTGTGAAATGGGTTTAGAAGACCAAGAAGAACGCTCAAGGAGAAGTTCAGAGATACAAAGCAAAACTTGTCGCCAAGGGCTATAGGCAAAAAGAAGGGATTGATTATGGAGAAATCTTTGCCCCGGTTGCCAGGCTTGGAACTATTAGATAACTAATTTCACTATCAGCACAAAATAAATGGAAGATTTACCAAATGGATGTGAAATTAGCATTTTTGAATGGTTTTCTAGAAGAAGAGATCTATATCGATCAACCGCCTGGATATGTGAAGAAGGGAAAATAAGATAAGAGTGTAAAAGCTAAAGAAAACACTCTATGGTTTAAAGCAGACACCTTGTGTGTGGAAGATGAGGATTGATGACTATTTCTTGAAGAATGAAATTGAGAAGTGTGTCTACGAGCATGCACTATACATGAAGATGGAGACAGACAGGAGCTTATTGATTGCCTGCTTTTATGTTGATGATCTAATTTTCATCGGCAACAATCCACAGATGTTTGCCACTTTCAAGAGGAACATGGTCAAAGAATTTGAAATGACGGATATTGGCTAGATTACTCATTTTCTTGGCATAGAAGTTGTGTAAAGTAAGAAGAGAATCTTCATCTCTCAGAGCCAATATGCAAAAGAAGTATTGAAGAAGTTTGGGATGGAAAAATGAAATCCTGTGACAACTCTAGTTGAAACAAGATTGGAGTTGAGAAAGAATGAGCAAGGAGATGTTGACCCCACATATTTCAACAGTCTGGTTGGAAGCTTGAGGTATTTGACATGCACTAGACCATACATACTCTATGTAGTTGGACTTGTCAGAAGGTACATAGAGATTCTTGACTAGTCCCATCTGAATGCAGTGAAAAGGATACTCCATTATGTCAAGAGTACCATCACTGATGGTATGTTTTATTCATCAAGAGGTGATTGCAAACTTATCAGCTATTCAGATAGCGATTGGGGAAGAGATCTTGATGAAATAAAAAGTAGAATTGAATTCACATTCTTCATGGGAGATACAACATTTACATGGTCATCAAGGAAGCAACCCATTGTAACGTTGTCATCATGTGAAGCTGAGTATGTTGCTTCCAGTTCAACTGTTTGTCATGGTATATGAATCAAGAATGTACTAAAATATTTGGGATTTCTTCAAGATGACCCCACAGAAATATACATCGACAATCGATTTGCGATTGCACTTGCGAAGAATCCAGTATTCCATGAAAGAAGCAAGCATATTGATACTCGATATCATTTTATCAGGGAGCATATCAAGAAGAAAGACGTGAAGTTGATATCTTGCAGAACGTATGATTAGATTATCGACATTTTCACGAAGCCACTCAGACATGATATTTTTGTAAGACTAAAGACAATGCTCGAAATGAAAAAACCAGGAGAATCAAGTTTAAGGGGGGATGGTGAAAATTAAACTTGACATTGGAGATCGGAAGCCGCACCAACCAGTCGCTTCTATTGACATTGGAGATCGGCGGCCACCAACCTCACCAACCAGACCACCATTGTTGATTATATTGTTCTAACAATTTCTATAAATAGATGTGTGTGTGTGTGTGTGTAATGTAATGTGTGGTGTAGAGAGGGTGAAAAACTAGTGAGAAGAGAGTTTGTGTATTTAGAATTCCTCTGTAATATATATATTTTTTTTCAGATTGAAATCAATTGAGCGTATTTGTGTGCAATCCTCACTGAGTCTCAATCACAATCTGTGATTGAGTGAATCTCCTCTACCTATAAACTCACATTTCATAAATCGTGAAATTGGCTATTTGGAAGATCCAACCACTACAAAAAATCAGCATATTAGTGACAATTTTAAAATAGTTGCTATATGTGCCGTTACCACTAACTTTTAGTGACGAATTCAAACTTTCGTCACTAATAATGGAGTATTAGTGACGGATTATAATCCTTCACTAAAACCCTAACACCGTCACTACATAGTATAGAACGGCTCAACTCAAATTTGTCACTAATAGTAGGGTATTAGTGACGAATTAAAAATTCGCTGCTACTAGTAGAGTATTAGTGATGAATTAGAAATTTGTCACTACTAGTAGGGTATTAGTGACGAATCTGAAATTTGTTACTAAAAGTAAGGTATTTGTGAAAGATTCAAATTCGTCACTAATACTCTACTATTAGTGAAGGACTTGATTCGTCACTAATAGTAGGGTATTAGCGACGAATTTGAATTTTTCACTAATAATTAGAAAAAAAACCTTTAATACTAATTTTTTTAATCATCAATTCTTATATAAAAATCTACAATTACATTTTCAAATACATAAACTGAAACCATAATTACTACAAAATTCGTAAATCATTCAAAATTTTGAATTTAAATACAAATTCAATTAAAATGAAGAAATAACATATGTTCAGATAACAAAAATTATTTAAAAATATTCAAAATTTAAATAAAAATACTAGTACAAATTCAAATTAAAATACAAAAACTCCATTTGTTCAAATAACAATAAAAATTATAAAGAAATAGTCAAAAGTTGCATCTGACGATTGTAGTGCATGCATGCATGACATCGTGCTGATGTTATGACAGCCGCGAATCCTATAAATTAAGAGTCATTAAAAAAAATTTAGTATACCAAATCAATGAGAGATGGGGCTTAGTATAATCAGAAAAAATAATTATATGATATAACAAATTCTCAAAGATTTCATAATCATGCATATTACATAATTTGTACGGTAGTAATATCAATAATGAAAAATGTAACGTTGCGTTCGAGAGCATAGATTTCGAATAATTTGAATGGATTTGGACAATTTTAATACAATTTGATATTGTGTTTTATTTAAATTCAATGTAAATTCAAGTCCAAAGTGTCTCCAAACACAAGGAGCATAAAATTATATTGAAATTTATTAAAGTCTTTTTAAATTTAAATTTAAGATGTAAAATGCATGCTTTGGAACACAGCATGAGATTAGTTTATTGGGGATTTGCATAATGACTCAATGAGGTATTAGCATTGTGTGAGGAAGGGGATGCAGCGAATAAATCCAGCTGGGGACATGTGTCCATTAACATGCTTTACTGTTTCGTTGACAAGCATTATTGCTCTACTTGAAATAAAACTCTAAACAGTGATTGTGGGGTTTGCATAGGAGGGAAACGGAAAGATTCATGGAGAAAAAGGTCATGAACTAGTATGAGCAAGTGTGTATCTTTTCAAGTCTTAATGAGAAAATATTAGAACTAAGTAAAATATGCCAGTCAAATGGATATGAAATTGATCATTTGTTTGGTATCTGAGAAAATCATGGAAAATAAAATGTGCCTAGGCTTTCATCGGTGATCTCGTGCATAGACCATTTTTTTCCACTTTTTTTTGTTCTTTTCTACAGTGACATTGCAACCCATATGTCCAGACGAATCCCTAATTTGTGTCACATCTTGGCATTTGTACGAATTTTCAAAACTAGAAATTTGAAGCATATATGGAGGGAGGGTGAATGTGGCTATATTTACCTGTCCACTTGTTAGACGAATCCAACTTAAAATTTGTCATTATCTGTGCAATATTTTAATTAGGACTGATGGAGATGTCAATCCAATCGTTATTACTTTAACATTCATTTTATCATAATTATCGGGGTTCATGGTTTTTTTTTGGAAAAATTTTAATGAAATTTCGGTAGCATGCCGTCTGTAAATTGGAAGTTTTCCCACAAAACCTACACTTGATAGATTAAAATAGATCATTTATAAGAAGTTGAAGGCACACGAAAAAATATATCCACTACTAGCATGCAATACACATCAACTGCACCGGCCATGCAGGAGGCATTCTAGACTAGCATGCAATCATATAACATTCAACAATTCATGACAGTAATACATGTATCCATTAAATTCAGAATATAAATAGCAGAGAACAGTGGATGGTATTGAGTTCAGTGTAGTATTGTTATTCATCCAGACATTTGGACATGAACGTTATGAGATGATGAGAGCATTTAATTTAAATAATTATGAAAATGATGCTCCCTTTGAGTTATGTAGATATTCAACTTATGCCTTTTTCAAATTTTCAAATCCTTAACCAAGTGTTTATAATATTTTCAATGATTTCGGCTCGGCAATGAATGCTTTAAGCTTACTGAACGAAAAACATATAAATGAATGCTTATTCAAATGAACTAAGTCTATATTGCCTCATTTATTATGATTCCTAACTTTCACTCATCCTTTCAAAAATATTTTAACATTGAACTAAGCCTATATTTTCTTTTTGTTTGGAAAAATTTTAACGAAATTTGGGTAACATGCAATCTGTAAATTGCACGTTTTCCCATAAAACCTGCATATAATAGGTTCAAATAGATCATTTATAAGAAGTTGAACGCACCCGAGAACCTATATCCACTACCAGCATGCAATACACATCAACTGCATCCATCATGTAGGAGACATTTTAGACTAGTATGCAATCATGTAGCATTCAACAATTCACGACAGTAATACATGTATCCATTAAATTTAGAATATAAATAGCAAAGAACAGTGGATAGTATTGAGTTCAGTGTAGTATTGTTATTCATCCAGACATTTGGACATGAACGTTATGAGATGATGAGAGAATTTAATTTAAATAATTATGAAAATGATGCTCCCTTTGGGTTATGTATATATTCAACTTATGTCTTTTTCAATTTTCAAATCCTTAGCCAAGTGTTTATAATATTTTCAATGATTTCGGCTCAGCAATGAATGCTTTAAGCTCACCAGACCAAAAACATATAAATGAATCCTTATTCAAAATGAACTAAGTCGATATTGCCTCATTTATTATGATTCCTAACTTTCACTCATCCTTTCAAAAATATTTTAACATTGAACTAAGCCTATATTTTCTTTTTGTTTGGAAAAATTTTAATGAAATTTCGGCAGCATGCCGTCTATAAATTGGATTTTTTCCCAAAAAACCTGCACCTGATTGGCTTAAATAGATCATTTATAAGAAGTTGAAGGCACATGAGAACCTATATCCACTACCAGCATGCAATACATATCAATTGCATTCGCCATGTAGGAGGCATTCTAGACTAGCATGAAATCTTGTAGCATTCAACAATTCATGACAGTAATACATGTATCCATTAAATTCAGAATATAAATAGCAGAGAACAGTGGATAGTATTGAGTTTAGTATAGTATTGTTATTCATCTAGGCATTTGGACATGAACGTTATGAGTTGATGAGAGCATTTAATTTAAATAATTATGAAAATGATGCTCCCTCTGAGTTATATATATATATATATATATATATATATATATATATATATATATATATATATTCAACTTATGTCTTTTTTAAATTTTCAAATCCTTAGCCAAGTGTTTATAATATTTTCAATGATTTCAACTAGGCAATGAATGCTTTAAGCTTACCAGACCAAAAACATATAAATGAATGTCCGTTTTAAATGATCTAAGTCTGTATTTCCTCATTTATTATGATTCCAAAGTTTCACTCATCCTTTTAAAAATATTTTAACATTAAACTAAGCCTATATTTTCTTTTTATTTGGAAAAATTTTAATGAAATTTTGGTAGCATGCCATCTGTAAATTGGATGTTTTCCCATAAAACCTTCACCTGATAGGTTCAAATAAATCATTTATAAGAAGTTGAAGGTACACGAGAACCTATATCCACTACCAGCATGCAATATACATAAACTGCATCTGCCATGCAAGAGGCATTCTAGAATAGCATGCAATCATATAGCGTTCAACAATTCACGACAGTAATATATGTATCCATTTAATTCAGAATATAATCCAACGATTAAAGCTATCATCCATACAAGATGAATAGCTATCATATGAAAATTTCCCAACTGAATAAGATATACAACTATAATAACAATAAAAAAATAAAATAAAAACATGTACACATTATGTAACCATATCAAGTAATTAGAAATAATAACATCCAAAAGAAGGATGGATCCATAAGGAGGATGTTTAACGACCTAAAAAATCTTAATATAAAATGAATCATAATAAATAGAAAGTCAACCCGAACTCGAGGGTAACGGGGACACCTGTCAATCACAGCGGAAACCTAAGCAACAGTAAATATAAATCACATTTTCAAAACCATAGAATACATAATACTAGAGTTTACTACATCATCAAAATACTGTATTTATATACAACCTCTAAAACATAAAAATGCCCCTAGGATCATACAACAAAAATCTCCTGATCCTAGATCAACATTTACCCTTATAGTAGGGAAGCTCAACTCACTCAATGGTGGCCTTGACCCGCCGGTCTCTCTGGGTTTCCTGAAAATCATTTAATGTTTGGGGGTGAGACACTTCTCAGGAAGGGAAAATAAACTAAATACAGCTGTGTGTCAACATAAATATTTATTGTAGTTATACATAATCAGTACATTTCATATATAAAAAAAAAACATACATTATAACATGGTGGAATAATCATATACTTTCATATTTTCTAATAATTCATACTGTTCATAAAAAGTCTATTATAACTGATATTACTGAAAACATACCCAGGATGAATAGTTAGTTGATGTCATGTATTACCCCCATGACAGGTTATGCAGCCCGAAAGCGGGACTCGACAATGGCTGACCTACTACTGCTGAGTCAAAAATGTTCGTAAGTATGATGGGTCCGCCACACCCTGGTCCGAACTGTCAGGTGGACGTCCACACTCTACTGAAAGCCACATCGACTATCCATCTTCCACCCCCTCGTGGGGTGGTTAGCACCAATATGATCATAGATATCTGATCTATAAGTTACGGTACCGTGCTCTTGATTGAATTAAACTAACATCTAGGTTATGATAACATATAATACATGATAATATAGCATCTTTCATAATTTCATAAATACGGCATCGCACTAAAATCATTTCATAAATACGGCCTCGTGCCGAACATTTCATAAATACGGCCTTGCGCCGAACATTTCATAAATATCATTCTGAAAATAAATCAATTATCATGTATTTTCAAAATCAATTATCATACTGTAACATTTCATATTCCTGAAAACATGCTTCATTCGTAACAAAGTCATATCGTAATGCATTTCACATAAAATAATATTCATGCCACACATTTTCTGTATAAAGCCATACATTGTATTCTAAAAATCATAATTTTTGGCATCTCATACATATATATACATTTCAACATAATAATAGTATTTTCCCAAACGTGCATTTCCTTTGTAATATACATATATAATATATGCTTTCCTGAAAATAAATTTACTCATACATAATAATAATTTGCATGGAAAATAATTGTTTTAGTTTATTCCCTTACCTGACTACTGAGAAAAACCCTTATAAATTCAGGTCTCACACCCGTAGGGTTTCTTAATCAATACCCTGAAAATGAAAACTCTTAGTAGTATACTTCAGTATTTTCATGTATATATCATTTCTTATAACTACCGTAAGAACAAATTTGGTTTAAAAAAGCCTTACCTCAACTCAGGGATGATTTCCAATGGAGTTCCACCGACGATCTGCTCTTACAGATATGCAAAAAACTTCTCTAGGAGCGTCATGGTGGCTTCGGATCTTCGATTTGGCGAAAATCCGTCGTGAAATCAAAGGGAGAAGAGGAGGGAGCCAAAGGAGGGGGGGGGGAGAGAGTGAGAGATTTCTTAATTTTGAAGTTTAAATCCTAATTTTTGATATTTATAGGACTGGATTCGTTGTCGAGACACGTCACCTCGTCGACGAGTCTTGTAGAAATTTCGTCGACGAACCTGCACCTTCGTCGACGAATTTCAGACTTCCCCAAAACCTTCTCTCGGTATCTTCTCGTCGATGAATCTTGTCTTCGTCGATGAGGTCCTCTTATACCCTCATTGAAGAATCCCCTGTGTTCGTCAACGAGGCCCAGATAATTTTCCTCGGTTATTCCTTCCAAAGTGCAATGTCGTCGATGAAGTCGACTTCCTCCTTCTATTACTGTTTCCATTTCACTTCTTCTTTATTATTTAAATCCCATTATTATTCGGGTTGTCACATTCTCCCCTCCTTATAAAATTTCGTCCTCGAAGTTTACTATTCATATAATTCATCATCCCTTATTAAGAAAAATGGTCTACTTATTTTATTACTTACCCTCACTTATGGCGGAGGAATACCGTGGTTACATTTCAAGTCTTGGGAGATTACATATACCAAAAGAAAATTTCTCCCAAACTAAAATATCTCTTACCACTAGAATATTACATGTACCTCCAAAAGAAGCATTACATATTTACTCACATTCCTTAATCACATATGGACTTCTTGGAATAATTGCGGTTATTTCTGTTTGATCTGTTTCTCAAGCTCCTAAGAAGCCTATTCTATTGCATGATTCCTTCATAAAACATTTGCCAAAGGAATATTCTTATTGTGTAGTTCTTGTTCCTTTCTGTCCAGAATCTGCACTGGTACCTCCTCATAGACTAGCGAATCACTAAGCTCTAACTCACCGTAGCTAATAATATGAGAAGGATCTGGGACATATTTCCTTAACATAGATACATGGAATACGTCAGCATCTTGGATAGTGTAGGTGACAAAGCTAGCCTGTATGCCACCGGCCCCACTTTCTCTAAAATCTCGAACGGAGTGATAAACCTAGGGCTAAGTTTACCTTTCCTACCAAACCTCATAACTTCTTTTAATGAAGCTATCTTCAGAAACACATGATCACCAATATTAAATTCTAAATTCCTGCGGTGATTATCGACATAACTCTTCTGTCGGCTCTGAACTGCACTGATTCTTCTCCTAATGAGTCGAGCTTTATCGTACACCTACTGTACCAGCTCTGGCCCCACAACTCGCTGGTCACCCATCTCATCCCAATACAACGGAGATTGACATCTCCTACCGTACAAAGCCTCAACGGTGCCATGCCAATACTGGACTAGTAACTATTATTATATGCGAACTCTACCAGTGGCATAAACTAAGTCCAACTACCCTTCAAAATCTAATACACATGCTCAAAGCATATATTTTCGTATCTGTATTATCCTTTCAGTCTACTTATCTGACTGAGGATGGAATGTCGTGCTGAAAGATAGCTGAGACCCTAAAGCTTCTCCAGAACCATGACGTGAAACACGGGTCTCGATCTGACATTATAGATACTGACACCCCATGAGAAGGAACTATCTCCTGGACGTAAATCTCTGCCAATCGGCTGAGGGGATAGATGTTCTTGATAGGGAGAAAATGGGCTGTCTTAGTCATCCGATCTATTATCACCCAAATCGCATTCTGGCCATGCGATGTCGACGGAAGCCCTGAAACAAAGTCCATGGATATATGATCCCACTTCCACTTTGGGATAAATATCGGCAGCAACTGACCCACTAGCCTCTGGTGCTTACCTATTGGCACGTTGACTCACTCAAAAAATGAGCAGCTCGGAAGCTATCCCAAGTATAGGAGTTCTGTCATATAATGCTCAGCCCAAGGGCTAGATTGTTTCCTCAGGAAATGCATTTTAATCTCAAAATTTACGTTTTTCCAATCGAAAACAAAAAGTTACTGAACTCGGTTTAGATTTGGGATTTTCAAGATTGTTTGATTTTACTTTAGACAAATTAAATAACACGCAAATTAAACCCTAAAAACTAACATGCATGTAACTAAATAGCCAAAAATGGAAACCCTAGTCTACTTAAGAGAATACTGGAACACGCGTTAATTAAAGACGGCAACCTGGCACATGGAGTTAAAAATACGCAATGAAAACCCAATCAAACACACACACATGCAATAAAAATTGAACCTTTAACATGAACACAAAACTCAAATTAAAATTACCCGAAGCATTAATTAAATCTACCATGAAATTAATTGAGAAATTAAATAAATAAATTGCAACAACTCAAAAGTTAAATTTTCCTATAAACTTCAACAAAAAAATAAAAAATAATAATAAAAATAAATAACAATAATTACTTAATACTAAGAAGACATTTAAAAATCTAGAGTAATTGATCCTCAGTACAATGGAAACATTGTATCCAGATAAAATAAAATAAAAGAAAAGTCTAAAGAAGAAAAGAAAAAGAAAGCAAATAAGAGAGAGAGAGAGAGAGAGAGAGAGAGAGAGAGAGAGAGAGAGAGAGAGAGAGAGAGAGAGAGAGAGAGCAGAGGACACCCATGGCTGTGGCAATGATGATTCTCGGCTGGCAGAGACTTAGGTAGGCTGCTGAATGTCCAAGAGCTGGGCTGGAGTGGAGCAGAGGAGTCGAGCTGCAACCTACTGCTGGTGCTGGCCGAAGTTTGCTTGGCTCGTGGTCGGAGGAGCTGGTATGCCGTTGCAAGCTGCTAGCTTTGTGGCTCGGGTCTGGAACAGAGGGGTGTGGAGAACTGCTGGAGAGGGCTCACAGATTGCAGAGAAATGGAGTATGAGGGGAGGAAAAGAGACTCGGTTGGCTGGTGTCGTGCTGCAAGAAAACAGAGGAGAGTTCAAGGGAGAGAGGGGAAGGTATTTGGGATAGAGAGGAAGAGAGAGTGATAAGAGAAAAACAAAACTAGAGGAGAAAATGAGAAAGGAGAGAAGTTAAGGGAAAGAGAGATAGCAAAAAGAAGAAGAAGAAAAAGAAGAAGGAGAAGAGGAAGAGAAGGAGAGGATGGGGAGCCCTCGGGCTGCCTGCGCAGGGGGAGGAAGAGAAGGGAATTTAAAGGATAGGGGGAAGAAGCCCTAGACCCGAATGGCTCAACCTGACCCGGCTTGCATGGCCGGGTCACATCACATATCCTTATATATATTTTTATTTTTTTCATTCTCTGTTCATCACCAAATTTGACCCTTATGGAGCCCATTTCTCGCAAAAATCAAAACATGAAAGTTGTAGATAATCCTTTTCTATTTCTCCAAAAATTTGAATCGTCTCGATCAAAACTTAGATGGAAAAGTTATGTATGAAATACGAACAGGTGTCTGTTTTGGTTCCCGGGACTTTTCCTGCGACAAAATATTACCAAAAATTCATAAATTGCACAATAAAACTCAAGAATGATAATTTTGGCACTTTGTTAAAATATTGAACAAATTTGGACACTTAATTAAAAATATAAGTTGTAAAGACCGGATTAAAGTGCTCAATTATGTAGTTTTGGCGCGTAATCACATGTTAAGCACTGGGCTACATACTCGGTAATCTCTCTCTTCATACCACTCCACAAGTAAAAATCTCACAGATCCCTGTACATTTTCGTACTATAGGGATGAATCGTATACAAGGATTTGTGAGGCTTCTTTAAATGAGTCCTCCTAATATCCGCATTAGCAGGAACACACAGTTTGGAACAGAACCGTAAAGCTCCATCATCTAAAATGTAGAATTTCTCTCGCTAACCACTCTGCACTCTATCCGTTACCTCTACCAATTCTGGATCTTCTTTCTGGGCGGCTTTAATTCTGGAGGAATGTCGATCCGAATCCACTGTTTTGTCCTATCCAGGTGCTTCTTCAGCGACATGTTCTTCGCTGCACCACGACCTGACCTGACCATGGACATAGATGCTGAAAGTAGAGTTAATTTAAGAACAACATTATAATCATACACATGAATAACTGTCATCAAAAGTTGACATGTAAATAAATTAATCGTATCCATACCAACAATGCTCATCACGGTCGGCAACTCACCTTTTGTATCAGTCACATAAGTGGTATCCATGTCTGGCCGAGGTGCCGATGGCTAAGACAATGGTGTCACCGCATCAGGACCGACGGGGTCCGCCAGTCTGGAGGATGTCGGATCATCCTCATGTGATGTACTCGTGTGCCAGAAAGGATTTCTCCAACGTCGGCCTCCTGGTGCCATAACTGCAAATTAATAGACAAGTAACTATAAGAAGTACGAATATTAGATGGGTGCATCATACATCTATTTTAAGTTATTTACACATGTCAGATACACAGTGAAAAAAATAACATGCTTACCACCCCTATACGTCCTCAATATCGATATCATCCTCACTTTCTAAAGTGTCTTCCTCTTCACTACAGTACTCAACCCCTGTTTCATTTTCCCTATCAGTTTCCTCATCGTCGATGAAGTGAACATCTACAGAAGGTTCAATTGTAATGTCAGCAGTCCTTACGTGTTTTGCTGTGGCACCATCCCTATGCAATGGTATAGGATTAGTGCCTTCTTCGATAATATTTGCAGCAGATTGCCCTGCTGCATGGACAAATGGCTCATCTTCTTGGAATGTAGTCTCACTGGCACTCATCTCACCATCTGTAACTTCTACAATAGCGTACAAACTTCGGGAAGGAATCTTTTAGGCCACATACCATTCACCCTTTAATTTGGTGTCTTTAAGGTAAAACACTTGTTTTGCTTGCATCGCAAGCACGAAAGGGTTATTTTGATACCAGGTCTTGCTAAAATTGACACCGGTAAAGTAGGCTTCGGTGTTTATCCCAGTCTTTTTATTGCCGATGTCCCACTAGGTACACTTGAACAGGTGGATGACTCTGTTTGCTCCATAGTTAAGCTCTATAATGTCATTCAACACACCAAAGTAATCAATTTCTTCATCTCCTTCTATGCCTAGCACCACAACCCCACAATTTTGGGTTCTTCTATGTAGTTCGAGGGACTTTGCATGAAATCATAACCTGTTGACAATGCAACCGCTGTAGCGGTTAACTCGTTGATCGGGGCCACATGCCAACGCAAACAAATCTTTACTTGCCATTGGTTCCTTATTGTAATACATAACTTTCATCTATTAAATAAACAGAAGTTTAGAAGAATAAGCCATCAATAGTGAAAACATACATTACCTCTAACTCAAGCAGTTTTTGTTACTTACAAGACTCCCAAACCAATTGATAAATTCCTTCTTATGTCTTTCGTCAACATTTCGTTCATTTTGGGTCAGGAATTCAACTTTATGTTCGCTAGATGTTACATTAGTACATGTTAATGTCAAGTAAGTATATAATTATGCATATGTAAATACAATGTAAAGTAAGGAGTTTGGAAACATGTACTCGATATATGGAACAGTTTCATCACAATTGTTGAGGATGTAAAAATGAGCCTTTTCTAGGTCGTCCATATCAATGAAATCGTAAACTTGTGCACCGAGAGGCCAAACATTTTCTCAAAATATAGAGCTCTTGGGTTCTTCATCTTCGACATTAATAGCATGACCGTCTGCATTTCGTTTATCACGAGTGAATATTGTGTCAATATCATGTAGATACATTAAGAAAAATGTAGGACATTCACTGTCAATGTATGCCTCGATGATTGAACCTTCCGGTCGTGTCTTATTGCGCACGTACCCCTTCAAAGTGGACAAGAACCTATGCATTTTACATAGAAAAATAGACTTGTAGACACAATAAAGAAAAAAAAAATAAAAACAAGGAAATCACGTGACCATTATACAAGGACTTTATACTTTACCTCTTAATAGGATGCATTCAACAATATTGAATCGGTCCTCCAATTATGGGCTCCCTTGGTAAATGGACAGCTAGGTGGACCATCACATTGAAGAATACTCTCCAGCTTGCATAGTATGATCACGATGTCATCCTCTAACCGTTCAAGTACGTTTACACTCAATTTTTTTGTGCACAACTGCCGAAAAAAGAATTCTAGCTCAATCAGCACCGAGTGAACATCTTCAATCAAGTGTTCTCGAAGGAAAACATGTAGAACTTGTTGCAGAAGGATGTGACAGTCATGAATTTTCATTCCTAACATCTTCCCTTCCTTTGTGTTTATGTATCGAGCTATGTTCGATGCAT
This sequence comes from Malania oleifera, assembly GCF_029873635.1. NCBI lineage: Eukaryota > Viridiplantae > Streptophyta > Magnoliopsida > Santalales > Ximeniaceae > Malania > Malania oleifera. Next base: position 62,000,837 of record NC_080425.1, read on the forward strand.
ATCCATCGGGGAACTTCATTGATTTCAACCATTCGAAGAATTTATTCTTCTCATCTTTCGAAAATGTGTAACAAGCTGATGGCATGAGAATTTTATCCCCATCACAAAACAAGTGCAGCTCAAGCCGTATTCCCATATCTTCCATATCTCGGCGAGCATTTGCAATGTCCTTTGTATTCCCATTTATATCAAGCAATGTACCAATGACATTCTCATAAATGTTCTTTTCAATGTGCATGACATCCAAGTTGTGATGTAGTATAAGATCTTTCCAGTATGGCAACTCGAAGAAGATGTTTCTCTTTATTCAATTCAACTCCCACTTAGCATGTTTTCTTTTTCTACTGGTCGGTGGTTTCCCAAATTTCACATCTCCGATCAACCTTAGCTGGTTTAATATCTCTTCCCCACTTAGTCACTTTGGCGGTGACCTTCGTTAAGGTTTTCCATTGAAGCTTTCGATGCCATGAGTCCTCTAAGGATGTCCAATTCGTAGAAAACGACGATGACACATAAAGCATAACTTGCGGCCATGCTTCAAGGATAAGGACCCAACATCCCTATTACATACTGGGTATGCTAAGTAACCTTTCGTGCTCCAACCTGACAGGTTGTCGTATGTGGGGAAATCATTAATTGTCCACAAGACTGCAGCATGCATCTGAAATGTTGTCGTAGTTTTTACATCGAATGTCTCTACTCCTTTTTCCTATAATTCTTTCAACTCATCAATTAATGGATGCAGGTAAACATCAATATCATTACCAGGTGCTCTTGGTCCAGGAATGAGTAGAGACATATAAATGAAAGGTTCTTTCATATATCGCCATGACGATACATTGTATGGCATTATCATAACTGGCCACATGCTATATGGGTTAGTTATGTTACCGAAAGGATTGAACCCATATGAAGCAAGACCAAGTTTGATGTTGTGAGGATCACTAGCAAACCACGGATGCATTTTATCAAAATCAGCCCAAGCTTCGAAGTCCACTGGATGGCTAAGGGTGTTTCCATCTTGAAAACGTTTCTCTTGATGCCATTTCATATCTGTAGCAGTCTTTTTGCACATATACAATCGTTGCAGGTGCGGGATTAATGGACAATATCGTAAAACTTTTTTAGGGATCTTTTTACCCTTCTTCTGATTAGTTGTATACCTCAGTTCACCACATTTTGGGCACTCTTTCGCATTTTCATGTTCACCATAAAAGTGTGCACAATCATACCTACACGCATGTATTAGAGTGTAACAAAGACCCAATTCACGCATGTATGTCTTCGCCTCATAAAAAGACTTGGGAAGTGTTTCACCATCAGGCAGTGCTGCCTTAATGAGGCTTAAATGCATGTTGAATGCGCTCTAAGATAAGCCATGCATTGTCTTTGCATGAAGAAACTTTAGCAGAAACTCTAATTTTGAGAACTTTTTATAGTTTGGATATAAGGGCACCCGTGCATCTCTCATGAGATTGGCAAAAGGTTTACAGATTCGATTCAACGTACTAGTATCGCAAGGTACAGTACCTGTTGAAGTAGGTTCATCACCAGTACGCGACACAGGAACATCGCTCGTGTCCATTGCAATCCCCCTTTGCAAGTCACCTAACATTTCAATGACCCCTTCCAAACATGTATCACCACCTCCTCATCTTCATCGTTATCATCATCGCTTTAAACTGCTTTATCTTCACCGTGGAACACCTATGTTGTGTGCCTTTTCTCCATTCCAAAGTCTAATAAATGTGAATGGACCAAAATCAATGTGTTTGAATGTTATGTTCTGGTATTTCTTGCAAGGACACCTTATTCTACTGGCTTTGTCTGTACGAAGACCCGCGAACTCTATAAAATCATGTACCCCTTTCACATATTTTTGGTAAAAACCTACCCCAAGCATTCATCTAACTCTTATCCATGTTCATTAATTACCCTATAACATGTTCAAATAAATGGTGTTCATTACATTCTCATAATGTTTATCATGCATGCATCATGAATCCTATAATCAACCATCATACTCTAAAGGGTATGGATCCTATCCCATTCAGGAATGTTGCATTTATATTGCGATTAATCGCTCAAATTCCTTCGTCATTGTCGGTATAAATTTCGGCAACATCTCCCCATGGCTCTCCAAGTACATGAGATGGGGGAAGTGAAAATTTTGCTAGTTTTTCATCACTAACAAATTGTCACGACACCCCACTATGCATCCAGAGAACACAAGTAGAGATGCGCTCGAAATATATAATGACAATTGACAAAGCGTGAATAATGACAACAATGTAAATACAACTTTCTGAACTGTCTATATTGGACAATCCAAGAATGGTTGAAATACAAACATTACTAATTGTAAGTGAAACAAATAATTAACATGTTCAAGTGATTATTAGTTAACATAGTATGACTAATAATCAATTGAAATATAACAATTGATTTGTCTCACATGTACGATTAGGTATGAATGTATAGTAACCATTCTTGGACGAGTCTAAGCTTCAATGAATACATGAAATGACAATAATTAATTTGGCATTTTACTTCATATGACATTTACTTCTTAACCTTTCACTATACACTTAAGATTGTTGTTCTTAGCCAAGTCTTTATGATTTTCAATTATAAGCCTAAGATCATCTTTTTTCTCACGAATTTCAACACGTGAGAGGCGCGAGTTAGAATGACTTTAAATATTAACTGATCATGCATACATTTCTTTGTACATAGTTTTATCATGGACAAACTTTAACGAAAATTCGGCAGATTGTCGTCTGTAAATTAAACTTATCCCAAAAAATTCCTACACTAAAACTTCATAGATTCAAGCAAACAAATCACAATAATACGCATAATGCAGGTACCAGTCAGTTTGAGCATACGAGAACCTAAATCCACTACCAGCATGCAATTCACAATGTACTACATTAGCCATACAATTGGCGTTCAATACAAGCATGTATTTCAGTATTTCAATTTACAATGGAGATTAAATTAAATGAAAGAGGTGATCAATAGGAAGTCAATGGTTCCCCTTGTGCACAAAGTGAAGGCATCATGATTCATGTCATTGTGTTATAATTCTTTTTTCTACACACTCTTTAATATTGGAGAATGCTATCTAGTCTTAGCCACTAATGGAGTAAATGACAGCTTCTGATTTCATGCGGAGTGAGTTTTGGGGTATGAATTTTTTTATAAGATTGAGAGAGTGAGTGAAAAGGGAAGCATGTTACGAACACGAGAGAGAGAGAGAGAGAGAGAGAGAGAGAGTATGTGTGTGCAAGGGGATGAAAGTGAGGGAGTTTCTTGGCATATCAATCGTAGTGAATTTAGGGTTTTTTTTCCCTTCTAGACATTTATGATCTCTTCGAATCTCAAAAAAGGATGGTGGAAAGGAAACAAGTGGGCCTGAAAAAAAATCAAGGAAGGATATTTTTCAATTTAAATAGTTTCTTTTCCTACCTAACTCGAATAGATATCCGAATTCATCTATGTGCCGCTTGGTTATGATGCCATATAATATCCGCACACTTGATAGGGATTATATGATTTTTCAACTAAACAAATTCAAAGAATTCTTTAATTATGTCTCGCATTGTGATATTGTTTATGACATTTTTCGCTTTAATTGCATTAATTTTATGGCAAAAAAAAAAAAAAAAACTAGATTCTTTATTTCATCCGGCTTTGAAAAACAATATTTAAGTTGATCCATTTTGGTGAATGGTGCAGCTTGTATGCCTAAGATCAAGGCTGGGAGATCTGTTAATATTGAAGGTTTATGTGATTTTAGCAAAGCAGACGACCGATTGCCGAAGGTATTTTTCTTTTGTTTCATACAATAGTCGGTATTAAATAGTTAATGTTTGAAAGACTAATGGCCTGAATTTTGGTCCCTTCTTTTTTATTAGTTATCTGAATCATCAGGTTCAACTGCTAATAATAGTTCCTCCAAAACCAAGCCTCAGACCGAGCCCACGAAAACTGAAATAGTGGAACAAGGAAAGAGCACTAGCAAGACGAAAATAGAAAACAGTGCGAATGTGGTACAATATATATAAGCTATTGGATTTTTGTTACTATTTTTTTTTACTTTTTTGCTATGGCTCCTTATAATATGAGAATCTTCCAGGTTTCTGCCGAGGAAGATAAGAAGGATGTCTGTACTTAGGAAAATGGAATGTTTGTTCCTTTTGTCACAATAAAATCAGGTAAAAAATAATAATTAGAACTTGACCTAGAAAAAAAAAAAAAAGAAGGACTGAAACTTATAAAGAAAAAAACTCAAAAAAAAAAAAAAAAAAAAAATATAGAATAGTAGATTAAATTAAAAAACCATATCTAACTGTTAGCTAGGTTGCAGCGAGGGTTGGGAGGCAGAAGTCTGTAGCAGCGGCGATTGCGGTTGCGGCGGCTACGGCTTTGAGGGCAGGGAGACGAGCGCACTAGCGGGAAAAAGGAAGGTGTAGGTGGTGAAAAAGGAAGGAGGGAAAGGAGGAAAGAAGGGAGGAGGGAAAGGAGGGGGATCAAAGAGGGACGTTCGGGAGGGACGAGCGCAGCAGAGCGAGGCGCGAGGATTTCAGAAAAGGAGGGAAGAGAAGGAAGAAGATTGAGGCAAAAGTTATAAAAGAAGTATTAGTGACAAATCTAAATCTGTCACTAATAATGGACTATTAGTGACGAATCTCCAAATTCGTCACTAATACTTTGAACTAATTTTTTTTTTTTTTTAATAAACGAAACATTAGTGACGGTTCCCAAATCCGTCACTAATAAAGGGCTAACAGTGACAAATTTCAAGATTCGTCACTAATACTCTGAAATAATTTTTTTTTTTTAAATAAACGAAGTATTAGTGACGGTTCCCAAATCCGTCACTAATAAAGGGCTAATAGTGACAAAGTTCAGGATTCGTCACGAATACTCTGAACTAAATTATTATTTTTTTTTGTAAATAAAAGAAGCATTAGTGACGGTTTCAAAATCCGTTATTAATAGTCATTATTAGTGATGAATATGGAGATTCGTCACTAATACTCTGAACTAATTTTAAAAAAAAAAAAAACAATAAACGAAGCATTAGTGACGGTTCTCAAATCTGTCACTCCTAATGGGCTGATAGTGACGAATCCCAAAATTCGTCACTAATACTCCGAACTAAATTTTTTTTTTTTTTGTAAATAAAGGAAGCATTAGTGACGGTTCCCAAATCCGTCACTAATAATGGACTATTAGTGATGAATCTTCATATTCGTCACTAAAACTTTCAACTAAATTTTTTTTATTTTTTTAAATAAACGAATCATTAGTGACAGTTCCTAAATCTGTTACTAATAATGTGTTAATAGTGACAAATTTTTGGATTCGTCACTAATACTTTTTTTATTTTTTTGTAAATAATAGTAGTGACGGTTATTTAACCGTCACTAATAACTTCCTTTTAGTGACGGATATAATTCGTCACTAATACCGCGCAAATTGTCGCTAATATATTCGTGAGATAAATTTTGTGGGGGAAAAATATTTTCCCGCTATATTTTTGGATTTTTAATGACGAAACTATTAGTGACAGTTTTATATCCATCACTAATAGTGTTGTATTAGTGACGGTTGCTGAAATTGTCACTAATACCCTACTTTTAGTGATGAAATTTAATCCGTCATTAATAGTTTCGTTACTAAAAACCAGTTTTTTTTTGTAGTGAACATCAACTTGTTCAGGAACAACCTTGAGCTCTCAAACTGACATATCTCATCAAATAGGTCAAAGCTTAAACAAGTTCATCCTTCATAGGTTGTCAAATTGATCCTTTGAAAGATTCGTCATTCATTTCGTCAAAATAATAAATTTGATCGAATTAATCCAAAATCAAGAAAATTCAACATTTTCAAATAGTCATATTGACCATTCGACAGATCCACCATTGTCTTTGGACGAGAACACGCTTTTCAAGACTTTGAAATAAGCAGATCCACTTTTAAGGAAATTGAATCAAAGAGTATTTTACTTCATTGTAAAATATACATTAATTGTATCAATTCTTTTATTCATTATAAAAATTAACATTTGTTCTAATTGTCTTATATATATGTATTTTTTTTTTTTTGATAATTTGAGTATGAGTTACCATGTAAGTCCACCCCCTTCAAATGCGTGGATTCATAAAAATAAATTTAAGGATTCATAAAAATTCACATTTGAAAGTGACATGCAATTAATCTGCAACTACAATGTGATTCACCTACAAGTTAGGTTCGTGCAATGTTGAACATGACATACTATACTAAAATCATGAATCTTTAGAGAAAATTTTCATGACAAAAGTTTTGAAGAGGACTGTAAGAAGAGAGTATCTCATCAATTTTATACTAATTTTTTTTATGACTATTACTAAGAAAATAAAAATGGTAATAAAAAAATTATAGTTGAAAAACCCAGATCGAACGAATTGAGTTGGATTGAGACTAGTCATTATTTTGCTCCTTGTGATATTACTGACACTGAAACAAAACGAATTTGTGTCAACCCGACTGACCGCTCGGCCGAATTAACTTGGCCACAAGGAGGGTGTCTTGGCAGCATGCCGTCCAGGAGTCTATGAATCTTTGCTTAGCAAATAATGTATATAGTAAGGTACGTCATATCCATATGTACACTTTCTTATATCCTAAGCCCCAACTTAAATAAATTTCTCATAAAATCAAACTCTTCCCGTTCTGCCTTTGGACAGTTGTTTGGCTCTTAATTCATACAATAATAATAAAATTTCAGGAATGTTATATAAAATTTAAATTATTACTAGTAATTAATTTTCATTATAATTAGTTAGTAAGGAATTATGACCGCACGCTTGTAATATTTTTGATAATCCGGGACTTCAGTCATCATTGTGCCACTTTGGATACTATGGTGTAGTACCAAATTCAGGGAGTAAAAACCGTCCATGCACCCATTGACACACCACTGATAATTCACTAAAATAAGCTCTCAAGGGAGGAACCGAACAAGCTACACTTATAATATTATTGCTATAATATTATTATTATTATTTTATACATGTGCGGGAGTTTGTGTTTGTGTGTGTCTATATAATATATGCACGTGTGTCTATATATACCTATATGTATATGAAGAAAGTCCTTCTCTCTTCTCTGGTCTATCAACCTGTCTTTTTCTCTCTTAGAAAGTTAGACCTTGTTTTGGGCCATCTTCTATTCCTTGTTTTCCTCTCAGATCTTGTTTTTCATTTTTTAGTTTTAATTTTTTTGTCCTCGTGCTCTGAGCACGCATGACATGGTTCATGCAGGGATTGACTTTTCTGAACAGCACAACCATATGCAGTTGTTTTGAATATGAACGTGAAGGATGTTAGCTGCTAGGTTTTCTAGGTACGCATTTTCCTTGTTGGAAATCCACTCCATAGTGTTTTGGGGCTATTGCCAGAGATGAAACAACATTTTAATGAGCATAGTAAATTAGTAATATTTGTCAATGTATATTGTAAACACCATATTTTTACCTGAATCAAATACAATAAAAGGGTTATTATTATTATTATTATTATTATTATTATTATTATTAGGGTTTGGGAAGAAAAGTTTATAAAATGGGTCTTGGGGTACCATAACTCACTCACACCGCCGGAGGCGGAGACAAAAAAAAAGAAAAGAAGAAGAAGCAACCTAGCCTCTCTTCTCCACGCATAGTAAGGCAACCGCACGCAACCCTCACGGCCTCTCTCTCCTTCCTCACTCCATTCTCGCCTCTCATCTCCCTCTCCCTCTCCACCACAGCCTAGCCGAGAGCTCATTCTCACTCTCCAACTCCTCCCTCATCCCTTTCAGCTCCCAACTCTCTTCCATCCCGACGAACTAGACATCTCACCTGCAGCACCAACTCCTCGCCCAGAAGCCATCACACCAGCCGAGACCAGACTCTCTCACCTCGCCCCACCAGAAAATCTCCAATTGTCTCTGCCCCATGGTTGTCCCACATCCAGCCTCCCTCGTCATCACTGGATGGCCTCTTCGCACTAGCCCATCAGATCATCCTTCGTTGTCTCCGTTCGACCACTCCTTGCTCAACCAGGCTGTAAGAACCCAAATTGTGAGATGTGGGTTTGTTATGTAAAAGAGGGGTAAAAAAAAAATGGAATTCTGCAGACTTCGTCGACGAGGCCATAATTCGTCAATGAAGGTAGAAGGCTTCTCGTTGACAAAATTCAGAGGTTCGTCGACGAGGAAAAGCCGAGAGGCGGAAGTTGGAAATATCAGGATTCGTCGACGAAATTTTCGTCTCATCGACGAAATCCCGGAAGATCTCGTCGACGAGAAACACCAATTCGTTGACGAAATCCTCCAAGTCAAAGTTCTTTATAAGGATATTTGTAGTTTCTTCTTGGCTTAGTTATGGATTCCCTCTCTCTCTCTCTCTCTCTCCTCGATTGTTTCGCCACTTGTCGCTTAAATAGCAAATCCAAAGTTACTGCGAGGAGGATCAGTGAAGGATTCTCTACGTTTCTAGAGGATCGGAATCTCGTTTCGGAGGATTTTGGGTTTCGGGCTAAAATTGAGGTAAGGCTCAGTTTTCGTTTCTAATTTAGTATATGTGTAGCAGTACGAATTGTAAACATGTATTGTACTGTAATTTGTAGGTTTTGGAGTCTTGGTTCGTAGTTTTGAGGACCATAGAGTTCGTTATTGGATTTTGGGTTAAGGTAAAGGGATTTTGTTTATATCAGTCCATTTTCAAAATTGGGATCGGTAAGCTTATAGGCTACGATCGTATGTATGTTTTGACAACTTATTTGGAAAAATCTGTAGGGTAAAAATACAGGATTTTCGGGTTACATTTTTTGAGGAAATTGGGGATTTCGGGTATCATCTCTACTTTGTTTTGGAAACTGTTTGTTATGTCAAAACTGTATTATTGAGGTGATTGTAATCCATATTTGCATAAACTATATACTTGAATTTGTAAATGATATGATTTGCCGTAAACCAAATAAGTGTGGTATGTATGGTTGTATGTATTTGTTCCAGGTATTTGTAAAACAACTATGTGGCGGCTAATTACCGTACACTGAAATGTATAGGAACGTGAGTTCCAAAATGATTCCAAGGATTTGTAAAACATCCATGTATTGGTTAACTACCGTGGGCGAGAGTAGCCGACTCTATATCCGGGGTGTGAAATATCATCAGTATGATCCGGCTGGTCACTGAAGAGTGTGTTCTACACCGTATGTAGCAATGTAATCACTGTGGACCTAGGTCGTCGTAGCGTAGTTGTGCATCAGGTAATGTAATCCTGGTGAGACTGGATGACCTTGTGTAGTTGCGTATGTGGCAATGTAATCACTGTGGGCCTGAGGGGTCGCTTCGTAGTTGTGTATGTAGCAATGTAATCGCTGTAAGACTGGGTAACCTTGTGTAGTTGCGTATGTAGCAATGTAATCACTATTGGGCCTAAGTCGTCGCATGCAATGTAATCGATGTGAGACTAGGTGACCTTATGTAGTTGCGTATAGAGCAATGTAATCACTGTGGGCCTCAATCTTCGTAGCAGTTGCGTATGTAGCAATGTAATCGCTGTGAGACGATGTGACCTTGTGTAGTTGCGAACTAGTGTGATGACACTGACCGTATGTTTTGGGTATCGTATGTACTGGAATGGTTTTTGTGAAAATACTGGAATTGTATGGAACTGTATGTATATGTATGAAATTGTATGTAAATGTTTCGTACTGTATCGTATTTTATAGTGTTATGAAGTATGTAAAATAACACTGGTATGCCACACACTGATATAACCTGCTTTCTCCCTTACTAAAAGGTGTCTCACCCCAAATATATATAAATTTTTTTCAGGTCTTTTTGGTAGCCGAAACTAACATCCTAGCATCCGGAAGCAAGGGGTGTTGTTTAGCTACTACTAGTGCCTGATAGGTACGAGTTTTTGTAACCGGGCTGTCACGATGGATTTTGTAGACGCCCATAGTATGTATGGTATTCATAGGGATGTATATCCTTATATGGTATAGACTCTGGTATGATACCATTTATGTATAGAAAGATCGTATTTCGCTGTGTATTTTGATGAGTATGTATGTATATAGGGCATCCGTTCACCCCACGGGGTCGGACCCTCTTTTTATGCTGTATCATGTATGTTTTAAATTGATATAGAGACATTTTAGGTTACTTTATTCACACCTGGGACCCACTCACGGGTTCGAGGCGTGACACAGGTAGCCACCACGACTCCAGCCACTCTAACGCAGCAAGCCAAGCATCCCCCTACTGCTCCTCTCGTCCATCTCACTTACCCAGCACCGCCACTCTCTGGTAGCACCATTAACTCCAGCAGGCATCGCCGTCGCCCATCACCCTCGCCATCGCCATCGCCATCGCCGATGCTGCTCATCTCCTTCGCCACCCCGCCGTTTGCTATCGTCGTGCCCATCTCCGCTCATCAGCTCCGGCAATGTCAACACCCGACCCCCTTCGTGAGTTCCCTACATATAAACACACACAGAAAACACCATACACACGTAGTAAAACACACCCAAAAACACACACAAACACACACACTCCACGCACTACACACCCCACGCACAACTATGACTCCCAAGGTAAGATTTTTAGTTGTACTTCTTTTTGTTTTTTTTTTTTTATCATGTGATTTTACTTGACTTTGTTCATATTATCCTCTTGTGATTTTATTTTTTCATTTTTTTTATCCTCATGCATAGAAATAATATTATGGTTTTTTTTATGATGTTATAATCACACACACACACACACACACACACACACACACACACACACATATATATATATATATATATATATATTATGGTTTATTATGTAGGTAATATGGTGATTTATCATTATTTATTGTTTTTAATAACATATGTATATTTATATTTTATCATGATTTATTGTTGCATATTGCTATCATATATTATTGTATATTATTTGTTAATATACTATTATTGTTTATTATTTATGAAAAGTGTTGCTCTTATATTCACGTGATGTCCATTTTTGTTAATGTTTAGAGGATTTCATGCTACTTTTGTTTAGGCAATCTCATAATTTTAGGATGTTGATTACCTTATGTTTAAGTTCGTTTGGGGTTTTAATTATTTTTACATTTTTAAATGTGTTGATTATTTTACATTTAGGGTCTTTGTCATAATTAATGCTCTTATATTCACGTGATGTCCAATTTTTTATTCAATTTATTTCTATAATTTCCCATTTAGTGGTCTTATTGAGTATTTACATATTAGTATTAACTTTAAATTGTTTCCATAATTTCCCTGTTTGCTTACCCTTATATAATTATCCACTAAATTTTGATCACAAGTTTGAATTGTTTCCTTAATTTTAGTAATTGCTTCCATATGTGTATCGTGTCAGTATTAAGGTAATTATTATGTTATGCATCTTATCCTTATTATCATTATCATTTTTAGAAGTAAGTTATTATTATCATTATGGTATATATTTATATATATTGTTATATTGTTATATTATTGTCATATTGTTATATTATTATTGTTATAGTGAATATTCTTAGAGTGTATTTTGTTATATAGATACATGATGTATATGAGTATACAATCTTATTAAGTACGTTGTTATATTTAGTATTATTAGATTATATGTTTATATTAAGAATATGGTTATATTTAAATATAATGTCATTTTCAGTATTTCATTCTATATTATATATTATTATTATGATTATATTTAGTATTACTTATTTAGTGTATATTTTTTAGTATTCTAATATTTATGCTATTACTTTTTTTTATAGTATCTTTAGTATCCTAATATATATATATATATATATATATATATATGGTATATGGTATTTTATTACTTATTTTGGTATTTGTAATATTTTAGTAGATATGTTTTTTTTTTTACATAGGAACTCTAGCCACCAACGAGCCCTTCGGACCCCCTGGTGTAGTACCAAACCTACAGATTGACGTCCTCCGCCACCAGGTCTCATTGATCAGGGTAAAGTCCGAATGCGGATACGGTTTCTGTGAATTAATTGGACATTCGGCCAACTCGACTCTCGGAACACATCTCCATTACCATCCACGGTCCCCACTGGTTCACAAAGCAAACTCTCACCATCCATGGTTTCCGTTGGCTCATAGAGTAAACTCTTACCATCCATAGTTACCGCTGGTTCCGTGAGTGTATTTACGTGGAATTGAACCCCTGATGCTCCTTCTTACTTACTGATGCCTTTCCACCATGCCATGCCATGGGGGTAGTAGATATGTATTATTATTATTATTATTATTATTATTATTATTATTATTATTATTATTATTATTATTATTTTGTGTATCATGGTAGCTTAATATTTTAATTTATCATAGTATTATCATGTATTGAAACCTCCCAGAAAATTTTAAAATATCACAAAATTATTTAGAAAATCCTAAAAAAAATTGAAACCAATATGAGAGTTATTTTTGTACAATATTTTCTTGATTTTCATTCCAATGATTGCAACAAAAAGGGGATATGAGCTCTTTGAGTTTCATGTACCCCATTTATGAGGGAATATATATTTATTATGTAAATATTTGTGTGAGGTTTTCACGAACATATTGTAAATTCACAAAAGGAGTAATCTAAAAAGCTTTTTTAAATTTACTTTGAATAATTTCATAATTAATTAGGTACCGTTCATAAGAACGGGCGCGTAAGGGGTGCTTCTATTTTTCACCTCGCATAATCGAATTCCCGATCCTGGCTTTGGTAACGCAGACCGATTCTATTCTTAATTGGGTAGTAATCAAGTGTTTTAATCACAATCAAAGGTTAGTGGCGACTCCATTCCTATTTTTCTCCGAAAATACAACATATATTTTTCATTCGCCTCGTTCCACCTCTGGGACGTCGCGACATATATTGCTATTTTAGAAAGTCATTTTTGTTCAATGCATTTGCATTAAATATAATTTTTCTTTATATTCTAGAACTGCAATCTGGATGAGCCCTTTGAACCCCCTGATAGCATCATATTGGGAGAGAATGTAATGGTTTCAGAGCTCGCTCATAAGCCATAATAAATCAAGGGTTGGTCTCTATGTGGAATCAAACCTAAGGCTACTATTATCAAGAAGTCTTATAACTCGCTTATATCTACATGAACCAATCTTTGGAGGCTTAGATATAATATTATACTTTTAAAAAGTATTTTATATTGTTAAGACTCGATGTAAACTATAGGATACAACGAACTAGGTCCAGTGGTGAACTAGGTACAAGAGATTACATCTTTGATTTGATCAAATCTTTTTGTGTGTGGTTAAGTGTTATATAAAACTTTAAAAAACATTCTCCTTGTCATTGATATGCTCCTTTTACATACTAGTTTAAGGATGGTAGACACTTTATCGTTCACAGAATTCCATACTTAGAAATTAAATTTTCTTTGGAATATATAGATGTCCTTCTCAAAGGAATAAAGACTACAAAAAAAAAAAAAAAGGTAAATCAAAAGCATTTTGTGAGCATAATAGGTTTTTTAAACTGTTAAATGTTTTACATGTTGGATTCTTGAAATGAATGAGTATCAATAATTTTCTTCTCATGTTTATATGAATTCTTAAAGGTAGTGTTTAGAAGCATGAATTTTGAAACTTGAATTTGAATTTATAGATTTGGAAGAAAGTTAATACTATTTTATATTACATTTTATTCAAGTCCACACAAATTCAAATTCTTGAGAAAGATTCTTTGAACCTAAACTACTAGTATATGTCATCCTAATAAAATAACCAGATGAACTTACGATGCCAAATCCTTGCAATCATCTTAACTTATTGGATCATCTTTCCCTCATCAATAATGGATCGGTTAGTGTCAAAACTAACTTAATTAAGAGAGTCGCAATTTTGCATTAAGCTCTGGGTTTTCATTTATTAAAATTATGTTACCATGGAGGAAATTTTTAATCGTAAAAGACCCATAGACCAGCTCAACTTGTTTGATCTTCAAATTAGAATAATCCTATATATGTTTTCTTCTGAAAAAGGAAAGGTACTCTCAACACTCCACTGAAAACTTGAGGAAGGATGCAATCAATGAGTGTACGAGGGATTGCCAGCTATTTCTTTCCAATGGAAGGAGAAATGTATACAGACACAGCTGGCTAGGCAGGTAGGTGGCCGGTGGCCCTTAGGCAGCAAAGTAGTTTGGTGTAATTGGGCTGTCTTTTCGTTTATTTTCTTCTTTAGTTTGTTTTTGCTTGCCGGCAAAACAGGAGTGGGCAAGAAATATTCAGGAAGCTAGCCAAATTTGTTTTGCCCTTTCCCTTCTTCATTACCTCTTCTTTTGAATCAAACTCATTAAATGATTGGAAACTGGCCATATTGTTCTTTCCTAAAAATTGAAATGGGCAGATAATTTTCAATGTTATTGGTGCATAAATGTAGAATGGAATTGATTATTATTATTTTCTGATCTTTTATTATGTGTGTCATACACATGGCTAGATCCTTTTAAATGCATCTAGCCTTGTATAATTTGAGGATCATGTCCAACCGAAAATGGTAAAAAAGCTTGACATGAAATTTCACTACATGTTAGATTTAAAGGTTTACTGCATTTGTCTTTAGTATTTTTGTTTTTTGTTTTTTATGATTCAGAATTCCAACTCGAACGACCCTTTTGGACCTCCCTAAGTGATGGGTGGAGGGGACACTCAGTCACTAATTGTGACTGAAAACTCAGTGAGTAAATGCACTCAATTGCAAAATAATTAATTTCAATCTAAAAATATATAGAGGAATTCAAAACAACTCGCTCACTCGTTATTCACCCTCAGTTCACCACACTTTACATAACACAGACACACATCTATTTATAGCAGAACAAGTGAAGATTAAATTAAAAAATTGTGGTCTGGTCAGTGAGGTTGGTGGCCGAAGCTTGCCCGATTTCAACAGAGGTGGACTGCCGGTTGATGAAGCTACTGCAGTCAAATTTTGCTGCCATCGTCCCACTGTTCAAGTCTAATCTTTAACATCCCCCCTTAAACTTGACTCTTCAGGTTTTGTCATTCCGAGCATTGTTTTCAGTCTTGCAAAAATATCATGCCTGAGTGGGTTCGTGAAATGTCAGCAATCTGATCATACATTCTGCAAGATATTGAATTCACTTCTTTATTCTTGACATGCTCCTTGATAAAATGATACCGAGTATCAATATGTTTGCTTCTTTTAAGGTAAACTGGATTTTTCGCAAGTGCAATCGCTGATCGATTGTCGATGTAGACTTCTGTGGGGTTATCTTGAAGAAATCCCAAATACTTTAGTACATTCCTAATTCATATACCATGACAAATAGTTAAGCTGGCAGCAACATACTCAGCTTCACATGATGACAACGTTACGATGGGTTGCTTCTTTGATGACCATGTAAATGTTGTATCTCCCATGAAAAATGTGAATCCCGTCATGCTTTTTCTCTCATCAAGATTTCTTCCTCAATCGCTATCTGAATAGCCGATAAGTTTGCAATCACCTCTTGATGAATAGAACATACCATTAGTGATGGTACCCTTGACATATCGAAGTATCCTTTTCTCTGCATTCAGGTGGGACTGGTCAAGAGTCTCTATGTACCTGTTGACAAGTCCAACTCCATAGGATAAGTTTGGTCTGGTGCACGTCAAATACCTCAAGCTTCCAACAAGACTCTTGAAATATGTGGGGTCAACATCTCCTTCCTCATTCTTTCTCAATTCCAATCTCGTTTCAACCGGAGTTGTCACAGGGTTGCATTTTTCCATCCCAAACTTCTTCAGTACTTCTTTTGCATAGTGGCTCTGGGAGATGAAGATTCCCTTCTCGCTTTGCACAACTTCTATGCCAAGGAAATGAGTCATCTGGCCAATATCCGTCATTTCAAATTCTTTGACTATGCTCCTTTTGGAAATGACAAACATCTCTGGATTGTTGTAGGTGAAGATCAGATTATCAACATATAGGCAGGCAATTAGCATGCTTCCATCTGTCTCTATCTTCATGTATAGCGCATGCTGGTAGGGATACTTCTAAAATCCATTCTTCTGTAAATAGTCATCAATCCTCATATTCCACGCACGAGTGGTCTGCTTCAAGTCATAGAGTTCTTTGTTCAGTTTACACACTCTATCTTCTTTGCCCTTCTTCACATATCCAGGTGGTTGATCGATATAGATCTCTTCTTCCATAAAACCATTCAGAAATGCTGATTTCACGTCCAGTTGGTAAATCTTCCATCCATTTTGTGCTAATAGTGAAATCAGTAATTTGATGGTTTCAAGCCTAGCAACTGGGGCAAAGATTTCTCCATAATCAATCCCTTCTTTCTGCTTGTAACCTTTGGCGACAAGTCTTGCTTTGTTTCTCTGAACTTCTCCTTGAGCGTTCTTCTTGGTATTGTAAACCCATTTCACACCAATAGTTTTGTGGCCCTTCGAGAGATTTGTCAACTCCCAAGTCTTGTTTTTCTCAATGGATTGAATCTCCTCATCCATCGCTTTTCTCTATTCGTCTTCTTCGTTAGCTTCCTCAAAGCTAATCGGGTCGCTGGTCAACAACAGACAGTATAGAGTAACATACTTTCTATTGGTTCTGTAGTTTCATACAGGTCAGCTAGATTTCGAGCTCCTCTAGGCCTTATGTCTGAGATTTCATGCTCAATTGGTGATGGAGATTCATTCCTCTGTGGTGAACCATGTGGAGGTGTCTGCAGCTCAGGAACTTGTGACTCGATAGCCACTTCTCTTATCTATGTGGGTTCTTCTCCTTCAAGTGTCAATTTCGCATCTTTGGAGGATTCAGCCTGGTCCCACTTTTAGGATTCATTTTCTTCAAAAATGACATCCCTACTATGAATAACTTTCTTTATCTTCCAATTTTGTCCTTCCTGCCTCTGGGATCTTGGTGTAGGCTATGGAGCCAAACATCCTAAGATGACTTAAATTGGGCTTATGAGTACTCCAGGCTTCATGTGGTGTCTTTGTATCAAGACTCTTCATAGGACATCGCTTGAGTAGATAGATTGCACATGACACTGTTTCTGCCTAAAAACTCTTGTGCACATTCTTATCCTTTAACATGCTCCTGGCTATGTTAAGGATTGTGCGGTTCTTCTTTTCATCTACATCGTTCAACTGGGGAGTGTAGGTCGGTGTGAACTGTGTTTGAATCCTTTGTTGCCTAAATAATTCCAAGAAAGCTTCGTCCTTGTACTCTCCTCCTTGGTCTGATCGGAGTGACTTGATGCAATAGCCACTTTGTTTCTCCATTAAAGCTTTGAACTATTTGAACTTTTCGAACACCTCTAACTTCCTTTTCGGGAAGTGGACCCAAGTCTTCTTGCTGTAGTCGTTGATGAAGGTGAGAAAGTATTGATTCTATCCATTTGAAAACGACCTCAATGGAACACACACATCTGTGTGTATTAGCTGGAGTGGCATAGTAGATCTCTAGTTGGCTTACTTTCCAAAGCTGTTTCTGTGTTGCTTGCTCAGAACACAGGTTTCACATATTATATTTGGGTGGTGGATATTGGGTAAGCCTTTCACCATCTTCTTACTTCCCAACTTTTTCAAACTGCAAAATTCAGATGTCCATACCTGAGATGCCATAGCCAGTCCTTGTCTTTAATGATAGCACTCAAACACCTTGGCGTATCATGTTGAATGGTGAGTGAAAATATTCGATTCTTTTCCATTTGTACTCGAGTAACGAGCTTACCTTGAGCATCTGTTATCACCATCTTCTTATCTTTAAGGCTAATTTGGTAGCCTTTCTCCACAAGCTGTCCGAGACTAAGTATATTAGTCTTCATGGCTAGCATATAGCACACGTTAGAGATATAAGCATGGTCTCCATCCTTCCTCTTGGTTAGGGCATTTCCCCTTCCTCGAACTGGGACTTTAGAGAGATCACCAATTGATATCTCTCCTTGAACTTTTTCATCAAATTCATTAAACAAGTTCTTTCTTCCAGTCATGTGATTGTTGGCTCTAGAGTCAAGGCACCAAACATTTTGGTCCTGGTGGGTTGAACTGTGTGCCATCAGCATCAACGATTCTCCTTCGGCTTTCTCCTTTTCTGCAAAGTTAGCATTTTCATTTACTTCGTGATTTTGGGAATTACCTTTGCACTCATTGTTGTAGTGTCCGTACTTGTGGTAGTTGTAGCACTGAATGTTTCTCTTGTGTACATTTGGGCAGTTATTGTATCCTACTCTTCTTCCTTGTCTTTTGCCACATGGGACATAGTTCTATTTGCTTGCGTCCTTCTCTAGTGGGACCTCTTCCGCCTTGGCCACCTTCTCTGGAGTCAAAATTTTCATAATTTCTTTCACGAGATCCTCGACCTTGTGTTCTTCCTCCCTGTGACGTACCCCCTTTATCATATCTATCCGTAGCGAGGGACAACTTCATTAGGAGGGCTTGCTCCAATGCTTTATCATCACTCCTTTTGTTGACTTTCTGCTCATGGACTTGGAGTAAGCCCACAAGTTCTTCTACGGATATGGTTTCCAGATCTTTTGTTTCTTCCATGGTCATGGCTATATAATCAAATTTTGGATCCAAAGATCGCAAAATTTTCGTTATTGAGAGTCCCTCTATTTCTTCTCAATGGATTTGATACTACCATAACTCATGTATAGTAGTCAACACTAGATTCAGTATATTTCATTTTTAAAGATTTGAAATCACCTCGCAATGTTTGAAGACGAATCTTCTTTACTTAGTCTGCACGTTTGTGTGTTCGCTGGAGAGAGTCCCAAACTTCTTTGGATGTCTTGGCGAAGGTGATGATTTCGAACGTGGTCTCATCAAGGCCTTGGTAGGTTATGGGCTTCGCCTTGCAATCCTTCTTTCGATTGGCTCGCAAGATCGTTCTTTGAGCATCAGGAATAGTTGCTTTGAATTCTTTTGATGGGTTTTCTTTGTACCCATCTTTAACGATATCCATGACATCTTGAGTACCTAGAAGGGCTCTCATTTGAATAGACCAGTTGTCATAATTCTCTTGGGTCAACTTTTGAATTACCGCTTGTGTAATACTATTAGCCATCGGGTTTAATATATCAAAACAAAGTGATGGGGATTGATTTTTGCAAATTGGATGCCACCAATGTGTTCAGAAGGTCGAAAAACCTTAGGAACCGATTTTGGGTTGTAAAGAACTAGTCTAAAAATCACGGAACAGGCCAAAAAAAAAAAATCTGAACCAGTTTAGCTGGATTGGTTTAACTTAACAAAGATAAACGACGTCAATAGTTACCGTAAGAGCTATGTGGCAGCTTTTGGGCGTGCCGCATGTCGGCGATAGGATGCGGGTTTGTTAGTCGGGTTGAGTCGTCCACGCGGGACTCAAGCTGGGTTTCTGGGCCGGGTCGCGGATTCGGTCTCCGGGAAGGATCTCACCAACTGGGCGAGGAAGACGCGTGCGAGCACGTGGAGCTCATGATGCTGGTGGTTGGTGTTCTTGCCGACACGTGCGGCGCATGTGGTAGATGTTGTTTCATCTGTTGGCACGTGGGAGCGCATGCAGGAGCTCCCGAACTCTGTTTGAAACTCGGTTTTTACCATTGGAATCGTCTCGACACAAATTTCATAATGGCAGGCTCAATTTTGGATTTTGAGCAACTTCAAATTTGAAAAAAAAAAAAATCGAATTTCCCTATATTCACCTTTGTTTGGCGAATTTCAGCGAACTTGGATGCTCTGATACCACTGATGGGTAGAGGGGACACTCAATCATTGGTTGTGATTGAAAACTCAGTGAGTATTTGCACTCAATTGCAAAACAATTAATTTCAATCTAAAAAAAAATACAGAGGAATTCAAAACAACTCGCTCACTGGTTATTCACCCTCACTTCACCACACTTTACATTATACACACACACACACACATCTATTTATAGCAGAACAAGTGAAGATTAAAATAAAAAAT
The DNA here is from genome assembly GCF_029873635.1 of Malania oleifera. NCBI lineage: Eukaryota > Viridiplantae > Streptophyta > Magnoliopsida > Santalales > Ximeniaceae > Malania > Malania oleifera. Next base: position 62,020,854 of record NC_080425.1, read on the forward strand.
TGTGGCCTGGTTGGTGAGGTTGGTGGCCAAATCTTGCCCAATTTCAATAGAGGTGGGCTGTTGATTGATGAAGCTGCTACCATCAAATATTGCTGCCACCGTCCCACTGTTCAAGTTTAATCTTCGACATTAAACAGTATCAAATGGGAAAGGAGGTGACTGACCTCATAACTTCCTCTTGATAAATCAAGAATTTTTCTTATACAAAATCAAATCAAAGTCCTTCTTGAGAGTTATGGTGTAATCCTAAGAGGGGGGTGAATTGGGTATTTAAAAAATTCTTCCTAGGTCAATTTATTCCTATTTGAATTCCATAATCAGTATGACACAATCTAGGGTCTTTCTAAACAAGCATGAATCCCACAAATAATAATGTATGTAGATATTTTAAATAATTATAACATTCAGCACAAATTGAACAAAAGCATACAAGTGTGGAAAGTAAAGTGCGGAAATTAAATAGAGTAGGGAAAAGGGAGCAAAAACACAAAGTTTTTAACAAGGTTCGACAACTCCCGCTTACGTCCTCGCCTTGGGAAAACCACCTAAGGATTCCACTATTTGATCCTTAAAACTAGGATGAAGCTTCCCGTTACAATCCACTTCTTACCAGGGCGAAGCTTCCCTTTACAATCCGCTGCTTACACAAGGCATAGCTACCTCTTTACAATCAGTTGCTTACACAAGACATAGCTACCTCTTTACAATCCCTTGCTTCCACACAAGGCGTAGCTACCTCACCACAATTCAAAATCCGAAACGTAAATACAAATGATATAAGGAATGAATTTTTCGTACAATAAAATGCTTCTCAATAAGTTGAGTTGTACAATGTAAAAACCTTAATGCACTCTCAAATGATTTATAAAATTTGAAACTTGGTAGAGTAAGGATATTCCTCTCAAAAATATTTTTCAAGTAAAAATGAGAGAGTGGAATGATTTGCTCAAAGCTATCTTATAAAACTCAAAATCTTTTCTCCAAAGGATTTTTCAAAATGAAGAGTAAGAGAAGAATATTTCATTAAGATTGACCTTTAAAAACAAATAGCAAGAAGGAAATCAAGAAAAATATATGGAAGATAATATAGGCTCAAACCTTGCTTGAATAATCCAAAAGAATTTCCCCAAAAAATATTTTCAAAAAGAAAGAGTAGGAGAAAATAGATATTGATCTTCAAAGAGAGTATAATGAGGAATAAGAATGAAATAATTTTCAAAAAGGCTTTCCAAGTGTCTCTCTTTTCTTTTCCAAGTGTATAGACTTGGTATTTATAGGAAAATTTGAGATATAGCCATTTTATGGCCGTTTGAGGTATTAAAATATGAATAAATTTGAAAACTAGCCATTTTTCGGCCGTTGGGGCGCTTTTTGTGTGGATACCCTTCAGTTTATTAAGCATAACGTTTTTTTTTTATACAAATCCAACTTATAATTTCTTAGTATCAATAGAAATCTAAGAGAAAATCTCACAACTTTCATGTTGAACACTTTTTAAGATAAGGAGGTTTTGATTGACAAAATTGCTCATCAATGAGACAGAAGAAACATGAAGGGAATTTTTTTACTGCAGATACCCTTTAGTCTTTTACACATAACTTTTACTATATAACTCCAAATTGAACGTATTTATTATCAACAGAAAGCTAAGGGAAAATCCCACAACTTTTATGTTGGACACTTTTTAAGATAAGGAGTTATTGATAGAGATATGGACACATCAATGCAATGGAAGAAACACGAAGGATTTAAATAAATAAATAAAAAACTTGTTTTGGAAAAAATGTTTTCATGAAAAGTTTATGCCTCTAAGGTCAATCTAAGGTCTTGGTCATTTTGTGAGAGCTTTAATTCAATCATATGATTATGCATGCACAAATTGAAACCTAGTTACTATTATAACTTAAAAAAATAAATAAAATCTTCATGCTTCTGCTCTTTAACACTCCATGGAATACGCCATAATTTGTGCTCAATTAGGTACTCCTTGGCTTCCATTTTGTATCTCTCATTTGCACCTTCTGTATTATAAATCTATTCAAAGACTAAATGCAAATGAGATGTTGTGGTTTGTTATAATCAAAATAGGGATCAGACTCAAAAAGTCAACAATCTCCCCATTTTTTATGATAATAAACACAGGAGCAAAATTGGGATTACCTGACAAGGCTCCCTCTTACAAAATGCATAATTTAAAATGATATTTAATAAATTTCATATTCACACATGAAGACTTTATAAATTTCTAAGTTGAGCATTTGAGATCAGTTTAGTTTAATGTGTAGTTTATGTTGAAGCTGGTTTAAAAAATATTTAGCTAAGCACATTTATCATTTTCCATTTTGTAATTAACAAAAGGGCAAGAGGATGCAATTTATATGATAGTTTTGCTCCCAATACTTCTCCCACTTTTGTCATTAGCAAAAGGGCTGATAAATTTCTTCTATGATAAGAAGATCATTTAAAAATAGAGCCCTTGAATTTTTAAATTTCATGACACACAATTGATTTTAAGAACATTACAAAAGCACATGTCATGATGCATTTAAGCTTACAAATTTTGAAACAAGAGAACAAAATATTATCTATTAAAGGTTCATTTCTTGCCATAAAGATTAAAAAAATTTCTCTTTGGATATTATCAATAAGTCTTGGAGATTATGCTTGTTGAAAAAGAAACTTTAACACGTAAGTTCAATCAAGCTATATTTTTCTGGTTTAATGCTTAAGCACATAATATTTCAACAAATAACCAGAAAAACCAACCATATAGATCCTAAAGATATGATAATTTAAATACTAGATCATATGGCAAATTTTGAAAAATTGTGGCTAAGCAATATATTTTACTTATGATATTCAAGAAAAACATCATTCTTGAACACACAAGCTACACAAAACTTCTAATCTAAGCTAAAATATGGGTGAGTACAACAAGATATTAAAATTTAATTTCAAGAGCTCCCCCTATTAATTTGAGAAGCCAGCTTAGATGAAGTTAACTGCTTATACAGATAGCAAATGTGAAAAGTTCGTTAACATGGTATAAGTAATGAATATGAGTCTTTAAAAAAAAATTATTGGATATTAATTAAGACTATTTTTATCCAGCTAGTAAAATCATTCTATAGAATACACATGCATCGGAAGATTGAAAATAAGTCCTACAATGGTGTTCATATATCCAAGAACAATCCATATCATAGTATAAATCCATAACAAACACGATATGATATTCATGGATTTCATTTATACTTAGGACTCAAAAACAAAAACAAGTATGCATATGAATCCACAAGAACACTATAATAAAGCTCTATTTTATTTTTAATGATGGGGTATAGCTCCCCTGTATATTTGCATACATACATACATTTAGTCCAAGGATGGTGTTCATTTGGCATGCATCATATATTCATCCTTAAAAAATTTCAGCATGCAGCAAACCACTGTTGGCTGAGGACATTAAGCCTCAGTCGACTGAACTTGTGCAGTATAAATGATACGGTCAACAAAATTGTATGGAAGTCAACATTTTGACTTTGTACGGTCGACCATCCAGTTTTGAACACGGTGTCCTCGGTCGACTGAACTACCACGTGCCTGACACCCCGTACACTCAGTCGACCAAATCTTTTGTTCTATTTGGCCACAGTCGACCAAATTATATGTGTAGCCGACTGACCTCTTTGTTGGTCAACCGAACCTCGAACAGTTCTAAATTGCCTTAATACGGTACCATATCTCCTGTTCAAAATGGCTACGGTCGACTGAACATAGCAATATGGTCGTTCGAATCCTAAATATAGTCGACCGAACCTCTCGGGTTGGTCAATTTTTTATTGTAGATAAATGAGATCAATTTTAATTAAACATCATTAATCTTTTTCTAAAATGACCTTCGTGTCCCCAACGGTCATATTTTCACCCAAGTCTATATATACCCCCTCATAACTCAAAATTAGTAAGATGATTAGTTAGAAAATCCTTTGAAATTTCTATATCATATTTTCATCTTCCTAAGCTAGTTTTTCATCCTTTTTTTGTTATTTATTCAAAAAATCATTTTCAATAAAGTATTCTTTATCTTAGGCATTTTATTTTTTACAAATTATATTACTTATCCTCTCATATCTTATTCTTTTTAAAATCATTATCTTGAGAGTAAATCCTAAGCTTTCTCCATATATTTTCATTGATAAACATCTTTGGAGAAAAACTATTTCTTGTTTGTGAATCTTGCACATCCATTGCAAGATTCAAAGGATCACTTGTTTGTGCTTACAAAAATATTTTTGAGCCATAAACCCTAGATTCTCCAGCACTTTATTTAGAAATATATTTTTGGAGGGATTTCTTATTTGGGTTAAAATCTTTGAGCACTTATCATAAACATCTTTATAAAAAGGTTATTTTATGAGAAAATCACCATACTCACATTGAGCTTATTTTCATATCATATGTGAGTACATATTGAGCTTATTGGTGTACACACCAACTTGTTTTAGAAGAAATTTATTTGTACACAAATAATTTATTAGTTGTATTCCCGACGTGTGGTCGGGAGAGGGAAACTTGCCCTGTGAAAAGTCACGGACTGGTTCAGATCTGGTTATGAGAACTAGGTGCACCATCCTGTAAGGTGTTGTATTAGGTGCCACTCCACCCGTTAAGCGAGTCATAGTGGAATTCTCTTACTTTTGAGTTTGAGGCGGGGACGTAGGTAGTATTGGTCGAACCCCAATAACATATTTGGTGTAGCTTTCATTTTTTCGTAATTTATTTTCTGCACTTGCATATTATTATTTATTGCTCTAGTAGTTTTACTAATATGCATTGAATGATTGATAATACTGAGATTGGTTTATTAGGTTAAATATTTGCTCAGTAGTTCATTTGTCTTATTGGGGAATGCTTGGACGACCTTGGGTTGTGTTATCTTGTTGTTGGTTAGTTGACCTATGAAGGAAAATTTTCAAATACCCTATTCACCCCCCTCTTGGGAATACATCAATTCCAACAATTGGTATCAGAGCCTCATTGCACTAGACTGAAACGTTTTGCAAAAAAATTGAAATGGTTTACTTTGTTGTATCCCCATTCGGAGAGGGACTATCACCTACCAGTCCTCCTGTATTTTGTGGTGCAAATTTCACCCACTAGAAAATCAGAATGAGCATTTTCATAAAATCTATAAATTAGAGGGCCTGGCACGTGATTGATAAAGGAATTTGTATGTCAGTAGTTGAAAATGATAATAGCTTAATGCATACAAATTCACATGCCATGGATTTATATTGTGCTTTAGGTTCTCATATTTTTCATGAAATTATTGCATGTAAAATGCGAGGGAGATCTGGGTTGATCTCGAAAAGATTTATGGAGAGACCCAGGAAAAGGATACCACCACTTCGTGAGTGTCAAGCTTAAATGATATGGAAGTGATAAATCACAGGGATAGTGCATTAACATAATAGGAGGTATATGATTCTTACTCTTGCTCGATTGATGATTTGCGTGTTGAATGTTGTGTTGTTTCATGTGATGAATCATCTAGTAATTGCTATGATAGTTCTGTTATTGATGCATTTGATGATTCTCATGTTGAACACTGGAATATTTCATGCAATGAATCATCCGATTGCCCTAGTGATAATTGTGTTAATAGCTTATGTAATAATTCATGTGATGCATGTTGTGATGATTCTTGTGCCAAATCGTGTGATATATTGTATGAAGAATCATCCATGGTTTCTAATGATAATAGTGTATGCATTGATTCATATGAATGTTATAGTGATAAATCTCATGATGAATTATGCGGTGAATTTAATGACGATAGCATGCCCTTGAGCAAAGAACTTGAAAAGGATCCATTTAAAATTCATAAATCTTTAGCTAGGATGTCTAATAATAAAATCTTCCTGAGAAATAAAAGTAAAAAGGTAGTAAAACAATTAAATGAATTAAAAGAATATCATGCCATTCTAGAAAATAAGAAGATTAAGAAAATATCTGTGTAGAAGAAGAAATATAAGATGATAAACCCTTAGGAGTCAAAGGAAATAAATCTTTCAAAAAGGGTTCATATTTTAAGTCCCACAGTCATAAAAATCCCTTAATGAGTAAAAGCCGAACAAATAAGCATGATCCTTCACAAATATACAAAATTTTCTTATGTCGAAAAATGAAAAGGCACATTCAATTTACTTGCTCATCCAGAAGTCCAAGAGGCTTAGAAAAAAAATGATGTGGGTAATCAAGAAAGAAAACCTTGTAGGGCCAAAGGAAGATCGGATTCCAATAGAAATAATATAAATATTTTAATCATCCCTTAGTTCCTAGGTTTAGGAGTAGTGATGACTAAAGGCTTGGGAAGTGGTTTTCGTTTAATATGTTTCAAGTTACATATCCAATCTAAACTTAATACACATATGTCATAACGATTGGTGAAAATGTGAAAACTTTGGGTATAGCTTACTAAATTAAAATTCACTTCCAAATGGACCAAAGCATCCTTGCTTGGTATAAAATTCTTAATGCTTAATCTATGCCTGAATGTACATTTCTTAAGTTAAGCATACATTGCACAAACTTGTGGTTTAGGGAATCCATCTCAAACTATATATCATTTAATCCTAAACCCATTCTTGAACTTAAAAGTCATCATTCTCAATCAAATTAGAGGTAACTTGGAAGGGATTCAAACTGTTCATCGAATTGTAACAATAATAAAATCCCCTTGAGCTCTAAATATAAAAATCCTCTAATCTTGTTTCACCATCTCCTTCGTAGGACTCCTTACCAAACCACGATCATATTCGGTAATGTTTCTCCCATTCCTTGGCTCGTATCCTTGCTTATAATTATAATCATATCTAAAGGATACATTCCATTCTCCAAAGAGCTGTATTTAGAAATTCATACACTTCTAGATGCTTTTTACTCAAACTTGGACATGATTACTAAGCACAAAAATATTTTGGAAAATGTCCACTCATTCTAAATACTCTTCTGAACTTAATGATTTTAATTGTTAAGAGTATTTATTCTTCTTCGCTTCATAAGCACTCAAACATTAAATCAAATCCATTAGAACTTCATATCCTTCGTCGTGATTTGAATGGCCAAGTTGGTCGCAGCAGGTCTCAATCTAGATGAGTGCATAAAATTAAAGTGACCTATGCACATGTAATTATCATTCAAAGTTGTCTGAACTTGTGCCTCTCACTCATTAGGATTCATAAAGAAAAGAAACCATGTAGGCTTAGTTCATTTAAAGAAATACTCATTGTGACTTTTTGGTCCTCTAAGCCTACGCATGATAAGCCAAGTTTAAATCACGAAAAATCTAAATCACTTGGCTAAGTAATTAGAGAATGAAAAAGGCATTAAATGAGTCAAGTGCATACCTCAGGGGGAGCATTTATCTTTCATGGTTATAAATTGAAATGCTCTCTTGATATCATATCTTTTATGCTCATATGCTTCTATGAATAGCATTGCAAATACCAATACGCACAATAAAACAACAAATTATGTGTTAAATGATTATATCTTCTAATGGATAGTTTACATTTTATATCATTGTTGATGGAATTACTGGTATGCATGCTTGTATGGAACGCCAACTGCATGGCTGATGCAGTATATTGTGTATTGCATGCTGGTAGTGGATATAGGTTCTCGTATGCCTTAAACTAAATTATAAATTTCTTGTTTGAACCTATCAGGTACAGGTTTTATGGGAAAATTTCGAATTTACAAACGGCATGCTGCCAAATTTTCGTTGGAATTTTCCCACAGTAAAACCGTGTACAAAGATGATTATGATAAAATGAATGTTAAAATATTTTTGAAAGGATGAGTGAAAACTAAATGAATATTAAATTTCATTCTTACATAATCATCAGGTATCTAGAGAAGCTAAGCACCATCCCTATAGAAAGAACATAAAGGACCCATATGCATCACTTTCGTTCATTGAAATATTAAAGCTCTTCTGGAAACCCTAAGCATAATATCCAGCTTTCATGGTTTTATGATTGAGATATGGATTCCTCTTGGTAATGAGCATTATAGAATGCCTTAATATCTATTCTCTGACGTATCTATGGTCTATAGGGACAACTATACTAATAAGGATAAATCTAGTTGGTAGATAATCAGTATGGTTTGTTTAAAGGATTTAAAATGAATGGCTTATACTCTTGACATACTTTGTGCAATCAATTTTGATGAGTATAAGTGGTTCATTTCATCTATGCTATAATTAAAATTGATAGGGGGAAGCATACAAAACTAAATTTCTATCATATCATGTTCACCCACACTTTTAGCTTAGATTTGTTCTTGAAATCTCTTGTGGCTTGTGCTTAAATGTGAAAATTTTATTGAAAATCTTAATGTGAAATATGTTGTTAGCCACTGTCACTTGTGTCACCATTTGATCTTGTGTTTGATTGTTAAATTCTTAAGATCTATATGGTTGTCCTAATTTGGTCATCTTATGAAATTGTGCGTAAATGCTTGACCAGAATAACGTTTGCTTGCTTGCATGATCTTTAACATTTTTTTGGCAAGCATTACCCTTGGCACTTCATTGATAATATCAAAAGGGGAATTTAATTTTAATACTTTATGGCAAGATCTAGTTTCAAAACTAAATCTCCTTATCTCTTGCCTTATTATTATTATTATTATTATTATATACTATATGCTTTTAAATTGCATAACTGGTTCAGTAACTACACATGAAAATGCATGCGAACTAGTTAGATTGTGTTTGTACTCAAACCAACTATTTGCTATCATATGTCGTGTGCTTTAAACTCAAATCTTTCGCGGGTCCTATGATATGCTTCAATTGCAATGGTTTGTATATATTTATGGTCTGACTATGGTTTTTATGTCATTTAAATCTTTTAATGACCAGTTCTACTGTTTGTGTGCTAAATTGCTATATTTCTCAAAAGAGTTATAAAATTTTTATGCCCAAATATTTTTATATTCTTATGCCAATTTTTTTTAAAAAAAGGGGGAGTGATTTTAAATCAATAGGGGGAGAATCTTTATGAGCTAAATGAATATTCTTTTTGAAAGGGAGAGTGCCATTTTTAAGTTAAGATTTTTTCATCAAATATTTTTCTTAGCTTAACCCTTTTGCTGATGCCAAAAGGGGGAGAGGGAGAGCAAAATGATAAAAATGGTAAAATTCTGAGCTACATTGCATGCTACGTGTTTGTGCCCTATTGACAAAGCTGAATGCATAATTTTTGAATTGTCTTCTTTCGTTAATACGCATGTGTTATATTGTCTAAATTTAATTTATGCATATTCTTAAAGGGAGCCTTTTTAGGCTTAATCCATTTTGCTCCTTAGTGTTTGTCATCATCAAAAAGGGGGAGATTGTTGACTTTTTAAGTTCAATCTCTGTTTTGATGCTTGCAAACCACGAGTGTCATATGTGTGTATTTAGTGCTTGAACAGGTAACATTTCAAAACACACACACACATGGAGACTGAAAATGGAAGCCATAAGAAACTCGAAGAACATGTACATCATTTGGCGCATTCCAAGGAAGTCACAAGAGCAAAGAAGATTGAAGATATATAAATTTCATTTGTATTGCATTTAATTTTTCTATTTGGTGCGTAATAATGCATCTCATGCATGGTATGAATGAAAGCTTAGTAATGATCGTAGATAGACCGTAGGGAACCAAACCTAACTTTGGTCGACCAACGCCGGATTTTTGGGCTTAATTTAAAAGCCTAGGCCATAGACTGACCTTAGTTCCTCAAGCACCTCATAAAAAAACCCCTATAACTCAGAACCTATAATTATGTGAACAGGGATGACTTCAAATAAAAATCAGGATTAAAATGACCATTCAAAGGGCTTTAGTTGACCGAACCAGCCTAGTTATACTATGTTGTTTGACCGAACCACTGTTGGCTGAGGAGATTAAGCCTCGGTCGACCAAACTTGTGCAGTATAAATGATACGGTCGGCTGAACCGTACGAAAGTCAACATTTTGACTTGTTGGCTTTACAAGGCTTAAAATCTTATTTTGATGATAACAAATTAGATGAACTTAACATATTTGGTTAAGTGATGATGTGACAGGATTCAAGAAAGAGAATACAAGGTCAAGTGCTCACAAAGATCAATAAAAGATTATACTCCAAAGAAAGATGATCAAATGAAGCTTTAAAAAGCATGGATTCAAAGATAATATAATAAAGCTTGGAGATCATGAAAGCATGAATAAGAACTTGTTAAATTATATTAAAGTTTGAAGACAAGATGGAGTCAAAGCAAAATTATCATGGAAGACTTCAAAGCTTAGAGTTGCAGGCCTTAAGAAATATGATGTAAGTACTTCATGTTTTAAATATCTCACGAAATATATTGAAAGCTCTTCTAGGGCTATTCATTGACTTAGAGACCATATTTAAAACCCTGAAAATTTTTTTATAAGAAATCAAAGTAAGAGAGTAAAAAGGATTTTTGAAAACTAAAATGAAAAATCTAAATTTGGTTTGCCCAAACGACTGAGGTGCACCCTCAGAAGACTGAAGATGTACCTCAAAAGACTAAAGTTTTATTTCAGTTTATTGAAGATTTTTCTAAAGAAATACAGAAGAGGCAGTACACCTTCAGAAGACTGAACCCTCAGTTCAGTCGTATGACCCTGTGTCCAGTTCAAATTTTTCAGTGTGTTATGGAACATCAGAAAACTGAACCCGATACTTCAATTGTCTGAACATTGTTAACAGTTAGAAATTTTAAATGTTTAAATTTCAAATAAAGGTTTCTTGTGCCCCAAAATTTATGAAAACTTGGGGGTTACTCCAAGTAATATTGGGCAATACGAAATTACTTTTCTAAGCCTATAAATACATGATTTTTCAAATCAAATTATACTAAGAATTGAAAATTTTATTTCAGGACTGAAAACACACTTGCTCTTTCAAAGCTCTCTCTTGCTTATTCATTGCAAAATCTGATTTGCTGAAAATACTGAAGTGTTGATCCATCCTACTCTGATTTCTACTGCTGATCCTCATCTAGAGAAGGATATTGGTGAAATCTAACTTGAGCTTCAATCTTATTTCAGTTTGATATTTAGATATTGAAGTATATTAGTGCTTTTGAAATTGTACTAATCTGCTTTATATGAGAGTATTCTTGTATGCAGAAATTATTTCTTATTTCTTGTAGTTCTTGGACGATTCTAGGTTATTGGATCTTTGACCGAACGTGGGGTATCACTTGGAGAGGCGTTGCTCTAGCCTATTGAAGGAGTGTCTGAGCGTGGGGTGTCACTTGCAACGTTTTGTTCCGTCTGTAAAGGAACAGTATAGTGGAATCCTTAGGTGGTATTGGCCTAAGGCGAGGACGTAGGTTGGGGTTAAATCGAACCTCGTAAAAAATGTGGTGTCACTCTCCTTCCTTACTCTCTTTACTTTTCAGCATATATTAATTGCGTAGTTGATTTTAATTTTTGAACATATACACTGCGTGGATTGGATATTAAATAAACTGAAGATTAATTTGATTTTGGGATTTGTAGAAACCAAAAGAAAGTACGTTGGTTGATTAATACAAATTGCGGAAACCATAAAGGAGTGCGTTGACTGGTTAACATCGAAGACTCATAACTAAAAGTTTATTTAAAGTCCAAGGTCTTGGAAGGAGTGTTGCATTTCAAATTGTACATCATATTGAGAAATCAATTTCATTCAATATAGGGCTTGAAACAAACTCGTATATTCATAGGGTTATAAAAGTTGAAACTTGTCAAGAAGTTGCATACCATATCTTAATTGGGTATTTTATGGTTGATTACTTTAATTGAAAATGTAATGACCCAAAAAATTTTAACTATTAAAATAATAAGGTAGATAATAAATGGAATAGGGAAAAAATAAAAGAAAGGGAAAAATAAATTTTAAAGGTGTCAAGTAGGGACTCATCGACGATGTTGATCTTCTCATTGACGAGCTATCTTTTGGGTTTCGTCGACGAGTATATGTGTCTCATCGATGAGGAATTCCCGAGAGTAAGGAAAATTCAGGTTTTTAAATGCCTCATCAACGAACATTTCTGACTTTGGTGACGAATGATCTTCTTGGCCTCGTCGATGAATCCATGTGTCTCGTCGACGAGGGCCTGGTTATAAATAGACCCTGGCACTTCTTTCCACGAAATTCTCTCCCTCTCTCATTTTCTCTCTCAGGGTTTCCATTCCCCTACCTATTTTCTTCGAACCCGACCAGGATTTAGCCCGATTTGACGATTGGAAGCTACCATGAGACTCTTGGGAAGATTCTCTGCAACATAGGCGGAGCAGATTTTCAGTTTATAGTACTTGGGAACCACTCCAAAACTAGGATAAGTAGGGTTTTTTCAAGTTTCATTAATAATATGGAGTATATAAGGCCTAAGTAGTGATAAAATAACATTTTATTGAAGTTTGGGTTGATAAACTCAAGTTTTTGAATTAGGGTCTGCGTGAGTATCGCATGCGACATTACGGGGTTTCCGTGGGCATAACTTAGGAAACCAGGTAAAGGGAAAACATTATAGGAACATTTTAATTAATTTTTGAACTGATTAAAATTCCTATATAAAATTATATATGTTTAGGTATAATTTTCGGAATGGTTATACTTTTGGATCAAGGATGATTTTAATTAAATATATGGTATTTGGGAAAACAAAATTGTGTGGCATGGAGAATAACTTTTATAATTAAATGGTTGTGAGTACTATGGAATTAAGATATATTGTGTGCCTGTGGTTACTGTATGGGCTGTAAATTCTGCTTGGTTGAAAATACTAATCGGTTGTGAATTCTGTCTAATTGTTTATACTGTGGTAAATGCGTGGATGTGCTTGAGTGGTTGGTTTTGTTATTGACATGTGTCGTGGTTCATGTAAATTGTGATATAGCATTAGCAGTGGTATGAGGAGGTCGTTATATTATATTTGATATAAATCGCCACATAACGTTGGCAGTGGTATGAGGAGGTCTTTATATGGGCATTTATATTAAGCGGGTAAAACATTGGCAGTGGTATGAAGAGTTTGTTTTACTGATTTACTATGAATGGGTTTGTGTGTGTGAAGTAGTAACCTGTGTGATTGATAGTTCTGTGTGGACCAGTCTTGTGTGGACCGTGTAATCTATGTGATGTTAGTTATGTGTGGACGTTGTATTTTGTGTGGATATAAACCCTGTGTGGGTGTGAATGAAGACTGTATGAATAATCCTGTGTGGATGAGGGTCCTGTGTGGACTGTGATACTTGTGTGGTTATGGACCCTTTGTGGGTGTGCATGAGCTATGTGTGGGTCTTTGTGAAATGATGACATTGAATGCATGCATCTATAATTACATAAGTATTTATGGTAAAGTAGGAGTCTCCACTTGAGGGCTTGCTGAGGAAGGCGAATGCCCTGGTAATCTTCTGTTGGTACCAAAATAGAGGGAAGCTACCTCTATGGGTGGGTATTCTTCTTTATTATCAAAGACTTTACCTGGATATATAACCCGAGGGCTTACTAAGTAAGGTGAGTGCCCTGGTATTATTGCTAGAGCAGAGGGAAATTACTTGTATAGGCGAGTAATCTTCTCTATTCTCGGGAATTATCAGTAAAAATAAATATGGTTGTGTGTATAATATCAAATGACAATGTGATTGTTGGTAATATGATTTCTCAACTTCTATGTGATTGATTATCAAATAATTACTTTTGGTATGCATTAAACTCTCTGCCACACACTATTTATAGCTTTTTCTTCCTTACTAATAGGTGCCTCACCCCGTCAAATTATTAATCTTTTCTGGTCCTCCAGGTGATCGAGCTTAGAAAGCTTCAGGGTGGGATTAGTTTTGTGAATAGTTAAAAGAATGGATATGTGTACAATTCTATGTTTAATAACTTTGTCCTGGTTATGTAATATGGAGAATATGGTTGTACCTTTCTATGGGTTTGCATATGTAAATATAGTACTCTGGTATGTTATTTGAGGTTGTTTAATTAGCTTTATTGTGTGAATGGTATCGGAGACGTGTGGATGGTCTCATAACACTTTAGGCCCCACGTGGTGGGTCCGGGGCATTACAAAAAATTGGTTTGTTGAATGTTTAAGTTGTGTTTACTTGTGGTGTGTTAAGTATTGGTTTGTGGATTGATTAAATGATTAAAAAGTTTTGCTCTGTGTTTGTTAAAGTAACAAGTGGTTAAGAATTATTGAAAATAATTAAAAGAAAATTTTAATAACCCAATTCACCCCCCTCTTGGGACTACACCTTAACTTTCATGACTTTGTACGATCGACTGTCCAGTTTTGAACACAGTGTCCTCGGTCGACCGAACTGCCACGTGCCTGACACCCCATTCACTCGATCGACCAAATCTATAGTTCTATTTGGCCACGATCGACCAAATTATATGAGTAGCCGACTGACCTCTTTGTTGGTCAACCAAACCACAAACTGTTCAAAATCGCTTTAATATGGTTGACCTTATCTCCTATTCAAAATGGTCACGGTCGACCAAATCCTAAATATGGTTGACCGAACCTCTTGGGTTGGTCAATTTTTTACCGCATGTAAATGAAGTTAATTTTAATTAAACATCATTAATCTTTCTCTAAAATGACTTCCTTGTCCCCAATGATCATATTTTCACCCAAGTCTATATATACCCTTTAATAACTCAAAATTAGCAAGATGATTAGTTAGAAAATCCTCTAAACATTCTATATTATATTTTCATCTTCCTAAGTTAGTTTTTCATCCTCTCTTTGTTATTTATTCAAAAAATCATTTTCAAGAGAGTATTATTTATCTTAGGCATTTTATTTTTTACAAATCATATTGCCTATCCTCTCATATCTCATTCTTTTTAAAATCATTATCTTGAGAGTAAATCCTAAGTTTTCTCCGTATATTTTCGTTGAAAAACATCTTTGGAGAAAAACTATTTCTTGCTTGTGAATCTTGCACATCCATTGCAAGATTCAAAGATTCACTTGCTTGTGCTTGCAAAAATATTTTGAAGTCATAAACCCTAGATTCTCCAGCACTTTATTTAGAAATATTTTTTTGAAGGGATTTCTTGTTTGGGTTAAAATCTTTGAGTACTTATCATAAACATCTTTATACAAAGGTTATTTTATGAGAAAATCACCATACTCACATTGAGCTTATTTTCATATCACACATGAGTGCATATTGAGCTTATTGGTGTACACATCAGTTTGTTTTAGAAGCAATTTATTTGTACACAAATATTTTATTGGTTGTATTCCCGACGTGTGGTTGGAAGAGGAAGACTTGCCCTGTGAAAAGTCCCGGACTAGTTCAGACCCGGTTAGGAGAACTAGGTGCACCATCCTGTAAGGTGTAGTATTAGGTGCCGCTCCACCCGTTAAGTGAGCCATAATGGAATCCTCTTGCTTGTGAGCTTGAGGCGGGGATGTAGGCAGTATTGGTCGAACCCCGATAACAAATTTAGTGTAGCTTTTATTTTTTTGTAATTTTTTTTATGCACCTGCATGTTATTATTTATTGCTCTGATAGTTTTACTAATATGCATTGAATGATTGATAATATTGAGATTGGTTTATTAGGTTAAATATTTGCTCAGTAGTTCATTTGTGTTATTGAGGAATGCTTAGACGACCCTAGGTTGTGTTATCCTGTTGTTGGTTAGTTGACTTAGGAAGGAAATTTTTTAAATACCCAATTCCCCCCACCCCCTCATGTGAATAGAGCAATGCCAACACGCTGGAAAAGGAACTATAGAGTGTAAACGTTATGTGGTATTGGCCTAAGGTCAGGACGTAGGCTGGGGATAAGCCGAACCTTATAAAAGTCTCAATCTCACTTTTAACCTTTCTCTTTATTTTCTGCATATATAAATTGTGTGGTGTGTATTCAGAGTCTAGGAAGCCAAAACCAAGATTGAGAAGACTTTTGACTTAATAGGGCTTGAATCAAATATCCACAGGGCTATAACCAAATTCAGCTTTGAGTGTTTGGAATCAACAAAAAGTGTTGCAGCTTGTTTATTGTGTTTGTTTGGATTATTTGTTTGTTATTTGTTTGTGTTGAGATTGAGTGTGGTTTGTGGATTGGTTAAACACCTAAGCATTATTGTATGATTGATAAATTAACAAAAAGGTTATGAATTCATAAATAATTTATAAAGAAAATTTTAATAACCCAATTTACCCCACCTCTTGGGACTACACCTTAACTTTCTTAGACTTCACACAGAGTTTCTATACTGAGCATGACCACTTAACGGGTTTATTATAAAAATGTTAATCTCGCGCCACACGGTTTATCTATTTAACCATACTTTACTAAATTGCCCGTGAATAATAAATCATACTTTAATAATTCAAGACCATTAATTTCACCTGTTTAATTTATTCAAAAAATCTGTTATAATCATTTAAAAATCAAATACTTTAATTCAATCAGTTCAACTTTAAAATAATTATTATTATAAAATCCCTAGGCTCACAACCACCAATTTAATCAATTCATAATAATAATAATAATAATAATAATAATAATAATAATAATAATAATAATAATAATAATTCAAAATCCAATTTCCATATGACAAAATATTCAGAAAAATGTGTATACAATTCTTGTAATCTTATATTACAATTTAATCGGTTAATTTATAAAAAATCCTGATATAATTTATTCCCCTTATCTTATCCCACGAGTAGTGCCTACGTTTCAATTTATACGTCACACAGGCCTTCGACATCAGTATAGACTTCACACAGAGTTTCTATACTCAGCATCCCCACTTCAATTTATACGTCACACAGGCCTTCAACATCGGTATATATTTCACATAGAGTTTCTATACTGAGCATCACCACTTCATGTTTATATGCCACACAGGCTTTCAGCATCAGTATAGACTTCACACAGAATTTCTATACTGAGCATCACCACTTCATATTTCTCAATCAAATGTAAAATCTATCTTACCATAAAACAAAATTAAACTGTCATATCCCTATATCCATATAAAACCTGTTATTTTATAATTTCACAGTAATCCCACTATATACATATATCCATAAACAAGTATTACACCACATACTCACAATATCATACCATAACAATTTCAACAAATTCATATTAAATTATTTGTTAATTAATCTCATGCCACACAGTTAGACGTCAAAATTTTCATTTAAGTAATTCGTCAAGAAAAAGCGTGTATTTCTAAAATCTGGTTCGATTATTTTCCAAAAATCTATTTAATTTAAACATGCAATTTTTCCTAAAATGGAGAAACACAACCACCCTCCTAGTTATTACCATATATGTAATACACTCCAAAATGATATACGACATATACGTATAATATACTCAAATTTAATCGATTCAAAATCTTTAAAAAGCTGACATAATGTATTCCCCTTACCTTATCCCAGGAATGGTGTGTACGACACTCCTACGACAAATCTACTCCAGTTAAAATGTTGGTGGTCAAATTCGGAACCCAAAGGTATTTTCCATTCTTTGATTAGCGCATGTTTGGACAAGAAAATCGATGAGAGAGGGAGAGGGGTTGAGGAGAGAGAAAGAGAGAGAAGGAGAGAGATGCGGAGAGAGATGCAGAGAGAGCACTAGGGGGGTTGAATTTGGATGGATGCTTCCTCTAGAAGCATCCGTGGTTGCTTATATATAATAATAATAATAATAATAATAATAATAATAATAATAATAATAATAATAATAATAATAATAATAATAATATATTATATTATATTAATATACTACACTATATTATTTAATTAATAAATATTATATAATTAATTAATTTTAATTTAATTTTAGTTTTAATTAATTACTTAATTAAATTTTTTTTTACACTTCCCCGCATATTATTTTTAGGGTCGTTACATCAATGGTCCCCGGCTCCTTTGAAAACACAACCAGACCATAGATAGGAAGGGCCAACATATGTATAAGGGCTTCTTCCCTGTCTTCTTTTTCCATCGACCCCTTTAGATAATGCCAAGGGATTTTTGTATCTTCTGTCTTCGAAATTTTAACCTCGGCAACGTCATGCAATTCTTTCACAAAGGAAGCCCTGGAGTCATGCAAATATACTTTGTATGGCATAGGCATCTTGGCTAGGTGCAGCAACAAAGCATATTCCTCGATAGTAGGAGCCAGATCCACCCCATCCCTGGTAAAGCAACAGTACACAGATTCTAGAATTCTGCTAGTACTTTGATCACATGAGGATTTATCGATACATATAGTAGGAAGCCGATATGCCCATACAGGTGAGAAAACTTTAAACGGTGCTAAGGTTTCCACCCTTTCCAAATGCTCTTTAGCTTCTCCATAGAATTGGATCAAGTATTTTTATTGACTCGGTCTAATATCTCGGTCACAGATTCTTTACTCACACTGTCACCCCACTGCCTATGTTGACGTTTAGAATATAACTGGACTGTCGATTATGTCTCTCGATAGACTGTAGTGCCCTCTATAGATGACTCAGATTTTTTTGGGAACCTTGGCAAAGTATGTTGGATGCTTATGTGGATGCAACATGTCAGTGATAATGCCACACATTTCAAAGAAATTTTGTATAAACATGAAAGCACACGAAGAAGGATGGAGCTTCTGTCCTAAACCCAGGGTAGGTGTATATACAGGGTTCTCTGCGGCTCTATCCTAAGTAAAGGATTTTGGATAAACAATGTGTGGTTAGGCTTTAATCCCTACCAACAAAAGCTTCCTAGATTGAACTTCAATCCTCCTCCATAGGGGTCCAAACAAAACTCGCACTGAGTAGAGTGGTTCGTGCAACCCCAAGGACCCTGTCCCATGAGGGCTAAGTATTGTGCTTCTTTCTATTCCTAAAGGGTGAAGTCCAGGTAGAAGGCTAGTGAAAGTGTGTGAATTTAAAAACTTAGCCTAATCCCACTATCCCCACATTTATTCTCATGCTATTTTAAACAGGTATGGAAACAAATATTCACAAAGATATTCACATGCTTAAACAAAAGTGGAAGCAAAATATTCAGAATTAATCGTAGATATTCACAGGGTTATTCACAAAAATTTGGAAACAATTATTCACAAATAATCAAAGATTTTTACATGCTCATTCAAACAAATATGAAAATAAATATTCACAAAAATGCTTATTCAAACATGTGGAAGCAAATATTCACAATTAACATGCTTATTCAACAAAAAAATATGGAAGCAAATAGTCACAATTAATCAAAAAAACCTCAAACATATAAGCGCAATCAAATATTAACCCCAATATTCACAAAGTAAATACAACAGGTAAATATGCAAACATATACAAACAAGTATCCACAAGTATACATACAATATCCACAAAATAAGAAGGAGTAATTAAAAGACTCATTAAATTTAAATTTGGGATAATTAACAATTAATTACTGGTTTGACTCTCAAAAGTGTCCAGCGGAGTCGCCAAGCTGTCGCGACATGCTCCTGCATAGGGCAGAAACACCAGAGTGTGTGTTGCCCAAGGGTACATGAACTAGAAAAGGTGGATTTTAAAATAATATTTTCATGGAAAACTTAGTGTATGAAATCGCTCCTAACCTTTTAGTGTGGTTAGAACACTTGATTACTACCCAGTTAAGGGTAGAATCGGTCTACGTTACCCGAATCGGGTTCGAGAGTACGATTACGCGAGGGGAAGGTATTAGCACCCCCTATGCGCCCGTTCTTACGAATGGTGCCTAATTAATAAAAAATTATCCCAAAATAAATTTAATAAGCCTTAGAAAATTACTCCCTTTCAAGAATCAAAGAAAATGCAAAAAATAAATACCATATAAGTATTCCCTTAGAACCGGGGCATACTGCACTCTGAAGAGCTCATGCCTCCCTTTTAAATCATCGTGATATGAAATTCAAGAAAATATGGTACAAAATACACTCCAGGGGTTTTTGAAACTTGTAGGGTTTTTATAAGTATGAAAATGATATTCCAAGTGGTTTTAAAGTTATTTGGGGATGAAAAATTTGTAAAGATGAGTTTTCCAACTCAAAAATATTTTTTCATATTTTCCTATGATTTCTTGAATTTTTATGTGATTTTTCCAAGTATAAAAGCAATTTTGATCTCAAAAATATTGTTTGTGATTTTTTGATTTTTGATTGAAATAACACAAAAATAATAAAAATTGAGCCAAAAATATTTTTAAAATTTTCTTCTGAATTATTTTGTGATTTTTCTAACATTTTTATGATTTTTGTGGATTTTAAATGACTTACTTAAGTACTTAAATTAAAAAAAATAAAATAAAAAAAATACCGGTTTAGGGGGGTAAATCGGTCAACTTTGACCGATTTGAGGGAAGACTGATTTTAAATTTCGGGTCAGGACTGTGTGCCACATGTCTATCAGAGAGTGGGGCACGCATGTTGGTGGGGATCCGTGGGATGGCTTGATCCTAGCCGTCCACTGACAGTGAGGATCTAATGGCTATCAGCAAGCCACTTTAGGCAATAATGGCAAAGGGACAAGGTGGCCATATGTCGCCTGATAGACAGAGGAGCTACCCTTCATTAATGGCTTATGTCATGGGGGAGATCCTGACTGTTGCTGGGACTAGGGATCTAACGGTGGAGATGAAACCCGCACGGATTGATGAGGTGCCTGAACTTGGGCCGTTGATGCAAGTGGAGATCTACGGTGGGAGATGAAGCTGCTTTTTTGCTTTAAATGTGAGGGAGATGAAGGCGGCCACATGTTACGTGGCGGGTGAAGGTGGCAGCCACACGTGACTGAAGGGGGCTGACAACAGTTAATGCTTCTGACACAAAGCAATTTCAACCGTTGATATGATGCAACGATCCAACGGTTGTGGTGGAAAGCACGCGGATCGCCCATGCGTCCTCATCCAAGGCATTCAACACTAACACTAGATGAACGGTCCAAATTTTTCCGTGCATAAGTTTGATCCTAAAGTCACGAGAGCTCCACGTGTTGACATCCTACGGTCCGGAGGCATAGGATATTTAAACCAATTTTTTTTTATTTCTGTCATTTTCATACCTTCTCTCCAAAGCCCCCTCTCTCTCCCTCTCTATCCTTCCCTATTCTCCCTTTCTACAACCTTACAAACAAAACCCTAGGGTTTCCTCCTTTTGCAACTCAACTCTCTCTCTCTCTATCTCTCTCTCTCTCTCTCTCTCTCTCTCTCTCTCTCTCTCTCTCTCTCTCTCTCTATTCTTCTTCATAAACAAAACCCTGGTGCTTGCAGTTCTTCTTTCTCGAATCCTCTACTTTTTCCCCCCTTTTCTCTACAACTCCTCTGAATCCAAGCGTTAGCTTGCCACCTAAAGTCCCCCTCTCTCCTTCCTTTTGCCTCTTCTCTGAAGTTTTGAAACCCCTTAGAGACCCTAATTGCCCCCTACCATTTCCTTATATTTCCTAAAGGATCGTCGAACACCCTAGATCTTCTACAAATCTACCCTTTCTCTTTTATTCTCCTAATGAAGATAAAACACTAGACTAGCTGATCTCCTAGATCTCCCTAGCTCCTCCTCTCTCAATCTCTCACCTTTATCTCTTTCTCATGAAGTTCAGCAAGCCTAAACCTAAAAATTCTTGCACTCTACTCTCAGCTTCTCTTCTCTCTTTCATTTTCTTCGGTTCGAGTGCTAAGGTATAACACACTAGCCCTTTATACGAATCCAAAGTGCTACTACGCATACATTATACTTGTATCTGATAAACATACATAAACAACCCACCCTAAACAAGGACAAATGGGTATATCTCATACATATCTGTATTCATGCACAGCGGAGAACATAAACATTCTTACGGGATTCTATTAGATGTAAACCAAAGTTCTATATGTATTCCTCAATACATAAGATCCATACCTAAAACATAAACTTTATTACATCCCCTGACATTGAACCAGGCTAATAACCCAGTAATGATACAAAAACTTATGTCTACTAACAAGACTCTACGTGACAAAATCTCTCTAGAAGACTAGGACCGACGTCCTGTAGGACCTGAAACAAAGGTTGTAAGATTAGGGTGAGACACTTCTTAGTAAGGTGGAAGATATTACATCAGCACGTGATTACATGAGTTTATTCCAATTAGAAACAGTTTCACAATTTCACATTCACAATATTGTACTATAAGAGATATATAAACATAATTTAACATCATTACAACAGAGAGTTCTCGAGGTTAAGGTAGGGTATAGGCCCATACACTCTACGATCCCTCCACACGGTACTCAACCCTGTGACTTTGTTCATTTTAGTTTTTAAATCATGTATATGAAAATTTAGGACAATGACCAACTTTGGAACATCATAATTATGCCTAATTACCCCGTGGCATAGGTTGTGCACTGATAAACTCTAACAAGGCCCTGTTCTTGCAGGCATTGTCGAACATCACATATATAGTCCGACTGCCCCACCTGGTCCATTATTTCACCAGTGGCCCCTTACACTCGTGCAAGTCGATTATCTCAATACCCACACTGATTCACATGTGTGGTTGCATTGTACCTTCAGTAGCAACGGAACCGTGCCTCAAGCTATTTAAAGCTTCATATAACCTAGAGTGTCTTTCAACTCCTTTCGAGTGTCTTTCAACTCTTTTAGTAACAAGTTGTTGTCCTAATTTATCATATATATAATTTACAATGAAAACATAACAACCTGTGCAATTCTAGTAATTTCATAATCACAATCATGCAATCTTTCATGCATTCTTTCTTTCAAACTATGGTTTTAACCGGAACAAACGTTCTCAGTTCAGTCCTTTTTACATATAAAGCTCGGTGATTCATCGACACCTATTTTCCACATTTTTAGATAACAGAATGGAACTTCAGTCCTCACAGTTCATTAACAAGTATAATAGTTCTATATATTCCACTTCATATCATATGTCGCTCTTATGTCGTCAAAATCCACTAGATATAGTTTATAACTCAAAAAATACCATTTGGACCACAAACATGGGTATTAAGCAACTCCTACTTTAGGTTTAAAACAAATAAAGTAGTTTTGGAAAGTTTGGTGTTCATATGTCAAAACCTCATTTTTGCCAAAAACCGTAAAATCGTAAAGTCGTAAGAAACAACATTTATACCCGGTAAAACTTTGCAAATAAGCAGTCAAAACATGCATAAAGCCACAAGCCAACTTTCTAGCGGTTTAGTTTTCTAAAAATACTGATGTAAACAAATCTCTTTACCTTTTAACGTAAAAACTGAAACACGAACGAATAGATCCAAAACAACGATACGGAAACCACAAAACCTAAAAATTGGAGAAAAATACTTCAATATAATCCTATTTGCAGAAAAATACTTCAATATAATCCTATTTGCTACAGATCTACTGAATCGAAAACGAATTCAGATCCTTATCTTGACTTTAGGAAAAATCCTGAAAATCCTTAAAACGACAATTTGATCCGCTACAACTATAGAGTTTCCTCCCCTAATCAACATAGAAACCTTCGATCGTAGAAACAGACGACGAACGGCGAAGGATCGTAGAGAGAAAGAAAGAGAACTCGCTTGTTCTAGAGAGAGAGAGAGCTTTTGGGTTTTCTTACCCCTTAAGCAACCAAAAATGATATTTATAGAGCCTTTAATCGAGTCAAATTCGTCGACGAAGCGGCGCCTTCGTCGACGAACCACCTGGGCTATTCGTGGACAAAGCTCTTCCTTCATCGACGAACCCCATCCAGATATTTTCTTGGTTCGCTCGGTATTTCTTCGTCGATGATGCTCTGAATTTTGGCGATGAAGAACTTAAGGGACTTCGTCGATGAATATACTGGCTTTGTCGACGAACCCTACTGAATTTCCCTTTTTACCCTTTTCTCTATTTATTTTCCTTATTTTACGAGTTCGGGCCTCTATAATCTCCCCTCCTTATAATAATTTTTTCCTCAAAATTTGCTAATCGATACTACACATATTGTACACTTATGACTTTGTCGTACCGAAGAGTCGACAGCTACCCACAAAGCAGCTCCGGCCCAAATTTATTACCTACCCTCACTTATGGTGGAGGAATACCGTGGTTACAACATGATGTTTCAGAAGATTACATACACATACAAAACTCTCCCGAGGATCATATCTACTTATTAAACATATTAACATATATGCATTCACTTACTTGACTAGCTTAACCATCTCTGAACAACTAAGGATACTTTTGACGTATCTCAATTTCTAACTCCCATGAAGCTTCTTCCACTGCATGGTTCCTCCAAAATACCTTCACCAATGGTATCTCCTTTTTTGACTCTATGAGTCCAATCCTATTTTGATAATGACAAATCACTTGGTATTTGATCTGTGCATTGAGATTGTGAATAGGAATAATATTTAGCATGCACGTAAGGCTAGCAAGTCATGGAAGCCATGAAGATTAAAGAATATACATCTTGGCAAAATCCATGGAACTAAAAGAGTTGAAGAATGAAGATGCAAGTGGCAAGTTCAAAATCGTCATGGGAATGGGTATTTAGAACTAAATGTATTCACATATTTCATATGATTTAATTTGAGGTTCAAAATATACCCTAGACTGACTTTAGGGCTCATGCATCTCATGAACATATTTAGGGGATATTTATGGACTTAGAGATTGTTTTTGAAACCCCAAAAAATATTTTATAAAAGAGCAAAGAAAGAGAGCAAAATAGATTTTTGAAACTAAAAATAAAAATCCAGAAAATGCACTATTCAGAAAACCGAACTCCCTATTTAGTCGTCTGGAGTGTCAACTTTAGAAGACCGAAGTTAAGCTCAATCGTCTGAAGAATTTCTTCAGAAGACCGAAGATTAAGTTCACTCTCCTGAAGAATTATTGAAGAAACACAGAAACAGGTAGAAGCACACTAGAAGATTGAACCCTGACTTCATTCGTTTGAACCCGCAACTTCAGAAGACTGAACCCCAACTTTAGTCATCTGACTCTGTGTCCAGGTTCTATTTTCAAAGTTCTAAGGAACTTCGATCATCTGAACTCTAACCCTCAGTCGTCTAAACTTACGGGAAGATTAAAATTTTGATATTTTAATGAGAGAACACGCGAGTTATTTCTTCATCAAGTTGATCCAACGGTTAGAAATCATCCTAAGGGCAAGGTTACCTATATAATCAACATCTAAACCCTTCTTCCCCCAACAAATGAAAAGAGAAACAATATACAATTGAGCATATTGTAAGATTAGCACAACTTTGGGAAACACACTGCGGAAACTTTTACTTGGGATTTCAAAGTTTATACGTCAAATTTGAACTAAGGCTATCTTGATCTTCAAAAGTCATTCTAGTGATTGTTGTGCATTCAACTTGGTATTGACGTTTGGTAAAGTGGTTTGTTTTTTAATACTTATTCTCAAAGAGTTTTTCATTTCTACATCTATTATTGAATATTATTAGAGAGATTGATCTTGAGTGTTCATATACATATATAGATTGTTTTTGACAAGATCACTACTAGAGGAAAGTTTTGCCATTGGTTCAATATTCTTTGATTCAAGTGTGTATTCATTTAAAGATTTGATATTTTCGATAGTACAAAACCATTTGATTATATATCCAAAGAGTTCATAACTATATATATTATCGTGGGATATTTTCTGAAAAATATTATATTAGGTTTTTGATCTTTGGAACTCATATCAAATATATATATATATTTGCATAGTACAAAGATCATATTGTGATTGGATACTTGGAAGAAAACTTATTGATTTAGATCTTCATAATATTCAAGACAAATTTTTTAGTAAGATCACATTTGGTATTCGTGCATCTAGTAAGTTGAACTAGAAACCTAATTTCTCCAAAGCTTTTACTTAGATCATTATTTTGGGAGATTTGATTGAAGGGAAATTGTGTGAAACATATAATTCATATAACGATTATATCGTTACATATATACTGAGCTTCAAGTTTCATCATATGGATATGTGTTAGGATTTCAATTGTACTCACTAGCTTTGTTAGAAGCAAATCTTGAGTTGTTTTGCAGATTTGAAATTCTATATTGTAAATCACGGTTCAGGTTGTGAACCGGGTGACGAGGAAGTTATGCCTCTTGTAAGCAGCGGATGTAAGGGAAGCTCTGTCACAGTTAAAGGAGTAGGGATTTAGTGGAATCCTTGAGTGGGTTGCTCAAGGCGAAGACGTAGGCCGGGTTTGCTGAACCTCATAAAAACTGTGTTTGCCTTCTCTCTGCCTTGACTTCTTTTGTTTTCCACAGCACATTTCAATATCGATCTTGCATGTGTATGTTGAATAACCCCACATGCACTTAACAATTAATTGGGTGAAAAGAATTCATTGATATAATAATTTAAATCAGTATTAAACCCTTGCAATTAATTTGTTAAATATAGAAATAGGGATTAAGTGGTAAGTAATATTAAAGGTTTTTAAAAATACCCAATTCACCCCCCTCTTGAGATTACACCTAAATTAACATCCTTGGTTTGAAGTTGTTGTACCTTCCAATCTAATATCTCCACCAAGACCTCCTCATATGACAAGGCATCACTGATCTCTAGAGGTTCGTAACTCAGCACGTGCAAAGGATCCGACACATACTTCCTCAGCACTGACACGTGGAACATGTTATGAACTCTGGATAGTGCTGGGGGTAAAGCCGCTCGATAAGCAACCGAACCTATCCTTTCTAGGATCTCAAACGGCCCGATAAATCGAGGACTTAGCTTCCCCTTCTTTTTGAACCTCATCACCCCTTTCATTGGAGCGATCTTTAGGAACACCATATCTCCTACCACAAACTCTAGCTCCCGTCGATAACTATTAGCATAACTCTTCTGCCAACTTTGAGCTGTCCTGATTCTCTCCCTGATTAAATCGACCTATGCAGAGGCCTGCTGAATCAGTTTCGGACCCAGTATCTGACGCTCACCTACTTGATCCCAATACAACGGAGATCGACACCGACAACCATACAATGCCTCGTAAGGTGCCATCTCTATGCTGGCCTAGTAACTGTTGTTATATGTGAACTCAACAAGCGGTAGATGTCGTATCTAGCTATCACAAAAATCCAGTACACATGCCCACAACATATCCTCAAACGTCTGAATAGTCCTTTCAGTCACTTTATCCGTCTGAGAGTGAAAAGATGTACTGAACGTTAGTTATGATCCCAAGGCATTCTGTAGACTCTTCCAGAAATGAGTGTCGAGCACTGCTCTACGAATTGGGCGATCTCTCTTTTCATGTTCGACCACTAGAAAGATTCCCTCAGATTCTGGTATATCTTAGTACTACCAGAATGTACAGTCTAGATCGAATGGTGTGCCTACTCCTAAATTGTCACGACCTGCTCATTTTTCCACTTATTTTTTTTTATATATAAAATCATCATATCATAAAATCAATACTACATATCCCACAATCCAGTTTAGCAGGTCATCATCCACCTGGACCCATGGGTACCAGGGATATAACAGAATATACAGCAGAAGCCTACGCAGCAGAAAGTATAAAATCATATACATCTCATCATAACGTGCATAACACATACCAGAGTACTACAAACACTATCTCTCAGTATATACATCCTAAATATAAATCTAGGGACAATTCCCACAAAAATCATAACTTTCCTTACCAAAAACTTACCCTTCCAAAGAGGGCAAACACTGCTTTAGATCAGCGGGGCTTTTTCCGCTCTCCTATCAGAGGCTCATGAAAAATGTACAAGATTTAGGGGTGAGACACCTCTCAGTAAGGGAAATAAACTAATACTAGTGTGTGGCAACATGAGTATCCGTGTTCTACATGTATCATATATAACATATTCAATACTATTTATCAAATCGGGGAAAACATATGTATTTCAAAACATTGTAGAACATATTGCATTTTCATCACATAATATCTCATCTCATATCATAATAATAACATAAAACAATCCCTGGTAGGTTAGCTGGCTGTTGTCATGTATTACCCCCACATGGCTGGGTTGTGTGGCTCGAAGGCAGGACCTGACAATGGTTGGCCGACCACTGCCAAGTCAATAGTCTAGTCTGTAGGTCCGATGGGTCTACCCAGATTGGTCCGTACACCAGGGGCAATAACAGCACACTTCTTGAAAATAACCACATCGACCATCCAATCTCACACCACTCCATACAGCGGCGTTAACACATATATCATGATCATGAGGACCATGGATACATAGCAACGGTACCGTGCAAGTGCTAGCCTAGACCAAGCCAACCAAGTTTTGATATCATATACATATACTAAAACCATGATACATAAATATCTCATGTCATTTATTTTCACATCAATCATATCATTTCACATATATACGTGTATCATGAAAATCATCGGCCCGTACGCCGGTATTACACATTTTAACATAACACGGCCTGTACGCCGGCAAATCACACAGCACAGCCCGTACGTTGGCAAACAACATAGCACGGCTCGTACGCCGGCAAATCATATAGCACAGCCTATACGTTGGCAAACCACATAGCATGGCCCGTACGCTAGCAAATCATATAGCATGGCCCGTATGCCGGTAAATCACATCCACACACACACACACACACACACACACACACATATATATATATATATAAACATCTCAACCCGTACGCCGGTTTTTCATCGTAAAAATCCATATCATCCACATTCCCAGAAAACAACATTTCACAATATTTTTACTCATGCCACACAGTAGATTTTCCATATATTCAACATACAATCATTTTCATAGTATTTTGCAAATATAAGACATATATAATCATATACATTTTCCATAAATCAAATGATAACTATATATATATAAGCATTTTCCAAAACAGTACTAGTTTAGTTTATCCCCTTACCTGATTCCTGGAAAGCCCCTAATAAAACTGTCCCACACCCGCAGGGTTCCAAACTCAACACCCTGAAAATGAAAAATTCCAAAATTAAAGTTCAATATTTCTAAGCGTACAACATTTTCTTCAACTGTCAAAAATCCAAATATTGAATAGAATGTTTTCACCCAAAAGCATTCATGTTTAACACCTGAGGGTTTCCCTAACCAATACTCTGAAATTGAAAAACCCCAGTATTAAACTTTAGTATTTTCGTGTGCACAACATTTATTATAACTAGTGCAAGACCAAATATGGCTTTAAAAGCCTTACCTAAACTCTGGAATGATTTCCAACTAACTTTCTCCCACGATCCGCTCCAGCAGATTTGGATAGAACTCCGCCAGGAGCGTTGTGGTGACTTCGGATTGTCGATCCGACGTATATCTAGCCCAAAAATGATGAGAGAGAGAGAGAGAGAGAGAGAGAGAGAGAGAGAGAGAGAGAGAGAGAGAGAGAGAGAGAGAAGAGAGTGATGACTTCTTTCATAAGATAAAAATTTGGATTTTCGTATATATAAAACAGGGGATTTCGTCGACGAGCCCATTCTTCGTCGACGAGTCCTTCACAAATTTCGTTGACGAGACCCTGTATTCGTCGACGAAATTTAGGCTGTCTTAGAACCCCTCTCGGTATTTTCTCGTCGACAAGTCCCTGTGTTCATTGACGAAATTCTTAAAGCCTTCGTCGACGAAACCCTATGTTCATCGACAAAGCTTGGCAGCTTCCTTCTGTTTCTTTTTCCCATTCCCCTTTCTTTGTTATTTAAATTTCATTTAAAAATACGGGTCGTTACATCCTGCCCTCCTTATAAAAATTTCGTCCTCGAAATTTACCGTTCACATAACTCGTCATCCCTTATAAGGCTAAATGGTCTACTTATTTCATTACCTACCCTCACTTGTGGCGAAGGATTACCATGGTTACACTCCAAGTCCTGGAAGATTACATATACAAAAGAAAACTTCTCCTAGAACTAAAAATACCACACTAATTAATCATTACATGTACCTGCAAAAGAAAATATTATTTATCCACTTGTATTTTATCCAATTAGATCTACTGGAATAAATGCGGATACCTCTGTTTCATCTGCTCCTCGGACTCCCAAGAAGCCTCTTCTACTGCATGATTCCTCCATAAAACTTTTACCTGAGGAATCGTCCTGTTAAGTAGCTCTTGCACTTTCCTATCCAGAATCTGAACTGGTACCTCCTCATATCCCAGTGAATCACTAAGCTCCAACTCATCATAACTGATGATATGAGAAGGTTCGAGGACGTATTTCCTCAACATAGAAACATGGAATACGTCGTGGATTCTGGATAACACAGGTGGCAAAGCTAGTATGTAGGCTACCGGTCCCACTTTATCTAGAATCTCAAACGGACTGATAAACCTAGGACTAAGTTTACCCTTCCTCCCAAATCGTATAACCCCTTTCATCGGAGCTATCTTCAGAAACACGTGATCACCCACGTCAAACTCTAAATTCCTACGGCAATGGTCAGCATAACTCTTCTATTGGCTCTATGCTGCACTGATCTTGTCCCTGATAAGCTGAACTTTATCACACACTTGCTGCACAAGCTCTGGCCCCACAACTCGCCGCTCACCCACTTCATCCCAAAACAAAGGAGAACGATATCTCCTACCGTATAGAGCCTCAAATGGTGCCATGCCAATGCTAGACTGATAACTATTATTATACGCAAACTCTACCAATGGCACAAACTGAGTCCAACTACCCCCAAAGTCCAACACGCACGCACGAAGCATGTCCTCTAGTATCTATATCGTCCTCTCAGTCTGCCCATCTGACTATGGATGGAATGCCGTGCTAAACGATAACTGAGACCCCATAGCCTCCTGCAAACTCCTCCAAAATCGTGATGTAAATCGCGGGTCTCTATTTGACACAATCGATACTAGCACCCCATGAGAACGAACTATCTCTTGAACGTAAATCTCCACTAAATGGCTGAGGGAGTAGCTGATCTTGATAGGTATAAAGTGGGTGGTCTTTGTCCAATGGTCAACAATCACCCAGATGGCATTCTGGCCATGTAATGTAGTCGACAGTCCTGACACGAAGTCCATCGATATGTGATCCCACTTCCACTCTGAGATAAATAACAACTGCAACTGCCCTGCCGGCCTCTGGTGCTCAGCCTTTACTCGCTGGCACGTCAAACACTGGGCTACATACTTGGTGATCCACTCCACCAGTACGACTCTCGTAGATCTCTGTACATCTTTGTACTACCGGGATGAACTGTATACAAGGATCTGTAAGCCTCCTCTAAAATCGTCCTCATAATGTCAGCATCTGTAGGCACACACAGTCTGGAACAGAACTGCAAAGCTCCGTCATCTGCTATACTGAAATCCTCCCCCTGTCCACTCCGCACTCTGTCTATCACCTTTACTAACTCTGGATCTTCCTTTTGAGCGGCTTTAATTCTTTCCTGCAGAGTAGGTTATACCACTAGGCTGGCAATACAAATCGGGAGATCACTCTCTACCAACTCTATATCGAGTCTCTCCAGATCCATCATGAATGGATGCTGGATCCCCATAGCCGCCAACACTGGCTCCCTGGATTTCCTGCTCAATGCATCAGCTACCACGTTTGCTTTCCCTAGGTAATAGCTAATGGTACAGTCAAAATCTTTAATCAACTCCAACCACCTTCTCTGCCTAATATTCAGTTCCTTCTACGTAAAGAAATACTTTAAGCTCTTGTGGTCGGAGAAAATCTCACACTGCTCGCCGTACAGATAATGCCTCCAAATTTTTAGTGCGTGTACCACTGCAACCAATTCAAGATCATGTGTAGGGTAGTTCTTCTCATAATCTTTCAACTTTCTGGACGCATACGTACTACCCTGCCATGCTCAATCAATACACAACCAAGTCCCTTCAAGGACGCATCATTGTAAATGACATACCCCTCATCCCGATGGGATAACTAACACTGGTGCTGCGACTAATCTCTGCTTCAGCTGCTGAAAACTCTGCTCACAGCTATCATCCCACTCAAATTTGACATTCTTCCTCGTCAGTCATGTCAAGGGTCCTGACAAAGTTGAGAACCCCTCAACAAAACGACGGTAATATCCTGCTAGCCCCAAGAAACTCTGGATCTCCTGGACATTCCTCGGTCTAGCCTAGTTCACCACCACCTCAATTTTACTGGGATCTACAGAAATACCGTCTCCAGATATAACATGCCCCAAGAACACGACCTTCTCAAGCCAAAACTCACATTTACTGAATTTGGTGTATAACTTCTTCTCCCGAAGTGTTTGCAAAACCAGCCTCAAGTGCGTCTCATGCTCCTCATAACTCCTCGAATAGACCAGTACATCATCAATAAACACAATAACAAACTGGTCTAGGTATCGATGGAAGACTCTGTTCATCAAGTCCATAAATACCACAGGAGCATTCGTCAATCCAAACGGCATAATAAAAAACTCGTAATGCTCATACCTAGTCCTGAAGGCCGTCTTTGAGATGTCTTCTGCTTTCACCTTCACTTGATGGTAGCCGGATCTGAGGTCAATCTTTGAATACACCCGTGTACCTTGGAGCTAGTCAAACAAATCATCAATACGGGGTAGAGGATATTTGTTCTTGATGGTCACTTCATTAATCTCCCTGTAGTCTATACACATCCTCATAGTGCCGTCCTTCTTCTTCACAAATAGAACAGGAGCTCCCTACGGAGACACACAAGGCCGTATGAAGCCCTTATCAAGCAGATCTTGCAACTGATTCTTCAGTTCTGCCAATTCTACTGGCGTCATTCGGTAAGGTACTTTAGAAATCGGCGCCATACCGGAAGGTAGATCAATAGGGAAATCTACCTCACGGTCGGGTGGTAAGCCTAGTAACTCATATGGGAAAACATCTGTAAACTCCTTTACTACAGGCGTGCTAGCAAGTTTCAACTTATTCCTTGACATCTCTTTCACAATAGCCACAATTCCCTGACAACCACTCAACAGTAGTCTCCTAGCCTGCATAGCTAAAACTAGCTGAGGCGAGGATTGCACTCGCGACCCTACGAACTTGAATTCCGCTTTCCCCAGAGATCTAAATATCACCTCTCGTGCACGGCAATCTATGCTGGAAAAATTAGCTGCTAGCCAATCCATGCCGAATATAACATCAAACCCGTGCATGTCTAACACTATCAAATCAGCAGACAATATTTTCCACTGAATCTCTACTGGACAATCGCGGAGTAGCCTACTACACCTCACAACTGATCCAATCGGCGTAGATACCAACAATTCAACATCTAATGACTGTGTTTCAGCCCCACATAATTTAACACACCCCGAAGACACAAACGAGTGTGTAGCTCGTGAATCAAATAATGCAATAACTTTAAAAGAAAGCATAATCACCATACCTGTAACCACGTCACCTGTCGTCTCAGCCTCGCCCGGTGTCAAAGTGAACACCCTGGCTGGAGCCGTATTCCTCTGCTGGCCTCCACGTGGTGCCTGATAACCTCCCCGATATGGTATAGGAGCTAAAACTGCATCTGATGGTGTAGGGCAGTCTCGTACCATATGCCCAGGTTTACCACAGCGATAACACATTGGAACTGCATCTGATGGGGTAGGACAGTCTTGCACCATGTGCCCTGATCTACCACAGCGGTAGCACACTATACCACTAGCTCGACACTCCCCCCAATGCCTCTTATCACAAGTCTGACAAACTGGAGGACCCTACCCTGTCTGCACCTCACGTCCTCCCGTCTCCTATCTTCGTCCTTTTCCATGATTACCTCTTCTCCACTGGCCTGGTCTATGACCCTGCTGGTAATTGGTAGATGCAGATCTCTTCTTCTGTCCCTGCTCCTCTGCATCAAGACGCTCCCCAATCTCTGCCAAAGCCGCCCTGTCGACTAACTCAGTAAAGTCCTGGATCCATAGCAGCACCGCCTACTTGAATATACTCTG
This sequence comes from Malania oleifera, assembly GCF_029873635.1. NCBI lineage: Eukaryota > Viridiplantae > Streptophyta > Magnoliopsida > Santalales > Ximeniaceae > Malania > Malania oleifera. The sequence goes on from NC_080425.1 coordinate 62,054,829, forward strand.
CCTCAAACCTCTCTCAAAATGTCTCGCCTTCCTTACCTCATCAGGAACAATATATAGGGCGAAACGAGAGAGCTCGATAAAACGTGCTGCATACTGCTAGACGGATAACTGTCCCTACTTCAACCTCAGGAACTTCTCTACCTTAGCCTCTCTGACCGTAACTGGAAAATATCTATCAAAGAACAGATCTTTAAATTGGTCCCATGTCATAGCTATCGGAGTCACCCTCTGCTGCTCCAATAGTCTCACCGCAGTCCACCACCTCTCAGCCTCTCCTATCAGTCTATCGGTGGCAAAGAGGACCCTCTGTTCCTCAGTACACTGTAGTACAGCCAAGATCTTTTCAATCCCCTGCATTCAGTTCTCGGCGGCTATAGGATCAACTCCACCTGAGAACGCTGGAGGATTCATCTTCGTGAACTTCTCTATGGTGCACCCATGGCCTACAGATGGACCACTTTGCTCCCTAGAGCTCCTAGCGATCTCAGCCATAACCTTCTGAGCCACGCTATGTAATACAGCGTCAGAGTCGGTCCCAGTTGCACCCGAAGGCCCTGCTCTATCACTGCCACTGGCATGGGCACTATTTCCTTCCGGATCCATCCTGGAAACAAAAAACACAACTCAGTAATCCTATCGTCATCACTTATCTCAATACTTCCCAACTCATTTCTAACCTCTAGCCTACATTCTAGGAACACAACCCGACAATAGCTTACTATGGTTTTCTTGAAATCGTCACCCCAGGAAAAGAACACAAACTACCACGGAAGTCCTGCTTCCAGACTATAGAACAAAACCTCAAATCATTTCCTAAATTCTGGTATTGTTTCTGCTGCACTCTAAAGTCTATAGAACCTAGCAACCTAGGCTCTGATACCAAGCTGTCATGAACTGCTCATTTTTCCACTTATTTTTTTTTATACATAAAATCATCATATCATAAAATCAATACTACATATCCCACAATCCAGTTCAGCAGGTCATCATCCACCTGGACCTGTGGGTACCAGGGATATAACAGAACATACAGTAGAAGCCTACGAAGCAGAAAGTATAAAATCATATACATCTCATCATAATGTGCATAACACATACCAGAGTACTACAAACACTATCTCTCAGTATATACATCCTAAAAATAAATCTAGGGACAATTCCCACAAAAATCATAACTGTCCCAACCAAAAACTTACCCTTCCAAAGAGGGCAAACACTGCTTTAGATCAGCAGGGGTTTTCCCGCTCTCCTATCAAGGGCTCCTAAAAAATGTATAAGATTTAGGGGTGAGACACCTCTCGGTAAGGGAAATAAACTAATACTAGTGTGTGGCAACATAAGTATCCGTGTTCTACATATATCATATATAACATATTCAATACTATTTATCAAATCTAGGAAAACATATGTATTTCAAAACATGGCAGAACATACTGCATTTTCATCACATAATTTCTCATCTCATATCATAATAATAACATAAAACAATCCCTGGTAGGTTAGCTGGCTGTTGTCATGTATTAGCCCCACATGACTTGGTTGTGTAGCCCGAAGGCGGGACTTGACAATGGTTGGCCGACCACTGCCAAGTCAATAGTCTAGTCTGTAGGTCCAATGGGTCTTCCCAGATTGGTCCATACACCAGGGGCGATAACAGCACACTTCTTAAAAATAACCACATCGACCATCCAATCTCACACCACTCCGTACAGCGGCGTTAACACAGATATCATGATCATGAGGACCATGGACACATAGCAACGGTACCGTGTAAGTGTTAGCTTAGACCAAGCCAACCAAGTTTTGATATCATATACATATACTAAAACTGTGATACATAAATATCTCATATCATTTATTTTCACATCAATCATATCATTTCACATATATACGTGTATCATGAAAATCATCGGCCCATATGCCGGTATTATACATTTTAACATAGCACGGCCCGTACGCCGGCAAATCACATAGCACAGCCCGTACGCTGGCAAACCACATAGCACGGCCTGTACGCCGGCAAATCATATAGCACAGCCCGTACGCTGGCAAACCACATAGCACGGCCCGTACGTTGGCAAATCACATAGCACAGCCCGTACGCTGGCAAATCACATAGCACGACTCGTACGCTGGTAAATCACATCCACACACACATATATATATATATAAACATCTCTACTCGTATGCCGGTTTTTCATCATAAAAATCCATATAATCCACATTCCCAGAAAACAACATTTCACAATATTTTTACTCATGCCACACAGTAGATTTTCCACATATTCAACATACGATCATTTTCATAGTATTTTGCAAATATAAGACATATATAATTATATACATTTTCCATAAATCAAATGATAACTATATATATATATATATATATATATATATATATATATATATATAAGCATTTTCCAAAACAGTACTAGCTTAGTTTATCCTCTTACCCGATTCGTGGAAAGCCCCTAATAAAGCTGTCCCGCACCCGTAGGGTTCCGAACTCAAAACCTTGAAAATGAAAATTTTCAAAATTAAAGTTCAATATTTCTAAGCGTACAACATTTTCTTCAACTGTCAAAAACCCAAATATTGAATAGAAAGTTTTCACCCAAAAGCATTCAAGTTTAACGCCTGAGGGTTTCCCTGACCAATACTCTGAAACTGAAAACCCCCAGTATTAAACGTTAGTATTTTCGAGCGCACAATATTTATTATAACTAGCGCAAGACCAAATATGGCTTAAAAAGCCTTACCTCAACTCTGGGATAATTTCCAACTAACTTTCTCCCACGATCCGCTCCAGCAAATTTGGAGAGAACTCCGCCAGGAGCGTCGTGGTGACTTCGGATTGTCGATCTGACGTATATCCGGCCCAAAAATGATGATAGAGAGAGATAGAGTTGAAGGGGAGAGGGATAAGAGAGTGATGGCTTCTTTCATAAGATAAAAGTTCGGATTTTCGTATATATAAAACAGGGGATTTCATCGACGAACCCGTTCTTCGTCAATGAGTCCACAAATTTCGTCGACGAGACCCTATATTTGTCGACGAAATTTAGGCTGCCCCAGAACCCCTCTCGATATTTTCTCATCGACGAGGCCCTGTGTTCGTCGACAAAATTTTCATCACATAATATCTCATCTCATATCATAATAATAACATAAAACAATCCCTGGTAGGTTAGCTGGCTGTTGTCATGTATTACCCCTACATGACTGGGTTGTGTGGCCCGAAGGCTGGACCTGACAATGATTGGCCGACCATTGCCAAGTTTATAGTCTAGTCTGTTGGTCCGATGGGTCTACCCAGACTGGTTCGTACACCAAGGGCGATAACAACACACTTCTTGAAAATAACCACATCGACCATCCAATCTCACACAACTCCGTACAGCGGCATTAACACAGATATCATGATCACGAGGACCATGGACACATAGCAACGGTACCGTGCAAGTGCTAGCCTAGACCAAGCCGACCAGGTTCTGATATCATATACATATACTAAAACCGTGATACATAAATATCTCATATCATTTATTTTCACATCAATCTTATCATTTCACATATATACATGTATCATGAAAATTATTGGCCCGTACACCGGTATTACACATTTTAACATAGCACGGCCCGTACACCGGAAAATCATATAGCACAGCCCGTACGCTAGCAAACCACATAGCACGGCCCGTACGCCAGCAAATCACATAGCACAGCCTGTACACTGGAAAATCACATAGCACGGCCCGTACGCCGGTAAATCACATAGCACAGCCCGTACGCTGGCAAATCACATAGCACGACCCGTATGCTGGAAAATCATATCCACACACACACACACACACACACACACACACACACACACATATATATATATATATATATATATATATATATATATATATATATATATATGAACATCTCAACCCATACGCCGATTTTTCATCATAAAAATCCCTATCATCCACATTCCCAGAAAACAGCATTTAACAACATTTTTACTTATGCCACACAGTAGATTTTCCATATATTCAACATACGATCATTTTCACATTATTTTGCAAATATAAGACTTATATATATAATCATATACAATTTCCATAAATCAAATGATAACTATATATATATATATAAGCATTTTCCATAACAGTACTAGCTTAGTTTATCCCCTTACTTGATTCCTGGAAAGCCCCTAATAAAACTGTCCCGCACCCGCAGGGTTCTTAACTCAACACCCTGAAAATGAAAAATTTCAGAATTAAAGGTCAATATTTCTAAGCGTACAACATTTTCTTCAACTGTCAAAAACCCAAGTATTGAATAGAAAGTTTTCACCCAAAAGCATTCAAGTTTAACGCCTAAGGGGTTCTCTGACCAATACTCTGAAACTGAAAACCCCCAGTATTAAACTTCAGTATTTTCATGCGCACAACATTTATTATAACTAGCACAAGACCAAATATGGCTTAAAAAGCCTTACCTAAACTCTGGGATGATTTCCAACTAGCTTTCTCCCACGATCCGCTCCAGCAGATTTGGAGAGAACTCCACCAGGAGCGTTGTGGTGACTTCGGATCGTCGATCCGACGTATATCTGGCCCAAAAATGATGAAAGAGAGAGAGAGAGAGAGAGAGAGAGAGAGAGAGAGAGAGAGAGAGAGAGAGAGAGAGAGAGAGAGAGAGAGAGAGAGAGAGAGAGAGAGAGAGAGAGTTGAAGGGGAAAGGGATAAGAGAGTGATGGCTTCTTTCATAAGATAAAAGTTCAGATTTTTGTATATATAAAATAGGGGATTTCATCGACGAGCCCGTTCTTCGTCGACGAGTCCTTCACAAATTTCGTTGATGAGACCCTATATTTTTTAATGAAATTCAGGCTACCTCAGAACCCCTCTCGATATTTTCTCATCGACGAGACCTTGTGTTCGTCGACGAAATTTTTAAAGCCTTCGTCGACGAAACCCTGTGTTCATCGATGAAGCTTGAAAGCTTCCTTCTGTTTCTTTTTCCCATTCCCCTTTCTTTGTTATTTAAATTTCATTTAAAAATCCAGGTCGTTACAAGAATGACCCATTTAATCCCACCGTCATCTGGTACGCATACCCTGTTATGGAATCTCAAAATCCCATCACCAAATATACTAAAATCCGACTTTAAACCAGTCTGGAGCCATAACCTTAACATTCTGGATCCTCCTTTTGTGCTGCTCAGAGCCCCTCCTATAAGGTCGGCTGTACCACCAAGCTAGCAAGAACATTCTGATGATTTCCTTCCACTACCTCCAAACCCAATCTTTCCAAGTCCATACAAATCTGATGCTGAACTCCCACTGCTAAGACCGACGCATCAACTGACTTCCGATTCAGAGCATCAACTACCACATTTGCTTTTTTAGGGTGATAGCTAATGATGCAATCGTAGTCCTTTATCAATTCAAGCCATCTACGTTGTCTCATGTTCAGCTCTTTCTGGGTGAAAATGCACTTAAAAGCTTTTGTGATCAGTAAAAATCTTACACCTTTCACCATACAAGTAGTGTCTCCAGATTTTCAATGTCAACATTACAGCTCCAATTCCATATCATGTGTCGGGTAGTTCTTCTCGTACTCTTTAAGTTGACGAGAAGCATAAGCAACCACCCTTCCCTGCTGCATTAGAACACAACCAAGACCTTTCTTAGAGGCGTCACTATAGATAACAAATCCACCATCCCCGAAGGGAATGGTTAGAACTGGAGCAATAACTAGTCATCATTTTAGCTCTGGGAAACTCAGCTCGCACTCATCAGTCCAATCATACCTCACGTTCTTCCTCACGAGTCACGTTAAAGGACCTGCTAAACTAGAGAACCCTTCTACGAACCATCGGTAGTATCTTGCAAGACCCAAAAAACTTCTGACCTCCTGAACATTTTTTGGTCTCGTCTAGTCCACTACTGCCTCTATCTTACTCGGATCCACTGATACTCCTTCTTTGGACACTACGTGCCCAAGAAAAGCAATCTATTCTAGTTAAAACTCAAACTTCCTTAATTTAGCAAATAACTTCTTCGCCCTAGGCATTTGCAGTACTAGTCTCAGATGAACTTCATGCTCTGCAGCGCTCCTAGAATATACTAGGATGTCATCAATGAATACCACGACGAACTGATCTAAGTATTCGTGGAAAACCTAATTCATCAAATCCATAAATGCTGCAGGTGCATTTTTCAGACCGAATGGCATAACCATGAATTCGTAATGATCGTACTGAGTTCGGAAAGATGTTTTCGGAACATCCTCCGTTTTCACCTTCAATTGGTGATACCCAGATCATAGATCAATCTTAGAGAAAATCTGAGTGCTTTGTAGCTAGTCAAACATATTATCAATCCTGAGTAATGGGTATTTGTTCTTTATCGTTACCTTGTTAAGTTCTCTGTAGTCGATACACATCCTCATCGACATGTTCTTCTTCTTCACAAATAGCATAGGTGCTCCCTAAGGAGAAACACTCGGTTGAATGTACCCCTTATCTAGCAGCTCTTGAAGCTATTTTTTCAACTCTCTCAATTCAACTAGAGCCACACGATATGGAGCTTTTCATATCGATGTCATTCCTAGAGCTAACTCTATAACGAATTCCACTGCATGGTCTGGAGGTAATCCTAGCAAGTCCTCTGGAAACACATCAGGGAACTCGCGCACTACAGGAATCACCTTTAGTTTACGTTCTTCTACCGGTGTGTCTTTCACAAATTCCAGATACCCTTGGCATCCCTCCCGGAGAAATCTACCAGCTTGCAAAGATGAAAGGATCCGTGGTGCAGAACGCACATACGACCCTATAAGCTTGAATTCCTGCTCCTCTAGAGGTCTAAACATCACTTCTTTCCTGTGGCAGTCGATACTGGCATAACTCGAAGACAACCAATCCATCCCTAGGATGATATCAAAGCCATACATGGCAAATACTATAAGGATAATTGGTAGTACTCCTCTCTGGATCACTACTGGAACATCACGAACTACTTTACTACATACAATTGCCGACCCTGATGGCACAGCCACTACCAGTTCATAACTCAACTGTTGCATCTCTATTTCACACCATTTAAAAAATCCCCAGGAGATAAAGGAATGCGTTGCTTACAAGTCAAATAATATAATAGTTTTATTGGAAAGTATGTAAATATTACCTGTTACCACAGCTCCAGCATTTTCTGCATCACCTGGAGTTAAGGAATACACCCTAACCTGGGCAGTACCCCCTTGCTGTCCACTTCATGGTGCTTGCACACCACCTCTGAAAGGCTGCTTTGGAGCTCTGCTATACCTCGGCAGGTTACAATCCCTCACCTGATGTTCCAACTTAGCACATCGTAAACAAGCCCCCATAGCTCCCCAACACTGCTCTGGATGAGGTTTCCCACACGTAGAACAAACAGGAAAGGATGTGGTACTCTGAGAAGCACCACTACTATTCTTCTTCTTCTAGTTGCCTTGCTTTACCCCTCCATAAGAACTGGAAGGCGTAGGTTTCTTCTTTGGAACTTGAACCTCAACGTCCTCCTGCAAACTCTCCTTTACTATAGTGGCTTTGTCAACTACAGTAACAAAGTCCTGCATCTACCAAATTGTAGTCTGCTTCCTGATCTCAATCTTCAGGCCCCTTTGAAACTTCCAAGCCTTTTTTGCATCGTCCGGAATCATAAACAGAGCAAAATGGGATAGCTTTTGAAAAATGGCAATGTATTGCTGAACTATCAGTCCTCCATCTTTGCATTCCTAACCGTGGCCGAGAAGTACCGCTCAAAGAATAATTCTCTAAAATGGGCCCACAATAATGCCATTGGAATGCGTTGATGCTCCTCAAGCCTCTTCACAGACTTCCACCATCTCTTCGCTTTTCCCAATAGCTTGAACGTTATGAAGCTCACTTTTTGCTTCTCAGTGCAATACAGGACGTCCAAAATCTTCTTAATTTCCCCAATCCAATTCTCAACTCGAATCGAGTCTGCACTTCCCATAAAAATATGAGGCTTCAGTCGGGTGAAATGATCGATAGAACAACCCAACTTAGCCGCAAGATGATCTTGCCCTCTATTCATCTGAACCTCCTCAGCCATCAGCTGCTCAGTAAAGTCCCGCAGAACATTCATGGAGTTACTACCAGCCTCAGGGCCAACTCCCTCACTGCTACTGCCTCCAACATTGGCAGTATTATCCCTGGATTCCATCTTGAAAAGAAAATGAGAAAAATATCTTAGAATTTTTAATACTCTACATATCGATTACTATCACGATACTATAAAACTCAAGTTCCCAATTCTACATTCCCATTATAACTCACATTTCGCCCCCTCTACTTGGAAACAAAACTTTCAATAGATTGTCGTGGTTTTATGAACCTCGATTGATCTAGAAAAACACAAAAGTCTGTCAATGTATTTATGTCTCCAGGTATAATAAGAAAAACTCAAGGTCTTCTCCTCTTCCTGTACTCTAGTATATTCTAATCTACAGAACATAGTAACGTAAGCTCTGAGTATACCCCTAACCGGGCAGTATGAATCACATCACACTTCTGACTAGTTAAGGGCTCTAATACCAAACTGTAACACCCTAGCCCTTTATACGAAACCAGAGTGCTACTACACATACGTTGTACCTATATCTGATAAACATACATAAACAACCTGCCCTAAACAGGGAAAAATGGGTGTATCTCATACATATCTGTATTCAAGCATAGCGAAAAACATAAATATTCTTACGGAATTCTATTAGACATATACCAGAGTTCTATCGTATTGCTCAGAACATAAGATCTATACGTAAAACATAAAATGTATTACATCTCCTTACATTCAACCAGGCTAATAACCTAGTAATGATACAAAAACTTACGTCTACTAACAAGACTATGCACATAAAAATCTCTGTAGAAGACTAGGACCGACGTCCTGTAGGACCTGAAACAAAGGATGTAAGATTAGGGTGAAACACTTTTTAGTAAGGTGGAAGATATTACATCAGCGTATGACTACATGAGTTTATTCAAATTAGAAACAGTTGCACAATATCACATTCACAATACTGTACTATAAGAGATATATAAACATAATTCAGCATCATTACAAGCGAGAGTTCTTGAGGTTATGGTAGGGTACAGGCTCATACACTCTACGATCCCTCCACACGATACTCAACCTTATGACTTTTCCCATTTTAGTTTTTTAAATCATGTATATGAAAATTTAGGACAATGACCAGCTTTGGAACTTCATAATTATGCTTAATTACCCTGTAGCTTGGGTTGTGCACTGATAAACTCTGATAGGGCCCTATTCGTGTAGGCACTGTCAAGCATCACATATATAGTTTGACTGCCCCACCTAGTCCTTTATTTCACTAGTGGCCCCACACACTCATATAAGCCGACTATCTCGATACCCATACTGATTCACATGTGTGGTTGCACTGTACCTTCAGTAGCAACGGAACCGCGCCTCAAGCTATTTAAAGCTTCATATAACCTGGAGTGTCTTTAAACTTCTTTCGAGTGTCTTTCAACTCTTTTAGTAACAAGTTGTTGTCCTAATTTATCATATATATAATTTACCATGAAAACATAACAACCTATGCAATTCCAGTAATTTCACAATCACAATCATGCAATCTTTCATGCATTCTTTCTTTCTTTCAAACTATGGTTTTAACTGGCACAAACGCTCTTGGTTCAGTCCTTTTTACATATAAAGCTCGGTGATTAATCGACACCTGTTTTCCACATTTTTAGATAATAGAATGGAACTTCAGTTCTCACGGTTCATTTACAAGTATAACAGTTCTGTACATTCCACTTCATATCATATGTCACTCTTATTTCGTCAAAATCCACTATATATAGTTTATAACTCAAAAAATACCATTTGGACCGCAAACATGGGTATCAAGCAGCTCCTACTTTAGGTTTAAAACAAATAAAGTAGTTTTGGAAAGTTTGGTGTTCATATGTCAAAACCTCATTTTTGCCAAAAACCGTAAAATCGTAAAGTCGTAAGAAACAACATTTATACCCAGTAAAACTTTGCAAATAAGCAGTCAAAACATGCATAAAGACACAAGCCAACTTTCTAGCGGTTTAGTTTTCTAAAAAATACTGATGTGAATAAATCTCCTTACCTTTTAATGTAAAAACTGAAACACGAACGAATCGATCCAAAACAACGACACGGAAACCTCAAAACCTAAAATTTGAAGAAAAATACTTCAATATAATCCTATTTACTATAGATCTACCAAATTGAAAACGAATTCAGATCCTTACCTTGACTTTAGGAAAAATCCCGAAAATCCTTAAAACGACGATCTGATTCGCTATAGCTATAGAGTTTCCTCCCCTAATCAACGTAGAAACCTTCGATCGTAGAAATAGACGACGAACGGCGAAGGATCATAGAGAGAGAGAGAGAGAGAGAGAGAGAGAGAGAGAGAGAGAGCTTTTGGGTTTTCTTACCCCTTAAGCAACCAAAAATGATATTTATAGAGCCTTTGACCAAGTGAAATTCGTCGATGAAGCAGAGCCTTCTTCAACGAACCACCTGGGCTGTTCATGGATGAAGTACTTCCTTCGTCAACAAACCCCATCCGAATATTTTCTTGGTTCGCTCAGTATTTCTTCGTTGATGAAACTCAAAATTTTGACAATGAAGTTCTGAAGGGACTTTGTCTTCGAATATACTAGCTTCGTCGACGAACCTTACTGATTTTCCCTTTTTACCATTTTATTTATTTATTTATTTTCCTTATTTTTGCAGGTTCAGGTTTCTACATAAGCTCTCTAACTGATGAACAACCTAGCTAATCAAATCCCAAGACTTTGAAAATCCTGTGAGGCTGTGGAGAGCCAGCGAACACCATAAGGGTGCTTCAAAGTAAAAAAAAGAAGGAATACAGACTCTGAGAGGGTTTCAATAAGATAAGTTCTCCTCCATTTTCTCTCTTTCTTTTTCTCTTTTTAAAAATTTTTAATCTCTCTTTATGAACATGATTGCTTGAATACTAGTTTCTTGTGAAGTACTTGGGTCTGTTTAGAGCTTCGGCTTAGGTCTTCTGACTTGTTAAGGTTAGGGTCCAGTTTGTAGGTTAGGGTTAGGATTCTTAGTGGAGATTGGGGGCCCTGTGTTGAATACGTGTCAACTCATCTCAACTTGGTGAGTGGGTAACAGGGTTGTCTCATATGAGTCAACCTAGGACTTTAGGAACTCGGTTTAGCCTGAGTATAGATCGTTGGGCTCCGGCGGGCCTAGTCATGTGCAGGGTTGTCATGCGAGGAGTAGGCGAGTTGGAACCAGATTGGACTTTGGGTTTTTAAAAATGGGCTTAGGGTTTATTTTCAAAAAATGGGTTTTGGAGTTTTCAAGTGGGCCTGACTTAGATTTAAAAACGGGTGGGCTGTGTTGAATCTTAAAACGGGAATTAGGCCGAGGTCTTTTAAAATGCTAATGGGGTTAGGGTCTTTTTTTTTAAGAAAAGTAGATGGGTTAAAAGTTAGGATGGGCTTGAAGGTTAGTTTTCAAGGTTTGGGCTTGAGGGTTTTAAAAATAGATGGGCTAGTTTATCAAATGGGCTTGGCTTTCATTTAAAGCTGGAATGGTCTTGGTTGAAGAAAGGTTGGGCCTTTGGGTATTTTCAAAAGTGGGCTAGTTTTCATTTAAAATTGGAATAGGCTTGGTTAAAAAAGGTTGAGTCTCTGGGAATTTCTAAAACAGACTTGGGCTTGGGGAATTTAGAAAGAACTTGGGCTCTGGTTTAAAAAATTATGTGGGTTTCGTGTTAAAAAGGGTTCATTCTTGGGTCAGGATTCAAGCTTTGGTCTCTGGGTCCAGGGGATCCTAATCTCAGTTCAGGTTTGGGCTTTATTGACCTCGAGCTCAAGTTCATATATGAACCTAAGACCTAAGAAGGTTTGAGATCTGCATTCAAACTCACATACATTTTATTATATGGAACAAAATAGGGGTAAGAGATGTCAATTTTACCTTGCTCTTCTTCTCTCCTCCGTTCTTCTCTGTATCTTTCTAAGTGATCTGGTTCAGTGCTCTGAACGTGAGGTGTGCCCTGGGCCCTTTGCTTTCTGCTTCTCTGCTGTAGCCCTTGTTCTCTATTGTCTGCTCTCAGCCCCTCTGCCTCTTTGCTCTCTACAATTTGGCAAAACCTCCCCTCTTTTTCTAATTTCTTTCCCTCTCAATTCTTGAAGTATTTCTATTCTCTCTAAGGGTTCTTTTTTTCTCCTAATTTCTGCAGAGTATTTCTATATTCTGTTCTCAGAAACTCCTTTACTCTTCTCTCAACTTTGGCAAGGCATTGCTGCTTGTTGAATGGTATTCGTCTACAGTGCCAGCCTCCCTTTTTATAGGGAGGTTGGGTAACTTTTTTGGCGCCAATTCTTCCCCTCCAATAGAATTCCCTGCACTGGAAGGGAATAATTCTTTCTAACAAGCTGCATTTTGCACATGTGAATTTTGGATTTTCTTTTATTATTTGGAATTCGAATTAACTGATCTTGTTACATTCCGTGCGTAGGTGAATTGGAGGATCCAAGTGGCAGCCCTAGACTGGAGGGCTTGGCATCTTTTTTGTGTTTTATTGTATTTATTTTTCTGTTTATTATTTTCTGTATATATTCTATATGTACCCTCGCCCCCCTTGTACTGCAGCATGTGTTTGTACACCTGTGTAATACTTTTATTTCCCTGTATACGCCGACTTATTCCTGTACATAGGGGCACATCCTTTTCTTTCTTAATTAAATGTGATTTCAGGTATGGGATTTTTACCATTGACCAATTTTGACAAAGAGAACTACCTAGCAATAGAATGACCTTAAGACCCAAACAACAACCCTCTTTCAAAATTGAAATATCAAATTTGAAAAATGAAAGGTTCAAAAAAACTTTGAAAAACTCAATTCAAGAAAAAAATTCAATTCAAAATTTTGATAGACTTAATTTTTAGAATTTAAGAGATTTTATTTAATGTCTGGGACTCATATTAACAATAAAAAAACTCAACTTCCAAAAATGAAAAATAAAGGACTCAATTTAGAAATTTAAACAATTTAACTAGAAATTAGAAAAGCTCAAACTAAGATTAAAAAAGACTGATTATGGGGCTTAATCCATGATAAATTTTGAAATTGAGGGACATTGATTCTAATAAAAAATCATAGCTCAAGAAGCTTGAAAAATAACCGAAACTTAAAATAAAATGGGACTCCATTCTTTCTAAGAAAACTACTGGGAAGCATGTATGGAACTTAAAGGACTCAAGGACCTGAATTTTTTATTTTTCATTGTTTATTTATTTATTTATTATTATTTATTTATTTATTTATTTATTTATTATTATTATTATTATTATTATTATTATTATTATTATTAAAAGAGGTTTTATTCAAAACTCAAAGCTGATTTTATTACACTAGGTTTTCTCGAGAGTCACTTGGTTAAAATTGGGGTGTTTACAAACCTTTTGCTTGATGGACAACAAAGTTCTTCCATCCTATCTCCCAAAACATCGGTAGAATATTGGGAAATCCATATTCAAAGGACGAAGTATCGAGGATCTTACCAAGTATGGGTTCCGTAGAACGAAGATGATTTCGATATCATTGCTTGGTGTGAGGAGCAATGAGCCACCTCTCAATATTTTTCGTCATCCTTTCCCGAAGTCGCACCACGGTTTGCCGTACTCTTTGTTCGTGGCATTTTGATTTTAAAGGAGAATAACTGAATGTTTAAAACCCTAGGAATCGTGGGTAGGTGATGTAGAAAGATGATTTTCTCACTTTGATCAAAGGATTTTGAGGTTTAGAATCAATAGAGATCAATGAGAAGGAAGTTTAGGTGAGTGATGAATTAGGGTCAGTTGACTAGGTTATAAAAAGCTAGGGTTTCGCGTTGATGAGTATTTAAAATCTCGTTAGTCTAGTCGACTGGGGTCCTAAGTTCAGTCACCTGAACTTTAGTGAATTTTAATTTTTACAAGTCAGTAGCTTGTCAGTAGACTGGGGTCACAAGCTTAGTTGCCTGACCTCACCAATCTTTCAAATAAACTCTTTTGACTCATCATGTATCCTTCCCAAACAACTTCCCTACTATGTAATAGGCCAAGTTCTCTTCTTATTGATATAAACCTATTTTCTAGAAGAGGTTTGGTGAAAATATCCGCCCATTGGTCGTTTGTATTTTCAAATTCAAATAATATATTTTCTTTTTGCACATGATGTATTATAAAATGATGTCTTATGTCTATATGCTTGGTTCTTGAGTGTGATATCAGATTTTTGGAAATATTTATAGCACTTGTATTATCACACTTTATAGGTATAGTTGAGTACTCTAAATTATAGTCTTTTAATTGTTGTTTCATGTAGAGTGTTTATGCACAACAACTACCTGCTGCCATATACTCAGCTTCAGTAGTAGATAAGGTTACAAAGTTTTTTTTTCTTAGAGAACCAAGAGACAAGAGACCGTCTTAGAAAGTGACAAGTTCCACTTGTGCTTTTTCTATCAATCTTACAACCCACATAATCTACATCTGAATAACTAATCATCTCAAAGCTAATGTCCTTAGGATACCATAGACCTCAGTCAATAGTGCCTATCAAATGTCTTAAGATTCTTGTTGATTAAGGTGTAATCCCAAGAGGGGGGGGGGGGGTGTGAATTGGATATTAAAAAAATTAAGCCACTTAATTTCCTTTTACACACTTCTTATCAATTTACCGACTACTTCTTGTTGCTCAATTATGTATGTGTGTGGCAATCCTATCTATGCATGCAATATACTCAATTTAAATATAACGTGAAAAATAAATAGTAGAGGGAAGAGAGAAGACAAATGCAATTTTACGAGGTTCAGCCGACTTGGCCTACGTCCTTGCCTTGAGCAACCACTCAAGGATTCACTAAAATCCCTGCTCCTTAAAGTGGGACGGAGCTTCCCTTACAAACCGCTGCTTACAAGAGGTACAGCTCCCTCCTTATCTGCTGCTCACAAGAGGTACAGCTTCCTCCTCACACCCAGTTCACAACCCAAACCGTGTTTACAATGAAATCTGAAAATAACACTCAAAACAATGCTTCTAACAAAAGCTAGTGAGCACAATTCAATTTCCTAACACATTAACATATAATATAACTTGAAGCTCGTGAATGTATGAAAACGATAAACTCGTTTTATGTATAATATGCCTCAACACACGAATCCCTTTTTAACCAAAACTTTCAAGTAAAGATAAATTCAAAACGTTTTGGAATAATCTAGGGTTCTTGGTTCACTTTGCAAAAATGCACACTTATATAATTGAAGTGAACTTGTTGGCAAAAACTTTGTCTTGAATATACATTCAATCAAAATCACAAAATTTTATTTCAAGTACTCAACCACAAAACTAAGTACATTAATTTGCAGAAAAATATCCCTCAATTAAAATTATATTTATAAGTATCAAGGGGTTTAAATCAAGTTCTAATGTATCTAAAGATAGATCCTTTTAGAAACCACACACTTGAATCAAACCTTTCAATGAGTCACACACCATAAAACAAATAATGATCTTGTTTAAAATAGCTTGGTATATATAAAGATACTTTCAAAATCACTCTTTTAATCAAAAACTAGGTTTTTCAATAAGAAGCCCTTTGAGAAAATATATGTATATTTATATACTCTTGAACCAAGATTTAATCTACCAAGTTAGATAAACTTTCTCAAGTAATGATCTCTTAGAAAATTAATTTTTGTACGAAAGGCACACTCAAGATCAATACTTTTCAATACTAGTCAAGAACAACCAATGAGATGATATGTAAAAATCAAAAGACTAATAACTTGAAAGATCAAACCTCAATACTAGATTGAAGTATAGTAGAGTAACCAAGTTCCCTTTGAAAATCTGAATTGATTTGCCCAAGCTTGAAGATATGAGATTGATGTATAGGCAAACAAATAGCACTAATCAACAAATTTGCAACAAGGTGTGTTCTTCTCTTTCTTGTGTGTCTCTCTCTTTTCTAGGGTTTAGATATTTATAATATATAGTATATTACCCTTAGAATTGATCTCAGCCATTTGATCAATAAGATACCTCGCGTTTCTTTTTAATAAAGAACTAATTTTTAGGCTTTCCCGCGAGTTCAGGCAACCGAACTCCACTTCAGGCTCCTGAAGTGTCAACTTCAGACGCCTAAGGTTCCAAGGTCAAGCGACCGAGGTACCTCTACCAAGTTCTATCTTTCCCATTTAATTCTTCAGGCGACTGAACTTAATCTTCAGGCAATTGAAGTCCAAATTTTTATTTCCTTTTTCTAATTTTAGAAAATGCTTTACTCTTTTTCTTGGGTCTTTTATAAAACATATTTTCCATGATTTCAAAAACATTTCTAAGTCTATGAAGGTTCCCTAATGATATACATGAAATGCATGAATCCTAAAATCATTCTAAGTTATGTTGAGCCTCAAGATAAATCATACGAAAATGTAGATACATGAGTTCTAAATACCCTTTCCCAAGATATTCTTGAACTTTGCCACTTGCATCTTGATTCTCGTACTCTTTGAGTTCCATGGATCTTGCCAAGATTTGTTAATTCTCCGTGCATGCTTAGTGTAAGTCATGTTCACAAACTCAATGCATAGATCAAAAATCAAGTGATTTGTCATTATCAAAACAAGATTGGACTCGTAGAGTCAACAATTCTTTTTACCGCTATCTGGTGAGATTCCTTAGGAGCTGATTGAAACCGGGCATGCATGCATACACTAAACATTATATCTGGTCTACTAGCTGTCAAGTATAGCCGACTACCTATCATACCTCCATAGTATTTCATGTCAACTGGTTTTCCTTTTTCATCCTTATCAAGACTTATGGAAGTACTCATTGGTATTCCTATAGGCTTGCTACCTTCCATGTCAAACTTCTTAAGCATGTCCCTTATATATTTTGATTGATTTATAAATGTTCCATTTTTAGCTTGGTTGATTTGTAGTCCTAGGAAGTAATTTAACTCTTCTATCATACTCATTTCAAATTCATCTTGCATACATTTTTTCAAATTCCTTACATAAATCATCATTTGTAGCACCAAATATGATATCATCAACATAAATATGTATGATGAGCATATCTTTATTCTTAGATTTATTCAACAAGGTGTTGTCCGCCTTTCCTCTTGAAAATCCATTTTCTAGTAGAATCCACTCAACCTCTCATACAAAACTTTATGAGCTTGTTTTGACCCATATAAAGCTTTTGTTAACCTAAACACATAATCAGGGTTATGGATATCCTCAAATCTTGGAGGTTGTGCCACATAGACTTCTTCATTTATGAATCCATTTAAGAATGCATTTTTTACATCCATTTAGTATAGTTTAAATTCTTTGTGGGATGCATAGGCTAATAACATTCTTATAGCTTCCATTTTAGCTACAGGAGCAAAAGTCTCATCATAATCAATTCATTCTTCTTGATTATATCCTTGAGCTACAAGTGTAGTAACCAAGAGGAATTATAATATTTTGATAATAAAAGGAAGGGAGAAAAGGAAATTAAAAAGGGGGTAAACAGGTCTTTTTCGACGACGCGACGTATTGGGCTCATCGACGAGTGTACTCTTCGTCGATGAGAAAATACCGAGAGGGGTTTTGGGTGATTCTGAATTTCTTCGACGATAAGAGAGTTCGTCAACGAAGGCTAGTGTATAAATAGTGATTAACATGATTTTTCAGCTTTATTTTGGCCGTAGAATCTCTCTCTCTCTCTCTCTCTCTCTCTCTCTCTCTCTCTCTCTCTCTCTCTCTCTCTCTCTCTCTCTCTCTCTCTTCGGTTCCCCTCACTTCTCTCTAGCTTTATGGGTCCGTTCTTCGCCAGATCGACAATCTGAAGCCACCACGACACTCCTAGGGAAGTCCTTTGCATATCTGCTGGAGTGTATTGTTGGTGGGGCTTAGAATCCATCCCAAATCTAGGGTAAGGCTTTCTACTCAATATTTGACTTTTTAGTAGTAGAAAGCGTAGTACGTGTAGAAATACTGAAATTTAGTACTGGGAACTGTCATTTTCAGGGTGTTGAACGGGGAACCTAATGAGTGTTGAGTTGATTGTTTTTGGGGCTTTTTTAGGAATCAGGTAAGGGGATAAACTAAGCTAGTTATTTTATGAAAATGTATGTATGTTATTACAGCATCTGATTTCAAGAAAATAAATATATTTATATATGCTCTATGTTTGGGAAATACTACTGTAAAAGATGAAATGTTTAAATATGTATGAAGCCTATTTCGTGTGCCATGAGTAGAATTTATAATGAAATACTGTTTTCTAGGAAAATGAAAAAGATATGGATTTTGTATAATGAAAAATCGATGTACGGGCCGAAAATTTTATATGATTTGCAGGCGTACGGGTCGAGCCATAGATATGATTTGTTAGCATACGGGCCAAGCTATGGATATGTTTGCCGGCGTACGGACCGATATATGGATATGATTTTATGGCGTACGGGCTAAGCTATGGATTTGTTTTCCGGCGTACAGGCCGAGCTATGGATATGATTTGCTGGTGTACGGGCTGAGCTATAGTAAAATATGAAATACCGGCATACGGGCCAATGATTTTCATGATATACGTATATATGAAAAATGATATGATGATATTGATTTGTTAATTAATGGTATGAAATATTCATGTATTGTAGTTTCATTATATGCTATATGTTATCAGAACATGGTTGGCTTGGTTTAGGCTAATACTTGCACGGTACCCCTGCTATGTGTTCGTGATCATCACGATATTGTGTTAACGCTGCTGTATGGAGTGACGTGAGGTTGGATGATCGATGTGGTTTTAAGAAGTGTGAGCACCCCTGGTGTACGGACCAAGTCTGGCAAACCCATTGGACTTATAGACTGTACTTTTGACTTGGCAATGGTCGGCCAACCATTGTCAGGCCTCGCCTTCGGGCCACACAACCTAGTCATGTGGGGGTAATACATGACAATAGCCAGCTAACCTACCAGGGTTGTTTTCGTATTATATTATATGAGATGAATTATGTTTATAAAAATCATGTATTTTTGCCATGATATGAGAATATATGTTTCCCAGATATGATACAGACAATTATACTGATATGTTTATGTATGATTTTATATAGAACACGGAAATACTCATGTTGCCACACACTAGTATTATTTTATTTCCCTTACTGAGAGGTGTCTCACCCCTAATTTCATAAAAATTTCAAGAGCCCCTGACAGGAGAGGAGATAAAGCTCCGCTAAGGTATCTGCAGTTGGTTTGCCCTTTCTAAAGGGTAAGTGTTTTGGTTGGGTCAGATGGACTTTATGGGAAGTGACCCTAGGTTTCTTTTGGAATGTGTATATAAATGTAATGGATGTAGTAATTCTGGTATTGTGATGGATGGTTTTTTTTTTATGATATTGTGATTTTATGTTTCCTACTACTTACGCTTCCATTTGTGTTTCTGTTATATCCCCGGTACCCACGGGTTGAGGTTGATTATGATCTGCTAAATTTATTATACATATTTTGTATTATTTTTAAGGAAAAGGAAAAAAATGTTGAAATTAAGCAAGTCGTGACAGCAAGTCTTGCCTTATTTCTTACTACAATACCATTTTCATCCTTTTTATTCCTAAATACCCATTTTGTTCCAATTATTGAATGATCATTGCGTCTAGGGACTAATTTTCATACTCTATTTCTTTCAAGCTGATTTAATTCTTCTTGCATTACTACTATCCATGAATCATCATTTAATGCTTCTTCAACGCTTTTAGGTTCTTCATGGGATAGAAATGCATAATGATTACATAGGTTTTTTGTAACGTCCTGATTTTAGAACCATTTTTATTTATATATAAAATATTATTACTCTGATAATACTCTAATACCATGATATATAGTCAAAGTCCACCCGAACCCATAGGTTCTGGGGATTTACCTATTTATATATACATATCACCTAAGCAGCAAAACCAGAATACACTTTACATATATACAACCACCAAAGTTTCACTATTTCTACATATAAACCCCAAAATCCATCATGTCCCCGACTCATCTACTTACCCTACTACTAGGTAAAACCAACGAACTCCTCAGTCAGGGAGCTTGTTCCACTCGTCTTTCTGGATTACCTAAAATATTTGTAATGCTAGGGTGAGACACCTCTCAGTAAAGGAAATAAAATAATATCAGTGTGTGGCAATATGAGTTTGTCATATTATAAACATATATTGCAAATAATTTAATTTTAGTATAACTTAAGATGTAGCTGATAATACATGAAAATATGTACTTATAAACATAATCATAATAAATTTACATAACATTTAAATCATCTGTTAAGTCTGTTTAATACTAAAATTATATCGTGGATGTCAGTGTATCATGTCTCCACCCCTCGTGATCCGGGTTATGCGGCCCAAAGGCAGGACCAAACTTGGCTGGCCTACCGTGTTAAGTCAAACATAACATACTAAACACGATTGCCCACCCAACCTAACCTTCCCATACTACTACACCGTCACACTTACACCAACACACTTGTGGGCTAATTGGCCACCGACCCACACTTCCTTACTAGTGTGGTTGCACTATCGGCTATACTCAATCTGGTCAGCCCAACCTACTACACCATCAAAACTACTAGGGTCAGCACTCTACACTGATCTAATTAGCTAGCTACGGTACTGTGCTCTTAACGCAAGTAACCATCCGGGTTCTGATACTATATAATACATTTCACATAATATATATATATATATATATATATTTCTATTCATAAATAACATTTTCATATTGCTGAAATAAAATTTGGCTTTTACGTAACTCTGAATAAAACCTTTATTTCATAATTTATGAATCATATCATCATAATAAAATTGATCTTGGCATCTACGCTGGCTAACATATCTCAGCATCTACTTCGGCTAACATATCTCGGCATCTACGCTGGTTATCATATCATAATATGCTGAAAAATATCTTAATTTCTATATTGATCATTAACTTTAAAACTATTGTCACATTATGCTTATTCTGTAAAAATATAAAACATTCTGACCTATTATAAATATGTAGTAAAATCATTTATACTTACGCCACACAAGTGAGTATTACTATATTATATTATCTGTCTTGAAAATATCATATTTTACTGACGAAATAATATTAAATATGAATCATGTTTTACTCAGTTCAACACCAGTATTTTTCCAAACTAATTAATTCATTAATAAATTCCCAAAATTAAATATTGTATATTCAATAAATAAGTTTCTAAAAATAACTAACTTAATCTATTCCCTTACCTGATTCCTGAGAAGCCTGCTTAAGCACTAAATCTACGCCCCTGCGGCGTTCGAAACTCAAATCCCTGAAATTATATTTTTCCCAAATTTAATCAACCCAATCATCAGAATATTTATCATTCAGTATTTCCTAGGCTCTAAATACTCCAAATAAATCGTAAAACTATTATTTAACATCCTTACCTCAATTTTGGGATGGTGCCCCGGAACCCCAAATCGAAATTCTGCTCCACCAAGGTTGTAGAGAATCTTCCCCAGAACCTCATGGTGGTTCCTAATCGTCAATTCGGGCTTGAATGGAGCCGGAATCGAAAGTAGAAGAGTGAAGGTCTGTAGGGTTTCTTAAGAGAGAGAGAGAGAGAGAGAGAGAGAGAGAGAGAGAGAGAGAGAGAGAGAATGTTTGTTTTTTTTTTAATTTTCAAATGAAGCTCTCGGTTGTTATATCTCAGCACTACCAATCAAAATTGTCAACGATTTTGTCTAACTTTTAGAAAACCATCGCCGATTTTTTGTTTACTGGTCAATTTTTACAATTTACCAATTACCGTCCCGTGGTAAAATCCCAAAACTGTCACCGATTTTCTTCCCCTTTTAGAAAATCATCGCCAGTTTTCTCCTCCTCCGACCAAAAATCCATTTTTACCATTTTTATTTTATTATAATATTTTCCGGGTCTCTACATTTTTCAATGAAGATCTAGTTGATACTCCTCGTGATGGTTCTCCTATGATTTGATCTTTTGGATGATTTCTTACAAATTTCCATTCTTTAGGTAACTCAAAATTTTTAGTAGAATCATTATTTGGAGTACTTCATTTTTCTCTTCTTTCACTTTTGATATTTAAAACACCATATCCTTTTTCATTTTGAATTCTTTTACACAAGTTTATCAACATATTGCAAGCTTCATCTTTGGGGGCTAAGAAGAGTACCCAGGTAAACCTGGAGTAGTCATCAACAATGACGAAAGCATATTACTTTCCTCTTAGACTTTGTGTTCTAGTAGGGCCAAATAAATCTAAGTGGATAAGCTCTAAGGGCCTGCTAGTGGAAATATGTTTCTTCTTCTTAAAGCTAGACTTAATTTTTTTTCCTAATTGACAAGCATCACATATTTTATCCTTTACAAACTTAGTGCTTGGTAGTCCTCTAACTAAGTTCTTTTTAACTAATTTTGATAGTATGTCCATACTAGCGTGTCCTAGTCTTCTATGCCATAGCCAACTTGCTTCATTCATGGTTGCTAAGCATGTGATATCTTGAGATTATATATTTTCAAAATTTATGCAGTACATGTTATCAACTCTTTTAGCGCTGAATAGAACATTATGTTTTTCTCTATTTTCAACAATGCATTTATCTTGTTTGAAGATTATGTCAAATCCTTTATCACTTAATTGGCGTATAGTTAAAAGATTATGTTTCAACCCATCTACCAACAAAACACCATCAATGGTCAAAGAAGGTTATTTACCTATTTTTCCAATTCCAATGATTTTACTTTTAGCATTGTTGCCGAACAAGACGTATCCACCATCTTTTTGCATTAGTGTGGTGAATTTGGATTTATCTTTGGTCATGTGCCTTGAACACCTACTGCCTAAGTACCATTTGTCTTTTGATGGGATTGTCCTAAAGTAAACCTACAAGAAGGGTTCAATGTGTTATTTTTAGGTACCCAAACCTTCTCAGGTCCTTTTATTTCAAATTTATTTTCTTTGACTTTCCCTACTTTCTTGACTTTAACATTTTTTCTTTTAAGTGGGCATTCAAATTTTATATGTCCCTTTTTCTTACACAAGAAGCAAGTAGTGTGTTCATAGATATTTGTGGAAGATGTACTTGCATAATACTTTGATTCCTTTAGAAAGTATCCCATATATAGATTCTTTTTCTTTTTGTTTTCAATTCCATTATATCCAATTCCTTCTTTGTCTAATGACATTCTTTGGGTTCCAATCAACTTTTTAAAGTTCTCTTTTCCTTTTGTAAAATTGTAGATGATTTTATCCTTATCCTCAATTTTACTTTTAAGGTCTTTTATTTCTAACTCTTTCTTGCTTTCACCATTTACTTGAGGTTTTACCAAATCTTGAGACATCTTGTTTATTTTCTTCATGAGTTCATCAATGTGTGATTCCTTTTCTTTTTCAATTGATTTTGATGTTTCTAGTTGATTTTTGAGTGTTTCATTTTGTTCTTTTAAAGCTATGTTTCTTTTTGTTACTTTTATAAACCTATTATGTAATGCAAACAACTCAGCCTGAATTTCTCTATATGATGACATACTTTCACATGAGTTACTACATGATTCATCACTAGATTTTTTAGATGAGCTAGAATAGAAATTTACCTCAGCATTTTTTGCCATGAAGTAGATGTTCGCTACTTCTTGTTCACTTGATTTGTTCTCTTATTCACTTGAGCTTGTGTCATCCCATGTAGTATCTTTCATAGCCTTCTTCTTCTTCATTTTGAGTTGTGGACAATAAGGTTTAATATGTCCAATCTTTTTGCAATTGTAACATGTAGGAGGTTCATTCTTAGTTTCCTTTTTGCTTGTTTCTCCTTTTTCAGATTTTTAACCTCTAAACTTTCAAACAAATTTCTTATTTTTCTTAAACAATTTTCTAAGTCTCCTTGTGAGCAATACTATTTCATCATCATCTAATTCATTATCATCTTCTTCTTCACTAGAACTTTCTTTTGCAACTTTAAGGGCTATTGATTTCTTTTGTTTTTTATTTTCAAATTCCTTTCATTCATAGCCATCTCATAGGTGAGAAGCGATTCAATTAATTCATCTAGGGAGGTATTCTTGAGATTTCTTCCTTTCGTAATTGTTGTGGCTTTAGGTTCCCAAATTGGTGGAAGTCCTTTAAGGATTTTTTGGATCATCTCATATGTAGAGTAGTTTTCCCTAAATCATTGAGGGAGTTAATTATATGGGTGAACCTAGTGTACATACTAGTAATAGTTTCATCTGGATTTATCCTAAAGGTCTCATACTCGCTTGTGAGCATGTTAATTCTACTATCTCTAACATCAATTGTTCCTTCATAGGTTACCTCTAATTTATCCAATATTTCTTTGGCTAATTTATACGCCATGACCCTATTGAATTCATTTACATCAAGAGCACAATATAATGCATTCATAGCACTTGAATTTACTTGCAACATCTTATGGTCATTTTCGGTCATCTCTTTTTCCTCTTTAGGTATTTCTTTACCATCCACAATTTTAGTGGGGATAAAGTCACCTTGTGTGACAACCTTGCATGCTTTCCAATCCATAGATTGTAAGTAAATTTTTATTCTTTGTTTCCAAAAGTTGTAGTTTACACCACAGAAAATAGGTGGTCTAGTTGAGGATTGACCCTCGGTAAAGGGAGATACGCCTAGGTGTGCCATAGGGATCTTTATGTAGCTTCTAGGTTAAGATTTAATATAGCCTCACTCTGATACCAATTGAAAAGTAAGGTGTACTCCCAAGAGGGGGTGAATTGGGATTTAAAACTTTCTTTGAACTCTTTTATTATTATTATTTTTTAACTCTTCACACAAGTATGGTTTGACTTTCAATCACAAATTCAGCCAAGCATCAATTTAATTTAAATCTTTATGAGTGAACTTGAATGCTTTGTAACTTTCTTAATGCTTCTTTAAACGAACAAAATTAAAACTCAATAAGTCAATGTAATCAAGATAAGCTTCACAATATGAATTAATATAGAAATTCCAGCAAGCTCCAAGATTCTAATTTTGATATTTGATTCAAGTATGTAGCTGATGAATGAATGACCTGTATAATGAACGTACTCCCTTACAAGGTTTTCAAAAGATTCAATCAACATACTCCCTTAGAAGGTTTCCATAATTCCCAATCACAAAATAATTTCCAGCAGTTCAATAAGCATTCATGCAGTTTATATATGCAGAAAATTAAAGAGATTAGGGAAGAGAGTGACATTGAGATTTTTATAAGGTTCAGCTATATCCGCCTATGTCCTTACCTTAGATACACCACCCAAGGATTTCACTATACCACTCCTTTAATCAGTTGGAGCAAACTGTGTACACACTCCTTTAAGTAGGATAGAGATCTTCTTTCCAAGTGATACCCCATGCTCAATAATCCAAAGATTCAAAAATCCTGAACCATCAAAAAAACCAAAAACAAGAACAATTATTGTGTACATAGATCACTCTCAAAATAGAGTTGATTAGTGCAGGTTAAAGCACAATTAATATACTTCAATTTAAAATATCAATAAAGAATTGAATTGAAGCTTAGAAAATTTATCACTATGATCTTCTTTCTTTTATTGAAAAACTCAGTATATGTGCGTAAAAATTGGTGAGAATAGATTAGCAAGACTCAGTAAAATCTAAGCAAAGAGTGTGAGCAAGAAAGCTTTTGAAGAGTATTGGCAAGAAGGCTTGATTGCTGAATGTAATTCTTGATTGTATGTAGTTGTGTAAAATATTTTGGTTTTCCATGTATTCATAGAGTTAAAAAGGTCATATTTCATGTTTCCCAAGTTACTTTGAATTTTTTCCAAGTTATTACAAAGTTTGGGGTCCAAGAAATCTAATTTGGAAACTTTTCTTTGCTATTTAAAAATAGCCGTTTCAAAGTTCAGTTGACTGGACTTATTAGGGTCAGTAACCTGGACTTTGAACTTTAGCAAAATATTAAAGTCAGAATGGGGTCAGTCGCCTGGACTTACAGGGGTCATTCGACTGGGCCTATTCTGTCTTCCCAAATTAATTCAGTATAAAATGTCCGTCACTTGACTAGAAAGGGTCATTCGCCTGGACAGGCAAAAATTCATGCTTTCATATTGTTTGTTTCCAAACACTTTTGTGAGCTTTTACTTTCCAAATTAGTTTGAGTCTTTTGAAGATATTTTCCGGGGTTTTTCAAAATTTGGTCTCTAAGTCAATAATTAATCCTAATGAGCTTCAAAGCATCCATATTGACTTTTAATTGAAATACTTACATAAGGCTTTCTTAAGACTTAAAAGCATTCTAAGTACGAAGTCTTCATGTTTGTCTTTCTTTGAGTCCATTTTAACCTTGAGCTTCAATATTCTTTAAGCTTGCATCAAATTTGATCTATCTTTGAACAATTAAGCTTTCGTCTGATCACTTCTTTGGAATGTAGACTTTCAATAAAGGCTTGTGTTTACTCTATGAGTCCAATCCTATTTTGATAATGACAAATCACTTGGTATTTGATGTGTGCATTGAGAGTATGAACAGAAATATTATTTAGCATGCATGAAAGTTGAGGAAGTCATGGAAACCATGAGGATTAGATAATATACAACCAACCATAATCCATGGAACTAAAAGAGTAGAAGAATGGAGATGCAAGCGTCAAGTTCAAGACAATCATGGGAATAGGTATTTAGATTTCATTGTATTTGCATATTTTATATGATATAACTAGAAGCTCAAAATCATACCTTAGACTAACCTTATGACACATGCATATCATGAAGAATTTATTTAAAAGAGTCTAAGTTAAACTAAATTTTGGAGGCAAATTTTTAGAGGCCTCGTCGACGAACGCAATGGCCTCATCAACGAACGCATGAAGGCTACTCGGTGACGAACACCTTGTTCTCGTCGATAAGAAAACAAAGAGCACAAAAATTTCAGATAGGTCTCTCATTGACGAACTTACGTTCGTCGACGACGTTGCACTTTGGGCTCGTCGATGTGGGTGTGCTTCGTCGACAAGTAGATACCAAGAGGATATCTAAGCGACTCTGAATTTCATCGACGAGGGGGGAAGTTCATCGACGAGTTACTTCTTGACCTCGTCGATGAGGTGACGTGGTTCGTCGACGAAGGCCAATGTATAAATAGTCTTAAACTCAGATTTTTACGCAAATTATCAGCCAAATCCTCGTTTTGTCTCTCCTCTACGGTTCTTCCCTCTTCTCTCTTCGATTTCGGTTTCGTTAGTCACCGGATCAATGATCTAAGGCCACAACGACGCTCTTGGGAAAGTTCTCTCTAAGTCTACTGGAGCGAATCGCTGGTGGGACAAAATTGAATTTCATCCCAAATTCAGGGTAAGGTTTTTTATGCAATATTTGGATTTTCAGAAGTTGTAGGAAATGTAGTAGTCGAAAAAATAGTGATATTTTGTTCTGACAAATATTATTTCTAGGGTGTTGAGTGGGGAACCCTATGGGTGTAGGACCCATCACAGTAGGGGATTTTAGCATGAATCAGGTAAGGAAAATATGCTATGCTAGGCAATTCTATTATGATTCAGTACAAGTCATATGTTTTTAGAAAATTATTAGTCAGACCATATATACAGTTTTCAGAGCCTGATAATATTGATATCTAATTGTGTGGCATGTGTTTAATATTAAATCAGTACAGGGTTTATATAATTTTCAGAATACCATGATTTAAAGTAGGCGTATAGAAACTTGTATTTTACATTATTTTCATATTACTATGATATACAAACCTCAGAACGGTAACATTCAGTTACTACAGTTAATCAAATATTTCAGTTATTCAGTTATGAAGATATCTCAGATATTCAGTTATTATAGTCTATTCAGATCAGTTTATATAATGTTATGGTTATTTCAGTTGTTACAAAATCATGGTAAAAGCAGTATTTTAGAAATATCAGTTATTTATATATATAATATCAGACCCTGATGGACCATATTCAGCCAGTAGAGCATGGTATCGTAGCAAATTCAGTTCAGAGTGCAACCACTACTCAGATAGTATTGTGCTATTCAGAAGTCGATCGTCGCTATGTTGTGGACAGGCTTCCCATCAGATATAGGTTGAGGGGGCCGATCTAACTGTCGGAGTTTAGTTGACTTACCCTGGTCGGCCGGCCAGGTTAGGTCCCGCCTACGGGCCGTACAACCCTATCACGAGGCGTTAAATCATGACTTTCAGTTGTCCATCTAGGGAATTTTCTCAGTTATTATATATACGTATGATCAACTTTACAGAAAATAGTCTTACCTATAGATATTAGCAGTATTTTGAAAATAATATTCAGAAAAATCAGTTCATGTTAAGCAACATAGGTATGATTTATATTGTAGAAGGTATACAGGTTTTTATTCAATTGTGTTATTTATGGTATTTTTTTCTAAATCAAAATTTACAAGCATGAAGTTCACTTGCCACATACTAGTAATAGCATATTTCGTCTTACTGAGTGTCGTCTCATCCTATTAAATTAATATTTTTAGGTGATCCAGTTAGGCTCGCAGATCAGGCTCGCAGATAGAGGAAGCTATGGTGCTGCTCTGTCAGTAGGGTGAGTGTTTTGAGGAAAGGAGTATTTTTGTGTAGCTCTAGTTCAGTTGTATATGTGTTTTTTAGGAATATTCTGGCACTCTGATATTGTACATATATATATAGTGGTGGTTATGTGATTTTAGCTTCCTTCTGCTTAGGTGGATGGTTAGTTTTATATATGAAGGTATTAGAGCAATGGAATTTCACAGTATTTATTATTATAAAAAAAATATCAATTAATTTAGCAGGTTGTTACATGTTAGACACTGAACTATAGGTATCTTCATCGATCAGGTCAGCAGTGAGGTGTAGTAGGGTGCTCCGGGATTGTCTAGTTGATATCCAGGGGAGAATTTTATCTGTTGATTTAATAGTGCTGGACATGCATGGGTTTGATGTCATATTCGGTATGGGTTGGCTAGCAGCTAATTTTTCCAATATAGATTTCCATGCACGAGAGGTGATATTTAGACCTCTAAGAAGAGCAGAATTTAGGTTTGTAGTGTTGTGAGTACAATCCCTGCCTCGGTTAGTTTCAGCTATTCAGGCGAGAAGACTGCTCCTAAGTGGTTGTTAGGTATTCGTGGCCTTATGAAGGAAACAACAGGGAACGAAGTGAAACTCACTAGTACGCTAGTAGTAAAGGAGTTTACAAATGTATTTCCAAAAGAATTACCGGGTTTACCGCCTGATCGTGAGGTAGATTTTCCCATTTATCTGCTCTCAGGTACAATGCCGATTTCTAAAGTACCTTATCGAATGGTGCCAGTAGAGTTGGCATAATTAAAGAGTCAGCTACAAGATTTGCTTGATAAGGGTTTTATATGGCCCAATGTATCTTCGTGGGGAGTTCCAGTATTATTTGTGAGGAAGAGGACGGGTCTATGAGGATATGTATAGATTATAGAGAAATTAATAAGGTGACAGTCAAGAACAAGTATCCTCTACCTCGTATAGATGATTTTTTTTACTAGCTTCAGGGTACATGGGTGTATTCTAAGATTGACCTCAGATCAGGCTATCATCAGATGAAAGTGAAAGCAGAGGATGTATCGAAGACAGCCTTCAGGACAAGATATGGACATTATGAATTCCTCGTTATGTTGTTTGGTCTGACGAATGCTCCTGCAGTATTTATGGATTTGATGAATAGAGTTTTTCACCAATATTTAGACCAGTTTGTTATTGTTTTTATTGATGATGTACTGGTCTATTCGAGGAGCTACGAGGAGCATGAGACACATTTAAGGCAGATTCTACAGATGCTCAGGGAAAAGAAGTTGTATGCTAAGTTCAATAAATATGAATTTTGGCTTGAGAAGGTTGTGTTTTTGGGGTATGTCATTTCAGGAGAGGGTATATCTGTGGATCCTAGTAAGATTGAGGCGATAGTAAATTGGGTAAGACCGAGGAACATCCAGGAGATTAGGAGTTTCTTGGGGTTAGTTGGGTATTACCGTCGTTTCATTGAGGGATTCTCAGTGCTATCAGGACCTCTAACACGACTGACTAGGAAGAATGTCAGGTTTGAGTGGGACAACAGTTGTGAGTAGAGTTTTCAAGAGTTGAAGCAAAGACTTGTCACAGCACCAATGTTGATCATCCCGTCAGGGGATGAGCATTATGTTATCTATAGTGATGCGTCCTTAAAAGGACTTGGCTGTGTATTGATGCAACATTGTAGAGTAGTAGCATACGCTTCCAGGAAATTAAAAGAGTATGAAAAGAACTAACCTACCCATGATCTTGAATTGGCCGCAGTAGTACACGCATTGAAAATTTAGAGGCATTACTTGTATGGTGAGTGATGTGAAATCTTCTCCGACCACAAGAGTTTAAAGTACTTTTTCACTCAGAAGGAAGTGAATATGAGGCAGAGAAGGTGGTTGGAGCTTATTAAAGATTTTGACTGCACTATCAGTTACCACCCAGGGAAGGCAAACGTGGTAGCTGATGCTTTGAGTAGGAAGTCTGTGGGACCAGCGTTGGCAGATGTGGAGATTCAGTATTCGATCATGATAGATCTGGAGAGACTCGGCATAGAGTTGGTTGAGAGTGGTTCTTAGGCTTGTATTGCTAGTTTAGTGGTGCAGCCTACTCTACAAGAAAGGATTAAAGCTGCTCAGAAAGATGATCCAAAATTAGTAGAGGTAATAGTCAGAGTACAGAGTGGTTAGGGAGAGGAGTTTAGTATCGCAGATGACAAGGCTTTGTGGTTCTGTTCTAGATTATGTGTTCCTGCCAATGCTGACATCAAGAAGACCATCTTAGAAGAGGCTCACAGATCTTTATACACAGTTCATCCCGGTAGTACGAAGATGTATAAAGATCTGCGAGAGTCTTATTGGTGGAGTGGTATGAAGAAAAAAAATGCAGAGTATGTAGCCTAGTGTCTGACGTGTCAGTAAATAAAAGCTGAGCACCAGAGACCAGCAGGTCAGTTGTAGCCGCTATTTATCCCAAAGTGGAAGTGGGATCATATATCTATGGATTTTGTTAACTTTGGTGTGTTCCTAAGAGGGGGGGGGGTGAATTGGAATTTAAAAGTTATCTCCTAGGTTAAATGAGATAGCCGTATAACACACCCTAGGGTCTTTCTAAGCATACACCAATTGCACAGATAATGATATGCCAAAATTAAATCATGCGCAACATTCACAATATAACATACATGTGTGGTAAATATAAAGTGTGGAAATATAGATAGACACACAATATGTTATCGGGGTTTGGCCAATTGTTCCTACATCCCCACCTCTAGCTTGCAAGCTTGAGGATTCCACTAATGCCCACTTAACGAGTGGAGTGGCACCTAATACAATCAAGTCAATTAGTACAAGGCTGACCTCAACCTTTACAAACTTTCCTTGCAGGATGGAGAAGGCCCTAGATCAAATTCATAGGACTGACTCCAACCTTTACACGATCCTTATCGGGTTGTATTACTGCCCCCTTAGGCCACGCCTAGAAATACAATAATATGTTCATTCAAATGGTACAGTGATTATGCTTTCATGTAAAGAAGATACGCACCCAATACGCGCAATCACATACACATCAATAATGTAGGTCATGTAAGCTCAGTGATGCAAATAGTTGTGCTAACAACACTCATTAAGGTATAATCAGTGATATGCTCAAGACTGTTCAAAACTAGCAGTATCTTGGAATCTAAGCACTGCACAGTTTAGCAGCAAATCAATATTCCAAAGATATGAATCAGATAATCAAACTAGTTCAAGAAGATTTTTCTCAATGAAATACGCACAATACTAGTTTGAAAATGTTTTACTTGTTTGAAAAATATTTGCACAACAAAAACCAAGCTATTGGACACTTGCAACAAAGATGCAAATATCCTAAGCTTACTAGGTTATCCCAACACAAGATTTATAGTATGAAAATCCGTGGGATAAACCTAAGCTAAACTCCCAAAAAACAATATCTCAATCACACAAGCAAGTGGGAGTATTAGCAATTTAATATACACTAGCACAACCAATATACTCTCACAATACTAAAATGTATCAAGGGAATAGAAATTTAAGAGTATTTGGACAAAAGGAGTATTTTCAAGAGAAAGGATTTTTGGCTAATTATTTTTGTCTAATCTCTATCTAATCCTCACAAATGAACCCATATTTATAGGTAAGGACAAAAATATAACCATTTGGGACTTACTGGGAATTATTAGAAAAGATTTAAAATGTTTAAATATACTTAACCCATCTTAACCCAGTTTTATCGCGGTTGAATTAATTTTAACCAGCCGAGGTTCGAGTGGCTGAACCGAGGTTCAGTCGCCCAAACAGACACAAGAATAAAAGTAATTTAAATGAGTTCGGTCGCCCGTGTCATGCTTCGATAGCCTGAATCAAAGTCAGTAGCATTGCTTCGTAACTTCGGGTGCCCAGTCCTTGGTTAGGTCACCCGAACTCTTGTGTTCAGTCTCCCGGGGCTCAATTTGAACTAATTAGTTCGGTCGCCCGAGTTGGTGGAATGTCCCTTTTGAGGGGTTCGGGTGCTCGATCGAGGACAGTATGCACATTTTTTATCGGTCGCCCGAGAGCCCAAGTTAATTGTTAACTTTTCAACAGTTTGGGCATCGGAGGAGTTTTAAACTCCAAGGGTTCGGTCGCCCGAGCTCTCTCAATTTTCCTAATTATGTTCAATTTCATCACGAATTAAGCACTCCTATATATTATATGATATGTATGTGAGTGTTGGGACCTAGAGTCTCACTAGGATCTTTTCGAGGGCCTTTTTGAGATAGTCCCCAAAATTCGGTGTCAATCGACCGAAGTGCCCTAAGGTTATTCTACAGTTATTTTGAGCTAACAAAACCTACATGCATGACATGTAGAGATTATTATAGATCGATATCCTAATTACTATTACAAACTTGTATAATATAAATTACAACAAATGAAGTCTTCGAGGTCTTTAGACTTTGAGTCTTCATGTGTCATTAGTTGATTTGCTAATTATATACCTGCATACAAACTCGAAAGCCATCAAATACTAAGAGTATTTGTCATTATCAAAATCGAGTATGACCTATCAGGTCAACAGATTTTATTTCAGGGTTGCTGCCAGCATTGCATGGCCAGAACACAATTTCAGTGATTGTAGACCGTTTGACTATGACCGCCCATTTCCTTCCTATCAAGATCATCTACTCCATGGATAGACTGATAGAGATATATATTCAGGAGGTAGTCCATTCTCACGGCATGCCAGTGTCTATAGTATCAGACAGAGACTCATGTTTCACGTCATGATTTTGGAGGAGCTTGTAGAAGGCTCTAAGGTCTCAGTTATCTTTTAGTATGGCATTCCATCGTCAATTAGACGGACAGACTAAGAGGACGATCCACATATTAGAAGATATGCTTCGAGCGTGCGTGCTAGACTTTGGGGGTAGTTGGATTCAGTTTATGTCGCTGGTGGAATTTGCGTGTAATAACAGTTATCAGGCCAACATTGGCATGGCACCATTTAAGGCACTTTACGGTAGGAAATGTCGTTCTCCTTTATTTTGGGATGAAATGGGTGAGTGGCGAGTTGTGGGACCAGAGCTTGTTCAGCAAGTGCGTGATAAAGTTCGGCTTATCAGAGATAGAATTAGTGCAGCTCAGAGCTGACAAAAGAGTTATGCTGATACTCGCCGCAGGGAATTGGAGTTTGTTGTTGGTTATCATGTATTTTTGAAAATAACTCCGTTAAAAGGGGTTATATGATTTAGGAAGAACGGTAAACTTAGCCCTAGGTTTATCAGACCGTTTGAGATTCTAGAGAAAGTGGGCCTGGTTGCCTACGGGCTAGCTTTGCCACCTGTGTTGTCCAGGATCTATGACGTATTCCACGTTTTCATATTGAGGAAATACGTCCCAGACCCTTTTCACGTAATTAACTATGGTGAATTAAAGCTCAGTGATTCACTAGTTTATGAGGAGGTGCCAGTACAGATTCTAGATAGGAAAGAACAAGAATTACATAATAAGAAGATTCCTTTAGTGAAAGTCTTGTGGAGAAATCATGCAATGGAAGAAGCTTCTTAGGAGGTCGAAGAATAGATAAGGCAGAGATATCCATAATTATTCAGGAAAATGTAAGCAATAGGTAATGTTTCTTTTGCAGGTATATGTAGTGGTTTAGTTAGTGAGTAGTATTTTAGTTTTGGGAGAATTTTATTTTAGTATTTGTAATCTCCCAAGACTTGGAATGTAACCACGGTATTCCTTCGCCATAAGTGAGGGTAAGTAATAAAACAAGTAGACTGTTTTCATTAAGGGATGGTGAATCGTATGAATAACAAATTTCGAGGATGAAATTTTTATAAGGAGGGGAGACTGTAGTGACCTGGGAAATTATGATATTTAAATAATGGAAGAAGGAGAAAAGGAAATTAAAAAGGGGGCACAGTAGGGCCTTATTGACGAACGCTTCACGTTCGTCGACGACTTAACACATTGGGCTCATCGACGAGGGTGCGCTTCGTCAACGAGAAGATGCCAAGAGGCTACTTTTCCATCTCTAGATTTCATCGATGTGAAAAAAATGTTCGTCGACGAACGACCTTCTTGACCTCGTCGACGAGGTGACATGGCTCGTCGATGAAGGCCAGTGTATAAATATGCCTAAACTTCATTATTGGCCGAAAATTTACGCGTAGACTTTCCTTTCTCTCAGCCTCTTCGGTTCCCTACCCTTCTCTCTTAATTTCTAGGTTCATTCTTCCCTAGATCGACAATCCGAAGCCACCACGACACTCTTGGGGAAGTTTTCCACAAATCTACTGGAGTGGATCGACGGTGGGGCTAGTTTGATTTCCATTCCAAATTCAGGGTAAAGCTTTTATTCAGTATTTGGCCTTCCCTATAGTTGTAGAAAACGTAATACGTGCAGAAATACTGAATTTCTATTATAGGAAATGTTGCTTTCAAGGTATTGAATGGGGAACCCTGCGGGTGTAGGACCGATTATTTTAGGAGCTTTTTAGGAGTCGGGTATTAGGATAAACTAAACTAGTTGTTTTTATGAAAATATATGTATAATTTTACAGCATTTAATTTCAGGAATATATATATATATATATATATATATGCACTATGTTTAGGAAAATACTGATGTAAATGATGATATGTGTTAAATGTGTATAATACCCATTTTGTGTGGCATGAGTAGAATTTATTATGATTTACTGATTTCTAGGAATATGATAAATGATACAAAGTTTATTATGATAAATTGGCATACAGGCCGAGAGTTTTATTATGATATACCGGCGTACGGGCTGAGGGTTTATGTGATATGCTGGCGTACGGGCTAAGCTTTGAATATAATATGATGACGTATGGGCCGAGAATTTAATCTGATATGTAATACGACGTACGACCCGTGAATGATAAAATATGAAATGCCGGCGTATGGGCCGATGACTTTCATGTTATATGTGCAAAATGATATGATGATATTAACTTAGAAATTATTATTATGAAATAACCATGTATCATTGTTTGAAATATGTTATATGTTATATGTTATCAGAACCTGATTGACTTGGTTTAGGCTTACACGTGCCAGGTACCATAGCTATGTGTTCATGATCATCATGATATTGTGTTATCGTTGTCGTATGGGGTAGCGTGAGGATGAATAGTCGGTGTGGTTTATTGAAGTGTTGGCGCCCCTAGTGTACGGACCGAGTTTGATAGACCCATCGTACTTACAAACATTTACTTTAACTTGATAGTGGTCGGCCAGCCATTGTCAGGTCCCGCCTTCGGGCCACACAACCCAGTCATGCGGGGGTAAGACATGACACCAACCAGTTAGCCTTCCAGGGTTGTTTTTGTATTATTATCACATAAGATGAATTATGCTTGTGGAAATCCAGTATGTTCTATCATGATTATATATGTTTTTCCCAGATATGATACAGATAGTTTCACTAAAAATATTTATGTATGTTTTTATGTATAACACGGAAATACTCATGTTGTCACATACTAGTATTAGTTTATTTCCCTTAATGAGAGATGTCTCACCCTAAAATTATACAACATTTCAGGAGCCCCAGGTAGGAGAGCGGATAAAGCTCCACAATATTAGAGTTTAGTCATTTTACCTTGTCTGAAGGGTAAGTCTGTTGTTAGGGTCTGACGGATTTGTGGGCGGCGACCCTATGCCACTTTTGGACATTTTTGGATTATGTGTATTTTTATGACGTATGTAGTAAACTCTGGTATTGTACTGATTTGGTGTTGTGATATGTATATGATGTCATGTTTTCTGCTGCTTAGGCTTCCGTGTTGAATTTCTGATATATCCTTGGTACTCACAGGTTCAGGTTGATTATGATATGTTAAGTTTATTATATCAGGTTTTATTATAAAAAAAAAAAAAAAATGGTAAAGTAAGCAGGTTGTTACAGTTTCTCCATGTACATCAATTTCAAAGAAAGGGAGATAGCTTGTGTGGTGTGGCTGTGTAGCTTAATAGTACATTTTTGGAGATTTTTCCATAGTTCCCAAATGGCCAATTGATCGATGGTTTGAAAGATGCATAGAAATTTTTTCACGAGTGGGGGGAGAAGGAAGAAACATGGAGGAATAAAAAGAAGAAAGAGAACTAAAGCTACACAGAAGTGGCTGGTTAGGCAATAGTGATAGATGCTTGAGGTAGGCCAAATGGTGGAGTAGCGTGAAGAGGAAGTTGCCAAAGTAGTTGTAGGCTAGAGGAGATGAGCTCTTCCTCTTTGTTTAGGATATCCTCAAGAATCGTCTCACATCAAAAATAAAAGAAAGGATCAACCTCTAACTTTTTTTTTTGTAAAAGCCATTGCCTAAAGTGGATGTTCATGCCCCTCTTTTCCTAGCTTTTGGGCACGCTTGCTTGGTGAACTAGTTTCTTTATCTTAAGCCTTTGTAATGGGTTTGAGTGAAATTGAAAAAAATTGTTTTAAGTAAAAGATAGCAATTGTAAATCAGTTTGATTTCGATTTGATTTTTAGTTTAGTCTAAAATCGAGGCAAGTTTAAGTCAAGTTCTAACCAATAATCTAAATTACGAGTGGTGCTAGAGTCTAACTCTCTAGACTCAAGCCTAATTTTTTTTTTCTGTTCAAGTGAGCCAAAAGATGTTAAAATTTGGGTCGACTCGTTTTATCTCTAATTGTATGTATTTTGCAATATTCTTTGCTCTTTCTTTTCTTTTCTTTGAAATTATTGATTTTAGATTTAAGATTATTAATATGAATTCAAGCTTTACCCCACCCACACTATTTATTATTTGACTTATTTCAAATATTTTTATAAAAAAAT
The DNA here is from genome assembly GCF_029873635.1 of Malania oleifera. Taxonomy (NCBI): domain Eukaryota; kingdom Viridiplantae; phylum Streptophyta; class Magnoliopsida; order Santalales; family Ximeniaceae; genus Malania; species Malania oleifera. The sequence goes on from NC_080425.1 coordinate 62,092,355, forward strand.
TGAAATGTGACCCACGAACAACCTGCTAATAAATTGTCGTACTTTTACAACTAGCCGTTTCAAAGTGGGCCCCATCTCAAGCGGCAACACCTGGATTTGGGCTTGGGGCTTGGAGCCCCGGAAGTGCGCGACACTCATGACCTTAATATAGCCGTTTTTTTTTCTTTATTAATTTTGTATTTGGCCTTTTTGTTTTTTCGGTAAAAGCTGAATATAGCCGTTAGCCAGCGGTTCCGCTATCGGTACGTGTAGAATTTGACCCATAAAGCCAAATAATTTTACAGTGAACAAAAACTACATTTTAATTAACTATATTATGCTATATCAAAGATAGCATATTCAAGGTGCTCGACCGTTGGGCTAGGCTCAGGACTCGAGAGGGCTGTAAAAAATAAATCCAATCGGACGGTGTTAGGTGTCCACGGAAAATCAGAGGGACCGCAGTGCCAGCCGATCGTATTTTCCTAAAATACGTTAAATACGAAAATAAATAATGTAGAGAGGGAGAGAAATCAGCTGTGCGCGGGGTCTACACGCGCTGGCAATCATGTGGCATCTACAGAGGATGACAACGTTAAACGGAGATTTCACGGGTCGGGTGGTCCGACACCCGTCAACTTGCGGAGCAACACGCGGACTGATCGTTTCAGATGCGATCTGTCCATTGTCTGGCAACATCTGCTCTCTCTCTCTCTCTCTCTACATTTTCTATTGCTTTCTATCTCTGGCTTTTGGTGATGCGGAGATGAATGATGGGTGATGAGTGATGACCGACAAAAGCCAAGGATCCAAACCCTTCCAACTAACCAGCCCAAAGCGCTGCATATGCTTTCACTCCTTTCTTAACTCTCCCCCAAAAGAAAAAGCCCCACTCACAGAAGTCCACATTAGCAGTTTCTCTCTCTCTCTCTCTCTCTCTCTGCTCTTGTGCTCGCTCTCTGTCTCTGTGCCTCTCTCTCTCTCTCTCCCTCTCTCTCTCTCTCTCTTCATTTCTCCCTTCTGATTGATAATGTAAGCACCCAAAAAAACTTGAAAATCCGGCTTTGAATCTGTGCGACACATACCCCAAAGTCCCGTCCATGGCTTCCCGGTGCTCTTTCGTGCTGTTTGTTGCCTACGTTTGCTTACTCTTTGGGTTCTCTCTAGCTTTAGATCCGTTTGTCAGCTACGAATTTGAGGTTACTTACATCACAGTTTCTCCTCTGGGTGTTCCTCAACAGGTTTGTTCTTCGGATTCCTGTATGAGCCTGTCTAGTCAGTAGATTTTTTTTTTCACGTAGGCTAGCTGAAATTTCACTGATGTTAGATGGGTTTGTGTTTAATCTTTCAAATTTGGATTTAGATCTGCAAAAATGTGCTTGAATGTTCATAGTAGGGGCGCAGTGTGTGCGCGTTAGTGCAGTGTAGTGGTACAAGTGTTTGCAGCAGCTTGGTTTATTTAGATGAACTTAGCAACTTGAAGGTATTAAGCATCTAGGGTTGTAGTAATTTCCTCTGCTACCACATTTATTTGCAGGTGATTGCTATCAATGAAAAATTTCCTGGCCCAGTCATCAATGTGACTACTAATAACAATGTTATCGTCAATGTTCGGAACAAATTGGACGAGGCTCTCCTCATCACCTGGTATGATTGGTTGTAGTTGTGTTGCAAATTTGATTGGGAAGCTGGTGATTCAGTGATTGAAAAGTTGGGTTTGATGTGTTTTTGACAGGTCTGGTATTCAACAGAGAAGGAATTCTTGGCAAGATGGTGTTCTTGGCACCAACTGTCCAATCCCTCCCAACTGGAATTTTACCTACCAGTTTCAGGTGAAGGATCAGATTGGGAGCTACTTCTACTTCCCCTCAATTAATTTTCAAAGAGCAGCTGGGGGAGTGGGTAGCTTCATAGTAAATAATCGTGAAGTAATTCCTATTCCTTTTGATAACCCTGACGGGGATGTTATTCTTTTCATTGGTGATTGGTACAGCAAGAACCATACGGTTAGTTGTCTTAACAGATGAAAAATTTTGACCTTAAAAGTTTAGATTTGAGGTTTACAAATCTTAATGGTGGGTCTTTTTCTGGACTATAGGATTTGAGAAAGGCTCTTAATGGAGGGGAAGATCTTGGGATGCCTGATGGGGTTCTCATTAATGGGAAGGGCCCTTACAAATACAACGATACTCTTGTCCCTGATGGCATTGATTTTGAAACAATCACCGTCCACTCAGGTAATTAAAGCACAGATGACCACATTGGGCATTGTCTTTGAAGAATATATAAAAGTTCCTTTGGTATTATGATACACTTATTGGTTTTATCTTTATCATCTTGGTGCATAGGTTCTGGAAATTGAACAATTAAAATTTAAAACTGATTGCTGCTTAATTACATGTGCTATTGCTGTAAACATCTGGGAATTCCATATGCTGTGGCCCAAAGCACATGGCCTGTTGAGCCACCACTTACTAAATTAGGCAAGTATTTGATTGGATTGCTGCTTGTAATAATGCTAGCCTGTCAATGATGTATTGGGCTAGCACATAATGGCCAGGCAAAATTCCTTGCATCTCTTAGTCTTAGTTCCCAATAAATGCGAGCCCATGTGGACCATATGGGAGTGCTTTAGTGGGGAATCTCAGTTTTGTCATCTCGGTCTATGAGTATGTGACTCCATTTTGGGATTCAGTGTTGTCTCCCTCTATCATATGCGGATTCATCATGTGTTGTCTCTTCCCTGATATTGGCCAATTTCAGATATAGAACTTTTCAAACATTGGACTGACAATTTTTTGATGTTGAACAGGCAGAACTTACCGTCTTCGTGTACACAATGTTGGAGTGTCGACTAGTTTGAACTTCAGGATCCAGAACCACAATCTGCTTCTTGTTGAGTCAGAGGGATCATACACAGTGCAGCAGAATTATACTAGCTTAGATATTCATGTTGGGCAGTCTTATACTTTTTTGGTAACTATGGATCAGAATGCAAGTAGTGATTACTACATTGTGGCAAGTGCTCGGTTTGTGAACGAGTCACTTTGGGAAAAAGTTACTGGGGTTGGCATCTTGCACTATACAAACTCCAAAGGAAATGCAAAAGGTCCCCTCCCTGATGCACCAAATGATGAATATGACAAAACCTATTCAATGAATCAGGCACGATCTATCAGGTTTGTTCGCAGTGTGGATTAAATGCATAAATGCGTTGTTCTTTTGAAAGTTATTCCTTTTTATATTTCTTACACTCTTCAACTCCAGAGCATATTGACATATTAGCATTAGTTGAGTGTTGATGATTTGATGCTCAGAATTTGGACAACTATCATGAGAAAACCATAAAAGCTAGGTTACTCTTGTAATGCAATTACAGAAAAGAGACTGAATATAAATCTAAATAAGGCCCCTGAATATGAGATTTCAATTTCCTTTTTTGGGGGTTTGGCATGGTTGGCATCTTGCACTATACAGACTCCGAAGGAGAAAGGCTTTTGGTCCCCTCCCTAATGCACCAAATGATGAATATGACAAAACCTATTCAATGAATCAGGCACGATCTAACAGGTTTATTTGCAGTGTGGATTAAAAGCATAAATACGTTGTTCTTTTGAAAGTTATTCCTTTTTATATTTCTTTTTTGTGGTCTAACAGGTTTATTTGCAGTGTGGATTAAAAGCATAAATACGTTGTTCTTTTGAAAGTTATTCCTTTTTGTATTTCTTTTTTGTGGTATTTACACATTTCAACTCCAGAGCATATTGACATATTAGAATTTGTTGAGTGTTGATGATTTAATATATAGCTCAGAATTTGGACAACTATCATGAGAAAACCATACATTGTTCGCAGTGTGGATTAAAAGCATAAATACGTTGTTCTTTTGAAAGTTATTCCTTTTTATATTTCTTTTTTGTGGTATTTACACATTTCAACTCCAGAGCATATTGACATATTAGAATTTGTTGAGTGTTGATGATTTAATATATAGCTCAGAATTTGGACAACTATCATGAGAAAACCATAAAAGCTAGGTGACTCTTGTAATGCAATTACAGAAAGGAGACTGAATATAAATCTAAATAAGGCCCCTGAATATGAGATTTCAATTTCCTTTTTTTGGGGTTTGGCCTGGTCAGGCTTTTATAGATACATACCGGAACAGGGATTACATTCTTGGTTGAAACTTTTGTAATTAATTAGGGAATTATTCACAATTTTATAGTTATTTGTAAACGATTGGTGTATTATTATCTTTTATTCAAGGTGATCTGGTTATTCTTGATTATAGTTTTGGATTTTTAGGATTTTGTTGAACCATCATGGAATTATCCAACTACTTCTGAGAACTAATTATCCCCTTTTTTCCTTGTTGATTTGATGGTTTTGTGGTCATATTGTGCAGGTGGAATGTATCTGCCAGTGGTGCTCGCCCTAACCCACAGGGATCTTTTAGATATGGCTCAATCAACGTGACTGATGTTTATGTGTTGAGAAACAAGCCACCAGTAAATATTGATGGGAAGGTGCGGAAAACACTCAATGGGATTTCATTTCACAATCCAATAACACCAATTAGGCTTGCTGACCAGTTCAAACTGAAGGGAGTCTACAAGCTTGATTTCCCAAAAGTGCCAATTACTGGACCGCCTCAGTTGGAAACATCAGTAATTAATGGCACGTATAGGGGATTTATGGAAATAATACTGCAGAACAATGAAACCAAGGTGCAGAGCTATCACATGAGTGGATATGCATTTTTTGTGGTTGGGTAAGAATTTCATTTCTTCCTCTATGTCTTAGTGCATCCTTTCTTTTTCTTTTGTAAACTTTCTGTTAACACCACACTTTGACTTACTGATTGCAGGATGGATTATGGTGAATGGACAGAGAATAGCAGGGGCACATACAATAAGTGGGATGGAATTGCACGCACCACAACTCAGGTAAAATTTTTTTAATGATTCTTCTAAGTCTAAGAGTATTTTTTTTTTTTTTCTAAACTCATTGTGTTTTGATTCCATTCTTCTAAATCTGGAGTATTTTTTGTATTTGGTTCAAATGTTATTCTTCACAAGTGTGTTTTCAGTAAATGTAATTTCTTTAGTGACTTTGCTGTGTTAGTTACAATAACAGATATGATAAACATATTACTTCCACAATTTCCTGAAAAATCATTTTTCAGTGTTCTCTATTGGCTGGTCTAATGTTCAGATGGCCTGCAGTCCTTGAAACCTATTTGGCTAGTTGTTGCCCAATAGGCCAATAATCAGGTCCCAACTTAGATGAAACATATCTAGAATAGAACTAATTGTTGGTATCTTCTTGTTTGTATCACTTAAAACTATGGTGTCCACGAGTTGATGATTAGCTGTTTAAATAAATTCAAATCATGTGTATGCACGCGTGTGTGTGTGCATGTACGCGTGTGCACATATATAAATACATATTTATATTTATATTCATTTATGATTGACTATATTTTCTAAACTCATGGTGTTTTATTATTATTATTATTATTGTTGTTGTTGTTGCCATTTCTGCCTTAATCTGCATGAGAAATGATGCTCTGTTTAATGTGTTCCAGTGATTGGCGATTATTATTTCCGCTACCTCTCTCATGCATATAATGGTGTCAACAAATTAAGAATAATGACAATGTTAGAAAAAGTGTGAACAGAAAACAGGGTTTTCAAATGAGAAACACACCCCACCACTCCCACCTACAGAGAGGGAGAGAGAGGGGGAGACTAATGTAAAAGGGCCCTTTAGCCCATTTATACAATTATTGCTTTGACTTTAATTTTTGACTGATTTAAGTTTATCAAGTGTTTTTTATTGGAGAAAATTATGTATTCTTCCATACCTGCAAAAATCAGAACCATATTTCTAAAGATGGTGCGAAAACCAGAATCACATGTTAAAGAGTTAAGATGGTATTAAATGCAAGCTAAAATTTGAGGATATTGCAGCATCTACTAGAAACTGGAATCTCACTAGTGAAGATTCATATTACTATTTTGTCTTTATGTAAGATTATTTTATCTAATGATAACATGTTCTTTCTCAGAACTCCAAGCATGCATCGGACATTCAGATTACAAGAAAATTCTTTTATATAATCTGATTAAGATGGTGCGAAAACCAGAATCACATGTTGTAAGACTTAAGATGGTATAAATGCAAGCTAAAATTTGAGGATATTGCAGCATCTTCTAGAAACTGGAATCTCACTAGTGAAGATTCACATATATATATATATATATATATTTAATACTAAAAGAGGGCGGCATCTCCATTTATTTTTTAATATACCCACACTTTTATCTAATGATAACACATTCTTTCTCGTAACTCCAAGCATGCATCAGACAGAGAGATTACAAGAAAGTTCTTTTATATAATCTGCTTCATATTTGAGCAAGATCACGTCCCTCAGTACGTGCCTGCACACATGCTTCTAGAGCTACTCAATTAGCTATGGCACCCGGTTCTAGGATAGGATTCTAAAATAACCATATTCAAGGGGACATTTTGTTTGCACCAGAAAAATTGTGTTCTCAAAACATTACTAATCTCTGGTTTGAAGATTTGATCTCAAGCTTATTTCTACTGTGCATGTAGGTTTATCCTGGTGCATGGACCGCAATTTTAGTCTCCCTGGACAATGTCGGTGTGTGGAACCTTAGAACTGAAAACCTTGACTCGTGGTATCTTGGCCAAGAAACATATGTAAGGGTTGTCAACCCCGAGGCTCCAAACAAGACTGAGTTGCCCATGCCAGATAATGTCCTGTACTGTGGTGCCCTTAGTCGTCTACAGAAGTATGTATCTGAAAGCGTCCGTGTCAAATGTTTTGTTCTTCAATCTTCCTTTGAGGACGAAGGCCAATCTTAACAAAACCTTAATTCCATTTTTTCAGGCCACAAGACATTAATTCAGCAGCACCAATTTCTGGCGGAAAAACAAAGCTCATCCTGAGTCTGCTGCTGGTGATATTTTCTGTGATTGCCAATGTCCACTAGGCATTGTTATGTGGGTGCCCCCTCTGATGCATGTGGAGCCGAGCCTGGTTTTGCTAAGTGAGGTTTGTGTTTTTGAGTGTTAGGTGTGTAATCTTAATCTTGTTGATACGAGTCGTCAGTGATTTTGACATCAAATTTTTCTTTCTTGATGTTCTCAATGCTCCCTGGGCTTATTTAAATTTATCAAGATTTGTCATTCTTTCCATACCTGTAGTCTATGTGTATTGATGACAATTCATCAATATTCAACTATTGAACAGTCTGTGTCCTAGTCATATCTTTTGAGCAATGATATCGAGATCTCCATTATTCCATTATCCGTAGTAACTACTTCTGAACAAAAGAAGTTTCTTCACGAATGAACAGCTTTATCTATTTTGATGTTCTCAATGCTCCCTGGGCTTATTTAAATTTATCAAGATTTGTCATTCTTTCCATACCTGTAGTCTACGTGTATTGATGACAATTCATCAATATTCAACTATTGAACAGTCTGTGTCCTAGTCATATCTTTTGAGCAATGATATCGAGATCTCCATTATTCCATTATCCGCAGTAACTACGAATTCTGAACAAAAGAAGTTTCTTCATGAATGAACAGCTTTATCTATTTTATGTGCGTCATTCTTTTGCCTCGAAACATCATGCTTCTTGCAGGAATGGTGGACCTCCACTTCATATTGATTTATGTTATCGAAATAAGAATACCAAACAATTTTCAATTTCTTTGAGTTTTTAAACCTCAGATCGGAAATAAGGCATGCCATTTGTATGATTTGTGCCGAAGGGACGCCTATAGTATGTTGTCAATGACAAAGAATGACAGCCAACTTCATTGTCTGATAGCTGAACTCTCATGGTTGCACATTTAATCTGGTATAGGTGTGTTCTAGGTTGGAAGTATGCCCAAAATGAGACACAATTACGCGTTAATACATATTTTGGTGATGGTTCAATTGTTTGTGCCCAAGAAGTGTCATGCATAGCTTCATTGTTTTCGTATGCATTGGGGCCGAGGGTAGTTTGCATGAAGTTAAAAAACATGCCTCATCAAACCTATAATGGAATCCAGCATTTGCATATAAAACATGGGAAATAATCCTAGACGGATCATTTGCAAGTGGATCATCATGACTGCTCATTTTGAATTCTAACATTGAGGCTGAAAAAGTACATGGCCTCAGTACCTGTTAGAGAAGGTTTTTAATGCATGGGGAGAAATGTTGAAATCTTTCGCAATGAATCTATGTCAACAACCTACTGGTACTTGCCCTGAATTTAATTTCTGCCCTTACCGGAATGAATGCTCAGCAGAAATAATTTATTGCATGAAACTATTTTTCGTTGCAAAAATATTGCCCTAAGTGGGTTCTTTCAATATAATTTCTCTATAACAATAGCAATTTTCCCAAATCAATCATGCACCCGTGAATGTGAAATTGTTAGTAAGGATATTAAAGATGTGTACCTTGCACTATTAAACTCCATTGTTTCAATTTGAAGTAAATTTGAACGCATCCTCGGAGAGCTTACTACCATCTTTTCTTTATTTTATATGTAACTTAATAGATGATCACATTGAATTTAGTGTGTCGGCAAAATATATCTTTGTTGTTTAAATACTAGTATAAAAAAATCTACCCATCATGGGTTCTTTGTGCAAACAAAGCACACACATTAATTGTCATAACTTGGTATATCAAAATCAATACCAAATATGGTGATCACTTATAATAAGATCTTTTATTTTAATGTTCCCAAGATATTTGACATGTGTTCAGTTTGGATTTTATAAAATTGGCTAGGAATGTTCACAAAATTCTAACAATCTCCCATGTAGACTACACCACAACTAAAGTTTTATAAATAAAAATATATATATTTTGACTAAATCGGACAATATATGGCTACAACAAAGAATGTCAAATGTGAGCTATGATCATAGAAGGTTTAAAATGAGATTATGCATGTCTAACCATGCAGAAAGTTATATTTGACACGGATACTAACATTATGCAGGTCAAAATACATGTAATCTAATGATCATACATATAGATCCAGAATGAAATCATGTGCATCCTACATTATAAGCATTCATACCCAAAGAGATATTGATATTATACAGTCAAAATACACACAATCTCGTGACCATCATACACAATATGGGAGTGTGGTCAAAATGATATGACTAAATGTGATCACAAGCTTGTTTTGTAAGCAATTCAAGAATTAGCTCAAGATTCTTAAGCTTCAGAGAGGCTTATCAAGACTAAACAAAATGTCTCGGCGCATAACCAAACAAAATTGGTCAGAAATGTCTCCAATAATCTAAGCATTCATTGAAAATGCTTAAACTTCAAGGAAGTAAATCAAGACTAGAAGTAAAATGTCTTGCCATGCAGTAAAATCACATGGATCAAAATGCCTCCAATAGTTTTAGTATTCATCGAGATTTATATGCTTCACATAACATGTAATCGAGACCAATACTAAAATGTCTCTAAAATACATCTAGACTAAATCAAAATGTTTCAATAATTTACAAATAAGGCTAAATCAAGATGATAATCGACACCAATAGTAAAATATCTCTAAAACATTTCATAATGACATTAAATCTATGTATCTCAATATTCCATAGAATGAGACTAATAAAAATGCCTCAAGATCTCACAATTTATATGACTGTAATCATAATTTATGTCGCGGGAAAATAGTACAATAAATTGCAATCAAATTGATTAATCCATGTAACTCTTAAAAATATTATAATTATTGAAAATTGTGCTTGCATATACTATAATGTACTCCTACTAACTTTGGTTTAGTGTGTCCGTAATCATTTGCTCTATGGCTATGTGTTTGATGCAAGTTTGTTTATCATAAATTTGTTTTATTGAGCAAGAATGTGATGTCCATGTGCTTTGAGCACGAATAAATCTTATTTCTCTAAGAGAAATTAATAATCGTGCATTATATCAATAATGGTCTCAAAATGGATTCAAGCATGTGGAACCTTTGGATGAAATTCCTCAACCACAAAACTTGACATGTAGCCTCATAGTAAGTTATAAGTTCTTCCTCCATAATTGGGGTAGCTTTAAGAGATTGTTTAACTCTTCCAAGATATAGCTCCTCTTGCCATCATAAAAACATAACTGAATGTAGAATTTTTATCACTAACAACTTGCTTAGTTAGTATCAAAATTTATTTATTGTATGGGCATATATATTTCTTATTTATGGAGATACCATAAGGTGTTGAATTGAGACATTTCTATTCGCTCTATTTTTTTTTTCTTCCTGTTTTGAGGCATTTCTACTTAATCTCATTATATTATATTTCAAGATATTTCAACTTAGCCTTAATGAGCACTTCCTTTGAAGCTTAAACATCTAAGAGAATTAAAGTTTAGACCATTTTGAAAAACATGCAAGTTGATCACATTTAGCAGGAAGTTTTATATTAATTTAAAATTTTGTATGATGGTTATAAGGTTGAATATATTTTGACGTGTATGATATTAATATTCCTCTCAAATATGATTAACTAAATCATCGAATACACTTGATCTCATTTTGAACCTAAATTTATGGTGCTCAATTTTAAGTATTTTGATGTGTTGTGATATCAATATCCTCACTCCATATGATTATGTACACTATCGAAAGCCTAACTAAACTAAAACTAATAAGCTTGTTTTCCAGTTTGAGCATGTTGGACTCGGCCCAAGTAGTTGAACTCCATTTAATTAAAAATCCAAGCCTAGCCCAATTATCCTGTAGCCTATTTAATTAAATCCAAGCTTAGCCCAATTGTCCTGCAACCCATTTAATTAAATCCAAGCACCATGTCCAATTATCCTGCAGCCCAATATTAAATCCAAGTTCACCAACCCATACTCCAGACCCAATTCAACCATAGTCAGATCCAAACCAACTAATCCAATTAGGACCGCGCCTTCAAAAGGTGACGTGACGCAATTCTGGCCTTCTAGCCTGTCTTTTATTCAGATGGACAGATTGTTGCCACGTTAGCAATCAATGTCAAACTTCCACAACCAACTAGAAATTGCCACGTGGCGGGTGACATCAATTACCACGTGGCAAGTGACGTCAGCATGACATTACCTTGCTGCAGAAAATTTAAAAAAAATAAAAAATCATTGCATGGGAGGTGATGTCATGCTGACATTACCTTGCTATAATAAACTCAAAAAAATAAAAATAAAAAACAAATAGAGTCACGTGTCTCCTTGGTTGGCGGGCACGTGGCCCACCCCAACCGGGTCAGACCTGGTTCAGACCAGTTGAATCAGTCTGATTCTTGAACTGTCGGTTAAGTTTATTTATTTATTTATTTTTAAAAATTTGATTTTTTAATTTTTTTAATTTTTTTTAAAATATAGTAAAATTAAGGAAAAATTAGAAAGAAAAATCAGAAAAAAAGTATTTTTAAAATTAGGAAAAAAATAAATAAAAATATTTGAGTTATTTTGACTTGGATAACAAAAAATGAAAAAAAAAATACCAAAAATGAAGAAAAGTCTTTAAAAATTGCAAAAAAAAAATTTGGAAAAAATATTGGAAAATTTTTAGAAAAAATTGTGCAATATTTTGGAAAAATCTGAGAATATTTTAAAGACTCTCTTTGATAACAAAGGGTAAAGAGGTATTTTAGACCTCACGTATATTAGTTATGATGAGAGTTTATCTAACAAGATCTTCTCCTTAGGGGTTCTTATTAGACATTCGTAAATCACACTTTATTTTTCATTTTCCCTTTAAATTTTTATTTACTTATTTATTTATTTAACTGATTTATTTATTTTAAAAGAGTTAATTAAAGACCATTAGATTCAATTTAGGGATATTTCATAATTAATTAGATACTATTTGTAAAACAGGTTTGTAGGGGATGCTAGTACCTTCCCTTTGCATAACTGAACTCCCGATCCCAACTCTGATAAATGCAGACTGAGACTTCTGGTTTCTTGGCCTAGGATTAGTCTAGAGACCAATCAACGAGTAGTAATTAAGTGAACTAACCGCACTTAGGTAAATAACATATTAGTGTCAACTCCATCGAATTTTTAATATTATTATTCCTCGCCATTTGGACCCTTCTCCGGGACGTTGTGATAATTATAGTATGGTTCAAAGACATTTTGGTTTTTTTCTCTATTGGCTTATGTGAGAAGCACATTTATCTTGATGGATGTTGAGGCTATTGGAAGCATTTTGATCTAATCTCATTCATGCGATGTATGAAGACATTTTTTGTTTGGTCTTGATGAGCTTCTTTAAAGTTGGAGCATTTTGGGCAAATGCTCGGATCGTTTGTAAAATAGACATGTTGATCACATTTTGCCATGTCATTTTGACCACATTTTATGTTGCACACACAACCATGAGATTGTGTATATTTTGACGTGTAATGTTAGTACTTTTTTGAGAATGTATACTTACCTTATTGGATATGCATAATTTCATTATGGATATATGAGTATGGACACGAGGTTATGTATTTTTAAATTGTATGATGTTAGTATTACTGTTAGATATGACTTTCTAAATAGTTGGATATACATGATTACATTTTGGACCATTATGTTGGATGTTGCTTGCTCACATTCAATATTTTTTGTTGCGGCCACAAGTTGCGTATTTTAGCCCCCCTATATATTGTTTTTGGTTAAACTTTAGCAATGTAGTCCAAGTGAGACATTGTTGGAATTTTGTGGACTTACATAGCCTATTTTTAAAAAATCCAAACTAAATGAATACAAGACATTTAGAGCATGGAGTTTATGGGCCTCATGGTAATTTTTCATGGTTATGAATTTAAAGCATCAATCCATGAAATTTTAATAAGTGAAACCTTGCTTGTCTACTGAAACGCGGTAGCTCTGATCTCAAGCACTGGTTGTTTGTGTTGGAATGGAGTCTACAAATCCAAGAAGTATTTTTGTTCATCAGTTAGTTACTTGTTTGGTGTACTATAATTGTCTCATAAGAGAAGCAAATAAGAAGATTCAGTTTTGAACCCTAGCCACCATCGACGAGAAGATGACGACAAAGTGTAGAATCTCTTATGAAAGTCGTCGTCGCGACGAGGAAGAAGAAGACTGTGCACGCATTGGAGCACCCTGGTGTTCTGTGTCTCGGATCGCCTTTGGGGGTCCTCTTGGGCTTGTGAGGATTTTTTGAACCCTAGCCGCTGTTGTGCGAGAAGACGATGACGAAGTGGAGCCTGTGAAAGCTGCCGTCATGACGAGGAAGACGACGACGACTGTGACGTGTTGGAGTGCCCTGGTGTCCCATATGGCGTTTGGGGGTCCTCACACTCTCTTTCAGCTTTGTCTTTGGGCTTCGGAAAGGCGCCCTTCGTCAGTGCTATTGGAAGCAAGTGGTGTTGGGACTGAGTCTCGTGGGAAAGGAGAGCGCTGCCATCTCCGCCACTTTGAAGTACTCGTCTGGCATTCCGCCATCTTTGCCGCAGGGCGTTGCAGTGGTAGCGGTTCTTATTGGAGCAGCAATGGCGACAATGACGGGGACAACGATGAAGTTGGCTGAGAGAATCTGAGGCGGTGACAATGAGGAAGTGGTGACGGCGAACCTACGTCAGCGACATAGACAGAAGACATTAGGCTGCGAGAATCTGAGACGACGACAACGACGAAGTGGTGACGGCGAACCTACGTCGGCGACATAGATGTAGGTCTATCGCAGGTTTGGTTTTTATTGATTATTTTTATTTTGCTTTCCGGTGTTCAATATGAAAAATAGGTATCTGATAGACATGACCACGCGCCATCTATGGTAGTTATTACCGGAGGGTCGAGGGGAGGTGTCGACGCTAGTTTACAGGTTGCGGGGAGTGGTTTGGGGGATAATAAGGTCGATAAGGGGGAAGGTTTCGCTGGGGGAAAATCTTTTTCGAAAGCCTTGAAGAGGCCAATTCCATCTTCAAAATTCAAAATCCCGTTGAGGAAACTGGAACTAATTAATGGGGAATTAGGTTTTGTTTTCTCAGAGGTAGAGATAAAAGGCTGCTGAGGATCTGAAGTTTGCGTTGGTCCTTAAATTTCTTTTTGCAAGGCCGTCTATTGATGTCCTTTGGAGGCATATTATCGAATCTTGGGGTCTTTCTAAAGTCCTAATGATAAGTTTTATGGACAACTATCATGCTCTGTTGCATTTGGTAAACGAAAAGGATTACATTCATACATGGGCACGAGAAGGAAGATGGGTGGCAGGGTGCCAATTTCGGATTTTTAACTGGTCCGTGAATTTTGACGTAAATAAGGAACCATCAAACGCACCTCAGTGGATTTTCCTACCAGGTCTGCCTTTACATTTATATAGAATGGACTGTTTACAGAGTTTGGCCACTACATTTGGTAGATGCTTGGGGACGGATAATGCCACATCATATAGAACACGAGCCACTGGTACGAGATTATGTGTTGAAGTGGACTTGAAAAAGGATCCTGTGGAGGGTTTTCCATTGGTGGTAGGATAAAAACAGAATTGGCAAAGGGTAATATATGAGAAGAGGGGTTTCTATTGTAATAAATGTTGTAGGCAAGGTCACACTGAGGTAGTATACCGGTTTGGAGTTAATCCTAAGGATAAAAGGAAGGTAGGTGTGAGGAAGGAGGGAGAGGAGTTGGTTTGGAAAGAAGTGGGTAGAAAAGAGAATATGATAGTTGAAGAAGAAGGTCCTATTTTGAAGATTCAGGATCAGAGGGTGGAGGAGAAGAAGGATGAAAATGTGAGTGACCCGTCGAATGGGATTGAGAAAAATAAAGAAATTATGAATGAGGTTAATAATGTGGGTACTCAAAAAATGGATGTAGTTAATTTGGTAGAGGAAAATAGTGGAGGGAAAGTCAATCGTTGTCAAGACCAGAAGACAGGGGTGGTTGGGGTGCAGGTAGAACTGGGAGGTTGTTCTAAGTTTGCCCAGGAAACCTGAGTTGTGTATGAATGGGGGAGGGGAAAAGTTGAAAAAGACAAAGATGGGGAGGTGATTTTGGTGGAGGAGGTGGATGAGAGAGAGGGGGATATGGAGGGTGTAGTGTGTAGGAATAATTATGATGTGTTGTCTGAGGGACATATGGAGGTTTGCATTGATACTCAAAAAGAATATCATTCGGATCCAGGTAATGTGAAAGTGGGTGTGTCGGAAGAAAGAAATAAAGATGATGGTCAAGCGAGAAAGTCTAAGAGGGCTAAGGCAATGCCTCAAAAGTTGAACTTATGATTGACAAAATTATGTTTTGGAATATAAGAGGGTTTGGCACGTCGAAGAGAAGATTGAAACAAATTGTGAAAGATCATAAAGTTTCGATTTTGGCAGTTTCGGAATCTTTTCAAGATATAGAAAAGATAAGAAGGTGGGCGGTGAATTTGCAATTTACCAACTTTTGCTCTAATGTAGAGGAAGGTGGGAAGGTTTGGCTGTTCTGGAAAGATGATGTTCAAGTGAATTGGGTGGGTGCCTCAAATCAATGTGTGACAGTTTTGTTAACAGAGGATGGAGACTCTTTGCTTCTTACTTTTGTATATGCTAAATGTTATCATATAGAGAGAAGAGATTTATGGGATCATCTTTAGGGGCTATCGAGTTTTGATGTGGCTTGGGTTGTTATGGGGGATTTTAATGTTATTCAGTCAGATGAGGAAAGGGTAGGAGGTAGACCTCGCTTGGGTTCGTCTATGGCTGAGTTCAATGGTTGTATAATAGATGTGGATTATTGGACCTCAAATTCGAAGGAAATCAATTTTTATGGTGTAACGGCCAACAAGATTTGATGAGAAGTTGGGCGAAACTGGACAAGGTGCTGATTAATAATGTTTTTTCTATAAAATATGGTGAAGCTAAGAGATCTTTATTGAAAAGAAATACTTCAGATCATTCTCCTATCTGCGAGTATGGAGAGGTATGGGTCAGTGCCTTTTAGGTTTCAGAACATGTGGACATCGCATGAGGATTTTTTGGAAATGGTTGAATCTTCTTGGAGAGAACACATTGTGGCGGATTCAAGGTTGTGTAAATTGGCGGGTAAATTGAAAAGGCTAAAACAAAGACTTAGGGTGTGGAATAAATAAAATTTTGGTCATATTGGTGGTTTTATTCAAGAGTTGGAGGAAAGGGTGGAAAAATTTGAGAATTTACTACAGATAGAGTACTCGGAATCAGTTAAAAAAGAGTTCCTTGTTTCTAAAGCTGAATTGGAGGTTTGGTATAGAAGGGAAAAGACTAGGTTGGCGTAGCAAACAAAGATGAAATGGTTGATTGATAGTGATCAAAATTCAATGTTTTTTCATGCTGTGATTACGCAAGAAAGGCGTAACTCTTGCGTAAATTCAATGGTGCTTCCTGATGGTTTGGTGTTGGAAAATATGCAGATGGTCTATGATGAGGCTGTTAATTACTTTGAGCAATTCTTGAGGCAAAATAGTTTAGTGCAAAGGCCAAATCTGGACAATATTATCCATTCGGTGGTTTCTGAGGAGTCTATAGGTCGGTTGAGGGAAGATTCGATTGAGGAGGAGGTTTTTGAAGCTATTTCTTCTATCTCTATGAATAGTAACTCAAGACCGGATGGGTTTGGGTCTTCTTTCTATATTACATATTGGAAGATTATTAAAAATGATGTGATGGATGCGGTAAGAGAATTCTTCAGAGGTGATATGTTGCC
The DNA here is from genome assembly GCF_029873635.1 of Malania oleifera. Taxonomy (NCBI): domain Eukaryota; kingdom Viridiplantae; phylum Streptophyta; class Magnoliopsida; order Santalales; family Ximeniaceae; genus Malania; species Malania oleifera. Next base: position 62,109,072 of record NC_080425.1, read on the forward strand.
TCAGTTTTTTTGTTCCTCTTACATAGTGCTTATTCCTAAAGTAAAGGATCCTCAGTCTTTTGATAAATTTCGGTCGATAAGCCTTTGTAACGTAATCTATAAACTTTTCTCCAAAATCCTTGTTGGTAAGCTTTCATTGGTGATGGGTGATCTAATATCTTTAGAACAAGGTGCTTTTGTGAAAGGGATGAGTATTTTCGAAAATATAATACTTGCTCAAGAGATGACAAAATTATTACATAGGCGGGTGAGAGGAGGTAATATAATGCTAAAGCTTGATATAAGCAAAGCGTATGATCGAGTGGAGTGGCAAGTGGTAGATTAGATTTTCCATGCTCTTGGTTTTCCAGATTGGCTTTGTAAGTTGATTAAGAATTATATTTCTACTCCTTAGTTTTCTGTCATGATGCATGACACTTATAGAGGTTTCTTCAAGTCAAAAAGGGGCTTGAGGCAAAGGGATCCATTGTCGCCGTATATTTTTATCATCATGGAAGAAGTTCTGAAATTAGGAATAGCTTCCCAAGAGGGGGGGTGAATTGGCTTTTAAAAATTATTTTAATTTTTTAGAATTCTTAAACTTATTTTATTTCTTTTAACCAATTCGTGATTGATTTGTTTAATTTGTTAAGCACTCAAGAACTTAGTTTTTTTACTTAATTTTTAACCATACAAACATCCAATCATTCAACCAAACCAATCAACTAAAATTATAAAGTAAACAAACAAGCCAATACACAACACTTATGTAATTTAACAACTCAAGATGGTTGTTTGTTTATATTTGCCAAATTTGAACCAAGCCCTGTAATGAATGAGAATTTATGCTTGCTAATGTAAAGCTCTGTATAGATGAATCAAATCACTCTTTCCAAATATTTAGAACTCAAATAAACTTTTGGTAAATTTATCTTTGGGATGTTAACCAAGTAACATACTCCCGTAAGGTTTCCGCAAGATATGGTGTAACCAACGTACTCCCTTTCGGTTTTTGCAACCCAAATCAAATTAAACCTTAATTTTGTTTGATTTCCAAATATTATGTAGTATATATGATTATCAAATAAACCATCCACGCAATTTAAATATGCTGAAAATAAAGAGTAAGGGAAAGAGAGAATGAGACGGAGATTTTTACGAGGTTCGGCTTATACTCAGCCTACGTCCTTGCCCTTGGAAAACCACCAAAGGATTCACTAAACCTGTTCCGTTGACGGGTGGAACAAACCTTTACAACCTCCTTGGTTAAGGCTAGAGCCCGCCTTCTCCAAACGATATTCCCTCGTTCGGTCACTCCTTTAGGCTAGAGCCCGCCTCTCTAAGAAATATCCTCTTGCTTAGCCAACGATCCAACCAATCCTTGGAACGTCAAAGAACTACAAGAAATACAAGATAAGATCTATGTACAAGTATACTCTTTTAAAGAGTAAGTTAGTACAATTTCAGCACTATATACTTAAATGTAAAATATCAATATGAAATACAATGAAGCTCAAGTGTAGAATTCACCAATATCATTCTTAGATGAGGATTAGCAGTTGAAATTCAGAGGAAGAAGGATTAGCACTTCAGAATATCTCAACAAAATAGTTTTGTAATGAATGAACAAGAGAGCTTTGGAAGAACAAGAGTGCTTTCAGCTTTACAAGCAGATTTTTCAATTCTTGGATGAATTTTGATTTGCAAAATCATGTATTTATAGGCTTTCAAACTTGTTTCCATGTTGAAAAAGTTTCCTTAGAGAGTTTCTCAATTTTTTAGAAAGTTTGGAGCTCAAACGGCTATATTTTAAAATATTAGAATTTAAAACATTTACCCGTTGAACAATGTTCAGATGTTTGACAATAGTAACCTCATTTTAATGTTTTGACCATAACTTTTTCTATATAACTCAAAATTATGTGTTCTTGGTGTCAAAAGAAATCTAAGAGAAAATCATACAACTTTCATGTTGATGACATTTTAAAATAATGAGTTTTTGATAGAGAAAAATTCACCTCAATGTGGCTGTATTAAAACTGACAGCATTTGGGAAAACTCTTTTTGGTGCTTTTTATTCCAAAAATGATTCTAAACTTTTTTAAAATAATTTTGGACCTTATAAAAATATTTTTCAGGTATTTTAAAAGGTATCTAGGTCTAAGAAATTAACCTAAGAGTTTCAAAATATTTCAAACGATATTTTAAACATTAAAGTACTTACATGAGACTTCTAAGATATTAACATTCTAAGTTCTTGAGTCTTCATGCTTTGTCCTTGGATTGAGTCCATCTTTTCTTCAAGCTTCCATATTCTTTGAGCATTATCACTTTGCCTTTCTTTGGCTCTTTTGACTTTAATATGCCTTGGCTTTCAACAACTTATTCATGTCCTCATATTCTTCAAGGTTTCATATATCATCTTTAAATCCATGCTTTGACTCCTTTAAGCTTCATTTGATCCTTGTGAGCACTTTAACCTTGCTTTCTCATATATGAGCCCTGAAATATCATTACTCACACAAATATATTAAATTTGACTTGTTTGTTAGCATCAAAACAAGATAACAAGATTTTAAGCCTTGTAAGGCCAACAAGTTCTTTCTAAATTAATTAAAAAAAAAAGCTGTCTGAGAAGCGAATTTTACCGTTTGCACATCCATGTGTTGCACCTATTATATCTCATTTAAATGCAAATGATGTTGTTATATTTGCTAATGCTAGAAAAAAATTTGTTAGACAGATAATGGAGGTGATTAAGGAGTATGAAAACTAGACTGGCCAAAGGGTGAATAAAGATAAATCAGTATTTTTTTTCTCAAAGAAGTTGGGTGTTCAGAGGAAGGGAGAAATTCTTCAAAAAATTGGTTTTAGTGAAGGTAAATTTCCTTTTAAGTATTTAGGTGTGCTGATAGTGGATGGTAAATTGAAAGGCTGTCATTTTGACCCTTTAATTCAAAAAATAAGTAAGAGAGTTGAGGGCTGGAAAAGTAGACTGTTGTCTCAAGGAGGTCATATAGTTTTGTTGAGATATGTACTTTTGAGTATGTCATTGCATATGTTAGCTGTTCTACATGTGTCGAAACTGGGGATGAAAAAGATACAAGGTATGTTTGCTTCTTTTTTCTTGGGATTTAAGGATGGAAAAGAAAAAATGAAATGGAGAGCTTGGAAAAAATTATGTGTTCCTGTGGAGGAGGGGGGCATAGGAGTAAGAGACATTTTGAAAGTTCAACGGTCTTTGTTCATTAAGTTTGGTTGGCATTTATTAATTCAAAACTCTTTATGGGCTAGATTTTTTAAAGCTAAATATGTGAAAGGAGCTCATATTGCTCTTTGCAGACCTCATGGATCGGATTCTTCCTTTTGGAGGAAAGTTCTACAGGGTATATCTGATTTGTTAAGTAAATCTAAGTGGAAGGTTAGAGAAGGAGATGTAAATTTGTGGTATGATAAATTTCTAGATTCGAGACCTTTGTTTGCAGAGTGTCCAGATGGTGCGCATTCACATATCAGATTAAAAGATTTGGTTATCAATAATGCGCGGGATGTGGAAAATTTGCAAAGGATTCTGGGGTGTAATAAAGTGGAAGAAGTGATGGAAAAGTGAGAAATCTTAGAAACTCTTCGGACCTACTACTATGGCTCTCGGAAAAGGATGGTTGCTTTAATACAAAGTCTGCATGGGATGTTATTAGAGTTAGAGCTCCAAATTTTGATTGGGCAAAGTGAGTTTGGAATAAATGGTTACCAAAGAAAATTTCTATCTGCATGTGGAAGACCGCTTTTGAGTGCTTAAGTGTTGATGAAAAGGTGAGAAGGGTAGGGGTTTTGTTGGCTTCGACATGTAATTGTTGTGAGATGAGGCAGCCAGAAGATATAAAGCATGTATTTAATAAGGGAGACCTTGCTACTGAGGTTTGAAGGAAGGTTTCGGTGGAGGTAGGTGTCCGTTTCCTTAGACAACAAAGTTGGAAGGAAAGAGTCCAAATGTGGTTTAATAGGGCTTCCATATTTTCTCAAATGGGATCATTGATTGGTTTGATTCCTTGTTTAGTAGTTTGGAGGCTGTGGAGAAGGAGATGTGCGACTCAAATGGAGGGGAAATTGGAGAGTACTACAGATGTGTGGCTGTCCATTAAGTATTGGGTAGGGGTTTTGAGCAAGAATATGATAGGAATGACTCAGTTAAATGATGCTGATTTTTGGATATTGCAGAATCTGGAAGTGCAAATTGTGAATAAAGGAATTAAAATATGCAATATGTGAGATGGCAAAAATGAGGGCGAAGGAGGTTGAAACTAAATTTGGATGGGAGCAGCTTGGGGAACCTAGGGCCAGCGGGTGGTGGTGGCATCCTTAGAGACCATACAAGTTCTTTTGTTTTTGGTTTTTCAAAATATTTTGGTTCTTGTTCAAATAATGAAGTTGAATTGAGAGCTGTATTGGAGGGAATAAAGATTTGCAAACATTTGGGCCATATTAGTATTGATATTGAATGTGATTCGATTATTGTTATAAATTAGATAAGATCCAGTAGGTGCTCCATGTGGTATTTGTGGAATTTTTGGGAGCAGCTGATTAGTTTATTGGAGGGAGCAGAATTTTTGATAAAGCATTGGTATAGAGAAGGGAACAAAGTGGCAAATGCCTTAGCTCGTCAAGGTGCTATGGGGAGGAATAGTTTGTTTACAAATAGTAGTCAACTCCTTAGAGTTATCAATGGGTTGTATAAACTGGAGAAGTTGGGTACGACTTATATGAGGTATGTTTAGCTGATTTCCTGTTGGTTTTGGTTTAGGCTTTATGTTCTTTCACTTTTGTTTGTTTTGTTGCTTGAGATTTGTTTTGTAGGTCCTTGTTTTGTTTTGTTTTACTTGGACTTGTAATCCTGTTTTGGCTGGTTGTTGGTGTTGTTTTTTTTGGGAGGCCTTTATAACTTTGTCTTTTGTTCCTCCTATTGATTGTCTTATAACCACAGTATTCCTCCGCCAAAAGTGAGGGTTTATCAATAAATAAATGAAGGTGCCGCCCTTCTTTAAAAAAAAAAAAAGAAGAAAAGAAACCTTGTAAACACAAGGAGCCCATGATGGGTAGGGTTTCTTATGTTGGTATTTAAGCAACAGGGAGAGGTCCTCCCCTCTACCTCATGGTTGCCCATCAAGTCACATATTCAAAAAGGAAAGAGGATAGTAAGCTCTCCTTGGACACTGTGAAACTCTTCAGAATTTAACAACGAAATTTATGGTGTATGGTACACATCTTGAACTTAATTTATGTTTCATATTCATGTGCATGTGATTAAATTGAGAAATCTTTTTATTGTTCCAAAATGTTAGTGCTTTTAAAAAAATAAATTATTTTATCATTCTAATGGAGGAATTGCTCCATCTAATAGATAAGATAATGTAAAGTACGTGTTAACTTTACCGTGATCCCAAGAGGGGGGTGAATTGGTATTTTTAAAATTTATCCTCTAGGTATTCCTCCTAAAAGCAATATGTTCACAAACCTATGGTCAATCTAGTGCAAGTAATATAAATATATCAGAAATTAAGCAAAGCAGTTTAATTAATCACACAAGCACTAGAAAGTAATAAAGAGAAGGGTGACACACAGATATGTTATGGAGGTTCGGCCAACTTCCTACGTCCCCGCCTTGACTAACCAGCACAAGGATTATCACAATAACTTGTTCACTTAAATGGGTGGAGTGTCACCTATACAAACTAGGTCAATTAGTACAGGGCTGACCTCAACCTTTACAACAATCCTTATTGGGCTGGATCACCGCCCCCTTAGGCCACGCTTGGAATCTCTCAGATATACAATCAAAAGGTACAATATAAGGGTGCTATATCTTTTCACAATAATGTCAATATGAATACCACAAGATGTTTGAGTAAGTTTGAAAATGTTTTTGCAAGCAAAAACAAATACAAACTTCCAAAGATATTGCAATGAGAATGCAATACTCGTAAGCTCACCACAAGCCTTCTTAGGGTAGGCTTATTAGAAAAGCCTCCTAAGAATACTTAGGTTATGCTCTCGTAAAAAATCGATTTAAGCACTCACAAAATGAGAGAGCATACCTCTAAATGAACACGCTCAATACACTTACAAATGATACAAAGAAGTGAAGAAGGTAAGTTTGAGTGGATTTGGAAATAGTATGAGCAGTAGGAAGTATTTAGCTTGAGAGAGAAATTTGGATATTTGTTTTTGCTAATCGATGCTTAATTCTCCCAAATAAAAGAGTATATATAGACATACCAGAATTTTTGACCGTTGGGGACCTATTAGGGATTGTTAGAAAGGTTTAATAACGTTTAAAACATTTTAACCTTGTTTAAAAATTTTAACTGCGATAAAAAATTAGGTGCAACCCGAGAGGTCAGGTCGACAAGAACTAGTTTGGTCAACCAGGTCTCATATGGTTCGGTCGACCAGGGGGATTTTGAACTAAAGGCTCGGTCGACCAAGAGAAGGCGATTTTTCAAATTTCTAAAGTTCGGTCGACCGGGCCATTTTGAACTGACTGGTTTGGTCGACCATACCGCTGAGATTTTTTCCTGAGGACCCTCGGTTGACCAGGTAGTTGGTGTACAAAAATGGCTCAATCGACCAGATAGTCAAAATGTTGCCCTAAGGAGGTTTCAGTCGATCAAGGCTTTTTGAACTACCTGATTCGATCAACTAGGGCCTTGGTCAACTATTGACCTATGCCTGGTTCGGTCAATCAGGGCAGAATGAACTGCCTGGTTTGGTTGACTGAAAGTGCACAAAGTGTGCATGGACCCATTTTAACACACTCAAATCCTAATGAAGTGCCTAACAAACATGGGTGCAAATGTGTGTGTCCTAGGGTCATTTATGATTATGAATACAAAATAAGGTCATTCTAGGGTCACTTTTTGGTTTGAGCTTACAAAATAAACCATGCATGTGTTGCGTGTGCTTATTACAAACCAAATATCCTAATTACTATTACAGACCAATTTGACCACTAAAGATATATTACAACTGAAAAACATGGACTGGTCTTCAAGCTTTGAGCTTTCATATGCCATCAATGTATCTGCTAATATAGACCTGCACATGAACTAGATATTTATTAAATATAGGAGTATTTTTCATTATCAAAATCGGGCGTGACCTATAAGGTCAACAATACATGTCATTAATCTTAATATTTATTTTGTCCCTTCATGACAGATAGATTATGACATCAATATTAATGAATACGTTATGGTATAAATGTTTTTCATGCCTAGCTTGACTTCATTAATTTTCCTTGATTGACCTGCCTATACCAGCGTATTAATTTTTAGCTAATCGGGTCTAAATTTAGTAACTGTTTATCAAGATGAATCATCCCACATTGAACTTAACAATCCCCATCAAATTAATTTTACATCGGGTCACTAATTTAAACTTAAGCGGATTTTGATTATCAATGTACATAGGGTTTGGGCATTTTGGAATTATGGGAAAATAAACTGAGATCAATCATGTAGAAGGAAGAGAAGGAAGCTGCAAGAAAGGAGAAATGTACTCTGCATTCTTGATGGAAATTTAGTAGTACAAAACAATTGTAAATTGAGCTTTTATAGACAAGGAATAAAAATGAAATAACTTCTTAACTAACAGGCTAACTTCATAATCAATTATCTAATATAGCTAACTTCACATATCCAACACTCCCCCTTAAGATGGAGTGTATATTTTTATCACTCCCATCTTGGAAAGGAAAAATATAAATTGTGGTGATGCCAAAGCCTTGGTGAAGAAATCTACTAATAGATGCTTTGAATTCATATGAAGAGTATGTAGTATTCCAACTTGGATTTTCTCCCTAGCCAAATGACAATCAATCTCAATGTGTTTTGTTCTCTCATGAAACATTGGGTTGGATGCTATATGTAGAGCAGCTTTGCTATTACAGAAAAGCAAAGCTAGTGAGGTATGATGGATTCCAAAGTCTTTAAGTAAAGCAAGAAGCCAAGTTAATTCACATGTTGTAGAACCAAGAGCCCTGTATTTCAGCTTCCGCTGATGATCTTGATACAGTGTTTTGTTTCTTTGATTTCCAAGAAATAAGAGAATCACCCAAGAATACAAAAAATCCCGTAATTGTTTTTCTTGTTTCAAGGTATGTTGCGCAATCCGAATCTTTGAAAGCCTTTAACTATAAGGAAAAAGATGCAGATAAGAATATGCCTTGCCCTGGAGTCCCTTTTAAGTATCTCAACACTTGATATGCAGCATCCAAATGAGGTTGTGCTGGCTTATCTAGAAATTGAGCCAGAATATGAACTAAATATGCCAAGTCTGGTATGGTAATAGCAAGGTAAAACAACCTCCCTACTAACCTTCGATAGATAGTAGGATCTTCTAATAAACCATAATCTGTTTTAGTAAGGCGCAAGTTAGGAATCATAGGTAGTTTAGCTGGTTTACAACCAATGAAACTTGAATCAGTTAATACTTCAAGAGCATAGTGCCTTTGAAAAACAGAAATGCCTTTAGATGTTTGTGTCACTTCCAATCCAAGGAAGTATTTCAATTCTCCAAGATCTTTAATCTTAAACTCAACATGAAGAACATTCTTGATATCTTACATAGCTTGAATATCATTGCTTGCTACTATCACATCATCCACATAAACAAGCAAAGAAATAAAGGAACTTGTAGTAACTTTAGTAAACAAAGAGTAGTCACACTTAGATTGTGAAAAACCACAAGTGAAAAGACAATGTGATAACTTGTGAAACCATTGGTGAAAAGCTTGCTTGAGTCCATATAAGGACTTAGTCAATTACATACTCATGTCTCCCCCTCACTTCCATAACCTGGGGGAAGTGAAATGTACACCTCTTCATCTAAATCTCCATGGAGAAAAGGATTATTGACATCTAATTGGTGTAAAAACCAACCTTTCATAGCAGCAATAGCAAGCAAACAATGAACCCTAGTGAGTTTAGCAATAGGAGAAAAAGTATCAAGAAAATCCAAACCTTCTTGTTGAGTGTACCCCTTAGCTACAAGTCAAGCTTTGTATCTTTCAATGGTACCATTTGACTTAGATTTAATTTTGTATACCCATTTGCAGCCAATAGGATGTTTATCAGGGGGTAAACTAGTGAGAATCCAAGTATGAATGTCTTCAAGAGCAACTAATTCAACTGACATAGCATGACGCCAATGAGGAAATTGCATAACATGTGAAAAGGTCTTAGGTTTGATATTGGAAGACAAGGAAACACTAAAGGCTTTGATGCAGAGGACAATTTGAAGTAAGAAAGATAAGAACACAAAGGATAAGAAGTACATACCTTGGAAGGAGCAGCTGTTGTAGGAGAACCAAGGTTTAAAGTAGAACTGCAAAGATAACAATGATACTGCTGCAAATAATTTGGGGGATGTTTCTGTCTAGTGGACCTTTGAAGAGAAGGAGCATTATCAGTGGCGGAATTAGTACCTAGAGAAGAATGATGTGGTTGTGTATTGTTGGAACCTGAGATAGGATCAGAAAAAAGAATTGGTAAAACAAAAAAATCTAAAGAAATAGCAGGTTGTGATGAGGAGGGAGTAGGATTACACTTGTATGGAAATATGGTTTCATGAAAAACAACATCCCGAGAGAAAAAAAAAATTGTATGAGAATGTGAGTCATAGAGTTTATAACCTTTTACACCAAAAGATAACCAAGAAACAAACACTTATGAGCTCAGGAATCAAATTTGCTTCTATGGGCATAAAAAAGTACTAGCAAAACAAAGGCACTCAAAAACCTTGAAATGAGAATAAGATGGTTTGTTAGAAAAGAGCACTTCATAAGGGGATTTTTTTGAAAGAAGTGGAGTGGGTAATTTATTAATAAGATAAGCAGCAGTTAAAACACAATCACCACAAAAACATAAAGGCAGATTAGCTTGAAATCTGAGGGCTCAAGCCACCTCCAACAAATGTCTATGTTTTCTTTCCACAATCCTATTTTGTTGAGGAGTTGCATTACAGCTCCTTTGATGAATGATACCCTTAGAAGCATAATAACTAGTCATATTGAACTCTAGACCATTATCACTTCTAAAGGTTTAAACTTTATGATTGAATTATGTTTCAACAAGAACAAAGAAAGAAAGTAGCTTAGATCGAGTTTCAAATTTATGTTTTAGTATATAAACCCAAGTTGCCTGTGAAAAATCTTCCACAATTGTAAGAAAAATTTAAAACCTTCCAAAGTGGAAGTAGAAAAAGGACCATGTTAGCTTAACAAGGCTTTAGACCTCTTGTTTTGATGGTAACAAATGAAGGAAAGGTTTAATGAGTTGTGTGTTCAAGTAATGATATTTTTAGGAAACTCAAAAAAGCCAAAACCAACAAAGCTTCGAAATATCACCAACAAACTTAAAGGTGCGTGATGTATCATGAAGTGATCAAAAAAGGAAGCTCAAAGACAGTTGAAGATGGAAGGAAGTCAAAGCTCAAAGATAACCATGAAGCTTTCAAAGAACAAGAAATGTTTATATTCTTAGGAAATCTTCATGTAAGTACTTCCAAGGTAAAAATGTCATTGAGAATGAAATGAAGCTCATTAGGGGATATAAATGACTTAGAGACTTTATTTTAAAAAACCCTAGAAAATATTTTTTGGAAAGCAAGAAAGCAAGGAAGTCAAATACTTTTGAAAAAGGATTGAAAAATCAGAGAAAGAAAACTTCAGGCGACCGAGGTGAAAACCTTAGGCGACCAAAGATTTTTTTGAAGAAATTTAAAACAAGCAGTGTGTCTTTAGGTGCTTGTTCAGGCTCTTGAACCGACTTCAGGCGACCGAGGTTGCACTTCAGGCAACCGAAGTACGGCAACGGGCAGATTTTTTAAACTTCTAATTTTAAAATATAATTGACTTGCACCCCAATCTTTTTAGAAACTTGGGGGGCATTCCAAGTAAACTTGGGCAGCACGAATGTGAATTTTTTTCAAGCCTATAAATACATGGTTTATGATCTTCATATATACACCGAGCATTGAACATTCTTTCAAAATCTCTTTCACTCAAAGCTATCTTGCTATCTACTTTAAAGCTCTGAATTGGTGCGAAATTCCTGAGAAATCTCTAAGTTTTTAGATCTTCTTTGAAGCATATGATTTAAGTTCTTGATTGTCATCAAAGAGAAGTAAACCGGTGATATTTAAATTGAGCTTCTTACTTCATTCCTTTGGTATTTTGAAATTGAAGTATATCAGTTTCTAAATTGTACTAATCAGCTCTTTATGTGAGTATTATTTGTACACTTCTATTTGGTTTGTATCTTGTAGATTGACAATTCCAGAGATTGTTTGGATCGTTGGCTAAGAAAGGGGATATTTCTTAGAGAGACGAGCTCTAGCCTAATTAAGGAGTGACCAAACGAGGTACATCGTTTGGAGAGGCATGCTCTAACCTATTGAAGGAGTGTGTAAAGGTTTGTTCTGTCCGGTAAAGGAACATGTTTAGTGAATCCTTTGGTGGTTTGCCAAAGGTGAGGACATAGCCTGGGTATAAGCCGCACCTCATAAAAATCTCGATCTCACTTTCTCTTTCCCTTACTCTTTAGTTTCAGTACATTTAAATTGATTGGTTGGTTTAATTAATTAATTGATTACTTGTTTGGTTGATCAATAGTATTGAGGATTAAAAGAACTAAGTTCTTGTGTGATTGAACAAACAAGTCTAAAATTGAATAACTAAGAAGAAGTCCTCATAGGATTTAAAAGAAAATTTTAAAATCCAATTCACCCCCCCCCTCTTGGGACTATACCTTACTTTTCAATTGGTATCAAAGCGGGGTTATAGAAAATCTTTATTAGTAGCTATAAAAAGATCGTAATGACGCACTTAGGCATAGCTTCCTTTGGAGAAAGACAATCTTCAACTAGGCCTCCAATCTTTTGTGGACATAACTACACTTTTTGGAAAAAAATGAATGCAAATATATCTTCAAACTGTGAATTGGAAAGCTTGGGAGGTTGTCATGGATGGTGACCTAATTCCCCTTAAAAGAGTAGATGGAAAACAAGTTCTTAAAGAGAAAAATGATATGACAGAATTAGATCATAAGATGTTGCAAGTTAATTCTAGTGCTATGAATGTTTTATATTGTACTTTAGATGCTAATGAATTTAATAGAGTAATGACTTGCAAATCAGCTAAGAAAATATGGGACAAGCTAGAAGTCACTTATGAAGGCACTATAGATATTAGGGATAATAGGATTGATATGCTTACAAGCGAATATGAAGCTTTTAAGATGAACCCAGATGAATCTATAACTAGCATGTACACTAGGTTCACTCACATAATAAATTCCCTAAATACCTCAGGAAAAACCTACACTACTTATGAGATGATAAGAAAATTACTTAGAGGGCTGCCACCTATATGGGAACCAAATGCCACTGCCATAAAAGAAGGTAGAAATTTGAAAAACGCTTCCTTAGATGAACTTATAGGTTCTCTCCTCACATATGAAATGGCAATGAATGAAATGAGTAGAAAAATCAAAGTCCAAGAAACAATAGCCTTTAAAGCCTTAAAATAAAACTCTAGTGGTGAAGAAGAAATGGATGAAGATGAACTAGCCTTCATATCTAATAAAAACTTGCAAAAATCCCTAGAAAGAAGAACAAATTTAAAAGAAGAAACCAAGACTCCGAATTAGAAGAAGAAGATAATAGCACCAAGAAATCAAAGAATAAAACTCCTACGTGTTATAATTGCAAAAAAGTTGGACATATAAAATCGGAATGTTCATTATTTAAGAAAGAGTCTAAGAAGAAAAAGAAAAAGGCCATGAAAGCCACTACTTGGGATACCACAAGTAGTTCAGAATATGAATCAAGTGACCAAGAGGTTGCTTATACCTATTTTATGGCATGTGACGATGAGGAAGGTTCCTCATCCAAATCCTTAAATATTTATTGTAGTGATTCATCAAATAAATCCAATGATGAGTGTATGCCATCTTATGATGAATTACAAAATGTTTTATCCAAAGTCCATAAGATGCTAATCAAAGTAACTAAACAAAATACTTCATTGAAAAATAAGAATAAAGGTATAATGAAAGAGTAAGAATCCCTTAGAACTGCTGAAAGAGAAAAGGATTCAAGAATCAAGAAAATAGAAAGTAAGAATGAAGCTATGACAAAGGAGTTTGAATCTAAAAATCTTACTGAAAAAGAAAAAGGCTTGAAAATCAAAGAATTAGAAAGCAAGAATGAAAAAATGATAGAATACCTTCGATATTTATCCTTTATAGAATATAAGAAAGACAAATATATTTCTGAATTAGAAGATAAGATAAGAAAACTATGTCAAGAATTAGAAAGATCACTAAAGAAGGTTGACAACAAGAAAGAGATAGAGATAAATGATCTCAAAAATCAAATTAAAGATAAAGAAAAGATCATTTATAACTTCACAAAAGGAAAGACAAACTTTGACAAAATGATAGGTTCACAAAGGATGACCTTAAACAAAGAAGGTATTAGATTTAATGGGGTTGAAAATAAAAATAAAAAGAATTTTCACATGGGTTATTTTTCGAAAGCATCCAAAGATTATGCTAGCACATCCTTTAATGCTTACACTAATACCATATGCTATCAATGTAAGAAAAAGGGACATATAAAGTTTGAATGTCCTTTTAAAAGAAAGGGTGTGAAGACTAAATAGGTATGGAAAATAAAAGAAACATCCCTTGAAAAATCATTCGGACCCAAGAATATATGGGTACCAAAAATGAAATAATAACTTCATACAAATATAAAATAGAAAGTAGCAGGATACATGAAGGTTGAATGAAACAAAATGAAAATCTAAAAGCTTATTACATAAGTGTTTTTAAAAGAAATGTATGTATCTATAAAAGGAGAAACATGAACCATTATACAATAAGGGAAGTAAGTTAAAAAGGTTTCAAAACAAGAATTCAGAAATTGTTAAACTTCGGTTGACTGAACTAAAAATTAGGCTCCTACATGTACTTTAGGCGCCTGAGCTTGAGACCTCAGGCAACCGAACATATACTACTTGCTAAATTTTATCCCAAAAAATTCCTCAGGCACCTGCACTTATTCTTTAGGCGCTTGAAGTCGCGGATACTTTATATTTTAAACGTGCGAAACCCTATTCCTTTCTAAACTCTAGGCTCTTGAACCGTGTTCTATCACTCACTCGAAGTTCCACACCAGATTTCCTTCAATCTCCTGCGTTAAAACCTTCAAATCCAAGATTCTCAGCTTAATCATACCTATTCTAGGGTTTGAAAGAAGCCATCAGTTTTCTCTGAGAACCTTCACAATACCTTGAACAAAGAAAACAAAAAATCGTGGTTCATCCTCTGGTAGAGATGATCCAAATATCGAGCAATGGCTGGTATCCTCTCAATCTAAACATCTTTATAGGACTTGACTTCTCACGAGTGAACCAATATTTGGTAAGGTACTTGATATCCAGTTCTTCAATACCGAATTTCCAGAGATTTTACCTTTGTTAAAAAACATTGGATGGAAAAATTTCATTGAGTATCAAGCCAAGGGGATCTTTCCAAACCTGATAAAAATTTTATATGTAAATATGACCCTTGGGAAAAATTCCTTATCAACTGATGTGAATGGTAAGAAGATAGTGCTTTCACCTCAATCCTTAGTATCCATTCTGAATATCTCTTTTGGAAATTTTGAATGTCCAACATTAGGACAATCATGGATACTCCAACAAGACTTTACACCTAACAAATTTTTGCTATTAGTCATGGAGAATCAACCAACTTACTTTGGGCATCCACCACTATATAAGCAACTAAACCTGAAAGCTCAAATCCTCCAAAAGATTATCACCAATAACATTCTACCACAAGCTGGATCTTATGACCATCTTTCATATGCCGATTTTTTTGTTATGTGGTATTTGTTAAAAGAGAAGAAACTTGACTTAGCCAGCCTTATTATAAAATGGATGTGGGATAATCTTGATGCATCCCGAATTACCCTTCCTTATGGTGGAGCTCTCAGTCTTATTTTTTCAAAACTAAGTATTGCCTCACCGACAGACTTATTCATCAAGAGGACTAGGTATGAACTCTTTACCTCAACTACTCTAAAAAAAATGGGGTATGAAAAACGGGATCAGAATTGGTGTCCCAAAAGAGGAAGTCAACGAAGGGCAGCTACTGCACCTCCTTCTCCATCTCAAGCTCAGTCATAATGATCAACAGCTGAAGCTCCTGCGTGGTTCATACCATTCTATAATGAAATCACATCCTTCAGTCGAGATATGCACGATAGTCTTAAATCTCTACAGGATATCTACGCTTCCTGAGATCAGCATCTTACGCGCATTGAGCAGATACGGGGTAGTTCCTCACATGGTGATCCTATGGACACTAGCTCCATACCCCATAGCGATGATTCACCAGTTGAAGCATCTGAAGAAGAGAAAGAAGGAGATGAAGAAGAAGAAGCGGATGCTAGTAATGAAGAGGAAGAAGATGATGGTGATGATGAGAAAGAAGATGAAGAAGAAGAAGAAGAAGAAGAAGAAGAAGAGGAAGAAGACGATGATGCCTATAATGGTGTTGAAGGACATGATGATTAAGTTGTCTTAGCTTTAAGATGTAAACTTAAAAACAATTTATTTTTGATGCATTGTATGGTTGCAGCTCACATCTTAGTGATGTGTTTTGGTTTGTACTACTTATGACTTTTTTATCTTGATGCATATCTTATGGTTCTTTGCTCTTTGTATTAAAATTTTGTATCCCTTTTTGCATGATGTCAAAGGGGTGAGATGATTTAGAGAGAAAAAATATGCAATGCATATTTGAGCTGAATTGAATATTTAAGATGAATGTTGAAACTACTATATGTTGACTACATGAAAAGATGAATGTTGAAAATGCAATATGAATGTTGCCTATATATATATATGAGCTATGAAAATGCCTTGATAAATATACAATATTTAAATATACAATATTGTGAAATATTATAAGGACATTCAAACCTTGTTGGGTTTTGGATTACTTTATAAAACATTACTTGAAAACTATGCTTATTGTAAGGGGGAGCATTCTACAAGTTTATCTCAATTTTTGCTCCTTATTTGTCATCATCAAAAAGGGGGAGATTGTTAGCCTAACAAGCCTTTAACCTCTTGTTTTGATGGTAACAAATGAAGGAAAGGTTTAATGAGTTGTGTGTTCAAGTAATGATGTTTTCAAGAAACTCAAAAGCCAAAACCAACAAAGTTTCGAAAGATCACCAACAAACTTAAAGGTGCGTGATGTATCAAAGCTCAAAGATAACCATAAAGCTTTCAAAGAACAAGAAATGTTTATATTCTTAGGAAATCTTTATGTAAGTACTTCAAAGGTAAAAATGTCATTGAGAATGAAATGAAGCTCATTAGGGGATATAAATGACTTAGAGACTTTATTTTTAAAAACCCTGAAATTTTTTTTTTGAAAGCAAGAAAGCAAGGAAGTCAAATACTTTTGAAAAAGGATAGAAAAATCAAAGAAAGACAACTTCAGGTGACCGAGGTGAAAACCTCAGGCAATCGAAGATTTTGCTGAAGAAGTTTAAAATAGGCAGTGTGTCTTTAGGTGCCTTACCCTGTATCTTCAAGATCATGAACCCACTTTAGGCAACTGAAGTACGACAACAGGCAGATTTTTCAAACTTCTAATTTTGAAATCTAATTGACTTACACCCCAATCTTTTTTGAAACTTGAGGGGCGCTCCAAGTAAACTTGGGCAGCACGAATGTGAATGTTTTTCAAGCCTATAAATACATGGTTTATGATCTTCACATATACACCAAGCATTGAACATTCTTTCAAAATCTCTTTCACTCAAAGCTATCTTGCTATCTACTTTAAAGCTCTGAATTGCTGTGAAATTCTTGAGAAATCTCTGAGTTTTTATATCTTCTCTGAAGCATATGATTTAAGTTCTTGATTCTCATAAAAGAGAAGTAAACCAGTGATATTTACATTGAGCTTCTTACTTCCTTCCTTTGGTATTTTGAAATTGAAGTATTTTAGTTTCTAAATTGTACTAATCAGCTCTTTGTGTGAGCATTATTTGTACACTTCTATTTGGTTTGTATCTTGTAAATTGATGATTCTAAGGATTTTTTGGATCATTGGCTAAGCAAGGGGATATTACTTAGAGAGGCGGGCTCTAGCCTAATTAAGGAGTGACCGAACGAGGGTACATCGCTTGGAGAGGCGGGCTTTAGCCTATTGAAAGAGTGTGTAAAGGTTTGTTCAACCCGGTAAAGGAACAGATAGTGAATCCTTTGGTGGTTGGCCAAAGGCAATGACGTAGGCTGGGTATAAGCTGAGCCTCATAAAAATCTTGGTCTCACTCTCTCTTTCCCTTACTCTTTCTTTTCAGCACATTTAAATTGATTGGTTAGTTTAATTAATTAATTGATTACTTGTTTGGTTGAGCAATAGTATCGTGGATTAAAAGAACTAAGTTCTTGTGTGATTGTACAAACAAGTCTAAAATTGAATAACTAAGAAGAAGTCCTCATAGGAATTAAAAGAAAATTTTAAAATCCAATTCACCCGCCCCCCTCTTGGGACTACACCTTACTTTTCAGACCCCATATGTCAGTATAGATGATTTCAAATGGTGATGTAGTAACAAATTTACTTAGGGGAAAAGATAAACGAGCTTGTTTTGCATAATGGCATATGTCACAAGTATTTGCACAAGGAGAATTGATAATAGAATCTTGTTTATTCAACATACAATGTCTAGCATGTGATGGATGACCTAAACAATAATGCCATATGTCTAAAGATTGAGGATTGGAAACAATTGTATCAGCTATAGAAACATTAGCTACAACAGATGCTGATGGCTTAAATGGCAGCAAGTAATAAAGTCCAGCTCGTTGTTCACCCAGACCAATCGTCCTCCATGCACATAGGTCCTGAATGAAGCATGATTTATTCAAGAAAACAACAACACAATTAGTAGAATGAACAAGCTTACTAACTGATAAAAGATTGAATAAAAAATATGGAACACATAAAACATTAGTCAAGATTAAAGAATCATAAATTTTGACTATGCCTATGTGTATAACACTAACTTTGTGACCATTTGGAAGGGTTACAAAAGTTGGTTGAACAGGTGAAGATGAATGTAAGCAAGAAACAGAGCTGACCATATGGTCAATTGCACTAGTATCAATAATCAAAGGTGCATTAGAAGAATTGTGTTCAACCTTGTTGATGAATGAAGAGAAATGTTAAAAATTAATAGATGTGAAAATAGTATGTTGAGGAGAAGGAAATATGCCTGATTGGTTAAGTAGTGTTTGAGAATTTTTCTGAGTACCTACTTGATGAACTATAGTAGGCTTAGCTAAAGAATTGTGTGAATCAGGCATAGAAAGGAGCTGTTGACATTGCTCTTGAGTAAAAGGCAATGAGGATCCTTCAGGAATTTGTGCTCCCTATGAAATAGTATCAGAAAAATTACCATTAACATAATTAATTCGAGACTTTGTAGACTTGTAATGAGGAGGATATTCATGACGTTTATAGCATTTCTCCTTGGTATGTCCCATCATGCCACAGTGACTACACACAAGTTTGAGTTTCGAAGGGGCCTTATATCTTGAATTGTTCTTTTGAAAATTCTTGTGTTAAGTAGTAGAAACCAGAGCAGCTGAATTAAGATCAGAAAATTTGCCATTAGGTTGAATATCACACTGTCTTTCTTCTTATAGGATCAAAGAAAAAACTTTGTTCATATTAGGAAGTGGTTCTATCAGCAAAATCTAAGATCGAACACTTGCAAAGTGTTATTAAGTCCCATCATGAAACACATCACATATTCTCCTTGTTGATATTCAAGAACAGCTTTCAAGACTTCACAATTGCAATTTCTTGAACAACCACAAGGAGGCAAAGGCATGTAATTCATCAATTCATCCCAAAGAGTCTTCAAATAGGTGACGTATGCACTTACAAAGAGATCATCTTGCAGCAAATTTCCAATTTCCTTTTGAATATGAAAAATTCGTGGTGCATCAATTTGCAGGTAACATCGCTACAAATCACACCAAAGTTCTCTTGTAGTATCAATGTAGATACAACTTGCTGCTATCTCTTTTGATACAGAATTGAGTAACCATGAGAAGACCATATCATTACACCGTAACTAGACATTATGTTTTGGATCTGAAACATTAGATGGCAAGGTAAGACTTCCATCGATGAAATCAAGTTTATTCTTCGATCGTAGAGCAATTTGCATTGATGGACTCCAAGCATGATAATTCTCTCCAATTAAAAGTTATGTAACTAGCTGAATGCCAGGATTATCAGCATTGATAAGGACTTGAAAAATCATCTGCAAGATTGACAGAGGAGGCAGATTAAGAGGACACCATTAATGAAAATCAAGTTACCTTCCTTCGAGTTTCAAGAAACTCCTGAGATCTTCAATTGAGGAGGCTAGCTTCAATCGCCCTAAATCATCACTCCAGAATTGAGGAAGTGCAACAATTGATCTCAAAAAGCTCTAATACCATGTGGGAAAATAAACTGAGATCAATCATGTACAAGTAAGAGAAAGAAGCTGCAAGAAATGAGAAATGTACTTTGCATTCTTGATGGAAATTCAATAGTACAAAACAATTGTAGTATGAGCTTTTATATACAAGGAATAAAAATGAAATAACTTCTTAACTAACAAGCTAACTTCATAACCAATTAACTAATATAGCTAACTTCACATATCCAACAGGAATTGAAGGACCATATATGATCAACACCTCTCATTTTAAGAGATTTGCAGTGGATAAGTTTGCTCAATGCCTTGACATGCATGGACTCTTCTTTTTAGAAGCCACATATGTCGTTCTATAAGCATGCAAGCATGCTTTTATATCTGAAAAGCTGGATATGGGACTACGTATACAACTGCTGGGAATGCTTTATAAGTCACGTTTGAGTTGTACCTAGTGATATATGGGGTGTAGCTAAGACCAAATAGACAAAAATCATATTCCTTAATATTTTTGGAAAATCTCCTAAAATATTTGGAAAATGGAGTTATTCTATTGCGAGTCTTATTTTTGAGGTGAATATTGAATTATTATTTTTAAATTTTTGTGCTGAATTCTAGTTAAATTATTAGATGAATGACTGCTAGTCATTTGTATCGAGATAGAAATCTTCGATAATAATATTACAAGTAAGTTTCAGTACACAAAAACATTGTCTACAACAATTGTAGGGTTTATATTTTTCTAAATGAATGCAGTGAAGAAAGTGAACCTTTCCTCTCTTTTTTTTTTGGTTTTGATTAGCGGTACAACACAATGTCTAAATGATAATATAGTTCACGATTATGATGAATAACTAAATACTTAAATCTTGTTAAATAAAAAAAAAAAAATTAAAACATGTTATATCAGAAAACCTCAGTCCCTACTAATTATATATATATATATGCCATCATGAACACCCTTCCTTTTTTTTTTTTTCTCTGGCATGTTTGAACATATCACTCAAAACAATTCCTCAACTTGGAATATAATTCTTAACCCAAATCATAGGACTTAAACCCATTTCAAGAAGATTGCTGTAAGCATTACTATAGGGCGCCCACTTTCATTGAGCAACAGCTTGCTACTCATTACATGGGGTTTTATGGCCGACAATGGCGGCCCCATTATTTAATTCAAAGCAACGTATAAGGTTAAATGGTCTGAAGCCCATTCGGGCTATTTGAGCCCAAAAGATTATATGGTCTGGGCCAGCGGCCTTCATAATGTTAAATTTTTTTTTTTTTAAAAATGAGAAATATACCATCCACATATAGTAAAGAGCCTCTAAACTAAAAGTATATATATTTAAAATAATATAGAAATTGTGATAGGATTATATTAATGATAGATATTCTTATACATAGTTAGATATAAATTTTGTAATATTTTGGTATAATTTGCTCAATTTGTATCTAGTAAAGACTTTACAATTTTGTTTGTAAATTATTGATTTAAAATTTTAAATTCAAAATGCAATTAATAACTTATATATTTTATAATATGAAAACAATTTCAAGTGTAGAGTTATAATATTTAAAAGTTATTACTTAATAGATAACTTGTATATATTATAATATAAATTGTATGTTTCAATTTGTATGTACTTGATAAAAATGATGTCATGATCTTTTTTCAAGTATGAGATTACCCATTTTCTAAATAAATTTTTTCTAATAAAGAAAAAAAAGGATATAACATGTTTCATAATTTTTTTCAATTTTTAAAACTTTTTTACTTGTTTGAAAATTTTGTTGGATAGAGCTAAAAAGGAAAAATCATATTTTGTTTATGCTTTCCTTTATTATATGCACGTGTTCATTGAAACTTAAACCCATTCTATAGTCGTTATTATACATTCATGTCTTATCGTAAATGTGAGACAAATCAATTAGTATTCAATTGATTATTAGTCATTTTATCTAAATTAATAATCAATGGAATATGTTAATTATTTGTTTCATTTACAATTAGTTATGTTTATATTTCAATCATTCTTGAGTTGTCCAATGTGTGGATAGTTTTGGAAGTTATATTTACATTGTTGTCATCATTCACATTTTATTCATTCTCATTACATATTTCGAGAGCATCCCTACTTATGTTCTCTGGGTACATAGGGGGGTGTCATGACAATTTTTTAGTGATGAAAAACTAACAACATGTTCACTTCCCCCATTTTGTGTACTTGAAGAACCATGGGAAGATGCTGCCGAAATTTTATAATAAAACAATTAAAATAAAGATGACACCAGATGTGTTATCGAGGTTTGGTAAAAGTGCCTATGTCCCTGCCTCTAGCTTGCAAGTCCGAGGACTTCACTAGAGCTCACTTAACGGGTGAAACGACACCGTATACAATTAGGTCAAATTATCGGGGCTGACCTCAACCTTTACATACAATCTTTCTAGGTTAGATTTTCACCCCTTCAGGTCATGCCTGGAATACAACAGATTCACAATATAAATTTTGTGTACAAAACTTGTGCTTCTCCAATAAGCATATTTGTATTAATATCAATCAATGCACGTCAACTAGATAAGAACTATAAGTTCAGTGCAACAATATGTAATAACACTCAATCTAATGTCATTAAGCAATTAATTGCAGGAGTGTATTCTCAATCTATCTTTGAAACAATATATCAAAATATATCAATCACAACTAGGGTTCCAAAGATTTCCAAAGAGTGTAATCAAAATACCTCAAAATGATTTTCTCAAAATTTAAGCACAAGAGATATTAGTAGTATAAGATTGTCTAAACAATTTGTGCTTCACAATCACAATGCAATACGAGTCTTGCAATACAAATGCCAAGACTCACAAGTTAAAAAGTTTCCCCACACAATGGATTTATTAATTAAATTGGGGGGAAGACTTTTGGCTAAACTCTTTATGAAAAAAAAAAAAAAAAAATCAATCAAACAATCAAGGCAATGAGAGTTTAAGCTTTAGTAAGCAATGTAGGATAATTTAAAATACTCTCACTCAAATAGATTTTGCAAGAAAATGATCAGTGGAAGAGTATTTTGGCTTTGAGTATGAAAAAGAACTCTAAAAAATTCAGAGGAAATATTTGCTAATCAAATCAGTAATCTCTGCTTAATCTTGCAAATGAACTCATATTTATAGACACCCTTAAAATTTTGACCATTGGGGATATAAGGGTAATATTTAAAATTATTTTAAATCATGTTTAACCAAAATAATCCTGATTTGCCCTTAATACTTGTGGTAAAAAATTGGCCAACCCAAGAGTTTCGATCGCTTGAACCTTGGGTTCGGTCGCTCGAATAGACACATGAAAAAAAGTGCATTTTTGATGTTTAGGTGCCTCGTAGATGATTCGGCTGGCTGGTTTAGGCGATTTTCCAAACTGCTCGATGTTCGGTCGCTAGTCAAATGTTCGGTCTTCCGAACTTCAACATTTTGTTGCCCGAGATTAAAATAAATGAGAAGATCGAGCGCCCGGAGATGGTGGAATAGTCTTTAATAAAAGTTCAATCAACTGAGAACATTCAGTTCATTTCGGTTTGGTCACCCGACCTTCAGTTAACATTTTGACTTTTCACACTTTCGGTTAAGCGCCCGACCTTTAGTCAACATTTTGACTTTTCACAGTTTTGTTTGACCAAGGTGTTTTCAACGCGCAAGTTCGATCGCATGAAGCCCTTTGTAATTTAGAACTTAAAGTCATATTTTTACCCCTGATTGCATATATAATAGTAAGGAATTTCCTAATTGTTTATGTAGGGACCTAGGGTCTCTCTAAGGTCATTTTGAGCTTGTACTTCATACCATGCAAGACATGCATCAATTATTACAGTCCTTGTATAATTAATATTATAGACCCGAACGAATTGAAATATAAATTATAAAAATAAGCACTTTGGGTGTTCATTTCCCTTCAAGTCTATGTGCGCCATATGATACTGCCAATTGATCATTGCCACAAACTCAAGGCAGACATTAAATACCAAGGTATTTGTCATAATCAAAATGGGATATGACCTATAAGGTCAACAATCTTCCTTTTTTTTATGATGACAAATACTTTATGCAAAAGTGGGTACAGCTATGAAAGGCTCCCCCCCTGAAAATATGCATAAAGGAAATTTAAAGCTCAAGCATTTGCCCAATTACCCAGTTTTGCATACTTCTCCCCCTTTTGGCGACCGCAAAAAGGACGGAATTTTAGAAATTTCGGCAGTATGCCGTTTGAAAATTGAGCATTTCAAAAAAAAAAAAAATCAAATACCAACAATATATCTTACAATACTCCACATCAATGAACTCAAACAGTTCAGTATATCAGAAAGTATGACTTTCAGCATTCAAAACGATAATATAATCATACAATGCAACATTAATAGCAAAGATAACCTCACAAAGTATAAAATATAGCAATGACAGATTTAAATTTTTAGAGCCTTAGATATCTAGGACAAGTAGCTCCCTCCTAAGTTTGTGCACTCAATTAGGTTTCTAAGTGGTCTCTTTACTATGCATTAGACCTAATTCTCATCTAATCTGTATAAACCAATCTTCCTAAAGAGGTTTTGTGTGAATGTCGGCCCACTGTTCATTAGTACACACAAACTCAAGAGCCACATCCCTTTTCTGCACATGATCATGAATGAAATGGTGTATAATCCCAATAAGTTTGGTTCGTGAATGCGAGATAGGATTCTTTGATATATTGATTGAACTAGTATTATCACATTTAATTGGAATCGTAACATAGTGCAACCCAAAATCCATAAGTTGTTGCTTTATATAAAGCATTTAAGCACAACAACTTTCAGCCACAATATATTCAGTTTCGGCTGTGGATAAGGCAATTGAGTTCTATTTCTTGGAAAACCGAGAACCCAGAAATTGTCCTAAATAATGAAAAGTCTAGTACTCTTCCTATCTACTTTACTACCAGCAAAGTTAGCATCTGTGTAACTGACAATCTTAAATGACATTTGCCTAGGGTACCACAAACATAATTCAATAGTCCCAACTAGGTACCTAAGTATTCTCTTAACCGCTAACAAATGAGACTGCTTAGGAGCGACCTGAAACCTAGCACACATACACACACTAAACATGATATCAGGTCGACTAGCTGTAAGGTACAGGAGACTACCAATCATGCCACGATAAAGTTTCACATCAATAGGGATGCCTTGCTTATCTTTATCAAGTTTTGTGGAAGAGCTCATAGGAGTTCTCAAAATTTTACCATCTTCCATATTAAATTTCTTGAGCAAGTCCCTAACATATTTAGATTGATATATAAAGGTTTCATGTTTAGCTTGTTTAATTTGGAGTCCTAGGAAGAAACTCAGTTCACCCATCATGCTCATTTCAAATTCACTTTGCATGCTGTAGACACCCCATTTTTATCCAGGCCCAATATTATTTTTATTATTATTGTTTATTTATTATTATTATTAGTAGTAGTAGTTTTATTGTCTTTATTATTATTATTATTATTATTATTATTATGATTATTATTATTATTTTGTTATCGTTATTATTTTTAGTATCTTTATTATCATTATTATTATTATTTTTATTATTATTATTATTGTTTCTATTATCTTCATTATTATTTTTACTATTATTATAATTATTTTTATTATCTTACTTTATTATTATTATTATTATTATTATTAGTATCTTTATCATTATTACGATTATTACTTTACCATTATTAGTATTACTATTATTATTATTATTATTATTTTTTTATTCTTATTTATCTATCTATTATTATTATTTTCTCTATTATTAATATTACTTGTAGAAATTATTTTACTATTATTATTTTATAATTATTATTATTATTATTATTTTTATTATGATCATTATCATTATTTTATTTTATTATTATGGTATTATTTTTATTATTATTTCCTTATTATTAGTTTCCTAATTCTTATTGTTATTTATTATTTAGTATTATTATTAGCATTATTATTATTATTTAGTATTATGAAAAGAAAAAAAAACAAAAACAAAAAGGGGGCTCTCTAGGGTTTTGGATTTTTTTTTATAAAAGAGGCCGGGGAGGGGGGTCTTGGGAAGGAGGAGGCTGTGCTGCGAACACAGCCGGGTGCACAGCCAAAAAGAAAGACAAAAAAAAAAAAAACTTGCAGCCGCTACTTCTTCTTTTTTCTCATCATCACGCCCACGCACACAGCAGCGCCCATCTTCACTTGCAGGTCCTCTCTCCGTCTCCTCTGCTTCCTCCTTTGCCTCCTGCAAGGAAGGCTGGTACTACCGCTGCACCTGCACCAGCAGAGCTCGGCCAACCTCCAGCCACGACTCCATCCACGGCTCCAAACCCACCACCACTTCGCACTCGCCGTCGCCCTCCGAACCGAGAGCTCGCAAACCACCCTCTGCTCCAAACCCACCACCACTCCGCACTCGCCGTCGCCCTCCACCACTAACCAGCTCCAGGCTCTGCCCCTCGGCCAAGGCACCAGTCTCCCCTGCTGCACAGACCACCACCACAGCAACCAGCCCCGTGGAGAACCTCTGCTCCCAGCTCCGCACCAGAACACCAGCAACAGCTCCAGCTGGGGCTGTCTCCGGCCTCTCCAAGGCAATCAGTCGGGAAATCCTCAGACCAGTCGACTCCAGACCCTCGGCCAGCCCTTGGCTTCCTCCGCTCTGCAACACAGCTGAGTCCTCCGGCCATCCCTGCAACACAAGAACCCCCGGTGAGTCCTCCCTTTGCCTCCTGTTTCTGCTGCACACACTGTTATACACACAACACACAGGAATATACACATATATTACTGTTAGTATTAATATATATATATATATATATATATATATTTTCTTTTATATTATGTATATATCACTGTTAGTGTTAATATGTATATATATATATATATATATTTTTTTTTTCTTTTATATTATGCATATATATACATATATATATATATATATTAATTACTGTTAGTGTTAATAGGTATATATATATATATATATATATATATTTTTTATATTGATCATATTAAATATTATTATTCTCTGTATATTATTATTAGCAATATTATGGTATTATTTGTGTGTTATTATCAACAGTGATGTTATGATATTATTATTTAACGATATTATTATTGTGTTAGTATTAATATTATATTGTTATGTGTAGTATTATTATTATTATTATTACTTATATTGCATGGTATTTTTTTTTCTTTAATAATTGTTAATTATTGTTACGAATTACCCTTATTATTGTTATGTTGTAGATAATATATATATATATATATATACCCATGTCCATATTTTTAATTGTTTTCATATTTAATACCCATGTCTATATATATATATATATATATATATTTATTATTAATTGATTTGTTCCCATTGTTGTAGGATTTCTTTTATTTTGCAGTGGTAAGTGGTCTATTGCCTTGTATCTAAATTGCGTGTATATTAACACATTGTTTGTTGTAGCATTTAATTAACTATGTTATTGATGGTGGTATGTTATTTACTTTAGTATATATTGTGTATTTAGGGATTAAACTATTATGTGTTGTATTTAGGGTTTTTAATGGTATATTTAGGGTTTTGTTCATCATATGCTTTATTTAGGGTTCAATTGGTCTCTTATATTGTCACTATATATTAATGGTAAGGTTTCAAAATTATTTCCATAATTATTGTCGCGTGTGTTATTTGTTAATTCTAGGGTTTAAATTACTTCCCATAATATTCCTTGTGTAATAGTTTCCATTATTGTATATATTGCATGTATATTATAGGGTTTAATTTGTTTCCACATTGTTATTGTATATTAATGGTAAGGCTTCAATTATTTCCATAATTAGTAGTGCATATATCGTATATTTATTTTAGGGTTCAAATTGTTTCCATATTATTATTATTATTATTATTATTATTATTATTATTATTATTTTTATTTTTATTAGGGAATTAATTGTTTCCATATGTGCATATATTGAGGTTTTGATTATTTATAAGTGAGTATCATTATATTTATAGGATGTTAATATCTTACTACATGCTTGTGTATTATTATTATTATTATTATTATTATTACTACGTGTGATATATCATCATTAGTATTACTATTATTAGTATTATTATTATTGTTATTATTATTATCGTTATTGTTATAAGTTTAGTATTACATTATCATTCTTCTTATTGTGTGTATATCATTACTATCTATTAGGTGGGTTTATTATTAGGATATGTCATTAGGTATTATAGCAATTTATTATTATATAGTATATATGGCATATGTGTATCCCTATTATGGTAATTTAATTTCTTAGTTTATTATCTTATTAATATATATTAAAACCTCCCATACTAAGTATTTTCCTATAAAAATTCTATATACAATTTCAAAATTTTGGGAGTATATTTTCTTACTCATAATCCCTATGATTTTATTGCGGGGGTATGAGCCTTCGGGCATCACGTACCCTAAACTCTGACGGAACATATATGTATATATTAGCTTTATTTATTTATTATTTTACTTATTTATTTTTTTTTACATGTATTTACAAATTCATAAAAAGGAGTAATTTAAAGAATTATTAGATTAACTTAGGGATAATTTCAAATTAATTAGGTACCGTTCGTAAGAACGGGCGCGTAGGGGGTGCTCGTACCTTCCCCTCGCGTAACCAAACTCCCGACCCCAACTCTGGTAATGTAGACCGATTCTACCCCTAACGGGGTAGTAATCATGTGTTCTAACCGCACTAAAGGTTAGTGGCGACTCCTACACCATATTTTTCCTGAAAATATTAAAATGATTCTAATTTCGCCGCCCGGGGCACACGCGCTCCCGGGACGTCGCGACAGCTTGGCGACTCCGCTGGGGACTTAGAGAGTCGAGCCATTATTTAATTAGAAATTATCCTAAGTTCTAATTTGATAAATCTTTTAATTACTCCGTATTCTGTAAATATTGTAATTTGTAAATAACTTTACTTAATTGTAAATATTTTACTTCCATAATTTGTAAATAACCTCAATTAATTAAAAATATTTTGTTTCCTAATTTGTTGAGCATTAATTGTAGATATTTTGTTTCTAAATATTCTGAATAAGCATATTAATTGTAGATATTGTGAATAAGCATATTAATTATAGATATTTTGTATACTAATCGTAAATATTTTGTTTCCTTATTTTTTGTTTCCAAATTTTTTAGAATCAACATGTTAATGGCAGATAATATGTTTCCATATCTTGTGAATAAATACATTAATGGTAGATATCTTGTTTCCATATTCTTTATAGCATATGAATAAATGTGGGGATAGCGGGATTAGGTTAAATTTAAATGCACACACTTTCACGCTCTATACCCGAGCTTTCCTTACTAGGATTAGATAGGAGTGTAATAGCGTTTGTCCCCACGTGGCAGGGCTTGTGGGGACCCGCGAACCACTCCACTCATTTTAAACTTTGTCCAAACCTCTTTTGGGTGAGGATGGAGGTTAGATTGGGAACCTTTGTATATAGGGATTAGAGCTTACCCACACATACTTGTCTATAGTCTTCCCTAATTAGGATAGACCCATGAAGGACCCTATATATACGTACCTACCCTAGGTTGGGACAGGAGCCACATCCTTCTCCATGTATAGTGTGTTGTATATAAGCTATGAGATACTTTGTATTATATCATACATTTGACATCAATTTAGACATGCATACTACTTTGCCAGTATTCTGAAAAAGCCCAATAATGAGACCATGGCCCATCCTTTTCAAAAATGAAGCATTTGGCCCAAGCATTTTAAAATATGGGTCGGCCCAACTCTTTTAAAATAACTCGGGCCCAATTTTTTTTTGAGAAATACAAAGTATAGGCCCAACCTTTTCCTAAGTAAAAATTTGGCCCAGACCTGATTTTCCAAAAGGGGTCAAACCCGGATTTTCAAAAATGGGCTTCGGCCCTATTACCCAAAAATCCGAGCCAATATTTTCTAAACAATCCAAGCCCAAGTCCTTTTAAAATTAAGGCCTGATCCCATCATGAAATATATTGAAGCCCATATTTTAATATACTTGAGGCCCAAGTGCACACTAAAGTCCATAAGCCCGTAGTGAACAAATCCAGTGGGTTGACTAACCTGAGTCAACCCCAACCTCAGATCATAATTTGACCCTTCATAGAATCTAAGGTACATAGACCATCTTCAAGGAAAAGAATGATTGAGGGAAGAATTGAATTGAAATTGTGGCCCATCAATGATTATCTTAATCTTGAAATCTCTCATTAGTGAAACTTTTTCTAGAATGCTGACAAAGTAGTTAGTTAGGTTACATTGCATCCATGTATTCATGCATAATTTCACACATAATCATGCACGATAGGTCACATGCATGGTCATATCTCTATTTGTATGGGTAATTGCACTAGTTACATTCATGCACAAATATTCATGGCATCCATGCATTCATGCATAATTTCACACGTAATCATGCACGATAGGTCACATGCATGGTCATATCTCTATTTGTATATGTAATTGCACTAGTTACATCCATGCACAAACATACATTGCATCCATGCATTCATGCATAATTTCACACGTAATCATGCACGATAGGTCACATGCATGTTCATATCTCTATTTGTATGGGTAATTGCACTAGTTACATCCATGCACGAACATTCATGGCATCCATGCATTCATGCATAATTTCACACGCATAGCCATGCATAATAGGTTGCATACATGTTAATATCCCTATTGTTATGTATTTGTGCACTAGGTACACCCATGCATAAACACCCATTGCATAACTTAATCATTCCATGTTTACTTTCATAACCATGCATGCATAGTCATATCTAATGAGTCGGTACTCATATCCCCATTTTTCTGTAAAACTAGTGTACCAAGGTGGTGAAATCAAGATCCAGTATTCTCAAAAGCAGGCGAAACAGAACGATCCTTATACATTTTTTTTTTAAGTTCCTGGAAAAGGGTTAGAATCATGTGGAAGGATCTAGTAGGTCAGATAAGCTCTCCCGCACCAAATCATGAAGATGTCCATCAAGATGTGCAAAAGATTAAGGATCAGATGGAGAAGGTAGCCCCCTCGTGGAGCAAAACTACACAGCATCCAAAGCGGGCAGTTGAAAACAAAGCTTCATTCAAACCACGATCGATGGAGTCGTTGTCGGGTCTAGGTTTAAGCCTGCACACATTTATCCTAGCAACTCAAGACTTGAGACCGCAACCGGTGAGCGATGTCCAAGTTCTGCCTTTTATCTATTCTGATATTTAAGAAGAGAGAATAGCTGAAGAAAGGGGCAAAGAGCAGATACCTCGTCAAGAAATGAATCATAAGAATGAAGTTTGGGAAGAACAGCTGCAAACTATGCAAAAAGCAAACATGTCTAGTTCGTCGGATGCTTCCAATTCTTATCTGATGCCGGATTTGATCTTACCCCCAAAGCTCAAAGTCCCAAATTTTACGATGTTTAGTGGGTCCGAATGTCTACTAGCTCACTTGGGGATGTACTTACAGAAGATGGTTGCGCATTGTGGTGATGATGATATGCTTATCCAGTGTTTCCAAGATAGCTTGACTGGGGAAGCCCTAAGATGGTATAACCAAGTAAAGATCCACACATGGGAGGATTTAACTCGCGCCTTTATCGCTCAGTATAACAATGATATAGCTTCAGAAAAGCAGACTTTACGAAATGTGGAGAAGAAGGCAAGTAGGTACTCTCATGATTAAGAAGAAATGACAACACAGAGTTATCCTCGGGTGGAAAAAGGAAAAACAATTTGTTTATGTGATGACTTTGTCAAAGACCAAGGTGTTGACAACCAAATCAGAGGTATTTCTCATAATTTGGCTTGCTTGAGGATCACCAGAAAGCAGGTTAAGGAAGCGTT
Source organism: Malania oleifera (assembly GCF_029873635.1). NCBI lineage: Eukaryota > Viridiplantae > Streptophyta > Magnoliopsida > Santalales > Ximeniaceae > Malania > Malania oleifera. Next base: position 62,140,599 of record NC_080425.1, read on the forward strand.
CAAAATAAAAGGAGTGCAATATATAAGGCCAAGACAAAGTTCTTCGAAAGGGGTTGAAGAAAGGAAAGAAAGGTGGGCAAGTAACGTAGTACCTAGGGGTGCAAGACAGCACATGGATTCCTTCAGTCTTTCACAAACTTTGGAGCAACGTAACTTACAGATACTAGGGATGCCTCCGAAGGAAAAGAAAAGAAAGGAAATTCAGCCTATCCCAATGACCTATGCAGAGTTATTCCCACAATTGGTCGAAAGGCATTTAGTTGCGCCTACACCAGGAATGTTGATACAACCCCCTTACCCAAGGTGGTACAACTCAAATGCTCGATGCGAATATCACGCTGGGACAATAGGCCATTCGATTGAAAAATGTTGGACCTTTAAGTATAAAGTGCAATCATTGAGAGATGTTGGATGGATAGCCTTCGATGATAAGCAGTCAGGAGTCTAAAGTGATCCCTTACCCAATCACGGGGAAAGAAATGGTTAATATGTTGTACGAAGGACTGGGAGACGAGGTCAGGCAAAAGAATATGTCAAGTTATGGATCCTAGAGTTCTCGTAAAGAGCCCAAAGGGAGGAAAAGTACACAAGGGGCAAGTTTTTGATTATCCAGTTTGTTTCAAGTGATGATGTCATTTTAATTTCCGGTAGTCTGTCGACACTATTATCTCGGACAATTTCCCTTTAATCAATAAATTGAATTATGCATTTTCTCATAGCACTTGTGTCCTGAGTTCAGTTGACCAAAAATTTGTTTGCTGATGTTTCATGTAAAGATGAGGAGAATAATAATACCAATATTCATGAGCTAGAAAGTGATGTTAATTTTGAAAACCAAACACGAGAGGTGGAATCAGAAGAAGATAAAACAATTTTCCTCACCTTATGAAGACAGATGTTGCGAAGAAATAAAGAATCTCGAAGGAATTCAGTCAAATATATGTGTTGTGCCAAGAATTTCAAGTCAATTCACTATTCATGTTTTGATCAAATGATAGATGGCCATCTTTGGCCGACCAGTTGTTCTTAAAAAAGAACCGAATATTGATTTACCAATTGTTAACCAAATTGAGCCTGAATGTTAAACTAGTCTTTTCTTAAAAGCCAGTTCACCAAAAGGTTAACCTGGGTTAGGTCTCCTAGTGTTTGGCAAGTCATATGAGACAACAATGGACTATCGAAATGATGGCAGGCCATTTTTCTGCTACCCAAAAGAAATTCAAAGAAGAAATCTCTTGCAAGCCCTTTTGAGCCTGAAAAATTTATTTATTGATTAACCCGTCAAAGGATCACACCCCACACTGGGGCAGTTTAAAAGAAACCAGTCCCAAATGAAGTCCAAACAAAAATGACAAAATCCCTTCATAGAGAAAAACAAAAGGGAGCAGTAAAAGCAAATGGAAAGAGAAAGAAGAAAAGAGAAAGAAAATAAGTTATATACTACGCATGTGATCCTTGACCAAATTACCCTTGATGAAAATAATGATTTTGAGCCCTATTTAACTCTTTCTTTCTTTAACCAATAACCCCCCAGCCTACATTACGGTCCAAATGAAGTCCTGACCAGATTGGTATACATCGTTGTCTCTAATGATTTGTCAGACTCAATACTGAGTCTGAACTACGTAATGACCTGATCCTGAAAAGGTACATAGGCAGCTTGTTTAAATAACAAGTTCGGTCAACATCTTGCAAAACGTCTCAACTCGAACTGGGGGCATAAAATATTATTTGGGGTGGTATTTTTGAGCCTTAGTTTCCCTTTTATTCTGAAAACCTGTATCCCTCAGCCTACGTTTCGTCCCGAGTCTTAAAGACCATCTTGAGATCAAAACATGAGTTGAACTTGACTAAACTAAAGGCAACGTTTAAATACGTGAAATTTCTAATGATTTCATAGTAGGATGAAACAAAAGAAGAGAGATGGCCATTGATAAAGCTGGGACAGTCGAAGAAAAGATCAGCCATTCATTTCAGTAAATTAACATCAATATCATATGGCTTTTGAATACTGGTATGAATTTTTCTTGTAATAGCATTGGAACATGGTAAAACATATATTTTTGGGTGGTTGACCTTTTGATTTCATAAGTTGATGTCATAATTGCATAATCATTTCTCATTTCAATGGGATGGATAGTCAAAGAGTTTCGGAACCACTAGTGTGCTTCTTATAGAGGAGGTCCCTGTTGAGGAAATACGATGCACATAAAATCAGTCAATTTAACTGGGGCAAATTTCATGTCAGGCTTTAAAGATCTTCTTATTCAAGAAGAATCTAACAACCAGGCCAAGATCCTTGGCAGATAAACTCATCTGGGGCAAGTTTCAGTTTTAGTGGGACTTATTTAAGCACCTTCTTATCAGACTGGATGAATAGGAAAACAGGGCCAAGAGCTGTTATAAATCCATTCAACTAGATAGCTTCTATGATGGAGTTTCATTTGAGCCAAATTGACCGCCTCCATTAAGGAAATTGGGCCAAGATCAGTTATGAATCCATTCAGCTGAGGCAAGTTTTGAGGGAACCGGGTCAGAAGCAACATAGACAAGATTAGAGGCACACTGGAAAAAGAAAGTTCATGCATTGTCATGCATTTCATGTATTACACAGGAAAGTGCATACATATTATATCATGCAACATGCTTGCATATCCCCATATTCCATTGTCATATCAAACACCTTGCATGCATGTACCCCCACATAGCATCATTCATTCACACCTATCTTGTCATCCTGGTCTAAGCAATCCATGTTTCATCTACAAAAAAAAAAAAAAAAAAGAAGGAGAGAAAGAAGAAGAAAAGGGGTTGGGGCAACTGGCTTAGGAACCAATCGATCATCTATCCTGAGACTGCGGCAACTGGCCCAGGTCTTATTCAAGTCTTTCACTTCCAGATTGGAGCAATTGACCCTAGTCCAAATTTTAGCATTCATTTTGAATCCGGGGCATCTGCCTTTAGGACCAAATTAGGTCGCACGACTCTTGGGATCCTATACCCGAGATCATCAATTCAATTCCTCCAGCTCTCGGTATCCTATACCCAAATATTCATCATTAATTCAAAATTTCATCTTGCTCTCGGGTTCCTACACCTGGTGCAAGTCACCCTTCGTGAACTATAGCTCAGGTTCCTACACCCGGTGCAAGTCGCTCTAAGGGAACATATATGTAGACACCCTATTTTTGCCCTAACCAAATAGAACAAGGGGTTCCCTTATTGTTTTATGATTATTAGTATTATTATTAGTATTATTATTATTATTATTATTATTTTTTTTTTTACTTCTATTTATATTATTATTATTATTTATTCCTGTTTTTATTATTATTATTATTATTATTATTTTATGATTATTATTAATATTATTTTTAATTATTATTATTATTATTATTATTATTATTAGTACTTTTATCTTTAGGAATAATATTATTACTATTATTATTATTATTATTTATTATTTATTTATTATTATTATTAGTATTTTTACCTTTATTATCATTATTATTATTACTATTATTTATTTATCCCGTTATTATTATTATTATTATTATTATTATTATTATTATCATTATTTATTTTTGTTATTATTATTTTTAACACTTTTAGTATTTATTATTATTATTTTACTATCATTATTATTATATTATTATCTCTTTATTTATTTATTTATTTGTTATTTCTATTATTATTATTTTGCTATCATTATTATTTTTTATACTATTATTATTTATTTATGTATTTTTGTTATTACTATTTTGCTATTATTATTATTATTTTGCTATACTTATTATTATTATTATTATTATTATTATTATTATTATTATTATTATTATTATTATTATTATTATTATTTCCTTATAACCATAATAGTAGTATATATTATTTCCAAAAAAGAAAAATACCAAAAACTGAAAAAGGAATTTTTTTTTTCTTTTCTTTTTTAGGGTTTCTAAAATTTTTATATAAGGGACCTCTTTCTATCTTCAAGTGGGAGAGGCTGCGCACAGCGGGAAAGCGCACAGCGGGGCAAAGGCCAAAAGAAGAAACCCTGCGCCCTCTCAAAGCTCAGCCGCACACAGCTGTTCCGGTCACAACACAGCCGGAAACCAAAACAAAAAAAAAACCTTACCTTTCTTCTCTCCACAACACTACCGTCATCATCTTCATCACCGACGGCCACGCCCATCCCCGACGAACCTGCAAACCCGAGAGCCTCCACCAACTGTTCCTCCAAACAGCAGCCCCCTGCCGCTATACCCGCTACCCTGCTACGACTCCATCACTTCCGATGGCTTCCCATTCCCTGTCACACCAGTGCCGCACCAGCAACGGAACTCCACGACGTCGTCACCAACCTCCAGCAACCAACCCCTTAGACATCGTCGTCGTCGTCTCTTACCACTGCAGCATCTCAACCTCTCGGCCTCCATAGTTGACGAACCAGCAGATCCGGCCTCACACCAGACAGTCCAGCGGCTCTCTCCGGCCACTCCCGCAGCGCCAACACGAGCCACCCCTCCGGCCAACCACCAGTGGACCCCCGTGCACGCCATCGCCGCCGCTCCCTGCAGAGCCAACCACACCAGAAGCCACGACTCTGTTCCAGCCGCCAGTCCTCCCTCCCTCTGTTGTTTCGGCTGCCCACTGTAAGTGTTTCACTCTGCTGTATCTGCACACACACACACACATGAATATATATATATATATATATATATATATATATATATATATATATATATATATATATATAGGTTCAGTTTATAAAGTTGAAATTTTGTTCTTATTTATTTGTATTTTTTTTTATGCATGCAGTATATGCACACACACACTGATTGTCATTTATTATTATTTAGTTAAGTTTTATTCTTATTATTATTTGTATATTGTTATTAGTAAATTACTTGCATATTATTATTATTATATTAATTGTATTAACGTAATTATATTGATTTTACTTGTGTTGTATTAATTGTTGTATTATTATTATTATAGAATTTTTATTGTAAGAACTTGTTCTAATATTTAAAGTTTAAATTTTTATCATATTTGTTACATATATAATATTGTGGTAAGACTTTTTAGCTGATATTCATGTTTATATCGTTTCTTGTTGTATTTATAAATTTATTACTGTTATAAAATATTAATCGTCAGAGTCTGTGTTTAAAGGTCATATATTTGTATTCGTCGTATATATTAAATATTTAATATTATTGTACAATTGTTGTTGTATTATGTGCGTGTATATGTATATATATATATATATATATATATATATATATTTAATAGGTATCGTATTATTTAGGGTCCAGTATTGATAAGATTATATTTTGAGTCTTTTAATTATGTTTTATTATTTATATATTCGGTATGCTTGATTTATTGTTATTATTTAAAGTTTAACTTTTGTATTGGTGGTGAGTTAGTTATATTATTTCTTGTTTATATTTATCTAGGGTTTGAGATTATTATTTGTTGGGGTAGTTTCAAAGTCTTTTTACGGTAATATTTATATATACTCTAGGGTTGTTATTGTAAGATTTTAGGATTGTAATGTTTACTTTAATAATTAATATATATGCTTTGTTTGTCTTGTTGTTGATATTCATGGTGTAGGGTTTATAACGAGGTAATATTCGTTTAAATGTTGATATTTATGTGTACATTTTTGTTGTGTTTATGGTTGAACGATTATTATTATTTTTGTAGAATTTTTTTTTTGTCGTCTTAACATTCGATGTTTGAACTTTGTTGTTGATATGATGCTCATCTTGTAGGGTTAGATTTTTGTAATATCTATGGTATATATGATTAATTTTAGTGTGATAGAATTTTTATTGATGTTATATATTCATTATATTAATTAGCATTTTTATAATATTGTAAATTTATCATGGTGATAATGTGGCATTACATATTTAAGGGCTTGGTGTTTTATTGACATTATATGCAAATTAATAATTTTAGTCATATGCATATCGCATATTAGCATATTGGTAAATATTGCATATTTAGCATTTTTGTATTTTCTTTCTAATATTATGTATTTAGTGATTTAGGGTTTAATGGATATTATATGTTTGGTAAATTAGCATTTTAATCACATGTTTAGCATCAATTATTTTATTTTATTTTATTTTTTTTAGTATATTAATATAGTTAGTATTAATTATTAGTACCCTAGTATTTTTAGTATCAGCTATTTTTAGTATATAAATATGTTTAGTATTAATCATTATTAGAACCTTACTATATTTAGCATTAAGTGTCTTTAATATATTAACATATATACGGTATTTAGTGACTTATTTTGACATTCATAATATGTTAGTAGGTAGGTGAGGCTTATTATTCTATTACCATATATTAAAAACCTCCCATGTTAGTATTTTTCTATAAAATTTTATATATAATTTCAAAATTTTGGGAGTGTATTTTCTTAATTATAATCCCTATGATTTAATTGCAAGGGGTATTAGCCTTTGGGCATCACATACCCTAAGTTCTGAGGGAATATATGTATATATTTATTTCTTTATTTTTCATGTATAATTATAAATTCATAAAAAGGAGTAATGTAAAGATTTATTAGAATAACTTAGGGATAATTTCGAATTAATTAGGTACCGTTCGTAAGAACGGGCGCGTAGGGGGTGCTCGTACCTTCCCCTCGCGTAACCGAACTCCCGACCCCAACTCTAGTAATGTAGACCGATTCCACCCCTAATGGGGTGGTAATCATGTGTTCTAACCGCACTAAAGGTTAGTGGCGACTCCTACACCATATTTTTCCTGAAAATATTAAAATTGATTTTTTAATTTCGCCGCCCGGGGGCACACGCGCTCCCGGGACGTCGCGACAATATATGTATATATTAGCTTTATTTATTTATTATTTTACTTATTTATTTTTTTACATGTATTTACAAATTCATAAAAAGGAGTAATTTAAAGAATTATTAGATTAACTTAGGGATAATTTCAAATTAATTAGGTACCGTTCGTAAGAACGGGCGCGTAGGGGGTGCTCGTACCTTCCCCTCGCGTAACCAAACTCCCGACCCCAACTCTGGTAATGTAGACCGATTCTACCCCTAACGGGGTAGTAATCATGTGTTCTAACCGCACTAAAGGTTAGTGGCGACTCCTACACCATATTTTTCCTGAAAATATTAAAATGATTCTAATTTCGCCGCCTGGGGCACACGCGCTCCCGGGACGTCGCGACACATGCATTTGGCAAACTCATTATACAGTTCATCATTAGTTGCTCCAAAGATAATATCATCTACATATATTTGAACAAGGAGCATATGATCATTTTTAGATTTGATGAAAAATGTAGTTTCAATTTTGCCCTTGGTAAAACCATTATCTAGGAGAAAACCACTAAGCCTTTCATACCAAGCTCTAGGAGCTTGTTTCAATCCGTACAAGGCTTTGGACAACCGATAAACATGATTAGGATATTTATGATTTTCAAACCTTGGCAGTTGTTCTACAAATAATTCTTCATTTATATAGCCATTTAAGAAGGTGCTTTTGAAATCCATTTGGTACAATTTAAAGTTCTAAAAAGCAGTATAAGCAAGCAACATACGAATGACTTCCATTCTAGTTACGGGAGCATAGGTTTCCTTAAAATCTATCCCTTCTTCCTGATCATATCCTAGGGCAACTAGTCTAACTTTGTTTCTAGTGAGTACACCATTCTCATCCTTTTTATTTCTATAAACCCATTTAGTTATGATTATTGTGATCATTAGGCCTAGGAACTAGGGTCCACACTTTGCTTCTTTCAAATTGATTTACCTCTTCTTGCATAGACATTGCCCATGATTCATCTTCTATGACTTCCTTAATATTTTTGGGCTATTCCTGAGATAAGAATGGAAAATGACTAACTAAGTTTCTTAAGGAGGACCGTATGGCAACACCATGAGAGGGTTCACCTATGATTTGATCTAACGATGGTTCCTAATAAATTTCTAATCTCTAGGAAGTTCCTAAACTTCATATTCGATTTTACTATCTTCAATGGATTTATCATTAATCTGTGAATATTTATCTACATTATTTTCAATGGAGAGCTTATCTAATCCTTTTCTAATTACAATATCATCTTCATCATCTCTTTTTGAAAAAAAGGATTAGATTCATCAAAGACAACATTAATGGATTCAATAAAAGTTAATGTTTGTTGGCCTAACAAGACTTACAATTCTTATTTTGATGATAACAAATCACGATAAGTTTGATATGGTTTGTTTCAAGTGAAATTCTTTCAGGAAGAAAGCAAAGCTTAAAGATAGTCCAAAGCTCAAAAGGATGATAAAGCTTATGGTGAAAATGCTATACAAAAAGATCAAGAAAGAAAGATGATCAAAAGCTCAAGATGATATATGATCATAGAAGAACAAGGACTTACTTGAAGATCAAAAGAATAGAGTTTTAAGGATGTCTGTATGTAAGTACTTCATGTAAACTCCAATATAAAAATAAAATGAATTGAAGCTCTTATAAATCAAAAGAAACTTAGAAATGTTTTTTTAGAAAAACCCTAAAGTATGTTTTAAAATCAAAGTAAATAAGGTCTTAAAAGAAGAAAAGTTTTTTTTAAAAGAATATAAAGTGAAGTTGAAGAGCCAAACGACTGCCTACATGTGGCAAGCGACTGCACAATTTATAAAAGGAATTTTTAAGGAGGCAGTAGGGTGCCAGGCGACTGCCTGAGCATAGCTAGGCGCTTGGGTGGTCAAGCCAGGTGATTGCTTGGGTTATGGTAGGCGATTGCCAGTATTCTGGATTGTTTAATTTCTTCTATGGCAGGCGACTGCCAGGTCATGGCAAGCGACTGCGACTCGACATAGGTTCTAAAAATCTCAATGGGAAGATTTTTTAAATGGATTTATTGGGCACTACTCTTTTTAAAAACTTGAGAATTGGTCCAAGTAAACTTGGGAGGCAAAGAATTACTTTTAAACATCTATAAATAGCCCCAAACATCAAAAATTTCTACACCAAGAAATATTTCAGCAATCAGAGTTCTCTAAAAGCTCTCAATCTCTCTTGTGTTCATCCTACTTCAACTACTGAATTGCTGTTGATAAAAATTCTGAAGTAGAGCCTTCAAAGTTTGAATCTTTCAATACTTGGAAGATATATTTGGTGATCTAAATATAATTTGAGCTTCAATATTTTTATATTGATTTACTTTGAAGTATATTTGTGCTGAATCTTATACTAATCAACTCTGTTGTGAGAGTGTCTTTTGTACACAAATCCTTCTTTATCTTGTTTCATGTTTATAGACGATTCAAGGCTGGAGAATCGTTGGACCGAACGAGGGAATATCGTTTGGAGAGGTGGGCTCTAGCGTAAAGAAATGAGTGGTTGTAATCGATATTGTTCCAGCCGTCAGCAGAACTGAACTAGTGAATCCTTTGGTGGTTTGCCAAAGGCGAGGGCGTAGGCTGGGTATAAGTCGAACATCGTAAAACCTTGTGTCTCTTTCTTGTTCCTTATTCTTTATTTTTCAGCAAAATTTACAACCTATGTGGATGCTTTAAAATTGATAAATTCTGAGTGTATGGTTGTTAAATAGACCGAAAGATAACTCGTTTTGGCTTGATCAGCATTAATTGCGGAAACCGAAAGGGACTACGTTGGTTGATCATCCTAAACTTATTAAACTGAAAGTTTATTTAAAAACTGAACACTAAGAAGAAGTGTGATTGTGAAAAAACATAGGGGTTATATAAATTCAATGTGTTTTACACTTTGTTACTGGGCTATTGATACAAAGATCAAGATATTGATTACTTTGTTTTTGGTTGTGGTTGACTTGATTTAATTTTGTGATTGTGTTGGAGGTGTGCTTGTTGTTATAAGACAAAAACATTAAAAAGGAAATAATTTTTTTTAAAACCCAATTCACCCCCCTCTTGGGAAGCTATTCTAATTTCAATGTTCTTTTATTAAATGCCCTGTATGCTCTACTGTTAAGAGAATAACCTAGAAAAATTCCTTCATTAGATTTAGGATCAAACTTTCCTAGGTGCTAATTATCCCTAAGTACAAAACATTTATAGCCAAAGACAAGAAAATAAGATATGTTTGGTCTATGCCTATTCCATAATTCATAGGGAATCTTATTAAGAGAGGGTCTGATTAATACTCTGTTCATTACATAACATGCAGTGTTTACTGTTTCGGCCCAAAAATATTTTAATAATTTACGTTCATTAAGCATTGTTCTATCCATTTCTTGCAAGAACCTATTCTTTCTTTTTACAACACCGTTTTTCTATGGGGTCCTAAGAGCAGAGAAATTATAAGATATACCTTATATGTCACAATAGTTCTTTATGCAGTCATTTTTTAATTCAGTTCCCCTATCACTTCTAATATGTGTAATTTTATAGCCCTTTTCATTTTGAATTCTCCTACAAAGTTTAGTAAATTGTTCACATGATTTATCTTTATGTGAAAGAAATAGTACCCATGTAAACCTAGAATAATCATCTACAATTACAAATGCATACAATTTTCCTCCTAGGCTCTGAACTTGATTAAGACCAAATAAGTCTAAGTGTAGCATTTCAAGTGGTCTAGAGGTGGATATGAATTTCTTTTTCTTAAACCTTGATCTAGTTTGCTTACCCATTTGACATACATCATAAATTTTATTTTTCACAAAAATGTGTTTTTGGTAAGCCTTTAACAAAATTATTTTTCACAAGTTTTGATAAAAAGATCCATGCTAACATGCCATAGATGTCTAGGCCACATCCAACTAGCTTCATTTATAGCGAAAAAGCATGTTACATGTTGAGAAGCTAAATTATCAAAAGTAGTGGTGTACACATTTTCATGACGTTCAACAGTAGAAAGTACTTTATTATCAAATTTACTCTCAACAATGCATTTATCATTTTCAAAAGATAGTTTATAACCTTTGTCACACAATTGGCTAATGCTCAACAGATTATATTTTATGCCATCAACAAGTAATACATTATCAATAATGAGGGAAGGTTCCTTACCAACCTTACCTACATCGATGATTTTCCCTTTTGCGTTGTCCCCGAATGTCACGAACCCTCCTTCCTTGGGAGTGATGGATGCGAACTTGGCCTTGTTACCAGTCATATGTTGTGAATAGTTGCTATCCATATACCACTTGTCCTTGGATGAGGACGACATTAATTATTCCTACAAAAATATTTAAGTAACTGATGCTAGTCCCCAAATTCTGTTGGGTCCAAAGGGGTTAGTTCCTAGTTCACCTTTGACACTCCACACCTTTTTGATTTTCACATGTTTATTTCTAAAAGGACAGTCAAACTGAATATTACCTATTTGTTTGCATTTATAACATGTTATTTTCCTGACAGATTGTTTGGGAAGAATGTAGGATTTTGATTTATGAGGAAAATATCCCATATAAAGATCATTTCGCTTAACATTCCCAATTCCATAAAATCCCAGTTCTTCTTTACTAAGAGAATTTCTTTGGACCCTGAGAAGTTTTTCAAAATTATTTTAGCCTTTTGTAAATTTGTAGATAATTTTGGAGCTATCCTCCAATTTTCTTTCAAGTTCATTTCTTTTTCAAATTCTTTTCTTCTTGCCAAGTAGAGTGAACAAAACTTCCCATTTCAACAAGCTTTAACCAATTTTAAGATTTCTTTTTCAAAAAATCATTTTCCTTGGTCATTTATCTAGCAATTTTGACATGCGAATGTATTCAACTGCAATTCTTTATAAGTAGGCATGCTATCAGAATCACAATCATCATCATTAGATTAATAAGAAGATAAAGAGTAGGATGATAATATCTTATCATCGTGTGCCATCAAGCATAGGTTAGCAACCTCGGAGTCACTACCGTTAGTGTCCGAATCACTTCTATTTTGCTTATCCCACGACGTGCCGACTTTCATTGCCTTCTTATTTTTCTTTGATTGCTTTTTAAGCAATGGGTAGTCTAGTTTGATATGCCCAAATTTTCCGTAGTTGTAACAGGTGGGAGCATTTAATTTCTCTTTTATTTTTCTTGGTTCTCCCTTTTCAGACACAGAATCTTTGAACCTTCTATATGGACTGCTATTCTTTCTAAAGAACCTACTGAATTTTCTGGTAAGCATAGCCATGTCATCCCTTGATTCTATTTCATTACAATCACAAGACAAGTTAGTTGATGTTTTCAAAGCAGTCACATTCTTTATTCTATTCTACTCATTTACTCTCTCATTACTGGCCAACTCGTATGTGATGAGTGATCCTATCAGTTCATCTAAGGACATTGTGAAACGCCCTGACCTGGTTTGCCTGAGAGCACTACACCTCTCCTCCTCCACCTGGGCTAGACAACAGGGGGCGGGCCATATCGAACTAATGACTGGCCCCACAGACCAACACGTGTCTTTTTCAGTGTGTTTTTTCCTCACTCACACACTTGCTGAGAAAAATTCCCAGAAGGTCACCCATCCCAAGATTACTCTAAGCCAAGCATGCTTAATTATGGAGTTCTTATCGGAAGGCTCCCGAAAAGAAAGGTGCACCTTGTTGATATGGGTAGGAACATCTTATCCTTTTAAGCCTTTCTTTCATGGGGTATAAAATTCTCCCCCACTTATAGAACGCAACATCCTCGTTATGAACCCACATTTCCAAAGCCAAACAATGTGAATTTCATCACACTTCCGACTAGGTAATGGCTTTGATACCATTTGTAACGCCCCAACCTGGGTCTGCCAGAGAGCACTGCGCCTCTCTTCCTCCACTTGGATTAGACAATAGGGGGGGGGGGGCCATATCGGACTAATGACTGGCCCCAAAGACCAACACATGTCTTTCTCATGTTTTGTCCTCACTCACAAACTTGCTGAGAAAAATTCCAGAAGGTCACCCATCCCAAGATTATTCCAAGCTAAGCACGCTTAACAATGGACTTCTTATGGGAAGGCTCTTGAAAAAAAAGGCGCACCTTGTTGATATGGGTAGTAACATTTAATCCTTTTAAGCCTTTCTTTCATGGGGTATTACACATTACTTTTAAGTATCTACCCTATACAATGGTAGTAGCATTAGCTTCCCACACAAGTGGCAAGCCCCTAAGAACTTTCCTAATCATCTCATACGTAGGATAAGTCTTGCCTAATGCATGCAGAGACTTAATGATACGAGTGAAGTGTGTGTACATGCTTTGAATAGATTCACTAGTGTTCATCCTAAATTCTTCACATTCACTAGTCAACTTATCAATTCTACTATCTTTAACATCTCTAGTACCTTCATACGTAACCTCTAACTTATCCCAAATTTCCTTGGCAGTAGACATGCCATCACCTTGTTAAACTCATTTACATCAAGTCCAAAATATAAAAATATTCATTACAATTGCATTTATACGTACAACTTTCATTTCATCATCAGTGTACTCTTCCTCTACATTAGGTACTCTAACCTTATCTTCAATTTTCATTGGAACAAAATTTCCTTTAGAGACAACTCTCCACACCTCCCAATCAACAGTTTGAAGGCAAATGTGCATCCGTTGTTTCCAAAAGGTATAATTCACACTACTGAAAGCAGGAGGACGTGTGGAAAAAGATCCCTCAAGAAACGGGGTTACGGTATGATAAGCCATTTTGATCTTTTTGTAGAAAAATGGTTAGGTCTAAGAAACTAGGCTCTAATACCAATTGTTGATTATACTGTAATCCTAAGAGGGAGGGGGGTGAATTGGATATTTAAAATTTCTTTCCTAGATCAACTACCTAGCAACAGCATTTCACAAACTTAAGGTTAATCAAGAACGTGTAAGAAGCAAGCCAATAAATACAACAGAAATTAATTTGCTCTAAATAAATCAAACAACCATGCACAGTATAGTAAAGCAAATAAAATAAGAATGACACCAGATGTGTTATTGAAGTTCGGCAAAAGTGCCTATGTCCTCGCCTCTAACTCGCAAGCCTGAGGATTCCACTAGAGCTTACTTAACTTGTAGAGACTTGAAAAATATTATGCTAGGTTTTGTGTATTCCCAAGAGAGGGGGGGGGGGTGAATTGGAATTTTAAAACTTATTATAGGTTAAACCAAATGTTAGCATAATATCACAACCTAGGGTCTTTGTATGCAATTGCAAATGTGTAGATAAATATAATATGCGGAAATTTAAATCATGCGCATCATTCACACTATAACATACACATGCGGAAAATATAAAGTACGAAAATATAAACAAACACACGATATGTTATTAGGATTCGGCCAACTGTGCCTACATCCCCGCCTCTAACTCGCAAGCCCGAGGATTCACTTCACGAGTGAAGCGACATCGATTACAACTAGATCAATTAGCACAGGGCTGACCTCAACCTTTACAAATTCTCCTTGCGGGGCGAAGAAGGCCCTAACAATCCTTATGGGCTGGATTACTGCCCCTGTAGGCCACGCCTGGAATACAGCCGAATAATATGAAAATTTATGTACAAACAGATGCTTCTTGCACAAGCAGATATGTACCGATTCAGCACAAATTAATTAATGCACATCAATATGTATGAACTATAAGCTATGTGCAATGTGTTCAACTACACTCTAACACATGTCAATATAAAACAACAACAAAGAGTGTACAATTAATCTATCTTTAAAACCAAGTGTCAATATTGATCAATCATAGCAACGGTTTCAAAGATTTGCAACAAGAGTGTTCAAAATATCTCACAAATGATTCTCTCAAAAATATAGTTCAAGAGATATTTGAAAATTTTGCTTTAGAAAAAATATATTTGCACAATCAAAAACACAAGCCAAGTGAGTCTTGCAATGGTGGTGCAAAGACCCATTAGCTAAAAGGTTTTCCCACACAAGAATATTAGTTAAATCGGGGGAAAACTATTAGCTATAACTCTCCAATAAAATCATCAATCAATCCAAATTCAATAAGAGTTTTGAGCAAGAGTAGCTAACCAAGATCACACCCTAACACTTTTTGGAAACAAGGTTTGTCAAGGGAATCACAAAGAAGGAGTGTATTTGGCTTGGTATGTGAAATATGAGCACTCAAATTTTCATAGGATTTTAAAGATAATCTAGGTGCTAATCCTTTCTTAATTTTGCAAATGAGCTTATATATATATAGGCATAGGCAAAATTATAATCATTGGGGATTCAATGGGTATTATTAGATTTGTTTTAAAACCAATAAAGAAAATTAACCCAATTTATCCTATTTAAAAATCAGTAAAAAATATTTTAACTCGACTAGGTTCGGGTGGCTAGACCGTGGTTTGGTCGCCCGAACAGACACAATAAATAAAGGTCTTTAAATAGGTTTGATAGGCCAAGTTTCAATTCGGTGGCCCGAAACAAAGTCAAAAAGCATTTCTTTGTAAATTCAGGTGCCCGATCATAGGTTCGGTAGCCCGAACTCATGTGTTCGGTCGCCCGGGGCTTAGTTGGAACTAAACAGCTTGGTAGCTTGGGTTGGTGGAATATCCCTTTTAGGTGGTTCTGGTGCCAGAGGACAGTATGCATAAATATGTTCGGTTGCCCGAAAGACTAAGTCAACCATTGACTTCTCAATAGTTCGGGCGTCCGAGGAGTTTTGAACTCCTAGGGTTCACTCCCCCGAGCTCTTTTAAACTCTTCAATAATATTCCATTTAATTCATTTTTAACACTCGTGATCGTGAATGATATTTGTGCATGAGTGTTTGGGATATAAAGTCTTACTAGGGTCTTTTCTAAGGTCGTTTTGAGATAGTCCAAAAAATCCAGCGTCGGTTGACCTTCGGTCGATCAAAGGGTGCCCTAAGGTCATTTGGTCCCTATGGTCAATCTAAAAGATTTTTGAGCTGATAATCCTACATGTATGATAAGCATTAATATTATAGATCTTTTCCTATATTTACTATTACAGACCCGAATAGAGCAAATATTAATTACAACAAAAGAAGTCTTTGGGGTCTTTAGACTTTAAGTCATCATGTGCCATTAGTTGATCTGCTAATTATATACCTGGACACAAACTCGAAAGTCATCAAATACCAAGAGTATTTGTCATTATCAAAATCGGGTATGACCTATAAGGTCAGCATGCTCCCCTTTTTTGATGATGACAAATACACCATGCAAAAATGGGTACACCCAAGATAGGCTCCCCCTGACTTTATGCATAATGGGAAAGATAAGGATTTTATTTTAAAATTTAAACACTACCTAATTTTGCCACTTCTTCCCCTTTTGGAAATAGAAAAAAGGGATTAGATACAACATTTAAGTATAAAAAGAGGAAAATGGAAATACACATTCATATACGAGAGATAAATTGGGAAATTTAAGAAATTTCGGCAGCATGCCGTTTGAAAATAAGACATTTCCCAAAAGTTCCTATATAAAAATGACCCGTTTTGAGTTTTTAAGATCTAACAGTTTATCCATAACTACTT
Organism: Malania oleifera; assembly: GCF_029873635.1. NCBI lineage: Eukaryota > Viridiplantae > Streptophyta > Magnoliopsida > Santalales > Ximeniaceae > Malania > Malania oleifera. The sequence continues at coordinate 62,157,071 of NC_080425.1, forward strand.
AACTCAAACAATTCTAGTATGATCAAGATAGAAATATAACTATCCATCATGTAAGAGATATGATAGTCATGCATTTCATAGTACAACCAAATTCATAGAGTATAAAGCATTGACAGGTTTAGCAATTAATTACACAAACTATATAACTGGTCATTTAAAAATTTAAATAACATGAAAATTAAATTAAACCATAAATATGCACAAACCATGGCAATTGAAACATATCATAAGACGTGTGAAAGATTTGAGTTTAAAACAGACAACATATGATAACAAAAAGTTGGTTTGAAAACAAACACACTCTAACTAGTTCGCACGTATTTTCATATGAAGTTACCAAACCAGTTTATGCAATTTAAAATCATATGTATATAAATATAAACATATACCCCCCCTTAGGATGTTGTCAAGAGATTCTAGGGGTGATGCTTGCAAAACAAATTTCAAAGATCATGTAAGCAAGCACAATTTTTCTGGTAGGCATTTGAGCACAAAATAAAACATGACCAGAAAAATACAACCATGTAAATCCTAGGAATATAGCACATTCAAAACAAGGATCATATGGCAAACACAAAGAACATGTGGCTAAGTATTATACTTTTCAATTAAGATATTCAATAAGGTCATCACAATTGAGCACATGCTATAGTGAATAACAAACTGATCTAAGCTAAACATGTTTGTAAGAAAAACAAAATAGGAATTTATGTTTAGATGATTCCTATATCAATTTTGAATTTTAGCTTAGATGCAATAAGCTGCTTATACCAGTTAAACACCATTTTCAATATGCTTAGTAGTATAAGTCGTTCATTTTAAAACCTTTAAACCAACCATATTGATGATTATCAACTATGTTTTGATTAGTATGGTTGTCCCTATAAGCAATAAATGCATCATAAATAAATATTAAGGCATGCAAAGTAGTTCATGAACCAAGAACATTCCATATCATATCATAAGGCTTTAAGCACTGGATACAATGTTCAGGGATCTTAGAAGAGCCTTTTCTATAGGGATGGAGCTGAGGTCCTCTAAATGTCCGATGATTATGGCAGGATGAAGTTTAATTATTTAATTGATTTTCACTCATCATTTCAAAAATATTTTAACTTTAATTTTATTATAATCATCTTTGTACAAAGTTTTATTTTGGGAAAAATCTACCTAAATTTCGGCAACATGTTGTCTGTAAATTGGACGTTTTCCTATAAAACCTGTACTTGATAGGTTCAAATAAGCAATTTATAATTTAGTTTAAAGCACACGAGAACCTATATCCACTACCAGCATGCAATACACATCAACTGCATCCGCCATGTAGGAGGCATTCTAGACTAAGCATGTAATCAGGTAGTAATTATCAATTCATAAATATAGTCTATCCATCAAAGAATGTAAATAGTGGAGAATAGAGAATAGACTTGAGTTCAGTGTAGTGTTGTTATTCATTTTAGACATATTGACATAAAAGATAAAAATCATGAGATCATTTATTATCTATATTCATGAAAGAGAGATGCTCTCCCTGAGTTATGCACTTATTCAATTTATGTCTTTTCTTATTTTCTAATTACTTAGCCAAGTGTTTTGAGTTGTCAATGATTTAATCTTAGTTTTAAGTTCTTATGCTTATTGGACCAAACAGTCACAATGGATATTTCTTTAAAAGAACTAAGCCTACATTTCCTCTTTTCTTTATGAATCCTAACAAGTGAGAGGCACAAGTTCAAATAACTTTGAATTTTAAGGATCATGCATAGGTTTCTATGAATTTTGTTCTATCAACTAGATTGAAACCTAGTGCAAATAATTTTAGCCATTCAACATCATTTTGATAAGGTGAAGCTCTAATGATTTGATTTAATGTTTGAGAGCTTATGAAGTAAAAAAAATATATTAAATACTCTTAAGGATTAAAATTTATGTTAAGTATGAAGAGTATTCATTATGAGTGGACATTTTCAAACTATTTCTATGATGGTAATCATGTCCAAGCTTGGGCAAAGAGCATATATGAGATGTGAATGTTGTGAACAATGCTCTTTAGAGAATGAAAAGTATCCTATAAATATGATCACAATTTAAAGCAATGATACGACCCACGGGATAGGTGACTCTTTATTGAATGTGATCGTGGTGTGTAAAGAGTTCCTATGGAGGAGATAGGCGAGCCAAGATTAGAGGAATTTTTATGTTTAAGGTTCAAGGGGATAATTCAAGTTTAACTAAGTGAAAAGCTTAAATCCCTTAGTGGATGACCTCTAATTTGATTAACAATAAAAAAAAAATTTTAAATAAGCACTCATAGAATAGGGATATTTGAAAATCAGTGCTTATGACCTCAGTGATGACTTAGATTTTGATTTAGGCGTTTCATATTCAAAAATGAGTTTAGGGTATAATGATATATGATATAAGATGGATCCCTAAAACTCAATTTTGTGCAATGAACAACAGTGACTTAACTTAAGGTGTTATACTTAAGCATGAGTTAAGCATTAGAAATTAATTACTTGGCAAAGATGCCATGTCCATTTGGAAGTGGATGTAGATACTAGGTTTATACATTTTAACCTTGAACCACTCCCTAAGCCTACAGTCATCACAATCCCTAAACCTAAGAACTAAGGGAAGATTAAAACATTTATACAGTTTCTATTGGAATCCGATCTTCCTCAGACCCTATAGGGTTTGCTTTCATGATTACCCATGCCATTTCCTTTTCTAATCCTCTGGCACTTCTGGATGAGAAAATAAATCGGTTGTGCCCTTTTCTTTTATAATGTAAGCAGGTTTTGTAAATACATGAAAGGATATGCTTACAATTCTTATGATTGTTTGTTGAGGCATGAAAGTGGGAATTATATGATAATCCCAAATCCTTTTTGAAAAGACATTTCTTTTTAATCTCTAAGGATTTATTATGATTATTCTTCTCATTTATAACTTTGAGTGTAGCTCTAGAATAATCATCCACTTCTTCTTCTAAGTAGATAATTTTTAAGATCTTCTTAATCTTTCTCTTTTCTAAGATGGCATAATAATCTTTTATTTTTCCTACATGCTTTGCCATGCTTTTATTTTCCTTTTTTCAAAATGAATTTCTACTTAGATAACTTTGCTAGAAATTTATTCATTTTCAATAAAGTTTTATCTAGCTTTTCATACGAGGGCATGCTTTCATTCATCACTTCAGCACATGATTCATTATAAGTTATATCATAGTTGTTATATGAATCATTGCATGTAGTAATATCATAAGAAACAACAGATGATTCATCATAAGTTATATCACAATATTTTTCATATGAATCATCACATGCATTATCAACAGAACTGTCATTATTTTCAATAGATGATTCAACATAAGACACATTACAACATTCAGAACAAGAATCATCAATAGAGGCAGAGATAGAATCATATACCTCTTGTTCTGTTAATGCACTAACCTCATCATTTACCACTTCCTGAGTGGTGGTTTCATTCTCCCAGGATTCTTCATATTTTCTTTCAAGTTCATCCTAGAGTTCCTGTGCATTTCTACATGCCATGATCTCAAGAAGGATGTTAGAATCTAAAGCAAAATATAATAATTCCATGGCATATGAATTTGCATGCATCAGATTAATATCATTTTCTACAGGCATACAAATTCCCTTAACAACCACCTACCAGACCCTCCAATTCATAGATTTTACAAATATGCTCATTCAAATTTTCCAATGGGTGTAATTTACACCACAAAACAAAGGAGGGCAAGTAGGTGACTGTCCCTCGCCGAATGGGGATACACCAATATGAGCCATCTTGATCTTTTAGCAAAAACATTTAAGTCAATGCTATGAGGCTCTGATACCAAATGTTAGGTTTGGTGTATTCCCAAGAGAGGGAGGGAGGGGGGGGGGAGTGAATTGAAATTTTAAAACTTATTACTAGGTTAAACCAGATGTTAGCAGAATATCACAACCTAGGATCTTTCTATGCAATCCCAAATGCGCAGATAAATAGAATATGCGAAAATTTAAATCATGCGCATCATTCACACTATAACATATACATTGGGTAAATATAAAGTGTGAAAATATAAACAGGCACACGATATGTTGTCGGGGTTTGGCCAACTATGCCTACGTCCCCGCCTCCAGCTCACAAGCCCAATGATTCTACTCAAGCTCACTTAACGGGTGGAGCGGCATCGATTACAACCAGGTCAATTAACACAGGGCTAACCCCAACCTTTACAAATTCTCTTTGCGGGGCAAAGAAGGCCCTAACAATCCTTACGGGCCGGATTACTGCCCCCTCAGGCCACGCTTGGAATACAAACGAATGATATGAAAATTTACGTACAAACAGATGCTTCTTGCACAAGCAGATATGTACCGATTCAGCACAAATTAATCGATGCACATCAATATGTATGAACTATAAGCTCTGTGCAATGTGTTCAACTACACTCTTAACACATGTCAATATACAATAACCACAAAGAGTATACAATTAATCTATCTTTAAAACCGAGTGTCAATATTGATCAATCATAGAAAAGGTTTCAAAGATTTGCAACAAGAGTGTTCAAAATATCTCATAAATGATTTTCTCAAAAATATAGCTCAAGATACTTGAAAAATTTGCTTTAGAAAAACTATATTTGCACAATAAAAAACACAAGCCAAGTGAGTATCGCAATGGTGGTGCAAAGACCCACTAGCTACAAGGTTTTCCTATACAAAGAATATTAGTTAAACCGGGGGAAAAATCTTAGCTAAAACTCTCCAATAAAATCATCAATCAATTCATATTCAATGATAGTTTTGAGCAAGAGTAGCTAATCAAGATCACACCCTAACACTCTTTGGAAACAAGGTTTGTCAAGGGAATCACAAAGAAAGAGTGTATTTAGCTTGGTATGTGAAATATGAGCACTCAAATGTTTGGAGGATTTTAAAGATAATCTAGGTGCTAATCCTTTCTTAATTCTGCTAATGTGCTTGTATATATATAGGCATAGGAAAAATTATGACCATTGAGGACTCAATGGGTATTATTAGATTTGTTTTAAAACCAATTAAGAAAATTAACCCAATTTACCCCATTTAAAAATCAGTAAAAAATATTTTAACCCGACTAGGTTCGAGTGGCTGGACCGTGGTTCGGTCGCCCGAATAGACACAATAAATAAAGGTCTTTAAATAGGTTCGGCAGGCCGAGTTTCAATTTGGTGGCCCGAAATAGAATCAGAAACATTTCTTCGTAAATTTGGGTGCCCTTTCATAGGTTTAGTAGCCTGAATTCGTGTGTTCAGTCGCCCGGGGCTCAGTTTGAACTAAACAGTTCAATAGCCCGAGTTGGTAGAATGTCCCTTTCAGATGGTTCGGGTGCCGGAGGGCAGTATGCATAAATATGTTCTGTCGCCTGAGAGCCTATGTCAACTGTTGACTGCTCAATAGTTCAGGCGCCCGAGGAATTTTGAACTCCTGGGGTTCGGTCGCCCGAGCTCTCTCAAAATCTTCAATAATATTCCATTTAATTCATTTTTAACACTTGTGATTGTCAATGATATTTTTGCATGAGTGTTGGAGACCTAAGGTCTTACTAGGGTCTTTTCTAAGGCCGTTTTGAGATAGTCCCAAAAATTTGGCATCGGTCGACCGAAGGGTGCCCTAAGGTCATTTGGTCCCTATGGTCAATCTATGACACTTCTGAGCTTATAATCCTACATGTATGATATGCATTAATATTACATACGTTTTCCTCTATTTACTATTACAGACCCAAATAGAGCAATTATTAATAACAACAAAAGAAGTCTTCGGGGTCTTTAGACTTTGAGTCTTCATGTGTCATTAGTTGATCTGCTAATTATATATCTACACACAAGCTCAAAAGTCATCAAATACCAAGAGTATTTGTCATTATCAAAATCGGGTATCAACTATAAGGTCAACATATTATAATAAAATAAATTGGAAAAAAATGACTTTTTTGCTGGAGAAGGAGAAAATCGACGATGGTTTTCTGAAGGGGGAAGAAAACTGGCGACGGTTTTTGATATCTTCTGCGGGACGGTAACTGGTAAACAGTAAAATCTGAGCCAGTTAAATAAAAGACCGGCGATGGTTTTCTGAGAGTCAAAGAAAATTAGCGATGGTTTTTGTTAGTAGCGCTGAACATGTAAAAGAACCGAGAGCCTTTTGAAAATTAAAAACAAATATCTCTTCTCTCTCTTATGCAAACCCACGAACCTCCACTCATCTACCTTCGATTCTGGTCCCGTTAAGCTTTGTTTTGATGGTCAGGAACCACCATAAGGTTCCTAGGAAGATTCTCTACAACCGTGGCAGAGCAGAATTTCGGTTTGGGGTTCCGGCTCACCATCCCAAAATTGAGGTAAGGGTGTTAAATATTAGTTCTATGGTTTAGTTGGAGTATTTAGAGCCTAGGAAATACTGAATGATAAATATTCTGGTGATTGAATTGATTAATTTGGGAAAAATATAATTTCAGGGATTTGAGTTTCGAGCGCTACAAGGGCATAGATTTTGTGCTTTAGCAAGCTTCTCAGGAAACAAGTAAGGGAATAGATTAAGTCATATTTTTCAGAAAATTTAATGTTTATTATAATTCAGTATATGTTTCAGAAATGATATGTATGATATAATTAGTTTTGGGAAATACTAATGTTGAATTGAGTAAAACATGATTCTATATCTAATAATATTTTATCAGTAAATATGTTTTCCAAGCTAGATAATATTACGTAGAATTACTCACTTGTGTGGTGTGAATTGAATGTATTAACAGTATATCAAAATATGTTTATATTTCATGAACAAAAATGATTTTACAGTAATTTTAGAAAAATGATAATTAGTACAGAATTTAAGATATTTCTAGTATGCTAAGATATGTTAGTTGGTACAGATGTTGAGATATGATAGCTGGCGCAGATTCCGTGATATGATAGCCAGTGCAGATGCTGTGATCAGTATTATTATGATGTTATGATTTAGAAATTTTGAAATAACAGTTTTATTCAGAAATGTGTAAAAGTCATATTCTATTTCAAGAATATGAAAATGCTATTTATGCAATATATAGTATCAGAACCCGGATGGTTACTTATGTTAAGAGCATGGTATCGTAGCTAGCTAGTAAGATCGATGTAGTAGGTATACCCACTGAGTGCCAACCCTAGTGGTTTTGACGATGAGTAGGTTGGGTGGACCAAATTGGCTATAGCCGACAGTGCAACAACACTAGTAAGGAAGTGTGCGTCAGTGACCGATTAGCCCAAAAGTGTGTTGGCATAATAGGATACCCACTGTGTCACAAACCCGCTGGAAGTGTGACGGTGTAGTAGTATAAGCAAGCCAGATTGGGTGGGCAATCGTGCATAGTATGTTATGTTTGACTTAACTTGGTAGGCTAGCCAAGTTAGGTCCATCCTTCAGGCTGCACAACCCAAACCATGAGGCATGGATTTATGATACACAGACATCCAGAGTATAATTTTTGTATTACACCAATTTAATAGACAATTTAAATGTTATGTAAATTTATTATGATTATGTTTATAAGTATAGATTTCCATGTATTATCAGCTATAGCTTAAGTTATACTACAATTAAATTATTTGCAGTATATGTTTATAATATGACAAACTCATATTGCCACACACTGATATTAGTCTATTTCCCTTACTGAGAGGCGTCTCACCCTAGCATTACAAATATTTCAGGAAATCCCAACAGAAGAGTGGAGCGAGCTCTGTGACTGAGGACTTTGTTGGTTTTACCTAGTGGCAGGGTAAGTAGATGAGTTGGGGACATGATGGATTTTGGGGTTTATATGTTTATATGTAGAAATAGTGAAACTCTTGTTATTGTATATATGTAAAGTGTATTTTAGTTTCACTGCTTAGGTGATATGTATATATAAATAGGTGGTTCGGGTTGACTTTGATTATATATCATGGTATCAGAGTATTATCAAAGTAATATATTTTATGTAAAAAAAATGGTTCTAAAATCAGTGCGTTACATTTTTGGTATCAGAGCCTAGGTTGCTAGGTGCTATAGAATTTAGTGTGAATTACGGCATTATCCCAAGAGGGGGGGGGGGTGAATTGGGTAATTTCAAAAATTAAGTCCTTTTAGTTCCAATTTTGAAAACTATCAATTACGAACTTGCAATTTACTTAATACCTAGCTTAATATTTCACAATTAATCAATTTAGTGTGTGTCCTTATCAAGCATATAATTTTACCAAATTACAAACAAACTTATCAAATGCTTAACTCAAACACAATAAATAGATAATTTAAATGCAGGCTAAAATTAAAAGAGTTAAGGGAAAAGAGAAGACAAATATGATTTTTACGAGGTTCGACCTACCCCAGCCTACGTCCTCGCTTGAGCAACCCACTCAAGGATTCAACTAAAAAATCCGGCTCCTTTAACTAGGACGGAGCTTCCTTTACAACCTGCTGCTTACAAGAGGCGTAACTTCCTCCTCAATCGCAATTCACAACCCGAACCGTGTATACAGAATAAAAATTACAATTTCTGCAACGACTCAAAATGCTTCCAACCAAGCTAGTGAGTACAAGATAAATCCTAGTACATAATCATATGATAAATGGTTGAAACTCAGCATGTATGTAATAATATGATCTTTATAAGAAGAATGATATGCTTCACAAATCTACCTTTTTATCAATATCTTCCAAATATAATTTTTATAAAAAAAATGCTTTGGAGAACTTAGGGTTTGATTTCAAATCACTTTATGCAAGAATACCAAAATAAGATCCTAAATAAAAACTTGAATATTATGCAGATCTAAGTTCTTACTATCAATTAACTCATAAGATTAAATTTTTGAATTAAAAATATGACTTTGAATATTTCAAAGATTTAAACAATATTTTTCAAATACTTTTTGCACCAATAAGATAGATCTATTTGGATAAAAATATAACTTTGAATATCACAAGGATTCAATTTTTCGAATACTATTCCCAAAAGATTTTTTCAAATAAATAACTATGGGAAAATAAGTTTCTTACTCCCAAAAAGATTTGTCAATAAATGAATAATGGAAAAGATGACCGACTAATAAAAAATTGAAAGGTCAATAAAATATTTTTCCAAACCTCAAGATTAAACTAGATTTAGCAGAAGTTGTGCATGTATTTGTTTGGATCTTGAATATGCTAATGCCCGGACAAATGTGACTTCTTTGGAGTGCAGGCAATGATTCTTAGCAATTCATTCAAAGCTTCCCAAAGGTATACCAAAGATTGATGCAATAAGCTTAAAGTTCTCAAGAGATCGACAAAAAGTGGTGCTCTACGGTTTAGAGATTTTTTTTTATAAGTGTTCTCAACCTTAGATTAAATCCTAGCCATTGGATCATTTAAAGGTAAGAGTTTTATTTGTGTCCTTGCTAAAACGTTAATGAGCGTCCTGACCTTCGTTGATGAATGGGTAAGTTCATCGATGAGTGCATAACACTCGCTCGTCGACAAGGCCATGAGTTTGTCAATGAGAGCACTGTCTAAACCTTTTGGGCTCTTGGTATTTGTTCGTCGATGAGACAATACTGTTCATCATCGAGTGGCTTTCATACGTTCATCAATGCGGCCATTGGGTTCGTCGACAAGGCCTCTAAAATTTGCCTCAAAAAATTTCTTTCAACTTAGAACTAATGTAAATGTATTTTTCTTAAAATGCATTAGTCCTAAGGACTATCTAGGGTATATTTGAGTTTCGAGTTATATCATATGACATATGTAAATACATTCAATTCTAAATACCCATTCCATTGAAGATCTTGAACTTGAAGCTTGCTTCATCATCCTTTCATCCCTCTAGTTCCATGAATTGTGCCAATTGATATGTAATTTAGGTTCCTCGTGGCTTCTATACAAGTTCATTGTCCATGCATTCTAAATCAAGATCTTGTTCACAAACTCAATCGTAAAGGTCAAATACCAAGTGATTTGTCATTATCAAAATAGAATTGGAGTCATAGAGTCATCAATCTCCCCCGTTTTGAGGATGATAAATACACGAGAAAAAATGGGTTACGCCTAACAAGGCTCCCCCCTAAGATAATGCTTAATTTAGAATTCAGCAATATAGGTTACACACAATAAAGTTCATACACATTGTAGAATATGCAATATCTTTGCTAGTATATATGTCTGTACTATACTCTTCTCCCCCTTTATTTAAAAGGGAAAAAGAATTGCTTACTTTTCCCTCTTTTTGATAAAAGAAAAATCATAATTTTTTTCTTACAAAATTCTCTCAAAATTCATTTTATCATTTTTGCTTTGATTTCTCCCTATTTTTGACATTAACAAAAAGGTATATATAAAATTGTGCTGGCAAAAATATATCTCATCTTTGCGAAAATGCATCATTTATATTTCAAAATTGTGCTGCGAAATATATCTCCCTGTGTTATTCAATTTACTTCTCCCCCTTGCTAATGTATATCTACGTTGTTGAACTAAATTTTAATGTCAACATATACAGTGTGTCAATATACATATATATGGATAAGCAAATCAGTCATTAAAGTTCAAAGGTTTATGCATGTAAGCATCAACATGTGTCATGTATCCATAAAAAATAAATAAATTAACATGCAATCACCATGTTTTGAGTTTAATTCCAAATGTGAGACAAATTTGCCAAATATGAAGTGTTTAACCAAATATTAATATTAATATAAGTTGCTCCCTCTTAATTATGTAGTCTAATGTAATTATAGGCAACTTCTCGACTATGCATCAGACTAAATTCACATCTAATTTAGACAAACCTATCCTCCATTAGGGGTTTCGTGAATATGTCTACCCATTGTTCATCTGTGCAAACAAACTCAAGTCTCACATCTCCTTTTTACACATGATTAAGAAGAAAATGATGCCTAATTTCTATATGTTTAGTTCATGAATGTGATATAGGATTATTTGAGATGTTTATTGCACTCATATTGTCGCATCTTATAGGAATTGTGTCATAGTGTAATCCAAAATCTGTAAGTTGTAGTTTCATATACAGCGTTTGAGCACAATAACTTCTTGCCGCTTTATATTCTGCCTCAGCTGTTGAAAGAGCAACTGAATTTTGCTTTTGAAAACCAAGATACTAACAAATGTCCTAGGAAATGACATGTTCCACTCGTACTTTTTCTATCCACTTTACTACTGGAAATATCAGCATCCGAATAGCTAATAATCTCAAAGGAGGTATACTAAGGATACCAATCGAAGTTCAATGGTTCCAATCAGGTATCTAAGTATTCTTTTGACAACTAATAGATGGGACTCTTAAGGTGCAGCCTAAAATATTGCACATAAACATATGTTAAACATTATGTTAGGCCTACTGGCAGCCAGATATAGTAAACTGCCAATCATCCCTTGATAGAGCTTGACATCTACTGGTATACCTTATTCGTCTTTGCCTAATTTCAAAGAAGAGCTCATAGGTGTTCCTAAAATTTTACCATCTTCCATATTAAACATTTTGAGCAAGTCTCTAATATATTTCGATTGATTTATAAAGATTCCATGTTTTTCTTATTTGATCTGAAGTCCTAAGAAGAAGTTAAGTTCTCCCATCATGCTCATCTCAAATTCGTTTTGCATACACTTTGCAAAATCATTGCACAACTCTTAATTTGTTGCTCCAAATATGATATCATCTACGTATACTTGTACTAGGAGAAAATTTTCTTTTTTAGCTTCTATGAAGAGTGTTGTATCAATCTTTCCTCTAGTAAATCCATTTTCTAGTAGAAAATCACTTAGCCTTTCATACCAAGCTCTAGGAGCTTGCTTTAGACAATACAAGGCTTTAGTTAATCTATAAATGTGATTTGGATGGTGACGGTTTTTGAATCTCGGGGTTGTTCTACATATACTTCTTCACTTATGTAGCCATTTAAAAATGCACTTTTGACATCCATTTGATACAACTTGAAATCCTTAAAAACAACATAAGCTAACAGCATTTGAATGGCTTCCATTCTAGCTACAGGTGCGAAGGTTTCCTCAAAATTTATTCCTTCTTCCTAGTTATATCCCTTAGTTACTAGTCTTGCTTTATTTCTAACAACTATTCCATGTTCATCTTTCTTGTTCTTATACATCTTTTTTGTTCCAATAATTGTCTTATCCTCAGGTTTAGGAACTAATGTCCATACTTTATTTCTCTCAAACTGATTTAATTCTTCTTGCATAGATATTATCCATGATTCATCCTCAATTGCTTCACTCACATTTTTAGGTTCTTGTTGTGATAAGAAAGCAAAATGACTAATCATATTTCTAAGTGAGGATCGTGTAGTTATTCCACGTGATGGTTCTCCTATAATTTGATCTGTAGGATGATTCTTTATGTACTTCCATTCTCTAGGTGGTTCATTAATCTCTTTTTCTACTTGAATATCTTCAGTGGATGTTTCCTTAACTTCAGTGTTCTTATCTGAATTATCTTCAATAGATAATTTTTCAAATTCCTCATTAGTCTCAAGTTCATCCTCTTCAGCCTTTTGAGCAAATGGATTGGATTCATCAAATACAATGTAAATGGATTCTACAATGGTTAAGGTTCATTTATTATATACCCTATAGGCTTTACTATCTAAGGCATATCCTAGAAAAATACCTTCGTCAGATTTCACATCAAATTTTCCTAAATGTTCATTGTCTCTAAGTACAAAACATTTGCAACCAAAGACATGGAAATATGAGATGTTTGGTTTATGACCATTCCATAATTCATATGGAGTCTTATTTAGAGATGGTCTAATCAAGACTCTATTTAGAACATAACAAGTAGTCTTTACTGCCTCACCCAGAAATACTTAGGTAGTTTATATTCGTTAAGCATAGTTCTGGCCATTTCTTGTTTAGACCTATTCTTTCTTTCAACAATACCATTCTGTTGTGGTGTTCTAGGAGCTGAAAAATTATAAGATATTCCTAATGAATCACAGTATTCTTCCATACCTTGATTTTTAAATTCTCTACCCCTATCACTTCGGATTTTAGTGATAGTGTATCCCTTTTCATTTTGAATTTTCTTGCATAGCTTAATAAATTGTTCACATGCTTCATCTTTGTGACCTAAGAATAATACCCATGTAAATCTAGAATAATCATCAACAATAACAAATGCGTATGATTTTCTTCCTAAACTTTGAATTGGGTTTAGACCAAATAAATCTAAGTGTAACATTTGAAGTGGTCTAGTAGTAGAAATTACTTTCTTCTTCTTAAAACTGGATCTTGCTTGTTTTCCTAATTGACATGCATAACAAATTTTATCTTTCACGAATTTTGTCTTAGGCAATCCCTTAACTAAGTCTCCCTTAATTAGTTTAGATATTAAGTCCATATTTGTGTGTCCTAATCTCCTATGGCAAATCCAACTAATTTCATTCATAGCAGAGAAGCATGTCACACTTTGAAAAGTGAACTTATCAAAACTAGTGGTATATACATTTTCATGATGCTTAACAGTGAATAATATTTTATTATCACTTTTATATTCAGCAATGCACTTGTCATGTTCAAAAGATGCTTTATAACCTTTATCACATAGTTGACTTATACTTAATAAGTTATGTTTTAAACCATAAACCAGTAAAACATCATCTATAATAAGTGATGGATCGTTACCAAATTTACCAACACCCATGATCTTCCCTTTTGCATTGTCCCCAAAAGTGACAAATCCTTTATCCTTTGGTGTGATGGATGCGAATTTAGCTTTATCCCTAGTCATATGACGTGAACATCCACTGTCCATATACCATCTATCTTTCGAGGAGGATGATCTCAAGCACACTTGCAATAGTCATTTAAGTAATTGTTTTTGGTACCCATTTTTTCTTGGGTCCACGGGGGTTAGTGCTTGAATCTCCTTTAAGTCTGCATACCTTTTTCATCTTAACATCTCTGTTTCTTAAAAGGAAAATCAAATTTTATATGATCCATCTTTTACATTTAAAAGCATGTGGTATATTTATAAGAGTCTTTTGATGGAGCATAAGTTTTGATTCTCTTACAAAATAACCCATGTAAAGATGTTTTTGTTTCAAATTTTCCTTTCCATTAAAACCAAATCATTCTTTATCTAAGGAATTTCTTTGTGTCCCAAGAAGTCTTTCAAAGTTACTGTGGCCCTCTGTGAATATAAGAATAATTTTAGAATTGTCTTTCAAATTTCTTTCCAATTCTTCAATTTCTAAATCCTTTTCTTTTATCACAGATGCATGAGACATTCAGTTTTTCAAAACATTTTGAGAGTTCTTTTACTTTACATTTCAAATCAGAAAATTTCTTAGTTTTCTTCTCAAGCATTTTAAGAGTGTACAAATATTCTTGTTGCAATTCATTATAAGAAAGCATGCTATTTTTGGTTTCAGAATCATTGGAATAATAAGAAGATATTGAGAAAGATGATTGTACCTCAAGATCATCATATCGATTAGACACAGATTGACTACTACGTCATCACTGGACTAAGTTTCTGAACTGCTTGTGTTGTGCGTGTCCTAACCGACTTTTAGAGCCTCTTTATTTTTCTTAGAAGCTTTCATTAGTTTAGGACATTTAGGCTTGATGTGTCCAACCTCTCTGCAATTGTAGCAAGTTGGCGGATCTTCCTTCTGTCTCTTCTTGCTAGACTCTCCTCTTTTTGATTTCGAGTTTCGTAATTTTCTATTAAACTTCTAATTCTTCATTAGGAACTTTCCGAACTTCCTTGTTAGCAAAGCCATGTCATCTTCTAATTTTGAGTCACTTCCTTCACTATAGCTGCTAGACGATGTAACTCTCTTTGCTTTATTCTGCTCATTTATCCCTAGCTCATAAGTGATGAGCGATCCGATTAGTTGATCAACTGACATCCCCTTCAGATTCCTTCCTTCAGCTATAGTAGTAGCTTTAGCTTCCCATACTGGCAGTAGTCCCCTAAGATTTTCCTGATTAACTCATAAGTAGGCTAAGATTTACCAAGAGCATTTAAGGAATTCGTGATGTGTGTGAATCTAGTGTACATGGATTGAATAGAATCATTAGCAGTCATCTTAAATGTCTTATATTCACTAGTAAGCATATCTATCCTACTATCTTTTACTTCCTTAGGGCCTTCATATATTACTTCTAATTTTTCTCATATCTATTTAGCAGTTTTACAGGCAATTACCCTATTAAACTCATTAACGTCTAGTGCACAGTATAGGAGGTTTATAGTAGTAGCATTTATTTGAACAAATTTCCAATCATCATCAGTATACTCATCTTTAGTCTTAGGTACATTTACTTTATCAACTACTTTCATAGGCACATGATTTCCTTTAGAAACTATTCTCCACACTTTCCAATCAACATTTAAAAGATATATACTCATTCTTCATTTCCAGTAGGTGTAAAATACACCACAGAAAATTGGTGGTCTAGTGGACGAGTGTTCCTCACCAAATGGGGTTACACCGATGTGTGCCATGTGATCTTTTACAAAAAAAAATGGTTAAGTCTATGTAACCTTACTCTGATATCAAATGTGAATTACAGTGCTATCCCAAGAGAAGGGGGGGAGGGGGTGAATTGGGTATTTTAAAAAATTAAGTCCTTTAAGTTCTTGTTTTGAAAACTATCAATTACGAACTTGCAATTTACTTAATACCTAGCTTAATGTTTCACAATTAATCAATTTAATGTGCGTCCTTATCAAGCATACAATTTCATCAAATTACAAACAAACTTATCAAATTCTTAACTCATACACAATAAACAGATAATTTAAACACAGGCTAAAATTAAATGAGTAAAAGGAAAAGAAAAGACAAACACGATTTTTACGAGGTTTGGCCTACCCCAGCTTATATCCTCTCCTTGAGCAACCCACTCAAGGATTCCACTAAACAAATTGCTCCTTTAACTAGGACAGAGCTTCCCTTACAACCTGCTGCTTACAAGAGGTGTACCTTCCTCCTCAATCTCGGTTCACAGCCCAAACCGTGTATACAAAATAAAGATTACAATTTTTGAAACAACTCAAAATGCTTCTAACCAAGCTAGTGAGTACAAGATAAATCCTAGTACATAATCATATGAGAAATACTTGAAGCTCAGTATGTATGTAATAATATGATCTTTATGAGAAGAATGATATGCTTCACAAATCTATCATTTTATCAATATCTCCCAAAAATAATTTTTATAAATAAATGCTTTGGAGAACTTGCGGTTTGATTTCAAATCACTTTATGCAAGAATACCAAAATAAGATCCTAAAAAAAACTTGAATATTATGTGACTCACTCGAAAAATGAGCAGCTCAGAAGCTATCCCAAGTATAAGAGTTCTGTTGTATAATATTCAACCCAAGGGCTAGATTGTCTCCTTAGGGAATGCGTTTTAATCTCAAGTTTTATGTTTTCCCTATCAAAAAATAAAAGGTTACTGAACTCAGTTCAGATTCGGTTTTTTTCAAGATGGTTGAGATTTCCTTCGACAAATTAAACGAACTTGCGAATTAAAACCCTAATCATTGCATGCACGGATCAGGAAAACACCGGAACACATGTTAACTAAAGACAGTAACTTTAACATGTAATTAAAACACGTAATAATGAAACTTATTCAAACACATACGCAGACGATAAAAGCCGAATCTTTAACAAGAATCAAGAACTCGAACCAAAATCACAATTTAAACACAAACACGAACTTAGCAAAAATTTAACACTTTGACAACTCAAACGATAACAAAACACAATAAAAAAACGAGCTTTAATAAAACTGACCCTAACTAAATCAAGCTTCAATTAAAAATTAAATCTTGAAAAAAACAACTAATTTAATTTCTTAAAAACAAAACACTTTTTTTCTCTTTTATTTTATTTTATTTTATTTTTAATTTTAGAACCAAACCGGACTTAATTTAAAAGATTAACTTAAATCTACCGCTAATTAAAAGAAAATAGATAAATAAATAACCTCAATAATATTTAAATAACTTAAACAATATTCAATAGCTAGAATTTTAAATAAACTTTTAAACTAAACTTTATCACTATTCACTTAACTAAAAGAAATAAAAAAAAGAAAAGGAAAGATGAAAGAGAGAGAGAGAGGGGGGAAGAGAATAACTGATACTAAAATAAAACAAAGAAAATAAAAAATGAAAGAGAGAGAGAGAGAGAGAGAGAGAGAGAGAGAGAGAGAGAGTCGTGTGGTTTTTGGCAGGTGGTTGGTGACTTGGCCGTGGGGCAAAGAAGCTGTGCTGGGTGCTCTTGGGTGGTTTGGCAGCTAGACTGAGATGGAACTGTGGCTGTGTTGCCTAGTGCCTGATTGCAGTAGTTGTGGATGGTGGTGGCTGCTCAGCTGCTATTGTGGAGTGGTGCTCGACTACTGCTGTGGAGAGCCTGAAGCTTTGGGTGTGGCAATAGGTACAGGCAGTGGCTGGAGAGAAGGAGAAACTAGCAGGAGAAGTCTCATGGGCTGGCTGGTATGGCTGGTCCGGCTGGGACAAAGATGACTCGCAGTTGTAGCAGGAAATGTGAGAGATTGAAAGAGAGGGAGACTGAGGGAGATAGGAGAGTAATAAAGGGAGAGGAAGCTAAGGGAGTTATAGAGAGAAGGAGGAAAGGAGAGAAGAGAAACAGAGAAGGAGAGAAACTGAAAAATAGAGAGAATGAGAAGAGAGACTGAAAAAAAAAAAAAAAAACATAGAGGGAGAGAGTGAGGGTGCGCGGGGCACACCGAGAAAAGAAAGAGAAGGAGAGATATAAAGGGAGGGGAAGGCTTGCCCTACAACCCGGATAGCCAACCCGACTCAGCTTGCATGGCGGGGTCACATCAAAGTATTACATTATCTATTTTTTTCTTTATCTTTTTAAAATTTTTCTCTCCGTGAACAAGGTCAATTTTGACCTTCTTGAAGCCCATTTCTCTCAAAGCTCAAAACATAGAAGTTGAATATAATATTCTTATCTTTCTCCAAGATTTTGAATTGCCTCAATCGGAGCTTGGAAAAAAACGTTATACGTGAATTACGAGCTGATGCCGATTTTAGCTCTCGAGAATTTTCCTGCAGTAAAAAAAATGCCAAAATTTCATAAATTACTCAATAAGACTCAGAAATTATAAATAGGGCACCTTGTTAGAATATTGAGAGTAATTAGGCATTTAATTAAAAATATAAGCCCTATTGTCCGGATTAAAACGCCTAACTACAGAGTTTAAGCATGTAAATACACCCCCAACTAACAGTTTTCTAGTCTCTAGAAAATAACGTGATTGATTTCTAGGGCGGTACCCACAACTACAAACTCTAGCGAACATGACATCAATGTACATGCAATCGCAATCATACCGTTTCACATACACGAGTATAACTAAATTTCACACAAGCTTGTTCATATTCAATGCACACAACTCCGAAACACGTCGCTCATGCAAGTTATATTATTATATAACATTTAAGAATAGTACACTCACATGAAGTTAACTGGAGGTACAATTCAGAATTAATGCAGTCATATAAGTTTGAGTATAAACTGGTAAAATTTTGAGGTCTATGTGATGTGTGTGACTCATTACACCTAAGATAATAGTGGACACATACAAAACGATCGCTTTGACTTGGCCTAACTGGTATACCTTAAGAACACTAAAAAGGAATGGGTTCGCTCATCATATGTGAGGAGGAGTGTCGCGATCAAACATCTCACATATTGGAAGGAACAAATGCTAAGTATATGGAGTGGACTGGTCTGAGAAGGATCTAACCTATCTATGAGGTGTCGGGTCCTTCACCCTAACATCTTCTCACCTACTCGCAATATCCAACCGAGACCACCCTAGATCAACTTATTCACAAACTTGACGTGAATACATCTGAGGCATTAAACGGTTGAAGAATCTTCATACTTGGAGAACATGTGTCATGTCCTTAACTTTTTGTGGTATTTTTGTGGAGTAGACATTAGCATTTCATTTCATGTGAACTTCTATTTCTTATTCTTTCTTCAACTCATTCTTCATTTTATGTCTTTTCTTGATCAATTAGGACAGTCATTACACTTCTTTTGTTATCTTCACATCATCAATGGGAATTAAGCTCGAACAGTGGTCATGAACTAAGTCTATCTCTTGGGGTGGCTCAGCCTTCACATCTTGAGTAGGCTACAAGATCTAGGTTTCTATCTCTCCACTAGATGTCACCTCTAGGCTAACAAATCAAAAACAGAGACTAGTGTACAATAAATCATCTAGAAGAAAGGAGCATAAGTTCCATGAACTCTGATTTGATGTTTGTACTCAAAAGGACGATAAATAGCTCAAGAATATCTCACAAGGTGCCATAGTCGTTACGGACGTTCTCTTAGTGCTCACAGGGAACCCTAAGTGCAATGAATCAACTGAATGTGTCTATTCAGCCTCGTGATATGCCATGTAAATACAAGAAATTATATAGCCCGATTAACATGAGTGTACTACCAATCACTTCTTTATGGAGTTACAAAGTCATATAAATAGACACTACGCATAAATGACTCAAGTGTGTAATTCTTAGGTTATATGCAAGTATGTGAAGGGTATAAGTCAGTGTTAATCATTGCATAATTCAATGTAATTCCTCACTACTCTTCCTTTATTTTCTCTTTTTGAAATGTTTTTGTTTTGTTTTTTTTTCAAATTAATATATAAAACCCAACAAGTATACGTGCACAGTGTCACATGCAATTGCTCACCCCCCAAAACTAAAGTGGAGCATTGTCCTCAATGTGAAAGCATAGGGGAAATAGAAAAACTGTGCACGGGAGAAATAGGGTGTACTTGGGTGGAGAAGTAATCGAAAATGAAAACCGAACTACAAGAAAATGTACCTAAAAATTAACTAAAAATAAAATAAGGTAAAGAAAAAGGAAAAGAAGGGAAATAAAACATCACAGTTGTTTGGCGGAGGCTTTGGAGGAATTTCTTCTGGTGGTTCAGGTCTATGAATTGAACTAGCGGGTCTCAAAATTTGATCCGCCGCAATGAATCAATATTCATACCTGCGTGAAAGTCAGCCTCAAATGAATTAATACTCGTCAAAATACCAGAAAATACATGTGCAGATCAACTTTCTTGTTTTAACAAGAAAGGGTCTTTATTCAGCATCTTTTCTAGGAAATTTACTTCTTTACGAACTAGTGTTTGAGAAAAATTTGTTGGAATGGTTACCTTTAGTTCTTTAGAAGCATTAGCATTAAAATTTTTACCTAGTTCCTTGAAAGTTGAACATTCACCATTTTGCATACTTTCCTTATTAGGTGTACCAATCATCTTACCACTGTAGGGAGCTGCTTCAACATTGGGCTCCTTGACCTTTAATTCAGTTGGGAGTGATGGTTCCATGGTTTCCAAATTCTGAGAATGAGGTACCACAGGTTGGTACTCCTTATTAGTATCAGCCTCCTTATTAACTGACTGCTCCACTTCTAGGCCCGTTTCCTTTGATTTTTCTTTGTATTCATATGTTTCAACCATAACTTTCGGTGCCGGGACAACTGGTTGTCCGGCAATGAGTGTCTCAGATTGGAGAACTTTTTTTCCATTTCTTGAAGTGATAGTGAGCTCCGCTGTCTCAAGAGAAATATTCAGTACTTGTTGTTGGTGCTACTAGTATTCTTGAGGACTAGCCTGAGGTTCCACGGGCAATTCCTCTTTTTCTAAGATGTCTAACTATGTGCTTATCGCATTAATGGTGTCCCACAATTCATTTAAGTCTTGAGTATGTTGAGTATACTGATTGATTTGAATTTGCATGAACTGTTGGAGCATATTCGCCATCTGTGTCATGCTATCATCAAGAAGTCTTGACGGTGCACAACTCTGATGGATCTGTTGTGGCTGATATTGAGGTGGAAGGGTGCTTGGGTAGTATGTTGGCTCATATATATCTCCACCACTGATTGTGCGATAGGTTGTACTGTCATGGGTGCCTAATTGTATCGTGTATTCCACCGTGGGACACTTTCACCAAGTATAGGAGTTTTGTCTTGTAATATTTGTCTCAAGGGCTAGATTGTCTCCTAAGGGAATACGTTTTAATCTCAAGTTTTGCATTTTCCCCATCGAAAAATAAAAGGTTACTGAACTCAGTTCATATTCAGTTTTTTTCAAGATGGTTGATATTTCCTTCGACAAATTAAACGAACATGTGAATTAAACCCTAATCCTAGCATGCACTAAACTAAATGGCAAGAACAGAAACCCTACGTCTAATCAGGTTGACATCAGAACATGTGTTAACTAAAGACGGTAACTTTAACATGTAATTAAAACACACAATAATGGAACTCATTCAAACACATACGCAGCGATAAAAACCGAACCTTTAACAAGAATCAAGAACTCGAACCAAAATCACAATTTAAACACAAACACGAACTCAGCAAAAATTTAACACTTAGACAACTTAAATGATAACAAAACACGATAAAAATACGAGCTTTAATAAAACCGACCCTAACTAAATCAAGCTTCAATAAAAAAAATAAATCTTAAAAAAAACAACTAATTTAATTTCTTAACAACAAATAAACTTTTTTTTTCTCTTTTTTTTTTTTTTTTTGTATTTTATTCTTTTTTTTTAAAAAAATTTTGGAACCAAACCGAACTTAATTTAAAAGATTAGCTTAAAGCATACTGTTAATTAAAAGAAAATAAATAAATAAATAACCTCAATAATATTTAAACAACTTAAACAATATTTAGCAGCTAAAATTTTAAATAATCTTTAAAACAAAAATTTATCCCTATTCACTTAACTAACAAAAATAAAACAAAGAAAAGAAAAGATGAAAAAAAGAGAAAGAGGGGAAGAGAATAACTGATACTAAAATAAAACAAAGAAAAAAAAAATGGAAAAGAGAGAGAGAGAGAGAGAGAGAGAGAGAGAGAGAGAGAGAGAGAGAGAGAGTCGTGTTGTTTCTTGTAGGTGGTTGGTAACTTGGCTGTGGGGCAGAGGAGCTATGCTGGGCGCTCTCGGGTGGTTTGGCAGCCAGACTGAGGTGGAACTATGGTTATGTTGCCTGGTGCTCGGCTGCAGCAGCTGTGGATGGTGGTGGTTGCTTGGCTGCTGTTGTTGAGTGGTGCTCGACTGCTGCTGTTGAGAGCCTGGAGCTTCAGGTGTGGCAACAGGTATAGGCAACGGTTGGAGAGAAGGAGAAACCAGTACGAGAAGTCTCTTGGGCTGGCTAGTACGGCAGGTCCAACTGGGACAGAGATGACTTGCAGTTGCAGCAGGAAATGTGAGGGAATGAAAGAGAGGGAGACTAAGGGAGAGAGGAGAGTAAGAAAGGGAGAGGAAGCCAAGGGAGTTAGAGAGAGAGAAGGAGAAAAGGAGAGAAGAGAAACAGAGAAGGAGAGAAACTGAAAAACAGAGAGAAAAAGAGAATGAGAAGAGAGACTGAAAAGAAAAATATAGAGGGAAAGAGTGAGGGTGCGCGTGGCACACTGAAAAAATAAAGAGAAGGAGAGATATAAAAGGAGGGGGAGGCTTGCCCTACAAGCCGAATAGCCAACTCGACCCGGCCTGCATGGCTATGTCACATCAAAGTATTACATTGTCTATTTTTTTTTTTTTTTTCATTATTCTCTCTGCAAACAAGGTTGATTTTGACCTTCTTGGAGCCTGTTTCTCTCAAAGCTCAAAACACGGAAGTTGTAGATAATATTCTCAAATTTCTCCATAATTTTGAGTTGTCTCAATCGGAGCTCGGACGTAAACTTTATGCGCGAATTACAAACTGTTGCCGATTTTAGCTCTCGAGAATTTTCATATGATAAAAAAATGCAAAATATTCATAAATTACTTAATAAGACTCAGAAATTATAAATAGGGCA
Organism: Malania oleifera; assembly: GCF_029873635.1. Classification (NCBI taxonomy): domain Eukaryota; kingdom Viridiplantae; phylum Streptophyta; class Magnoliopsida; order Santalales; family Ximeniaceae; genus Malania; species Malania oleifera. The sequence continues at coordinate 62,180,014 of NC_080425.1, forward strand.
CTTTGTTAGAATATTAAGAGTAATTAGGCATTTAATTAAAAATATAAGCCCTAATACTAGGATTAAAACGCCTAATTACACAGTTTAAGCTTATAATCATTATGCAGATCTAAGTTCTTACTATCAAATAACTCATAAGATTAAATATTTGAATAAAAAAGATGAATTTGAATATGTCAAAGATTTAAACAATATTTTTCAAATACTTTTTGCACCAATAAGATAGATCTCTTTGGATAAAAATATAACTTTGATTATCACAAAGATTCAAACTTTAGAATACTATTCCTAAAAGATTTTTTTCAAATAAATAACTATGGGAAAATAAGTTTCTTGCTCCCAAAAAGATATTTCAATAAATGAATAATGGAAAAGATGACCGACTAATAAAAAATTGGAAGGTCAATAAAATATTTTTCCAAACCTCAAGATTAAACTAGATTTAGCAGAAGTTGTGCGTGTATTTGTTTGGATCTTGAATATGCTAATGCCCAGAGAAATGTGACTTCTTTGGAGTGCAGGCAATGATTCCTAGCAATTCGTTCAAAGCTTCCCAAAGGTATGCTAAAGATTGATGCAATAAACTCAAAGTTCTCAAGAGATCAGCAAAAAGTGGTGCTCTAGGGTTTAGATATTTTTTTTAATAAGTGTTCTCAGCCCTAGATTAAATCTTGGCCATTGGATCATTTAAAAATAAGAGTTTTAGTCCGTTTCTGTGCTGAAACGTGAATCAGCGCCCCAACCTTCGTCGACGAATGGGTAAGTTCATCCACGAGTGTATAACACTCATTCATCGACAAGACCATGAGTTCGTCAACGAGAGCACTGTCTGAACTTTTTGGGCTCTTGGTATTTGGTCGTTGACAAGACAACACTATTCATTGTTGAGTGGCCTTCATACGTTTGTCGATGAGGCCTCTAAAATTTGACTCAAACAATTTCTTCCAACTTAGAACTAATGTAAATGTATTTTTCATAAAATGCATGAGTCCTAAGGCCTGTCTAGGGTATATTTGAGCTTCAAGTTATATTATATGACATATGTAAATACATTCAATTCTAAATAGCCATTCCATTGAAGATCTTAAACTTGAAGCTTGCTTCATCATCCTTTCGTCCCTCTAGTTCCATGGATTACACCAAGTGATATGTACTTTAGCTTCCTCATGGCTTCCATACAAGTTCACCATTCATGCATTCTAAATCATGATTGAAGCCTAAGGTGTAGTCCCAAGAGGGGGGGGGGGTGAATTGGCTTATTTAAAAAGTTTTCCTTAGAGTCTTTTTAAAAGTTCTTTACTTTTTACAATCCTTTAAAGATTTCTTTTGTTCTTATTGATTAGGCAATCCACACAAGTACTTACTTCTTCTATTCAATCTTCAAACACAACATACACAACCAATTCAAAGAAAACAAATACCATACAAGTAATTAATATTAGCTTTGCAATATTCAACAACCCTGTATATGAATGTGCAAGTCTTGTAGTTTGCTCTTGAACTAAAACTTAAAAATATCATTGAAACTCTTTTTCAAGATCAAAATTTAAATAGACCTTTAGTTAATAGGTTTTGAGTTGTTAACCAATCAATGTACTCCCTTATGGTTTCTGTAAAATATCGATTAACCAACGTACTCCCTTTCAGTTTCTGCAAGCCCAAGAACAAATTAGGCATAGGTTTATTTAATTTCCAATGTGTGTTATTTTTATAATTGAAAGAATTATAACATTTACGCTCTTTGCTGAAATTTAAAAGAGAGTAAGAGAAAAAGAGTGACACCACAACCTTTACGAGATTCAACTTACCCCAGCCTACATCATCGCCTTAGGTCAACCACCTAATGATTTCACTATACCTTGTTCCTTCCGAGTGGAACAAAATCCTTACAATAATCACACTCTTTTTTAGGAAGAGAAACCTCTCCAAGAAACAACCTATGCTTGGTCCAACGATCCAACAATGCCTTGAACGATCAAAGATCAAGTAGAAAGAAATGGATATATGTACAAAAACACTCTCAAAACACAGGGCAAGTTGTACAAGTTATATTCCAAATCGTACTTTAAAACCAAAACTAAACAGAAAATGTGAAACTTAAGGTTTAGAAGTCACCAATGGTTCTTAAATAGATGCAACTCAGAACCAAACCCTTGTTTTTCAATCTAGCAATTTTGTAGAGTTTTCCCCCAGCAAAAAGATGTGAGCAAGAAAAATCTTTAGGAGAATTTTTGCATAGAGATCGTGTATTGCTTGCTTGTATATCGCTTGTGTGCTTGTGTTCTCGTATTTTTTTCATTGAACAAAAGAGGTATTTATAGACATTTTTGAAGAAACGTTGCCTCATTTAATACATATCGTTTAGGAAATTTTTAAAAAAATATTAACTCAGAGAATCAATTTTGAAAATTCCTCGCACATTTGAAATTTGAAATTCCCCACAGAGTTAGTCGGCTGACACCATTCTAACTTTTCAAAATTAATTATCTTAAATTGTTAGTCGGTTGAGAGAATCACGTTCAAAATAATCAGTCGGTTGGGCAATGTCAGTCGGCTGGGCATTTTCAGTTCATTTGAGTCAGTCGGCTAGATAGTTAACTTTACTGAAAGTTTCTTATTAGTTGGCTGATTGAACCACATTCAAAACTGGTCAGTCAGTTGGGTATTGTCAGTTGGCTGGGTATGTTTAGTTCAACGAGTTAGTCGGCTGGGCAAACCTCTTTTTCAAATATTTTCCATTTTTTGATTTCTTTAAAAATCTAGTTTAATTGAAAAACTTAATTGGCACTTTTCAAAAACATTTTCAGGAGTGTTTCAAGTGCTGGTCTCTAAGTCTTTGTATCTTAAGGTGCTTCACATATCTAAGTAGTAATGACTTTGAAATACTTACAACTATCCTTCTAAGCATGGTCTCCTTAATCACTAAGTCTTGCAGCCTCTTGAGGTTCACTTTTGACTTCAAGATCTACTTGACCTTTAAGCTCTTCATTTTTTGTTCATTGCTTCAATATACTAAGAAGTTTCACTCGATTGACATTGATCTCCAGCTTACTTCCATGATTAACCATGAGTGTCCTTTTACTTAGACTTGAAATAAAACCACTCAACAACACATGTTAAAGCAACCTTCATTTTGTTATCATCAAAAAAAGATTAAAAGCCTAGTTAGATCAACAATGATTCTATTCACAAACTCAATACCAAGTGATTTGTCATTATCAAAATAGGATTGGACTCGTAGAGTCAACATTTAGTATGTAGCGGAAACAATACCAGAGTTTAGGAATAGATCAAGAATTTAGTAAGTCAATGCTGGGGAAATTAAGATGATTAGTTAGGATTTTGTTCCATGATTGGGAATCAGGATTTCCGTAGTGGTTTTTGTGTTTTTCCTGGGGTGACAATTTCAGGAAAGTCATAGGAAACTATTGTTGGGTTGTGTTTCTCAATTTCTGGACTGAATTATAAATTGAGAATAAGGACATTGGGATAATTAATGATATGAGATTTCAATTAGATAAATATGTTAGCTTAGCTATGTTATGCATATAGGGTCCTCAGACTACGTTTATCTTCTTTTTAGGATGGACCTTGGGGGTAGTAGTGCTCACGCCAGCGGTGATGATGGAGTAGGCCCCTTTGGCATAAATGGTGGTGATTCAAAAGTGGTTTTTCGTAGTGTAACTCAACAGGTTATGGTTGAGATTGCACGAAACTCGAGAGAGCAGGGAGGACCAACAACAAATCAGGGCTATACAATAGAGAAGTTTGCTAAAATGAACCCTCCGAAGTTTTCAAGAGGAACTGATCCTATAGCGGAAAAAAATGGGTGCAGGAGATTGAGAAAATACTAATAGTACTTCACTGCACCAATGAACAAAAGGTCCCATATGTTACGTATAAGTTGATGAGTGCGGCTAAAAGATGGTGGACAATCATGGGACTGTTTGAGGAATAGAGACCCATACTAGTGGTCATGTCATGGAACCGATTCAAGGAGATGTTCTTTGATCATTATTCTCCTCCCATTATTCGAGAAGCTAAGATAGATGAATTTCTGAATCTGAGACAAAGGCATCTGACAGTGCAGCAATATGCAGCGAAATTTATCGAGCTGTCATGCTTGGTTCCCTACATCGTTTCGGATGAGGTGAAGAAAGGAAGAATGTTTGAGAGGGGTTTGAGGCATGACATCCATAGACAGGTGGTGGTCCTAAAGGTGCAGGATTGCTTCGAGTTGGTGGATAAGGCTACAGTAGCAGAGGAAAGCATCTAGAGCGATGTGGGGACGTCGAGTTAGAGGAAGAGGCCCACACCTCTAGGATTCTAAACAAGGTCCAACCAAGGCCCTTGGTGAGGAGATAGATACAGCAGAGCTCAAAGGTAGGATACTAGGAGATGGGAGATCCAGGGCGAGAAGGTGTATCCAGTTTGTCCTACATATGGAAAGAGACACCGGGGAGAATGCCAAGCAGGGAGGAATGTTTACTGCCGATGTGGTAGACTGGGTTATATAGCACAAGACTGTCATATGCAGTATAGTACTGATCCTGCTCCCAGACCATTTGGTGGGAATATCCAGGTACCCAGGGGTGGTGGGCAGCAAAGGAACACAACTCCAGCGAGAGCCTATGCATTAGCGTCGGGAGATGTTGAGGTTGTAGGTGATGTCGTAACAGGTATGGTTATTGCTTTATCATATAAAGTTTTTTTTTATTTGACTCAAGTGCGACCCATTCATTCGTATCATTGGGGTATGTCAAGTCGATTGAAGTTGAGACACAGTTTCTAGATACTGATTTGTTAGTAGCCACGCCAACTGGATCAGTAGTGAGATGTGGTGGGATACTTAAAAACTATCCAGTGGGCATTGTTGAGAGAATATTACGAGCCGATCTTGTAGTATTAGACATGCAAGGATTTGATATGATATTAGGTATGGACTAGCTGGTAGCTAACTACACCAGCATTGATTGCCATCAAATTGAGGTGATCTTCAGACCCTTGGGAGAGTAGGAATTCAGGTTTGTGGGATCGTGTGTGTGCGCCTCGCCATAGTTTGTATCAGTCATTCAGGCAAGGAGGCTACTTTAGGATGGTTGCCAGGGGCATGTGACTTATATAAAAGAGGAATTAGAGAAATAATTGAAATTTGCTAATATTCCGATAGTCAAAGAACTTTTAGATGTATTTTAAGAATAGGTACCTAGCTTACCACTAGACCGGGAGATTGAATTTGCCATGGATTTACTTCTAGAAACAACACCAATATCTAGCACACCCTACAAGATGGCCCTAGTCGAGTTAAAGGAGCTGAAAGACCAGGTACAAGATCTATTAGATAAAGGATTTATTAGACCTAGGGTGTTGCATTGGGGAGCACTAATCCTATTTTTGAAGAAGAAATACGGGATTATGAGGATGTGCATTGATTAAGCAAGTGTCGATACTGAAATTGCAAGATTTTGTTGAGCTAGTAGACATAGTAGCTATGGAAAAAGCTAGGGAGTGTTTGGAGGCTAAAGAATAGAAATAGGGAAAGAGATCTAAGCCTTCTAGTTTTTAGTAGGGGTCCAGTTGTGGTTCGTGGAAGAAGGGTGGCTACTATAGGGGTCGGAAGTAGGAGTTGTGGAGCCGTGAGACTCAGGGTATGTAGTCATTTCTAGCTTGTTAGAATTGTGGGAAGAGGTACCCGGGGGAATGTCGTGCCGGATGAGGTATCTACTACCGATGTAGGGAGCCAGGACATATAATAAGAGATTGTCAGGCCCAGATTGGAGCTGCTCCCACTCCTAGACCTACTCGGGGAGGCTATCAAGTGCATCGTGGATGTATGCAAAGGAATAAGGCACTAGCAAGAGTTTATACCTTGACGCCTAGTGATGCTAAGATAGCCGATGATGTGGTGATAAGTATGGTTAGCATGCTTTCACTTAAAGTTATTGTATTGTTTGATTCAGGGGCCACACACTCGTTCATGTCTATAGGTTGTATTAAATTGTGTGGGGCGAAAATATAGTTATTAGACACTGAACTATTAGTAACCACACCAATTGGGTCAGCAGTGAGGTGTAATAGGGTGCTCCAGGGCTGTGCTATTGATATCTAGGGGAAAATTTTAACTGCTGATTTGATTGTGCTGGACATGCACGAGTTTGATGTAATAATAGGCATGGATTGGATGGCAGCTAACTTTGCCATTATGGACTGCCATTCAAAAGAAGTGATTTTCAGACCTCTGAGAAGATCAGAATTAAGGTTTATAGAGTCGCGAGTGCAATCCCTACTTTAGTTAGTTTCAGCTATATAGGCGAGAAGACTGCTCTTGAGTGGTTGTTAGGGATTTGTGGCTTTGTAAATGAAATGTCAGGGAATATATTGAAGCTCCCTAGTATGCCAGTAGTAAAAGAGTTTACAGATGTTTTTCCAAATGAGCTACCAAGCTTGCCACCTGATTGGTGTGGGGCGCTATAGTTCTAAGATTGATCTCAGATCAGGTTATCATCAAGTAAAGGTAAGGCCGGAAGATGTATCAAAGATAGCCTTTAGAACCAGGTATGGGCATTATGATTTTCTTGTTTTGTCTTTTGGTTTGACGAATGCTCCTACAATATTCATGGATTTGATGAATAGAACCTTCCACCAATATTTAGACCAGTTTGTTGTTTTTATTGATGATGTATTGATATATTTGAGGAGCTATGAGGAGCACGAGATGCATTTGAGGAAGTTTTTACAGGCGCTCAGGGAAAAGAAGTTGTATGTCAACTTCAGAAAATGTGAATTTTGGCTCAAGAAGGTTGTGTTTTTGGGGCATGTCATCTCAGAGGATGTAATTTCTATGGATCCTAGTAAAATTGATGCGTAGTGAATTAGGTTAGGTCGAGGAACGTCCAGGAGATCAAGAGTTTCTTGGGGCTGACTAGTTATTACTATTATTTTGTTGAGGGATTCTTAGTATTATTAGGGCCTTTGATGCAACTGACTAGGAAGAATATCACATTTGAATGGGACGGCATCTGTGAGGAGAGCTTCCAAGAATCGAAGCAAAGGCTTGTCACAGCACCAATATTGATCATCCTGTCAGGGGGTGAGGGTTATGTTATCTACAATGATGCGTCCTTGAAGGGACTTGGCTATGTACTGATGTAGCATGGTAGGGTGGTAGCATATGCTTCCAGACAATTGAAAGAATATGAAAAGAACTACCCTACCCATGATCTTGAATTGGCTGCAGTAGTATATGCATTGAAGACTTCGAGACATTACCTATATTGTGAGCGATGCGAAATCTTCTCCGACCATACGAGTTTAAAGTACTTTTTCACTTAGAAGGAACTGAACATGAGGCAGAGAAGGTTGTTGGAGCTTAGTAAGGATTTTGATTATACTATCAGTTACCACCTGAAAAAGGAAACGTGGTAGCTGATGCGTTGAGGAACTCTGTGGGATCAGCGCTAGCAGCTATGGAGATTCAGTATCCGATCATGATGGATTTGGAGAGATTTGACATAGAGTTGGTTAAGAGTGATTCTCAGGCATGTATTGCAAATTTAGTGGTGCAGCCTACTTTGTAGTAAAGGATTAAAGCTGCTGAGAAGGAGGATCCATAATTAGTAGAGGTAATGGTCAGAGTATAGGGTGGTCAGGGAGAGGAATTTTATATTATAGATGATGGAGCTTTGTGGTTCCATTCTAGATTATGTGTTCTTGCTAATGCTGGTATCAGAAGGACCATCCTAAAAGAGGCTCATAGATCTTTATACACAGTTCATCTCGGTAGCATGAAAATGTATAGGGATCTGCGAGAATCTTATTGGTGGAGTGGTATGAAGAAGGAGATTGCTGAGTATGTAGCACAGTGTTTGACGTGCCAGCAAGTAAGGGCTAAGCACGAGAGGCCGGCAGGCCAGTTGCAGCCACTTTTTATCCAAAGTGGAAATGGGATCACAAAGCTATGGATTTTGTTTCAAAGTTACCGTCGGCATTACATGACCAGAATGCAGTCTGGGTGATTATAGATCATTTAACTAAGACTACCCATTTCCTTCCCATCAAGATCAGCTACTCCATTAACAGACTAGTAGAGATTTATATTCAGGAGATAGTCCGTTCTCACAGTGTGCTAGTGTCTATAGGGTTAGATCGAGACTCAAGTTTCACGTCACGATTTTGGAGGAGCTGGCAGGAGGCTCTAGGGTCTCAGTTATCTTTTAGCATGACATTCCATCCTCACTCAGATGGGCAGACTAAGAGGACGATTCAGATATTAGAAGATAAGCTTTGAGCATGTGTGCTGGATTTTGGGGGTAGTTGGACCCAGTTTATGTCGTTAGTGGAGTTTGCGTATGATAACAACTATCAGACCAGCATTGGCATGACACCGTTTGAGGTGCTCTACGATGGAAGGTCTTGTTCTCCTTTATACTGGGATGAAATGGGAGAATGGCGAGTTATAGGAGCAGAGTTAGTACAACAAGCGTATGATAAGGTTCGGCTCATTAAAGATAGAATCAGTGTAGCTTAGAGCAGAAAAAAGAGTTACGCCGATACCAGCCACAGGAAATTGGAGTTTGATATCGGTGATCATGTATTTTTTAAAATTGCTCCGTTAAAAGGGGTTATGAGATTTGAAAGGAAAGGTAAACTTAGCCCTAGGTTCATTGACCCATTCGAGATTCTAGAGAAAGTGGGGCTAGTTGCCTACAGGCTAGCTTTACCATCTGTGTAGTCCAAGATACATGATGTATTCTATGTCTCCATGTTGAGGAAATATGTCCCAGACCCTTCTCACGTAATCAGTTATGGTGAATTAGAGCTAAGTGAGTCACTAGTTTATGAGGAGGTATCAGTACAGATTATGGATAGAAAAGAATAGGAATTAATTAGAAGATTCCTCTAGTGAAAGTCCTATAGAGAAATCATGCAATATAAGAAGCTTCTTGGGAGCTTGAGGAATAGATAAGGCAGAAATATCCGCAGTTATTCAGTGGGGTTCAGTTATAATCAAAAAAGTGTAAATGGTTATGAAATGTTTCTTTTGCAGGTTAGCCAATATATGTAGTAGTTTAGTTAATAAGTAGTATTTTAGTTTTAGGAGAATTTTATTTTATATATGTAATCTCCCAGAACTCTGAATGCAGCCACGGTATTCCTCCACCATAAGTGCAGGTAAGTAATAAAATAAGTAGATTGTTTGTCTTTAAGGGATGGTGAATCATATGAATAGTAAATTTCGAGAACAAAATTTTTATAAGGAGGAAAGAATGTGGAGACCTAGTGAATTATATTAATTAAATAATAGGAGGAGGAGAGAAGTTGTAATTGGAATTCAAAAGGGGTCTCGTTGACGAACGTGTTGCGTTCATCGACAAACACACTTGATGGGATCGTCGACGTGGACACGCGTCCTATTGATGAGAAGTTACCGAGGGCCTATTTTTAGCTTTGAATTTCATCGACGAGGAATAAGCGTTCATCGATGAACTCCCTTCATGTCCTCGTCGACGAAGTGACATGTCTCGTCGATGAGGACAGGTGTATAAATAGTCCTAAGCTTGGATTTCAGCACAGATTTTTCAAGCAAATCAGATTTTCTCTTTCCTGTTCTTCCCCTATGCCTTTTCTCTAATATTTTTGGTCCATTCTTCGTCGAATCAATGATCCGAAGCTGCCACGCTACTCCTGGGGAAGCTCCCTTCAAGCCTATTGGAGTAGATCATTGGTGGGGCTAACTTGGACTCCACCCCAAGTTTAGGGTAAGGTTTTATGTTGAGTATTTGGATTTCCTACAATTGTCGAAAAGGTAGCATTTGAAGAAATACTAAAGTTTTTTCGGGGCAATGTTGCTTTCAGAGTGTTGAACGGGAAACCCTATAGGTGCAGGACTAGTCATTTTAAGGGCTTTCCAGTAGTCAGGTAAGGGAGTAAACTAAAACAGTAATTTTTCATGAAAATTATTATTATTTAATAGTATATTAATTCACAAAAAGCATGTATTATGTATGAGTATCAATATATATATATATATATATATATATATACTTGGGAAATTACTGTTTTTAGTTAGGAATAAGTTTTTAGTGTAAAAATGTCAGGAAATGTGATTTTCAGAACAAAATTCATGATTTTATTCAGTTTGTGTGGCATGAATATTATTTCACGTCTATTGTATTATGTTAAGTTGGATTTACAAAAAAAGCATGTTTACAGTTATTTTCAGGAATAACATGATAAAATAGGAAATTATGATTTCAGAATATATGATAAATAGTACATATGTTCAATTCAGTATTTATGATATGTTTGGCGCAAGACCGTGATTGATAGTCGGCGCAAGGCTGCAGTTATGTTTATTATCTGGCACAAGACTGTGGTTATTTATGTTATGATAGAATTTAGAAAATGCTATCAATCTATTTATGTTAAAATAGTATATGATTATGTACTATATGCTATCAGAACGCAGATGATAGTTCAAATCAGTTTTCAAGAGCACGACATCGTAGCTACACAGTTCAGTTCAGTTTAGACTTATGCTAACTACCCCTGCCAGTAGAGGGGTGGGAGATGGATAGTTGATGTGACTTTTAGTGTAGAGTTGTAGACGTCCACTTGGTAGTCCGGACCAAGGTGTGGCGGGCCCATCGTACTTACAGACATTTTTGACTCGGCAGTGGCTGATGAGCCATTATCGAGTCCCGCATTTGGGCTGCACAACCCGTCATAGGGGGAAATACATTACACCAGCTAGCCATTCATCCTGGGTAAATTTCAGAACTACTAGTTATATCAGATGATTTTATGAACAGTGAGATACAATATGATTTAGTATAACTATGAAATTGTATGTTATTTAGTTATGATATTATTAGTGTTTTCAGGCATGTAATATGTACTGTATATTTATTATAGCATGCAAATATTTATGTTGTCACACAACTATATTTAATTTATTTCCTTTACTGATAGGTTTCTCACCCTAGCTTAAACCATTTTAGGGAACCCAAAAAGACAGGTGAACCGAGCTTCGCGCCGTTGAGGCAGTTGTTCTAACTTGCTAGAAGGGTGATTTTTGAACTAGGGTTAGTAGATTTTTTATGTAAGATCCTAGTTTTATCTTTTAGTGTTTTGAGGATTGTATATATACAACATTATGGTGGAATGTAAGTAACTCTAGTATTGTATTCTATGGTTAGGTAAATGAAATTTATATTTACTGCTACTTAGGTGTTCGCTGTGTGTGACAGGTGTGTCCCCGTTACCCACGGATTTAGGTCGACTTTCCTATATCATTAGTTATTGGTATCAGGGCATTTAATGTGGTTGATAATGTAGTAAGTTAAGTAGGTCGTTACATTATATATATATATATATATATATATATACATTTATAAAAGCAAGAATTTAACTTATATAGAATATTTCTATATCTTGCTTGTGTGCTTTATGCTTCATGACTTGTGCTATCTTGTTTTAAAACTATTTGTCATGAATTTTTTTTTGGTGTTATATTACATAACTGGTTCATTGATTGTTCATGAAATGCATATGAACTAGTTCGACCACTCTTATGCTCAAACCATCACTTGCAATCATATGCCACATGTTTTAAAATTCCAATATTTTGCGGGTCTTATGTTGTGTTCAAAATGAATTGGTTTGTGTATAATTCTGGTTTGACCATGATATATTGTGTTGTATGCAAAATAAATGTCAAAAACATAAAGGAAGAGTATTTTCTAAACAAATTTAAAATCGTTTCAAAAACAAGGGGGATTTCTCTTTGCTAAGTTTTTTTTTTTAAAAGATTAAAATTTTCTACTTAACTTAACCTTTTTTGCTGATGCCAAAATGGGGAGAATTTTTTTTGAGTAAAATGATAATGACCGAAATATAGGGATAAATTTTCTGAGCATGTGCTTTAATGCAAAAATTTAAATGCATGATCATTTGTAATGTCTACTTTTGTGAATATGCTTGAGTTTTATTATTTGTATTTTATATTATGCATATTCTCAAGGGGAGCCTTTTTAGGCTATATCCATTTTGTTTTGATGCGTTTGTCAGCATCATAAAGGGGGAGATTGTTGGCTTTTTGAGTTCAAACCCTAGTTTTGATAATGACAAACCGCAAGTTACTTATGTGTGTTTCTAATGGTTGAACTGGTTATAATTTAACACACATAAGAGGTCTTAGATGGAAGCTAGACGGAGCTTAAAAAACACATTATTTGGCATACTCCATGAAGTTAGAAGAGCACAAGAAGAAGAAGAAGAAGAAGAATAAAACATGTTTTCAGTTGTATATGCATTTAATTTTTCTATTTTGTTTTGTAGCAACTGCATACATTCTGCATGATATGTCTTCGTGCTCAAGTAGAAATGTTGACGGACCTTAGGGCTGACTTTGGTCGACCAAAGGTCGAGTGACGCTAGGTTTTTTAGGCTAAATTAAAATGCCTAGACCTTAGAGAGACTGTAGGATCCTGCACTACACTTATGGAAAATAATAGGGGCAAAATATAACCTAAGTTGAAAATTGAAAGGGATTCGGGCGACCGAACCAGACAAGTCAAATTGCCTCGCTCGACCAAACTGTGACTGGTCAAATAGTTAACTTGACTTTGGGCAACCGAGCTTGTACCTTGTCCTTTTCCACCAACTCGGGTACCCGAACGTTTACGTTCAAAATACCCTCAGGCGATCGAACATGCAAGTTCGGCAAACCGAACTTAAGAAAGAGTGACTAAATCTCGAACATATTGAAAATCGCCTAGTTCAGCCACCTGAACCATTTTTCAAGTATCCAAAGACTTTCCCTATTGTGTCTATTCGGACGACCGAACTTATGGCCCGATCAACCGAAACTCTCAGGTTGCCCAATTTTAATTGCGGTAATTAGGGTAAAAATTTAATTTAACCTTTTTAATAAAACCCTTGATGTCCCAACGGTCATATTTTTTAGAAACTCTATAAATACCCCTTTCATTTGTTTAATTAGCAACTTTGATTAACGCCCAAATTCTCTCAAATTATTTTGTTAATCGAAGTTTCCCCAACTAATTTTTATTGCAAAAACTATTTCTTGGGGCAAATATTTTACTCTCCAAAACTCTTTTTCATTTACTTGTAAATCATTTGTACATCCCAGCCTAGTTGTAGAAGCATTTTCATATGTACAAAATATTTTTAATGTACCAGTTGGGTTCATCCCATTAATTGAAATGGGGAGTCTTAACCCTGTAAGTGAGACCGATTCGGTTCAACCCGGAAATTGAACTGGAGAGTGTCCGCCCCATAAGGACAGTGTAAGTGGCGTCGTTCTGCCCAGTTAAAGTGATCACTTAGTGAATCCTAGGGCTACTGGCTTAAGGTGGGGATGTAGGCTGGTTTGGCCAAACCTCGACAACAAATCTATGTGTCACTCTTTCTATCTTATTTAAAATCCTACACTTTAATTTCAGCATGTGTATGAATGTTTATTTGATGTCATAATTATTTTTATACACATATTTTATTTAAATAAGATATAATTACATGTATGTCTTCATTTTTCATTTTTTTATTTTACATACACGTGTGTATATTGGATGAGATATGATTTGTGGTAAATTGACAAAATGCTTAATTAGCCGAAAAGCTTTTAAAAACAAATTCACCCATCCCCCCATCTTGGGATCACACCATTTCCAACATGGCTCATAACACTGTAACCCCTTTCCCTGAGGGACCCTCTTCCACACGTCCTTCGGTTTTCAGTGGTGTCAATTATACCTTCTGGAAACAGAGGATGCGTATTTATCTTCAAAATATTGATTGAAAGGTGAGGAGAGTTGTCTCTAAGGGAAACTATGTCCCCATGAAAATTGAAGGTGAAACTAAAGTTCTTAAGATAGAAGATGAATATACTAATGAGGATATGAAAGTTGTTAGTTTAAATGCTACTACGATGAATAATCTCTATTGCGGACTTGATGTTAATGAATTTAACCGAGTTATGGCATGTTCTTCTACTGAGGAGAATTGAGATAAATTATAGGTCACCTACGAGGGTACTAGAGATGTTAAGGATAGTAGGATAGACATATTGACTAGTGAGTATGAAGCATTTCGAATGAATACTAGTGAATCAATTCAGAGCATGTACACTCGCTTCACACACATTATTAATTCACTGCATGCATTAGGTAAGACATATCCAACTTATGAAATGGTTAGCAAAATCTTTAGGTGATTGCCTCCTATTTGGGAAGCAAAGGCTACAACCATATCTGAGGGTAGAGACCTTAAGGCTATGTCACTAGATGAACTGATAGGTTTACTTATTACCTATGAGTTATCTATTAACGAGAGACTGAATGAGCACAATAGAATGAAGGAAGCGACTGCCTTTAAACGACTACTAATACTCCTAGTGAGTGCAGTGAACCTAAATCTGGTGATGACATGGCTATGCTTACTAGAAAGTTCAACATGTTCTTTAAAAAGAATAGTAGGCCATATAGAAAATTCAGAGATTCAGTGTCTGAGAAGGGAGAATCCAGCAGAAGAAAAGAAAAATAAAATGCTCCCACGTGTTACAATTGTAACAAGGTCAGGCACATCAAACCCGACTGCTCATTGTTGAAGAAGGAGTCTAGGAAAAAGAAGAAAGCCATGAAAGCAGGCACCTCATGGGATAAACAAAGTAGCAATGATTCAAATTCAAACTGCAGTGATTTGGAGGTTGCTAACCTATGCTTGATGGTGCACAATGATGAGGTATTGTCTTCCTACTTCTTATCTTCATATTATTCTAATGATGATGATTGTGATTCTGATAACATGCCTACTTATAAAGAATTGCAATATGAATATATTCGTGTGTCAAAATTGCTAAATAAAATGACCAAGGAAAATAAATTTTTGAAAAAGAACTGTGAAAATTATTCAAAGTTTGTTGAAATGGGAAAATCTGTTCATTTCTATTGGCAAGAAGAAAAGACTTTGAAAATGGCTGAACTTGAAATAAAATTTATTTATAAATTTACTAAGAGCCAACGCAATTTTGAAAAACTCCTTCCGGCCCAAAGAAACTCTTTAAGCTAAGAAGGTCTCGAATTTAATGGTATGGAAAAAGTGAGATGCCTAATCTTTACATGGGACATTTTACCCTAAAATCAAATTCCCAAATTCCACCTAAAGATCCTCGGGATCAATTGATATGTTTTAAATGCAAATAGATTGGTCACATTTAGTTTAACTATCCATTTAGAAACAAGCATGCAAAAATTAAAAAGGTATGGAGAGTAAAAGATGAATAAAAAACTAACCCCTTTGGACCCAAAAAAGTTTGGGGACCAGCGTCAATTACTAAGATATTTTTGCAGGTATGCTTAAGGTCATCCTCTTCCAAGGATAAATGGTACTTGGATAGCTGCTGCTCATGGCACATGATCAGCGACAAGGCTAAGTTCGCATCCATCACTCCCAAGGAAGGTTGATTCGTGACATTAGGGGACAACACAAAAGGGAAAATTATTGGCATAGGTAAGGTTGGTAAGGAACCTTCTCTTATTATTGATAATGTATTGCTTGTTGATGGCTTGAAACATAATTTGTTAAGTATTAGCCAGTTGTGTGATAAAGGGTATAAAGTATCTTTTGAAAATGATAAATGCATTGTTGAAAGTAAATATGATAATAAAGTGCTTTTTACTGTTGAATGTTATGAAAATGTATACACCACTTGTTTTGATAATTTAGCTTCTCAACAAGGTACATGCTTTTCTACAATAAACGAAACCAGTTGGTTGTGGCATAGACGTTTAGGACATGTTAGTATGGACCTGTTGTCAAAACGTGTGAAAAAGGATTTAGTCAAAGACTCTCCAAAAACACATTTTGTAAACGATGAAATTTGTGATGCATGTCAAATGGGTAAGAAAACTAAATCAAGTTTTAAGAAAAAGAAATTCATATCCACCACTAGACCACTTGAAATGCTATACTTAGATTTATTTGGTCCTAATCAAGTTCAAAGTCTAGGTGGAAAACTGTACGTTTTTTTGTTATTTTGGATGATTATTCTAGGTTCACTTAGGTACTATTTCTTTCTATTTCTTTCTCAAAAGGATGAATCGTGTGATCAATCACTAAACTGTGTAGAAGAATTCATAATGAAAAAGGCTACAAAACCACACACATAAGAAGTGATAGGAGAACTGAATTAAAAAATAATGGCATAGAAAACTATTGCGACCTATAGGGCATTTCACATAATTTTTCTGCACCTATGACCCCACAACAAAATGGAGTTGTAGAAAGAAAGAATAGTTCCTTACAAGAAATGGGTAGGATAATGCTAAACAAACATAAGTTACCTAAATACTTCTGGGCCGAAGTAGTGAATACTGCTTGTTATGTAATGAACAGAGTATTAATCAGGTCTTCACTTAATTAGACTCCATATGTGTTGACCTTATGGGTCATACCCTATTTTGATTATGACAAATACTCAGGTATTTAATGATTGCCAAGTTGATGTGCAGGTTTATCTTGGCAGTATCCTATGATGGCACTCGGAGACCCGGAGGAAAACGAAGACTCTGAAGACCCTTGATATAATTGAGTTGTTGTAATTTATATTCGGGTCTGTAATAGTTAAGTAGGAAATGTCTGTAATAGTAATTAGGGCATTCGGGTTGTAATAAGCTCACACACACATCACATGCATGATTTAATCTGTAAGCTCAAACCGAACCATAGAAAGACCTTAGGGTGAACCCTCGGTCGACCGACACCGGACTTTTTCGGTGATTTCAAATTAGACCCCAAGTGACCTTAGGACACACACATATGCACATATGTTTATTAGGCACTTGAAATAGACTTATTTGGGTCAATTTGGGACCGAATTGCACACTTTGTGCACCTTCGGTCGACCGACCATTTCAGTTCAAATTGGTCCGGTCGACCGAAACCGGTCCGGGTCAACTATTTGACCCTGGCCCGGTCGACCGAGCCCTTATAGCTCATTTGACCTCGGTCGACGGAACCACCTGGGAGTCAACCGTTTGACCTCCCGGTCAACCGACCACTCTTGTACTCCAACTACCTGGTCGACCGAAGGGTCTTGGGAGAATTCCCAGCGGTCTGGTCGACCGAGCATTTCAGTTCAAAAGTCCCCCGGTCGACCGAACCTCGGAAGTTTGGGAAATTTCCCTTTCCAGTCGACCGAGCCATGTAGTTCAAAAAGTGTCCGGTCGACCGAACCTCGGAATATTGAAAAATCGCCCCTGCCCGGTCGACCGATCCCTTAGTTCAAAATGCCCCCGGTCGACCGAGCTACTTGAGTCCCGGTCGACCGAGCTACTTTTGGTCGACCGGACCTCTCGGGTTGTTCCCATTTTTACCGTGGTTAATATTTTTCTAAACAGGGTTAAAATGCATTAAACTCCATTAAACTTTTCTAATAATACCCTATAGGTCCCCAACGGTCATATTTCCTCCCTTGCCTATATATATGCCTTCATTTGCAAAGATTAAAGGTGATTAGCCACTTTGATCAGGGAAAATTCTTTGAAAATCCAAAACCCTATAATACTCATTCTTAAGCCTCCTACACTCATACTTACCTTCTCATACAAATTAAACCCTTTGTAAGTTGATTGAGTGCTAGTCTAAGTAGGTTTGCTCTCCCATTCATATTTGATTGTTTTATTATCCTTGAGAGCTAAACCTTGAGTATTCTTAGTGGACTTTATTAATAAGTCTATCCTAAGAAAACTTCGATAGATCTTCTAAGATTTGCACCTCCATTGCAACATCTTAAGAAGATAGTATTTGTATTGTGGTTGCAAAACATTTTCAAATATCTACTGTGTTATTAATCTTGAAAATATTTGATGAGATATTTGATAGTGTGATAAAATCTTTGTTGCAATACTCGTTAACTCATATATCTTTTGCTGAATACAAAGATTGAATATCCTTTTGCAAACCAAACTTATACGTTGCTAGAGCTTCATATACATATGTGTATTGAGAAAACTTGTTGATTGAAATATATGAAGTCTGGATGATATCTTTGTTTGAGCACTTAGATTGAATATCTTGTGATACAAAGATCATTTGAGTTTGCACTCTCACGCACTCATTACAACGATAGTAAATCTATTTGAGAGTTGACATCTTAGACCACACTGAGCTTACAAATTATTTCATATTTGTGGTGTATATTATTGCGCGAATTTGGGTACATATCTGCTTTACTTGAAAGCATAATCACTGTACCATCTCATTGTAATACACTTTGGTTGTATTTCCAGGCACGGGCCTGAAGAGGGAGACTAGCCCTGGAATAGTCCCGGATTGGCTTAGACCCGGTTAGGAAAGCTAGGTGCGTCGTCCTGTTAAGGCGTGTAGGTTGAGGTCAGCCCCGCTAATTGACCTGGTTAAGGTTGAGGTCAGCCCTGTGTTAATTTGACCTGGTTGTAAACGGTGACGCTCCACCCTTAAGTGAGCTCTTAGTGGAATCCTCTAGCTTGCGAGCTTGAGGCGGGGACGTAGGCACGGTTGGCCGAACCCCGATAACATATGGTGTGTTCATTTATATTTCCGCACTTTATATTAGCCGCACATGTATGTTATGGGTGAATGATGCGTATGACTTAAATTTCACATTATACTTATCTACGCATTTGGAAATTGAATAGGCAGACCCTAGGTTGTGTATATACTGCTGTTTATTCGGCTTAACCTAGGTGATAAGTTTTAAAATTCCAATTCACCCCCCCTCTTGGGAATACACCAATTCTAACAATATGAATTGTTGAACAACCATAGACCTGATATTTTATATTTTCATCTTTTTCGTTGTAAATGCTTTGTACTTAAAGATAATGAACACCTAGGGAAATTTGACTCTAAATATGATGAAGGTATTTTCCTAGGTTATTCACTTAATATTAAAGCATATAGATTTTTTAATAAAAGAACATTAACTATTATTGTGTTACCTTTACCGTGATCCCAAGAGGAGGGGTGAATTGGTATTTTTAAAATTTGATCGCTAGGTCAATCTCCTAACACTAGTATATTCACAACCCTATGGTTAATCTAGTGCAAGTAAAGTAAATATATACCAGAAAGTAAATAAAGCAGTTTAATCAATCATACAAGCACCAAAAGGCAGTAAAGGAAGGGTGACACACAGAAATGTTATTGAGGTTCAGCCAATTGCCTACGTCCCCACCTTGGCTAACAAGAACAAGGATTTCCACTATCACTTGCTCATTTAAACGGGTGGAGCGGCACCTATACAAACCAGGTCAATTAGCACAGGGCTGACCTCAACCTTTACACTAATTCGTACCGGGCTGGATTACCGCCCCCTTAAGCCATGCCTGGAATCACTCAAATTTACAATCAAATGGTACAATGAAATAGTGCTTTCACGTAAAGAAGATTTGTACCCAAATAATACGCTCAATCACATACGCGTCAAAAGCAAGGATATAGTGTAAGCTCAATGATGCAAGGTTTGTTCTATTAGTACTCAACACAGTATAGTGAATATGAAGCTCAAGAGTATTGAACACAATACGATCAGTATAATGCTCAAGAATAATCAACACAAGCAATGACTTGGAATTTAAATAAAATATTTCAACAATGCATCAATATTACAAGTATACTATGCGGATAATCAAACTAGTTTCTGAATGATTTTCTTCATTGAAATGAGCACAAAGTTAGTTTGAAAAGGTTACTAGCTTGTTTAAGAAATCTTTGCACACCAAAAGCAAAGCTATTGGATACTTGCAATGAAGTGCAAATATCCTAAACTTTCTTGGTTTAGTCCCACACGAAATTTATAAATGAGAAATCTGTGGGATAAACCTAAGCTATGCTCCCAACAAAATAAATCTCAAGCACACACAACAATGTGAGTATTAGCTCTGAGCAAAAATAAAATAAACATGAATGAAACTCTCATAATCTCGGATTTGATCAAGAGGATGCAAGTTTGAGAGTATTAGGGCAAAAATTGGATTTTTAGGAGAGAGAGAACTTTTGCTAATCACTTTGCTAATCATTGTCTAATAATGCAAATGAAGGCCTATTTATAAGCTGGTAAAAATTTTATAACCGTTCGGGACACAATGGGAATAATTAAAAAAATCCCAAATAATTAAAATTCACTTAGCCCGTATAAACCCAGTTTTACCGCTGTTAAAATTATTTTAACTGTCTGAGGTTCAGGTGGCTAAACCTTGGTTCAGTCACCCTAACAGACACATTTATACAAGATTTCAAATGAGATTCGGTCGACCGTATAAAGGTTTGGCAGTCCGGATCAAAGTCAGTAGCAAAGCTATGTAACTTCGAGTGCCCAGTCCTAGGTTCGGGTGCCCGAACTCTTGAGTTTGGTCGCCCGGCACATATTTGAACTGAAACATTCGGTTGCCTGAATTGGTGAGTGGTCCCTTTCGATGCATTCGGGCGCCTGGGGGAGATTAGCACAATTTCAGTTCGGTCACCCGAGGGCAGGTCAAAATGTTGACCTTCAAGGTTTGGTTGTGCAAGGAGTTTTTCTACTCCAAGGTTCAGTCGCCTGACCCCTTTTAGTTTGCTTAGATATATTCCATTTAAGCACAATTATTTCTCACTCATATTTTATGCAATGTGTGTGTATGGGAGCCTAGGGTCTTACTATGGTTAAGTTGAGCTCACACTATATCTTGTGTGCATGATGTGCAGGTGATAAGCATACAAACCATATCCTAGATTACTATTACAGACCGTATTACATAAATGACTAATATATTGTAATATAAATTACAAAGTTTCACGGTCTTCTTGTTTCTTCAAGTGCCATCAAGGAAGTTTAATTTGAACCTGCATAAACACTTGACAAACATCAAATATCAATATTTTTCATTATCAAGACCAAGTGTGACCTATAAGGTCAACATATTGACTCTATTCATGTTGTTTTTGAAGAATCTAATCTATTTTCTAAAAGAGATGATGAAGATGATATTAATATTAGAAAGGGACTAGATAAACTATCTATTGAAAATAATGTAGATAAAAATTCATAAATCAATGATAAATCAATTGAAAAAAATAAGGTTGAAAGTGAGGTTCATGAACTGCCTAGGGATTGGAAATTCATTAGAAACCATCCTTTAGATCAAATTATAGGTGAACCTTCACATGGTGTAGTCACTTGATCTTCCTTAAAAAACCTAGTGAGTCATTTTGCATTTCTATCCCAAGAAGAACTCAAAAACATTAAGGAAGCCATAGAGGAAGAATCTTGGGTAATGTCTATGCAAGAAGAGCTTAACCAATTTGAGAGAAGCAAAGTGTGGACCCTAGTTCCTAGGCTCGATGATCATACCATAATTGGAACTAAATAGGCTTATAGAAATAAAAAGGATGAAAATGGGGTAGTTACTAGAAACAAAGTTAAACTAGTTGCCCAAGAATATAATTAGGAAGAAGAGATAGATTTTGAGGAAACTTATAACCACTACAAAAAATTAGGGTATTAGTGAATGATCAAATCTCTCACTAATACTTATAAATTCGTCACTAATAGTATTAGTGACGAATTTATAATTTTTAGTGATGGTTTTAAATTAGTTGTTATATCTGCCGTTACTACTAACTATTAGTGACAAATTTTAAATTTGTCACTAATAATATAGTATTAGTAACGGACCATAACCGTCACTAAAACCCTAATATAGTCACTATAAATTCTACATTGGCTCTACTCAAATTCGTTACTAAGAGTAGGGTACTAGTGAAGGATTAAAATTCGTCACTAATAGTAGGGTATTAGTGATGAATTTTAATCCTTCATTCATAATTAAAAAATTAAAAAAAAAATTAATACTAATTTTTTTAATCATCAATTCCTATAAAAATCTGTAATTACATTTTCACATACATAACCTGAAACCATAATTACTACAAAATTCATAAATTATTCAAAATTTTGAATTCAAATACAAATTCAATTAAAATAAAGAAATAACATATGTTCAGATAAAAAAAATTTTCAAAACATTCAAAATTCAAACGCAAATGCATTATACAAATTAAAATTAAAATATTGAATTTTTTTTTTTTGTAAAAGAGGGCGGCACCTCCATTTATTTATTAATAAACCCTCACTTTTGGCGGAAGAATACTGTGGTTACAAGTTAAAACCAACCAAC
The DNA here is from genome assembly GCF_029873635.1 of Malania oleifera. Lineage (NCBI taxonomy): Eukaryota > Viridiplantae > Streptophyta > Magnoliopsida > Santalales > Ximeniaceae > Malania > Malania oleifera. The sequence goes on from NC_080425.1 coordinate 62,202,231, forward strand.
AAAATTAGGACAAACAAAATTAAACATAACTAACAAAGGAGATAAAAACATAAAAACAACAAAATACACCAAACGAAACTCTAGAGATGAACTAACGATGCACGGAAATAAGATCCCACCTATCCATCCGAAGGATACCTTTCAGATAACGTAGTAGAAGGTATTATTTTTCGTAGATTATATTGTTTCATATTTCTCCTTCTTTAGCAAGAAAATTAGCCGCACTATTGCCTTTCCTATATTGATGCATCACCATGACATTCACTCCTTCTAACTCTGCCACGAGCTCCTCCCAAAATTCCCAAAGATACCACAAAGTACATCTACCTTTCTGAAATCAATCAACTACAATTCGCAAGTCACTTTTAATAATCACATTAACATAATGCAAACATTTACACAAATGAATTTCTTCCCTGATTGTTTTTAATTCTGCACTATTATTTGTACCATTGCCAAAATAACTTGAAAAAGCCGCTTTTACCATGTCATGACAATCCCGAATAATTCTTCCACCTCCTGAAGTACCTGGATTGCCCCTACAACTCCCATCAAAATTAAGTTTTATCCACCCTACTTGAGGTTTAACCCATGAAATAATTTTTCCAAGCCTATTACAAACTCCTTGATGCTTAATTTGAAACTCATTCAAAATCTTAATGTCCGACTTCTTTAGTTTTTGAAAAGAAATGGTGCTCTCAGCAATAAAACTAACCCAGAATCAAACACTTCTCCACATCTGATCTGCACTTTGATAAACTCCTTCCATTCTCGCTTTACATCTTCAATTCTCGAGGCACCACGTAATCAAACATGGAATCAGCCTGATTAAAATACCTTTAATAGATGATTTTTTTGCATAGTGGAACCAATTTGCCATTTTATTTTTCCAAGGAAGAGATCGTTGGAAAGGAATCCCCAATGTCACACTAGCCCGACGCCAAGCCTCTGAAGCCACCTCTCCTAAAGAAAGAATATGATCAATGTTTTCCTGACTTCTCTAAACGCAGCAATCACAAGCCGAAGCCATCGATATTCCTTTGGTATGAATTCTATCATCTATAGTCAAGCATCTAAACTAGGCTCTCCATAAACATATTGAGATTCTTTTGGGCAATAAAGAATGCCAAAACCAGTCATTCCACAAAAAATTATCACTTCTGCTCCTCATTGCCTCCCAAGCCGTTTTTGTAGAAAAATTACCGTCTGGGGCAGGCTTCCACAAAAAAATATCCTGCCCACTTTTACCCGCCGGCACCTGTTGCAAAATTTCCCTTGTTTTATCAGCACCAACCAATTCCCGTACTATATTTTCCATTGCAAAATATAGAAATTTCATTTGTTCAAATAACAATAAAATTTACAAAGAAATAATCAAAAGTTGTATCCAACGACTATAGTGCATGCATGACATCGTGTTGATATTATAACAACCGTGAATCCTACAAATTAAGAATCATAAAAAAAAAAAAATTAGTATACAAATGGAGAGCTGGCGCTTAGTATAATCAGGAAGAAAAATATAGAGAGTCCGCCATATAATAATTTTCAACCCTAAATGAATAACTAAAATGAACGTGAATGTTGTATGTATGAATATATATAGTTGCATGCATCAAACCACGCAGGTAAACACTTAAACTCATTCTCAAAATAGAATATCCCTGGTGGTGGACAAATAATAATGCTTATCCGTAACTAAAAGCAAATGATATATCATTTATGTTAATAGATACAAATTTAGGGCATAATGAAATGACTTTTTGTTTAACTTTCACTCATCCTTTCAAAAATATTTTAACATTCATTTTCTCATAATTATCTTTGTAAATGGTTTTTTTTTTTGGAAAACTTTTAACAAAATTTCGTCAGCATGCTGTCTGTAAATTGAACATTTTCCCATAAAACCTGTACTTGAAACATGGTTGTTTTTACAAAATAAAAGATTCCAAGCATGCAACAATTGAAATTCACTACCAGCATGCAATTCACAATATGTTGCATTAGTCATGCAGTTGTCGTTCAACACAAGCATGTATTCCAATAGTTCAATATACAATTCATATAACCTAATACCATCCATCAAGAAAATATTACCACGAAAAAGTTAAAACACAATTCAACTAACCTTGAAACTCATCAACAAAGTTGTATCCTCTTCCAGGAAGAAATCACCCTAGCCTTTAATTTCACAAACCGCTTCTTCCAAGCCTCAACCCTCGCCTCAGCTCTCGCCTTTGCGAGAACTCCGAATCATTCAACTTATTCTTCACATAAGCAACAACCTCTTTCTCACCTTCATGAGAGCTCCTCGAAGGCTCCAATAACATCTCACATCCCTCCTTCCTCCTCTTTTCCCTATAGCTTTTTACTCTGTTATCCTATCGCAAACGAATGATCGTCTCTTTAACGTCTTTGTACTTTTTCTCCAAGTCTTCCAATTGATCTTCAAGCAAGGGTTTATTGAGCGCCAACTCTCCATTCTGCTCTCCATTCATGAGTAAACTTCACTAGAAGAGCATATACAATCGGAGAGCAGAATAAAGAGCTGGCACTCAGTAAACCCTTTCTTGAAGATCAATTGGAAGGCTTGGAGAAAAATTAAAAAGATGCTAAAGAGATGATCATTCTTTTGTGATCATCTAAAGAGAAAAGAGGTGAAAGGAGGGACGCGAGAAGTTATTGCGGCCTTCGAGGAGTTGTCGTGAAGGTGAGAAGGCTTGCGAGAGCCAAGGCGAGGGTTGAGGCTCGGAAGAATCTATTTGTGTAATTAGAGGCTAGGGTGATTTTTTTAAGTGGTGACTAGAGAGTGGGTGATTTGTTTAAACCCTTTTTGGTGAAGGGACTAGGCAGCCGAACGAAATGCCGAATCAACTAATTCAATTTATGTCTGAAAGATATAAGTGGTAGAAAACAAAAAAAAGAAAAAGAAAAAAGAAGAAGATATAAGTAAGCTTTGAAACATTATGATCTCTTTATATATATATATACACACACACATACATATATCCATAGATACATACATACATACATATATACATATCTATATATACACACAAAGATATATATACATATACATAGATTAAGATTGAATGCTTTCCTGTCGATAACATGTGAGGGGTGATGACTAACAACCCTACTAGCTTAAGTGTGGGTTACGAGTGAAACTTTCAAAGTTAGGATTAGAACTCAACCATTACAAGAACATTTTAGTATAAATCTATGGAGCCAATCAACATCATAGTAACTAATAAATGGGACCCTTGCTACCGTTGTTCCACCTTCAACCAAGTTGACATAGCTTTAGCAGTTGAAGAATGCACTCCTTTACTATCTTTATGATTAAAGCTGCCTAACAAAGTATCCAAAGCTGGCGTCATTTGTTTTTCCAGGAATATGTAGATTAGGATTTGGAGATTGAGAATGGTGAGATTGTCCTGCCCTTGGGATTTTAACCTTTTGCAACTCCTTCATCATGTGGCTGATCTGAGGAAGCATATGAATCTAATTTGGGAGTTGGGGATTTTGAATAGTGAGTTTGTCCAATTTGTAGTTATTGTAAAGGAGGTAAGCAATATTTCTTTTAAGGTTGGATTTTGAGGAAAATTGCTTTAAGCCTATGAATAAAAGGTTTGGAATGGAATTTTCTTTCTAAGAAGCTAAATGGTGGTTAGAGAGCACTTTTGTAGTTGCAAAGGTATGAAAGTGTACCTTTGAGTTAGAGAGATGAAGCTCTTGGACCTAATGGGTTTGTTATGGACTTTATCCTAGGTTGGGAAAGTGTCAAGGATGATATACGAAGGTTTTGTCCCTTATACCAGAGCTTCATGCTAATGATGATGTAGCCAAGAGTCCTACTTTTATAAGTGCCTAAGACAGATGGATATATAAAGGAATTTCAAACCTATTGGTTTTGTGACTACTGTTGACAAGATTTTGACTAAGGTTTTTTAGTTTTGTATAGAGAAGGTTTCTTCTCAAGCATTCTTGATGTGACTTGTGTTGTGCATGAAATTGTTACTTAGATTGTGAGAAGGCTTGTGATAGATTGAGTTGGGTTTTCTTGGATTCAGTTATGGACATAAAAAGCTTTGGTTATAGATTGAAGAAATGGATTATGGTTTGCTTTTCTTCTACTCAATGATAGTGGTGGAATCTTAGTTTACATCTTCCGTTTTCTTCATGGTTGTATGTTATTTCATTTTTTGTTCATTGTGGTGGTAAATGTTTTAATTAGAGTGCTAATTAGGTGTGAGGCTTGTGATCTTGTGGAAAGTTTGTTGTTTGCCAGGCTTGAAGTCTGTTTCTCATGTACACTTTGCTGATGATTTTTAGAAGGTTTTAAGACTGCCTTTTGTCATAGTTTGTTGGAGATTTTTGAGCTTGTCTTTGGTCCTTAAGATTCAATTTGTTAACTTGAGTTTGACTAAAAAAGTTTTCAATATATAAGAGGTTTCGAGTTTTGATTCTTTAATGGGTTTTAATGTTCATAAGTGGCTAAGTTATAGTGTTCGGAAGATTTATTTGTGAGGAGGTTAAGAAAGCATTTTGAATTTAACAAATTTTTGGCAGCATGCCATCTATAAATAGAACATTTCCCAAACCTGCAAATCACAAAAGTCCTTCCTAGGTTTAGCCAAGGCAACAACAGTAATACACAACCTAGGGTCTGTCTACGCATATATGATATTTCAGAAAAGATAAATCAAGTCGTAACAGCACAATCAATACAGTTCCAGTATCTCCAAACAAATAAGAATAGTTTCAAAAAGGAAAATAAAAATAAACTCCAAGAAATTATCCCTAAGGTTTGTGGACCTAACTATACTAGATGGAGCTGAGCCCCTCTAACTATTCGATGATTATGCTAAGATGAAATTTAATATTCAATTAGGTTTCACTCATCCTTTCAAAAGTAGTTTATCATTTATTTTAACATAATCATTTTATAAAAGGATTTAATTTGGGTAAAAAATCTACCAAAATTTTTGGCAATATGTTGTTTGTAAATTGGACATTTTCCCACAAAACTTGTACCTGATAGGTTCAAATAAGCAATTTATGATTCAGTTCAAGGCACACGAAAACTTATATCCACTACCAGCATGCAATTCACATCCACTGCATCCGAAATGCAGGAGGCATTCTAGACTACGCATGCAACCAAGTAGCACAATTAAACAAGCAATATAACTACTAGTGTCAAGTAGTATATTCGCAACCCAACAGAATTCAACATATATATGAATAGAATGAAACATGCAAGTATTCCCTTTCAAGCGTGCAACATTCTCGAAAGGATTTTCATTCATCCTTTCAAAAACAGTTTTAGAAAAATCATTTATGATTTCATTTTTGAGAAAGTTTTAACAAAATTCAACATATATATGGATAGAATCAAGCACACACCTGCACAATTTTAGAATGTATATTACCTGATGGCAGGGCATGTGTACAACACCTTGAGATTCAACCTAAAATACCAAATCCCAACTCCCAAGACTAATGCATTACAAGATGAGGCTTATGCGTTTAAATAGAAGGCACGCCTTTACTAGCATTATTTTGAGAGTAGACATTGAGACTACATTAAGCTTATCATATCCTATCATACTGTATTGTGTTGATTATACTGATACAAATCTGCTTGGTTGAGAAACATATATTTCGTACACATCTTATATTGTGATTTGATTATATTCCAGGTGTAGCCTGAGGGGGTATTAATCCAACCCGGATGGATTGGTTGTAAAGGTTGAGGTCAGCCCTGTGTTAATTTGACCTGGTTATATTTTGGGGCCGCTCCACCCGTAAAGTCAGTTTTAGTGTAATTCTCGTGCTTGTGAGCCAAGGCGAGGACGTAGACACTTTTTGCCTAATCTCGATAACATATCTGGCGTTATCTCTCTTTACTTGTTTTCCACTGCATGCTGAATTAGCTTACTTGTGTAATTTAATTTCAGCATATATATTGATTTATTTTATATCTACACTAGATTGACCCTAGGGTTGTATAATACTACTGCTGGTTAATTGACCTAGGGGAGAAATTTTAAAATACCAATTCACCCCCTCTTGGGATTACAGTAAATCTAACAAAATGCAAATACAATAAAGAATAAATGTTTTCTTCTCTTGTTTGCTCTTCTCTTCATGAAATACGCCAAGCAGTTATGTGCTCTTTAAGTGCTTCTGGCTTCCATTTACTTTTGTCTTATGTGCATGCCAAAATAAAAACCTGTACAAGCTCAATGCACAAATAAGACACTGGTGCTTTGTTAGTTTCAAAATAGGGATATGATTCAAGAAGTCAACACGATCATGGATAAGTTGAGATGTAGTCTTCTATTTATATCTTCTTATTGAGACTACATAGAGAGCATTTACAGGTAAGGATTAGGTTTGAGTGTAACCCTAAGAACCCTTACATTTTGGCGTGTGTTTGGGTTTGTAGGATTTAGACTCATGGGCTAACTAATCATATTTAATGAATTAAGCCCACATTTTTTGTGTTAAAGGCCCAACGGTCCCCTTTCGATCTTAATGAATGTTGACAATTTTTAAAATTTATTAGGTTCACCAAAATAATTAACCAAATAAAACTAAATTATTTTAACTAATTAAATCAAATTTTGACATCTACAATATTTATAAATGCCTACAAAGGCATTTGAAAAAATTTAAATCCCAACTGTTAAATAACTAAATCTAAATGGGGATCGAATTCTTTGTCGTGTGGTAATTGACATCTAACCACATGTGAGACGAGATTTAAGAGATGATGAGAAATTTATTGTGAAAGATATGAAACAATGTCGATTTTCCTTTTTTTCTTTTAAAATAAAAAATAAAAAAATTAGGGCAGAGATTTGCAATGGAGTATCTACATGGATCTTTTAGTGAATCACTACTTCAAATTTTTTAGTTGTATTGGAGGTAATCCAAGCAAATTTATTAAAATATTTAGTAGTTAAATGATGAAGCCAGTAAGCTCGTTGAACTTTAAAGTACTATTAAGAGAACAACCTATCTTATCTAAACAAATCAAATATTTGTGAAATATATGTTTATCATCTAAAAAGAAAATAACTTAAATTAAAAGAGATTGGTAGTGCTAGTAGCTAGAACGAATCATGCCAACCACATTCTTAAAATGACAAGAAAAGAAGAAGGGCACGTAGCTAGGAACTAGCATTAGGAAGTATAAATGCAGTGAGAAGCAAACTGCTTGGTTAGGTAACCGATAAATTTGGCGACAAGCATAAAGGGTGCGTAGGGTCTTCCATTAAATATTAAGAAAAAATAGATAGACAGATAATTAAAAAAGTTTAAAGTACATGCACAATACATAGGAAATTAAGACAGTATCCGACCAAAAGATCGATCCTCCGACCATCTCTAGGCCAGAAGGGTTGTCAAGAAACTGAGAGAGGAAACAAACTAGGAGAACCCAGAAGAACTGCACATAGCTGGGGAGCTACTAAGGAGTGAAACCTATGTTGGCTGAAGCTAGGAAGCCATCTTTCATGAGAGCGTCCTCCCCTTCCTGCTCACGTGGAGAGGCAATGGCCAATACAGACCAGAGAAGAAATGTCAGATTCAGTATTCTGGGCTGTGTCTAAGGTGCGTGGAGCTAGCTAGGAGAAGATGGAGGAGGGTGCATTGGGCACCTGCTGGCGCACGTTAGTCTTCTTCATCGTCTGATCGGGCATGAGGCCAAAATGGATGTGAGGAAAGTGAGCCCACTGAAAGAACATCATAATCAAGACGAGCAGATTATTAGTTCAGTCATAGCTAGCTCCCACAAAATTAATTAAGGGTGCAAAATGATCAAATGTGTGAATAAGGAGATGATGAAGAAAGCGTAAATTAATTTAAATAATTATTTTTTAGTTTAGTGGAAATGAGTTTGTCGCTTACATTCTTGGCAGCCGCACTAAAAGCTTCTCTGTGGGATATATCGGGATTTCCAGCCTTGATGCGTTGGATCTCGTCCCTGTATTCATATATATACATTCGCCATATAGACACGTCAAAATCATCAATTGTAGCTACTCCAAATTTATCAAATTCTGTAATCTCTGCTGCTACATTTTAAAAAAAAAAAAAAATAACAATAATAGTATACGTAGAGAGAGAGAGAGAGAGAGAGAGAGAGAGATTATGTATATACAAGAGTGCATTATGGATAATTAATGAATAGTAATATCATTACTCACTTTATAAAGCGATTGTATGCAGAGGGGACTCTCTGTCTCTTCTCCGGAGCTGGGACATGCACACACAAACAGACACGCATTATAATCATTTTACTGAGTACTGACCTTTGTGGATTATCTTCCTCTCTGCCTAGCTAGCTACCATAACTTATCATCATTACAAACCCAAACTCTACCTTCCCATCCATATCAATATTTACAGGCGGGATTCACAATGATTCTATGCTATCTAAATTTCCGGGGGAGAGCTCTCTTTCTCTCTCTCTCTCTCTCTCTCTCTCTCTCTCTCTCTCTCAGACACACACACACACACACATACACACAGACGCACATTAAAAAGAAAAAAAGAAAAGAAAAAGAGACAAGGCCATCCATGCAGCAGGGGAATTGAAATTAACCCCAAAAGAAAAGACGTGAAAAGCCAAACGGCAAAGCAATGTTTTGTTGTCCAGTTCAAAGAAGAAAGAAAAAGCAGAAGAGAAAGGAAAAGAAAGCAATGATGTAATTAAAGCAGTCTTTTCAGCTTGATTGATCATGAACGACTATATATAACTTTTATTCCTTAATTTTAAATCGATATATGGTGTAATATTATATGCTGAGGAAACGAAAGACAATCCTCTTTTTGAAGATTTAGATCTAAATCTGGTGTATGGGAAACAATGGAAAGCAAACTAGCTACTTAACATAAAAAAAAAAGTAGCTACTGCACATTCCCAAATGAGAATTTAAGATTCTATGTATATTAAGAAGTTAGAACAGAAATAGTTGGCATATCTGTAGTCATCCAAAAGAGCTTTGGGCTTCTAAATTAGTTCAAATCTATGTATAATCAATTATTTCTCCCCTGTCGCCCGACCAGGAGACCTTCTAAATCATGCATATATATCCGTTAAAAAACATAAGCGGAAAAATCAAAAGCGAAAAATCCAAGTGCAAGTGCCATATGACAAGTTGAAAATAAGTGCAGTTATTTTTAATAATCTTTTTAACCTAGAGCTATTTTGCTAATGAAAAGTTGGATGATGAACAGTTAGAGAATAAATCTAAAAAACCAAATGAATCACGAGTTATATGGCCTTTTAAGATGGATCAGGCATAAGAGTAATTGGACAAATTAATCTCACGTCGGTTAATAGGTGGTGGTCTTGGAAGATCATCAGTTCCTCCTCCTCGAGCGGACACGGTAATGTCATTTGGGTTCATCTGATTCATCAAGAAGTTCAGAGATGGGTTTGAGATCTCTTCCTGCAAGGAAATCATCAATTAACCCATATCAAATTATTTAACATTTTAATTATCCCCAACAAGAACATACATGTATAAATCAAAACCTAACCTAGAAATTTTTTGCAAGATCAAACCCTAGTCAACAAAAAAAAAAATTATATATACCAGAAGATGAGATGGGGAGAAGAAAGTGTGACCCAGTTGGTGAAGCTGATTATAAGCTGATGGTGGCAGCAGCCCTGGCATGTTCACCGGCAGGAGATTGGTACAGTGGCCGCATCGAACTGTAACCGTATTGCTCTTCAATAAACTTGTGCTAGGAACACTCACCTGCCATTAGAGAGTGAGTTAACAGAAACCCCAAAAAAAGCTGTTCAGAAAAACATGAAATTCGAAAGAGGGTGTTTCCAAAAATTTGAAACCCTAAAATATTGTCCCACAAAAAAAAAAAAAAATCCTAAGAGTGGCTTGTTAGTTGAAGAGAGAAGGGCATGTTGAGAATGAGCAGCAGAATGTGTAAATTAAAATTATGTAGTGCCCGGTGGGTGATACAGATGGAGTGGGGAGAGAGGGTAATACTGCGAGGATGGTATCACAGATGTTGCAATGGACATAGCAGAGCTGTTCGGAGGGAGGGAGGTGGTCCAGCTGCTGTTGCTGGAGCTGCTGATGCTGCTGCTGCTGCTGCGACAAAGGAGTAGCGGAAGAGGTAGACATCTTTGATTCCTTCTTTTCTTTTCTCCTTTAATTTGATTGGCAAGATGACTGATTGATTTGATTGATTGATTGATTGATTGATTGACAATCTAACAACCACCTTGGATCTGGCTCTCTTTGATTGGTTACGAGCGGTTATAAAAGGAGAAAATAGGAGCAAATCTGGGAAAGTAGAAATTTATGCATAAGAGAGAGAGAGAGAGAGAGAGAGAGGATGGTGAAGGGCAAGGTTATCAGTCTGGTAGATATAAGACGGCAGAGGGAGGGACAAGGACAAAGACCCCCTTCTCCCGCTATAGCTAGATGGGTCTATTCATCTGGTGCGCTAGCAAGCTAGCGGCCTGCTAGCTGTTTATAGATCGTACATCTATGGATGTGCATGCATATACATGTATACATGTACATGCATATGAGTGATATATCTATATAAAATATATAATATAGGGCATATATATTTGTTCGCGTGTGAGGGTGCAAAGTAAGTAGTAAGGGCAAATGACAAACTACAAGATGTAATCCTTGGTGCGCCTATCGATGAAAACACTTTTTACTTATTCGGTGTTGGATGTGGTAGGCAATGGTCATTTCGAGTTGATTAGACGGTATGGGTGCAGAAACTCGGGCCAACCTACAAGCTTTTGACTTACTCTGGCTTTCTCGGTGCTGGATCGTATAGGTATGGCTCACTTTGAAGTTTGAACTTGATAAGCCAGGTAAGGGTGCAAATGACCCGACCCAGTCCTCTTCCGGCTCGTAAAAAGAAAGTAGGTCCTATAGAAGAAATTAAGTCAAGGAGATATGTCTACGACCACATGCACATGGTGTCATGTATGAGAACAGAACATTTGTGGTGGTTGACATTCCCAATGTTTTGTTGGCATACACGCAGAGGGAGACGGGGGGAGAGCGTGAGGAGGCGGCAGATGTGGGGGAGAGGAGCGAGAAAGGGACGTTTGCATGGGGGTGATACAGCTTTCGCGCATTCACCTGTTGTTTTCAAACTTAAAGATGGTGTGTTGAGAAAACAGTGCAAGTGGAGTTTAGTGCAAAAGCCATGTTTACATGTACGTCCTCCCTTTCCTACCCCTCCCTGTATTAGGTTATATACAATGCAGAAGAGGTTTCCGAATGTGACACTTATTTTTTGAACTTTTAAAAATTTTTAGATTGTCTTTGTTTTAACTTTTTATCATCTATCATCTTATTATTGAGGGTAAACACTGTAGGAGAAAGAATTTATTGGGAGAGATTTATTTGTGACGCACAAACGGCCAACAAGAAAAAGTCACTTTTACAACGATTGTTTAAACTATCCAAAATCAGTACAATAAATACAACGTTATAGAAACGGTCAATATTGATTAGTAGAGGGTATTTGAGATGGTTCTTATAAATTAAAAATAATAGATAAAAAAATATTAATTATATTATGCTTCCTCCTTGCGTCCCTTTATCGAAAGCGTATGAGAAAGCATCTTTTACGATTGTTTATGTAGAACATAAAATACTACAAAAATTTAGCCCAAACATTTTTTGTTTAGTTCTTTTTTTTTTTTTACCATTTTTTGAAATGGTAATAATAAGTGTTTTTTCACAACCAGGGTTTAGTTATTAACAACTACTCTTCATTGTCGTAAAAAACATAATAAAATCCTTGCCAACATTCGTAGGACCTCCCAATTCCTTCTTCTCTCTCGATTTGTTGCTCCCACAAATGCGCCATAATATTGTCTCCTTCAACAATGAGTTTGTTGACCGAAGTCCGTGCCGGTGGTTCCTCGATGCCCTTGCAAACCTAGGTTTCCAGTGGCAGCCCCTCGATGCCCTTGCAAACTCAAGCTAGCAGTGGTGAACGGCCCCTCAGCAGTACAAAGACGATAGAGCTCAAGCCGATGAGGTAAAAAATCCCTACCTTCTTTTATAATTTCTAGAGCCGATCCTAAGCTTTTAGTTTAAAGGTCTGACACAAAGAAAAATTAGGTTGTTTTTTATGAAAAAAAATATTGTTCTAAAGTGCATGTAATCATTTGGAGAAATGCACTTGCAAGAAACACAAATAATTTACAAAAATAAATAAGTGGGAGATTGTAGTGGATATGCTAAATTTTTTTTGCTTTGGGTTGATATTTCGTGTTTTATTTACATTTTTATTGAGGGTCACTATTTGAAATTAGGTGTATTTTATTATCCTTTTTTTGCAAACTAAAAGGAAAGTTCTACAGGATGGCTATAAGACTAGTTATGTGTCATAGTCCCATAAAGAATGTGTACTAGGGAGATCTTACGCTTATAAGGATGATTTGGACTCCAATTATGGGGGCGTCTTTTATGGGATAAACTCTCAAGGCTAGTGGGGCAAAGTGGACAATACCTCATCATAATTGGGCCCAAGACCATTATAGTTGATATTAGGGCCACATTGTGGGTACTATCACATAGGTGGATCTAGCACAAAGGTGCATGTCTCTCTAACGAGGGCATCGGAGATTAGATGGGAGAGCATGTCACGGTTGCACATTGGTTGTGTAATTGGGAGACAATGAGCTTATTATGATGGTTTAGGCTCTAATTATGATAGGCACCTTTTATAGGACAAACTTGTGAGGCCAGTGGGCCAAAATGGATAATACCTCACCACAATTGGATCCAAGACTATTACACTATGCTATATATGAATCAGAATGTTCGATATTAAATAAATAACATTTCTAATAAAATAAAAGTTGTTGACATGAGATTGTTAAGATGGATAAGTGGTATGACATTAAAAGATAAATTAAAGAATGAACATATATGCCATAACTTTAACACAACTCCTATAAAAGATAAGAAAAAGGAGGTACAACTTAGGTGGTTTGGACACCCGTAGCGTAAGCCAAATTATGCGCCAATAAGGAGAGTAAATTAGTTCCTATGTGTTGTGAATAAACTCAATTTTGAACAGCGAAAATCAAACGCAACAATCAATGAAGAATAAATATGGAACCCACACACACACACAGTGTATATATTTGAAAGAAACAACAATAATGCAAGGAATTACGTGGTTCGGCAATGCCTACATCAACGGGAGCAAACGACAAAGTTTCACTATCTTGATGTCAAAGGACACAATACAATGATCTTCTTACGATAAGAATGCACCCAGAATGATGTATTTAGAAACACCATGGAGGTTTTCCTACAAACACCCAACCATACCAACGTTCGTATTCAAAACTCGAAATCAACACTGGTCTCCCAAGTGAATCCATCGACGGTTTCTGCAAACCATCGATGGTTAGAGCCCAAACTACGGAAAGCTACTGAAACCAAACTGTTTATGCATGTTCAAACAATCGTCGACAGAACCTTCAATGAATAAAAGCTGAGAGCAGGTCTTCTGAATATTTAGCTAAACCATCGACGGTTAGAGCCAAATCATTGATGATTTCCCCCCAATACTGATTCTACTATGCTTTTCTTCCTTTTTTAAAATCATCCACTCATATATATGAGCCACAAAACACAAAAATCTCCACCTTAGCAAAGTATATGCCCCCTAGGAGAAATAAAAAAAAAACATAGCCTAATACTCCACTTTGATATTGGAACATTAGGTTAGGTCCATCTCCCTTCTAGCACTTGGAGACATAAAGTAAGTCTAAGCAATGTTTGAACTTTTCAGTAGTAACTGATTTTGTCAAAATGTTCGCTGCATTTTCAGATGTGTGTACCTTCTAAAGTATAAGTTCACCTGAAGTAATCAATTTCCATATGCTGTGGAACCTTACATCAATATGCTTGGTTCTAATATGATACACTTGATTCCTTGTGTAACGCCCCAAATACACATTATATAGAATACATATATAAAATGATGCTAACATCGCATGGCAGCTCTAAAACCACAATTGTAAATTTTTTTAAGGGACTAGTGGGGTCCGAAGTATCACTGTCCATAATTTAATTAATAAATAACGGAAGCAAAGTACTTTCTACTACCATAACTACTTGAGTACTAACCCATCCTTGACATCTACAAGTCCCAAATAAACATATGTCCACCCCAAAATGACCAAAAACATCTACCATAAACAAAACGGTATTCTGCCCACACTCACCCTCGGCGAGATCGTCTAAGTCCCACCTTGGAGCTACTAGGCTCATCCTTAGAAGGCCCTGAAAAGTTGATATTATGATGGGATAAGAAACCTCTCAGTAAGACAGAAAACATTATTATCAGTGTGCGAAAGATGAGTTTTTGTGCCAATTATTTGTATATATTTCTTATATTATTCTTACCTAAATAAGACATTTATATAAATAAATCACATTTATAGAATTGCTAACACATATATCATTGCAATTTACTATAGCCCAACTAACGCATGTTTTATGACATATATAGATAATATAACAGAGTTCATAATAAATCTACTGACGTAGGTTTTACAGCATAACACAGATAAGTTAATTCATACTTCTATAACACTTCTATATACACAAATTTTTTGATCGGCATTAGTACAGATGCCACACAGGCCATTTGATTCGATTTATACGCCACACAGGTCTTCTACTTTGATTTATATGTCACATAGGCCTCCTACTTGAATTTATATGTCACACAGGCCTTCTACTTCAGTTTATGATTAGTCACTTCATATTTCCCAATTCAATGCAAAATCTAATTTACCATAAAACGAAATTAAATTGCCAAATTCACATATCTAGATCAAACCTACCATTTCATGATTAATGGAATTAAACTGTCATATTCCCATGTCCATATCAAATTTGTAATTTCATAATTTCATAGCAATACCAATATATACATATAACCATAATTCAACCTAGCATCACGTGCTCGCAGTATCCTGCCATGACAATTCAACTAATCCATTCAAAACCTTTTATTAATTAATCTCATGCCACAAGGCTTTAAATTAAATCGTAATTAAATAATCTGGCCAGGAAAAATATGTATTTCTAAAAAAAACTGCTTTGCTTGCCTTAGAAAGTTTATTTAATTTAAAACATGCAATTTTCAAAGTGGAGACGCCCAACCTACTCGCGAGGTTATTCCCAAATACGTTTAACATTCAAAAACTACCATTTCATATCTCCAAATCGTTCAGAAAATCATATACAACATATATGTATCATATACTCAAATTTGATCAGTTCAAAATCTAGAAAAGGCTGACATAATGTTAGCTTTACCATGATCCAAAGAGGGGGGTTAATTGATATTTTTAAAATCTATCCCCTAGGTATTCCTCCTAACAGCAGTATGTTCACAGTCCTAAGGTCAATCTAGTGCAAGTAATATCATAAATTAAATAAAGTAGTTTAATTAATTTCACAAGCACCAGAAAGCAATAAAGAGAAGGGTGACACACAGATATGTTATCGAGGTTTGGTCAACTGCCTACCTCCCCGCCTTGACTAACCAGCACAAGGATTATCACAATAACTTGCTCACTTAAACGTGTGGAGTGACACCTATACAAATCAGGTCAAATTAACATAGGGTTGACCTCAACCTTTACACCAATTCTTACCAGGGTGGATTACCGCCCTCTTAGGCCACGCTTGGAATCTCTCAGATATACAATCAAAAGGTACAGTATAAGGGTGCTTTCACGTAAAGCAAATTTGTACCCCAAATGCGCACAATCACAAACACCACAGATGATTTAAAATGTATGCTCAGTGTGGTGTAAATAGTTCAACTCTCAAAAATATTTTCTATCAGTGTAGTGAGTACGTGAGAGTATCAACAACAATCTGTGTATTTCAAAATGTTTCAATCAAATGCGTTCACACGGAATATCAAGCAAGCCTCAAGAATATCAATCAATAGAATATCTCAATCACATGAATATGTATATGCTTGGATTGCGAAATAGATAATCTTTGTATTCAGCAAGTGATATATATACTTGAATAAATATTGCCACAAAGATTAATATAACAAACACAAATATCTTTTCACATATAGTTCAATAAAGATTCCACAAGATATTTGAGTAAGTTTGAAAATGTTTTTGCAAACCAAAAGCAAATACAAACTTCCAAAGATATTGCAATGAGAATGCAATACTCGGAAGTTCACCACAAGCCTTCTTAGGGTAGGCTTATTAGAAAAGCCTCATAAGAATACTTAGGTGATGCTCTCGTTAGAAAAATCGATTCAAAACACTTCAAACAATAAGAGTAAAACCTTTATGAATATACAATCAAAGCACTTACAAATGATTTTGAATTTGAGAAGAAAAGTTAGAGTGTTTGTAGGGAAAGTATGAGCAATATGAATCAAAAGAGAGTATTTTTGCTTGAGAGAGAAATTTTTAATCCTTTTGCTAATCGACACTTAATTCTCCCAAATGAAGGAGTATATATAGACATACCGAAATTTTTGACCGTTGGGGACCTATTAGGGATTGTTAGAAAAGTTTAATGACATTTAACTCATTTTAACCCTGTTTAAAAATTTTAACTGTGGTAAAAAATTAGGTGCAACCCGAGAGGTCCGGTCGACCAGAACAAGTTTGATCGACCAAGTCTCATATGGTTCGGTCGACCAGAGGACTTTTGAACTGAGGGCTCGGTCGACTAGGAGAGGGCGATTTCTCAATTTTTCGAGGTTCGATTGACTATACCATTTTGAACTAGCTGGTTCGATCGACCAGACCGTTGGGATTTCTCCCGAGAACCCTTGGTCGACCAGGTAGTTGGAGTTCATTTTTGTCTCGGTCGACCAGATGGTCAAACTTTTGACCCCAAGGGGTTTTAGTCGACCAGGGCTTTTTAAACTACTTGGTTCGGTCGACCAGATATTCAAAATGTTGATTAGAGAGGGTTGCGGTCGACTAGGGCTTTTTGAACTATTCTGGTTCGATCAACCAGAACCTTGGTCAATCAGTTGACCCAGGGAGGTTTTGGTTGACCAGGTCAAAATGAACTGACTTGGCTGGTCAACCGAAAGTGCACCAAGTGTGCACTACTGTCCCATTTTGAAGCATACAAACCCTATTCAGTTGCCTAACAAATATATGTGTAAATGTGTGTGTCCTAGGGTCACTTGGGGTCCAATTTCAAGAAATCGAAAAAGTCCAGTTTCGGTCGACCGAAGGGAAAATCCTAAGGTCTTTCTAAGGTCACTTTTAGTTCGCATCTGGTTTGAGCTTACAAAATATATCATACATGTGAGGTGTGTGAGCTTATTACAAACCAAATGTCCTAATTACTATTACAGACCAAATATATATGAAATGCATTACAAAAGGAGATTTGGTTTTCAACTTCACTTTCTCTTCGTACCATCAATGTATTTGCTAATGTAGACCTGCACAAGAACTAGATATTCATCAAATATAAGAGTATTTGTTATTATCAAAACCGGGGGTGACCTATAAGGTCGACACATAATGTATTCCCCTTACCTTGACCCTGACGTGGTGCCTACAACATCCAAATGACGAAATCACTTGGATTAAAATGCTCAGGAGCGAAAATAGGACCCGGATATGGTGTTCGTTTTTCAATTCGGAGGAATGAAGAGAATTTGAAGAGAGAGAAAGAGAGACGGTGAGAGGAGAGAGAGAGAGAGAGAGAGAGAGAGAGAGAGAGAGAGAGAGAGAGAGAGAGAGAGAGAGAGAGAGAGAGAGTTTGGCGAGAAGGGGGTGGTCTATCTGTATCTTAGGAATTTTGATTTCCTTCAACCTTCAGGAAAGATTATACATATATAATATTATAATATTATATTATATTACATTACAAAAAAATTGGTTTTTAGTGACGAACGTACTAGTGACGAATTCAATTTCGTCACTAAAAGTTGGTATTAGTGACGATTTTTAAGAACTGCCACTAATAGTGTAAGCATTAGTGACGATTTTAGTAGTCGCTACTAATGCAACACTATCAGTAACGGTTTTAAAACTGGCACTAATACTTTCGTCACTAAAAACTGCGCGGTTAACAATTTCGGTGCAAAATTTTTTTCAGAAAAATATTTGTGACGATTTTAGGATATTAGTGACGAATTAAATTCGTCACTAAAAGTCACTTATTAGTGACGATTAACTAACTGTCACTACTAATATTTATGAATATATTAAAAATATTTAGATAAGGGTATTAGTGACAGATTGGGAGACCCGTCACTAATAATAGGATATTAGTGACGGTTTTGAAATTATCACTAATAGTGTTTTTATTTAAAAAAATATTAAAAAAATTTAGATAAGGGTATTAGTGATGGATTGAGAGACCCGTCACTAATAATAGGGTATGAGTGATGGTTTTGAAACCGTCACTAATAGTGTTTTTATTTAAAAAATATATAAAAAAAATTAGATAAGGGTATTAATGACGGATTGGGAGACCCGTCACTAATAATAGGGTATTAGTGACAGTTCTAAAACCGTCACTAATAGTTTTTTTTAAAAAAAAATATATAAAAAAATTTAGATAAGGGTATTAGTGACGGATTGGGAGACTCGTCACTAATAGTGTTTTTATTTAAAAAATAAAAAAAAAATTAGATAAGGGTATTAGTGATGGATTGGGAAACTCGTCACTAATAATAGGGTATTATTGACGGTTTTAAAATCGTCATTAATAGTGTTTTTATTTAAATAATATAAAAAAATTTAGATAAGGGTATTAGTGATGGATTGGGAGACCCA
This sequence comes from Malania oleifera, assembly GCF_029873635.1. Lineage (NCBI taxonomy): Eukaryota > Viridiplantae > Streptophyta > Magnoliopsida > Santalales > Ximeniaceae > Malania > Malania oleifera. The sequence goes on from NC_080425.1 coordinate 62,221,075, forward strand.
TGACTAATAATAGGGTATTAGTGACGGTTTTGAAACCGTCACTAATAGTGTTTCTATTTTAAATATATAAAAAAAAAATTAGATAAGGGTATTAGTGACGGATTGGGAGACCCGTCACTACTAATAGGGTATTAGTGACGGTTTCGAAACCGTCATAGATGCTTAAAATCTAAAATCCCTTCCTAATTAACCCACATCTCTGCTCGTCCCTCCTCAAAATCTAAAATCCCCAAATTTCTTTATCCCTTTTGCCGTCTTCTCCTCCTTCCTACCCCACCCTCCTCACTCCTATCCCTCTCTCCTCGCTTCTCAAGTTGTCACCCACAGCATCTCTACCTGTCACTGCCGCCTATAGCGTCTCTGCCCATCGCCGCTGCCCACAGGTAAGGGTAATAGGGTAGGTAATGGTTAATGTTGAATGTAAATATGTTTTGTGCAGGTTGTGCAGTTATGTTTCATTGTGTGTAAGTCTATATGTTATGGTTTTTATGAGATGTGTGGTTTTTGGGGGAAAGTTTGTTTGGCTATTTGTAATCTACCAAAGACCGATGTTATAACCTTGGTATTCCTTTGCCATAGGTGAGGGTTGGTAATAAATTTGGGATGGGACCCCTATGTGGGTGGCCGCCGGCTATTTTTAGAGTCAGGTGATTACTTCAGGGATTCCAGAAGTTGTAATAAGTAACGGTTAACAAATTTCAAGGACGAAATTTTTATAAAGATGGGAGAATGTAGTGATTCTAATAATAATAATAATAATAATAATTATTATTATTATTATTATTATTATTATTATTATTATTATTATTATTCCTTATTTTAATAGGAAAGGATTTTATTCAGTATATTTTTCAAGAAAGTCACTTCTTTAAGAACCGGTCTTTGAAGCAAATTTGTCAAAGCAGTTACCTTTTGCTCTTTAGAAGCATCAACATTAAAAATTTTACCTAGTTCCTTGAAAGTTAAATTCTCACCAGTCTGCTCACCCTCTTTATAGGGTATACCCATCACTTTACCGCTAGGAGGATTTGTTTCAACATTGCACTCCTTGATATTTAATCCAGTAGGGAATGATGGTTCCACGACTGTCAATCTCTGAGGGTAAGGTATCACATGTTGGTACTCCTTACTTGTCTCGATCTCCACGTTAACTGACTTCTTCAAATCTGAGCTTGCTTCCTCTTATTTTTCTTTGACCTCATCTATCTCAGTTGTAACTTTAGGTGTCGGGATAACTGTTGGTCTGTCAGTAAGTATCTCAGGTTGGGGAACTTCTTTTCCACTTCTCAAAATAATAATGACCTCCGCTATCTCAAGAGAAACATAATGTATTTTTTACTGTTGGTGCTGGTATTCTTAAGGATTATATTGAGGTTTTACAAGAAATTCCATTTTTTCTAGGATATCCAATTGCGATCTTATCACATTAGTGGTGTCCCACAATTCTTTTATGGCCTGAGTATACTGATTGCTAGTTGTGATTTGAATCTGCATGAACTACTGAAAGGCATCCTCAAGAGACTTCTCCGATGGAGCAGGTGCTACATTAGATTGAAATCCCGAAGGTACATAACTCTAAGAGATCTGGTGTGGCTGATATTGATGCTGAAAGGCGGCCTGATGATATGACGACTGATAAGGGGGTGCATAGGACTGAGAAGGGTTATTCCAAAGTTACTCTGTACTATTCTCCTTTTCCATCTCCATAGCCTCCACTCTTCTAGTGAGTTCAGCCATACGTGCCTAGACATAAAAATCATCTTTAAATTCAGACCAATCTCCACCGTGTACTACTCTTAATGGTTGAGCTACAATTGATCTTCTATCAATCCTAGTGTTCCATTGCTGAGCATAGTTAGCTAAATGATCCAGACAATCCAATGCCTCATCAGGCTCCTTGTCAAAGAAATATCCTGAACATATAGTATGAACAAATTGTTTCGATTCAGGAGTCAACGCAGTGTAGAAATAGTTGACTAGACGCCATGATTCAAATCCATGGTGAGGACACATGTTAACCAAACCTCTAAATCTCTCCTAGTTTTCATGAAATGTCTCATCAACTCCTTGCATGAATCGACTGATCTGTTCCTGCAAAAATTGAGCTCTCTGTAAGAGAAAAAAAAATTATGTAGAAATTTCTTTTGCATATTAGCCCAACTTGAGATGGAATTGGGCCTAAGAGAATTAAATCACGTCTTAGCCTTATCTTTTCATGAAAAAGGAAATAGACGCAATCTAATTGCTTGATTAGTACAAGCCCCATCTATGAATGTAACACATGTAAACTTAAAATCAGTTAAATGCTGATACAGATTTTCACACTCCATCCCATAAAATTGAGGCATCACAAATATCATCTTAGGCTTAATGTTAAAGTTCTGTGCATTCTTAGACAATGTGATATAAGATGGTTGTGTGGTTCGTGTGGGCTGTAAAAACTCCATAAGCGTGCGTGGTGCAAGTATAGCCATTTTTTTTTTTTTCAAAAGTAAAAAAAAAAATTCTTTTTTTTTCTTTTCTTTTTAATGAGAAAAATTAAAATAACAGAAAAACAATAATTTAAAACTAAAACTGACATTCTTTGGCAACGATGCCAAAAACTTGATTGACTCTAAAAATGAACAACTCAAAAGCTATCCCAAGTATAGGAGTTCAGCTGTGTAATACTTAACCTAAAGGTTAGATCGTCTCCTCAGGGAATGCATTTTAATTCGAAACTCGTATAATTCCAAAAGAAATTAAGAAAAGAAAAATTTACTGAACATAGTTTAGATTCAGTTTCTTGGGATTTTTGTGGTTTTTGCAATTGAATTTAAATTCTAACTAAAAATTAAAGATATATGAGATAATTTAAATAAATACCGAATTCAATGCCAGAATAATGAAAGAACTAAACCCTGCAATCATTTAACTAAATAAAAATATTAACTTTAAATGTAAACCCAAGCAAGAATACACTCTAAATAAAAACACCAACTTTAATAATAAAAACACTCAAAGAAAATAATTAAATCCCTATAAAAAATTTAAGTAAGAAGATAAATTGAAATTAACAATAATAATGTTCAAAAAAAAATTTAAATGCAAGAGAGAGAGAGAGAGATTTAAACAAAATTTAATCCAAACTTTGAATAAATTAAAAACATAACAATAAAATTAATTTTAACAAAATTGAGTTCAAATAAAGAGAGAGATGAAAGAGTAAGGGAGAAAAGAGAAGAAAGAAGAGAAGAGAGAGAGACAGAGAGAGAGAGATAGTCGAAAATCTAAGAGTGGCCGAGAGTCTTCTGTGGTCCTGCCCACCGCCGCCTCCCACTGCTCCCTTTTTCCCCCATAAACCAACCGATCCAAATATTCATGAAATACTCTATTCATGAGGTCCATAAATGTAGCAGGGGCATTAATCAATCCAAAGGGCATAACCAACAATTCATAGTGGCCATACCGAGTTCAAAACGTAGTTTTAGGTACATCCTCTACCTTAACTCTCACTTGATGGTACTCGGATCAAAGATCAATCTTAGAGAACACCCGTGTTCCTTGAAGTTAGTCAAACATATCGTCTATACGAGGAAGTGGATACTTGTTCTTAATCGTTACTTTATTTATTTTTCGCTAGTCAATGTACATCCTCATCGAACTGTCCTTCTTTTTAACGAACAACACCGGTGCATCCCACGGTGATACACTCGGCCTAATAAACCCTTGTCTAACAACTCCTGTAACTATTCTTTAAATTCTTTCAACTTTGTTGGAGCCATTCTGTATGGAGCCTTAGAAATCAACGTCATTCTCAGAGATAGGTCAATAGTAAACTCCACTTCACACTCAGGAAGTAACCCTGGCAAATCCTTCGGAAACAAATCAGGAAATTCCCTTACTATCGGGATATCCTCAAGTCTTAAATCACCCTCTAGCGCTTCCTTTACACAAACTAGGTACCCTTGACACCCATCCAAGAGTAGCCTCTTAGGATGAATAGCTGATAGGATTGGTGGCGAACCATGCACGCACGACCCCACGAATCTATCCTTCGTCTACTCCTTGGGAGGTTTAAACACGACTTACGTCTCAAAACAATCAATACTGGCATAACTGGAAGCTAGTCAGTCCATTCCCAGAATTATGTCAAAACCATGCATGTCAAAAACCACTAGATCAACCGAAAGTGTTCTCCCTTGTATACTGATTGGATAATCCTTAAGAACCCTTCTACACACCACCACAGTCCGCACCGGTGTGGCCACTGATAAATCAACATCTAGAGGCCAAGTTTCCATCCCACATAATTTGAAAAATTCCCGTGCAACAAATGAATGTGTCACCTCTAAACCAAACATAACAACAACTTTATTTGAGAAAAATGAAATATTACATGTCACATCATCATTTGCTTTTTCTGTTTCTACCAGTGTCAGAGAATAGACCTATGTTGGGGTGGTGTTCATCTCCTATCTACTTCGGGATGCCTGACCATCTCCCTGAAATTGGCTAATAGGGGTAACATTGATCGGAGGGGCCCCACACTCACGTGCAAGATGGTTGGGTTTGCCGCACCGATAGGAAGTCCTCATTTCCCTTTGGCATCTCCCCTCGTGCCTCCTGTTACACCTGGGGCATGGAGGGCATAACAGATCACCTGGTCCCACTTGATTCCCCATCACTGGTATCTAGATCACACTGTTGTTGTTCTTCCTCCAGGACCCTTACTTGGATCGGCTTGAAAACCCAGAGGCATGGACCTCTTCCTTTTATTTCCATCCCTGCACTCCCTTGCAGACTTGTCTCCATAACCGTGGCTTTATCCACCAGCTCTAAGAAAACCTGAACCTGGGATGCCACTATCTGCTCGTAGATCCCTTGTCTTAGACTTTTCTCAAACCTCCATGCTTTCTTTGGCTTGTCCAAGACCATGTAAGGGGAAAAGCGAGACAACTCCATGAACTTGGCCACGTACTGTTGTACAGTCAAGTGTCTCTAAGTTAGATTCATGACCTCCTCCGCATTTGCATCCTTGGTGGAAGCAGGGAAGTATCTGTCGAAGAAGATTTCTTTAAAATGGCCTCAGGTTAGAGCTACAGGTCCTGGCCTCTGTTCCTTGACCAGCATTATGACTCGCCACCATCGCTTGACCTCTCTGACTAACTTAAAAGTGGCATACTATACCCTCTATCCCTTTGTGCAACGGAGGACAATCAATGTCTCCTCCCTGTCCTACACCCAGTCCTCTGCAGTGATCGGGTTAGCTCCTCCCGCAAACTTTGAGGGATTCATTCGGATAATTTGCTCAATAGAGCAGCCTTGGTCTGCAGGTGGCCCATCCTAACCTCTAGAGTCCTGCCTCATCTCTACTCTAACCTGTTGGGCTAAACCTAGCAGCAATGTGAAGGTATTGATGTCATCCTTGTTAAAAGCCCCTAAGTCATTATCCCTTTAGTGTCCACGTTCTTATCTCAGTGATCCATCCAATACATACTTTTCTTAGAACCCTAGTACCGGAATATGACCTATACCATCAATTCACTAAAATCATAAAATTCACTACACTCTCATACTAAAATACTTAGACTTTCTCCACATAATAAACTAATAACCCTCCAAATTCCTAATCTCAGATTTCAATCTTATTGCTTAGAAACATAACCGTTGATGGTACGTCATAATTTTTCTGAAACCATTGCCTTAAGAAAATCACCGAAAATAGTAATAAAATTCTTGCCTCCAGGTTGTAAGATAAAACCCAATACCCCTTTCCTATCCTTTCTTTAACTCATTCCTATACTTTGGTAGTATACTTTATTAAAGTCTACAAAACCTAACAATCTAGGCTTTGATACCACAATTATAACGCCCCAAATACACATCACATAGAAATACAAAAAATGATGTTGACATCGCATGACAGCTCTAATACCACAATTTTAAATTTTTTTTAGTCACCAATGGGGTCTAAAGTATCACTGTCCATAATTTAATTAATAAACAACTGAAGCAAAGCATTTTCTACTACCATAACTACCAGAGTACTAACCCATCCTTGACATCTACAAGTCCCAAATAAATATATGTCCACCTTAAAATGACCAAAAGCATCTAACATAAACAAAATGGTATTCTACCCACACTCACCCTCGGTGAGATCGTCTAGGTCCTGCCCTGGAGCTCCAACACTTGACTCCTAGAAGGCCCTGGAAATTTGATATTATGATGGAGTGAGACACCTCTTAGTCAGATGGAAAACATCATTATCAGTGTGTGGTAGATGAGGTTTTATGCCAACTATTTATATACATTTCTTATATTAATCTTAACTAAATATGACATTTATATAAATAAATAACATTTATAGATTTGCTAACACATATATCATTGTAGCTTACTATAGCTCTACTAACGCATGTTTTATGACATATCATAGCTCATATAACGTAGTTCATAATAAATCTACTACTGTAGGTTTTACAGCATAATTCAGATAATTTAATTCACACTTCTATAACACTTCTTCATACACATAAATTTTCTGTACTGAGCACACCTCCCCATCATCATTAGTACAGATGCCACACAGGTCATATGCTTCGATTTATATGCCACACAGGCCTTCTACTTTGATTTATATGCCACACATGCCTTCTACTTCAATTTATACGCCATACAAGTCTTCTACTTCAATTTATGATAAATCATTTCATATTTCCCAATACAATGCAAAATCTAATTTACCATAAAATATATTTAAACTGTCACATTCACATATCCAGATCAAACCTGTCATTTCATGATTAACGAAATTAAACTGTCATATTCTTATATCGATATCAAATCCACCGTTTCTTGATTTCACAGTAATCCTGATATATACATATGACCATAAATCAGCCTAGCAACACGTGCTCGCAGTATCCTACCATAACAGTTCAACTGATCCATTTAAAACATTTTATTACTTAATCCCATGCCACAAGGTTTTACATTAAATCATAATTAAATAATATACCCAAGAAAAATACATATTTCTAAAAAAAAATCGGTCCAATCATCTCCGAAAGTTTATTTAATTTAAAACATGCAATTTTCAAAGAGTGGAGACGCCCAACCTACTTACTTGGTCATTCCCAAATATGTTTAACATTCAAAAACTATCATTTCATATGTCCAAATCATTTATAAAATCATATATAGCATATATGTATCATAAACTCAAATTTAATCGGCTCAAAATCTAGAAAAGGCTTACATAATGTATTCCCCTTACCTTGGCCCTAGAATGGTGCCTACAGCATCTAAATGATGAAATCACCCTGATTAAAATGCTCAGGAGCGAAGATAGGAACTGGATATGGTGTTCGTTTTTTAATTCAGCCGAGGAATGAAGAGAAATTTAAGAGAGAGAAAGAGAGACAGTGAGGAGAGAGGGAAAGAGAGAGAGAGAGAGAGAGAGAGAGAGAGAGAGAGAGAGAGAGAGAGAGAGAGAGAGAGAGAGAGAGAGAAAGAGTTTGGCGAGAAGGGGGGTCTCTCTTTATCTCAGGAAATTTTGATTTCCTTTCTTGAGGCCACAAGTTTCAGGAAGGATTATATATATAAAAAAAATATTATAATATTATATTATATTATTTAATTCATAATAATTATTAATTAATTAATTATTTATTTTTTGGGAATCACTACACTTTGCAAAGTAAATGGCACTCTGACTGTCACAACGCGGCACAACCCCACATTGTTGTATACCCAACTCCTTGACCAAATCGGTAAGCCAAAAGCCTTCTTTTGCAACTTTGGAAATGACCATATATTCAGATTCAGTTGTACACAATGCCACTAGGAATTGTACCATATATGGACTTCTAAAAGATGGGTCCTCCTATAAGATTAAAAACATAATTCGCTATAGACCTCTGTCATCCATATCCCCTATATAATCAGCATCAACATACAACACAACTAATGGACTATCATGTTGCTTGCCAAACATGATGCCATAACTAGAAGTACCCCATAAGAATCTGAAAATTCATTTGACGGCTTCCCAATACTGTCTACCTGGATTGGAGAGAAACTTACTCACCCACTCACTGCATTTGCTAAGTCTAGTCTTGTACACACTATGACATACATTAAACTCCCCACATCTCTAGCATTGGGGACCTTTAACATGTCCCAAGTATCATTATCTGTAGTTGGGCATTCAGTAGTAGAAAATTTAAAGTTACTCGCTAGAAGTGTACATACTGATTTAGCATCAGCCATGTTGAACCTTTCCAACACTTTGTCTACATAATTGCCCTGAGATAACCACAACCTTTTTTAAGTTCTATCCCGACAATTCTCCATCCCAAGTATGTTCTTGGCTGGACCAAGATCCTTCATGTCAAACTCTTTATGCAACAGTTCCTTTAACTAATTTACCTCAGTTAAATCCTTCATAGCTATTAATATGTCATCGATATACAATAATAAGAAAATAAGAGAATCAACATCAAGGTCTTTCACATACACGCAATATTCATACTCACACCTCCTATAGCCTATCCTGATCATATAGGATTCAAATATTTTGCAACATTGCCTTGGAGACTGTTTCAACCTGTAAAGAGAATTCTTCAACTTGCAAACTAAGTGCTCTTGCCCGGGTTCACTAAATCCCTATGGATGTACTATATAAATTTGTTCATCCAAGTCACCATGAAGAAATGTCATCTTCACATCCATTTGTTCCAAATGTAGATCATAATAATCTACTAATCCCAACGCAACCCTAATGGAAGTGTGTCGAACCACAGGTAAGAAGATTTCATCATAATATACTCCCATCTTCTGCTAGAACCCCTTTGCCACTAACTATGCCATGAATTTCTCTCCTTCTTTTTATAAAATTGCTTCATTCTTCCTACTACCCATTTGCAGCCTATCGCCCTCTTCCCATCTAGAAGTTCCACCAAAATCTAAGTCTAATTCTTATGCAATGACTCTATTTCCTCCATCATAGAAGCCATCCACCTACTTTTCTATTTGTTGTGCATTACCTCTTGAAATGTATTTGGATCAGTGCTACTGGTAATGAATACACAAGACACTAAATCATCAAAGTTATACCTCAGCAGAGGTCTACTAGTGTATCTAGATCTCTGTCTAGGAATATTGTCGACTTGCAGGTTTCCTAAGTTAGAACTCCTTGCAACCGGTGGATCAATATCATTATCATTGCCTTGAGTTTCTAACTTCACCTGCACGACATGCTCATCTCTGCTCCAGTTTTCTAGCTCCTGTTTCTTTTCATCAAATTCTTGAGTACACTTCACCATAACTTTCTCATCAAAAACTTAATTCCTACTGATCACCACCTTGTTTGCCATTGGATCCCACAACTTGAACTCCTTCACACCTTTTTGACACCCCAAAGAGATGTAGCTTCTAGACTAATTTGCATTAAGCTTCAATCTTTTCTTACTAGATACATGAACATAGGTTAGACAGCTGAATATCTCCAATTTAGAATAGTCTACTGCATTTCCCGTCCAAACCTCCGCCATGACTTTCCTCTCTGTTGACCTTATAGGTCATATCCCATTTTTATAATGAAAAATATCTTTGTATCTTACCTGTGCTCTGAGTTTGTGTGAAGAACCATTCTTAGCACGAAATGACAAAGATTCTAACAAGGTCATAAAGAACTCAATACTCACATCATATGGTGGCATTTGGAGAAGCAAAGGAAATGAAGACTAAATATTTTCATTTTCATTTGTTGCTTAATTCATTTGGGTCTGTAATATGGTGTGTGATAATTAATGCATCACATGCATGATAGGTTTAATAAGCTTAATGACCATAGATTGACTTTAGATCCCCAAACACTTCATGGAAAATCCTCTTCGACTCAAAAGTTATAACTATGCGAATAAGGATGAATTCTAATAAAAAATTAGGACCTAAATTGAGTTTTGAAAGGGCTTCGGCCGACCGAACATAGGGCGTTAAAAATGCCTCGGTCAACTGAAATGGGAAAAAGTCAATACTTTGACTTAGCTCGGGTGACTGGTCCAAAATTGAATGTACTGTTCACGGTCGACCGAACCTGAATGCTGACACTTTTTACCAATCCCAGCTACTCGAACTTTAAGTTCAAAATCTCTCTGGGTGACCAAATTGTGAGGTTCGGCAATCTGAACCACTCATTAGGCGACTGAAAGCACGAACGATTGGGAAATCGCCTTAGCTTCAGCCGACCGGCCTTTGGCAAAGGTTAACCAAATGGGAAAATGGTTATGAGCTAATGTGAGTGTTTGGGTGACTGACCTTTGATTCCGAGCAACCAAAACTCTTGGGTTGCCAAAAAATAACCGCGGTAATTTGGGTTAAAACTCAATTAAAATTTTTTAAAAGTACCAAATGAGTCCCAGTGGTTATATTTTTGTCAAAAGCAGTATATACCTTTTCATTTGGAAAATTTAGCAACAGATTAAGACCTTGATTAACAAAAAAATCTCTAAAATTTCTTTAGCCATTTTTTCAATACATGCTTAAAAACTCCACTCTTACACATTCCTTTTGCAAAATTCCTTTGATGAGATTATCTTGAGATCATCCATACTGTTACTATAAGCTTACACTCTCATATTCTTTGACTGAGATTAATTTTTATTGAGAGTAAACTTGAGTTTTCCCTTGTGATTACTCTCTAGGGCTTGTGAGTCTTGCATTCTTATTACAAGATTCAAAGGCTTGTATTGTGCTATTGTAAAAAACATTTTTAACAAGCTAAATCCAAATATCTCTCATACTTATTTGAAAAATTATTTTTGAGATATTTGCTTGTGCTCTTGAGACCTTTGAGTTTGCAACTTGTGATTGGTACCTGCATACATATCTTGACTCAAAGATTCATCCATATCACGCCCTCACATATTACTAGATATATTGACATTATCTTGAGAGTAGTTATATTAAACTTTATTCAGCTTATAAATCCTATCATATTAAAGTGCATTGATTATATTGGCACATACTTGCTTATTGGAGAAACATTGATATTGTACACAAAATTTGTATTGCTTATATGTTGTATTCCAGGTGTGGCCTAAGGGGGTGATGATCTAGCCCGTAAGGATTGTTTGTAAAGGTTGGGGTCAGCCCTATTAATCTAACCTAGGGTTTCCTTGCCCAATAAGGAAAGAGTGTCGGTGTTGCTCCACTCGCAAGTGAGCTTTAGTGGAATCCTTGGGCTTGCAAGCTAGTGGCGGGGATGTAAGAACATTTTACGAACCGCAATAACACATCTGGTATCATATTTACTTTATCTACTCTGCTGTATTGTGTTTGCTTGTCTAATTTATCTAGTGTAAATTAATTTCAGTTGCATCTATCAGTTTATTTTATATATGCTCTAGATTGACTCTAGGCTTGTGAAATATTGTTGCTGGATAGTTGACTTAGGTAAAAAAATTTCAAATATTGAATTCATCCCCCTATTGGGTTTACACTAAAGTCAACAATTGGTATCAGAGCCTAGTTGCTTACACTTAAACATTTTTCTAAAAAAATATCACAATGGTTCATGTTAGTGTAACCCCTTTCGCCGAGGGATAGTTGTCCACACGTCCTCCTATTTTCAGTGGTGTGAACTACACTTTCTAGAAACAAAGGATGCACATTTACCTTCAAAACATTGATTGGAAGGTGTGGAGAGGGGTCTCTAGAGGAAATTATATTCCCATGAAAACTGTAGAGGAGGTTAGAGTACCTAAGACGGAGGATGAATACACCGATGATGACATAAATGCAATAAAAGTAAATGCAACTACTATGAATAATTTATACAATGCACTTGATGCAAATGAATTAAAGAAGGTTATGGCATGCACAACATCTAAGGAAATATGGGATAAACTAGAAATTACTTATGAGGGTGAAAGTCAAGGTGTTATCTCAAAAGGGGGTCAACTGGGTTTATAAAAAATTCCTTTAAGTGTTTTTATAGATTTTTAGCTTTTTATATACTTAAGCAAACACACAAGGAAGTTGTTGATTGCAAATACTCAAGCAAATCAACCATAATCACAAAACAAATCACAAACAAAATAAAAAACAATCAACCAATCATACAATGCTTAATCAATTTGTTTGAGCTGCTGCACTAGCTATTTTTGAGCATTTGCCAAATTTCAATTTGTAGCCCTATATAAATGATTTTTTATGCGCTCATTTTAATCAAGATTTTCGCAAGTGGTTAATCAACGTACTCCTTTTAACATTTCTATAAAATACCAACCAACGTACATTCTTAGATTAAAAGGTCTTCTTAATCTCAGTTTTTCAGCAATCATGCACTTTGAAAACATAATTTGTATATGCTGAAATTTGAATAGAAAAGGGTAGAAAGAGTGAGACAGAGATTTTTTTATGAGGTTCGACTTATCCCAAGCCTACTTCCTCACCTTAGGCAAGACTACCTAAGAATTCCACTAACACGTTCCTTTGCAAGCGGAATAAACCGATTACAACCCTCCTTTAGGGTAGAGCCCCCTCTTTGAACAATACCCCACACTCGGTTACAATGATCCAATCACCTAACCGTCAAAGAAACAAGAAACAAGAAAAGGTTTCTTTAGTAGAAAGAATGCTCTCTGAAATTAGGAATAGCTTCCCAAGAGGGGGGGTGAATTGGATTCTAAAAGTTTCTTTTAATTCCTTTTAAAATACCTTAAACTTCTTTTATTTATTTTACCAATTCTTGACTTATTTTTTAATTCCTTAATCAATAAAGAACTTAGTTCTTTTATCCAATCAATTAAACACAATCTTCAAAGCAAACAATCAATTTATTTGCCAAGTACAAGTTAAACAACAAACAACCAAACAAAGATATAAAGTATTCAGCAATTTGGTAATATAAGATCTTGAGATAGTTTATTTGTTTATATAAGCCCTGTGATTATGAATTATAATTTATGCTTACTGAAGTAAAGCCCTGTATAAATAAATCCAATCACTCTTTCCAAATATTTAGAATTCAAATAAACTCTTGGTAAATTTATTTTTGGGGTGTTAACCAAGTAACGTACTCCCGTATGGTTTCCGCAAGATATGGTGTAACCAACGTACTCCCTTTTGGTTTCCGCAACCCAAATCAAAATTGGATTTTAAGTTTACTTGATTTCCAAATATGCATAGTATGTATAATTTAGATATTTAAATCATCCACGCAGTTGTATATGAACTGAAATTAAAGAATAGGGAAAGAGAGAGTGAGGCGGAGATTTTTACGAGGTTCGGCTTATACCCAGCCTACGTCCTCGCCTTTGGCAAACCACCAAAGGATTCACTAAACCTGTTCCGTTGACGGGTGGAACAAAACCGATTACAACACTCCTTGGTTAAGGCTAGAGTCTGCCTTCTCCAAACGATATTCCCTCGTTCGGTCACTCCTTACATAGGCTAGAGTCTGCCTCTCTAAGCAATATCCCCTTGCTTAGCCAACGATCCAAACACCTTGGAACATCAAAGAACTACAAGAAACATAAAATAAAATCTGCGTACAAGTATACTCTCTCAAAGAGCAAGTTAGTACAATTTCAGCACTATATACTTAAATGTAAAATATGAATAGGAAATAGAATAAACCTTAAGTGTAGAATTCACCAATATCCTTCTTAGAAGAGGATTAGCAGTAGGAATTCAAAGGAAGAAGGATCAAAACTTTAGAGTTCTCAGCAAAAGAATTTTCCAATGAGTGAGCAAGAGAACTTAGGAAGAACAAGAATACTTTCAGCTTCTCAAAACAGATTTTTCAATTCTTGGTTTTTTTATTTGTTTTGCAAAACCATGTATTTATAGGCTTTCAAACTTGCAAAAGTTTCCTTAAAGAATTTCCCTATTTATTAGAATATTTAAGGTTCAAACAGCTATAATTTAAACATTCGAATTTTAAAAATTTGCCCGTTGAACAAATTTTAAATGTCTGACAGCAGTGACCTCATTTTAGTTTTTTGGCCATAACTTTTTCTATATAACTCTAAATTAGGTGATATTGGTGCCAAACGAAAGCTAAGAGAAAATACTACAACTTTCGTGTTTATAGTTATTTAAAATAATGAGTTCTTGATAGAGAAATATTCACCTCAATGCGGCTGTATAAAAACTGACAGCATTTGGGAAAAAAACTCTTTTTGGTGCTCTTTATTCCAAAAATGATTTTAACCTTTTTAAAATAATTTTTGACCTTATAAAAATATTATTTAGATAATTTAAAAAGTATCTAGGTCTAAGAAGTTGACCTAAGAGCTTCAAAATATTTCAAATGATATTTTAAACATTAAAGCGCTTACATGAGACTTCTAAAATATTAACATTCTAAGTTCTTGAGTCTTCATGCTTTGTCCTTTGATTGAATCCATCTTTTCTTCAAACTTCCATATTCTTTAAGCTTTCTTACTTTGCCTTTCTTTGGATCTTTTGACTTTGATATACCTTGGCTTTCAACAACTTATTCATGTCCTCATGTTCTTCAACAAGTAATTCATGTCTTGGCTCATTTAAGCTTTATTTGATCCTTGTGAGCACTTTAACCTTGCTTCCATCATATTTGATCCTTGTGGGCACTTTGACCTTACTTTCACATATATGAATCCTGAAATATCATTACTCACACAATTACATTAAATTTCACTTGTTTGTTAGCATCAAAACAAGATAACAAGATTTTAAGCCTTGTAAGGCCAACAATCTCCCCCTTTTTTATGATGACAAACAATGAGCAAAAATTTGAGTAAGTCTTAAAAAAAAAGGCTCCCCCTTTCAATAAGTTTCATCTTAGTAAAATCAATATTAATTTCATCGATCGTGCTCATTACTTTCTTTTGGTTTTACAAGCTTTTTCAATCAATATTAAATACTTAAATACTTCTTTTGAATAGATATAATGTTCATGCTCAATTTTGCCCAATTTTTGCTTCACAACTTCTCCCCCTTTTGACATCAATCAAAAAGAAAAGAAATGATTTAAATTCAAATACAAATCATTTTGAGTATATCAATAACCATGTATTCCAAATATATGTACACACTCAAGTTATTGTTTTTCAATATAGCATGTGTAGTGTGTAGCTCACCGCATTTATTCAAGATACCAACTAATATTAATTTGATGGTTTTTATGATACCAATTTAAAGTTTTAAAAAAAAAATAATTCATGATATCAATTGATTAATGATTCATGACACTCCCCCCGAATTCAATACATTCAGTTTTGTTATTAATTTTGCTTTTATCATCTCATGTAAAATATTGAATCATATCACATATCAAATATCAATATCATGCTAAGATCATCAATGTCACATCATGCTCATAGACATAATCATGCTCATGAATAATTTGACTTTGTGATACCAAGTAAGCTTTTAGGTTTGATATCTATTGAAATTTTTAACATGTGAAACCAAAAATACTTTATAGATACCAAAGCTTAATATCACATAATATATAGTTCATAGATACCAATATAACTACTATTATCTTTCATGGCTCATAGATAAAGAGTAGTTTGTTTATCCATGTGATTCATTTAAAATCATGCATGTTCAAGAATTATCCTTATATCAAAAAAAAAATTTATGCTTAAGCTCAATAATCTCATTCTCAATTTTCAACGTAGTGAGCCATACTTTTCAATATAAATCAAGTCAAGTTAATTATTACACATGTAGCATATAGCATATCAACACATCACATATAGGCAAGCAAGCATGTAGCATGTAACAGCAAGGTGCTTATATAATAAGCTCAAATTTGATATTTTCTCTATATTTCTTAAGTTAAGCCTTGTAAAAAGTCATCCTATGATTTTGGCCAACAATGCCATTTTCAAATTTATATATGTGTGAAGTCATTATTTCATTTTTGGTACCCATATTTTCTTGGGTCCGGAAAATTTTTCAAGAGAGGTTTCTTTTATTTTCCATACTTGTTTGGTTTTAACACTTTTCCTCTTAAACGGACATTCAAACTTTATATGCCCATTTTTCTTGCATTGATAGCATATGATGTTTGTGTAAGCATTAGAAGATGTGCAAGTATAGTCTTTGGATTCTTTCAAGAAATATCCCATGTAAGAATTCTTTTTCTTTTTGTTTTCAATTCCATTGAAACCAATGCTTTCTTTATTTAAAGACATTCTTTGTAAGCCAATCATCTTATCAAGATTTTCTTTTCCTTTAGTGAAGTTATGAATGATCTTATCTTTATCTTCAATCTGACTCTTGAGATTTTCTATCTCTTTCTTGTTATCAACTTTCTTTTGTGATTTCTTTAACTCTAGAGATAATTTTCTTATTCTATCCTCTAATTCAGAAATATACAAATCTTTCTCATATACGGTAGAGGATAGAGATCGAAGGTCTTCTATCATTTGTTCATTCTTGATTTCTAGTTTCTCAATTTTCAAGTTGTTTTCTTTTTCAGCAAGATTTTTGGATTCTATTTCTTTCTTTACTGATTCATACTTATGTTCTAATTGCTTGAGTTTTGAGTCTTTATCTCTTTCAGCATTCTTCAAGAATTCTATCTCTTTCATTAAACTTTCATTCTTATTCTTCGATGAGGTGTTTTTTTTATTTGCTTTCATCAGCATCTTATGTACTTTGAATAGATCATTTTGAAGTTCATCATAAGATGGCATATCCTCATCACTTGATTCATCACTACAAGAATTATTTGAAGATTTAGTTGAGGAGCTTTCTTTGTTATCCCATGCCATAAAGCACGTGTAAGCAACCTCTTGGTCACTTATTTCATTCTCCGAACTACTTGTACTATCCCAAGTAGTGGCTTTCATGGCCTTCTTCTTTTTCTTCTTAGATTCTTTCTTTAGTAGTGGACATTCCGGTTTGATATGTCCAGCTTTGTTGCAATTGTAACACGTAAGAGTTTTATTCTTTGATTTCTTACTAACTTCTTCTTCTTCTTCATCTGATTCAGATTTTTGAATTCTTCTCTTGAATTTGTTTTTCCTTCTTAGTATCCTTGCTAGCTTTTTAGATATAAAGGCTGCTTCATCTTCATCCATCTCTTCACTACTAGAGTTTTCTTGTGAAGTTTTAAAGGCTATTTTTTCTTGGGTTTTGGTTTTCCCACTCTTTTCATTCATTACTATTTCGTATGTGAGGAGAGAACCTATAAGCTCATCTAAGGATGTATTTTTCAGATTTCTACCTTCCGTAATAGCAGTAGCTTTTGGTTCCCACATGGAGGGAAGGCCTCGTAGAATTTTTCTTATCATCTCATAAGTAGTGTAAGTTTTTCCTAAGACATTTAGGGAATTTATTATATGAGTGAACCTAGTAAACATATTTGTAATTGATTCATCCGGGTTCATCTTAAAGGCTTCATACTCGCTTGTGAGCATATCAACCCTATTATCCCTAACATCCGTTGTTCCTTCATAAGTAACTTCTAGCTTATCCCATATTTCTTTAGCTGATTTACAAGCCATTACTCGATTAAATTCATTAATATCTAAAGCACAATATAACGTATACATAGCACTAGCATTAACTTGTAGTATCTTATAGTCTAGGTCGGTCATATCATTTTTCTCTTTGGGAACTTGTTTTCCATCAACTATCTTAGTGGGTATTTGGTCACCTTCCATGACAACTTCCCATGCTTTCCAATTCATAGTTTGAAGATATATTTGCATTCTCTTTTTCCAAAAAGTGTAGTTCAAACCACAAAAGATTGGTGGCCTAAGTGAAGATTGTCCCTCTCCAAAGGGAGCTATGCCTAAGTTAGCCATTTAGATCTTTTTATAGCTACTATTTAAGATTTGCTATAACCCCGCTCTGATACCAATTGAAATTAGGAATAGCTTCCCAAGAGGGGGGGTGAATTGGATTCTGAAAGTTTCTTTTAATTCCTTTTAAAATACCTTAAACTTCTTTTATTTATTTTAACCAATTCTTGACTTGTTTTTTAATTCCTTAATCAATCAAGAACTTAGTTCTTTTATCCAATCAATTAAACACAATCTTCAAAGCAAACAATCAATTTATTTGCCAAGTACAAGTTAAACAACAAACAACCAAACAAAGATATAAAGTATTCAGCAATTTGGTAATATAAGATCTTGAGATAGTTTATTTGTTTATATAAGCCCTGTGATTATGAATTATAATTTATGCTTACTGAAGTAAAGCCCTGTATAAATAAATCCAATCACTCTTTCCAAATATTTAGAATTCAAATAAACTCTTGGTAAATTTATCTTTGCGGTGTTAACCAAGTAACGTACTCCCATATGGTTTCTGCAAGATATGGTGTAACCAACGTACTCCCTTTCGGTTTCCGCAACCCAAATCAAAATTGGATTTTAAGTTTACTTGATTTCCAAATATGCATAGTATGTATAATTTAGATATTTAAATCATCCACGCAGTTGTATATGAACTGAAATTAAAGAATAGGGAAAGAGAGAGTGAGGCGGAGATTTTTACGAGGTTCGGCTTATACCCAGCCTACGTCCTCGCCTTTGGCAAACCACCAAAGGATTCACTAAACCTATTCCGTTGACCGGTGGAACAAAACCGATTACAACACTCCTTGGTTAAGGCTAGAGTCTGCCTTCTCCAAACGATATTCCCTCGTTCGGTCACTCCTTACATAGGCTAGAGTCTGCCTCTCTAAGCAATATCCCCTTGCTTAGCCAACGATCCAAACACCTTGGAACGTCAATGAACTACAAGAAACATAAAATAAAATCTGCGTACAAGTATACTCTCTCAAAGAGCAAGTTAGTACAATTTCAGCACTATATACTTAAATGTAAAATATCAATAGGAAATAGAATAAACCTTAAGTGTAGAATTCACCAATATCCTTCTTAGAAGAGGATTAGCAGTAGGAATTCAAAAGAAGAAGGATCAACACTTCAGAGTTCTCAGCAAAAGAATTTTCCAATGAGTGAGCAAGAGAACTTAGGAAGAACAAGAATACTTTCAGCTTCTCAAAACAGATTTTTCAATTCTTGGTTTTTTTATTTGTTTTGAAAAACCATGTATTTATAGGCTTTCAAACTTGGAAAAGTTTCCTTAAAGAATTTCCCTATTTATTAGAATATTTAAGGTTCAAACGGCTATAATTTAAAACATTCGAATTTTAAAAATTTGCCCGTTGAACAATTTTTAAATGTGTGACAGCAGTGACCTCGTTTCAGTGTTTTGGCCATAACTTTTTCTATATAACTCTAAATTAGGTGATATTGGTGCCAAACGAAAGATAAGAGAAAATCCTACAACTTTCGTGTTTATCTCTATTTAAAATAATGAGTTCTTGATAGAGAAATATTCACCTCAATGCGGCTATATAAAAACTGACAGCATTTGGGAAAAAAACTCTTTTTGGTGCTCTTTATTCCAAAAATGATTTTAACCTTTTTAAAATAATTTTTGACCTTATAAAAATATTATTTAGGTAATTTAAAAAGTATCTAGGTCTAAGAAGTTAACCTAAGAGTTTCAAAATATTTCAAATGATATTTTAAACATTAAAGCGCTTACATGAGACTTCTAAAATATTAGCATTCTAAGTTCTTGAGTCTTCATGCTTTGTCCTTTGATTGAATCCATCTTTTCTTCAAACTTCCATATTCTTTAAGCTTTCTTACTTTGCCTTTCTTTGGATCTTTTGACTTTGATATACCTTGACTTTCAACAACTTATTCATGTCCTCATGTTCTTCAACAAGTAATTCATGTCTTGGCTCATTTAAGCTTCATTTGATCCTTGTGAGCACTTTAACCTTGCTTCCATCATATTTGATCCTTGTGGGCACTTTGACCTTACTTTCACATATATGAATCCTGAAATATCATTACTCACACAATTACATTAAATTTCACTTGTTTGTGAGCATCAAAACAAGATAACAAGATTTTAAGCCTTGTAAGGCCAACACTCTCAAATAGAGCTGGTTTGTACAATTGAAAGTACTATATACTTTAATAACAAATATCAAAAGAAATAGAATTGAAGCTCAAGAACAATTTCACTAGAATACTTCTCTAGATGGAATTCAGCAATTCGAATTATAGAGCTTAGAAAAGAATGATAAGAAGATCAGAATTTTAGTAATTCTCAGATTGCAAAAGTGAACAAAAAAGAGCTTTGAGAGAACAAGAGAGCTTTCAGCCAAAGTGCAGATGTTCTATTGCTTGGTGAATGTTTGATTTATGAAAACATGTATTTATAGGCACATAAAGGCTAATTCGTGTTGGAAAAATTTACTTGGAGTATTTCCCAAGTTTTTACAAAATTTGGAGCACAAGAAACTTAAATTTGAAATTTAAAATTTTTTAAAAATATAGCCATTGATAGTGTTCAGGCGTCTAAAGTCTCAAGGTCAGTGGCCAAAGGTTCTTTAAAATAGTGAAATTTTAACTAAAAATAGGGCCAAGCGCTTAAGGTGACAAGGGTCAGTCACCTGAGCCTACACTACCTCTTCAGAAAAATCATCAGGCGCCATAACTTATTCTTCATTTGCTTGAAAAAATTCTTCAGACGCCTGATTTTACACTTCAATCGCTTGAACAGACAAATTTTTTGTTTTTTAGTTTAGTTTTCAAAAACATTTGACTCTCTTGCTTTGTTTCTTTATAAAAACATTTTCTAGGGTTTTTAAAACAAGGTCTCTAAGTCCAAAACAAACCCTAATGAGCTTCAAAACATTTGTACATGATATCCAATATGAAGTACTTACATTGATTCATTCTAAAGCCGTAAGAACTCTAAGCTTGAAGTCTTCATAGTGTATTTGTTTTGAATCCTCTTAGACTTTGAGCTTGAGTCAACTATAGGTTTCCAAATGATTTGATCATTTTCGTTCACTTGAGCTTCCTTTGGATCACTTTAAAGATGAGTGTGGCATTGTGATCCTTGGTGATCTTGAACTTGCATTTCCTTTGATCTTTTGAACTTTGTCATTTAAGTATTCTTGAAACATCATCACTTAACAACACATGTTAAATAAACCTTCATTTGTTTTCATCAAAATGAGATTTGAAAGCCATGTTAGGCCAAAAATCTCCCTTTTTTGATGATGACAAATAAAGAGTAAAGATAAGAGAACCTTTGCAAAGGCTCCCCCTTACAGTAAGCATGCTTTAGGCTCCCCCTTACAATAAGCATGCTTTTAAATCAAATATGAAAAATGATGAGTTCAAGTATGAGTAAGTTCAAAAATGAGTCACAATCAAGTATATTGCATTCCATGTCATCATATATGCTTTATTAAGTTCTCATGTTCATTTTAGCTTTTACTCCCCCTTGTTATATGCCAAGATTTTATATGCTTTCCATATTCATTTTTCATGGTTGCTTAAAAATACTATTGTGTCATTTTTGCTCTCTAAAATATCTCTCCCCCTTTGACATCATTCAAAAACATTTGAAGGGCATAGACACAAAGTGATTTAGCACATTAAAAGCATTGTCATATTGAGAGCATAGTCATATTACAAAAGGTCACAAGAAATAGAGTTTACAAGCCAAACTGAAAATAAAAACAAAGCAACATAAAATACAGCCAAAACATATGGAGTTCAAAATACAAAGTTACAAATCAAACATTAGTTATCATCAGCAGCATTATTATCTTCCTCTTCAGCTTCTTCTTCATCACCGTCTTATTATCACCTTCCTCTTCATCACCTTCCTCACTGCTATCCTCAAATTCTTCAGCATCACTCCGAAGAGCAGAACTAATGTCCATAGGATCAACACCATGGGATGAGCTAGTTTGATATTATTCGATACGAGTGAGGCACTGATCTCATGTTTGAAGTTCATATCTCATGTTTCTGCTAAAGATGGAGAATTCATGATGAAAGGGAATGAACCAAGAAGGCGTATTAGTAGGAGGTCCTTGGTCTTGAGCTGGAGGAGGAGGAGGAGGTACAACTACTTCTCTTTGAGGTCTTCCTCCTTTTAAGAACCAACTTTGATCGTGCTTTTCATAGCCCATTTTCTTGAGGGTTGTGGAGGTGGAGAGATCATAGCGAGTATGTTTTATGAACAAGTCAGAAGGTGTGGTAATATCAAGTTGAGCAAAAATAAGGCTCAACATACAACCATAAGGAAGAGTGACACAAGTGGCTTCCAACTTGGCCCACATCCATTTTAAAATGAGGCTAACTAGATTAAGTTTCTTTCCCTTTAGTAAACACCCATTTAGTTCCTATAATTGAATGATTATCTGGTTTGGGAACTAATTTCCATACTTTACTTCTTTCAAATTGATTTAACTCTTCTTGCATGGCTATTATCCATAAGTCAATCCTTGGAGCTTCTTCTACATTCTTTGGTTCATCTTGAGATAGGAAAGAATTGTGATAGCATAGAATTTTCAAAGAGGATCTTGTAGTTATACCTCATGATGGTTCTCCTATTTTTTGATCTTTTGGATGATTTCTTACATATTTCCATTCTTTTGGTAATTCAGTATTTTCAACAGCATCATTATTTGATTTTTCTTTATTTTCTTCTTCTTTTGCTTCTACTATGTCTAAATCTTCTTGTTTTTGATTAGTTTGAACTTCTTCAACTTTTAATAGTTTATTGAATGGACTTTCTTCATCAATTGTTACAGATTGTAAGAATTCTTTTATTGTATATTCTATAGGCTTTTCTTTTTAATGAATATCCTAGGAATATTCCTTCATCAACTTTTGCATAAAATTTTCCTAAATCATCTTTATCATTTAATACATAGCATTTATATCCAAAAATATGGAAATAAGAGATATTAGGGCTTCTACCTTTCCAAAGTTCATAGGGAATTTTATTCAAATTTGATCTTATTGAAACTCTATTTACTACATAACATGCGGTGTTTACCGCTTAAGCCCAAAAGTATTTTGGTAAATTATGCTCGTTTAACATTGTTCTTGCCATTTATTGGAGAAATCTATTTTTTCTTTAAACAACTCCATTTTGTTGTGGAGTTCTAGGTGCTGAAAAATTATGATTGATTCCATTTTCATTGAAAATTTTATCCACATCTTTGTTGTTGAATTCTCTTCCTTGATCACTTCTTATATTTGAACGTCATATCCTTTTTCATTTTAAAGTTTCTTGCATAGATTTATTATCATATTACAAGCTTCATCCTTGGAGGCTAAAAACAATACCCAAGTAAACTTAGAGCAGTCATTAACTATAACAAAGGCATATTGCTTGCCTCCTACACTTTGAGTTCTAGTTGGACCAAACAAATCCAAATGTATAAGTTCTAAGGGTCTACTAGTAGATATATTTCTCTTCCTTTTAAAACTTATTTTGATTTTTTTTCTAAGTTGGCAAGCATCACAAATTTTATCTTTTATGAATTTTGTATTTGGTAAACCTTTAACTAATTAAGTTCTTTCTAGATAGATTTGATAATAGGTCCATGCTTGCATGTCCTATTCTTCTATGCCAAAGTCAACTAGCTTCATTTATGGCAACCAAGCATGTTACATCTTGAGAGACTAAGTTTTCAAGGTTTATACAATATACATTATTTACTCTATAGGTTGTGAACAAAATTTCATGTTTTCTAGAATTTTCAACTATGTACTTATCTTGCTTAAAGATTATGTCAAGACCTTTGTCGCTAAGTTGACTAATGCTTAAAAGGTTATGTTTTAATCCATCAAGTAACAAAACATCATCAATAGTAAGTGAGGGTTCTTTACCAGTTTTACCTATTCCAACGATTTTACCTTTGGCGTTGTCACCAAAGGTCACATAGCCTCCATCTTTTTGAACTAGGGACGTGAACTTTGTTCTATCTCTCGTCATATGCCTTGAACACCCGCTGTCCAAGTACCATTTTTCCTTTGATGGAGTAGTCCTAAAGCATACCTACGAGGAAGGATTCATGGTATTACTTTTGGAACCCAAACCTTCTTAATTCTTTTTAATTCATACCTAGTTTTAGTGTTTACTTTCCATTCATTCTTGATTTTGACATATTTCTTTTTAAGTGGATAATTGAATTTTATGTGTCCCTTATTTCTACACAAGTAGCACGTAGTGTTTTCATGTATATTTGTAGAAAATGTACTTGCATAGTATTTAGCTTCTTTTACAAAGTATCCCATAAATAAGTTCTTCTTCCTTTTGTTTTCAATTCCATTGTAACCAATTCCTTCTTTATTACTTATCATCCTTTGTTGACCAACCATCTATTCAAAATTTTCTTTACCTCTAGTAAAATTGTAAATGATTTTATATTTATCTTCAATTTTGCTTTTAAGATCACATATGTTGATTTTCTTCATTAGATCATCAATATGAGAATCTTTTTCTTTTTCAGCTAATTTTGAACTTTCTAGTTGATTCTTAAGATTTTCACTTTGTTCTTTCAAGGCTATGTTTCTTTTAGATACTTTGATGAATCTGTTGTGTAAGTTGAATAATTCGACTTGGATTTCCTTGTAAGAAGACATACTATCACATGAATTATTACTAGACTCTCCACTAGATTCTTCCGATGAACTATAATAAAATTTTACCTCAGCATTGTGTTCCATAAAGCACATGTTGGCAACTTATTATTCACTTGAGTCATCCTCCGATTCTTTTGAGCTTGTGTCATCCCACGTAGCTTTCATTGCCTTCTTTTTCTTCTTCTTGTCCGTCTTCATTTGTTGACAATCGGGTTTAATGTGTCCAACCTTCTTACAATTATAACATGTAGGTGGATCGTTCTTAGTTTCCATTGTGTTTGTTTCACCTTTGTTAGTTTTAGATCCTTTAAATTTCCTTGGGAATTTCTATTCTCCTGGAAAAATTTTCCAAGTCTTTTAGTGATAAAGGCTAATTCTTCATCGTGTAAGTGATTATCTTCATCCTCATCACTAGAACTTTCTTTACTAGCCTTAAGGGCTATTGATTTCTTATTTTTATTATTTTTCTCTGAATTTCTTTCATTCATTGCCATCTCATATGTGAGAAGAGAACCTATTAATTCCTCTAGGGAGGTGTTGTTCAAGTTTCTACCTTCCGTAATGGCAATGGCCTTAGGTTCCCAAATTGGTGGTAGTCCTCTAAGAATTTTTTGGATCATTTCATAAGTTGAGTAATTTTTACCTAAGGCATTGAGAGAGTTTATTATGTGAGTGAACCTAATGTACATACTAGTAATGGTTTCATCTGGGTTCATCTTAAAGGCCTCATACTCGCTTGTGAGCATGTCAATTCTACTATCTCTAACATCTATAGTTCCTTCATAGGTTACTTCTAACTTGTCCCAAATTTCTTTAGTTGACCCACATGCCATGACCCTATTAAACTCATTAACGTCTAAAGCACAATATAGTGCATTCATGGTACTAGAGTTTACTTACACCTTTTATAATCATTTTCGGTCAAGTCTTTTTCTTCTTTAGGGACTTCTTGACCTTCTACTAGTTTAGTAGGAATGCAGTCACCATGTGTGACAATCTTCCATGCTTTCTAATCCATGGTTTGAATATATATCCTCATTTTTGTTTCAAAAATGTATAATTTAAACTACAAAAGATAAGCGGTCTAGTAGAGGATTGGCCTTCAGCAAAAGGGGAAACACCTAGGTGTGCTGTTTAGACCTTTGTATAGCATCAAATTAGGATTTTCTATAACCTGGCTCTGACACCAGCTGAAAGTCAAGGTGTTATCCTAAGAGGGGGGGGGGTGAATTGGGTTTATAAAAAAATCCTTCCATTGTTTTTACAGATTTTAAGCTTTTTATACACTTAAGAAAACACACAAGGAAGTTACGTTGTTGATTTTAAATACTCAAGAAAATCAACCACAATCACAAAACCAATCACAAACAAAATAATAAACAACCAACCACTCATGCAATGCTTAATCAATTTGTTAGAGCTGATGCACTTGCTATTTTTGAGTGTTTGCCAAATTTTAATTTGTAGCCCTATATAAATGAATTTTTATGTGCTCCTTTTAATCAAGATTTCCACAAGCACTTAATCAACCTACTCCCTTT
The DNA here is from genome assembly GCF_029873635.1 of Malania oleifera. Lineage (NCBI taxonomy): Eukaryota > Viridiplantae > Streptophyta > Magnoliopsida > Santalales > Ximeniaceae > Malania > Malania oleifera. The sequence goes on from NC_080425.1 coordinate 62,247,104, forward strand.
AAGGTTTCTGCTAAAGACAAACCAACTTACTTTCTTAGATTAAAAGGCCTTCTCAATTTTAGTTTTTTCAGCTATCGCGACGTCCCCGCAGCGCGTGTGCCCCGGGCGGCGAAATTAAAATCATTTTAGAATTTTCATGGAAAAATCATGGAAAAAGTCGGAGTCGCCACTAACCTTTTAGTGTGGTTAGAACACGTAATTACTACCCCGTTAGGGGTAGAATAGGTCTATGTTACCAGAGTTGGGCTCGGGAGTTCGGTTACGCTAGGGGAAGGTACAAGCACCCCCTACGCGCCCGTTCTTACGAACGGTACCTAATTAATTTGAAATTATCCCTAAGTTAATCTAGTAAATCTTTAAATTACTCCTTTTTGTGATTTTATAAATAAATATGAAAAATAAATAAATAAATAAATAAAAATATACATATATATTCCCTCAGAGCTTATGGTACGTGATGCCCAAAGGCTCATACCCCCCACAATAAAATCATAGGGAAAAAAAATCAAGAAAATACTTAGGAAAGTACACTCCCAAATTTTGGAAATTTTATAGGATTTTTTTTTATAGGAAAATATTAATATGGGAGGTTTTAATATATGGTAATAGGGTAATAAGCAACACATATCTACTAAAATATTATGAATGTCAAGATAAGTGATAAGATACCATAACACTATATATATTAAGATACTAAAGACACTGTAAAACATAATATCACGTATATTAGAATAAAAAAAAAATACCTTAATAAATAATACCTAATATAAACATAATAATAACACCATAATATTCTATGTATTATCATACTAAATATAATAGTAACTTACCTAATATATACCAAAATGTCAAACTCGACCTAATAATCGATACCCTTGTATATGAATATGACAAAGTCCTAGAATACTGATACTAAATGTGTTAAAATACTAATATGAGTATGCATATATTAAATATAACGACAATAACATTTAACAAAAGCGAAAGAAAACCCACATATGTTAAATATTAAAATATATACGACATGTTATACAACAACAATAATAATAAATAAAAAATATGCATGTTAAATGATAATACCATATGATAATAATAGCCTCATAAACAATGATAAAATATATACACAAAATTAACAAAACAAAAAATAATGGTGACAGCATAATATGGTAAGCCGAGATATTGCATAACAATATAAAATAATAACCTGCAATATGTATATGATAGTAGAAATAATATAGAATGAAAATCTATATACATAATAATAATACAGGTACTTCCCTAATAATCACATAAAAATTCCACCTTTGAGAACACTGTGACTACGGCCGTGAGGAGCTGATGGCCGGAGATCCTATGGATGGTCTGGCGGTAGGTTCACTCGGATGGCGGTGTAGCAGCAGAGGGCTAGCGGCCGATGCGTGGAGGTTGGACAGACAGTGAGCTTGACGGCGATGGCGATGACGCAAAGGCGACGACGGTAGCCCTGAGGTGACGACGGCGGAGGGGTGGTTCTGTTGCAATGGCAATGTGTTCTTGGAGATGGTGCTGCTGTGAGTGATGCGAGGTTGGTGACGGTGGTGCTGGGGTAGGTTCGTTGCCGGAGCTTGATGACTATATATGGCGGTTGAAACAGCAAGGTGGTCTGGGATCGTGAAGGGGGACACCGCCGCTGCCGCCGGAGCTGATGCTGACGAACGGTCGTCACCTCTAGGATAGGCACGAGCGTGAAGGTGAGAAGAAGTTGGGCTGGCCGTGGGGTTATGTGAGGATGGAGAAGAGAGTGAGGAGAGGGAACGTGGGGTTTGATTAAGCTGGAGGTTTTGGATGGATGGTGTCTGCGAGATGATTATGGGAGGATGGAGGGCTGCGGCTGGGCGTGAATGTGAGAAGAGAGGATCAGAGTCTGCTGGAGTGGTGGTTGTAATGCTCGGTGGTGCTGGCAGTGGTGGAGTTGGAGGTCATCGGTGATTCACGTGTCTTCAGCAGTGACGGCAGCAGGTAGGGGCTCGTGGTGGTTGTCGGCGGCTGGGTTGCTGTGCGGGTATGGTCGGCGGAGATGGTGGCGGATCGCGGCTGTAGTGATGGCTGCCTCGGCTGGAGAGGGCTTGGAGTGGTGTTGGTGGAGCTGGCCGGAGGAGTGGCTGGAGGTTGGGTGAATGGTGGAGCCGAGGTGAGGGGCTGATAAGAAGAAGAAGAAGAGGAACAAAATTTTTTCTTTCTTGGCCTTGCCCCCCCCCCCCCCCCGGCTGCCGTGCTGCGCCCCCCCTCTTATAAAAATAATTTTTGAAAAAAAAACCCTAACAACATTTCCTTTTTTAGTTTTTGGTATTTTTCTTTTTTTGGAAATAATATATACTACTATTATGGTTATATGGAAATAATAATAATAATAATAATAATAATAATAAGGTAAAAATACTAATAATAAAAAAAAAATAATAATAATAGTAATAACAAAGATAAATAAATAAATAAAATAATAGTAAAGGTAAAAATACTAATAATAATAATAATTAAAATAATGTCAATAATAATGAAAATAAATAATAATAATAATAATAATAATAAACAATATAAATAGAAATAAAAATAAAAATAATAATAATAATACTAATGAAAAATAATAATAATAATAAATAAGATAATAGTAATAATAGTAATAAAAATACTAATAATAATGATAATCAAAATAATAAAAATAATGAAAATAATAAATAATAATAATAATAAAATAGAAGTTAAAATAAGTAATAATAATAATACTAATGAAAAATAATAATAATAATAATAATAATAATAATAATAATAATAATAATAATAATAATAATAATAATAATGAAAATAATAAGAGGGGACCCCGTGTTTTATTTGGGTAGGGCAAAAATAGGGTGTCTACATCAGCAATCATGCACTTTGAAAACACAATTTGTATATGCTAAAATTTAAATAGAAAAATGGTAGATACCTAAAGATTTCACTAACACGTTCCTTTGCGGGCGGAACAAACTGATTACAACCCTCCTTTAGGGTGGTGCCCCTTCTCCAAGTAATACCCTATGCTCGGTTACAATGATCCAATCACCTGAACTGTCAAAGAAACAAGAAAGAAGAAAAGGTTTCTTTTGTACAAAGAATGCTCTCAGATAGAGTTGGTTAGTACAATTGAAAGCACTATATACTTTAATAACAAATATCAAAAGAAATAGAGTTGAAGCTCAAGAACAATTTCACCGAAATACTTCTCTAGATGGAAATTATCAATTCAGATTGTAAAGTTCGGAGAAGATTGATTAGAAGTTCATAATTTCAGCAATTCTCATATTGCAAGAGTGAATAAAAGAGAGCTTTGAGAGAAGAAGAGAGCTTTCAGCTTAAGAGCAGATTTTCAATTGCTTGGTGTATGTTTGATTTATGAAAATATGTATTTATATGCACATAAAGGCTAATTTGTGTTGTCCAAGTTTACTTGGAGTATTTCCCAAGTTTTTACAAAATTTTAGACACAAGAAAATTAAATTTTAATTTTAATTTTTTTTGAAGATATAGCCGTTAACAGCGTTTAGGTGCCTGAAGTGTCGGGGTCAGTCGCCAGAGGTTCTTTAAAACAGTAAAATTTTAATTGAAAATAGGGTTAGGCGCCTGAGGTGACAAGGATCAATCACTTGAGCATACAGTACCTCTTCAGAAATTCATTAGGAAAATCTTCAAGCACTTGAAGTTATTCTTTAATCGCCCGAGGAAAATCTTCAGACACCCGAGCTTTCACTTCAGTCACCTGAATGGACAAATTTTTGGTTTTTTAATTCAGTTTTCAAAAAAACTTGACTCTCTTGCTTTTTTACATTATAAAGACATTTTCCAGGGTTCTTAAAACAATGTCTCTAAGTCAAAGACAACCCTAATGAGCTTCAAAATAGTTCCACATGATATTCAATATGAAGTACTTACATTAATTCATCCTAAAGCCTTAAGAGTTCTAAGCTGGAAGTTTTCATAGTGTCTTTGCTTTGAATCCTCTTAGACTTTGAGCTTGAGTCAAATTTAGGTTTCAAAATTCTTTGATCATTTTGGTTCACTTGAGCTTCTTTTGGATCACTTTAAAGATGAGTGTGGCATTGTGATCGTTGGTGATCTTGAACTTGCATATCCTTTGATCTTTTGAACTTTGTCATTTAAACATTCATGAAACATCATCACTTAACAACACATGTTAAATCAACCTTCATTTTTTATCATCAAAACGAGATTCAAAAGTTATGCTAGGCCAAGATAGGGCACTAGAGATGTTAAGGATTATTGGCCTAACATGGTTTTCGAATCATGTTTTGATGATAACAAATTAAGCATAAGTTAACATGTGTTTGTTAGAGTGATGATGTTTTAGGAATTTTTAAAGTCAAAGTTTAAAAGAAAGAAAAGCAATGAAGGTGCAAGATCACTAAGGACTTCAAAGCCAGATTCATATTTAAAGTGATCCAAAGATAGCTCAAGAAACACCAACATGAGAAAAGTGTGTGGAAATCTAAAGCTGACTCAAGCTTAAGTCAAAAGGGACACAAAGCAAAAATATCATGGAAGACTTCAAGCTTAGAGTTTTAGGCTTACCAATGATGTAAGTACTTCATATTGAAATATCTCATAGAAATATTTTGAAGCTCTTTAGGGGTTATTGTGACTTAGAGACCTTAGTTAAAAACCTCGAAAAAAGTTGTACGAGTAATGAAAGCAAGAGAGCAAAAAGAGTTTTTGAAAACTAAACTAAAAAACTAGAATTTAGTCTGCCCAGATGACTGAAGTTTAATTTCAATCTACTGAAAAATTTCCTCAAAAGATTGAAGATTAAGTTTGGTCTACTGAAGAATTTCTTGTTGAAATCCTAAAGAGGCAGTACACTCTCAGAAGACTGAACCATGATAGTCTAGTCAACTGACCCTGTTTCCAGTTAAAATTTTTAGTGTTTTAAAGAATTTCAAAAGACTAAAACCGATACTTCAGCCTACTGAACACTGTTAATGGCTAAATTTTCTAAATGTTTTAAAATTCAAACCAAGGTTTCTTGTGCCCTAAATTTAATGAAAACTTGGGAAATACTCCAAGTAGTCTTGGGCAATATGAAAATACTTTTATTAGCCTATAAATACATGGTTTAAGAAAATTAAACAAACCAAGTAATCGAAAATCTATTTCAAAGCTGAAAGTACTGTTGCTTTCTCAAAGATCTCTTTTGCTTTCACTCTTGCAAAACTGATTTGCTGAGAATTCTGAAGTGCTGAATCTTCCTCCTTTGAGTTCTAAGCTACCGAATTGCTGATCCTCGTCTAAAAGAAGAAACTTGGTGAAATTGAATCCGCCACTAATAGTTTTGTCACTAAAAACTAGTTTTCTTGTAGTGGTTTTCAAAGAAACAAAATTCAGTGACTTTGTCAACTACTGAGGCTGAATATGTTGCAATCGGGAGTTGTTGTGCACAAACACTATATATGAAACAAAAATTAAGAGATTTTAATTTAAAATACACAACTATACCAATTAAGTGTGATTGACACTAGTGCGATAAAAGAATCTAAAAATCCTATTTCATACTTAAGAACCAAGCACATTGACATAAGACATCATATTTTAAGAGATCATATTCAAAAAGAAGATATAACTCTTGAATTCATCAATACAAATGATCAATGGGATTATATCTTCACTAAACCTCCCTAAGTTGAAATATTCATAACAATTAAAAGAGAACTTGATCTACTGCATAGCAGAGAAATTGTGTAAAGAATCAAAATTTCAGAAAAGGTCAATAGTCAGCCGACTGACCAAAGACCCAGCCGATTGACCAAATAAATGCATGAGAAGAGTGTTAAAGTCAGCCGTCCAACCCAAGACCCAGCCGACTGATTGAACTATTTTTCTAAAACAAAGACCAATCAGCCAACTGACCCCGAAGTCAGTCGACTGACTGACAGAAAAACCTTAGACTCATTTATAAAAACTCGAGTCATTTGAGTGGTCAACCAACTAACCTAGGGTTTTTTCTAACTTGTGTTCTCTTTCTCTCCCATTCCTTCATCCCTCCTCTTCCAAAAATCACAAAAATCTTGTCTTCCATTTAAAAAATCTAACACTGCCATGGCAAATCCAACTTCAGTTTTCCATAGAAACGCTCCAAAAAGCAAAGAATCAAGTTCATAGGAAGTAAGAAACCCTCCACCTCATCTCAATCCGCTGAAAATTCTTCGATCAAGCAATGGTTCGTAGCCCCACACGCTAAGAGCTTTTACCGAAATCATCTAAGCGCGGCGGATCCTATCCTAGGTAAAATCCTTGTTGTTTCATTCTCACATCCGATTTCCCTCGTATCATTTCCTTATTCGAGACACTAGGATGGAAAATTTTCATTTTGTATCAAGCCAAGGGAAATTTTCGTAACCTCATAAAATTTTCTATGCAAATCTTGTTAAGGAAGAAAATGGACTTTCCACCAAGGTGATGGGAAAATCCATCTCTTACCTCCAAATCCCTTGCAAAAATCTTTAAAATCACCAAAGGAGATTTTGAATATGCTCCTTTTAGTACTTCTTGGATTTTAGAACAGGGTTTCACTCCTAAAGAATTTCTTCCCTTGATATTAGACATCAAGCCTACTTCTTTTGACAATCCTCCGCTCTACAAACGTTTGAATCGTCAAGCTCCAATTTTACAAAAAATCATCACATAGAATATACTTCCTCAAGCTGGATCACACACATATATCTCCTCTGTAGATTGCTTTGTCCTTTGGTGCTTGCTCAAGGGTAAGAAACTAGACTTATCGAGTCTTATGCTTCAATGGATGATATCTCGGGTGGAAGCACGATGAGTCACCCTTCCCTATGAAGAAATTTTAAATCAACTTTTTGCAAACTCTAAGTATCCTCACTTTCTAATTTCTTTGTGAAACGTACCCATTCTAACATTTTCAATTCCACAACTCTCAAATTAATGGGTTATTAGAAGTATGAGGATGGTTGGATTCTAAAGGGAAGTGGATGTTATGTATGAAAACCCCCTATTGCTACTACTCTTGCATGGTTTAATCTATTCTATCAACGATTCACCACATTCAGCCAAACCATGCAAACTGGGCTTCAATCCCTCCAAACCAACTTTTTTTTCCCCTTCAGGCAAATTACTCCTCACTTGATGAACGTTTGAGCTGAATTGAGAAACATTTAGCCAGTTCTTCTTGTACCATTTATCCTATGGATATCAATTCAACTCCTACCAGTGATGATGGAAGTGATGATGAGGACTCCATGGAAGGAAGCGAGGATGATGATAAGGAAGGAACAGGACTCAAACAAAGAAGAAAGAAATGAAGAGGAAGAAGAAAGGAATGAAGAACTAGTAGATTGTCATCCTACTGATGAAAGTTGATGTTTTTACTATTCTTGTACTTAAAAACCCGAATCTTGTAACTTTTTGACTATAATTTGGTATTTTGTCCAACAAAACACTTCATTTGGTTGCTTTGCTAGTATTGCATAGTATGACGTGAGTCTTTTCCCTTGTTTTGAGTGATGTCAAAGGGAGAGAAATTGAGAAAAGAAAAGATGTCATGCTAAGTAGTTAAGTATGTATTTAGAAAGCAAAGATGTCATGACATGAAATACTATGTTAAGTATGTATTTAGAATATTGAAGTGCTTTGTTTGAGCTTATGATGAGTTATGTTGAGTACATTATTTGCATATTTAATATCTTTGACTTTGACTTTGAGCATATTAACTGTATGTATTTGATGTCACATGCTTAAAGTATTGAAATAATGCTTATAGTAAGGGGGAGCTTTTTCTAAGAAACATTCATCTTTGCTCCTCGCTTGTCATCATCAAAAAGGGGGAGATTGTTGGTCTAACAAAGCTTTTCAATCTTATTTTGATGATTAAAAATGAAGGATATTTTAACATGTATTGTTGAGTGACTGTATTTCAGGATTAAGTAAAACAACACTCATGATCATGGAAACAAGCTGGAAATCAAAGTCAATCAAGTGAAAGCTTCTCAAAATATTAAAACAATAAAAGAAAAATGAAGAGCTTAAAGGCTAAGTGAGACTTGAAGTAAAGCTGAACCTTAAGAGATTTGAAGACTTAGAGCTAAATGAGTTCATGCTTGGAAAGATATTTGTAAGTACTTCAATCCAATACTATTTAGATACATGAAGCTTTTTATGATCAAAAGACTTAGAGACCATCTATTGAAAAACCCTTGAAAATGATTTTGAAAAAGTTGTATTTGAGTTTTTCAAAATAAACTAGAGTTTAAAAATAAAAAATGAAAATATTTGAAAAAGAATGGTCTTTCCAGTCGATTGACCATTTTTGAACTAAGTTCAACCATCCGGCTGATAAACATAAAGAATGAAAAACCTGCCCAGCCGACTGACACCCTAGTGTGTCCAGCCGACTGACCATTTTTGTACTAAGTTTAATTAGCTAACTGACTATTTATTGAAATAATTTTTGGGGAGATAGAACGCTGTCAGCCACCTGTCCAGCTAACTGACCTGCACAAAATTTGACCCACTTGAGTGAGTCAGCCGACTAACTCCACAGAGATTTTGAAATTCGAACTAAATGAGAAGTTTTTGAAAATTAATTCTAGGATTTCAAATCTTTTGTGAAATTGACCAAACACTCCAAGTCAACTCGGTAAATAAGGAAACTATTCAACAAACGACTCTATAAATACTCCTCTTGCTAAATGAAAAAAAAAAAAAAAAATGCTTAAGCAATACAAGCATTCTGTGTTCATACTCTTATAAATCCATACGTGCTCACACTTTTGCTAGGAGAACTCTACAAAATTGTTGGTTGATAAAAAAGCCTTAGTTCTAATTTGCAACTAAGTTTTCTCTATCTATAAGAAAGAACCTTTTTTATCACTAAAATTCGAAGTGATAGGGGTGGAGAATTTAAAAATCAAGGCATGGAAGACTACTGCAATTCATTAGGTATAACTCATAATTTTTCGACTCCTAGAACACCACAACAGAATGGTGTAGTTGAGAGAAAGAATAGGTCTATACAAGAAATGGCCAGAATTATGCTTAACGAATAAAAACTACCTAAGTACTTTTGGGCCGAGGCAGTAAATACTGCCTGTTATGTTCTAAATAGTTTTTTAATTAGACCATCCTTAAATAAAACTCCATATGAATTGTGGAATGGCCATAGACCAAACATATCGTATTTTCATGTCTTTGGATGAAAATGTTTTGTACTTAGAGACAATGAACATTTAGGAAAGTTTGATGGGAAATTTGATGACGACATTTTTCTAGGATATGCCATAGATAGTAAAACCTACAGGATATATAATAAACGAACATTAACTGTTGCAAAATCTATCCATGTAGTATTCGATGAGTCAAATCCTTTCTCAAAAAATACTGACGAAGATAAAATTGAGATAAATAATGGAATTAAAAAATTATCCATTGAATATAATTCAGATAAGAGAAATGAAATTAAAGAAACATCTTCCGAAGATAATCAAGTTGAAAAAGAGGTTAATGAACCACCCAAAGAATGGAAGTACATAAAGAATCAGCTCATAGATCAAATCATAGGCGAACCATCACGTGGAATAACCACTCGATCTTTACTTAGAAATAAGGTTAGTCATCTTGCATTTCTATCTCAAGAAGAACCTAAGAATGTGAGTGATGCAATAGAGGATGAATCTTGGGTGATGTCCATGCAAGAAGAGTTAAATCAATTTGAGAGAAATAAAGTCTGGACATTAGTTCCTAGACCCGAGGATAAGTCAATTATTAGAACGAAATGGATATTTAAGAACAAGAAAGATGAACATGGGATAGTGGTTAAAAATAAGGCAAGACTAGTAGCTCAAGGATATAATCAAGAAGAAGGAATTGACTTTGAGGAAACCTTTGCACCTGTAGCTAAAATGGAAGCCATTCGAATTCTCTTAACCTATGCTGCTTTTAAGGATTTCAAGTTATATCAAATGGATGCCAAAAGCACATTTTTAAATGGCTATATAAGTGAAGAAGTTTATGTAGAACAACCCCCAGGTTTTGAAAATCATAAGTATCCAAATCATGTTTATAGACTAACAAAAGTCTTGTACGGTTTGAAGCAAGCTCTTAGAGCTTAGTATGAAAGGCTAAGCAGTTTTCTCCTGGAAAATGGATTTACTAGAGGTAAGACTGACACAACACTCTTCATGAAAACTAAAAATGAGAATATGCTTCTAGTCCAAGCATACGTAGATGATATCATTTTTGGAGCAACAAGTGAAGAGTTGTGCAATGAGTTTGCAAGTACCATGCAGAGTGAATTTGAGATGAGAATGATGGGTGAACTAAATTTCTTCCTAGGACTTCAGATAAAACAAGCAAAAGATGGAATTTTCATAAATCAATAAAAGTACATTAGAGATCTACTCAAAAGGGTTAACATGAAAGATGGAAAAATACTAGAGATACCTGTGAGTTCCTCATTGAAATTAGACAAAGACGAACAAGGTATACCAGTAGATGTAAAGGTATATCATGGAATGATTGGTAGCTTACTGTATCTGACTGCTAGTAGGCTTGATATAATGTTTAGCGTATTCTTATGCACAAGATTTCAGGCTGCACGTAAAGAGTCTCATCTACTAGCTGTTAAAAGAATACTTAGATATCTGATAGGAACCATTGAACTTGGATTATGGTATCCCAAGTCTACCTCCTTTGAGATTATAAGTTATTCGAATGCTGATTTTTTTGGAAGTAAAGTGGATATAAAAAGCACAAGTGGCACATGCCATTTCTTAGGAAATTCGTTAGTATCTTGGTTCTCAAAGAAGCAAAATTCAGTTGCATTATCCATAGCTGAGGCTAAATACGTAGCGATTGGAAGTTGTTGTGCTCAAACATTATACATGAAGCAACAATTTATGGATTTTGGATTAAGCTATGACACAATTCCTATATGATTTGACAATATAAGAGCAATAAACATCTCAAATAATCCTATATCACATTCACGAACTAAACACATAGAAATTAGATATCACATTCTTTGTGATCATGTGCAAAAAGGAGATGTGACACTTGACTTTATATGCACAAATGAACAATGGGCAGACATATTCATGAAACCACTTGCGGAGGATAGGTTTATCCAAATTAGATGTGAATTAGGACTTACGCATAGTCGCGAAGTTGCCTAGAATTACGTCAGAATACATTATTAAGGGGAAGCAACTTACATTAAAATTGCCAATGGTTCTGCATTTCATTTGTTTTGGCAAAACGTTACACATTTGGTATCAAACTTTGGAATTTAATGGACAAACTTACTTTTCATGCCCGTGTCAATTAAAATATTGCGTATGCTTTATTGAATTAAATTGGTAAAGGGAGAAGTAAATTAAATTGCATAGGGGGAGAAATTGATTTTTTTACATTAAGATATAATTATGTCAGAATATTTTTATACGTACCTTTTCGTTGATGTCAAAAGGGGGAGAAGTGTGTGTGCAAAAATAGTTTATAGTAAGTATAAATTTGTGAAAGGGGGGGACGAATATAGTTGCAAACAAGCTTTACGCATGAAATTAGTGCCTATTCTATATTGTGTGTAAGCATACTTCATATTGTCAAACTTTATATTATGCATTAATTGACGGGGAGCCTTGTTAGGCATAACCCATTTTCTAACTTTTGCTCGTGTATTTGTCATCATCAAAAAGGGGGAGATAGTTGACTCTATGAGTCCAATCCTGTTTTGATAATGACAAATCACTTGGTATTTGATCTGTGCGTTGAGATTGTGAGCAGGATTATTATTTGGCATGCATGAAAGGTGAATGAGTCATGGAAGCCACGAGGAGTAAAGCATATACATCTGGCACAACCCATGGAACTAAAAGCGAAGAAGGATGAAGGAACAAACTTGTAGTTGAAGACTTTAATGGGAATTGGTATCATGATTTGATGTATTTACATACCATATGATATATTTTGAATTACATCTTAGACTAATCTTGGGACTCATGTTCTTATGAAAAAATTATTTGAAATAGTTCTAAGTTGAAATGAATTTTTGAGGCAAATTGTTAGAGGCCTCGTTGATGAACCCCTTGGTCTCATCAATGAACATATGAAGGCCACTCGGCGACGAACACATTGTCTCGTTGACGAGAAAGTACTAAGAGCACTAAAATTTTATACTGGGCTCTCATCGACAGACTCATAACCTTGTCGACGAATGAGTGTTGTACACTCGTCAATGAATATACCCATTCGTCGATGATTGTCAGGGTGCTGACACAGACGAAAAATTAAGTTTTTAATAGATCCAACGGTTAGGATTCATCCTACGGCCGAGAACACATATAAATATACTTTGTAAACCCTAGAGCACCACTTTTTGCATAGCATTGGGAGCATTGAGCATAGTTTGTCAATCTTGTCAAAGCTATGAATTCTATTGCTAACATCATTGCATGCACTCCAAAGAATTGATACTTCACTACAAAAAAATTGGTTTTTAGTGACGAATCTATTTGTGACGAATTCTATTTTGTCACTAATAGTAGGGTATTAGTGACGGTTTTATAAACCGTTACTAACACGACACTAGTAGTGACAAAATTGAATCTGTCACTAATAGTTCGTCTGGTGTAGAATTTATCCTGGGAAAATATTAGTAACGATTTTTGTGGTATTAGTGACGAATTAAATTCGTCACTAAAAGGTTAACTTTAGTGACGGTTGAATAACCGTGACTACTATTATTATTTTTTTTTAAAATTTATTTCTGAGTAGTAGTGACAAATTTATAAATTCATCCCTATTGGCCCATTATTAGTGACGGATTGTGTAATCGTCACTAATACTTCTACTTTGTTTAAAAAAAATAAAAAAATTAACTTCGCAGTATTAGTGACAAATGTTTGAATTCGTCACGATTCCCCTGTTATTAGTGACGAATTTCACAGCCGTCACTAATACTTCAATTTTTTTTAAAAAATAAGAAATGTTTATTTTATAGTATTAGTGACGAATTTACATATTCGTCACTTTTGGCCGGTTATTAGTGACAGATTTGGACTGTCACTATTGTTTTTTTATTTATAAAAAAAAACAGAGGGTAGTAGTGACGGTTTTTAAACAGTCAATAATGCCCAAAAACCCTTTTATGTCCGCGTGCGGAATCTTTTCCCTCCCTCCTGCTTCTTCTCCTTCCCCGGTGCCTGCTCCCACTTGATCTCCCTCTGCTCTCTGCCTCTAGCCACCGCGCCAGCTCCTCTTGCTTCTTCCCCTTCCCCGCCGCCTGCTCCCACCTGATCTCCCTCTACGTTCCACCCCCAACCACCGCGCCAGCTTCTCCTGCTTCTTCGACTTCCCTACTGCCTGCTCCCACCTGATCTCCCTATGCTCTCCACCGCCAGCCAGCGTGCGACCTCCTCCTCTCTCCCAGTCTCCCCCTGCTCTCGGTCGGAAGCCCAGGTATTTGTTTCCCTTTATCTTTTTATTTATGTTTTTTTTCTTTACCTTGGATTTGTATAAACACCCATGATATGTATGTGTTTTGATTGAATATTTTTAAACATTTCTAATGGTTTTGTGTCCTCTTGACACAATATATTGTTCTTGGTGTATTTTGTGACTTAGTCTTATATTTGGCATGAAGTACTTGTTTATGGTAGTTTTTGGATTTTGGACTAAATGACATTATGGTGATATTTTGGATGTCTGGAATTTGTGCTAAACATGGTGATTATGAAATTTACTAGATGGATATCTTGTGCAAATGGATTATTAACTATGGTAGTGGATTCATGATGGTTGCTTGTCCTTGGACTAAATGGAGATATTGATATGGACTTATGATTGTGTTTGGAAAATGAATTAATGTTTGTGGAATATGATTTTGGACTTATTCTTGTGTAGCTATTGATAGTCATATTTTACCAAATAAATCTTAGCCCAAGTGAAGATATTAATATTTGAGACAAAAATAAAAGAAAATAAATTTTCCAAATGGCAGTCGACTAAACACTTATAGGTGGTTGACTGCTCCCTTTCTTCCTTGTTTTTTTTTTTTTTAATACATATGCAAATTACTTTTGGTGCCAACTACAGGTGGTTGTCCAATCCCCTAGGGCATTCAACTAATCTAATAGAAATTTAAAATTTGAATTTTTTTTATTTTCATTTGTTGATCATTTTGGAAGGGCCACGTAAGTGTTGCCATGTATTAGGTTGTGAATAAGGATGTCAGTAGGTGGTTGTTGGTCGGTTTTTTTGTTTGAATTATGAATTTTAAAAATTCAAATATATTTCTCTCCATTTTGCATGATCTAATAAAGTCCCATTCATTTTTTAAATTTGAGACATTAATATCGTTTGTCATAACCTCCCAAATAAGAGTATAGGGCAGATGAAGTTAAGAGAAGTGTAGTATTGGAATGCTTATTCTGATATAATAAACATGGGTATATGGAATTAAATCATATTTAATTTGAATAAATGAATTTTTATTTGTTTTCTTAGGTCAAAATTTGCAGTATAGACACATGGACCGAGGTTTGCAAAAGGTTGGTTTAATATTTGAGTGAGCCCAATTAGGAGAGAGTGGCTCTGAATAACAGCATGGATAATACATGGGCTTCAAACTTGGGTTTTTGAAAGGAGACAAATTTACCTTCAGACAGTGGCATGATACATGCAAGTTGAATTCTTTTCTTCTTTATTTTTTTGTTTATTTTATACATTATTATTAACTATACAAACTAAGCTATGTTGCTTCCAATAATCTATGGACAAAATAAAGATTATGCAAAAGAAAATAATTTATTCTTTGAAAATTTGAACTATAACTTCATTCTCATACTAAAATAAACACCGCTTAAAGAAAGGAAAAACAAACATAAATTTAGGATCAAACACTTGTGTGAATAAATTACAAATTACACAAATATGCATTTAGATTGTTGGAAAATAGTGTGGATTATTTTATATAATAAATAAAGCATAAAACAGTCAAGAAAGGAGAAAAAAAGGACAAAAAGTGTTTAACTATTTCCAAAATTTACCACGAGAATACCTCATCTAATTGGAATGATAAAGAATAAACAAGTAACTATTAACTTTATTTCTCAATTTTTCATTGTATTCCATCTCATTTATAAGAATTAACTAGTTTGCAAACCCAAAAATAACTTTAGAAGTCAGTCCTAGCCAAAAGACCAATGAGGCATCCATAAGTTTAGAAGGCAGAGATTTGCTAGCTCCACTCCACCTATCTAGAATGTCATGTGAATATTTTCTCGTAATTTTTTTGTTAAGCATGCCCCTCTAAATAAAAAAAATAAAAAAATTTTGAACTTAGATCGTAGGATTTCCTCTTTACTGGCTAATGCCTCCGCGAATGGAGCCTCGAGCAGCCTCAAAGCGGCAGAGGGTTCAGGACCTACCAAGGGGAGAGGCTTCTTCCTAGGGTCGAGCTGTACTGAGTGAGCACGAAAGGATTTCGGATGAGACGAGAGCACCAAGGGTGACTCTTGAGGATGTGCAGTTGCCCCTGGCACGTTCTGCTGCGGCACCCATTAAAGAGCACTCCTCGAATGTTACCCCAAGGATTACAGAGGACATGGCCACTCATCCGGTGTTGTTTTGTATGATTAGGCCGACCATGTCATATGATTACGATAATCCACCTCTGGTGGACATTCCTGACCTATTGCTGCCTCGGGCCCTCAGGCCACGCCCATATAGGGAACCACCACCCTCCCCTCATACCCTTAAAATGCATTGTCTTCGGGAGGAAATGGCATGGGACCGAGATGCCTCTAGAGTAGTAGCCTCATCTTGTTGCTCGTGCAGTTTTGATTCTGATTCAGACTCTAATTAGGATAGACTAGATGCTTGGGATATTTTTATGTGCTTTCTCTTTTTCTTATGTACTGTGCTCATGCACCCTTGTGCTGTTATTTTATTTCTTTCTATGTTATCTGCTTTTTATTGCATTCTATTTTACCATGCTTTTGAATGGTTGTACGCGTGCTTTGATGTGCCTGTCTACATTGTATTGCCTCTAAAAGTAATGAAAATACATGGAGCTTTTGATTTCTACCTGTCTTTTGGGAGATACTAGGACTGTATTACTTCTGTTGTTAGGACTTGATTTATCTTTTCTGCAATTTCATAAATGCATAGACATTAAGGTAAGAACAACAATCTGAAGTGTACAGTGAAAGGTCAAGAAAGTAAATGTCATATGAAGTAAAATGCCAAATTAATTACTATCATTTTATGTATTCGTTGAAACTTAGACCCGTCCAAGAACGGTTACTATACATTCATTCCTAATCGTACATGTGAGACAAATCAATTGTTATATTTCGATTGATTATTAGTCATACTATGTTGACTAATAATCACTTGAACATGTTAATTATTTGTTTCACTTACAATTAGTAATGTGAGTATTTCAACCATTATTGGATTGTCCAATATGGATAGTTCAGGAAGTTGTATTTACATTGTTATCATCATTCACGCTTTGTCAATTGTCATTATATATTTCGAGCGCGTCTCTACTTGTGTTCTCTGGGTGCATAGTGAGATGTCGTGAGAATTAGTTAGTGATGGAAGACTAGCCAAATTTTCACTTCCCCAATAGTGTACTTGGAGAGCCATGGGGAGATGTTGCCGAAATTTATAACGACTATGACGAAGGAATTTGAGCGATTGATCGCAATGTAAATGCAACATTCCTGAATGGCATAGGATCCGTACCCTTTAGAGTATGATGGTTGATTATAGGATTCACGATGCATGCATGATAAATAGTATGAGAATATAATGAACACCATTTACTTGAACATATTATAGGGTGATTAATGAACATGGATAAGTGTTGGATGAATGCTCGAGGTAGGTTTTTGCTAGAATACGTAAAAGGGGTACATGATTTCATAGAGTTCGTGCGTCCTCGTAGAGACAGAGCTAGTAGAATAGGGTGTCCTAGCAAGAAATGCCAAAACATAACATTCAAACACATTGAGCTGGTTCGTTCACATTTGTTAGAATTTGGAATGGAGAAAAGGTACACAAGATGGGTGTTCCACGGTGAAGATTACACAGTTTAGAGCGATAATTTAAATGACGCTGAAGATGAGGGGGCAAATATAGTAGGTGGTGATACACGTTCTGAAGGTTAATCAAAATGTTAGGTGAATTGCAAAGGGGGATTGCAGTGGACATAGGTGATGTCAGTGTGTCGTGTACTGGTGATGAAACTACTTCATCGGGTACCATACCTTGTGATCCTAGTATGTTGAATCGACTCAGTAAACCATTTGCTAATCTCATGAGGGATGCACGAGTGCCCCTATATCCAAACTGTAAAAAGTTCTCAAATTAGAGTTTCTGATAAAGTTGCTTCATGCAAGGACAAAGCATGGGTTATCTTAGAGCGCATTCAACATGCATTTAAGCCTCATTAAGGCAGTACTGCCGGAGGGTGAAACACTTCCCAAGTATTTTTATGAGGCGAAGACATACATGCGTGAATTGGGTCTCGATTACACTCTAATACATGCGTGTAGGTATGATTGTCCACTCTTTTATGGTGAACATGAAAATGTGAACGAGTGCCCAGAATGTGGTGAACCGAGGTATAGAACTAATTAAAAGAAGGGTAAAAAGATTCCCAAAAATTTTTTTCGACATTGTCCATTAATCCCGCGACTACAACGATTGTATATGTGCAAAATGACTACTACAAATATGAGATGACATCAAGAGAAACGTCTTCAAGGTGGAAACACCCTTAGCCATCCAGCAGACTCCAAAGCTTGGGCCGAATTTGATAAAATGCATCTGTCATTTGCTAGTGATCCTCGCAACATCAGACTTGACCTTGCTTCAGATGGGTTTAATCTTTTCGATAACATGAGCAACCCATATAGCATGTGGCCAGTTATGACGATGCCATACAATATGCCGCCATGGCGATGCATGAAAGAACCTTTCATTTATATGTCTCTACTTATTTCTAGACTGAGAGCACTTGCTAATGATATTGATGTTTCCCTGCGTCCGTTAATTGACTTGTTGAAAGAATTATGGGAAAAAGGAGTGGAGACATTCGATCTCATAACTGGGACAACATTTCGGAAGCATGCTGCACTCTTGTGGATAATTAATGATTTCCCCGCATACAGAAACCTATCAGGTTGGAGTACAAAAGGTTACTTAGCATGCCCAGTATGTAATAGGGATGTTGGGTCCTTATCCTTGAAGCATGGCCACAAGTTATGTTTTATGTGTTATCGCCGTTTTCTACGAACTGGACATCCTTGGAGGACTCGTGGTGTCAGAAGCTTCAATGGAAAACCTGAATGAAGGTCGCCGCCAAGGCGGCTAAGTAGGGAAGAGATATTAAACCAACTAAGGTTGATTGGAGATCTGAAATTTGGGAAACCACCGACCAATAGAAAAAGAAAACATGCTTAGTGGGAGTTGAATTGGACAAAGAGAAGCATCTTCTTTGAGTTGCCATATTGGAAAGATCTTCTACTACGCCACAATTTGGATTTCATGCACATCGAAAAGAACATTTGTGAGAATACCATTGGTACATTGCTTGATATAAATGGAAAGAAAAAGGACATCACAAATGCTTGCCGAGATATGGAAGACATGGGAATACGACCTGAGCTGCACCTGTTTCGTGATGGGGACAAAATTCTGATGCCAACAGCTTGTTACACATTCTCAAAGGATGAGAAGAATAAATTCTTCAACTGGTTGAAATCAGTGAAGTTCCCCGATGGATATGCATCGAACATAGCTCGATGCATAAACATGAAGGAGGGGAAGATGCTAGGAATGAAAAGTCATGATTGTCACGTCCTTCTACAACGGGTTATACCAGTTTTACTTCGTGGAAACTTGACTAAAGATGTTCGCTCGGTGCTGATTGAGCTGGGAATCATTTTTTCGGCAGTTGTGCTCAAAAAAATTAAGCATAAACGTACTTGAACGGTTATAGGATGACATCATGATCATACTATGCAAGCTGGAGAAAATTTTTCTGCCGGCATTCTTCTATGTGATGGTCCACCTAGCTGTCCATTTACCAAGGGAGGCTATAATTGGAGGACTGGTTCAATATCGTTGGATGTATCCTATGGAGAGGTAAAGTATAAAGTCCTTGTATAATGGTCCATTTATCAAAGGAGGCCATAATTGGAGGTCTGGTTCAATGTCTTGCATTTTGCTTAATGTATCTACATGATATTGACACAATGTTCACTCGTGATGAGCGAAATGCAGACGTTCATGCTATTAATTCCAAAGATGAAGAACCTAAGAGCTCTATATTTTGAGAAAATGTTTGGCCTCTCGGTGCACGAGTTTACGATTTCATTGACATGGACAACCTACAAAAGGCTCATTGTTACGTCCTCAACAATTGTGATGGAACTGTTCCATGTATTGAGTACGTTGTTCCAAACTTCTTACTTTGCATTGTATTTAGATATGCATAATTATATACTTTCTTGACATTAACATGTACTACTGTTGCATATAGAGAACATAAAACTGAACTCCTGGCCCAAAATGAATGGAATGTTGACGAAAGACATAAGAAGGAGTTTATCAATTGGTTTGGGAGTCGTGTAAGTAACAAAAACTGCTTTAGTTAGAAGCAATGTATGGTTTCACTATTGATGGTATTCTTCTAAACTCCTTTTTATTTTATAGATGAAAGTCATGTTTTACAATAAGGAACCAATGGCAAGTAAAGATTTGTATGCGTTGGCATGTGGCCCCGATCAACGAGTTAACCGCTATAGTGGTTGCATTGTTAACGGGTTGCGATTTCATACAAAGTCCCTCAAACTGCATAGAAGAACCCAAAATTGTGGGGTTGCGGTGCTAGGCATAGAAGGAGATGAAGATATTGACTACTTTGCTATGTTGGATGACATTATAGAGCTTAGCTATGGAGCAAATAGAGTCGTCCACCTGTTCAAGTGTACCTGGTGGGACATCAACAATAAAAAGACTGGGATAAACACCGATGCCTACTTCACCAGTGTCAATTTTAGCAAGACTTGGTATCATAATAACCCTTTCGTACTTGCGACGCAGGCAGAACAAGTGTTTTACCTTCAAAACACCAAATTGAAGGGTGAATGGCATGTAGCCCAAAAGATTCCTCCCCGAAGTTTGTACGCAATTGCAGAAGTGGTAGATTGTGAGATGAGTGCCAGTGAGGCTGCATTCCAAGAAGATGAGCCATTTGTCCATGCAGCAATGCAATCCGAAACAGATGTTGTCGAAGAAGGCGCTGATCCTATACCATTGCATAGGGATGGTGCTAGGGCAGAACATGTAGGAGCTGCTGACATTACAATTGAACCTTTTGTAGACGTTCACTTCATCAACGATGAGGAAACTGATGGGGAAGATGAAACAGGGATCGAGTACGGTAGTGAAGAGGAAGACACTTTAGAAAGCGAGGATGATACGGATATTGAGGACGTATAGGGGGGTAAGCATGTTATTTTTGTCACTATGTATCTGACATGTGCAAATAACTTAAAAATTCATGTCTGCTGCATCCATCTAATATTCGTACTTCATATATGTACTTGTTTATTTTTGTCACTATGTATCTGACATGTGTAAATAACTTAAAAATTCGTTCTTCTTATATTGACTTGTATAATTATTTGCAGATATGGCACCAGGAGGTCGACGTTGGAGACCTCTTTTCAGGCCCACTACTGCATCGCATGAGGATGATCTGACATCCTTGAGACCGACGGAGCCCGTTGGTACTGATACAGCGGCACCATTGTCTGACCCATCGGCACCTCGGCTAGACATGGATACCACTGATGCGACTGACATGCAGGGTGAGTTGCCGACCGTCATGAGCAGTGTTGGTATGGATACAATTCATTTATTTACATGTCAACTGTTGATCATAGTTATTCACGTGTACAATTATAATGTTGTTTTTAATTTAACTCTACTTTCAGCATCTACGTCCACGGTCAGGTCAGGCCGTAGTGCAGTAAAGAACATGTCACTGAAGAAGCACCTGGATAGGACTAAATAGCGGATTTAGATCGACATTCCTCTAGGATACACCACCCCGCTAAACTATTGGTGCACCGCATGAACGAGGGAGGTCAGCATTATATGCCGACAATATGCTCCAGTCACTGCATTAAGCTTGCCCCAGGTGACTCAAGAGCAGCGCATGGTCCTTTACATACATATTTTGGTAAGTTCTCTGACCCTATATAGCTGTTTTTAATTTCAATGTATGTTTACTTTTAATATACTAGCTAATTAATAACTGTCTAACATTGTAATTGTAGTTTGATATGGACATCCTTGAGGATGACCATGTGAGGAGGGTGGTCGACGTCCAATTTTGTAATAAATTTAAGAGCTATCTCTCCAAAATGCGCTCCCATTTTTTAGCGATGGGGGTTGAAGCAGAAGCGCGGCCATACGATAATATATCCCAAGAAGATTGGGACGTGGTGTGTCGCCATTTCCACGACCCGCGCTATTAGGTGATTTGTTTGTATTCTAATCACTAATTTTTCAAAATGATGTCCCTAATATGTCGGCATGACATCTTCCTTGCAGGCCATATGTGAAACAAATGCTACGAACCACAGCAAACTCCCTACGACGTGTTGCGGTGGATCAAGGCTATTTGTAAAACATCGCCAAGTAATTACTACATATAAAATTATCTGACCATTACATGACATAATAGTAATGATGATAGATATGATAATGTAGTGTGATCCCGAGACTGGCACAAAGGAGCTGCTGCCGGATCTGTATCAGAGAACACACCAACGGCGATCGGGGGAGTGGTGCAAGGGTGCGCATGATCGACATGTAAGTGAAGTGAAAGATTTAGTTTATTACTTTATTCAAAACATCAAAGTTGTAGTCTTACTTATTCCTTTTTATCATTTTCATGATTGAAATTAGGCATGGATGGTTGAGCTGAGGGATGCACCTGTTTCAGAGGGGAGTCCACACATGACAGATTTTGAGATCACTTCCCAGGTGTTTGGGCAACGAGGGGGGGCTGGGTGAAAGGTCTTGGAAGTGGATACATCGCCCCAACAGCATCATCATCCATGGGTGCGGTTGCTCGTGCAGAGATGGAATGACAACGTCGAGAGGCCGAGTCTGATAAGTAGGAGATGGCTTGACAGATACAGAGGATCGCTATGGAGAACGCAAAACTGAGATCAGACCTCTCCACCATTCGAGCCCAGATGCAAGCCATGATGGATAGGCAGGCGCGGTTAGAGGAAAGGATGCGTCGATTTAGACAAGATGATGCGGGTGGCTCCTCTGATTGATTATAAGGTATTATGATCACAAATTGAGTTTCATGTTAAATCATGCTAGTCTAGAATGCCTCCAGCATGGCGGATGCAGTTGATGTGTATTGCATGCTGGTAGTTGATATAGGTTCTCGTGTGCCTTCAACTTCTTATAAATGCTCTATTTAAACTTATCAACTCATTATATGCTATGCTCATTTGGTAGGCACTCAGGTGTGGGAATATATGAAGTTTGAAGATGCTTAAGTTTCAATTTGTTAGACGAGGAGAAGATAAGGCAGTTTAATGGATGGTGAAGGGGAGAATGAAGTGGAATTGGACTTGTGGGTTAATGGGTATTTCTGAAAATGTGACATGTTTGAACTTCTCTTAAATAAAAACGTCTGTTTTTGTCAACTCATGATATGCTATGGTTATTTGGCAGCTACTCAGGTGGGACAATTCATGAATTTTGAAGAAGCATCCGAAACATCTTCGAGACATGGTGGGATGACAACTGCAGGGGCAGTTCCTATCCCTCAGTTGACAAAATTACAAGAAAATGTGTGCAACTTCATGTTCTTCTGTTGAATGTCTTGGACAAGCTTCTTCTTTTTTAGGGGGGTGGGGGGTTAAAATGATTGAGCACATGATGCATGGCTTCTGTATAGTTTCTAGATTTTGTTCCGTGTGTTGGACAATTTGAATATTTAGAAGTAATAGTCGAGGTAGTAGTGGTGATAAGCAGTAAAATATTAGTTACAGTCAGTTGTTTTGGAAAAAACTTAACATAATTAAGATTTTACTGCTTATCACCACTACTACCTCGACTATTACTTCTAAATATTCAAATTGTCCAACACATGGAACAAAATTCAGAAACTATACAGAAGCCATGCATCCTGTGCTCAGTCATTTTAACCCCCCACCCCCCCAAAAAAGAAGAAGCTTGTCTAAGCCATTCAACAGAAGAACATGAAGTTGCACACATTTTCTTGTAATTTTGGCAGTTGAGGGACAGGAATTGCCCCTGCAGTTGTCATCCCACCATGTCTCGAAGATGTTTCGGATGCTTCTTCAAAATTCATGAATTGTCCCACCTGAGTGGCTGCTAAATGACCGTAGCATATCATGAGTTGACAAAAACAGACGTTTTTACATAAGCAAAGTTCAAACATGTCACATTTTCAGAAATACCCATTAACCCACAAGTCCAATTCCACTTCATTCTCCCCTTCCCCATTGATTACACTGCCTTATTTTATCCTCGTCCAACAAATTGAAACTTAAGCATCTTCTTTGCTATTTATATTCTGAATTTAAGATATGGCTAGCATGTATTACTGTCGTGAATATGCTACATGATTGCATGGTAGTCTAGAATGCCTCATGCATGGCGAATGCAGTTGATGTGTATTGCATGCTAGTAGTGGATATAGGTTCTCGTGTGCCTTCAACTTCTTATAAATGCTCTATTTGAACTTATCAGGTGCATGATATATGGGAAAACGTCCAATTTACAGACGGCATGCTGCCGAAATTGCGTTAAAATTTGACCAAACAAAAAGAAAAGATAGGCTTAGTCGTTTAATGTTAAAATATTTTTGAAAGGATGAGTGAATCTTAGGAATCATAATAAATAAGGCAATGTAGACTTAGTTAATTTATAATGGACATTCCGGTAAGCTTAAGGAGTACATTACCGTGCCGAAATCATTGAAAATGTTATATACCCTTGGCTGAGGATTTGAAAATTTGAAAAAGTGGTACGTTGAATATATACATAACTCATAGGGAGTATCAGTTTCATAATTATTTAAATTAAATGCTCTCATCATCTCATAACGTTCATGTCCAAATACCTAGATGAATAACAATGCTACAATGAACCAAATACTATCCACTGTTCTCTTCTATTTATATTCTGAATTTAAGATATGGTTGGCATGTATTACTGTAGTGAATATGCTACATGATTGCATGGTAGTCTAGAATGCCTCCTGCATGGCGGATGTAGTTGATGTGTATTGCATGCTGGTAGTGGATATAGGTTCTCATGTGCCTTCAACTTCATATAAATGCTCTATTTGAACCTATCAAGAGCAGGTTATACGGGAAAACGTCCAATTTATAGACGACATGCTGCTGAAATTGCATTAAAATTTGACCAAACAAAAAGAAAAGATAGGCGTAGTCGTTTAATGTTAAAATATTTTTGAAAGGATGAGTGAATCTTAGGAATCATAACAAATAAGGCAATATAGACTTAGTTAATTTATAATGGACATTCCGGTAAGCTTAAGGCGTACATTACCATGCCAAAATCATTGAAAATGTTATATACCCTTGGCTGAGGATTTGAAAATTTGAAAAAGTGGTACGTTGAATATATACATAACTCATAGGGAGTATAAGTTTCATAATTATTTAAATTAAATGCTCTCATCATCTCATAACGTTCATGTCCAAATGCCTAGATGAATAACAATGCTACAATGAACCAAATACTATCTACTGTTCTCTTCTATTTATATTCTGAATTTAAGATATGGTTGGCATGTATTACTGTAGTGAATATGCTACATGATTGCATGGTAGTCTAGAATGCCTCCTGCATGGCGGATGTAGTTGATGTGTATTGCATGCTGGTAGTGGATATAGGTTCTCGTGTGCCTTCAACTTCATATAAATGCTCTATTTGAACCTATCAAGAGCAGGTTATATGGGAAAACGTCCAATTTATAGACGACATGCTGCTGAAATTGCGTTAAAATTTGACCAAACAAAAAGAAAAGATAGGCTTAGTCGTTTAATGTTAAAATATTTTTGAAAGGATGAGTGAATCATTGGAATCATAATAAATAAGGCAATGTAGACTTAGTTAATTTGGAACGAACATTCATTTATATGTTTCCAATCCATATTGGTGGTTCACAAAAGCATTAGATAAACAGCCCCCTGTCCAATTCCTCCATGTAACACCTGACCCCTTCCTCAAAGGCACTCTATCCAAGAACTCACAACTAGCTCAATCACACGCCTTCTCAAAATTAGAAAATCTAATTTGAACACAATGCCCTTTTTCTCTATATGATGAACATCCTACCACTTAAATGTCTACTAAAAATAACATACACAATCTGCCCCTCTCCCACAAAAAACACTTTGTGCAAAAGAAATAGTATTACTAAGGAGGAGGTTAGACTTCACGTTCATAGTCCAATACTCCAAACTTCAAGGTAATATGAACAATATAGGAATAATTGGGAGTTGTATCATAAAACTTGAAAGTAATATGAACTTTGCAATTTTATAAAGTATATTTATTTTTTACATTGGATTTATAATTATGTAGGTTTTTCCTTAGATTTTGTCGTCATTGAGAAGGGTTTGTTAATTAACTTTTAGGTCTACTTTTGCTAACTTCTATTTTTGATAGTGGGCATACCATTTGCAGTGTTTATACAATGAATGGAGGGGCTTTATCTAGTTTATCCAGAGTTTCTTTTCAAAATTGATTTGAAATGCGATAAGCCTGCCCATATAGACAAAATGAATTTTAGCCTTTTTACTGATAGGTTGTCGCTTATAGTTAAGGTATGATTTAAATATTAATTTTAATTCTCTTGAATCTTGATGCCCTTCTTGCAGTCATTGCTTCCACAAGGCAGGATTCAAGAGAAATAAAATTAATATTTAAATCATACCTTAACTATAAGCGAAAACCTATCAAATGAAAGACTAAAATTCATTTTGTCTACATGGGTAGGCTTATCGCATTTCAAATCAATTTTGAAAAGAAACTCCGGATAAACTAGATAAAGACTCATTGATGCAACCACCACCATCCACGACCTCGTCGTTCTCTGTCATCCATAACCTCATTGCAGCTAGAGATGGGTATATATCTAACTTCAGTTTAATACATGATTTAACTTCTGGATAGCATGCTTGGATTGGCATACCTTGTGAACTGCATGCTGGTAGTGGACATTAGGACTGCAAGCTTGATTGGAACGCCACACATACTCTGGCTGATGCAATGATGTGTATTGCCTGCTACTAGATACTTTTAGGTTGTTGCATGTACATCTTAATCTAAATGACATATGTATGATGCAAAAATATTGTGAATTGCATGATTTTGTGACTTTCAGGTTTGGGAAATGTTCTATTTATCGACAGCATGCTGTCGAAATTTTTTTGAAAATTTAGGGAAAGGAAAGAAAATTTCATGAGACCAATTTTGGACTATATGATATAATTTTTTGTTGATTTCTTGCTTGCTTGGTGGTTATGCCAATTTTGGTTGGAGTCTATTATTTATGTTTCAAGGTTTAAGTTTAATTTATATACAACCAAAAATTAAATGTTAATTGGCAAAAAAGGAGATTAAAAGTAATATAGGGTCGATTAGAATGGATGGAACACTAGAGGAAGTGGCATTGTTTCCCATGCAAGTCTGTAGAAATTTATTTTCCATTTTGCTTGTTCGTTTCTTCCTCCCACTCATTTTAGAGTAGCTAATGGCAATAGGGTTTGATTTTGGGAGGATGCTTGGCCTGGTTATTACAGTCGTTCGAGTAGATGATACTTCATCTTCTTAAGATTTCCACTCATCACAATGCACGTATCATCTCTTTCTTTTCTTTGGAGATGAGCTCTCTTTCTTGGGATTTTCATTTTATAGTGAATCTCATACCAATTGTGTCTACTCTCTATGAAATATTGTTTATGGGGATAAACCACTATATATATATGTGTGTGTGTGTGTGTGTGTGTGTTTTATGGGATGCATAAACACGTTACATTATTTAATGCTTATTATATGAAGCTCCTGTGCACTTGAAAAATTAATTACTAGTTGGATTATTGTGAACTGTTGATCATAAACACCTAGGTTTGGAGTATCTCTATGGAAAATGTTATATTTATAGGAGAAATGTTGCCAAAATTTTTCAAAAAGCGTATACTAATTTTTTTAACTTTCTCAATTAATTTGTAGGCTTTGCAACTATGACAACGTCAGGACAATGTCATGCACTATGGACGCAGCTGAAAACTTTCTTTGTTATCTGAACAGATTAAATGTATTTGAATTTGAATTTATATAATGTATTTGTATTTAAATTTGAATTTGTATAACATATTTGTAATTTAATTTGAATTAGAATTTTTAATAATTTATGAATTTTATTGCTATTATGAATGTATAAGAAAATATAATTTAATTACAAATTTTTACAAAAATTAATAATTGGAAAAAAAATTAATTTCACTAATAATTATTCAATTTAAGTATTAGTGACGTTTTCAAAATTGTCACTAATACCCCTTTTAAAAAGTTTTAGTGAATGAATTCAAACCGTCACTAATAATAGCTCTACAGAGCAATAGTGACGATTCTAAAAACGTCACTAATACTAGATCATTACTGACGGCTTAACAATCGTCACTGATAAAGTAATAGTGATGGTTTTAAAATCGTCACTAATAATAGAGCAATAGTAATGGTTCTAAAACCGTCACTAATAATAGAGCATTAATGACGGTTTCATGACTGTCACTAATAATGGAGCAATAGTGATGATTTTGAAACCGTCACTAATACTATGACTTTAGTGACGATTCTTGGTCGACCCGGTGTAGAAACTATAGTGATGGGTTTAGGTTTTTAGTGATGGTTTTAGTCCGTCACTAATACTTTACTATTAGTGATAGTTTGGAATATTCGTCACTAATAATTATTAGTAACGGCTGATATAGCGACTACTATAAATTCGTCACTAATAATCGTAAAACTGTCACTAATACTATTAGTGACGATTTTGTGAGTATTAGTAACGGTTTAAATCCATCACTAATAATCTTCTTTTTTGTAGTGCTTGTCTGGGCATTTGCGACTTCAAGATCCAAGCACACTTTTGATAAATCTAAGGTTGATCTTGAGGTTTGAGTAACTTTTCATTGAGTTTTCAATATTTGATTAAAAAGTTTTCTTCTTCATTATTTGTGCATAAAGAAAAATCGTTTTTGGGAACAAACAACTGATTTTCTTATAGTTGTTTATTTGAAAAATCTATTGAGAATTGCCTTCTAAGGTTTGAACTCTTGCTACATTCAAAGTTATAGTTTTATTCAAAGAGATCTATTGTATTAGTGCAAAAAGTATTTTTGAGAAAAGTAATATTTTTGTTGAAGTTTTTGATACACTCAAAGTTACACTTTTATTCAAAGATTTAATCTTATAAATGTTTTTATAGCTAGAACTTAGATATGTGAAATATTCAAGACTATATTTCTTTAAAGATCCTACCCGATATCTTTGTATAAAGTTTTTAAAAAATAAACCCTAAGTTCTCCAAAGCTTTGTTTCATTAACATTATTTTTGGGAGATATTGATGAAAGGATAGTTCTGTGAATTGTTTCATTTGTATCATAAAGATCATATTTTGGCATTCATACTAAGCTTCAAGTTGTTATCATAACATTATGTATTAGGACTCATTGTACTCACTAACTTTGTTAGCAACAATATTTGAGTGTTTTTGCATAAATTGTATTTGTTATTTTTGTTTACATGGTTCGGGTTGTGAGCCGGGATTGAGAAGGAAGTTACACCTCTAATAAGCAGTAGGTTGTAAGGGAAGCTTTGTCTCAGTTAAAGGAGTGGATCATTTTTTAGTGGAATCCTTGGGTGGGTTACTCAAGGTGAGGACGTAGGCTGGGGTAGGCCGAACCTCGTAAAAATCGAGTTTGTTTCTCTTTTCCCTTACTCTTGTTAATTTCCACACCGCATTTCATTACTTATCTTGTATGTGTGTATGTTGAATAGCCCTACAAGTTCCTGGTAATTAGTTGTACACAATTGAATATGTTGTATGGCTGAATTGAATTAATTCCAAGTCCTAATGATAGAGTTGGGTCAATCTGAATATAGGGACTGTTTGATCAAGGAAAATCAAATACTTTTAAAATACCAATTCACCCCCTTCTTGGGATTACACCGTAAATAACAAATCCTAATGAAACCATCACAAATATGTACACTAGGTTTACACATATCATAAACTCATTATACGCTTTGGGGAAAACATATTCCACCTATGAGATGATACGCAAAATCCTTAGAGGACTTCTGCACGTTTGGGAACCGAAAGCCACAACCATAACAGAAGGTACAAAACTTAAGAACACCTTATTAGATGAACTAATTGGATCTCTTTTCACCTATGAGATGGCTATGAATGAAAGGAGTGGAAAATCTAAAGCTTAGGAATACATTGCTTTTAAAGCCTCAAATGAAAACTCTAGTGGTGAAGATGAAGAGATGGATGAAAATGAAATAGCCTTCATATCCAAGAAACTTGCGAAAATTCTTAGATGAAAGACAAAATTTACAAGAAAAATCTAGAACTCAAAATCAAATGAAGAAGAAGAAAAGGAAATCAATAAAAAGAAAAAAAAAGATGAACCTCCAATATGCTATATATGTAAGAAAGTTGGACATATAAAATCGGATTGTCCACAACTTAAGAAAAATTACGAAAACAAAAGGAAAAAGACAATGATTGCAACTACTTGTGATAATATGAGTATAAGTAGTTCAAATAATGAATCAAGTGACTAAGAAGTTGCTTGCTATATGGCATGGGACGATGATGAAGAACAAAACTCCTCTTCCAAATCATTTGGTGATTATAGTGATGATTCATCTAATGAATCCAATGATGAGAGTATGCCATCTTATGAAGAACTACAAAGTGAACTATTCAATTTTCATAAGATTCTAGCTAAAATGACTAAAACACATCATTGAAAAATAAGAATGAAGCTATAATGAAAGAATCGGAATCTCAAAAACTTGTTGAAAGAGAAAAAATCTAAAAATTAAGAGATTAGAAAGTAAGAATGAAAAAGTAATGAAGGAACTAGAAGATATAAGATCCAAAACTTCCATGGTTAATGAGAAATATCAATATATTTCTGAACTAGAGAACAAAATTAGGAAGATGTCTCAAAACCAAGAAAGCTACAAGAAAAGGGCAAAAATATACCAGACTTGGAAATTTGTGATCTTAAAAGAAAATTAAAGATCAAACTAAAATAATCTACAATTTTACTAGAGGAAAGGAGAACATTGATAAAATGATTGGTTCACAAAGAATGTCCTTAACTAAAGAAGGCATGGGATTCAATAGAGTTGAAAATATAAGGCAAAAGAATCTTTACATGGGATACTTTACAAAAGCCTCCAAAGATTATGCTAGCACCTCCTCAAATGCTTACACTAACACCAGATGCTTTTTATGTAAGAAGAAAGGACACATTAAGTTTGAATGTCTATTAAAGAAAAAGGGTGTGCAAACTAAACAAGTTTGGAAAGTAAAAGAAACATCCCTTGTTAAACCATTTGGACCCAAGAAAGTATGTGTACCTAGATAAAATGAACTCTAAAGATATTAGGATGTTTCAATAAGGAAACTACTTAATCCAATTTAATGAACATTGAACTGGTTGAAATGTAGAAATCTAAAAGAAAAGCTTATAAGGTATATTAAATAAAAAATGTCATTGTTGGCCAAACATCAATAAGACTTGGAGTGTTGGAAGCTTATCTTCAAAGATCAAGGAAGTCATTCGCCTCAAAAGCCAATTAGAGCCTGATAATGTGATAAAACAGAAGAAGGAAGAGTTTATGTTAAAGAGAAAAGAAAATATTTAGAGGTTCAAAAACTTTAGACGACTGAGCTTGGATGCTCAGATGACTAAACATTGTAGCTTGAAGGCTCAGATGACCGAGCCATCACACCTCAGACGACTGAGGTGCCACTATCTTTTCAGATTCCTATTATGAAAATCTTTAGGGGGCTGGGCTTAATCTCCAGACTACTGAAGTCACGAGATCTATATAATTAACATGCAACGAAAACCTAACTTCTGGCCTCTGAACCCTATTCCATCACTCATCCAAAGCATCCACTCTCTGTTGTCTTCAATTCTTACCCAAAAATCTCTTGAATCCAAGCCTCCTAACTCGATTATACATCATCTCTTATGGATTCTAGGGTTTCCTAGCTAAGTTTCATTTGCTTGTTGATCTTCACAATGCCTCGCACTAAAACGATAGCAAACTATAGGACTTCTACTAGCAGAGATGAGAATAACATTGAGAGATGGCTAGTTGCACCTCAAGCCAAGCTTCATTACCATGCTTCTCTTAGGTTGACGGATCCTATACTTGGTAAAGTGATCAATACCTCTTTATTTGATGAAGAATTCCCTAAGATACTTCCCATGTTTAGGGATATAGGTTGGCTAAACATCGTGATTTACGAAGCCAAAGGCATGTTCCCCAACCTTATCAAAATTTTCTATGCCAACATGATTCATAATGATAGTGTTTTAACCACAGAGGTTCGGGGCAAGAAAAATATTTTAACTCAGATTTTGGCTCCCATTCTGAATATAATCCCAAGAGAATTTGAATGTCATACTTTTCCTCAATCTTGGATTTTAGAGCAAGACTTTACTTTTGAAGCATTTTTTCCTTGATTATGGAAAATAAACCTGTGTATTTTGGACATCCCCCGTTGTTCAAAAAATTGAATCTCCAAGCCCAAATCCTTCACAAAATTGTTTCATACAACATCTTACCCAAGACTAGCTCATTTGATCATCTTTCCTATGTTGAGTGCTTTGTTCTATGATGTCTACTTAAAGGAAAGAAGCTTGATTTGTTTAGTCTTATCTTGAAGTCGATGTGGGCAAAGCTAGAAGCTTCTAGAGTAACTCTTCCATATGGAGGTGCTTTGAGCCTCATTTTTGCTCAGTTGGATATTACTTCACCTTCAAAATTGTTCATAAAATTCACTTGTTATGACCTCTTCAAGACCACAACCCTTAAGCAAATGGGCTATGACAAGAGTGATCAGGGTTGGTACTTCAAAGGAGGAAAACCTTGTCGAGCTCCAATAGCAGCTCCTCATCCTCCTCTAGCTCATAAATAAGATCCTCCTACAAACACTCCTTCATGGTTGATGTCCTTTCATAGTGACTTCTCCTCCTTCAGCAGGGCTATGAGGTCAGGACTTCAGAGCCTTCATGAGAAGGTATCCTCACTTTATTAGCGCCTCACTCATATTGAGGAAAATGAGGCTAGCTCCTCCTGAGGTGTTGATCCCGTGGACACTAGTTCAGCCCCTCAGAGTGAGTGAAGAAGAAGAAGGAAATGAGGAAGAGAAAGATGATGAAGTATCTAAAGAAGAAGATGATGATGCTAATAGCTAAACTTTAAAACTTTTATGATGTTTTAAGAAATCATGATGTAAACACTTAAGTTTTTATGTTGCTTTTGATTTTTCTTGTATTTCCTATGCTTGTCAAACTATGATATTATGATGACTTTTTGCCTTACACCCCTTGATTCTTTTTGAATGATGTCAAAGGGGGAGTGATTGTAAGCAAAGATGAATTTTGAGCACAGATTGTGTATAAGTTTTGAGCAAGAATTGTGCATGAAATGCTGAGCAAATATGAACATTGAGCAACTTATGGATCGTAAAACAAATTTGAATGTTAAAGCCTAATATGATCAAATATGTTAAAGCAAATATGAATGTTCAAGTAGTAAAAAGCACACAACATGATGACATATGCTAAAATGAAATACACTGGATTGTGTGTGTTCATATGCTTGATATACTTGATTGGTGTTCATATTCTTAAATTGTGATCTTCTTTCAACTTTTTCATACTTGATATCATCATTTTTCAAAATTGTTAAAAGACATGCTTATTGTTAGGGGGGAGCCTTTTTTAAAGGATCTCTCATCTTTGCTCTTTATTTGTCATCATAAAAAAGGGGGAGATTATTGGCCTAACATGGTTTTCAAAACTTGTTTTGATGACAACAAATGAAGAATATTTTAACATGTGTTTGTTAGAGTGATGATGTTTCAGGAATCCTTAAAGTCAAAGTTCAAAAGAAAGAAAAACAATGAAAGTACAAGATCACTAAGGACTTCAAAAGCCACATTCATATTTAAAGTGATCCAAAGATAGCTCAAGCAATACCAACATGAGAAAAGTGTGTGGAAATCTAAAGTTGACTCAAGCTCAAGTCAAAAGGGACACAAAGCAAAAATATCATGGAAGACTTCAAGCTTAGAGTTTTAGGCTTTAAGACCAATGATGTAAGTACTTCATATTGAAATATCTCAAGGAAATATTTTGAAGCTTTTTAGGGGTTATTGTGACTTAGAGACCTTATTTAAAAACCCCGAAAAAAGTTTTATAAGTAATGAAAGCAAGACAGCAAACAAAGTTTTTGAAAGCTAAACTAAAAAACCAGAATTTAGTCTGCCCAGACAACTGAAGTTTAACTTCAGTCTATTGAAGAATTTCCTCAAAAGACTGAAGATTAAATTCAGTCTACTGAAGAATTTCTTATTGAAATCCAAAGAGGCAGTACACGCTCAGAAGACTGAACCATGATAGTCCAGTTGACTGACCCTGTTTCCAGTTAAATTTTTCAGTGTTTTAAAGAACTTCAGAAGACTGAACTTGATACTTCAGTCCATTGGACACTATTAATGGCTAAAATTTTTAAATAATTTAAAATTTAAACTAAGGTTTCTTGTGCCCCCAATTTTATGAAAACTTGGGAAATACTCCAAGTAATCTTGGGCAACATGAAAAATACTTTTATTAGCATATAAATACCAAGTAATTTTTTTAGCAAATCAAACATACCAGGTAATTGAAAATATGTTTCAAAGCTAAATGTACTCTTGCTCTCGCAAAGATCTCTCTTGCTCTCACTTTTGCAAAACTGATTTGCTGAGAATTCTAAAGTTCTGAATCTTCATTCTCTAAGTTCTAAGCTACTGAATTTCCGATCCTCATCTAAGAGAAGAAACTTGGTGAAATCACTCTTGAGCTTCAATCTATTTCAATTTGATACTGAATTTTTTATCCTCATCTAAGAGAAGAAACTTGGTGAAATCACTCTTGAGCTTCAATCTATTTCAATTTGATATTTGATATTGAAGTATATAGTGCTTTAAACTATACTAATCTGCTCTTTTGAGAGTGTTATTGTACATAAGAATTATTTATTGTTTCTCGTAGTTGATTGATGATTCAAGAGTTTTTTAGATTGTTGGACCAAGAGTGGGGTATCGCTTGGAGAGGGGGCTTTACCTTCGATGAGGGATTTGTAAAGGTTTACTCCACCCAAAAAGGAGTGTTTTAGTTATATCCTTAGGTGGTATTGGGCTAAGGCGAGGACGTAGGTTGGGGATAAGCCAAACCTTATTAAAATCTCAGTGTCATTCTCTACCCTTTCTCTTTATTTTCAGCAAACATATATATTGTGTGGTGTATGCAAAGTGCAGGTTGCTAAAATTACAAACTGGTATTAAGAAGAACTCTTAATTTAAGAAAGAACATTTTGATTAAACTTTTATGGAAACCCAAAAGGAAGTATGTTGTTTAATCATTTGTGGAAATCTTAGTTGAGAGAGTGCAAATAAATTTCATTCTTTATAGGGATTGAAACAAACGTGATGCGGAACCCCAAGAATGAACGTCTGGAGACCCTAAATATGATTTATCGAAACCCCAAACCCAAGATAAGATTTGACATGGTATTGGATCCTTGACCTATTGTTTGATGTGAAGCACAAACCAAGAATATCAAATTAATGGATGAACACCACAAAGGTAGGACCTTTGATAAGTTCGGTGAAAGTTCAATGAAGAACTTGAAGAGAAATAAACCTCACTTGGAATTGTATTCAGCAAAAAATATTCCTTTTCAATACAACATAGAGTAAACTACTTATAGAAAGTAAAAGAAACTCATGACATCAGGTCGGCCAATAAAAATAGCATATGACATCAATATGACCAATAAAATAGCCCCCCATAACATTAAGCATGCCATGTCATTTTATGAAACATGTGTAAGTCACATGCCATGCTTAATTGACACAATTAGTCTACTATTTAGCCCATACTTTAATTAAAACAATAAAAATTCCCCAGATAGCCCTTATTGGCTTAAAGTTTCAGCTTCACACATCTTTAGACAATTTACCATCTTAGACTCTTCAAGAAAGTCATCTTCTTTAGTGTCCATGGCCCTCGTTGACTCTTGCTTAAGCAACTTCTCAATTAGTTCTTGCGTAGCCTCCTTGACCTTCTTGGCTCTAGCTTTTGTGATGGGTCTGCTTGGCATGTATAGATCATCCTATGCAAGCAGAGCTTGTTGGTTCCTATCAAAACGTATATTCATAGGGCTACAAATGAACTCTTCCTTGAGTTCTTGTAAAAAACTGAGATTTTCCAAAGAGTTGAATATTATATTTTGATTGAGTGGTTGATTTCTTTAGTTGCTTGATTGGTTGTTTGATTGCTTGAGTACTACTTGTTTTGTGTTTAAGTGTTAGTTTGTGGATTGATTGTTAAATTAAGGTTTTGTTGTGTGATTGCTAAATTAACAAGAGGTTAAGAATTCATAAAAGTGATTAAAAGAAAATTTTAATAACCCAATTCAAGGATAGTAGAAATGACATGTTGACTAGTGAGTACGAGGCATTCAGGATGAACACTAGTGAATCCATATAGAGCATGTACACTCGTTTCACTCACATTGCTAACTCATTACATGCATTAGGTAAAACATATCCCACATATGAAATGATTAGGAAAATTCTTAGGGGACAACTATATGTTTGGGAAGCAAAGGCTACTGTTATAGCTGAGGATAGAGACTTAAAGGCAATAATCACTTATCAGATATAGAATGGCTATTAATGAGAGATTAAATGAGCAAAATAGAGTAAAGAAAGTAACTATTTTGAAAAAATCTACTAACACCTCTAGTGAATGTATTGAACCAGAGTCAGGAGAAGATATGGCTATGCTTACCAAGAAATTCAGTAGGTTCTTTAGAAAAAATAGCAGACCATCTAGAAGGTTCCAGGGCTCAACATCTGAAAAGTGAGAGTCAAGCAAAAGAAAAGAAAAATAAAATGCTCCCATATGCTACAACTATAACAAAGTAGGGCATATCAAATCAGACAACCCATTGTTGAAAAGAAATCAAAGAAAAAGAAGAAAGCAATGAAAGCCGGCACATCATGGGACAAACATAATAGTAGTGATTCAGAAACGGACTCTAGTGACTCTAAGGTTGCTAACTTATGCTTGATGGCACACAATGATGAGGTACTATCATCTCTTTCTTCATCTTCTTACTATTCTAATGACGATTCTGATTTTGATAGCATGCCTACTTATAAAGAACTACAACCTGAATATATTCGTGTCTCAAAATTTCTAAATAAGACGACCAAGGAAAATGATGCTTTGAAAAAAAAATGTTAAAATTGGTCAAAATTTTTTGAAATTGGAAAGAAGTTCCATGCCGCATCTCTCAAAGAAAAGGATTTGAAAATTGTTGAACTTGAAAGAAAATTGGAGGAAAGCTAAAAAATTATCTATAAATTTACAGAGGGACAAAACAAATTTTAAAAACTTCTTGGGGCCCAAATAAATTCGCTTGGTAAAGAAAGTCTTATTTTTAATGGAATTGAAAACATAAGACGAAATAATCTGTGAATTACAGTGTTATCCCAAGAGGGGGGCTGGGTGAATTGAGTATTTCAAAAATATTTAATTTTATTTTACCGCTTAATCGCTATTTCAATATTTAACAAAATAAATGGAGGGGCTTGAAATTAATTCAAATTATTATCTCAATAAATTCAATTATACCCAATTAATTATTAAGTGCATGTAATATTAATCAATATACAAACATGCAAAAGCTGATAATGAAATGCAAGCAAAAATTAAAAAGTTAAGGGAAGAGAGAAGGCAAACATGATTTTACGAGGTTCAGCCAACCTAGCCTACATCCTCACCTTGAGCAACCCACTCAAGGATTCCACTAAATCCCTTGCTCCTCTAACCGAGATGCAGCTTCCCTTACAATCTACTATTTACAAGAGGCACAACTTTCTCTTCACCAGGTTCACAACCCCAACCGTGATTACAATATGGAATTTCAATTTTGCTAAACTCAATATTGCTTCTAACCAAGCTAGTGAGTACAATAGAAATACTAATACATATTCAAATGATAAAACTTGAAGCTCAGTATATATGTAACAATGATATTGTTATATGAATGATATGCTTCACAAATCAATCCTTTAAATCGATATCTCCCAAAAATGATTTTATAAATAAATGCTTTGGAGAAATGTAAGGTTCGATTTCAGAATACTTTATACAAGATTAGAAAATAATATCCTTTGAAAAATAATCTTTGATAATGCGCAGATATATGCTCTTGCTATCAATAATTTGTAAAGTTGAATCTTTGAATAAATATACAACTTTGAATATTGCAAAGATTTAAACACTATGTTCCAAAAAATAATATCCCTCAACAATATGTATTTAAAGGCTCTTAGGATTTGTAATCAAATACTTCTTACACTAATCGAATAGCAAACACTTGAATCAAGATATATTTAAAACTTTCTTCAAGATTGTAGTTTTAAATAAAAAAGTTTCTCAAGTAGTGATCTTTCACAAAACGTATACATAAATAATAACCAAAGATCAATTTCTCAAACTAAATAATCAAGAATAAGTTTGTGAGACAAAAAAAAATCTTTGAGAATAAGCAAACAATTAGTTGGTTCACCAAACCTCAATACCCAAGTTGTTTGCACAATATTTGCTAGAGCTCCTTTTTGAAAATCAACGCAGCCCAAGCTTAGATATGTAGTAAATGCTTTGAGATCACAGATAGGAGCTTAGCAATGAGTTCCATGATTTGTAGAGTTTTGTAAACATTCAAGGCTCCCAATCATATGCCCAAAAGTGAGGTACTAGGGTTTAGAGGTTTGTTGAATCACGTGTAATCCCAAGGGCGGAGGGGTGTGAATTGGGTATTTAAAAATTCTCTGTCACTTATTTACCACTTAAACCCTTCTTATTTATTTACCAATGAATTCTTGTTACTCAATTACTTATGTGCAATGCTGTCCAACCTATACATGCAATATAAATAATTTAAATGTAGTGCTAAAAGTAAAGAGTAAAAGGAAAGAGAGAAGACAAACACGATTTTTACGAGATTCAGCCAACTTGACTTACGTCCTCGCCTTGAGCAACCACTCAAGGATTTCACTAAATCTCTGCTCCTTAAATTTGGACGAAGCTTCCTTTACAATCCGCTGCTTACAAGAGGCACAACTCCCTCCTACTCCACTGCTTACAAGAGATACAACTGTCTCCTCAAACCCCAGTTCACACACCGAACTATGTATACAATAAAAATTTGAAACACTCAAAATTGCTTCCAAAAAAAAGCTTTTGAGTACAATTCAAATTCCTAAGACATTAACATATGATATAAACTTAAAGCTTAGAATGTATGAAAACGATACAATCGTTTTATGTATGATAGCTTCAACACACAAAACCTTCTTTATAAAAAACTCCCAAGTAAAGAAATATTTGAAATGCTTTGGAGTATATTAGGATTCCAGTTCACTTTGTAAAGATCCAAAAATATATCAAATATTTAATCACAACCCGATCTTTGTGATATGTAAATATATACGATATGTAATTCAAAGATCAAAATACTGAGTATAAGGTTTTCCAAACAAAATATCCTTCAATAAGATAAATATTTATGAATACCAAGGATATATATTCAAGTGTTTAAATATATCTAAAATATGAATCTTTTAACTTAATACACATTTGAATCAAACCATTCAATCAATCACACAACCTTAATCAAGTAATGATCTTGTTTAAAAATTAAATATGTATATGTATATGCACATCCAAGATCAACCTTTTAATACTTAATCAAAAATAGATTTTTCAATAATAAGCTCTATGAACACTATATATATATACTCTAGAATCAAAAACTAATCAACCAAAAGCTACACAACTTTCTCAAGTAATGATCTTTTCAAATACAATTTTTATATGTATGTGCACACTCAAGATCAAACTTTTCTAATGATGTTCAATAACAAGTAATGAGATGAGAAGTTCTTGAAAATAATAACTTGAATGATAAAAACCTCAATAATAGAATGGAAATCCAGATGAGTAAATAAGTTCTCTTCAAGATTCTGAGTTGATGTGCCCAAGTTTGATTATTAGAAATTGAAGTGTAGGCAATGGTATAGTAGTAGGAACAAGTTTTCCAATAATCTTTCAATAAGATGTGTTCTTTTCTTTCTTGTATGTCTTGGCCTTGTTCTAGGGTTTAGATATTTAGTATATATAGTGTCTTACCCTTAGGATTGATTTCAATCATTGGGTCAAAGAAATAGCTCGCGAGTTCGTTTAATAAAAATCAAAATTTTAAGTTTCCCGCAGGTTCAAGCGCGCGAGGGTGAATGCCCAGGCAACCGAAGTTCCTTGACCCTTTGAAAACTTAACTTGGAATGTAGGGTCAGGCGCCTAAAGTGAGGGTCAGGCTCCTAAAGTGGTTCAGGAGCCTGAGGTCACAAGGTTAGGCGATCAAAGTGTCTTAGCCAACTTGTTGTGCTTCCCATTAATTCTTCAGGCTACCAAACTTAATCTTCAGGCTCCTGAAAAAATCTTCAGGCGACTGAGGTTGAGTTCAGACTACCAAAGTCCTCTTTTTCTCAATTTTTCTTTTCTAATTTAAAAATCTGCTTTGCTCCTTTTCTTAGGTCTTTTATAAAACATATTTTCCATGATTTTAGAAGTATTTCTAAATCCATGAAAGTCTCCTAATGATATACATGAAATGCATGAATCCTAAAGGCATTCTAGGTTATGTTTAGCCTCAAATAAATCATATGAAAATGTAATTATATGAGTTCTAAATACTCATTCCCAAGATGTTCTTGAACTTTGCCCCTTGCATCATGATTCTTGTACTCTTTGATTTCCATGGAGCTTGGCAAAATGTGTATGCTCTACTTTATGACTTCCATGACTCGTTATCTTTCCGTGAATGCTTAATATGGGTCCTGTTCACAAACTCAATGCAAGGATCAAATACCAAGTGATTTGTCATTATCAAAACCAGATTGGACTCGTAGAGTCAACAATCTCCCCCTTTTTGATGATGACAAATGCACTAGCAAAAATATATGTAATGGGTTACGCCAAACAAGGCTCCCCCTCAATTAATGCATCAAATATTCAATGAATGACAATATGCTCATGATGTTTCAACATTTTTTTTTTTATTATACTTTTCCTCCTTTTTGCACAATTAGTTTTACCAACAGTTTTTGCTTCCATTCTATAATTTTTGCTCCCAATTTTCTCCCCCTTTTGACATCAACAAAAAGGTGTAAAATAATAAAACATGAGTAAACATTCCCTTATGTTCTTCTCCCCTTAGAAATCTTAAGGTTTTAAACGTGTCCAATTGTTGATTAATGCAATACCAAGTGATTATATCGTAAGTGACATTGCTCCCCCTGAATCTAACATAATTCTAAGTAACCTCTCGCTATGCATGAGACCTAATTCACGCCTAACTTGGATAAACTTATCTTTCGCAAATGGTTTCATGAATATATCTGCCCATTGTTGATCCGTGCATACAAACTCTAGTGTCACATCCCCTTTTTGTACATGGTCACGAACAAAGTGATGTCGTATTTCTATATGCTTAGTTCATGAATGTAAGATGGGATTCTTTGAAATATTTATCGCACTCGCATTATCACATCTAATCGGGATTGTTCCATAACTTAATCCAAAATCCTTCAGTTGTTGCTTCATGTAAAGCGTTTGAGCACAACAACTACCTGCCGCTATGTATTCAGCCTCAGCTGTGGAGAGAGCAACTGAATTTTGTTTCTTAGAAAACCAAGAGACCAAGGAATGTCCTAAGAAATGACAAGTACCACTAGTGCTCTTCCTATCTACCTTGCTACCCACAAAATCAACATTTGAATAACTAATAATCTCAAAGAATGTGTACTTAGGATACCATAACCCAATGTCCACGGTTCCTATCAAATATCTAAGTATCCGTTTAACAGCTAGCAAATGAGACTCTTTTGGTGCAGACTGAAATCTTGTGCACAAACATACGCTAAACATTATATCAGGTCTACTGGCAGTCAGGTATAACAAGCTACCTATCATTCCACGATATAGCTTGACATCTACTGGCATACCTTATTCATCTTTGTCTAATTTCAGTGAAGCGCTCATAGGTGTACCTAGTATTTTTCCATCTTCAAATATTTGACTTTTTGAGTAAGTCTCTAAAATACTTTGATTGATTTATGAATATTCCATGATTTGCTTGTTTGATTTGAAGTCGTAGAAATAAATTTAGTTCACCCATCATGCTCATCTCAAATTCATTTTGCATGGTATTGGCCAATTCATTACACAATTCTTTATTGGTAGCACCAAATATGATGACATCTGCATATACTTGCACTAGAAGAATATCTTTCTTAGACTTTATAAACAAGGTTGTATCTATCTTTCCTCTTATAAATCCATTTTCTAATAGAAAACCACTTAGCCTTTCATACCAAGCTCTAGAAGCTTGCTTTAAATCGTACAAGGCTTTTGTCAGTCTATAAACATGTTATGGATTCTTATGGTTTTCAAAGCCTGGGGGTTATTCTACATACACTTCTTCATTTATGTTTCCATTTAAAATGGCGCTTTTGACATCCATTTGATATTGCTTGAAACCCTTAAAAGCTGCATATGCTAAAAGCATTCGTATGACTTCCATCCTAGCTACAGGTGCAAATGTTTCTTCAAAATCTATACCTTCTTCTTGATTATATCTCTGAGCTACTAATCTAGCCTTATTTTTCACAACTATTCCATGTTCATCATTCTTATTCTTATATATCCATTTGGTCCCTATGATTGACTTATCCTCAGGTCTAGGAACTAATGTCCATACTTTGTTTTTCTCAAATTGATTTAATTCTTCTTGCATGGACAGCACCCAAGATTCATCCTCTATAGCTTCACTCATATTCTTAGGTTCTTCTTGAGATAGAAATGCAAAATGACTAACCATGTTCCTAAGAGAGGAGCGAGTGGCTACTCCACGTAATGGTTCACCTATGATTTGATCAATGTGATGATTCTTTATATATTTTCATTCTTTAGGTGGTTGATTAACCTCATTTTCAGTTTGATTAATTTCAATGGATGGTTCCTTAAATTCATTTTTCTTTTCTGAATCATTCTCAATTGATAGTTCATCAAAATCCTTTTTTAATTCAATTTCATCTTCATCAGTTCTTTTGGAGAAAGGATTTGACTCATCAAACACTACATGAATAGATTCTATGACCGTTAATGTTTGTTTGTTATATACTCTATTGACTTTACTATCTAAGGCATACCCTAAGAAGATACCTTCATCAGATTTCACATCGAATTTTCCTAAATACTTGTCGCGACGTCCCGGGAGCGCGTGTGCCCCGAGCGGCGAAATTAAAAATCAATTTTAATATGGTGTGGAAAAACATGGATGTCGGAGTCGCCACTAACCTTTAGTGCGGTTCGAACACATGATTACTACCCCGTTAGGGGTAGAATCAGTCTACATTACCAGAGTTGGGGTCGGGAGTTCGGTTACGCGAGGGGAAGGTACTAGCACCCCCTACGCGCCCGTTCTTACGAACGGTACCTAATTAATTTGAAATTATCCCTAAGTTAATCTAATAATTCTTCAAATTACTCATATTTTATGAATTTATAATAAATGTGAAAAATAAATAAATAAATAAAGATAATATATATATATATAATCCCTCAGAGCTTAGGATACGTGAAGCCCGAAGGCTCATACCCCCGCAATAAAATCATAGGGATTATAAAATCAAAATTATTTAAGAAAATACGCTCCCACATTTTAAAATTGTAAGTAAAAGTTTTATAGGAAAATATTAGTATGGGAGGTTTTAATAATAGATATAATAATTTAAACATAATAAATAAATAAATAAAATAGTAATAAACTAGAATATTAGGATACCAAAATACGTACTAATCAACATATATAATAGAAGCTAAAATATCTAACATACCAATAATAGTAGAATATAAACAATAATATAGACTAAGATAATGAGCAAATATTAAAATACTACATGTGCGTTATAAACAAAAATACTTAAACATACCATAATATACATAATTACGATAATAATAATAAATATCCACAAATACTATAATACGTAATAGATTACTATAATACTATATATACTAAACATACCATATAATAGCATGATACCAAAACACCAAAAATATTACCTAAAATATTAAACTTACCATAATAATTAATACCTTGTATATTAACATACTAAAAATATAATAATAATATATAATATTACCTAAAATGCTATATTACTAACTGTACACGGTCACCTAAAATACTAAATTAAATGTATAATGCTACTTACAATTCTAAGTTGCTAAATATAAATATCATTTATTCAAATAAATATTATAGCATTAAAAATTCCACAACAATGTTATGAACACGACAAAATGATAATACAATCGTATACAAGAAATAAATAAATAATAAACAATAATGAACATCAATATATACGCAATAGCAATATAAAGTAAATTAAATAAAACACTACTCAAAACCCTAATAACGTGAAATAGCCAAAACCCTAAAATAAAACAATAACCCAAAACCCTAAATGGTCGTATTATGAAAATAATGTAAATAATCAAGAATCCTAGATGTGCATAAATATTACAATCATAAATAATAAACAAAATCCCTAAATACCGTATGAACAATAAATATGACAAATATCCTAAATACATCAAAAAGCCTAAATAATGTCTACACGATAAAACATCCTAAATAATATTTAA
This sequence comes from Malania oleifera, assembly GCF_029873635.1. NCBI lineage: Eukaryota > Viridiplantae > Streptophyta > Magnoliopsida > Santalales > Ximeniaceae > Malania > Malania oleifera. Next base: position 62,291,411 of record NC_080425.1, read on the forward strand.
AAATAAAAATAATTATATTACAATTATTAAAAAAAAAAAAAAAAAAAAAAAAAAGAACCCCAAACATTAGATATTAGAACAAATAAAACAATAATAATACAATATATATACAAAATAACATTAAGAAGAAAAAAAAATATATAAACAAATTACAAAAACATCACTCGTGCATGTGTGTGTTTGTGTGTGTGTGGACAAGTTGTCCAAGAGATGAAACTCAAAGAAATTAATAAAATCAGTAAATATTAACAAGGGAGAGTTAGAAACAACCGAGTAAGGTTTCAGATTGATCAGATAAGAAATCGCCGCTCGATTGGCTTCATCTAGTTGAATGCGCATACACCGACGATTCCACTATTGCGGCGGTGAGACAGCTGTGTAATAAATTAAAATGAAATTGTAAAACTCAAAATAATAATCTGAATGGTGAGAATTAATATAAAAGGGTCAGAAACAACTTGATAAAATTTTGCATTGATCGGATAAGAAATCGCCACTCGATTGCCTTCGTCTAGTTGAATGCGCAGACGCCGATAACTCCACTGCTGCGGCGGTGATACGACTTTGCAAGAAATTAACACAAAGGGAGAAAACTCAAAAGATGAATCTGAACGGTGAAAATTAAGAAAAAAGGGTTAGAAAAGACCTCGTAAAGTTTCACATTGATCAGATAAGAAATCGCCGCTCGATTGGCTTCGTCTAGTTGAATGCGCAGATGCCGATGACTCCACTGCTGCGGCGGTGATACGGATGTGTAAGAAAGGTTTTTCTTTCTTTGGTCTGTGCCTCTTCCTCTTTGGCTTGGCTATGCCCCCCTTATATAAAAAAAAATTCTGTAAACCCTAAAAAAAACTTCCTTTTTGATTTTATTTTTCTTTTTCTTTTCTTTTTTTTGCTTTTACTATTATGGTAACAATGAAAATAGTAATAGTAATAATAATTATTATAATAATAATAATAAAATCAATAAGGTAATAATAATAATAATAATAAATAATTGTAGTAAAAGTAAAAATAATAAAGATACTATCAATAAAATAATAATAATAAGACTAGTAATAATAATAATACTAATAGTAATAGTAAAAATGACAATAATAAAATAATAATAATAATAATTATAGCAAAAAATAAAAATAAAAATAAAAATGAAGTAATAATAACAATGTAAATAATAATAATAATAATAATAATAATAATAATAATCATCATCATCATCATCATATCGGGCCTGGGTAAAAATGTGGTGTCTACAGCTGCCCCTCTTTGTAGGCTTCGTCGCTTCAAAGTAAAAGTAGGAACTCTCCTACGTTATTTGTAACAACAAGCCTGCAAAGATAAAAAACACTGATTTTGGACCAGGCCCGATGTAACAAAAGAGACCAAAATGATTTGTGAAAACCGATTTGCATGTATGCTTGAAAGCATATGAGAATGACTTGCATCGAGTGTAGGAACCCGAGTTATAATGCACGGAGGGTGACTCACACTGGGTGTAGGAACCCGAGCTATAATTCAAGGAAAGTGACGAGCAACGGGTGCAGGAGCCCGAGCTATAGTTCATGGAAAGAGACTCGCATCGGGTGTAGGAACCCGAGCTATAGTGCAAGGAGGGTGACTCGCATCGGGTGTAGGAACCCAAGCTATAGTTCATCGATGGTGACTCGCACCGGGTGTAGGAACCCGAGCTATAGTTCACAGAGGGTGACCCGCACTGGGTGTAGGAATTCGAGCTATAGTTTTCAAGGGGTGACTTGCACCGGGTGTAGGAACCCGAGCTATAGTTCACGGAGGATGACTCGCACCGGGTGTAGGAACCCAAGCTATAGTTTATGAGAGGTGACTTGCACCGGGTGTAGGACCCCGAGCTATAGTTCACGAAGGGTGACTTGCATTGGGTGTAGGAACCCGAGCTATAGTTCACGAAGGGTGACTTGCACCGGATGTAGGAACCCGAGCTATAGTTCACGAGGGGTGACTTGCACCGGGTGTAGGAACCCGAGCTATAGTTCACGGAAGGGTGGCTTGCACCGAGTGTAGGAACCCGAGCTATAGTTCACAAAGGGTGACTTGCACCGGATGTAGGAACCCGAGCTATAGTTCACAAAGGGTGACTTGCACCGGGTGTAGGAACCCGAGCTATAGTTCACAGAAGAGTGACTTGCACCGGGTGTAGGAACCCGAGCTATAGTTCACAGAGGGTGACTTGCACCGGGTGTAGGAACCCGAGCTATAGTTCACAGAGGGTGACTTGCACCGGGTGTAGGAACCCGAGCTATAGTTCACGGAAGGGCGACTTGCAACGGGTGTAGGAACCCGAGCTATAGTTCATGGAAGGTGACTTGCACCGGGTGTAGGAACCCGAGCTATAGTTCACGCAGGGTGACTTGCACCGGGTGTAGGAACCCGAGCTATAGTTCACGGAGGGTGACTTGCATCGGGTGTAGGAACCCGAGCTATAGTTCACGGAGGGTGACTTGCATCGGGTGTAGGAACCCGAGCTATAGTTCACGAAGGGTGACTTGCACCGGGCGTAGGAACCCGAGCTATAGTTCACAAAAGGGTGACTTGCACCGGGTGTAGGAACCCGAGCTATAGTTCATGAGGGGTGACTTGCATCGGGTGTAGGAACCCGAGCTATAGTTCACGAGGGGTGACTTGCACCGGGTGTAGGAACCCGAGCTATAGTTCACGGAGGGTGACTTGCATCGGGTGTAGGAACCCGAGCTATAGTTCACGGAGGGTGACTTGCACCGAGTGTAGGAACCCGAGCTATAGTTCACTGAAGGGTCACTAAGGTGGGACCGTGAATGGTCAATAAGGTGGAACTGCGAATGGTCAATAAGAGTGGGACTGCAAAGGGTCAATAAGAGTGGGACTGCAAAGGGTCAATAAAGTGGGACTGTGAAGGGTCAATAAGATGGGACCGCGATGGGTAATTAAGAATGGGACCGTGATAGGTCAATAAGGTGGGACCATGAAGGGTCAATAAGGTGGGACCACGAAGGGTCAATAAGGTGGGACTGCGAATGGTCAATAAGAGTGGGACTGCAAATGGTCAATAAAGTGGGACTGTGAAGGGTCAATAAGAGTTGGACCGCGAAAGGTCAATAAGGTGGGACCGCGAAGGGTCAATAAGAGTGGGACCGCAATAGGTCAATAAGGTGGGACCACGAAAGATCAATAAGGTGGGACCGCGAAGGGTCAATAAGAATGGGACCGTGATAGGTCAATAAGAATGGGACCGCCAAGGGTCAATAAAGTGGGACTGTGAAGGGTCAATAAAAGTGGAACCGCGATGGGTTAATAAGAATGGGACCGTGATGGGTCAATAAGGTGGGACCGCGAAGGGTCAATAAGGTGGGACCGCGATGGGTCAATAAGATGGGACCGCGAGGGGTTAATAAGAGTGGACCGCGATGGGTCAATAAAAGTGGACCGCGATGGGTCAATAAGAGTGGACCGCAGTGGGTCAAATAAGGTGGGACCGCGATGGGTCAATAAGATGGGACCGCGAGGGGTTAATAAGAGTGGACCGCGATGGGTCAATAAGAGTGGACCGAGATGGGTCAAATAAGGTGGGACCGCGATGGGTCAATAAGATGGGATCGCGAGGGGTTAATAAGAGTGGACCGCGATGGGTCAATAAAAGTGGACCGCGATGGGTCAATAAAAGTGGACCGCGATGGGTCAAATAAAAGTGAATAAGATAATCAGAATAAATTGGATGAAACTGCTAGCATGAATGAGATAATCAAGAAAGCTTTGAGGCGACCCAATACCTCGATTTCATCGTGAACAGCAGCATTTTTGGATGTGAAGGCCGATGCCTTAATTTCAAGGTAGATGACTCAATTTGGACCAAGGGGATGGCTACTCTATATGGATGATCAATCAAGTATGACGTCTCGAGATATTTGGGAAGTGTCCTCGAGTGTAAGGTTCTAAGTCCTGAAAATTTGCTTCACTAGGGATGATCAATCAGGTGCCAGGTCTCGAGATCTTTTGGACGGTCAGTTTCTGGAAAATGATTACCCTAGTGAGGGATGATGAATCGGGTACGAAATCTTGAGAACTTTTTGGAATATGTCCTCAGGTGTAGGGCTCATAATTATTCCACTGGGGATTATCAATCGGGAATGAAATCCCGAGTTTCTTTGGTTGTCTTTAGATTACCCTCCTTGAGACTCAACAACCAATACATCAATTGCTTCGTGGGGTTAACTGCCACAGTTTCAAAGTATGTCAATCTGTGCATGGGGGCCAGCTGCCCCAGTTTCAAAATATGTCTAGACAAAAATGGCTCAGTTCAGGAGGCAAAAGAATTATTCAGAAGTTTATTCAACCAGGCAAGTGTGATTGAATAGTGCTCTATTGCTATATGTATGCATGTTGCTACCTAAGATGCTAGAATGCAGTGATATGTTGCTATGTGTGCATAATGATGTGTGAATGCAAAGATGTATGCATATTGAATGAGATTCCCTTTATATTTTCTTTCTTATGCAATGCATGAAATGTATGGTAATGAATGAAATGCATGGTAATGAATGAAATGCATGGTAATGCATGAATCTTTTCTCTTTCCACCATGCTTATAATCAACAACCCAATCTCTGATCTTGCGTGTGCCTGCTGATTCTGGCCATGTTTCAAATTCCAAAAGGCACTCAAAATCTGCCCTAGTGTTTACATGCCACTGGTCATGACCCTGTTTTTGACTTTGATTCTGTCCTGAAAGCTCTTGAATTTGCTCCAATGAACTCAAAAATTGCCTAGTTTCGATCCTCATCCACTGATATTGGCTATGTTTTCATCATGCACTCTGATATGACGGCATCGGAATTAGTCCAAACAAAACTCAACCGAAAATCTGCCCCATTTACCATCGTTTGTTACTGATATTGGCTTCAAATTTGATTTTGACACGAAGGCACCCCAAATTAGCGTCACTAGAACTCAACACGGAGTTTGGATCATTTGAGTGCATCTGTAACTATTCTTGACAATTTTACCTGTCTTTCACAAGGATCCTCTTTTGGCGAATGTGTCAGTGATTAAGCCCTTTTGACCATCCGTCCTCCTTTTAGAGCTTTTGAAGAATGGATTTTTTTTTTTTTGGATGGGGGAATGAATGATGAATGATCATGCATTTAGGACATCAACTTGCTAAATCAAAAGGTCATATGCACAAAATAGATGTTTTACTGAATTCGCTTGCTATTTCAATGGAAAAAATTCATACTAGTATTCGAGAGCCCTAATGATGATGGTGCTAACTTTTCGAACTGAATAACTGATTTTCTTTTTTAACCGATTGCCCCAGTTTTATTGGGGGACTATTCTTCCACCTTGTTCTGTCGTGAAACCATTAAGAACCTTTTGTTTAATGGTTGCCCCTAGTTCAGTCAAGTCCGACTAATGTTTTGATCTCAAGATGGTCTTTAAGACTCGGGACGAAACGTTGGATGAGGGATACAGGTTTTCAGAATAAAAGGAAAACTAAGGCTCAAAAATCCCATCCCATAATGATGTTTTATGCTCCCAGTTTGAATTGAGGCACTTGCAAGATATTGACCGAACTTGTTATTTGGACAAGTTGCCTACGTACCCTTTCAGGATCAGGTCATTACGTAGTTCAGACACAATATTGCGTCTGACAAATTATTTGACACAACAATGTATACCAATCTGGTCAGGACTTTCATTTGGACTGTAATGCAGGCTAGGGTTTGGGTTAAAGAAGAAAAGAGTTAAATAAGGCTCAAAATTGTCGAGTTTATCAAGGGTAATTTGGTCAAAGATCACATGTGTAGTATGTCCCTTATTTTTCTTTCTTCTTCCTTTTCTTCTTCCTTCTTTTTTATCGCAACTTTTGCTTTTCCTTTTATGAAGGAATCTTAACTTCATTTTCATTTGAATTCCATTACTGCCCCAGTATGGGGTGTGATCCTTTGATGGGTTAATCAATAAATGAATTTTTCAGGCTCAAAAGGGTTTGCAAGAGATTTCTTATTTGAATTTCTTTTAGGTAGCAGAAAAAGGGCCTGCCATCATTTCGGTAGCCCATTGTTGTCTCATATGACTTGTCAAACACTAGGAGACCCAACCCAGGTTAACTTTCTGGTGAACTGGCTTTTAAGAAAAGACTAATTTAACATTCAGGCTCAACTTGGTTAACAATTGGTAAATCAATATTTGGTTCTTTTTAGGGATAACTGGTCGGCCAAAGATGGCCATCTATCATTCGATCAAAACTTGATTAGCGGACTGACATGAGATTCATGGAACCAACATATATTTTACTGAGGCTTTCAGAACCTCTTCGCAGCATTTGAACTCATCGAGTGATGAACATTGTTTCATCTTCCTTTATTTTCGTCTTGTAGCTTGAATTTTTCATAACTGACACCTGCTTTTGGTTCATGAATACTGGTATTTTATTTTCCTTATCTTAGCAAGAAACACGAGTAAACAAAATTTTGGACATTGAACTCTCGATGCAAGTGATATACGAAAATGCATAATTTCATTTCTTTGATAGAAAAGGAAATTTCGGAGACAAAACCTTTAATAAATTGCCACAAAAGAAAGAAGAAAACAAAAGAAAATAAAAACATCCCTAAAGGGGGCGAACAATCAAAAGCTTGCCACTTGTATTTCTCTGTTTCCATGGTCAAAAAGTAAACCCATTTATTCAGACTATATGCGGAATATCTCTGGTTCAAAACTTGTTGTACTTCTCTGACTGATCTGAACTTCAAAATACTCTTTTAATGTTGCACAACAGGCTCCTCCACGTCAATTTCCAATAGACCCAAATCTCTTAAGGTTTGTACTTTATGCTTGAAATGCCAACATTTCTCGATTGAATGACCTATTGCCCCAGAATGATAGTCGCATCGAGCATTTGGGTCGTACCACCTTGGGAAAGGGGATTGTAGCAACAATCCTGGTATTGGTGCAACCATTTGGATTTCCACCAATTGCGGGAACAATTCTGCATAAGTCATCGGAATAGGTTGAACTTCTTTTCTCTTTCTTTCCATTAGGGGGCTCCCTTCCGTGTCCTGAACATTCAGCTGCCTTGAAATAGGCTTAGGTCTGAAGGAAACTACTTGGGGTTGCGCACCTGAATGCCCTATCTGATGGACTGTGGGCTTGTAAGCAAAAATTTTATTTGTCCACCGGGTTTTACCCTCTTGGTAATGATGCCCCTGAATCATCTGTGCTTCCTCATCTTTCTTCCTCTTACTCGGGTCAGTTTTTGCATCACCACTTTTGGTTCTTCCGACTTTGATGGCCATTTCAATTCTCTCTCCAGTAGAAACAATATCCATAAAGTCATGTGGGGTTGCCCCTAGGAGATGTCCGAAGTAGGGATCTTTCAATGTATTCACGAATAGGGAGATCGCTTCCCTATCTTCCACTGAAGGGCTCACTTGGATGGACATGTCCCTCCATCTATATGCATATTCTCTGAATGTTTCGTTTGGTTTCATTTGCATGCTTTGTAGGGTCATGCGATCGGGTGCCATTTCTATCACGTGGCGGTATTGAGCTATGAAGGAATTTGCCAGATCTTTCCAAGTACGGATTCGAGCTCGATCCTGCTGAATGTACCATCTGATAGCTGCTCCAGTCAAACTATCTTGAAAGCAATGCATCATCAACCTCTCATCATCAGTATGTGCAGCCATTTTTTGGCAATACAAGCGCAGGTGGGTCCGAGGACAGTGGGTCCCATCGAATTTTTTAAAATCCGGCAACTTGAATTTTGGCGGCAGAGTGACCTTTGGTACTAGGCAAAGGTCATTAGGGTCAACGGAATCAAATGTATTATACCCTTCAATTGCTTTCAAGCGCTCCTCCAATACGTCACAACGACGCTCAGACTCAGGTCTATTTATCCCCATATCAGGAGTTGCTAAGGGGGAAGTCCCTGCCACTGGAAACCCCTGTGCAGGCACAGTTGGGATAAATGGAGGCATATTTGGCATTGGATCCCCCATGACACCCGGCGGTGGAGCTGATGTTTGTCCATGATTTAGGGTGAACCCTGGAGGATGAGTAGGGTCTATATCTGTTTCAGAATCATTTTGTACCGCTTTTCCTTTGTTCATCAACAATTCCATAATTTTACTCATTTTTTCAATCAATTCTTCCTGTCCTTGTTCTATGCCCAGGACTCTACCTTCCAATTGTTCACTCATTTCTTTTGCCCTTCTCCTGGTATTGTATTGATGCGTGACAGTCTCAATGTTGCTTGCTCAGACGAATTCTGTGGCTAGGCACTGCAAACCAAAACCTTCCCTTTTTAGAATCGTGAATGCATAGGTATGAATGCATGGATGCAATGTATGTTTGTGCATGGATGTAACTAGTGCAATTACACATACAAATAGAGATATGAACATGCATATGACCTAGCGTGCATGATTACGCGTGAAATTACGCATGAATACATGGATGCAATGTAACCTAACTAACTACTTTGTCAGCATTCTAGGAAAAGTCCCACTAATGAGAGATTTCAAGACAATCATTGATGGGCCACAATTTAAATTCAATTCTTCCCTCAATCGGTTCATGTATCTCAGATTTTATGAAGGGTCAAATTATGATCTGAGGTTGGGGTTGACCCAGGTTGGTCAACCCGTTGGATTTGTTCAGTGTGGACTTGTGGACTTTAGTGTGCACTTGGGCCTCAAGTATATTAAAATATGGGCTTCAATATATTTCATAATGGGATCAGGCCCTAATTTTAAAAGGACTTGGGCTTGGATTGCTTAGAAAAAGTTAGCCCATATTTTTAGACAATAGGGCCGAAGCCCACTTTTGAAATTTGGGTTTTAACCTTTTTGAAAATCAGGCTTGGGCCGAGTTTTTGCTTAGGAAAATGTTAGGCCTATACTTGTTATTTCTCAAAAAATTGGGCCCGAGTTATTTAAAAAGGGTTGGGCCGACCCATATTTTAAAATACTTGGGCCAAGTGCTTCATGTTTTGAAAGGATGGGCCTTGGTCTCATTATTGGGCTTTTTCAGAATATTGACAAAGTAGGATGCATGTCTAAATTGATATCAAATACACGGTATAATACAAAGTATCTCACAACATATATACAACACACTATACATGGAGAAGGATGTGGCTCCTGTCCCAACCTAGGGTAGGTACGTATATATAGGGTTCTTCATGGCTCTATCCTAGTTAGGGAAGACTATAGACAAGTACGTGTGGGTAGGCTCTAATCCCTATATAAAACAGGTTCCCAATCTAACCTCCATCCTCACCCAAAAGAGTTTGGACAAAGTTTAAACTGAGTGGAGTGGTTCGCGGGTCCCCACAAGCCCTGCCACGTGGGGACAAACGCTATTACACTCCTATCTAATCCTAGTAAGGAAAGCTCGGGTATAGAGCGTGAGAGTATGTGAATTTAATTTTTAACCTAATCTCACTATCCCCACATATATTCACATGCTATAAACAATATGGAAACAAGATATCTACCATTAATACATATACTCAAAAGATAAGGAAACACAATATATGCAATTAATATGTTTATTCAAAAAAATTTGGAAACAAAAAATAAGGAAACAAAGTATTTACGATTAGTATATACAATATCTATAATTAATATGCTTATTCACAATATTTGGCAACAAAATATCTATAATTAATGTTCAGCAAATTAGGAAACAAAATATTTTTAATTAATTGAGGTGATTTACAAACTATGGAAGTAAAATATCTACAATTAATCAAAATTATTTACAAATTACAATATTTACAAAATAAGGAGTAATTAAAAGATTTATTAAATTTAAACTTGGGATAATTTCTAATTAATTAATGGCTCGACTTTCTAAGTCCCCAGCGGAGTCGCCAAGCTGTCGCGACGTCCTGGGAGCGCGTGTGCCCCGAGCGGCGAAATTAAAAATTAATTTTAATATGGTGTGGAAAAACATGGATGTCGGAGTCGCCACTAACCTTTAGTGCGGTTAGAACACATGATTACTACCCCGTTAGGGGTAGAATCAGTCTACATTACCAGAGTTGGGGTCGGGAGTTCGGTTACGCGAGGGGAAGGTACTAGCACCCCCTACGCGCCCGTTCTTACGAACGGTACCTAATTAATTTGAAATTATCCCTAAGTTAATCTAATAATTCTTCAAATTACTCATATTTTATGAATTTATAAATAAATGCAAAAAATAAATAAATAAATAAAGATAATATATACATATATAATCCCTCAGAGCTTAGGATACGTGAAGCCCGAAGGCTCATACCCCCGCAATAAAATCATAGGGATTATAAAATCAAAATTATTTAAGAAAATACGCACCCACATTTTAAAATTGTAAGTAAAAGTTTTATAGGAAAATATTAGTATGGGAGGTTTTAATAATAGATATAATAATATAAACATAATAAATAAATAATAAAATAGTAATAAACTAGAATATTAGGATACCAAAATACGTACTAATCAACATATATAATAGAAGCTAAAATATCTAACATACCAATAATAGTAGAATATAAACAATAATATAGACTAAGATAATGAGCAAATATTAAAATACTACATGTGCGTTATAAACAAAAATACTTAAACATACCATAATACACATAATTACGATAATAATAATAAATATCCATAAATAATATAATACGTAATAGATTACTATAATACTATATATACTAAACATACCATATAATAACATGATACCAAAACACCAAAAATATTACCTAAAATATTAAACTTACCATAATAATTAATACCTTGTATATTAACATACTAAAAATATAATAATAATATATAATATTACCTAAAATGCTATATTACTAAATGTACACGGTCACCTAAAATACTAAATTAAATGTATAATGCTACTTACAATTCTAAGTTGCTAAATATAAATATCATTTATTCAAATAAATATTATAGCATTAAAAATTCCACAACAATGTTATGAACACGACAAAATGATAATACAATCGTATACAAGAAATAAATAAATAATAAACAATAATGAAAATCAATATATACGCAATAGCAATATAAAGTAAATTAAATAAAACACTACTCAAAACCCTAATAACGTGAAATAGCCAAAACCCTAAAATAAAACAATAACCCAAAACCCTAAATGGTCATATTATGAAAATAATGTAAATAATCAAGAATCCTAGATGTGCATAAATATTACAATCATAAATAATAAACAAAATCCCTAAATACCGTATGAACAATAAATATGACAAATATCCTAAATACATCAAAAAGCCTAAATAATGTCTACACGATAAAACATCCTAAATAATATGTAACAATAAAAATAATTATATTAAAATTATTAAAAAAAAAAAAAAAAAAAAAAAACGAACCCCAAACATTAGATATTAGAACAAATAAAACAATAATAATACAATATATATACAAAATAACATTAAGAAGAAAAAAATATATATAAACAAATTACAAAAACATCACTCGTGCATGTGTGTGTTTGTGTGTGTGTGGACAAGTTGTCCAAGAGATGAAACTCAAAAAAATTAATAAAATCAGTAAATATTAACAAGGGAGAGTTAGAAACAACCGAGTAAGGTTTCAGATTGATCAGATAAGAAATCGCCGCTCGATTGGCTTCATCTAGTTGAATGCGCATACACCGACGATTCCACTGTTGCGGCGGTGAGACAACTGTGTAATAAATTAAAATGAAATTGTAAAACTCAAAATAATAATCTGAATGGTGAGAATTAATATAAAAGGGTCAGAAACAACTTGATAAAATTTTGCATTGATCGGATAAGAAATCGCCACTCGATTGCCTTCGTCTAGTTGAATGCGCAGACGCCGATAACTCCACTGCTGCGGCGGTGATACGACTTTGCAAGAAATTAACACAAAGGGAGAAAACTCAAAAGATGAATCTGAACGGTGAAAATTAAGAAAAAAGGGTTAGAAAAGACCTCGTAAAGTTTCACATTGATCAGATAAGAAATCACCGCTCGATTGGCTTCGTCTAGTTGAATGCGCAGATGCCGATGACTCCACTGCTGCGGCGGTGATACGGATGTGTAAGAAAGGTTTTTCTTTCTTTGGTCTGTGCCTCTTCCTCTTTGGCTTGGCTATGCCCCCCTTATATAAAAAAAAATTCTGTAAACCCTAAAAAAAACTTCCTTTTTGATTTTATTTTTCTTTTTCTTTTCTTTTTTTTGCTTTTACTATTATGGTAACAATGAAAATAGTAATAGTAATAATAATAATTATAATAATAATAATAAAATCAATAAGGTAATAATAATAATAATAATAAATAATTGTAGTAAAAGTAAAAATAATAAAGATACTATCAATAAAATAATAATAATAAGACTAGTAATAATAATAATACTAATAGTAATAGTAAAAATGACAATAATAAAATAATAATAATAATAATTATAGCAAAAAATAAAAATAAAAATAAAAATGAAGTAATAATAACAATGTAAATAATAATAATAATAATAATAATAATAATAATAATAATAATAATAATAATAATAATCATCATCATCATATCGGGCCTGGGTAAAAATGGGGTGTCTACAATACTCATTGTCTCTAAGCATAAAACACTTACAACCAAAGACATGAAAATATGATATGTTTGGTTTATGGTCATTCCATAATTCATAAGGAGTCCTATGAAGTGATGCTCTAATCAGAACTCTATTTAGCATATAGCAGGTGGTATTCATTGCCTCAGCCCAGAAGTACTTAGGTAATTTATGTTCGTTAAGCATAGTTCTGGTCATTTCTTGTATAGATCTATTCTTCTTTTCAACTACACCATTCTGTTGCGGCGTTTTAGGAGTTGAAAAATTATGGGCAATTCCTAATAAATTATAATAGTCTTCTATGCCTTAATTTTTAAATTCTTTACCCCTATCAATTCGAATTTTAGTAATTGTATATCCCTTTTCATTTTGGATTTTCTTGCATAGGTTTATAAATTGTTTGACTCACTCGAAAAATGAGCAGCTTGAAAGCTATCCCAAGTATAGGAGTTCTGTCGTGTAATATTAAGTCCAAGGGCTAGATCGTCTCCTCAGGGAATGCGTTTAATCTCAAAATTTACGTTCTTCCAATCGAAATTAAAAATGCACTGAACTTAGTTCAGATTCGGGATTTTTCAGAATTTTGAAGACTTAAACAAAAACTTAAATTAAAGTCCTAAAACTAGCATGCTTCAATTTAAGGAGTACAAATGGAAACTCTAATCCACCTAAGGAAACATCAAAACACGCGCTAATTAAAAATGGTAACATTGATCATGGAATTAAAGCACGTAATGGAAATACAGACAAAATTCGAACACAGATTAAAAGACTAAAACTTTAATACAAACCAAGAACTCGAACCAAAGTTTAACTATCAATTGAATTAAATGAGAATAAAACACAATAAAAACATAAATAAAAGGAACTAAAGGAATGATAAGTAAATAAAAGGAGTTAAATTAAATCCATCCAATCCAATAATAACATTAATTAAAAGAAACATAAATAAATAAATATTAAACTCCACTAAAACAAATTAAAATAACTTAACACCCATTCAAACAATCTTTCAAGATTCTAATAAGCAACTAAAGAAGAGAAAAGAAATATTTTGTTGCAATTGAAAACAAAAAAAAGAGAAGAAAAGAATAAAGAATAGAGAGAGAGAGAGAGAGAGAGAGAGAGAGAGAGAGAGAGAGAGAGAGAGAGAGAAAAGCTTGGCTGTGGTGTGATGACTGCTTGTCTGCTGTGCTCGGGTCTGCTGTGCTGGAGTTGGCTACCATGGCTGCTGCAGATGGTGGCTACTTGCTGGTGTTGCTATGGAGGGGTGTACTCGGGTGGAAGTTTCAGCAACAGTAGAGCCTACTGCACTGTTCTACTAGAGTGGCTCAGGGACTACCTAGTGTGTCCGAAGCTTGAGGAGAAGGGAGGAGCTGGCTTGGTCTATTGGTGCTAGTCCTCCACAGCACTGCTGCTGTTTGGCAGCTTCTGCAGAGAACTGTTCCGGAGGTAGGCTGGCCAAAGAACAACGGCCGTAGAGTCTTCTGCTATTGCTGACTGCTACAGTGGTGGAGGCTGGCCTGGAGGTTGTGCGTGGAGAAGAGCTACAAAACAAAGAGAGGAGGAAGACGTAGGGATAGGGAGAGAGTTGAGGGAGAGAGTGAGAGATGCTGTGATATTAAAAAAAAAAACAGAGAGACAAGATAAGTTTAGGGAAAAGGGAAAAGGAAAAGAGCAGAAAAAAAAAACAAGGAAAAGAAAAGAAAGAGAAGTAAAAGGGAGCTAGAGCAAGGAGAAAAATCGGAAGACAGGGGAAGAGAAGAAGAAGAATAAGAAGAAGGAGATAAAAGAAGAAGAAGAAGAATTGGGGAGAGCCCTCCCTGGGCTGCTTGCCGAACAGGGGAGAAAGAGAAGGGGATTTAAGGGGAAATTGGGTTGCCCTAGACCCGCATAGCACATGGATTCAACCCGGCCCAATTGATTCTGACCCATTTGGAAAGGGTTGACCCAAGTATACATATATTTTTTTCATTTTTTATTGTTCTCTGTTCATCGTAAATCTGACTCTTCTGGAGCCTGTATCTCATAAAACTCAAAAAACAAAAGTTGTAGATGATCCTTTTTTCTTTCCCCAAAAATTTAAATCATCTCGATCGGAGCTCGTACAGAAAAGTTATGTACAAAATACGAACAGGTATCGGTTTTGATTCCCGGGAATTTTCCTACGACAAAAAAATTACCAAAACTTCATAAATAGTGCAATAAAGTTCAAGAATGATGATTTTGGCACTTTATTAAAATATTGGAAAATTTTAGACATTTAATTAAAAATATAAACTGTAAAGTTCGAGTTAAGTTGCCCAATTACACAGTTTTGACGCGTAATCACACCCCCCAACTAACGTTTTGCTAGTCTCTAGCAAATGACGTGAATGATTCTCAGGGTAGTGCCTATAACTACATACTCCAGTAATCATGAAATCAATGCGCATGCGACATAATTATACCACTTCACATACAAGAACATAACTGAATTTTACACAAGCTTGTTCATATTCAATGCACACGGCTCCAAAGCACGTCACTCATGCAAGTTTCATTGTTTATATGTCATTTAAGAGCAGTATACTCATATGAAGTTAATTAGAGGTACATTCAGAGTTAATGAAATCATATAAGTTTGAGTATAAATAGGTAAACTCTCAAGGTGTGTGTGATGTGTGTGACTCAGTACACCTAGGACGCCAGTGGACACCTACAGAACAGTCGCTTTGACTCGGCCTAACTAGTATACCCTCAAGAACACTCAAAGAAAATAGGTTCACTCATCATATGTGAGGAGGAGTGTCGCGATCAAACATCCCACATATTAAAAGGAACAATGCTAAGTATATGGAGTGGACTAGTCTGGAAAGGATCTAGCCTATCTATGAGGTGTCGGGTCCTTCACCCTAGCATCTTCTCACCTACTCGCCATATCCAACTGAGACCACCCTAGATCAACTTACTCACAAAATTGTCGTGAATGCATCTGAGGCATTAATTAGTTGAAGAATCATCATACGTGGAAAAATATGTGTCGTGTCCTTGATTCTTTGTGATATGTATTTGGGCCGGCATTGACATTTCATTTCATGCACATGTGTATTGCTTATTCTTTTTTCTGCTCATTCTTTATTTTCTGTCTTTTCTTGATCAATTAGGACAATCATAACACTTCTTTTGTAATCTTCATACCATCAATGGGAATTGAGCTTAAATAGGAGTTCATGAATTAAGTCTATCTCTAGGGGTGGCTCAGCCTTCACATTTTGAGTAGGCTACAAGACCTAGGTTTCTATCTCCCCACTAGGTGTCACCTCTAGGCTAGCAAATCAAAAACAAAGACTAGTGTACAAGGAATCATCCAGAAAAAGAGAATTGAGTTCTATGAACTCTGATTTGATATTAACGCTCAAAAGGACGATAAATAGCTCAAGGATATCTCACAAGGTGTCATAGTCTCCACGGGTGCTCTCTCAGTGCTCACAGGAAACCCTAAGTGCAATGAATTACGTGAATGTGTTTATTCAGCCTCGTGAGATGCCATGTAAATACAGGAAATTATATAGTCCAATTAACACGACTGTACTACCAATCGATTCTTCATGGAGTCATAAGATCATATAGAGAGAAACTACGCATTATTGACTCAAGTGTGTCATTCATAAGTTATATGCAAGTATGCGAAAGGTATACGCAATGTTAAGCATGGCACAATGCAATGTAATCCTTCAGTGCTCTTTTTTTCTTTCTTTCTTTCTTTTTTTAATCTTTTTGAATTTTTTTTTTTTGTTTTTTGTTTTTGGTGAAATATAAAACCTGGTACGTGTATGTGCACAGTGTCACGTGCGAATGCTCATCCCCCCCAACTAAAGTGGAACATTGTCCTCAATGTGAAAGCATAGGGGAAATAGAAAATACTGTGCACGGGAAAAGTAAGGCGTACCTGAGTGGCGAAATAATGGAAAACAAAGATCGAACTACGAGAAAATAGACCTGAAAACTAACTAAAAATAAAATAAGATAAAATAAAAGTAAAATAAAGGAAAGAAAACCATCACAATTGTCTGGCGGAGGCTCAGGAGGAATTTCGTCTGGTGGCCGCACGTCTATAAATTGCATCGGCGGTTCTCCAAATTTGAGCCGCCACAATCGATCAATCGTTATACCTACATGAAAATCAACCTCAAATGAATTAAGGCATGTCAAAATATCAAACAATTTGTGTGCAGGTCGACCCTCGTGTGTGGATAAGAAAGGGTCTTTATTCAACATTGTGTCCAGGAAATGTGCTTCTTCACGAACTAACGTGTGATGGGAAGTTATTGGAGCAATTACTTGTAGTTCTTCAGAAATATTAACATTAAAAGATTTACCTGGTTCTTTGAAAATTATATGCTCACCAGACTGGTCACCCTCTTTATCGGGTGTACATATCATCAGACCACTGCAAGTGTCTACCTCCACTCTAGGCTCCTTAACATTTGATTTAGGCGGGAGTGACGGTTTCATGGTTTATGAGCTCAGAGTATTAGGTACCACAGGTTGGTACTTCATATGGGTATTAGTCTCCTCATCAACTAACTGCTCCACTTCTGGTCCCGTTTCCTCTGATTTTTCTTTGACCACTTTTGGTTCAGCCGTGACTTCTAGTGCGGAGACAACTGGTTGTCCGACGATGAGCATCTCAGGTTGGGGAAATTCTTTCTCACTTCTTAGAGTGATGGCGGCCTCTGCTACCTCAAAGAGATCATCGTGCATTTGTTGTTGTGGTTGCTGGTACTCTTGAGGACTAGGCTGAGGTTTTGCAAGCAATTCTTCGTTTTCTAAAATATCCAACTATGTGCTTATCACATTAATGGTATCCCGCAATTCATTATTATGATCGACTTGAGTTTGCATGAATTGTTGGAGCATGTTCGCCATCTGTGTTATGCTTTCCTCGAAAAATTCTGACGACGTACAGCTCAGAGGGATCTGTTGTGGCTGATATTGAGGCGGAGGGTTGTTTGGGCAGTGTGGTGGTTCATATGCATCTCTACCACTAATTGTGTTGATAGGGTGTGCAGTCATGGGTGCCTGAGTGTATCGTGTGTTGTACTGTGGGACATTGTCAGCTAAGTAATCAAAGAATGATAATACCTGATCTGGATCCTCGCTGACGGGCTCTCCATTAGATATAGTCTGGACAAAACACTTGCAATCAGGGGTAAGAGCACTATAAAAATAATCAGTTAACCTCTATGAGTCAAACCTGTGATGTGGACAAGTGCGTAGTAGATCTTTGAATTGCTCCCAGCAAGCCCCAAATGTCTCGTCTTCCTGCTGCACAAAATTAAGAATCTGTTCCTGCAAAAATTGAGTTTTCTGTGAGGGACAAAATGCATGCAGGAATTCACGCTCCATGTCAACCCAATTAATGATAGAGTGAGGTCTCAAGGAATGAAACCAAATCAGTGCCCTATCCTGAAACGTAGCAAGAAATAAATTCAGTCTAGTAGATTCGTCAGCTCTAGCATGAGAGAAAAACATGTTACAGGTTAATTCAAACTCTTCTAAGTGCTGATATGGGCACTCAGATTCCGTCCCGTAGAACTCGGGTAGCAGTGACGTCCTCCCGCGCTGCATCATGAAATTAAGCTCATCAAAAGGCAAAATAGTGGAAAAGGATGCAGTGTCATATTCAAGCAGCAAAATGTCCATTATCGTGCACGGTGCAGGTGCAGCCATTTTTCAAAACTCGATTTTTTTTTTCTGTTTTTGTTTTCTATTTTTTTATATTTTTTTATAAAGCAAATAAAAATGATGGGAAAAACATAAATTTGAGACTAAAAATGACATTCCCCAGCAACGGCGCCAAAAACTTGACTCACTCGAAAAATGAGCAGCTCGAAAGCTATCCCAAGTATAGGAGTTCTATTGTGTAATATTAAGTCAAAGGGCTAGATCATCTCCTCAGGGAATGCGTTTAATCTCAAAATTTACGTTCTTCCAATCGAAATTAAAAATGCACTGAACTCAGTTCAGATTCAAGGTTTTTCAGAATTTTGAAGACTTAAACAAAAACTTAAATTAAAGTCCTAAAACTAGCATGCTTCAATTTAAATAGTAGGAATGGAAACTCTAATCCACCTAAGGAAACATCAACACACACGCTAATTAAAAATGGTAACATTGATCATGGAATTAAAGCACGTAATGGAAACATAGACAAAATTCGAACACATATTAAAAGACTAAAACTTTAATACAAACCAAGAACTCGAACCAAAGTTTAACTATCAATTGAATTAAATGAAAATAAAACACAATAAAACAATAAATAAAAGGAACTAAAGGAATGATAAATAAATAAAAGGAGTTAAATTAAATCCATCCAATCTAATAATAACATTAATTAAAAGAAACATAAATAAATAAATATTAAACTCCACTAAAACAAATTAAAATAACTTAACACCCATTCAAACAATCTTTTAAGATTCTAATAAGCAACTAAAGAAGAGAAAAGAAATATTTTGTTGCAATTGAAAATAAAAGAAAAGAAGAAAAGAATAAAGAAGAGAGAGAGAGAAAAGCTTGGCTGTGGTGTGATGACTGCTTGTCTGCTGTGCTTGGGTCTGCTATGCTGGAGTTGGCTACCATGGCTGCTACAGATGGTGGCTACTTGCTGGTGCTGCTATGGAGGGGTGTACTCGGGTGGAAGTTTTAGCAACAAAAGAGCCTACTGCACTGTTCTGTTGGAGTGGCTCGGGGACTTCCTGGTGTGGCCGAAGCTTGAGGAGAAGGGAGGAGCTGGCTTGGTCTATTGGTGCTAGTCCTCCACAGCACTGCTGCTGTTTGGCGGCTTCTGCAGAGGAGAACTGTTCGGGAGGTAGGCTGGCCAAAGAACAACGGCCATAGAGTCTTCTGCTACTACTGGCTGCTGCCGTGGTGGAGGCTGGCCTGGAGGTTGTGCGAGGAGAAGAGCTACAGAACCAAGGGAGGAGGAAGACGTAGGGATAGGGAGAGAGTTGAGGAAGAGAGTGAGAGATGCGATGATATTAAAAAAAAAACATAGAGACAAGATAAGTTTAGGGAAAGGGGAAAAGGAAAAGAGCAGAAAAAAAAAAACAAGGAAAAGAAAAGAAAGAGAAGTAAAAGGGAGCTGGAGCAAGGAGAAAAATCGGAAGACAGGGGAAGAGAAGAAGAAGAATAAGAAGAAGAAGATAAAAAAAGAAGAAGAAGAATTGGGGAGAGCCCTCCCTGGGCTGCCTGCCGAATAGGGGAGAAGGAGAAGGGGATTTAAGGGGAAACTGGGTTGCCCTAGACCCGCATAGCACATGGATTCAACCTGGCCCAATTGAATCTGACCCGTTTGGAAAGGGTTGACCCAAGTATATATATATATTTTTTAATTTTTCATTATTCTCCGTTCATTGTAAAATCTAACTCTTTTGGAGCCCGTATCTCACAAAACTGAAAGCACAAAAGTTGTAGATGATCCTTTTTTCTTTCTCTAGAAATTTTAATCGTCTTGATCGGAGTTTGGACGGAAAAGTTATGCACAAAATACAAACAGGTATCAGTTTTGGTTCTCGAGAATTTTCCCACGACAAAAAAATTTCCAAAACTTCATAAATAGTGCAATAAAGTTTAAGAATGATGATCTTGGCACTTTACTAAAATATTGTATAATTTTAGACATTTAATTAAAAATATAAACCGTAAAGTTCGGGTTAAGTTGCCCAATTACACAATTTTGACGCGTAATTATTGTTCACACGCTTCATTTTTGTGACCTAAGAATAGTACCCATGTGTATCTTGAAAAATCATCAACTAGGAGAAAGGTGTATGATTTTTCTCCTAAACTCTGAATTGGGTTTGGTCTAAACAAGTCTAAGTGTAGCATTTGGAGTGGCCTAGTAGTAGAGATCTCTTTCTTCTTCTTAAAGCTTGCTCTTGCTTTTTTTCCTAGTTGGCATGCATCACAGATTTTATCTTTCACAAATTTAGTCTTAGGAAGTCTCTTAACTAGTTTTAAGATTAAATTCATGTTTTCGTGTCCTAGTCTCCTATGCCAAATCTAGCTAAGTTCATTCATAGCATAGAAGCATGTCACACTCAGTGAGGTTAAGTTATCAAAGCTTGTGGTATATACGTTTTCATGACGTTTTGTAGTGAATAGTATCTTATTATCAATTTTGTGTTCAACTATGCACTTGTCATGTTCAAATGATACTTTGTAGCCTTTATCACATAGTTGGCTTACACTTAGCAAATTATGCTTTAAACCTTCCACCAGCAAAACATCATCAATAATTAATGAAGAATTATTACCAACTTTACCTACACCTGTGATCCTTCCCTTAGCATTATCTCCCAAAGTAACAAACTCTTCATCTTTGGGTATGATTGATATGAACTTTGCTTTATCCCCGATCATGTGACGTGAGCATCTGCTATCCATATACCATTTGTCCTTTGAGGATGCTAATCTTAAGAAAATCGAAAAGACATAATCAAACAGCTAGCTTTCGTACCCAGATTGTCTTGGGTCTAGGGGGGTTAGTGCTAGATTAACCTTTAACCTTCCATACTTTCTTAATTTTTACATCTTTATTTTTGAAAGGACAATCGAATTGTATGTGACCTAACCTTCTACATTTAAAGAAAGTAGTATTTCTATAATAATTCTTAGTTGGAGCATATGCCTTTGATTCTTTTGTTAAATAACCCATGTAAAGATGTCTATTCTTTAGATTTTCCTTTCCATTAAAGCTGAGCCCTTCCTTTTCTAGGGAATTTCTTTGAGATCCTAGGAGTTTATCAAAATTGTTTTGTCCTTCAGTAAAATTACAAATAATTTTAGATTTTTATTTCAAATCCTTTTCTAGCTCCTCAATTTGCAAATACTTATTTCTTATGAAAGATGCATAAGTTTCATTTTGATGTTCAAGTAAGCTTGAAAGTTCTTTGACTTTACTTCTCAACTCAGAAATTTTCTTTCTTTTCTTCTCAAGCATTTTAATAGTGTACATGTATTCTTATTTCAGTTCATCATATAAAATCATATCATTTTCATTTTCAAAATCACTAGAATTATACGAAGATGATGAAAATGATGATTGTACCTCAAGGTCATCATGTGCCATTAGACACAGATTAGCAACCTCATCGTCATTGGATTCAGATTCTAAACTACTAGTGCTATGTGTATCCCAACCGACTTTCACCACCTTATTCTTTTTCTTTGAGGCTTTTATGAGCTTGGGGCACTCGGGTTCGATGTGTCCAACTTCTCGGAAGCTGTAGCATGTTAGTGGATCCTCCTTCTTTTTCTTCATGCTTTGCTCTCCTATTTCCAATTTAAAGTTCTGGAATATTCTGTTGAACTTCTTGTTCTTCTTCAAGAACTTCTCGAACTTCTTTGTTAGCAAGGCCATGTCATCATCCGTTTTAGAATCACTTCCTTCACTTGAATAGCTCGATGATGCCTTAAGTGCAGTGACCTTCTTTGCTTTACTTTACTCATTTTTCCTCTCGTTTATTGCTAGCTCATAGGTGATGAGTGATCCAATGAGTTCGTCCACTGGCATCTCCTTGAGATTTCTCCCTTTCGCTGTTGTCATAGCTTTCACTTCCCACACTGGAGGTAATCCCCTGAGTATTTTCTTGATCAACTCATAAGTAGGGTAAGTTTTTCCAAGAGCATTTAAAAAGTTAATGATGTGTGTGAATCTAGTGTACATGGATTGTATGGATTCATCAATCATCATTTAAATGCATCATATTCACTAGTGAGCATGTCTATCCTACTATCCTTGACTTCCTTAGTGCCTTCATATGTAACTTCTAACTTTTCCCAAACTTCTTTAGCTGAGTTACATGTCATTACCCTATTAAATTCATTGACATCTAATGCACAGAAAAGTAAGTTCATGGCAGTGGCATTGATTTGTACTAACTTCCAATCCTCTTCAGTATATTCATCTTCAGTTTTAGGTGCATTAATCTTATCTATTACTTTCATGGGAATGTGATTTCCCTAAGTCACTATCTTCCAAACCTTCCAATCTATGTTTAATAGATATATGCTCATCCTACGTTTCCAATAGGTGTAGTTTACACCACATAAAATGGGTGGTCTAATGGATGAGTGTCCCTCACCGAATGGAGTTACACTAATGTGTGCCATGTGATTGTTTTACAAATTAACTATCAAGTCTATGTAAACCCGCTCTGATACCAATTGTTGAATCAGGTGTAATCCCAAGAAAGGGGGGGTGGGGTGAATTGGGTATTCAAAAATTCTTTGCCACTTATTTAGCACTCAAACCCTTCTTATATATTTACAAATGAATTCTTGTTACTCAATTACTTATGTGCAATGCTATCCAACCTATACATGCAATATAAACAATTTAAATGCAGTTATGAAAGTAAAGAGTAAAAAGGAAGAGAAAAGACAAACACGATTTTTATGAGGTTCAGCTGACTTGGCCTACGTCCTTGCCTTAAGAAACCACTCAAGGATTTCACTAAATCCCTGCTCCTTAAATTGGAATGGAGCTTCCCTTACAATCCGCTGCTTACAAGAGGCACAACTCCTTCCTACTCCACTGTTTACAAGAGATACAACTCTCTCCTCAAACCCCAGTTCACACACCGAACCGTGTATACAATCAAAATCTGAAACACCCAAAGATTGCTTCCAACAAAAAGCTTGTGGTACAATTCAAATTCCTAATACATTAACATATGATATAAACTTGAAGCTCAGAATGTATGAAAACAATACAATCATTTTATGTATAATATGCTTCGACACATAAAACCTTCTTTATAAAAAACTCCCAAGTAAAGAAATATTTGAAATGCTTTGGAGTATATTAGGGTTCTAGTTCGCTTTGTAAAGATGTACAAATATGTCTAATGTGAACTTCTTAAAAGCTTTATCTTGAATGTTTTATCAATCTATATCAAAAAGCTTTTTATCAAATATCTAATCGCAACCCGATCTTTGTAATATGTAAATATATACGATATGTAATTCAAAGATCAAAATACTGAGTATAAGGTTTTCCAAACAAAATATTCTTCAATAAGATAAATATTTATGAATACCAAGGATATATATTCAAGTGTTTTAATATATCTAAAATATGAATCTTTTAACTTAATACACACTTGAATCAAACCATTCAATCAATCACACAACCTTAATCAAGTAATGATCTTGTTTAAAAACTAAATATGTATATGTATATGCACATCCAAGATCAACCTTTTAATACTTAATCAAAAATAAATTTTTCAATAATAAGCTCTATGAACACTATATATATATACTCTAGAATCAAAAACTAATCAACCAAAAGCTAAACAACTTTCGCAAGTAATGATATTTTCAAAAGCAATTTTTATATGCATGTGCACACTCAAGATCAAACTTTTCTAATGATGTTCAATAACAAGTAATGAGATGAGAAGTTCTTGAAAATAATAAGTTGAATGATCAAACCTTGATACTAGAATGAAAATCCAGATGAGTAAACAAGTTCCCCTTTAGATTCTGAGTTGATGTGCCCAAGTTTGATGATTAGAAATTGAAGTGTAGGCAATCGTATAGCAATAGGAGCAAGTTTTCCAATAATCTTTCAATAAGATGTGTTATTTATTTCTTGTGTGTGTTGGCCTCATTCTAGGTTTAGATATTCATTATATATAATGTCTTACCCTTAGGATTGATCTCAACCATTAGATCAAAGAAATAGCTTAAGAGTTCATTTAATAAAAATCAAAATTTTAAGTTTCCCGTAGGTTCAGTGCTTGAGGGTGAATGCCCAAGCGACCGAAGTTCCTTGGCCCTTTGAAAACTTAACTTGGAATGCAGGGTCAGGCGCCTAAAGAGAGGGTCAGGCTTCTGAAGTGGTTTAGGTGCCTACGGTCACAAGGTCAGGCGACCGAAGTGCCTCGGCCAACTTGCTGTGTTTCCCATTAATTCTTCAGGCTACCAAACTTAATCTTCAGGCTCCTGAAGAAATTCTTTAGGCGACTGAGGTTGAGTTTAGGCTACCGAAGTCCCTTTTTGCTCAAATTTTCTTTTCTAATTTAAAAATTTGCTTTGCTCCTTTTCTTGGGTCTTTCATAAAACATATTTTCCATGATTTTAGAAATATTTCTAAGTTCATGAAAGTCTCCTAATGATATACATGAAATGCATGAATCCCAAAGGCATTCTAGGTTATGTTGAGCCTCAAATTAAATCATATGAAAATGTAAGCACATGAGTTCTAAATACCCATTCGTAAGATGTTCTTGAACTTTGCCGCTTGCATCTTGATTCTTGTACTCTTTGATTTCCATGGAGCTTGCCAAAATGTGTATGCTTTACTTTATGACTTCCATGACTCGTTATCTTTTCCTGCATGCTTAATATGGGTCATGTTCACAAACTCAATGCACAAATCAAATACCAAGTGATTTGTCATTATCAAAATCAGATTGGACTCGTAGAGTCAATAAGGTTGTTTATATAAGTAATCCCGGCCTTAGGATAAGCTTTGATTGTTGGATCAATTTGATTAAGTGAATAACTCGCGTGTTTTCTCGCTAAGTATAGATTTTTAAATTTACTGCAGGTCTAGACGACTGAGCGTTCGGGTTTAGACGTCTGATGTTCCTTAAAGCACTAAAAAATATAGTCTGGACACAGGATCAGACGAATGAATTGTGGGTTCATTCTTCTAAAACCCTAGTTCAAACGTCTGAAGGTGTTTTGCCTATTCTGTGTTTCAACAATTAAATCTTTGGATGACTGAACTAATTCTTCAGTCTTTTGGGGAAATTCTTCAGACGTCTGAAGTAAATCTTCAGTCATTTGAGGTTTGTATCTTTAGACTTCTGAGGGTACTCTTCAGTTGTTTGGGCAGAACTTCAGAATTTTCAGTTTAGTTTTGAAAATCATTTGAGCCCTCTTGCTTTAATCTCTTATAAAACATTTTTTGGGGCTTCAAGATAATTTCTCTAAGTCCATGTTTAACCCTAGAAGGTTTTCATGGGATGCATGTGTAGGGTAAATTTTGAGCTTCTAACTATATCATATAAAATATGCACATACATCAATTCTAAATACCCATTTCCATTACGATTATAAGCTTGATGCTTGCATCTTCATTCTTCTACTCTTTTAGTTCTATTGATTGTGCCAGGTTATGTATGCTTTAATCCTTATGGCTTCCATGACTTCATCACCTTCTGTGAATGCTAAGTAATGTTCCTTCTCACATTCTCAATGCACAGATCAAATACTGAGTGATTTGTTATTATCAAAATAGGATTGACTTATAGAGTCAACAATCTCCCCTTTTTTGATGATGATAAATACACAGACAAAAATATAAAATGGGATACGCCTAACAAGGCTCCTCTTAAAAAAATGCACATAATAAAATTCAGCACAATGTAAAATAGGCAATAGTTTTGCACGTATAACTCATGTACTTAAGTTATTTTCTCCCCTTGCGTTAAAAAGAAACTTTTGCAAGCTAATTTTCTAATTTTTCTAACTATTTTTGCTATAACCTTACATTTTTCTCCCCCTTTTGACATCAACAAAAAGGTATATAACAAAAATGTTGTAACATAATTATATCTCATCTTTAAAAAATATGTAACCTTTAGATTTCAAAATTTTACTATGAAATATGTCTCCATGTGTTATTCAATTTACTTCTCCCACTTGCTAATGCAAAACTATGTTGTGGAATTAAATTTCAATGTGAACATACACAGTGTGCCAATTTACATAGACATGGAAAAGCAAAGCAGTCATTAAAGTTCAAGGGTTTATGTGAGGATCAACTTGTGTCATTTAACATGCAATCATCATGTTATGAGTTTAATACCAAATGTGAACAAATGAGCCAAATTTGAAATTTCTAACCAATTGTGAATATTAATTGATGTTGCTCCCCATGAATTATGTAATCTAATATAATTCTAGGCAACTTCTCAACTATGCATGAGACCTAATTCACGTATAATTTGGATAAACCTATCATCCACAAGTGGTTTCGTGAATATGTCTACCTATTGTTCATCTCTGCATACAAACTCAAGTGTCACATCTTCTTTTTTTTGCACATGATCATGAAGAAAATGATGTCTAATTTCTATATGTTTAGTTCGTGAATGTGATATAGGGTTCTTTGAGATGTTTATTGCCCTTGTATTGTCACACCTTATAGGAATTGTATCATAGCTTAATCCAAAATCCATAAGTTATTACTTCATGTATAGCATTTGATTACAACAACTTCTAGCTGCTACGTACTTAGCCTCAGCTGTGGATAGAGCAACTGAATTTTGCTTCTTTGAAAACCAAGATACTAACGAATGTCCTAGGAAATGATATGTTCCACTAGCACTTTTTCTATCTACTTTACTTCCGCAAAATCAGCATCTGAATAACTAATAATCTCAAAGGATGTATACTTAGGATACTATAATCCAAGTTCGATTATTCCTATCAGGTATCTAAGTATTTGTTTGACAGCTAATAAATGTGACTCTTTAGGTGTAGCTTGAAATCTTGTGCACAAACATACACTAAACATTATATCAGGCCTTTTGGCAGTCAGATATAATAAGCTACCAATCATCCAACAAAAAAGTTTAACTTCTACTAGTGTACCTTGTTCATCTTTGTCTAATTTCAAATAAGAGTTCATAGGTGTTCCTAGTATTTTTTCCATCTTCCATATTAAACCTTTTGAGTAAGTCTCTAATGTACTTCAATTGATTTATAAAAATTCCATATTTTTCTTGTTTAATTTGAAGTCCTAGGAAGAAATTGAGTTCACCCATCAAGCTCATCTCAAATTCATTTTGCATAGTAGTTCCAAACTCATTACACAATTCTTCATTTGTTGCTCCAAAAATTATATCATCCACGTATACTTGAACTACGAGCATGTTTTCATTCTTTGATTTTATGAATAGTGTTGTGTCTATCTCTCCTATGATAAATCCATTATCGAGTAGAAAACCGCTTAGCCTTTCATAGCAAGCTCTAGGAGCTTGCTTTAAACCATACAAGGCTTTAGTTAGTCTATAAACATGTTTTGGATACTTATGAATTTCAAAACCTGGGGGTTGTTCTACATATACCTCTTCACTTATGCAGCCATTTAAAAACACGCTTTTGACATCCATTTGATATAGTTTGAAGTCCTTAAAAGCAACATAAAAAGTTATGGGATATTCCTAATGAATTACAATATTCTTCCATATATTTATTTTTAAATTCTCTACCCTTATCACTTCGGATATTTTTGATTGTATATCCTTTTGCATTTTGAATTTTCTTGCATAGTTTAATGAATTGTTCACATGTTTCATCTTTGTGACCTAAAAATAGCACGCATGTATATCTAGAATAATCATCAACCATAACGAATGCGTATGATTTTCCTCCCAAACTCTGAATTGGGTTTAGACCATATAAATCTAAATGTAACATTTGAAGTGGCCTAGTAGTAGAGATTACTTTCTTCTTATTAAAACTGGATCTTGCTTGTCTTCTTAGTTTACATGCATCACAAATTTTGTCTTTCACGAACTTTTTCTTAAGCAATCCCTTAACTAAGTCTTCCTTAACTAGTTTAGATATTAAGTCCATGTTTGCGTGTCCTAGTCTCCTTTTCCAAATCCAACTAATCTCACTCATTGTAGGAAACAAGTTACTTGTTGAGAAGCAAGATTGTCAAAGCTAGTGGTATATACATTTTCATGACGCTCAATAGTGAATAGGATTTTGTTATCAGTTTTATGTTTGACAATGTACTTGTCATGTTCAAAAGATACTTTATAATCTTTATCGCATAGTTGACTTATACTTAATAAATTATGTTTTGAACCATCAACTAGTAGAACATCTTCTGTAATAAGTGATGAATCGTTAACAACTTTACCTACAACTATGATCCTTCATTTTGCATTGTCTCCAAAAGTGACAAATCCTCCACCTGTTGGTGTGATGAATGCGAATTTAGCTTTGTCCCTAGTCATATGATGTAAACATCCCCTATCCATATACCATCTATCTTTTGAAGTGGACAGTCTCAAACACATCTATAAGACATAATCAGATAACTACTTTTGGTACCTAGATTTTCTTCGGTCCACGGGGTTAGTGATTGACTCTCCTTTAACTCTCCATACCTTTTTCATCTTAACATCTATGTTATTAAAAAGACAATCAAATTTTATATGACCCATCCTTTTACATTTAAAGCATGTGGTATACTTATAAGAATCTTTTGATGGAACATAAGTCTTTGATTCTTTTACAAAATAACCGATGTAAAGATGTTTTTGTTTCAAACTTTCTTTTCCATTAAAACCAAGTCCTTCTTTATCTAGGGAATTTCTTTGAGTTCCAAGGAGTTTTTCAAAATTAGTTTGGCTTTTGGTAAATTTACAAATAATCTTAGATTTATCTTTCAAATTATTTTCTAACTCCTCAACTTTTAAATCCTTGTCTCTCATTAAGGATGCATGAGATTCATTTTGACTTTCTACTGACTTTGAAAGTTCCTTCAATTTTAACTTCAAAACAGAAATTTTATTATTCATTTTCTTTAGCATTTTAAGTGTATATAAATATTCCTATTGCAGTTCATCATAAAAGAGCATGTCATTTTCATTTTCTTAATCACTGGAATAATAATATGAAGCATAACAAAAGGATTGTTCCTCATGGTCTTCATGAGCCATCAGACACAAATTTGCAATCTCTTCATCATTGGATTTAGATTCTAAACTACTGGTACTGTGAGTATCCCAACCAACTTTTAGTGACTTCATCTTCTTCTTAGATGCTTTCTTTAGCTAGGAGCAGTCTGGCTTGTTATGCCCAACTTCTCTATAGTTATAGCACAAAGGAAGATCCTCCTTTGGCTTCTTTCTACTTGTCTCTCCCTTTTGTATTTTTGAGCCCTTGAATTTTCTTGTGTATTTCTTGTTCTTTATCATGAACTTTCCTAATTTCTTAGTGAGAAAAGCCATGTTATCATCCGATTCTGAATCACTCCCTTCATTGGAGCTATTAGATGATGCCTTATGTGCTGTAACTTTGTTTGCTTTATTTTGCTCACTTTTCCTCTCATTTATCTCTAGCTCATAAGTGATGAGTGATCTGATTAGTTCATTAATTGACATCTCATTCAGATTCCTTCCTTCAGCTATTGTAATAGCCTTAGCTTCCCAAACTGACGATAGTCCTCTGAGTATTTTCCTAATCAACTCATAAGTACGGTAAGATTTACCAAGAGCATTTAAAAAATTCGTGATGTGTGTAAATCTAGTATACATGGATTGAATAGATTTATCAGTAGTCATTTTAAATGCCTCATATTCACTAGTAAGCATATCTATCCTA
Organism: Malania oleifera; assembly: GCF_029873635.1. Classification (NCBI taxonomy): domain Eukaryota; kingdom Viridiplantae; phylum Streptophyta; class Magnoliopsida; order Santalales; family Ximeniaceae; genus Malania; species Malania oleifera. Next base: position 62,321,442 of record NC_080425.1, read on the forward strand.
CTATCTTTTACTTCCTCAATACCTTCATATGTAACATCTAATTTTTCCCATATCTCTTTAGCAGTGTTATAGACAATCACCCTATTAAACTCATTTACATCTAGTGCACAGAATAGCAAGTTCATTGCAAAAGCATTTATTTGCACAGATTTCCAATCTTCTTCAGTATACTTATCTTCAGTGTTGTGTACATTTATCGTATCAACTACTTTCATAGGGACATAGTTTCTTTTGAAAACAATTTTCCACACTTTCCAATCCACATTTAAAATACATATACTCATTCTTCTTTTCATGTAGGTTTAATTTACACCGTAGAAGAATGGTGGTCTAGTGGACGAGTGTCCCTCACCAAATGGGGTTACATCGATGTGTGCCATGTGATCCTTTTACAAAAATGGTGGTTAAGTCTATGTAACCTTGCTCTGATACCAAATGTGAATTATGGTGTTATCCCAAGAGGGAGGGTGAATTGAATATTTCAAAAATATTTAAGTTTATTTTACCTCTTAATCCTTATTTCAATATTTTACAAAATAACTGAAGGGGCTTGAAATGAATTCAAATTATTATCTTAATATATTTAATTATACCCAATTAATTATCGAGTACATGTAATATTAATCAACATACAAACATGCTAAAGCTGATAATGAAATGCAAGCGAAAATTAAAAAGTTAAGGGAAGAGAGAAGGCAAACACGATTTTACGAGGTTCAGCCAACCCGGTCTACGTCCTCGCCTTGACCAACCCACTCAAAGATTCCACTAAATCCCTTGCTCCTTTAACTGGGACACAACTTCCCTTACGATCCGCTACTTACAAGAAGCCCAACTTCCTCCTACTTTGTTGCTTATAAGGGGCACAACTTCCTCCTCACCCGGTTCACAACCCGAACCGTGATTACAATATGGAATTTCAATTCTGCAAAACTCAACATTGCATCTAACCAAGCTAGAGTATACAATAGAAATCCTAACACATATTCATATGATAAAACTTGAAGCTTAGTATGTATGTAACGATGACATCGTTATATGAATGATATGCCTCACAAATCAATCCTTTAAATCGATATCTCCCAAAATTGATTTTATAAATACATGCTTTGGAGAAACGTAAGGTTCGATTTCTAAATACTTTATGCAAGATTAAAAAATAAGATTCTTTCAAAAATAATATTTGATAATGCGCAGATCTATATTCTCTCTATCAATGATCTATAAAGTTGAATTTTTGAATAAATATACAACTTTGAATAGTGCTAAGATTTAAACACTATGTTTCGAAAAATAATATCACTCAAGAATATGTATTTAAAGGCTCTTAGGATTTGTAATCAAATACTTCTTACACTAATCAAATAGCAATTCTTTGAATGAAGATATATTTAAAACTTTCTTCAAGATTTTAGTTTTAAGCAAAAACTTTTCTCAAGTAGTGATCTTTCACAAAATGTATAGATAACTAATAACTCAAGATCAATTTCCCAAAATGAATATTCAAGAAAAATTTGTGAGATGAAAGAATCTTTGAGAATAAGCAAACAATTAGTTTGATCATGAAACCACAATACCCAAGTTGTTTGCATAATATTTGTTAGAACTCCTTTTTGAAAATCAACCTAGCACAAGCTTAGATATGTAGTAAATGCTTAGAAATTGCAGACAAGATGTTAGAAATGAGTTCAATGATTTTTAGAGTTGTGAATATGTTCCAGGCTCCCAATCATATGCTTAAAGTGAGGCACTAGGGCTTAGAATTTGTTTATATATGTACTCTCGTCCTTAGGATATGTATTGACTGCTAGATCAATTTTATCAAGTGAATAACTCGCGCATTTTCTCGCTAGAGTATAGATTTTTAAAGTTTTTGCAGGTTCAGATGACTGAGCGTTCGGGTTCAGATGTTTGATGTTCCTTAAAGCACTGAAAAAAATATAGTCTCGACATAGGGTAAGATGACTAAACTGTGGGTTCAGTCTTCTGAAGTCCAATTTTAGACGACTGAACTGAAAGTTTAGACGTCTACAGGTGTTCTGCTTGTTCTGTGCTTCAGTAATTAAATCTTCAGATGACTGAACTAATTCATTAGTCTTCTGAGGAAATTTTTCAGACGTCTGAAGTAATACTTTATTCTTCTAAGGTTGTATCTTCAAACTTCTGAGGGTACTTCTCAGTTATTTGGGCAGAACAATTTTAGAATTTTCAGTTTAGTTTTTAAAATCATTTGAGCTCTCTTCCTTTAATCACTTATAAAACATTTTCTGGGGGTCCAAAATAAGTTCTCCAAGTTCATGTTTAGCCCTAGAAGGTTTTCATGAGATGCATGTGTAGGGTAAATTTTGAGTTTCTAACTATATCATATAAAATATGCACATACATCAATTCTAAATACTCATTCCCATGACGATCTTGAACTTGACACTTGCATCTTCATTCTTTTACTCTTTTTGTTCCATGGATTGTGCCAGGTTATGTATACTTTAATCCTTGTGGCTTCCATGACTTCATCACCTTCCATTCATGCTAACTAATGTTCCTGCTCACTTTCTCAGTGCAAAGATCAAATACCAAGTGATTTGTCATTATTAAAATAGGATTGGACTCATAAAGTCAACATGATCTTTATTTAGGACATTTTACTCGTAAATCAAAAACCCACATTCCACCTAAAGAATCATTCAGGCAAATGACATGTTTTAAATGCAAACGGAATGGTCATATTCAATTTAACTATCCATTTAGAAATAGAAATGTGAAAATAAATACCCAAGTTGTTTGCACAGTATTTGCTGGAACTCCTTGTTGAAAATCAATGTAGCCCAAGCTTAAATACATAGTAAATGCTTCGAAATCGCAGACAAGAGCTTATAAATAAGTTCAACGATTTTTAGAGTTGTGTATACGCTCAAGGCTCCCAATCATATGCCGAAAAGTGAGGCACTAGGGGCTTAGAAGTTGTTTATATAAGTATTCTCATCCATAGGATCATAGTTGACCATTGGATCAATTTGATCAAGTGATTAACTAGCGTGTTATCTCGCTCAAGTATGGATTTTTAAAGTTTTTGTAGCTTCAAACGACTGAACGTTCGGGTTCAGACGTCTGATGTTCCTTAAAGCACTGAAAAATACGACTACACAAGGTTAGACAACTAAACTGTGGGTTCAGTCTTCTAAAGTCCCAATTCAGACGACTGAACTGAAAGTTTGGACATCTAAAGGTGGTTTGCCTATTATGTGTTTCAGTTAGTTATTTTTCAGATGATTGAATCAATTCTTTAGTCTTTTGAGGAAATTCTTCTGACGTTTGAAGTAAAACTTTAGTCGTCTGAGGTTGTATCTTCAAACTTCTGAGGGTACTCCTCATTCATCTAGGTAGACCAATTTCAGAATTTTTAGTTAGTTTTCAAAATCATTTGAAATCTCTAGCTATAATCACTTATAAAACATTTTCCAGGGGCTCAAAATAAGTTCTCTAAGTCTATGTTTAACCCTAGAAGGTTTTCATGTGATGCATGTGTAGGGTAAATTTTGAGCTTCTAACTATATCATATAAAATATGCACATACATCAATTCTAAATACCCATTCCCATGACGATCTTGAACTTGACACTTGCATCTTCATTCTTTTACTCTTTTAGTTCCATGGATTGCACTAGGTTATGTATGCTTTAATCCTTGTGGCTTCCATGACTTCATCACCTTCCGTTCATGCTAAGTAATATTCCTACTCACATTTTCAATACACAGTTCAAATACCAAGTGATTTGTCATTATCAAAATAGGATTGGATTCATAAAGTCAACATGATCTTTATTTGGGACATTTTACTCATAAATCAAAAACCCACATTCCACCTAAAGAATCATTCAGGCAAATGACATGTTTTAAATGCAAACAGAATGGTCATATTCAATTTGACTGTCCATTTAGAAATAGAAATGTGAAAATAAAGAAAGTATGGAGAGTCAAAGGTGAACCAAACACTAATCCCTTTGGACCCAACAAAATTTGGGGACTAGCATTCGTTACTTAAATATTTTTGCAGGTGTGCTTAAGATCGTCCTCATATAATGACATGTGGTATATGGATAGCGGCTATTCACGACATATGATAGGCGACAAGGCCAAGTTCGCGTCCTTTGTTCCCAAGGAAGGAGGTTTTATGACTTTCAAGGACAACACAAAGGGCCGAATCATCAGAGTAGGTAAAGTTGGTAAGGAACCTTCCCGTGTCATTGATAATGTCTTATTAGTTGATGGTTTAAAACACAACCTACAAAGTATAAGTCAGTCGTGTGACAAACGTTATAGAGTGTCTTTTGAAAATGACAAACGCATTGTTGAAAATAAATCTAATAACAAAATTCTTTTTACTGTTGATCGTCACGAAAATGTTTACACCACTTGTTTTGATAACTTAGCTTCACAACATGTAACATGTTTTTCTGCTATAAATGAAGCAAGTTGGTTGTGGCATAGGCTTCTAGGGCATGGTAGCATGGATCTACTATCAAAACTTGTGAAAAATGATTCTGTTAAAGGCTTACCAAAAACACTTTTTGTGAAAAATAAAATTTGTGATGCATGTCAAATGGGTAAGAAAACGAGAACTAGTTTTAAGACAAAGAAAATCATATCCACTACTAGGTCTTTTCAAATGCTGCACTTAGACTTATTCGGTTCTAATCAAGTTCGTAGTCAAGAGGAAAATTATATGCATTTGTAATTATAGATGGCTATTTTAGGTTCACATTCGTATTATTTCTTACACATAAAGATGAATCATACGAACAATTTACTAGAATTTGTAGAAGAATACAAAATGAAAAGGGGTACAAAATAATACGCGTTAGAAGTCACTACAAAAAAACTGACTCTTAGTGATGAAACTATTAGTGACGAATATGAAGATTTGTCATAATCAACCTTTCATTAGTGACGGATATGGGAACCATCACTAATGCTTCCTTTATTTACAAAAAAGAAAATAAAAATTTAGTTCGGAGCATTAGTGACGAATTTTGAAATTCATCACTATTAGCCCTTTATTAGTGACGGATTTGGGAATCGTCACTAATGCTTCGTTTATTTTTAAAAAAAAAACATTTGTTCTGAGTACTAATGATGAATTTGGAGACTCGTCACCACTAGTGCATTATTAGTGACGGATTTGGGAATCGTCACTAATGCTTCCTTTATTTATAAAAAAAAAAAGAAATTTGTTCTGAGTATTAGTGACAAATCTTGAAATTTGTGTTTATTAGCCCTTTATTAGTGACAAATTTGGGAACTGTCACTAATGCTTCATTTATTTAAAAAAAATAAAAAAATTAGTTTAGAGTATTAGTGACGAATTTGGAGATTCGTCACTAATAGTCCATTATTAATGACAGATTTAGATTCATCACTAATACTTCTTTTGTAACTTTTGCCCCAATCTTCTTCCCTTTCTTCCCTCCTTTCTTGAAATTTTCCTGCCTCGCTCTGCGCTCGTCCTTGCTGATCTCCCAAACCTCCCTCCCCGATTCCTCCTCCTTTCCCTCCTCCCTTCTTTCCTCTTTTCCCTTTTTCCTTGTTCACCACCTACACCTTCCTTCTTCCCACTCGTGCGCTCGTCTCCCTGCCCTCGAAGCTGTAGCCTCGCCGGAGTCGGCCGCCGCTACCCACATCTGCCTCCTAACACCCGCTGCAAGCTTCTAGTCACGTATGGTTTTTTAATTTAATTTACTATTCTATATGTTTTTTTTTTTTGTGTTTTTTTTTTTTATAAGTTGCTATTCAGTCCTCTCTTTTTCTAGGTCAAGTTCTAATAATTTTTTTTTTTACCTAATTTTATTGTGAGATTTTAAATCCAATGGCTCCATTCTTTTCCTCAAAGTTTTTTTTTTTTTTGGAAAATGGATAATGTGGAGGCAATTGTGGATTCGGTTATTCCTGCTCTTACCAATGAATTAATATTTAGACTGCAAGCTTATATATATATATATATATTCAAACTATAAGTAATTATTTTTGGTATTACTAGGAGAAAAACAATGATAGCAAAAATGGGAATCCTTACATGAGAGTGAAATTTGAGTTGATCAAAAGAGTAAGAGCAGCCCAATCAATGGCTTAATCTAGATAATATAGTTCAAAAAAAATGCTACGTACAAAAAATATATTCACAATTTCACACAACACAATCATTTTCCAAGCAAAACATTGTGTAAAAGTGGCCCTATTTCTATTCGTATGATAAAAATTCTATAGATCATTTTCTTAACTATTGTAAGAAATTTAGGCTTTTTGTAAAAAATTATCAATTATATAAAAAAAAAGTAGATGATGCCGCCGGCTTCATCTTTTGATGTTTGCTTCGTAACTCATTGATCATCTGGTCTTTTGGTGTTTGCTTCGTAACTCCTTGATCAGCTCGTGAGTTATTCAAGTTCAACTCAATGTACAACTCAAAATTGCTTGACTTATTTTTATTTTTTTTTAACTTGACTTAGTTTTAATACATATTTTTAATGCATATATTATATACATGTGTTGACATGTCTCAGAAGGATCTCGGAACTGAGGGATGACAATCCTAGAAATCAAAATAGGCCAAAGTATGTGTCAAAAATGTGAGAGAAACAATAGTGACTGTGAGAAATGAGGTTAATAAAATATGGGGAGTTGTCACTAACTATTAATTGACCTTGGTATGGTTAGATAACCTAATTACTATTTATTAATTGATCTTTAAGTCAAACGTTCGTCAAGAAAAACAATAGTCAAAGTGAACGTCAATGTCACGATAATCGAGTTCAAGAATACATGCATGCGAGAGAAATATATTATCATCCTCTACACACCCATTTATTGAACAATACCTAATTAACTTAGTAATACTAACAAATTTAATTGATCTAAACTTTTTATTCAAAATATTTACACATAAAAATAATTCATCTGAAAAGCCATTACATGGTACTCATAATTTGTAATTTTTTATTAAAGAATTGCCGCAAATTGTATCAGTCACACACACATTCTTTTGACTACAGTGGCACGAGGGCCGTTCACCTCCATCAAACCTACCCATATACCTTTGACACGTACCGTATACAAATCAAATTTTCATTAAAGTACTTTTGTTCCTTTCTTCTTCTCTTTCTTTTTTTTTTTTTATCCTTTGAACTTCATTGACTAGAGCCGATCAGTGGATAGGGTGTGGGTGGGGGAGGAAGTGTTGAGGGACATACTACATCTAACCTACACGAGGAGGCTTAGAGGTGTCTCCAAGCTTTAACATGCCATATCTCTTATTTCATAACATCAATTATACTTTAACTCAATATTTGGAGCTAACCTAAGTTCAAATCCAAAATTTGAATTTGTGTAGGTATTTGGATGAAATGTAATATAAAATTTTTACCTTATCCGCTCAAAACTAAATTTGATACCTAAAAATCAAATAATCTCAAACAAAATAATTAAGAGTGGTTAATTTAATCTAATTAAACTTAACCTATAAAATAAACAGATGTTAAAATAATATAAGCACAAATTAAGGGACTCTAATACACCACAAATTGGAGATGGACCTATATAATTAGCTAGGGCGTGGATCAAATGGGTCTAATATCCAATAGCTTAAACTTTTGGGTCACGTGGTACTCACATATGTATTTCTAGTCCACTTGAAGACTTCAGATTTGGTTGTAAAAGTGATTTCAAATGTTTAATGGGCCTAAGATGAACCCGAAATTCTGTTAGGGACCTTCCTGTCTATTTCGTAAATTGTACACTTATTGAAAATAGGTCAACCTATAATATTAATGAATTTAGGATCAATTTATCATATGTAACATTTGAAAGAAAAACACATAGATATGTGAAAGCGAAGGCTTCAAGCTACTTAGGAGGAGGCATTTATTTACAACAGGTATAATCTTTTGCCGACAATAGAGACAGTGTAAGGTGATGCTAGAGTTAACAATTCAACCAAAACAAATTAAGTATTCAAAACCAAGAGTCTATAGAAAAATATAAAAATTACCAAAGTAAAGAAGAATCAAACAAGAACCCTAAAAAGCAAATGAAATAAAAAAGAAAGAAAACTACAATGAATACCACCTTAAAGAAGGGTAGATGCTACATTTGTTGAATTAAAGATCATTAGTCCTCCAATAAAAATCTTTAGCCCATCATTTACTCCATTAGTGGCTAAGACTACATGGCATTCTCCAATATTAAAGAGTGTTTAGAAAAGGAATTATGACACAATGACATGAATCATGATGCCTTCACTTTGTGCACAAGGGGAACCATTGACTTCATATTGATCACCTCTTTCATTTAATTTAATCTCCATTGTAAATTGAAATATTAAAATACATGCTTGTGTTGAATGCCAACTGCATGGCTGATGCAGTACATTGTGAGTTACATGCTGGTAGTGGATTTATGTTTTCCCATGCTCAAACTGACTGGTATCTGCATGATGCGTACTATCATGATTTGTTTGCTTGAATCTATCAAGTTTTAGTGCATGAATTTTTTGAGATATGTTCAGTTTACAGACGGCATGCTGCTGAATTTTTGTTAAAATTTGTCCATAATAAAACTATGTACAAAGAAATGTATGCATGATCTATTAAAACTTAAAGTCATTCTAACTCGCACCTCTCACGTGTTGAAATTCATAAAAAAAGAGACAATCTTAGGCTTATAATTGAAAATCAAAAAGACTTCACTAAGAACAACAATCTTAAGTGCGCAGTGAAAGGTCAAGAACTAAATATCATATGAAGTAAAATGCCAAATTAATTATGGCCATTTCATGTATTCATTGAAGCTTAGACCCGTCCAAGAACAATTACTATACATTCATACCTAATCATACATGTGGGACAAATCAATTGTTATATTTCAATTTATTATTAGTCATACTATGTTGACTAATAATCACTTGAACATGTAAATTATTTGTTTCACTTATGATTAGTAATGTTTGTATTTCAACCATTCTTGGATTGTCAAATGTGGATAGTTCAAGATGTTGTTTTACATTGTTGTCATCACTCACGCTTAGTCAATTGTCATTATATATTTCGAGTACGTCTCTACTTGTGTTCTCTTGGTGCATAGTGGGGTGTCGTGACAATTTGTTAGTGATGGAAAACTAGCAACATGTTCACTTCCCCCATCTCGTGTACTTGGAGAGACATGGGGAGATGCTGTTGAAATTTATAATGAGTACGATAAAGGAATTTGAGTGATTGATTGCAATGTAAATGCAACATTTCTGAATGGGATAGGATCCGTACCCTTTAGAGTATGATGGTTGATTGTAGGATTCACGATGCATGCGTTATAAACATTATAAGAATGTAATGAACACCATTTACTTGAACATGTTATAAGGTAATTAATGAACATGGATAAGAGTTGGATGAATGCTCGAGGTAGGTTTTTGCTAGAATACGTGAAAAGGGTACATGATTTCTAGAGTTCGTGCGTCCTCGTGTAGACAAAGTCAGTAGAATAAGGTGTCCTTGTAAGAAATGTCAGAACATAACATTCAAACACATTGATTTGGTCTATTCACATTTATTAGACTTTGGAATGGAGAAAATGTAACAACCTCAAAATTCTTATCATTTTTCATTGTTTTTTTTTTTTTATATACAATAAACATTCCTACGCAGCGGAAACACAAATCATAAAACCATTTATACATAAATTGTACAATACCAAATTCTAGAATATACAGACCAAACAAAAATGCCACTCCAGTATCATCTATCCCAAAAACATACACAACTCTGCCAAAAACTCACCCTACAACTAGGGTGATCTAAGCTACACTCTATTCGCGAGCCTGGTCTGCTCGCCTCACTGGCTCACCTGAAAAATGTTAGAGTAATGGGGTGAGTCGATGCTCAGTAAGTGGAAATATGCTATCACTAGTGTGTGGCATCTAAGTTAAAGGTACTTTAAAATATAGCAACTGAACTGTAATGCAACAATCTGTAAAACATATCTTTCAAACATATCTATCTTTCTCAATTTAAAATACACTATATCGTCAGTATTTTCTACTTTTCATACTAATAATATATATCATACTATTCTCATCATATACTGTAAAACTGTAAATATATATATATATATATATATAACTGTGCTTTTATTCCCGGGACTCTGTACGTCATGATTTGACCCCTCATGATAGGGTTGTGCGGCCCGTAGGCGGGACTCTCTCTGATCGGCCCTCCAGATAATTCATCATACTCTACACTACCTCAGCCCGATCAAACTGCTTCCTCTCCTAAGCTCGGGACTGGCTACTACCTCGTCAAACCGGCCCCCTCAACCAAGTGTACTAGTACCCACATAATATCTAAGATATGTGGTTGCACTCTATCTGTATCTAGCAACGGTATCGTGCTCTATAATCTGTATCTTTCTATGTACCTTTCCTCAGGGATCTGTTAATATATACATATATACATATATACTCTTTTATTATTTTCATCATGTTTCCAAAATTACTGTAACGCTGTCTTTGTGTACTATATATATATATACTGTAAAACTATATATTGCATCTGTAGCATCTTGATGCTACCTCTGTATCTCTGTCTGTATATTAAGGTAATAGGAAACATGGCATAATAAATTCTGTATAAAGCTGTGGTATAAATATTGATCTGAATAATACTGTATACATGTATCTGTATATATGTATATATATATCTGTTTCCTGAACTATTCATATAAAAATTGTATATGCATGTACATGTCTCTACAAATATAAATCTATCTCTGTATAATCTCCTATGATGGAAAACGATATCAAATGTATATACTATCTATATCTTTGTATTTAGTATAGTATGATGTTTCATAACAACTGTATAAATTCATTCTTCACATGAAAGTCTACTTAGGCCACACAAACATTTATGCTCATTTTCTATAAAAACTGTATAATCGACTGACATAAAAATATCCTTATAAAATCTCTATTAATTGTATTAAAACTCCTAGCATAGCATATTTCCCTTACCTCAACTTTGAAAAACCCCTACAAAAATCTAGCTCTATACCCGCAAGATTCCTAGATCAACCTCCTGAAAACACAATATCCCAGAACAAATTATTATTATTTTTCCGCCTACGTCATTTCTTATAACTACCATAAAGCCAAAAACTCAATAAAAGACCTTACCCATAATTTGGGATGAAATCCAACTTTGTTTTCTCGACAATCCGCTCTGGCAAACTTGTAGGGAATTCCACCAAGAGCATCGTGGTAGCCTCGGATCGTCGATCTGGTGATTAGTGGGGCTGGAAACGAAGAGAGAAGGGAGAGAATGTCGTAGGGAGAGAGAGGAGAGAGAGAGAGAGAGAGACTTCTTAAAATGAATTTATTCCAGGATTCGCATATATATAAATAGAGGATTTTGTCAACGAGACCCTGTATTCGTCGACGAAATTCAGGTTGCCTCAGAACCCTCTCGGTATTTTCTCATCGATGAAGCCCTGTGTTGGTGGACGAAATTTTGAAGACCTTCATCGACAAGATCCTGTGTTCGTCGACGAAGCTTGGCAATTTTTTTGAAATTATTTTTATTTAATATTATCTCCAAAATGCAATGTTGTCGATGAACACCTCTACGACTTCCTTTTGTTTCTGTATCTATTTTCTTCTCTCTTTAATATTTGAATATCAATATTTTTCTAGGTCGTTACAGAAAATGTACACAACATGGGTGTTCCACGGTGAAGATTACATAGTTCATAGCGATGATGATGACGATGAAGATGAGGGGGCAAATATAGTAGGTGGTGATACCTGTTCGGAAGGAGTAATTGAAATTTTAGGTGACTTGCAAAGGGGGATTGCAATGGACATGGGCGATGTGCCTGTGTCGCGTACTGGTGATGAATCTACTTCAGCAGATACTGTTCCTTGCGATGCTAGTACGTTGAATCGATTCAGTAAACCATTTGCTAATTTCATGAGGGATGCACGTGTGGCCCTATATCCAAATTTTAAAAAGTTCTCAAAATTAAAGTTTCTAATAAAGTTGCTTCATACAAGGACAATGCATAAGTAATCTCAGAACGCATTCAACATGCATTTAAGCCTCATTAAGGCAGCACTGCCTGATGGTGAAACATTGCCCAAGTCTTTTTATGAGGAGAAGACATACATGTGTGAATTGGGTCTCGGTTATACTCTAATACATGCGTGTAGGTATGCTTGTGCACCCTTTTATAGTGAACATGAAAATGTGAACGAGTGCCCAGAATGTCGGGAACCGAGGTATACAACTAATCAAAAGAAGGGTAAAAAGACCCCCAAAAAAGTTTTGCGATATTGTCCATTAATCATGTGGCTGCAACGATTGTATATGTGCAAAAATACTACTACAGTTATGAGATGGCATCATGAGAAACGTCTTCAAGACGAAAACACCCTTAGCCATCCAGTGGACTCCGAAGCTTACGCCGATTTTGATAAAATGCATCCGTGGTTTGCTAGTGATCCCCGCAACTTCAGACTTGGCCTTGCTTCAGATGGGTTCAATCTTTTCGATAACATGAACAACCTGTATAGCATGTGATCAGTGATGATGATGCCATACAATATGCCGTCATGGCAATGTATGAAAGAACCTTTCATTTATATGTCTCTGCTCATTCCCGGACTGAGGGCACCTGGTAATGATATTGATGTTTACTTGTGTCCATTAATTGATGAGTTGAAATAATTATGGGAAAAAGAAGTCGAGACATTCGATGTGGAAACCAGGACAACATTTCGGATGCATGTTGTAGTCTTGTGGACAATTAATGATTTCCCCGCATATGGCAACTTGTCAAGTTGGAGCACAGAAGGTTACTTAGCATGCCCATTATGTAATAAGGATGCTAGTTCCTTATCCTTGCAGTATGGCCACAAGTTATGCTTTATGTGTCATCGTTATTTTCTATGAACTGGACATCCTTAGAGGACTCGTGGCGTCAGAAGCTTCAATGGAAAACCTGAACGAAGGTCGCAGCCAAAGCGACTAAGTGGGGAAGAAATATTAAACCATCTAAGGTTGATTGAAGATGTGAAATTTGGGAAACCACCGACTTGTAGAAAAAGAAAATGCACTGAGTGAGAGTTGAATTGGACAAAGAGAAGCATCTTCTTCAAGTTGCCATACTAGAAAGATCTTCTACTACACCACAACTTGGATGTCATGCACATCGAAAATAAAATTTGTGAGAATGTTATTGGTACATTGCTTGATATAAATGGGAAGACAAAGGACACCAAAAATGCTCGCCGAGAAATGGAAGATATAGGAATATGGCTTGAGTTGCACTTGTTTCGTGATTGGGACAAAATTCTCATGCCATTAGCTTATTATACATTTTCAAATGTTGAGAAGAATAAATTCTTCGAATGGTTGAAATCAGTGAAGTTCCCCGATGGATATGCATCAAACATAACTTGATGTATAAACACGAAGGAAGGGAAGATGCTAGGAATGAAAAGTCATGACTGTCACGTCCTTCTACAATGGGTTCTACCTGTTTTCCTTCATGGACACTTGACTGAGGATGTTCGCTCGGTGCTGATTGAGCTGGGAATATTTTTTCGACAGTTGTGCTCCAAAAAATTGAGCGTAAACGTACTTGAATGGTTAGAGGATGACATCGTGATCATACTAGCAAGTTGGAGAAAATATTTTCGCCAACATTCTTCGATGTGATGGTCCACCTAACCGTCCATTTACCAAGGGAGGCCATAATTGGATGACTGGTTCAATATCGTTGGATGTATCCTATTGAGAGGTAAATTATAAAGTTCTTGTATAATGGTCACGTGATTTCCTTGTTTTTATTTTTTTTTTCTTTATTGTGTCTACAAGTCTATAATGCTACGTAAAATGCACAGGTTCTTATCCACTTTTAACGGGTATATACACAATAAGGCACGGCCAAAAGGTTCAATCATTGAGGCATACATTGACAGTGCATGTCTTGTATTTTGCTTAATGTATCTACATGATATTGACACAATGTTCACTCGTGAAGAGCGAAATGCAGACGTTCATGCTATTAATGCTGAAGATGAAGAACCCAAGAGCTCTATATTTTGAGAAAATGTTCGGCCTCTCGGTGCACGAGTTTACGATTTCATTGATATGGATGACCTACAAAAGGCTCATTTTTACGTCCTTAATAATTGTGATGAAACTGTTTAATACATTGAGTACGTGGTTCCGTACTCCTTACTTTGCATTGAATTTACATATGCATAATTATATACTTAGTTGACATTAACATGTACTACTATTTCATATAGCGAACATAAAGCTAAACTCCTGGGCCAAAATGAACGAAATGTTGACGAAAGACATAAGAAGGAATTTATCAATTGGTTTGGGAGTCGTGTAAGTAACAAATACTTCTTGAGTGAGAAGCAATGTATGTTTTCACTATTGACAGGTTATTCTTCTACTCCAGTTTATTTAATAGATGAAAGTCGTGTGTTACAATAAGGAACCAACGACAAGTAAAGATTTGTACGCATTGGCATATGGCCCCGATCAACGAGTTAACCACTATGGTGGTTGCATTGTCAATGGGTTATGATTTCATACAAAGTTCCTCGAACTGCATAGAAGAACCCAAAATTGTGGGGTTGCAGTGCTAGGCACAAAAGGAGATAAAGAAATTGACTACTTTGGTGTGCTGGATGACATTATATAGCTTAGCTATGGAGCCAACGTACTTGTCCACTTGTTCACGTGTACCTCGTGGGACATTGGCAATAAAAAGATTAGGATAAACACCGATGCTTACTTTACTAGTGTCAATTTTAGTAAGACCAAGTATCAAAATGACCCTTTCGTGCTTGCGACGCAGGCAGAACATGTGTTTTGCCTTAAAGACACCAAATTGAAGGGTCAATGACATGTGGCCCAAAATATTCCTCCCCGAAGTTTGTACGCTATTACAAAAGTTGTAGATGCGGAGATGAGTGCCAGTAAGACTGCATTCCAAGAAGACGAGTCATTTGTCAGTGAAACAGCGCAACCTGCTTTAAATGTTGTCGAAGAAGGTGTCGATCCTATACCATTGCATAGGGATGGTGGCACGGTAGAACACGTAGGGATTGCTAACATTACAATTGAACGTTGTATAGATGTTCACTTCATCTACGATGAGGAAACTGATGGGGAGGATGAAATAGGGGTCGAGTACTGTAGTGAAGAGGAAGACACTTTAGAAAATGAGAATGATACTGATATTGAGGACGTATAGGGGGGTAAGCGTGTTATGTTTGTTATTATATATCAGACATGTGTAAATAACTTAAAATATATGTATTATGCATTCATCTAATATTCGTACTTCTTATATTTACTTGTCTAATAATTTGTAGATATAGCACCAGGAGGTCGACATTGGAGACTTCCTTTTAGGCACACGACTACATTGCATGAGGATGATCTGAAATCCTCGAGACCGGCAGAGCCCGTCTGTCCGGATGCGGCGGCACCATTGTTAAAGCCATCCGCACCTTGGCCAGACATGGATACCACTTATGCGACTGATACGCAGGGTGAGTTGCCGACCGTGATGAGCAGTGTTGGTATGGATACGATTAATTTATTTACATTTCAACTATTGATGATAGTTATTCACGTGTATCAATATAATGTTTTTATTAATGTAACTCTGCTTTCAGCATCTACGTCCATGGTCAGGTCAGGCTGTAGTGTAGCAAAGAACATGTTGTTGAAGAAGCACATGGAGAGGACAAAATAGCGGATTCGGATCGACATTCCTCCAGGATTCACCGCCCTGCTGAATGATTGGTGCACTGCATGGACGAGGGAGCTTGGCATTATATGCCAACAGTATGCTCTAGTCACGGGCTTCAGCTGGCTGCAGGTGGCTCAGGAGCAACGCATAGTTCTTTACATGTGCATTTTGGTAAGTAATCCCAAACCCTATAAAGTTATTTTAAATTAAATGTTTTTTTTTTAACTTTTAATATACTAGCCAATTAACAACTGTCTAACATTGTAATTGTATTACCTATATATGCAGGCGGAGTTCGATATGGACATCCTCGAGGATGACCATGGGAAGAGGGTGGTCGATGTCCAATCGTGCAATAAATTTAAGAGCTATCGCTCAAAAATGCACTCCCATTTTTTGATTGATGGGAGATGAAGTAGAAGCGCGACCATATGATAAGATATCCCAAGTGGATTGGGAGGTGGTGTGTCGCCATTTTCGTGACCCACGCTATCAGGTGATGTGTGTTGACTCTATGAGTCCAATCCGGTTTTGATAATGACAAATCACTTGGTATTTGATCAGTTCATTGAGCTTGTAAACATGAACTATATTAAGCATGTACAGAAGGATAACGATTCATGGAAGTCACAAAGTAAAGCTAACAAATCTTGACAAGCTCCACGGAAATCAAAGAGTACAGGAATCAAGATGCAAGCGGCAAAGTTCAAGAACAACTTGAAAATGGGTATTTAGAACTCATGTACTTACATTTTCATGTGATTTAATTTGAGGCTCAACATAACTTATAAAGACTTTAGGATTCATGCATTTCATATATATATATATATATATATATATATATATATCTTTAGGGGACATTCATAGACTTAGAAATGTTTTTAAATCATGGAAAATATGTTTTATAAAAGACCCAAGAAAAGAAGTAAAGCAGAATTTAAAAGTAGAGAAGAAAAATTGGGAAAAAGGGGACTTCAGTAGCTTGAACTTCACCTCAGTCGCCTGAAGCATTTCTTCAGGAGCCTAAAGATTAAGTTCGGGAGCCTGAAGAATTACTGGGAATCACAGTAAGTTGGTAAAGGCTCTTCGGTCGCCTGGCCTTGGAACCTCAGGCGCCTAAACCCACTTCAAGAGCCTGAACTTCCCTCTTTAGGTGCCTGACCCTCTATTCCAACTTGATTTTTCAAAGTCTTAAGGAACTTTAGTCGCCTGGGCTTTCAACCTCAGGTGCCTGAACTTGTAGGAAACTTAAAAACTTGTTTTTTTTTTTAGCAAAAGAACTCGTGAGCTTTTTCTTTGATCCAACAGTTGAGATCAATCTTAAGGGTAAGATACTATATATACTGAATATCTAAACCCTAGAACAAGGCTAAGACACACAACAAGATAAGAACACATCATATTGTAAGATTGTAGAGAAACTTGAGCTAATTTTCTGCACTTCATTCTACTTTCATCGTCTTTGGGCAAATCTATTCCGAATATCAAAAGGTATTCATTCATTCAACTGTGCTTCAATCTAGTATTGAGGTTTGATCTTTCAAGTTATTATTCTTAAGAACTTCTCATGTCATTACATATTCTTCAACATCATTACAAAAATTTTGATCTTGAGTGTGCATATTCGTATAAAAATTGATTTTTGAAAAGATCATTACTTGAGAAAGCTTGTTTAGCTTGGTTGATTGATTTTTGATTCAAGAGTATGTTAATATACATATATATCGTTCATAAAGCTTATTATTGAAAAAACTTATTTTGATTAAAAGATTGATCTTGAAAGTGCCTTTACATATACATAGTTATTCAAAACAAGATCATTACTTGATTTAGGATGTGTGATTGATTGAAAGTTTTTTTTCAAGTGTGCGTTTGATAAAGGATCTATATTTTAGATATATTAACGTTTGATTAAATATCCTTGGTACTTATAACTATATATTTTTGAGGGATAATTTCTGAAAAGCAATATACTCAGTTTGTGATTGAATATTTGAAAGAAAAACTTTATGATTTTTATTGATTTAATATTCAAGACAAATTTTTTGTTAAGAAGTTCACTTCAAATATATTTGTACATTTTTGCAAAGCGAACCAAGAACCCTAGCATACTCCAAAACATTTTAAATATATCTATACTTGGGAGTTTTGGTTAAATATGGATTTGTGTGTTGAAGCATATTATACATAAAACGATTGTATCGTTTTCATACATTCATGAGCTTCAAGTTATATCATATGTTAATATATTAGGATTTTGAATTGTACTCACATGCTTTTGTTAGAAGCATCTTTGAGTGTTATTTTTCAGATTATATTGTATACACGGTTCGGTGTGTGAACCGGTGTGTGAGGAGAGAGTTGTATCTCTTGTAAGCAGTGGAGTAATAGGGAGCTATGCCTCTTATAAGTAGCAGATTGTAAGGGAAGCTCTATCCAAATTTAAGGTGCAGTGATTTAGTGAAATCCTTGAGTGGTTGCTCAAGGCGAGGACGTAGGCCAAGTCGGCTGAACCTTGTAAAATTGCGTTTGTATTCTCTCTTCCCTTTACTCTTTATTTTCAACACTGCATTTAAATTGTGTATATTGCATGCATAGGTTGGATAACCTTACACACAAGTAATTGAGTTACAAGAATTCATTGGTAAATATATAAGAAGGGTTTAAGTTTTAAATAAGTGTCAAAGAATTTTTAAATACCCATTTCACCCCCCCATTTTTAAATACCCATTTCACCCCCCCCCCCCTCTTGGGACTACAACTGATTCAACATTTGGAATTAGAAAGGGTTTACATAGACTTGAAACGATCACATGGCATACATTGGTGTAACTCCATTCAGTGAGGGACACTTATCCACTAGACCACCCACCCTCTTTGGTGTAAATTACACATATTGGAAACGTAGGATGGGCATATATCTACTAAACGTAGATTGGAAGGTTTGGAGAATAGTGACTAAGGGAAATCACATTCCCATGAAAGTAATTGATAAGATTAATGTACCTAAAACTGAAGATGAATATACTGAAGAGGATTGGAAGTCAATTCAAATCAATGCCACTGCCATGAACTTACTTTCTCGTGCATTAGATGTCAATGAATTTAATACGGTAATGGCATGTAACTCAAGTAAAGAAATTTGGGAAAAACTAGAAGTGACATATGAAGGCACTAAGGAAGTCAAGGACAATAGGATAGACATGCTCACTAGTGAATATGAAGCATTTAAAATGACAATTGATGAATCTATACAATCCATGTACACTAGATTCACACACATCATTAACTCTTTAAATGCTCTTGGAAAAACTTACCCTACTTATGAGTTGATCAAGAAAATATTTAGGGGATTACCTCCAGTGTGGGAAGAGAAAGCTATGGCAATAGCAAAAGGGAGAAATCTCAAGGACATATCGGTGGAAGAACTCATTGGATCACTCATCACCTATGAGCTGGTAATAAACGAGAGGAAAAATGAGCAAAGCAAAGCTAAGAAGGTCACTGCACTTAAGGCATCATCAAACTATTGAAGTGAAGGAAGCGATTCCAAAATGGATGATGACATAGCCTTGCTAACAAAGAAGTTCGGGAAGTTCTTGAAGAAGAAGAAAAGATTCAATAGAAAATTCTAGAACTCTAAATCGGAAAGAGGAGAGTAGAGCATGAAGAAGAAAAAGGAGGATCCACCAACAAGCTACAACTGCCGAGAAGTTGGACACATTAAGCCTGAGTGCCCCAAGCTCATAAAAGCTTCAAAGAAAAAAAAGAAGGCGCTGAAATTTGGCTGGGATACACACAGCACTAGTAGTTCAGAATTTGAATCCAGCGACGACGAGGTTGCCAATCAGTGTCTTGGTATTGAGCCTTTCCTAAAAATGATGAAAATTATATATAACTTATTTGGATTTATAAAAATATGGTTCATGGACACCATTTGGCACAATATTATGCTCTATAATTTACTAAGGATTCATATGGCTCATAATAACTGAAAATTTGTTTAAATGTCATTTTCAAAGCTAAATGCAAACTAAACTAAACTCAAAGGGTTTTAAACTCGAAAAGATCTAGAAGTCTTCATTTGAATATGCTTATATTGAGACATAAAGTGCTTACTCTTTTTATTAATGCATACTGTGAGGGGGAGCCTTGTTAATGAGTAAACATCAAGTTTTCCAAAAGAGTAGTGCCCAAGAAATCTATTTAAAAAATCTTCCCGTTGAATTTTTAAAAGTTTGTTCGAGTGGTAGTTGCCTGCCACGACCTAGCAGTCGCTTGCCATAGTGAAAAACAAAACAACTAGAAGATTGGCAGTTGTCTTCCAAGACACAGGTAGTCACCTGACTTGACCACCCAGGCGCTTGACAAGGCTCAGGCAGTCGCCTAGGATCCTACTACCTCCCGAGTTGAATTCTTTTAAATTTTGGCAGTCAACTGCCTATATTGGGCAGTCACCTCGCTCTCAGAATTTTTCTTATTTACTTTGAAAACTTTTCTTCCTTCGAGACCTTTGTTACTTTGATTTAAAAAAAATATATTTAAAGTTCCTTTAAAAATGTGTTTCTTAGTTTCCTTTTATTTATAAGAGCTTCAATTCAATTTATATTGAAGTACTTACAAAGAGACATCCTTAAAACTCTAATCTTTTGATCTTCAAGTAAATCCTGGTTCTTCCTTGATTATCATTTTCTCCTAAATTATGAGTAACTTATTCTTTTATTTCCTTTCGTTTTTCTCAATTCCCTTCAAAACTTTTCAAAATGCATCTTTCTAAAAAGAGGAGCATGTAATGAAACATGGCTCCTATTTTAAAACATATGTATATTTTCCCTTCTATTCAACTTATCTGATTTCTCCAAAAACTGTTTTATTCTTTAGGATGGCAAACTGATTAAGAAGAATACAAAATAAATAATTAATTAGTGAAAATTTTAAAGACGTAATTAAAACTTGTTCATAAGCACCTAAGCTTATCAAAAGGGCAACAGAGAACTCAAATCTTAGACATAAATTTATTTAATTGGAGATTATGGTAGAAGGACAGACTAACCTCATGTCCTAAAAAATTAATCAATTATTTGAAAGGTCTTAAACACCATCATAGAAAAACATTATAAACTAATTTTCATGACTAAACATGCCTAAAAGACTTTAAACATTGTCACAAAAAAAAATAAAATAAAATAAAATGACCTCTATAACTAAAGGTGTCTCAATCTTAAGATAAAAATTACACGTATGGCTAATGAACATTATCAAATTCTCAGTTGCTGATTAAGTTTCTTTGGCACTTTCTATTATTGGTGTTCTCTTCAGTTTTTCTGTTGATTTGTTGGCTGCTCACTGTTTTTATTGCCTTGTTGGTTTCTTGTTTTGGGTCTTCCTGCACTTTTGTATCCTCAGGCCTCTGACTTGAGCTTTGTTTTTTAATGAATTCACTTGGTTTTACCTTTCAAAAAATTAAAAGGTAATTACACATAATATATATATATATATATATATATATATATATATATATATATAAGTAGTTGCAAGTATAGTTGTGTGTGTATCTTCTGATGGTTATTCATAGACCCTTTCATCCCTTCGACTTGATAGGCTACTTTTCAAGTGTGCAACTCAATGGAAATATGTGAACTCTGTGTTTAGCTTTAAATACTGACATTATTTTGTTTTTCATTATTAATATTACTACCATACAAATTGTGTAATATGCATGATTATGAAATCCTTGCGAATTTTTTATATCATGTAATTATTTTTCCTGATTACACTGAACACTAGCTCTCCATTTTTATACTTATTTTTTTAATGACTCTTAATATGTAAGGTTCGTAGCTGTCATAACACCAGCACGATGCCAGGCATGCATGCACTATAGTCGACGTTGGATGCAACTTTGGACTATTTCTTTGTAATTTTTATTGTTGTTTGGCCAAATGGAAATTTTTTATTCTAATTTGAATTTGTACTAGTATTTGTATTTGGATTTTACATATTTTGAACTTTTTTTTGTCATTAGAACATATGTTATTTCTTTATTTTAATTGAATTTGTATTTGAATTCAAAATTTTGAACGATTTATGAATTTCGTAGTAGTTATGGTTTCAGTTTATGTATTCGAAAATGTAATTACAAATATATAGGATTTGATGATTAAAAAAAATTAGCATTAAAGGTTTTCTAATTTTTTTAATTATTGGTGAATGATTCAAATTCGTGACTAATAGTAGGGTATTAGTGACGAATTACAAATTCATCACTAATACCCTACTATTAGTCACGAATTTGAATCCTTCACTAATGTCCTACTATTAGTGATGAATTTGTAATTCATCACTATTACCCTACTATCAGTCACGAATTTGAATCCTTCACTAATGCCTAGTATTAGTGACGAATTTGTAATTTGTCACTAATACCCTACTATTGTGACGAATTTGAGTTGAACTGTTTTTAAATTTATAGTGATGGTATTAGAGTTTTAGTGATAATTATGATTTGTCACTAATACTCCATTATTAGTGACGAAATTTTTAATCTATCACTAAATGTTAGTACTAACGGTACATATAGAAACTAATTTATAACCGTCACTAATGCCTTGATTTTTTCTAGTGAGTGATAGAGGATCATAATTTAAAAATGAAGGCATTGAGAACTACTGTGACCTAGAGGGTATATCTCAAAATTTCTCTGCACCTAGGACCCCACAGCAAAATGGTGTTGTTGAAAAAAAGAATAGGTCATTGTAAGAAATAGGTAGAACAATGCTTGGTGAACATAAATTACCCAAATATTTTAGGGCCAAAGCAGTGAGCACTGCTTGCTACATAATGAACAGAGTCTTAATTAGATCCTCTCTTAATAAAAACTCCCTATGAATTATGGAATTGTTGTAGACCAAATATCTCTTATTTTCATGTCTTTGTTTGTAAATGCTTTGTGCTTAGGGATAACGAGCACCTGGAAAAGTTTGACTTGAAATCTAATGAAGGAATCTTTCTAGGTTATTTATTTAACAGCAGGGCCTATAGGGTATTTAATAAAAGAACAGTGACTGTTATTGAGTCAATTTATGTAGTCTTTGATGAGTCTAATCCTTTTTCTAAAATAGCCAATGAAGATGATATTGAAAGTAGAACAAGATTAGAGAAGCTCTCCATTGAAAATAATGTAGATAAGAATTCACAGATTATTGATAAATCAATTGAAGATAATAAAGCTAAAGATGAGGTTTAGGAACTTCCTAGAGAATGGAAATATATTAGTAACCTTCATTTAGAACAAATCATAGGTGAACTCTCACGTGGTGTTGCTACACGTTCTTCCTTAAGAAACCTATTTAGTCACTTTGCATTTTTATCTCAGGAAGAACCTAAAAATATTAAAGAAGCCATAGAGGATAAATCATGGGTACTATCTATGCAGGAAGAGCTAAATCAATTTGAAAGAAGTAAAGTTTGGACCCTAGTTCCTAGACCTGACGATCATACTATTATTGGAACCAAATGGGTTTATAGAAATAAAAAGGATTAAAATTGAGTAGTAACTAGAAACAAAGTTAGGTTAGTATCTCAAGGGTATAATCAGAAGGAAGGAATAGACTTTAAGGAAACATATGCTCTCGTGGTTATGATGGATGCCATTCGCATGTTACTTGCATTTGCCGCTTTAAGGATTTTAAATTATATTAGATGGATGTTAAAATCACCTTTTTAAATGGCTATATAAATGAGGAGGTCTATGTAGAACAACCATCAGGATTTGAAAACCATAAATATCCTAATCATGTATATCGAATTTCTAAAGTCTTGTATGGATTGAAACATGCTCCTAAAGTTTGGTATGAGAGGCTTAAAGGTTTTCTTCTAGAAAATGGATTTACCAGATGCAAGATTGACACTACACTCTTCATTAAATCTAAAAATGATAACATGCTCCCTGTACAAATATATGTTGATGATATTATCTTTGGAGCTACAAATGATGAATTGTCTAATGAGTTTACGAAATGCATGCAAAACAAATTTGAAATGAGCATGATGGATGAACTAAGCTTCTTCCTAGGACTCTAGATTAAACAAGACAAACATGGGACTTTCATATGCCAATCAAAATGTGTAAGAGATTTGCTCAAGAAATCTAATATGGAATATGGTAAAATTCTAAGAACTCCTATAAACTCTTCCACTAAACTTGACAATGATGAGTAAGGCATTCCTATTGATGTCAAACTTTATCATGGCATGATTGATAGTCCCTTGTATCTTCAGCTAGTAGGCCTGATATTATGTTTAGTGTTTGTATGTGAGCTAGATTTCAGGCTACACCTAAGGAGTCTCACTTGTTAGCAGTTAAGAGGATACTTAGGTACCTTGTTGGGACTATTGAATTAGGATTATGGTACCCTAAGCATACTTCATTTGAGATTGTTAGTTACACGGATGTCGACTTTGCCAGCAGTAAAGTAGATCGAAATAGCACTAGCGGCACTTGTCACCACTTAGGACAATCTTTGATTTCTTGATTCTCCAAGAAACAAAACTCAGTTGCTTTATCCACAGCCGAAATTGAATATATTGTGGCTGGAAGTTGTTGTGCTCAAATGCTTTATATGAAGCAACAACTTATGGATTTTGGCTTGCTCTATGACACTATTGCAATCAATTGTGATAACACTAGTGCAATCCATATCTCAAAGAATCCAATCTCATATTCATGAACCAAATACATTGAAATTAGACATCATTTTATTTGTGATCATGTGGAAAAGGGGGATGTGGCACTTGTGTTCGTGTGCACTAATGAACAATGGGCTGACATATTCTCAAAACCTCTTTAAGAGGATAGATTTATACAGACTAGATATGAATTAGGTCTAATGCATAGTAGAGATGCCACCTAGAAGTATGATTGAGTGCATAAACTGAGGGGGGGGGGGGGAGCTACTTAACTTAGAAAACTACGACTCTAAAATGATAATAGAAATTTCTCACTTCAATTATAAATATACTTCATACTTTGTGAGATCACTTTTTTTTTTTTATCCATTTTGAACTAGATGACTCTACTATCTTTTGGATGTTGGAAGTAATGTACTTATTATATAAACTATTTTGATTTATACTAGACTGCTTGAGTTGATTGATGTAGATATTGTAAACTATTTGTTGAAATCAATCGGGTCATTGATATACAGATTCTTTTTGGGAAATGCTTTACTTTCAAATGGCATGCTGTCGAAATTTCTAAAAATCTTCCTAAAACTATATCTTGTATTTGAATGACTAATATCCACTGCATACCTTTAAGCTTCAATCTAAGGTTATTTTCAAATGATTATATTTTTTCTACCTTAGCCCATTTATTAATGCCAAAAGGGAGAGAAGTAGGCAAAACTGGGTAAACAATTTGATTGCATGATTAATTATTTGTGTCTTCCTTTCCTCGTATGCTTGAGCTTTGTTATAAATTCTCTTATGCATATTCTTAGGAGAAGCCTTTCATGGCTTTACCCTTTTTTTCTTAAAGTATTTTTCATCGTCAAAAAGGGGGAGAATGTTGACCTTATAGATCATATCCTATTTTGATAATGACAAATATCTTTGTGTCTTACCTGTGCCCTGAGTTTGTGTGTAGGACCATTCTTAGCATGAAATGGAAAAGATTTAGACAAGGTCATAAAGAACTCAATGCTGACAACATATGGTGGTGTTTGGAGAAACAAAAGAAATGAAGACTAAATTTTTTCATTTGTATTTGTTGCTTAACTCATTTGGGTCTGTAATATGGTTTTAAAAACTTAATGCATCGCATGCATGATAGGTTTAATAAGCTCAATGACCATAGATTGACTTTAGGTCCCCAAGAACTTAATGGAAAATCCCTTTTGACTCAAAAGTTATAACTATGCGAATAGGGGTGAATTCTAATAAAAATATCAAGACCTAAATTGAGCTTTGAAAGGGCTTCGGCCGACCGAACGTAGGGAGTTAAAAATGCCTCAGTTGATCGAACTAGTAAATAGTTAATACTTTGACTCAACTCAGGCGACCGGTCCAGACTTGAATATACTGTTCACGGTAGACAAAACCTGAATGTTGACACTTTTTACTAGCCCCAGCCGCCCGAACTTTTAGTTCAAAATCTCCTCGGGCGACCAAATTGTGAGGTTCGGCAATCTGAACCACTTACTAGGTGACCGAAAGCACGAATGATTGGGAAATCGCTTTAGCCACAGTCAACCGAAAGGGAAAAATGGCTATAAGCTGATGTGAGTGTTCGGGTGATCAACCTTTGGTGTTGGGCGACTGAAACTCTCGAATTTCCAAAAAATAACCATGGTAATTGTGGTTAAAACTTCATTTAAACATTTTCAAAAATACCAAATGAGTCCCCAACGGTTATATTTTTGTTAAAAACAATATATACCCTTTTATTTGGAAAAATTAGCAACAGATTAAGACCTTGATTAACAAAAAATTCTCTAAAATTTCTTGAGCCAGTTTTTCCACACAAGCTTAAAAACTCCACTCTTACACATTCCTTTTACAAAATTCCTTTGATGAGAGTATCTTGAGATCATCCATAATGTTACTATAAGCTTACACTCCCATATTCTTTGATTGAGATTAATTTTTATTGAGAGTAGGCTTCAGTTTTCCCTTGTGATTTAATTCATAATTCTTCTTTGTTAAAACGCTTTAGGGCTTGTGACTTTTGCATTCTTGTTGCAAGATTCAAAGGCTTGTATTATGCTATTTTGAAAAACATTTTTAATAAGCTAAATCAAAATATCTCTCATACTTATTTGAAAAATTATTTTTGAGATATTTTCTTGTACTCTTGAGATCTTTGATTTTGCAACTTGTGATTGGTACATACATACATATCTTGACTCCAAGATTCATCCATATCACACTCTCACATATTACTAGATATATTGACATTATCTGGGGAGTAGTTATATTAAACTTCATTGAGCTTATAAATCCTATCATATTGAAGTGCATTGATTGTATTTGTACATACTTGCTTATTAGAGAAGCATTGATATTGTACATAAAATTTGTATTGCTTATCTGTTGTATTCCAGGCATGGCCTGAGGGGGTTTTGATCTAGCCCATAAGGATTGTTTGTAAAGGTTGGGATTAGCTTTTTTAATATGACTTGGGATTTCCCTTGCCCAGTAAGGAAAGGGTGTTGTATTCGGTGTTGCCCTGCCCGCAAGTGAGCTTTAATGGAATCCTCAGGCTTGCGAGTTAGAGGCGCGGACGTAGGCATATTTTCCTGTTGGCCTAACAAGGCTTACAATTCTTATTTTGATGATAACAAATCACGATAAGTTTGATATGGTTTGTTTCAAGTTTAAATCAAGAAGAAGACAAAACTTAAAGAAACTCAAAGCTCAAATGGATGATAAAGCTCATGATGAATGTCCTATACAAAAGGTTCAAGAAAGAAAGATGATCAAAGCCTCAGAGATGAGATATGATCATGAAACAACAAGGAATTACTTGAAGATTAAAAAAATAGAGTTTTAAGGATATCTATATATAAGTACTTCATGTAAACTTCAATATAAATTGAATTGAAGCCCTTATAAATCAAAAGAAACTATGAAATATATTTTTAGAAAAACCATAAAATATGTTTTAAAATCAAAGTAAATAAGGTCTTAAAAGAAGAAAGGTTTTTCAAAAGAATATAAAGTGAAGACTGAGAGCCAGGCGACTGCCCAATTTTTTAAAAGGAATATCTTAGGAGGTAGTAGTGTGTCAGGCGACTGCTTAAGCATAGCCTGGCACTTGGGTGGTCAAGCCAAGCAACTGCCTGGGTTATCGCAGGCGACTACTAGCCTTTTGGGTTGTTCAATTTCCTTTATGCCAGGTGACTACTAGGTCATGGCAGGTGACTGCGAGGTCATGGCAAGCGACAAAGGTTTTAAAATTCTTAACGGGAAGATATTTTAAATGGATTTCTTGGGTACTACTCTTTTGAAAACTTGAGGATTACTCCAAGTAAACTTTTGGGGTGAGGAATTACTTTTTAAACATCTATAAATAACCCCAAACTTCAAATATTTCTACACCAAGAAATTTTCCAGTAATCAAAGTTCTCTAAAAGCTCTCAATCTCTCTTGTGTACATCCTACTTCAACTATTGAATTGCTGCTGATACAAATTCCAAAGTAGAGCCTTCAAAGTCTGAATCTTTCAATACTTGGAAGATATATTTGGTGATCTAAATTCAATTTAAGCTTTAATCATTTTTATATTGATTTACTTTGAAGTATATTTGTGCTGAATCTTGTACTAATCCACTTTGCTGTGAGAGTGTCTCTTGTACACAAATCTTTCTTGATCTTGTTTCTTGTTTATAGACAATTCAAGGCTGTAGAATCATTGGACCGAACGAGGGAACATTGTTTTGAGAGGCGGGCCCAGCCTAAAGAAAGGAGTAGTTGTAATTGGTATTGTTCCACCCGTCAATGGAACTGAACTAGTGAATTCTTTGGTGGTTTGCCAATGGCGATGGTGTAGGCTGGGTATAAGCCAAACCTTGTAAAACCTTGTGTCTCTCTCTTTCTTCTTTACTCTTGATTTTTCAGTAAAATTTACAACCTACGTGGATGCTTTAAAATTAATAAATCTGAGTGTATGGTTGTTAAATAGACTAGAAGATAATTCGTTTTGGCTTTATCAACATTGATTGCGGAAACTGAAAGGGACTACATTGGTTGATCATACTAAACTTATTAAACTGAAAGTTTATTTAAAAACTAAACACTAAGGAGAAGTGTGATTGTGAAATAACACAGGGCTTATACAAATTCAGCATGCTTTAAACTTTGTTACAGGGCTATTGATACGAAGATCAAGATATTGATTACTTTGTTTTTGGTTGTAGTTGACTTGATTCAATTTTTTGATTGTGTTAAAGGTGTGCTTCTTGTTATAACACAAAAACATTAAAAAGGAAATAATTGTTTTTAAAAAAACCCAATTCACCCCCTTCTTGTGAAGTTATCCTAATTTCAGCCAAACCTCGATAACACATCTGATGTTATCTTTACTTTATTTGCTCTGCTGTATTGTGCATGCTTGTTTAATTTATTTTGTGTAAATTAATTTCAGTTGCATCTATCAGTTTATTTTATATATGCTCTGGATTGACTCTAGGTTTGTGAAATACTGTTGCTGGATAGTTGACCTAGGCTGAAAAATTTTAAATATCCAATTCACTCCCTCTCTTGGGTTTACCCTAAAGTCAACACCCTCTAGTGCTGCCCTTGGCAATCAGTTTACTAAGAAACAAGCTATACTAACTGCCTCTACCCAAAATTTATTTGCTAGCCCTGCATTATGCTTGAGACACCAAGCTCTTTTAGCTAGAGTTCGATGCATCCTTTCAACCACACCATGCATTTTCATGAGGTATCCGATGAATAGTGAAATGTCTCTTAATGCCTTGCTGCTCATAAAACTCCATGACCCTAGAATCAGTGTACTCGATTCCATTGTCTGACCTAAGGCATTTGATTATTCTCCAAATCTGGTTTTATACTTCAGCTTTCCAAAACTTAAACCTAGCAAACATATCGGACTTGTGGCGCATAAAGTATACCCAGACCTTCTGTGAGTAGTCGTCAACAAAACTCACAAAATAAACTTCTCATTCTCGTAATGCTACTCTAACAGGCCCCCAAACATCAGAATATATGTAATCAAGAATACCTTTCGTCTTGGGAATAGTTTATTTGAATTGCGCCCTGATTTGCTTCTTAAAAATAAAAAACTTGTAAACATTTAGCTTACATGTTTTCATACCTTTCAAGAGTTTCCTCTTGTGAAGTTTTTTCATGTCATGTTCACACATATGCCCTAGCCGCATATACCACAAAACGGTTTCATCATATTCATAATCTACAGCTGCAACTCCACCTACAACTGTAGTGCCCAACATTGAATAAATATTTCCATTTACCTTTTTCCCTTCATCACCATTAGATTGCCTTTGCACACCTTTATAACTCCACTTTCTGACTTGTAAGTGAGTTCATTACAATCCAAAGTGCCTAATGAAATTAAACTCTTCCTTAGGTCCGTAATGTGTCTTATATCACATAGAGTTCTTACAACACCACCAAACATTTTGATTTATACATTTCCTATTCCAATGATCTTACAAGACCCATCATTGCCCATAAGAATTGAACCTAAATTTACCACCCTGTAGGTGCTAAACCACCCCTTATTTGGAGTCATATGGTAAGAACACGCTAAATCAAGGATCCAAGAGTCCGTGAGGCGATCTGACCCCGATGGGTGTTCAAGGCACATGACTGGTGATAAGACGAAGTTTACCATACCAAGACAAAAGGATGGGGGATACATCACCTTCGGCGAAATGCCAAAGGTAAAATAATTGGCATTGGAAAAATAGGAAAAGAACCTTCTCTCACTATTGATAATGTGCTATTCGTAGAAGGAGTAAAACACAACTTTTTAAGCACTAGCCAATTAAGTGACAAAGGGTTTGAAATAACCTTTAAGAAAGAAAAATGCATTATCCGAAATTCGAAGAACAATGAAACCTTGTTTATAGCTCATAGGGTAAGTAACGTTTATTGTATAAATCTTGAGAACTTAGTAAATCAGAACGTAACTTGTTTGGCAACAATGAATGAAATAAGTTGGCTATGACATAGGAAACTAGGACATGTTAACATGGACCTATTGTCCAAATTATCAAAGAAAAATCTTGTAAAAGGATTACCAAATACCAAATTCATAAAAGAAAAGATGTGTGATGCATACCGAAGGGAAAGCAAGTCAAAACAAGCTTCAAAAATAAAAAATATATATCTATGAAAAGATCCCTAGAACTATTACACCTAGATTTATTTGATCCAACTAGAACCTTAAGCCTAGGAGGTAAACAATCTGCTTTTGTAATAGTAGATGACTATTGAAGATTTACTTGGGTATTATTCTTAGCAAACAAAGATGAAGTCTGCGACATGCTAATCACCTTATGCAAGAAATTACAAATTGAAAAGGGATATAATGTAACAAGTTTTAGAAGTGATCAAAGTAGGGAGTTTAAAAACAAAGAGGTTGACAAATTCTGTAATGAACATGGAATAAATCATAATTTTTCAGCACCTAGGAGTCCACAACAAAATGGATTTGTAGAAAGAAAAAATAGAACCCTACAAGATATGGCAAGAACAATGATAAACGAAAATAACCTACCTAAATACTTTTGGGTAGAGGCTATGAATAAAACTTGTTATATTGTAAATAGGGTATCTATAAGATCAAGTATAGACAAAACACCGTATGAACTATGGAAAGGTAGAAAACCTAATATCTCCTACTTTCATGTATTCGGATGCTAATATTTTATCCTCAACACTAAAGATGATTTAGGAAAGTTTGATGTAAAATCTAATGAAGGTATCTTCTTAGGCTACTCTACAAATAGCAAAGCTAATAGGGTTTATAATAGAAGAACTCTTACCATTATTGAATCAATACACATAACATTTGATGAATCAAATAATTATAAAGTTAAGATTGATGAAAAAGAAGATATTCCACAAAAATAAGAAGATCTTGAAATAAAAGAAGAAAATAATAATGAAGATTCAAATGAAAACATCATAGAAAATCTAGAACTACCTAAAGAATGGAGATATGCTAAAAGTCAACCAAAAAACCAAATTCTTGGTGAACCATCAAAAGGGATAACCACTAGAGCCTCATTAAAAAATATTTGTAACCATTATGCCTTTCTGTCTTAAGATGAACCCAAGAATATAGAAGAAGCCTTAAAAGATGATTCTTGGATTATAGCAATGCAGGAGGAACTAAATCAAATTGAAAGAAGTCAAGTATGGAAACTTATACCAAAACCCAAAGATAAATCAATCATTGGAACCAAATGGGTGTTTAGAAATAAAAAGGATGAAGATGGACTAGTTATTAGAAACAAAGCTAGGTTGGTAGAACATGGTTATAATCAAGAAGAAGGTATCGATTATGAAGAAACCTTTGCTCCCGTAGCAAGAATGGAAGCCATAAGGATGCTACTTGCATATGCAGCACATAAAGATTTTAAATTATACCAAATGGATGTAAAAAGTGCACTCCTAAACGGCTATATAAATGAAGAAGTTTAGGTTAAACAACCTAAAGGATTTGAAGATTCTAAAAACCTAAATCATGTATTCAAATTAACAAAAGCCTTATATGGATTAAAACAAGCTCCTAAAGCTTGGTATGAAAGACTAAGTAAGTTCCTACTTCAAAACAAATTTTCAAGAGAAAAGATAGATAGCACTTTATTTATAAAAACCAAAAATAAAGACATTCTTATAGTACAAATTTATGTTGATGATATTATTTTTGGAGCAACTCATGAATATTTGTGTAATGAATTTGCTAAGTCTATACAAAAAGAATTTGAGATGAGCATGATAGGAGAGTTAAATTACTTCTTAGAGTTACAAAATAAACAAGCTAAATATGGAACATTCACAAATCAAACTAAATATATTGAAGACATGTTGAAAAAGTTTGATATGGAAGAAAGCAAACCTATAGGAACTCCCATGAACATATCAACGAGTCTTGATAAGGATGAAAAAGGAAAACTAGTAGATACCAAGCATTATCGAGGGATGATAGGAAGCTTACTATATCTAACAGCAAGTAGACCAGATATCATGTTTAGTGTATATATGTGTGGTAGGTTCCAATCAGCTCTTGAGGAGTCAAATCAAATAGCAGTTAAACGAATCCTTAGATATCTACTAGGCACACTCGAACTAGGCTTATGGTATCCAAAGGAAACTGAGTTTAAAATGATAAGCTATTCATATGCAGATTTTACTGGATGCAAAATATATAGAAAGAGCACTAGTGGAACTTGTCATTTTCTAGGACACTCATTAGTTTCCTGGTCTTCAAAGAAACAAAATTCTATGGCACTATCCATGGCTGAAGCAGAATACATAGAAGCTGGGAGATGTTGTGCCCAAACGTTATATATGAAACAACAATTAAGAGATTTCAAAATTCAATATCAAACTATTCCAATAAAGTGTGACAACACAAGTTCCATAAATATTTCAAAAAATCTAGTATCTAACTCAAGAACAAAACATATTGACATAAGACATCACTTCTTGAGAGATCACATGCAAAACGAGGACATAACACTAGAATTTGTCGATACAAACGATCAATTAGCAGACATATTCACAAAACCACTCTCTGAGGAGCGATTCATATTCATTAGACAAGAATTTGGAATGATACATGTATGAGAAGCTATTTAAAAAGAAAATCTTTCTGGCAGGCGACTGCCATGCTACTGACTTGACATTTTTCTTGGTTGACAAGCACCTGCCTCCTCGTAGTAGGTGACTGCCTCATGACGGGTAAGGGTTTAAAACCCTGCTGTGTGTCCTTTTAATGACTCTCAGGAACTTGCCCCTTTTCCTCTCACCCCACAATCTCTCATTCTTACTCTTCTTCAAACCGATTTCTCTTCCAAATCAGTCTGAAAGCCTAATTCAAACCCAACCTCTGCATCATCTCACATAATTTCTAGGGTTTACCAGTTTCAACCTTCAAAACAAACATGCCTCGAATCAAATCGGTTGCTAACAAGGGTGCTTCTTCCTCCACACGAATCTACAATGATGAAGTAGAGAAGTGTTTAGTAACTCCTTACACCAAAACTCTCTATAGAAATCAAATTGCTTCAGCAGAATTGATTTTAGGTAAAGTACTTGATGTTACATTCTTCTATTCTGATTTTCCTGAAATCATAGAGCTTTTTAAGGAAATTGGATGGGAACGATTTATCACATATCAAGAAAAAGGGTACTATCCAAACGTGGTACGGATTTTCTATGCTAACATGGAGAAACTTGATAATGGGATAAAAACAAATCTCCTAAGGAAGAGTATTCATCTTACTCCCATATCTTTGAGAAAAATTCTTCAAGTTCAGCTGAGAGATTTCGAAGTACAAATTGTTGAAAAACAATGGATAATGGCCCAAGGATTCACTCCATAGCAACTTTTACCTCTTGTCATAACTGATACACCCATCTCCTTTGGGCATCCACCCATTTACAACCAGCTCAATCCCCAAGCTATAATCCTGCATAAACTTATTACGTATAGGATATAAGAACATGGTATTTGCCAATTTTAACGTCCTCACACTATCGTTCAACTTCATTAGAAAAACCCATTACGATATATTTTCTGACACAATTCTTAAGCGTATGAGATATAAGAAAACTACTCAAGGATGGTTTCACAAGGGACATCGTCACACCACATCTGAACCACCTTCTACCAGCCACTTCAGTACAGCTAGATCCAGAAACTCTCTCTTGGTTCCTTCCATTTTACAATCACTATATGAACTTCGGTGATGGGATACAAACGGGTCTTGGTACTCTTCAGGAGAAGGTTTCCACTGTGGAAACTCATTGTTCAAACCTTGTTCTGCGTGTTGATAAGATTGAGAAACACTTGGCTAGTTCTTCCAAAGGCACAACTCCGATGGATATTAGCTCTGTTCCATCTAGTGATGGTGAATCTGCTGAAAATTCTGATGAACAAGAAGACAAAGGAGATGAAAGTAGGTCTAAGGAAGCCTCAAATTGATATGCTTACTCCTTGTGATGTTTTAATATCTATGCTTATGTATTCATATTTCTATGTATTTCACTGGACAACATTTCTTTTGTGTTTGTAAGAACTTAAAATACTTTGTATTTCAGCTATTCACTATGCTTTTTGTTGTATCACCCTATTTTCCTTTTTGATTGATGTCCAAAGGGGGAGAGTGCTTGAGAGATAGGAGCAAAAAGAAATATGAATGTATTTGATATGCTTGTATGAATGGATTTGATATGCTTATATGTATTTGATATGCTTGTATCAGTGCATTTGGTATGCTTGATTATTAATGATATTTATAACCTAATCATATGGTACTTATATGATACTTGTATGAAAACCCCATGCTTATTGAAAAGGGGAGCCATGAGCCGTAATTTATTATTAAAAGGGGAGTTTGTTAAGAGGTATTTTCCTACTTTTTGCTCTATATTTGTCTTCATAAAAAAGGGGGAGATTGTTTGCCTAACAAGGCTTACAATTCTTAATTTGATGATAACAAATCACGATAAGTTTGATATGGTTTGTTTCAAGTGAAATTCTTTCAGGAAGAAGGCAAAGCTTAAAGAAACTCCAAGCTCAAATGGATGATAAAGCTCATGATGAATGTCCTATACAAAAGATTCAAGAAAGAAAGATGATCAAAAGGTCAAAGATGATATATGATCAAGGAACAACAAGGACTTACATGAAGATCAAAAGAATAGAGTTTTAAGGATGTTTATATGTAAGTACTTCATGTAAACTTCAATATAAACTGAATTGAATCTCTTATAAATCAAAAGAAACTAAGAAATATATTTTTGGAAAAACCCTAAAATATGTTTTAAAACAAAGTCAATAAGGTCTTAAAAGAAGAAAGGTTTCTCAAAAGAATATATAGTGAAGACTGAGAGCCAGGCAACTGCCTACATATGGCAGGCGGCTACCCAATTTTTTAAAAGGAATTTCTTAGGAGGCAGTAGGGTGCCAGGTGAATGCCTGGGTTATGGCAAGCAACTTCCAGCCTTCTAGGTTGTTTAGTTTCCTCTATGGCAGGTGACTGCCAGGTCATGGCAGGCGACTGCCACTCGACAAAGGTTTTAAAATTCTCAGCGGGAAGATTTTTTAAATGGATTTCTTGGGCACTACTCTTTTAAAAAACTTGAGTATTACTCCAAGTAAACTTGGGGGGCAAGGAGTTACTTTTTAAACATCTATAAATAGCCCCAAACTTCAAAGATTTCAACACCAAGAAATTTTCCAGTAATCAAAGCTCTCTAAAAGCTCACAATCTCTCTTATATTCATCCTACTTCAATTACTGAATTGCTGTTGATACAAATTCCAAAGTAGAGCCTTCAAAATCTAAATCTTTCAATACTTGGAAGATATATTTGGTTATCTAAATTCAATTTAACTTCAATCTTTTTATATTGATTTACTTTGAAGTGTATTTGTGCTGAATCTTGTACTAATCAACTCTGTTGTGAGAGTGTCTCTTGTACACAAATCTTTATTGATCTTTTTTCTTCAAGGTTGTAGAATCTTTGGACCAAATGAGGGAATATCGTTTGGAAAGGCGGGCTCTAGCCTAAAGAAAGGAGTGGTTATAATCGGTATTATTCCACCCGTCAACAGAACTGAACTAGTGAATCCTTTGGTGGTTTGCCAAAGGCAAGGACGTAGGCTTGGCATAACCCGAACCTCGTAAAATCTTGTGTCACTCTCTTTCTTCCTTACTCTTTATTTTTCAGCAAAATTTACAACCTACGTGGATGCTTTAAAATTTATAAATTATGAGTGTATGGTTGTTAAATAGACTGGAAGATAATTCGTTTTGGCTTAATCAGCATTGATTGCGGAAACCGAAATGGACTACGTTGGTTGATCATCCTAAACTTATTAAACTAAAAGTTTATTTAAAAACTGAACACTAAGAAGAAGTGTGATTGTGAAATAACACAGGGCTTATATAAATTCAGCATGCTTTACACTTTGTTACAGGGCTATTGATACGAAGATCAAGATATTGATTACTTTTTTTTTTTTTTTATCGTGGTTGACTTGATTCGATTTTGTGATTGTGTTAGAGGTATGCTTGTTGTTATAACACAAAAAAATTAAAAAGGAAATAATTTAAAAAAAAAAAAAACCCAATTCACCCCCCTCTTGGGAAACTACCCTAATTTCAGCTGAACCTCAATAACACATCTGGTGTCATCTTTACTTTATCTGCTCTGCTGTATTGTGCTTGCTTGTTTAATTTATTTTGTGTAAATTAATTTCAGTTGCATCTATCAGCTTATTTTATATATGCTCTAGATGAACTCTAGGTTTGTGAAATACTGTTGTTGGATAGTTGACCTAGACTGAAAAATTTTAAATATCTAATTCACGCCCTCTCTTGGGTTTACCCGAAAGTCAACACCCTCTAGTGATGCCCTTGGCAATCAATTTACTAAGAAACAAGCTATACTAACTACCTCTACCCAGAATTTTAGTTCAGAATATTAGTGACGCATTTGTAAATTCATCGCTATTGACCCATTATTAGTGACGGATATGAGAACCGTCACTAATACTTTCATTTAAAAAAAAAAAATATTTTTGTAGAGTATTAGTGATGAATTTTAATATTCTTCACTGTTGACCCCTTATTAGTGACAGAATTGGGAACCATCACTAATACTTCCCTTATTTAAAAAAATAAATAAATTTTTTTTGTTTAACACTATTAGTGATGAATTTTAATATTCGTCACTATTGACCCCTTCCCCCCAATTTATTATTTCCTTGGTTTTTCCCCCAAAATTTCCCTCCATTCTCGCAGCCCCTCCAGATCCTCCTTTCTTTTGATCCTCCTCTCTCCATCGCCCTTTGCCGTTGCCTCGCCCATCACTGTTGGCTCATCTTCACAGCCCAGCCCTTGCCAAGTTTGCCTCTTCTTCTTCTTCTTCTTCTTCTTCTTCTTCTTCTTCTTATTTTGGGTGTTCATAGTTGAGATCTTCTCTAGCCCTAAAAGGCCTACTGATCCTTCTCCCCGGATCTCTAATATTTTTCACAAAAGCGAACTCATGGTCTCTCTCTCTCTCTCTCTCTCTCCCTCTTCATCCATGTGTGTGTTTATTTATTTATTTATTGTTTCGTTCTTGAATTGGTTAATTTGGTGATTGAGGTGTTTGTTTAACTATCAACTAACCACTTAAGTCCTTCTAGTGTGGTAGGCAAGGTTTAGGAAATTTGAAAAACCTCAAGCCACTGTGCTAATTGCAGTTGTATATTGTGTTATGTAGGCATGTGCGTTCATATAGGGAATATTTTAAGTATACACAAACATACATACATCCATTAGTGCACGAACTTCATAAAATAGGATTTGTTTTATTGGAACATTAAGTGTCAACTTATGTTTTGGTTTCTATATTTTTCATT
The DNA here is from genome assembly GCF_029873635.1 of Malania oleifera. Lineage (NCBI taxonomy): Eukaryota > Viridiplantae > Streptophyta > Magnoliopsida > Santalales > Ximeniaceae > Malania > Malania oleifera. Next base: position 62,359,395 of record NC_080425.1, read on the forward strand.
TTGTGTTACAGTTAATTCCTTAAAATTTTCAAAACGATCAAAATCATTCTCTCTGTTGTTTGCACCAAAACTCAATTCTGATCACAATATATTAGCATATTATTGATGAAATCAAGATCTTCTTCATATCATGACAAGCCACCAGCATGGGCTACTTAATGGAGGGTTTATTTTTCTATCAATAATGTGCTTCTCAAGGGCCATTTTTGTTAATTGTAGTTTTTGATTTGTGCATTTCTAGTGACTCACTCCTAAAATGAGCAACTCGGTAGCTATCCCAAGTATAGGAGTTCTGTCATGTAATATTCAGCCCAAAGGCCAGATCGTTTCCCCAAGGAATGCAATTTAGTTCCAAAATTCGCGTAATTCTAGTCAGAAAATAAGAAACAAAATGGGGACTAAAAACAGTTCAGATTCAAGTTTTTCAAGATGTTTGAGATTTCTTTTGATAAATTAAATCAACATAAAATTGAAATTATAAATCCTAACACACACTAAATTTAACAATGAGAAATGGAAACCTACGTCTAACAATTGAATAAGAATTGAAGCACGTGTTGAACTTCAAAAAGAGATTAAACATGATAACTTTAATACATAAATTAAGCACACAATTAAAATAAACTCATTCAAATACAAATTCAATAAACACCAAATTTTGAACGCAGTCAAGAACTCAAACCCAAAATTAGAATTTTAACCACTAAACAATAATTAAGCACGGGAAAAAAATCTGACTTCAATTAAACTAAACTTAAATTAAATCGAACTCAACAAAAATTCAATTTTTAACATGACAACTAATTCAAATCCTAAGAAGATATAAATTTTTTTATTTTTTATATTTAGGAGATCAACACGAACTTAAACATAATCACTCAACCAAACACTAAATAAATACGAAGAAAAGGAAAAGAAATTAACTTTATTAAAAAAACACAAACAAGATAAAGAAAGGTTGAAATTTTAATTAAAATTCTACTAAAAAAATATGACAAGTATTTAGTTGTCTAAAAATTAAGAACAAAACAAAACTAAAGGAAAGAGGAAGAAATAAAAAAAAAAAGATTGATAGAGAGAAAGAGAGAGAGAGTGTGTGTGTGTCTGGCTGTTGGAGGAAGTTGTTGGCTGTGTGGTTCTTCTGCACATAGCAGCACGCATGAGGGGAAGCAGTAGGAGGGAGAGTTGAAGCAGCAACAGGGAAAAGCACTTGGATTCGTGGTTGCAGTAGCCTCACGCAGTAGCATGAAGACTTCCTGGCTGCAAGTAGCTACAGCAGTGGGTGGATGGCAGCAAAATAGGAGAGCTAGCAGAGCAGTGGGGAAGGGCTTAGGTTGGTAGGGCTAGTAGCAGAATGAGCAAAGGAGGCTCAGCTGGGAGGTTTCACACCAGCTGTTATAAAGGACTGGGCAAGGGAAATGAGAGAGGGAAAGAAGAAGAAAGGAAGAGGCAAGGGAGACCGAGAGGGAGAGGAAAGAGAGGAGAGGAAGAAGAGAGTTAGAGAGACATAGGAGAGAAAGGAAGAAAGTTGGAGAGGGTAAGGAGAAGAGAGAAGGGTGTTGTGTGGCCGAGAGAAAGGGAAAAAAAAAAGGAGGGAGTTGGGGCGGCTTCTGGAGCTCAACAGAAAAGGAAAATATAAAGGGAGAGGGGAAGGGCTGCCCTATGCCCAGCGTATGCCTTCAAAGACCCAGCTGCATAGCCGGGTCAAATCAATAATTTTTTTTTTCTATTTCTTGTTTCTTCTTTTTTGTTTCCCAGAGATCACGCCCACTTTTGACCATCCTGGAGCTCGTATCGCTCAAAACTTAAAACACAAAAGTTGAAGATAATCTTCTCACCTTTTTCCAAAATATTGAATTGTATCGATTAGAACTCGGACAAAAAAATTATGCACAAATTACGAGAGTAATTAGGTATTTAATTAAAAATATAAGCCTCAATGCATGAATTAAACCACTTAATTACTCAATTTAAGCGCGTAATCATCTAGCAAGAGGAGTAATTTCTGATTGGCTCTTTTTATTGGAGGAATGACCTGGAAATTATTCTCATGAGAGAAGATATTAAAAGGAGACTGGAATATGGAATAAAATGGATTAAGGAGGGTAATGTAGGACAGAGATCACATGTTTTTAGTTTCCTCTCAGAGGTTGCAAAATAGAAATTGAATGTCACCAGTCTCTAGTGTAAAAAGAAAAATAAAAAGTTTATTTTTACTCGTTGCATGTTGTCAAATTAAGAATGCTACTACAATTTTTAAAGGAAGAGGCAAAAATAACATGGGGAAAAGAAATTACTAGGTTATGCGCCTACCATGTCTTGTTTTAGAGTATGAATCAAATCCTATCTGCAAGAGACTTTGATGTGGTAGCAACAATGTATAGGAGTAGCCCAAAAGGTGATTAAAACTTCACTAAAGTCTCTACAAATTATAATGACCCTAATTAGGATAGACGGTTTATGCTTGGAATTTTTTATGCGCTTTCTCTTTTGTTTATGTACTGTGCTCATGCACCCTTTGCTTTTATATTATTTCTTTTTCTGTTATTTGTTTTTTATTGTATTCTGTTTTACCTTACTTTTGAATGGTTGTAGGCATGCTTCGATGTGTCTATCTACATTGTATTGCCTTTGAAATTAATGAAAATACATGGAGCTTTTGGTTTCTACCTATATTTTGTGTTTCACTTTATCATTACGTTTTTCTAGCTACTTTTGGAATTTATTTGGACGTTACTTATATAGATAAGGTAGGCAGATAAGTGTTCAGTTTTTTTTTATCCTTCTTGTGCATTCATTTGAGATTGTGCATGGTTAGAAAATCTTTGGAACAACAATGTATAAAATATAATGAATGACGAAGAACTAAATGTCATATGAAGTAAACTACCAAATTAATTACTGTCATTTCTTGTGTTCATCGAAGCTTAGACCCGTTCAAGAATGGTTACTATACATTCATGCCTCATCGTACATGTAAGACAAAACAATTATTGAAATTCAATTGATTTTTAGTCACACTATGTTGACTAAGAATCAATTGAACATATTAATTATTTGCTTCACTTACGATTAGCAATGTTTGTATTTCAACCATTCTTGGATTTTTCATCATGGACAGTTCAGGAAGTTGTATTTATATTGTTGTCATCGTTTACACTTTGTCAATTGTCATTATATATATCGAGCATGTCTCTACTTGTGTTCTCTGGGTGCATAGTGAGGTGTCATGACAATTTGTTAGTGATGAAAAACTAGCAACATGTTCACTTCCCCCATCCCGTGTACTTGAAGAGCCATGGGGAGATTCTGCCGAAATTTATAATGACTACAACGAAGGAATTCAAGCGATTGATCGCAATGTAAATGCAACATTCCTAAATAGGATAAGATCCGTACCCTTTAGACGGTAGGTGGTCGATTATAGGATTCACGATGCATGCATCATAAACATTATAAGAATGTAATCAACATCATTTACTTGATCATGTTATAGGGTACTTAACGAACATGGATAAGAGTTGGATGAACACTAGGGCTAGGTTTTTGACAGAATACGTGAAAGGGGCACATAATTTCATAGAGTTCGAATGTCATCGTGCAGATAACGCCAGTAGAATAAGGTATCCTTGCAAGAAATGCAAAAACATAACATTCAAACACATTGATTTGGTTCATACACATTTATTAGACTTTCGAATGGAGAAATGGTACACAATATGGGTGTTCCACGATGAAGATTACGCAGTTCAAAGCAAGGATGATGACGATGAAGATGAGGGGGCAAATATAGTAGGTGGTGACACACGTTCGGAATGGTTAATCGAAATGTTAGGTGACTTGCAAAGGGGGATTTGTAGTGGATACGAACGATGTCTATTTGTCGCATACTGGTGATGAATCTACTTCAGTAGGTACCATACCTTGTGATCCTAGTACGTTGAATTGACTCGATAAACCATTTTCTAATCTTGAGAGAGATGCACGGGTGCCCCTATATCCAAACTGTAAAATGTTCTCAAAATTGGAGTTTCTGATAAAGTTGCTTCATGCAAGGAAAATGCATGGGTTATCTCAGAGCACATTCAATATGTATTTAAACATCATTAAGGCTGCATTGCCTGATGGTGAAACACTTTTGAAGTCCTTTTATGAGGTGAAGACATACATGCATGAATTGGGCATCGGTTACACTCTAATACATGTGTGTAGGTATGATTGTGCACTCTTTTATGGTGAACATGAAAATGCAAATGAGTGCTCAGAATGTGGTGAGCTGAGGTATACAACTAATCAAAAGAAGGGTAAAAAGATCCCCCAAAAGGTTTTGCGATATTGTCCATTAATCCCGCGATTGCAACGATTGTACATGTGCAGAAAGACTACTATCGATATGAGATGGCATCAAGAGAAACGTCTTCATGATGAAAACACCCTTAGCCATCCAACGAACTCCAAAGCTTGAGCCGATTTTGATAAAATGCATATGTGGTTTGCTAGTGATCCTCGCAACATTAGACTTGGCCTTGCTTCATATGGGTTCAATCCTTTCAGTAACATGAACACCCCGTATAACATGTGGCCAATTATGATGATGTCATACAATATGTTGTCGTGGCGATGTATGAAAGAACCCTTTATTTATATGTCTCTACTTATTCCTGGACCGAGGGCACATAGAAATGATATTGATGTCTACCTAGGTCCATTAATTGACGAGTTGATATAACTATGGGAAAAAGGAGTGGAGACATTTGATGTGGAAATCGGGACAACCTTTCGGATACATGTTGCAGTGTTGTAGACAATTAATGATTTCCTCACCTATGCCAGCTTGTCGGGTTGGAGCACAAACGGTTATTTAGCATGCCCAGTCTGTAATAAGGATGCTGGGTCCTTATCCTTTAAGCATGGACACAAGTTGTGCTTTATGTGTGAAATCCTTGGAGGACTTGTGGCATCAAAAGCTTTAATGGAAAACTTGAACAAAGGTCGCAGCCAAAAAAACTAAGTGGGGAAGAGATAATAAACCAGCTCAGGTTGATCAGAGATGTGAAATTTGGGAAACCACCAGCCAGTAGAAAAAGAAAACATGTTGAGTGGGAGTTGAATTGGACAAAGAGAAGCATCTTCTTTGATTTGCCATACTAAAAAGATCTTCCACTATGCCACAACTTGGATATCATGTACATTGAAAGGAACATTTATGAGAATGTCATTTGTACATTGTTGGATATAAATGGGAAGACAAAGGACATCGTAAATGCTCACTGGGATATGAAATATATGGGAATACGGTTTGAGTTGCACCTATTTCATGATGGGGACAAACTTCTCATGTCATCAGCTTGTTACACATTTTTGAAGGATGAGAAGAATAAATTCTTCAAATGGTTGAAATCAATGAAATTCCCAGATGGATATGCATCGAACATAACTCAATGCATAAACATGAAGGAAGGGAAGATGTTAGGAATGAAAAGTCATGACTATCGCATCCTTCTACAATGGGTTCTACCTGTTTTCCTTCGTGCACACTTGACCGAAGATGTTCGCTCGGTGCTGATTGAGCTGAGGATTTTTTTTGACAGTTGTGCTCCAAAAAATTGAGCATAAAAGTACTTGAACAGTTAAAGGATGACATCGTGATCATACTATGTAGGCTGGAGAAAATATTTCCGCTAGCATTCTTCGATGTGATGGTCCATCTAACTGTCCATTTACTAAGGGAGGCTATAATTGGAAGACCGATCCAATATTGTTGGATGTATGCTATTGAGAGGTAAATTTTAAAGTCCTTCTATAATGGTCACATGATTTCCTCATTTTTTTTTTTCCCTTTTTGAGTTTATAGGTCAATAATGCTACATAAAATGCATAGGTTCTTGTCCACTTTGAAGGGGTATATGTCAATAAGGCACGACCGGAAGGTTCGATCATTGAGGCATACATTGATAGTGAATGTCTTACATTTTGCTCAATGTATCTACATGACATTGACACAAGGTTCACTCGCGAGAAGCAAAATGCTGACATTTATGCTATTAATACCGAAGATGAAGAACTGAGGAGCTCTCTACTTTGAGAAAATGTTAAGCCGTTTGGTCCACGGGTTTACGATTTCATGGATATGCTCGACCTATAAAAGGCCCATTTTTACATCCTTAATAATTGTGATGAAATTGTTCCATATATCGAGTACATGGTTCGTAACTCGTTACTTTGCAATGTATTTACATGTGCATATTGATATACTTACTTGACATTAACATGTACTATTGTTGCATATAGTGAGCATAAAGTTGAACTTCTAGCCCAAAAGGAAAGGAATGTCAATGACAGACATACGAAGGAATTTGTCAGTTGGTTTGGGAGTCGTGTAAGTAACAAATACTTCCTAAGTACGAAGCAATGTCCATTGTCAATGGGTTATGATTTCATACAAAGTCCCTCAAACTGAATAGAAGAACCCAAAATTATGGGGTTGTGGTGCTAGGCACAGAAGGAGATGAAGAAATTGACTATTTTGGTGTCTTTGATAACATTATAAAGCTTAACTATGGAGCCAACAAACTTGTCCATCTGTTCAAGTGTACCTGGTGGGACATTGGCAATAAAAAGACTAGGATAAACATGGATGCCCACTTTACCAGTGTCAATTTTAGCAAGATGTGGCATCAAAATGACCCTTTTGTGCTAGCGACGCAAGCAGAACAAGAGTTTTACCTTAAAGACACAAAATTGAAGGGTGAATGGCATGTGGCCCAAAAGATTCCTCCCCAAAGTTTGAATGTTATTGCAAAAGTTGCAGATGGATAGAAGAGTGCCAGTGATGATGCATTCCAAGAAGATAAGCCATCTGTCAATACAGCAGTGCAATCTGCTTTCAATGTTGTTGAAGAAGGAGCCGATCCTATACCATTGAATAGGGTTGGTGGCACGACATAACACGTAGGGACTGTTCACATTACAATTGAACCTTCTGTAGACATTCACTTCATCGATGATGAGAAAACTGATGGGGAAGATTAAGTAGGGGTTGAGTATTGTAGTTGAGGGGAAGACACTTTAAAGAGTGATTATGATACCAATATTGAGGACGTATAAGGGGGTAAGCATGTTATGTTTGTCACTATGTATCTGACATGTGTAAATAACTAAAAATATATTTATTATGTATCCATTTAATATTCGTACTTCTTATATTTACTTGTCTAATATTTTGTAAACATGGCACTAGGAAGTCAACGTGGTCGATTTCTTTCCAGACACTTGACTATACATCGCATAAGGATGATCTGACATCCTCAAGATTGGCGAAGTCTACCTATCCTGATGCGGCAGTACCATTGTCTAAGCCATCGGCATCTTGGCTAGATGTGGATATCTTAGCCCGGGATGACACGTAGGGTGAGTTTCCCACCATGATCAACAATGTTGGTAAGTTTTTCTTTGATTCATTTTGATGTAAACTATTGATTTGTATTCACGTGTATGATTAAAATATAGTTCTTAATTTAACTCTTCCTTTAGCATCGACATCAACGATTAGGTCAAGCTATGGTGTTGTGAAGAACACGGCGCTGAAGAAGCACCTGCAGAGGATGAGGCAACGCATTAGGATCGACATTCCTCCAGGCTTCACCGCCCCATAAAATGATTGGTGTCCAGCGTGGATGCGAGAGCTCGACATTATATGTTGACAGTATGCTCCAGTCACCACCTTCACCTGGTCACAGGTGACTGAGGCGCAGCGCATGGTTCTTTACATGCACATCTTGGTAAGTGATCCCAAACTTTTTTTTTTTACTTTTATTATACTAGACAAAACAACCGTCTAACACTCTAAATGTATTACCTATGCAAGAGGAGTTCGATATGGACATTCTCCACGCAGACCATGTGAAGAGGGCGCTGGACGTCCAACTTTGCAATAAATTTAAGTCCTATCGTGTGAAAATGCGCGAACATTTTCGTGCGATGGGAGATGAAGCAGAAACCCACCTATACGATAAGATATCCTAAGAGGACTGGGAGGTGGTGTGTCACCATTTTCGTGACCCACAATATCAGGTGATGTGTTTGTATTATAATATCAACTTTAAGCTTTGTTGTGGCTAATAAGAAGTCTTGACATCTTTTTTGTAGACTATATGTCTAAAACATGTTGTGAACCACAACAAACTCCCTATGACGCATTGTGGTGGGTCGAGGTTATTCGTAAATCATCGACGAGTAACTGCTATATATAACACTATCTGACAATTATCTGAATTAGTATTAATGATGTTATATATGATAATGTAGCGTGATCCCGTGACTGGCGCTAAGGAGCCACTGCCAAATCTTTATCAGAGAACGCACCAATGGCGATCAGGGGAGTGGTGCGACGGTACGCAGAGCAAACATGTAAGTCAAATTAAATATGTAGTTTATAATTTGATTGAAAACATCAAAATTCTATTCTTATTTATTCTTTTTTATCATTTTCATGACTCAAAATAAGCGTGGATGGTCAAGCTGAGAGATGCACCAGTTGAAGAGGGGAGCAAGAAAATGACGAATTACTAGATAACCACTCAAGTGCCTGGGGAACGAGTGGGGGCTGGGTGAAAGGGATTGGAAGTGGATACATCGCTCCCATAGCATCGTATTTGATGGGTGCGGTGGCTCGTGCTGAGGTAGAATGAGCGCATCAAGAGGCCGACGCTCGGGCGGACGAGATGGATTAGCGGGTGCAAACAGTGGAGCTAGAGAACCAGGAGTTGAGACACATGGTGTCTAATGTCACATTGGAGAACCAGAGCTTGAAAGAAAAGGTCTCCAACTTTGAAGCCACGCTCGCAGCTATGATGAACAGGCAAGTGGAGTTCGAAGAAATGATGTGCCAATCTTAATCAAATGATGCAGGTGGCTCCTCTCATAAGAAGGTATGTCATTGTTCTATTCTTGTGCATTGAAAATTCAGTATCTATACCTCATAGAGTAAGAATTTTTAGATAATTCTAGAAAATATGGATATTTGAATCGATAAGTAAATCCGTCCAGAAGCATGTTTGAACTGATAGGTAAAAAGAGTTTATTTCATGATATATAGCATATTCTTGCGGCTTATTAATTTCAAAGATTAACTTAATTTTGTATGCATGTTGCTACATATTCTCCTGCACATTAATTAGGCATCTCACTATACATAAATATATTCATCATCATATAAAGAATTGGAATCACACTACACATAATTTATTTGTATAGTGAATGTGTGCATATATATTTGTAGAAGCGGCCTTGAACTTTTAACTATTTTACGACAAGGAGCTTCAAATTTATACATGAAATACATGGGAATGCTAGTATGCGTGTCCTTACAAATTAATATTAGAAATTTTTTAAAAAAAAAAACACCATTTCAAATATGTTGTGTATGCTTAAAAAAATGAATAAATTTTGTTGGTTTTCAAAATAGAGATGAAAATTATTTTGTGTTTTTTAAGTAAATGAAGAAATGAATCATAGGTAAAAGTTATATCCTTTGTTAGATGGTAATATTTATATCCTTTGTTAGATTCTTAGTACTTAATCGGATGTAATAAATGAGTCCGTTGTAAACTCACTATTAGACACATCATTAGATGCATTAGATGTGCAAGTCTTACGAGCAATAATAAATGTGACATTAGATGCAAACTTTCAATATATGTGTATTATGTTTAACATATAGAGTTTGTGAGTCTAATGGTATGTCCCTCAATAAGAGGTTAAACTGGATTGAGTTGATACTGGTAGTATAAATGCTACCTGCATGGCTAATGCAGATTTGTGTATTTCATGATAGTAGTGAATCTAGGATTCTCGCAAGCCCTTATATATATATATGAACTCCTTTTTAGGTCAAATTTTTTTGGGAAATGTTCTACTTACAGTTGGCATGCTATCGAAATTTTGTTAAAATTTTTTCAAAAATAAAATTAGAAATGATTTTGTTAAAACTTTTTTTGAAATGATGAATGAAAATCCTCTATAGAATGTTGCATGCTTGAAACGAAATACTTGCTTGTTTGATTTTATTCATATATATGCTGAATTGTGTCGAGTTGTGAATATACTAGATTGAGTTGACACTGGTAGTATAAATGTCATCTGCATGGCTAATGCAGACTTGTGTATTACATACTGGTAGTGAATTTAGGATTTTCACATGCCCATCTAGTCACAACTATTGCTCCAATCATTGAATATCTTGTGAATATACTCAATTGAGTTGATACTGGTAGTATAAATGTCATTTGCATGGCTGATGCAGATTTTTGTATTGCATGCCAATAGTGAATCTAGGATTCTCCCTTGCCCTTCTATATATATGAACTCCTTTTCAAGTCAAATTTTTTGGGAAATGTTCTACTTATAGTTGGTATGCTACTGAAATTTTGTTAAAACTTTCTCAAAAATGAAATCAGAAATGATTTTTCTAAAACTGTTTTTGAAAGAATGAGTGAAAATCCTTTATAGAATGTTGCATGTTTGAAAGGAAATACTTGCTTGTTTGATTCTATTCATATATATGTTGAATTGTGTCGGGTTGTGAATATACTAGATTGAGTTGACACTAGTAGTATAAATGTCATATGCATGGCCGATGCAGAATTATGGATTGCATGTTGGTAGTGAATTTAGGATTCTCACATGCCTTTCTAGTCACAACTATGGCTCCAATCATTGAATATCTTGTGAATATACTAGATTGAGTTTATACTGGTAATATAAATGCCATTTCCATGGCTGATGCAAATTTGTGTATTGCATATTGGCAGTGAATCTAGGATTCTTGCATGCCCTTCTATATATATATGAACTCCTTTTCAGGTCAAATTTTTTTAGGAAATGTTCTACTTACAATCGGCATGCTGCCGAAATTTTGTTAAAATTTTCTCAAAAATGAAATCAGAAATGATTTTGCTAAAATTGTTTTTGAAATGATGAGTGAAAATCCTTTATAGAATGTTGCATGCTTGTGTATGCGTGTTGTTAGATGTGACACTTGTGTGAAAATCCATCTTAATGAAGGTGAGTGTTGCTATGCACAAATATTGGCCACAAATACTTTTCCTAGTATTATTATTGCAAGTTAAGGACAATTGAAGTTGAGAGATTTATATATTCTTAGTTAACCTACAGTGGACCTAATTTTAATTAATTATTTGTGTGGAAATTGACATGGAACTCATGCTAAACAAGGATGAATGACACCAACAAGATGAGCATTCTATGGAGACTTGGAATTGTAGCAAAGCATGCTAGAATTCTATATATTCCATTTGTTCTAGATCTGCATATCCCAGATCATTTAGCTTTACAGTGCCTAGTATCTATTGCAATTCTTACTTAGTGATATATAAATATATATATATATATATATGTTGACCTTATAGGTCATGCCCGGTTTTGATGATGACAAATACTCAGTATATCTAATGGGTGTTTGACGTTATGTGCAGTAACTTAAATTGAAAGATCTTAATGCACATGGAAGAAAGTGAAGAATGAAGACCCAACTTTTATTTTGTAATATATTTCATTCATGTAAAGAGTTTGTAATAGTAATTAGGACTTTTCGTCTGTAATAATCATACACACCACCTACATGATACAATAGGTAAGCTCAAACTAAAATGGATAAGCTCAAAATGAAAATGACCTTAGAAAGACCATAGGGATTTCCCTTCGGTCGACCGACACCAAATTTTTTTGGTGTCTTGAAAAAAGCCTAGAAAAGACCATAGGATACTCACCATTGCATCTGAATGTGTTAGGCATTTTAATAGGGTGACTGTGAAATGAAACAGGACCTAAATGCACAAAATGTGCACCTTCGGTCGACCAACCTATATAGGTCATTTTGCTCCTAATCAACCGAACTCGGTTTGGGTCAATAGGTTGACCCCAGTCCAGTCGACCGAACACACTTAGTTCAAATGCACCCAGTTGACCAAACCTCTTAGGAGTCAACTTTTTGACCACCTGGTCGACTGAGCCCAAAATGTACTCCAATGCTCTGGTCAACCAAGGGTCCTCGAGAGATGTCCCAATGCTATGGCCGACCGAACTATCTAGCTCAAATCTTCCTGGCTGACCGAACCTCGCTAAATTGGAATAATCTCCTTGGACATACCCTTCCGGTCGACCGACACTGGAGTTCATTTTTGGCTCGGTCAACCGAACGATATGAACTTCGGTCGATCGAAATTCTTCTGGTCCACCAATGGTCTCGTGTTGCTCTGAATTTTTTATCGCGGTTAACTATTTTTACACGAGTTTAATTATGGTTAAAATGATTTAAAACAATATTAATAATACCCTACATGTCCTAACAACTACAATTCTTCCAACTTCTATAAATAGCCCATCATTTGCAAAGATTAAGGGTGGATTAGCAATCTTGATTAGGAGAAATTCTCTGAAAATCTCAAAATCCATAATACTCATTTTTGAGCCTCCAACACTTACTCTTATCAGATCTTACTTCTCAAATACTTTTGTAAGTGTGATTTAAGTGTTGTTGTTCCTTAAGGATTGCACTCCCAAGGTTGTGTTTGTGTGAAATTATTTTATTTGAGAGCACATCCTCAAGTGCTCTTACCATTTAAGTGTTGTTGTTACTGTGGCTTTATCAATAAGTCTTTCCTAAGAAGACTTCGTTGGAGCTTCGGAGTATTGCATCATCATTGCAATATCTTGAGAAGTTTATATTTGATTTTGGTTGCAAAAATTCTTTTCAAATCACTTTCAAATGTCTAGTTTGTTTCATCTTGATAAATCTTTGAAGAGATATTTGTGTGTGTGATAAAAATCTTTGTTGCAATATTCATTGATTTATATCATTCGTTGAATACAAAGATTAAACTCTTTTTGCAAAACAAACATATATATAACTTGAGCATCATACGATTGAGAAGATCTCCTAATTGAAGTATATATAGGATTGATTGGTATCTTTGTTTGAGCATTTAAATTGAGCATCTTTTTATACAAAGATCATATAGGTTTGCACTCTCACGCACTAATTACAAGGTTTGTAAATATATTTGAGAGTAGACATCTAAGACCACATTGAGCTTACATATTATATCATTTGGTGCTGTATGTGATTGAACGTATCTGGGTACATATCTACTTTTCTTGAAAGCATAATCACCACACCATTTCATTGATTGTGAAAATACTGCTGTATTTCCAGGAACAGGCCTGAAGATGGAGACTAGCCCAGTGAAATAGTCCCAGATTGGGTTAGACCCGATTAGGAAAGCTAGGAGAACCATCTTGTTAAGGTGTTGGTTGAGGTTAGCCCCGCTACTTGACCTGGTTGTAAAGGTTAAGGTCAGCCCCGTGCTAATTGACATAGTTGTATTAGGTGCCACTCCACCCATTAAGTGAGCCATTAGTGGAATCCTTGGGGTTGCGAGCTACAGGCAGGGATGTAGGCACAGTTGGCCGAACCTTAATAACATATTGTGTGTTTGTTTATATTTCCACACTTTCTATTTACCGCACGTGTATGTTATTGTGTGAATGATGCGCATGATTTAAATTTCTATATATTATATTTATTGGCGCATTTGGAATTGCATAGAAAGACCTTAGGTTGTAATATTCTCCTAACATCTAGGTTAATCTAGGAGAAATGTTTAAAAAATTCCAATTCACCCCCCTCCTCTTGGGAATACACGAAAGCTAACAATTGGTATTAGAGCCTCTTAGTATTGACTTAAACATTTTTGCTAAAAAATCGATATGGCTCAATTGGTGTATCCCTATTCGGCGAGGGACAGTCACCTTTCAGTCCTCCTATATTTTGTGGTGTCGATTACACCCTGTGGAAAAATTAGAATGTGTGTTTTTATAAAATCTATGAACTGGAGGGCCTAGCAGGTGATTGTCAAAGGAATTTGTATGCCTATGATTGAAAATGATATTACCTTGATACATGCGAATTCATATGCCATGGACTTATTACACTGTGCTTTAGATTCTGATATTCTACTTGAGTGTGTGGTATGTCATAGTGCACAGGGAATTTGGGATGAACTAGAAAAGAAATATGGAGAATCCCAGGAGAAGGAGTTCGTAACTCCTCCGAATGCTCCGAGCTCTAATGATCAAGATGGGGTAAATCATAAAATAGAAATCAACGAGGAGGTATATGATTCTCACTTTAGCTCGTTTGATGATTCTTGTGATAAATGTTGTGATGTGTCATATACTAAATCATCTGTTGCTAATATTGTAAATGGTTCATGCCATGTTTACTATGAAAAATCTTGTGATGAATCATCTTATTGCTCATGTGATGCTTTGGTTGAAAATTCATGCACTGATTCATATGATAATTCTTGTGTCAAATTGTGTGATGAATCATGTGCTAATTTGATAATTGAAAGCATGCCCTCGTATGAAAAGTTAGCAAAACCTTATTGAAAATGAATAAATTTCTAGCAAAGTTATCTAAGAAGAAATTCATTTTGAAAAAAAAAAAAAAAGGAAATAAAAGCATGGTAAAGCATTTAGGAAAAATAAAAGATTATTATGCCATCTTAGAGAAGAAAAAGATTGAGAAGATATTGAATATTAACTACTTGGAAGAAAATGAAAAGAAGAATCACTATAAACCCTTAGGTGCTAAAGGAAATAAATCTTTCAAAAAGGGTTCATATTTTAAATCCTACAGTCACAAAAATGCCTTGTTAAGCAAAAATAAGATTCGTAAGCATAAACTTTTAGGTATTTGCAAAACTTGCTTACATTATAAAAGAAAAGGGCACAACCGATTTACTTTCTCATGTAAAAGTGTTAGAGGGTTAGAAAAAGAAATAATGTGGGTAATCATGAAAGCAAACCCTATGGAGTCTAGGGAAGATCATATTCCATTAGAAATTGTATAAATATTTTAAATCTTCCCTTAGTTCCTAGGTTTAGGAGTTGTGATGCTTGTACACTTAGGGAGTGGTTTGGGGTTAAAATATATAAACCTAGTATCTACATACACTTCCAAATGGACATGGCATCTTTGCCAGGTAATTAATTTTAAATGCTTAGCTCATGCTTAAGTATAACACCTTAAGTTAAACCACTGTTGTCTATTGCACAAGATTGAGTTTTAGGGATCCCTCTTATATCATATATCATTATACCCTAAACTCATTTTTGAATATAAAAAGCCTAAATCAAAATCAAGTCATCACTCTAGGCTTAAAACACTATTGATCATAAATGACTACTATATATTGAGTGCTTCTCATAGCTATAACCAAATTAGAGGCATCCACTAGGGGATTGGTTCCTTTAAGTTTAGATTGTAAATCCTCTAATTTTTGCTTATCTCATCCATAGGAAATCCTTACCAAACCATGATCATATTCGGTGAGGTTTCACCCATTCCTTGGTTTGTATCCTTGTTCCAAACTGTGATAATATCTAAATGATACTTTCCAATCACCAAAGAGCATTGTTCACAACATTCACATATCCTATATGCTCTTTGCCCAAGCATGGACATGATTACCATCATAGAAATATTTTGAAAAATGTCTTGTCTATCCTAAATACTCTTCTGTACCCATTAGTGATTTAAATTTTCAAAGAGTGTTTATTTATCTTCCCTTCACAAACTCTCAAGTTAAAATCAAATCTATTAGAGCTTCATGTATTTAGAAATGAGTTGAATGGGTAAGTTGGTTACAGTAGGTCTTAATCCAGATGAATGCATAAAGTCCAAGGAGACCTATGCACATGCATTTGAAATTAATAGCCATTTGAACTCGTGCCTCTCACATGTATTCATATTCTTAAGAACAGAGGCAGACATAGGCATATCATATTAATGAATATTCACTATGACTTTTTGGTCTAATGAGCCTAAAGCATCTCACGCTAAGATTAAACCATTGAAAATCTTATAAATTTTGGCTAAAGAAATTAGAAATTGAAAAAGACATTAAATGAGTTAAGTGCATAACTCAGAGGGAGCATTTATCATTCATATCTATATATATATTTGAATGCTCTCACATTCTTATACCGTCTATGCTTTTATGCCTATATGTGCATAGCATTGTCGCACACTAATCATGATTTGATTAATGGCTAAAATTTCTTTGATGTATAGTTCATATCTCTACTATTGAGCTATATTGAATATCTTGAGTTGATCATAATACTGAATTACATGTCTGTGTTGAAAGCCTCCTACATGGCGAATGCAGTGATATATTTTTCATGCTAGTTGTGGATATTAGGTTATTGCTTGTTTTACATGTTTTATCTGTTGAAAACAACCCACTCTCAGGTACAAGTTTTATGGGAAAATGTCCGATTTACAGATGGCATGCTAACAAAATTTTGATAGGAATTTTCCTAAAATAAAACCTTGTGCTAAAGATGATTATGATAAAATTAATGTTAAAACATTTTTGAAATGATGAGTGAAAAATTAAACTTCATCCTAGTATAATCATCAACAATTTAGAAAGGCTCAGATCCATCCTTATACGAAGCGTATAAATGATCCATATGCATCACTTTCACTTATTGAATATCGAGGCTCTTGAGAATACCATAAACATTATATCCAGTGCTTAAAGGCTTATGATTTGATATGGAATGTTCTTGGGTCATGAACATTATTGCATGTCTCCATATATACTCTCTGATGCATCTATGATCTATGGGACAACTATACTAATCAAGTGACAAGTGCAATTGACAAATACTTAGTATAGTTGCTTTTAAAGATTTGGATTGATGGCTTATACTACTGAGTGAAATGAAATTAATCTTTGGATAGTATAAGTAGTTAAAGAATCGAAGCATGTACTCAAATTGATAGAGGGAGCATCTAAAATTAAAATGTCTATTATGTTATGCTCACCAACATTTTTTTTTGCTTAGATGTGCTTTAAGCTGTATTGTGGCATATGCTTAAATGAAATGATATTATTAAAAATCTTAATTTAAAGCTTGATGTTTATTGTTTCCACAATCATCTGTTTTGCCATATGATCCTTATTTGGAGTGTGCTATATTCTTAGGATTTACATGGTTGTATTTTTCTCGTTATTTTATTAATTGTACTTAAATGCTAAAACTAGAAAAATGTTGCTTGCTTGCACGATCTTCAAATTTTTTTTTGGCAAGCAACCCCCAGTATTTTAAGAAAACATCATAAGGAGATATATATATACACACACATATATATTTATCTCAAAACTTTCTCTCTTGCCTTGTTATCATTATTATATACATTTATGGTTTTAAAGTCACATACCTGGTTCCGTAATTTCACATAAAAATGCATGCGAACTAATTAGATTATGTTTACACTCAAACTTCCTTTTTGGTATCATATGCCGTATGCTTTTAACTCAAATCTTTCACGGGGTTTATAATATGCGTCAATTGAAATGGTTTGTGCATATTTATGGTCTAATTATGTTTCTCATGTCATTTAAATCATTTAAATGACCATTTTTATTACTTGTGTGCTTAATTTCTGAAGTTATCTTTGTCATTCATTTTGCATTATATGACTATTATATTTCTTGAATGACCGAGAGTTATACTTCTAATTTTATGTTTTGAGAATACTGAAATTGTTTGAGTAGTTGTGGATAAACTGCTAGGATTTATGAACTCAAACAGGTTATTATTTATATAGGATATGTTTTGGAAAGTTCAGTTTTCAAACGGAACTATGCTATGCAGAAATTTTTCAAAAACTTTCCAAGCCTTGTAATGTATAAATATTATACTCACCCATTGCCTAGAGCTTAGAGCCCTTTTTTCTGTTACCAAAAGGGGGAGATGGAGAGGCAAAAATAATTGGGCTAAAATAAGTGGATGCATATTGATAGGGGGAGCCTTCTTAGGCTATAGCCCATATTTTTGCATGCTGTATTTGTCATCATCAAAAATGGGGAGAATGTTGACCTTATAGGTCACGCCCGATTTTGATAGTGACAAATATTCAGTATATCTAATGAGTGTTTGAGGTTATGTGCAGATCTTAATGCACATAGAAGAAAGTGATGAATAAAGAGCCAATTTTTATGTTATAATATATTTCATTCATGTAAAGAGTCTGTAATAGTAATTAAGGCTTTTAGTCTGTAATAATCATACGCACCACCTGCATGATACAATAGGTAAGCTCAAACTAAAAGGCATAAGCTCAAAATGAAAATGACCTTAGAAAGACCTTAGTGATTACCCTTCGGTCGACCAACACCAGATTTTTTTGGTGTCTTGAAAAAGGCCTAGAAATGACCCTAGGATACTCACCATTGCACTTAAATGTGTTAGGCATTTGAATAGGGTGATTGTGAAATGAAACAGGACTGAAATGCACAAAATGTGCACCTTCGGTCGACCGACCTATACAGGTCATTTTACTCTTGGTCGTCGGAACCCGGTCTGGGTCAAGAGGTTGACCCCAGTCCGGTCGACCAAAATCACTTAGTTCAAATGCACCAGGTCGACCGAACCTCCTAAAGTCAACTTTTTGGCCACCTAGTCGACAGTTCCCAAAATGTACTCCAACGTTTTGGTTGACCAAGGGTCCTTGGGAGATGTCTCAATGCTATAGTCGACCAAACTATCCAACTCAAATCTTCCTACTCGACCGAAGCTCGCAAAATTGGAAAAATCGCCTTGGACATACCCTTCCGGTCAACCAACCCTGAAGTTCATTTTTTGCCCGGTTGACCGAACCATATGAACTTCAATAGACCGAAATTCTTTTTGTCGACTGGTGCTCTCGGATTGCTCCAAATTTTTTATCACAGTTAACTATTTTTAAATGAGGTTAATTAGGGTTAAAATGATTTAAAACAATATTAATAATACCCAACATGTCCTAACAGCTATAATTCTTCCAACTTCTATAAATAGCCCATCATTTGCAAAGATTAATGGTGGATTAGCAATCTTGATTAGGAGAAATTCTTTGAAAATCCCAAAATCCATAATACTCATTTTTGAGCCTCCAACACTTATTCTTACCGGATCTTACTTCTCAAATACTTTTGTAAGTGTGATTTAAGTGTTGTTGTTCCTTAGGGATTGCTCTCTCAAGATTGTGTTTGTGTGAAATTATTTTATTTGAGAGCACATCCTCAAGTGTTCTTAGGTGGCTTTATCAATAAGTCTTTCCTAAGAAGTTTTCGTTGGAGCTTCTGAGTATTGCATCGTCATTGCAATATCTTGAGAAGTTTATATTTGATTTTGGTTGCGAAAATTCGTTTCAAATCACTTTCAAATATCTAGTGTGTTTCATCTTGATAAATCTTTGAAGAGATATTTGTTTGTGTGATAAAAATCTTTGTTGCAATATTCATTGATTTATATCATTTGTTGAATACAAAGATTAAACTCTTTTTTGCAAACAAAACATATACATTACTTGAGCATCATACGATTGAGAAGGTCTGCTAGTTGAAGTATATTTGAGGATTGATTGATATCTTTGTTTGAGCATTTAGATTGAACATCTTGTGATACAAAGATCATATAGGTTTGCACTCTCACGCACTAATTACAATGATTGTAAATATATTTGAGAGTAGATATCTAAAACCACATTGAGCTTACATATTATATCATTTGGTGGTGTATGTGATTGAGCATATTTGGATACAGTCTGCTTTAATTGAAAGCATAATCACTGTACCATTTCATTGATTGTGAAAATACAGTTGTATTTCCAGGCACAGGCCTGAAAAGGGAGACTAGCCCTGTGGAATAGTCCTGGATTGGCTTAGACCTGGTTAGGAAAGCTAGGTGCACCATCCTATTAAGGTGCAGGTTGAGGTCAGCCCCGCTAATTGACATAGTTGTATTAGGTGCCGCTCCACCCGTTAAGTAAGCCATTAATGGAATTCTCAGGCTTGCGAGCTAGAGGTGGGAACGTAGGCACAGTTAGCCGAATCGCGATAGCATATCCTGTGTTTGTTTATATTTCTGCACTTTATATTTACCGCTCATGTATGTTATTGTGTGAATGATGTGCATGATTTAAATTTCCATATTATATTTATCGTTGCATTTGGAATTGCATAGAAATACCCTAGGTTGTAATATTCTGCTAACATCTATGTTAACCTACGAGAAAAGTTTAAAAAATTCCAATTCACCCCCCCTCTTGGGAATACACCAAAGCTAACAATATATATATATATATATATGCTGCATTGTGCATCGTTTGGAGATACTAGAACTGTATTGATTGTGCTGTTAGTACTTGATTTATCTTTTCTGCAATATCATATATGCATAGACAGACCCTAGGTTGTGTACTACTATTGTTGGCTTAGCTAAACCTAGACAGGCCCTAGGTTGTGAAATGTTTGTGTAAACACCCAGGTTTGAAATATATCTCTATCACAAGCCTTCACACAATCTAAGTAACAACTTCATGCACAACCCAAGCTGCGTCAAGAATGTGTAAGAAGCAACCTTTTGGACAAGACTAGAAAGCCTTAGTTGAATTGTGTTTTAACGTTTTTCTGCTATTATTTTCTTGATGGATGGTATTATATTATATGAATTGTATATTGAACTACTGGAATACATGCTTGTGTTGAACGCCAACTGCATGACTGATGCAGTATATTGTGAATTGCATGCTGGTAGTTGATTTAGGTTGTTGCATGCATGAAATATTTTATTTTGTGAAAACAAACATGTTTTAGGTAGATGTTTTATGGGAAAATGTCTAATTTACATACGATATTCTGCCAAAATTTCGTTAAAATCTTTCCAAAACAAAAACCATATACAAAGATAATTATGATAAAATGAATGTTAAAATACTTTTGAAAGGATGAGTGAAAGTTAAACGAAAATTCATTTCATTATGCCCTAAATTTGCATCTATTAACATACATGGCATATAATTTGCTTTTAATTAAAAATAAGCATTGTCATTTGTCCACAACTAGGCATGTTATGTTTTGAGAACAAGTTAAAGTGTTTATGTGTGTGGTTTGATGCATGCAACTGTAAATATTCATTTGTACATCATTCACATTCATTTCAGTCATTCATTTAGGGTTGAAAATTATTGTACGGCGCACTCTTTATATTTTTCTTCCTGATTATACAATGTGCCAGCTCTCCATTATGCTCGCCATTTGTATAGTAATCTTTTTTTATAATTCTTTGTAGGGTTTGCGGCTATCATAACATCAGCACAATGTCATGCATGCACTACAGTCGTCAGATGCAACTTTTGATTATTTCTTTGTAATTTTTATTGTTATTTGAACAAATTGATTTTTTTTATTTTAATTTAAATTTGTATAATGTATTTGTATTTAAATTTAAAATTTTTTGAATTTTTTTTTTTGTTATCTAAATAGATTTTATTTCTTTATTTTAATTGAATTTGTATTTGAATTCAAAATTTTGAATAATTCATGAATTTTGTAGTATTATGGTTTCAGGTTATGTATGCAAAAATGTAATTACATATTTTTACAGGAATTAATGATTAAAAAAATTAATATTCAAATTTTTTTTTATTTTTTTAATTATTAGTGAAGGATTCAAAATTGTCACTAATAGTAGGGTATTAGCGACGAATTACAAATTCGTCATTGAAAGTACAGTATTAGTGAAGGATTCAAAATCATCACTAATAGTAGAGTATTAATGAGATTTTCAAATTCATCACTAATAGTAGGTCATTAGTGACGAATTTAAGTCATTCACTAATACTGCAGTCACTAATACCCTACTATTAGTAACGAATCTGAATCATTCACTAATATTGTACTATTAGTGACGATTTTGTATTTCGTCACTAATACCCTACTATTAGTGGCGAATTTGAATCATTAACTAATGTTGTACTATTAGTGACGAATTTGTAATTTATCACTAATACCCTATTATTAGTGATAAATTTGAATCCTTCACAAATACCCTACTATTAGTGACAAATTTGAGCATAGCCGATGTACAATTTATAGTGACGGTATTAGGGTTTTAGTGACAGTTATAATCCGTCACTAATACTTATTATTAGCGACGAATTTAAAATTCGTCACTAATAGTTGTAGTTCATATTTGCTTGTGTAGTAGAACTTTAATTGTATACAAAATTTCATATCTGATTGTATTCCAGGCATGGGCCTGAAGAGGGAGACTTGCCCTGTGAAAAGTCTCGAATTGGCTTTGACCCGATTAGGAAAGCTTGGTGCACTATCCTGGTAAGGTGTTAAATGGTGTCGCTCCACCTGTGAAGTGAGCCTTAGTGGAGTCCTTGTACTTATGAGCCAAGGCGAGGACGTAGGCAGTATTGGCCGAATCCCAATATCATTTTCGATGTCACTTTTACATTTCCTACATTATATTCTGCTTTATGCTTGATTTAATTTCTCTGTTGAATATACTGCATATCTGATTGACATGATAATGCATTTGGTTGAGAAATATTGAAATTGTGGTGCATGTACTAAAAATTGTTTAGTATATCATATCTACAATTTCATACATACTTAGACTGTCCCTAGGTTGTGTAATACTGTTGTTGGATTAGTTGAACCTATGAGGAAATTTGTTAATCTCCAATTCACCCCCCTTTTGGGATTGCACCAAAGTGAACAATTGGTATCAAAGCCTTATTATCTAGACTTAATCGTTAGTTTGTAAAAAGATAATGATGGCTCGTGTTGGTGCATCCCCATCTTGTGAAGAAAGGTTGTTTACAAACCCTCTAGTGTTTTGCAATGAAAATTTCACCGTATGAAAATTTAAAATTACTATATTTGTTAAAGCCTTGAATTGGAGGTTCTGGAAAGTCATTGCCTAGGGAGATAGTATATTAGTAAAAGTCATTGATTGTGTTGATGTTCCTAAGTTTGAATTTGAGTTGAATGATAATGATAGGAACTTAATGCTTTAGATTCTATCATTGCATGTAAAGTTATGGCATGTAATAGTGGTAAAGAGATATGGGAGGAACTTGAAAAGAAATATGGAGCAACTAAGCAAAAAAAAGGTGATCACTTCTTGTGACTCAAGCTTAAAGGATCTTGAAGGAGAAAAATAGAGCTTCATAGCTTTAACTGACGATGAGGTAAATTTGTCTCCTTTTACTTTATCAAATAATCCTGGTAATGATTCATGTGATAATTCTAATGATGCATCTGATACTAAATCATGTGATAGTTCTGATAGTGAAAACATGCCTACTTATGAAGAATTGCAAGTTGAATATATTAGAAATCATAAGTCACTTGTTAGAGCTAACAAAAGAGATACTGCATTGAAAAACAAGTATGAGACATCTTTGAAAGAATGTGAGTCAAAAGTTCTTGTTGAAAGGGAAAATGATTTAAAAACCAAACAGTTAATAAACTAGAATGAAAGTTGGAAAAGGAGTTGAATGCATTAAGATCTCAAACTCCAAGTGATACTAAGAAAGATCTTCTCATTTCAGAACTTGAATGTAAAGCAAACAATATGATTAAAGAATCTGTGAAATTACAGGATGTTTGCAAAGGTCTAAAGAACTTAAAAATTTGAGATCTAGAAAAGAAAATAGAAGACCAAGCTAAGATCATCTATACATTCACTAGAGGTAAGGACAACTTTAATAAGTTGTTAGGTTTACAAAAGATGACCTTAGATAAGGAAGGTATAGGATATAATGGAGTTAGAAATAGAAAGAAGAATAATCTGTACATGGGGTACTTCGTAGGAGAGTTCAAACATTATGCTAGTACCTCCTCCAATCCTTATACCCCCACTTTCTGGGCATTATGTAAAAATAAGGGGCACACAATTCAAACGGAAAAGGGAAAAAAATGAAGCAAGTGTGGAGACTTAAAGAAAAGTCTGAATCCATCTCTCCTTGACCCTAGAAATGATGTAAGTGTCAAAAGGTTAGAATAGGTGGACTCCATAATCCTTAGGTCAAGTATCTAAATCACAGGGGGTCATGTTATAAAAGAAAAAGTCAAATGGAGAAAAGTTGACTAGGTTCGGTCGGCTGAACATTTTCAACTTAGACCATTCGATCGACCGAACAAGGAATTCTAACCAAAACGTTAACACATTTAGGCACCTGAACATTTTAGTTAAAAATTGGTTTGGGCCACCAAACATGGTTTTGCAGACTGAACAGTTCTTTGGGCCACCGAGTCTATGTTTAGCCAACCAAATTGAAATGAACTGATTTCATTCAAGCTACTGAGGGTTGGAATATGAAAAGTTATCAGAGGTTCAGCCAATCAACCCAACATTCAGCCAATCGAATAGACTCAGCCTCTGGGGTAATTATTATCGTTTGGGCGACCAAAGACTTGTTCAGGCGACCGAATCGTGATCTGAATATATTTTTGGTCACGTGAACAGCTTCATTTGCTTCATCTTCCTTGAGAGCTCCTCGGGTTTTCTCTCTTCTTGCTGCCCCCTACACCTATTCCAAGCCTAGTTTACCTTAGAAAAGCACTTCTAGCAATGTCTAGGGATCGAGTACAAGCTGAATCCGGCATCGCTCTAGAGCAATGGTTTATCTCACCTAAAAGGAGGATCAAATACGAGAAAGTATTCAAGCTCAAGAAGCCTATCCTAGGTAAAGTTCTCGACATAGAATTCATACAAACTTATTTTAATAATGTGCTAGCTATGTTCAGATATCAAGGATGGTATGAGTTCATTAGTTTTCAGCCCAAAGGAATGTATCCCATCCTTGTCAGAATGTTATATGCCAACCTAGGACAAGACAACCAAGGATGCTACCTCCAAGTCTTTGAGACTGATCTACGGTTTAACGAAGGTTATCTGGCCAAGACCCTCAATATCCAGAGAGCAGATTTTGACTTCCTTGACTTGGTCTGATCTGGATTAATGAATAGGAATTCACTGTGAGTACTTTTGTTAATCTTGTGATAACTAACCCTATGGTTGATTTTAGTAACACCCCCAGCTACAGGTCTTTGACACTTAAGGCTAAAGTTGTGCACCACCTAATCTCCTATAATATTTTTCCAAAATTTGGATCCAGAGATCATATTTCATACCTTGACTGCTTAGTAATGTGGTGCCTTTTTATGTGGAAGAAGCTAGACTTACCTAGATTGATCCTAAAGTGGATGTTTATGAAAGACGGTGGGCAAGAGGATCATTCTACCATACAGGGGCATCCTATCTAGGATTTTTGTCAAAGAGAGAGTCACCAGGACTCCATAGGTAGAGTTGAAGAAGATAAAGGGCACAGATATCTTCTCCTCTACAACCCTAAAATTGATGGGTTACGAGCTGATCAATAACATGTTGTTGCCAACCATTTCTGAGAGAGGACCAGCGTCACAGGAGGTTCCTGAAGAGCAACCCCACGTGCCATCTAGTGCTGAGATTATGGCAGCTATCACTGGTCACACTATGTCCTTTAATGACTTTAAGATGCCTATTATATCCAGAGCGAGATCAGAGAGTAGGCTTCCTCATCTCAGGCCAGGCATGCTGAGTTTTACGCCGAGTTCTCAGAGTTTTAGCCGGTCGTAAAGGCGAACTTCCAAATCCTCGGTGAGCGTCTGAGGGAGATGAATGAGGTGGATGATGGGGAGGAGCAGATGGATGTGAGTGGTGAAGAGGAAGGGCCTGATGATGGAAAGGCCTAGAGGAGGAGTTGAGGATCTGCTGCTTATATATCTAATCTCTTTTATATTTACATTTGGGTCTGTAATAACTATACAACATTTATTTTTGCCTTTTTACTATACATTTCCACCCACCACACTCACATACACACATTGATATTTACTATTTCTTTTAAATTTCTATGATTATTTTACTTGCCTGATTAATGACTCCTGCTTGGCGGATGCAATTGATGAGCATTGCCTGCTGGTAGAAATATTAGGTTCTCGTATGCTCAAATTGAATGATATACTGTTTGCTTGAATCTTTTTAATGTAGGTTTTTGTAGGAAATGTCCTATTTATAGACGGCATGCTGCCGAATATTTGTCAGACATTTCCCAAAATATTCAGAATTTTGCTAAAATATTGATGGATATGCTTGGATAATTTAGCTTGAATTTGAATTACTTGCACTTAGCTCAAATTGACTTGAAATATCTAAAGCATGCGCATGTGTTTAAATTCATTACTGATCATGCTATTCAAAGCATTGGACTTAAATGGCATCTGATTGATGCAAAATTATTGAGATTCATATGATAAAATTAGTTTTGTATGCAGGTCTCTGTCGGAAAAGTTATATTTTTAGACGAAATGCTACCAAAATTTTCCCAAATTCACTGCACACACATCCTATATTTTTATAAAACTGAACACTTCGAACTAAGTTCGCGTTTCTAGAACATCATTTTGTTTGTGCATCATGATTATTCTAAGAATAATTTGTTCTAGTTAACTGCAATCCTTATACTGGACTTTAATTCAATATCTTTTGGGAATCTTCATCCCCAAAACACTTGCTGACTATTTCTAAAGGGGAATCTTTCGTAAAGACAAACTTGCATGAAATGAAGCTTAAAAGCTAATCTTTTGTCATGCTATGTATTCTTAAATTTTAAAATACTTGTGTTTTATGCTCAAATTGTTAGAATAGAAAGAATGCATAATTTGAGGGGGAGCCTCTTAACTTAGAAAAATACGGCTTTGAAAATTAAACACTATCTCACATCATTCATTGTTATGCTCTATGTCTTGTGAGAATATATTTCGGTCATTTTGTGCTGCATGAGTATATTATATCTTTTTGACTTGACTATTTAAGTTGATCCATACTAGATTGTTTGAGTTGTTTGATATAAATTATTGCAAATTACTTGTTGAACTCAAACAAGTTTGTTAGATAAAAATCTTTTTGGGAAAATGATTTGTTTTCAAACGGCATGTTGCAGAACTTTTTTTTAACATTTTTCCAAATTATATCTTGTATCTAAATGATTATTACTCATTGTTTGCCTATATGCTCTAATTCTTTTATCTTAACTCTTTTTGTTGTTGCCAAAAGGGGGAGAAGATTCAAAATTAGGTACTTTTATAATAATTAGGCTTTTATTTCTCTTTATGCATATTGTTAAGGGGAACCTTTCTTGGTTGTACCCACTTTTACATAAAGTATTTGTCATCATCGAAAAGGGGGAGATTGTTGACCTAATTGGTCATATCCCATTTTGATAATGACAAATACCTTGGTACTAATGTTTGCCCGGAGCTTGCATGCAGGTTCACTCTACGCATGGAATTGAAAAGAACGTTATGTGATGATGGCGTATGGTGACCCTAAGGAAGAATGAAGAATATTATTCTTAATTTGTAATTTTATCTTTATATTCTTTATTCTGGGTTGTAATTCAATATGGTATGTAATAACTGCATCATGAATGATAGGACTATATGCTCAGGTTGCCCTAGATTGACGTTTAGGTTCCCACACTTTAAGTGCATAGGACCCCACTAAGTTCACATGTCATCAGGGGTAAATTTAAATTAAAGTATGGACCTTAGGATTAAAATCATAAGGGCTTTGGGTGACCGAACCTAGCAAATCAAATTGCCTCAGTCGATCAAAGTGTTTATAGGTCAAAACGTTGACCTGACTTTGGGTGACCGAACTCAAATGACTTGAGCATCCTTGGCCGACCAAACTCATACCCTTACTTTTTCCAACAACTCAAGTGGCCAAACTTCACATTCAAAATAATCCCAAGTGACCAAATGTGCAAGTTCGACGAACCAAACTTGAGAATAGGCGATCAAACCTTGGATAGATTGGAAAATCACCTTGGTCAGCAAACCAAACCCTTGATCAAGCACCCAAACTTCGGAAATAACTTTTTCTGTTGTGTTTGTTCAGTCAAACGAGCCAAACTCTCAGATTCGCCAAATTTTTACCACGGTTAATTGGGGTTAAACAGGGTTAATTTTCTTAAAATATTTTAAAACAAATTTAATTATTCCCCATGTGTCCCCAATGATTATAATTTTGGTCCTGCCTATATACATGGGTTCATTTGCTCAGATTAGCAATTAATTAGCACTTTGATTAGTAAAAATACTCTTTGTATTTTTTAGAGTCTTTTTCAAATACAAAGCCTATACCCTCACATACTACCATTCCTTTAATAAATCAATCCTTGTGAGAGTGCTTTGAGTGGTTATACATTATTATCCTTTTTAGGAAACTCTCATTGTGTTGTATATTTGTTTTTCGGAGTGAGAGTTGAGCATAAGGTTTTTTCCCCGATTTTTACTAATAAATCTTTGTGCGGGAAAACCTTTGTAGCTAGTTAGTCTTTGCATCTTTGTTGCAAGACTCATCAAGCTTGTGTGTTTTTGATTGTGTAAAATATTTTTCACAAGCTTACTAATTTTTCAAATATCTCTTGAGCAAATATTTTGAGAAAATTATTTTTTGAGATATTTTGAATACCCTAGTTGGAACTCTTTGAAACATGTTGTGATTGATTAATATTGATAGTTTGTTTCAAAGATTGTTTGAAAATACACTCTATGACTTGATTGTATATTTACATCAAAATTAGTGTTAGCACACTTCATTTGCACTAAGCATAAATTTTATCATTTGTGTGTGCATATCTGTCTATCTATATTGTAGTACATATTTGCTTGTGTAGAAGCACTTTAATTGTACGCAATATTTCATATCCAATTGTATTTTAGGTGTGGGCCTGAAGAAGGATACTTGCCCTATGAAAAGTCCAAGATTGGCTTTGACCTAGTTAGGAAAGTTAGGTGCACCATCCTGGTAAGATGTTGTAAAAGGTGCCGCTCCACTCGTGAAGTGAGCCTTAGTGGAATCCTTATGCATTTGAGCCAAGGCGGGGACGTAGGCAGTATTGGCTGAGCCCCGATATCATATTCGGTGTCACTTTTACATTTCCTACATTATATTCTGCTTTGTGCTTGATTTAATTTTCCTACTGAATATACTGCATATCTGATTGACATGATATAGCATCTTGTTGAGAAATACTAAAATTGTTGTGCATGTATTGAAAATTATTTAATATATCAAATCTACAATTTCATACATACTTAGACTACCCCTAGGTTGTGTAATATTGTCATTGGATTAGTTTAACCTAGGAGGAAATTTTTTAATCTCGAATTCACCCCCCTCTTGGGATTGCACCAAAGTCAACATATGACCCTCCCGCAATTTCTCCCTCCAAAAGCAAACCTATATAACTTCAAAATTCAAAATTTGAAAACCAATGCTGAGTAACCAAACAAAATCGTCGACGATTTCATATCGACGATTTGAAGTCGAGACCAAACAATTGATGTAATGGGAACAAATCTGTCGAGTATTTCTTTTCATTTGCACAAAACCATCGGCAATTTCAGGAAAATCGTCGATGGTTTGGTCATGTGGACCAACGTTTCTATTTTCCACCATGTTTTCTCCTTGTACATGTGGTCCACTCAACATATGAGCCATATTTTATGTTGACTTTTTGAGTCTGATCTCCGATTTTGATGCTGAAGAAACACAAGGATCTTATGTGTGCATCTAGTTTGCGAGCAGGTTTACAATATAGTACACACACATGAGAGTGGATTTATGGAAGCCTAAAGAACTTAAATATCATGCTCCTGATATATTTAATAGGAAATGAAGAGAAAAAGAAGAAGACTTGTTTATGCTTCATTTGTAAATGCATTTATTATATTTGGGTATATAATATTATGGTCAGTAATATTTGCATCTGTGTGCACGATATGAATAAGCTCAAATGACCATAGTTTGACCATAGAGAAACAAATGACCATAGAGAGAGTCGACTGACGCCAAGTTTTTTGGCTCAATTGAAAAACTTAGACCATAAACTGACCCTAGGTCTTTGCACAAGCACTTAGGAAAGTCCCCACTATCAACTACGCAATCAAGGGTAACTCATGATTTAAACAGGACTTAAGTGTTAAAATTTAAAGGGCTTCGGGTGACCAAACTTGTGCATTGAAAAAACCTCTATCGACTGAATTTGAGAAAAGTTAAAATGTTGACTAAAGGTCAGGCAACCGAACCGAAATGAACTGAGTATTCTTGGTCCACCGAACATTTAATCTTGACTTTTTCACCTTCCCCAGGCACCTAAACTTCACGTTCATCCACTTCAGGCGACTGCATGTTAAAGTTCGGTAGACCGAACTTAGGATCAGGTGACCAAACATTGAACAGTTTGGAAATCGCCATAGAATTAGCCACCCAAAGCTTTGACCAGACACCCGAACATGAAAAATGCACTTTTCTTCATGTGTCTATTTGGGCAACCGAACCTAAAGTCCGGGCGACCGAATTTCTCGAGTTGCCTCATTTTAACCGCGATAATTGGGGTAACTTTTTCATTAAACATTTCTAAAAATCTCTAATATGTCCCTAATGGTCAAATTACTCATTTTTAACAATTAGATTAGTGAGGAAAATTCTCCAAAATTTTTTTATCTTCAAAAGCTTTATTGTACATACTCTCTTATACTCCTTTATTTGAAAATTGTTTTGAAGAGAGAGTTTGATTAATTCCTTTACTTCTTTCACTTGCAAGTTCTTTGCATTTGAAGGTTGTTGAATAGGAACATTTATTTTTGGGCTTCGGTTTTGTAAAGCATTATACTCTCACATGTGTTTATTTGCTGAAATCCTTTTTGAAAGTGAGCTTATAAGTTTCTCCACATATATCCTTGGTAAATAATCTTTGGAGAAATACTTTCTCATTTGGAAACCTTTTTGCACATATATTTTGTAACAACCTACTTAACTAATCATATAATAGAACATAATAAATAAAATAGTCAACTCGAACTCGTAGATAGCGAGGACACCGGTCATATTCATCAACCATAAATTACATAATACTAGAGTCTATTATATTTCCAAGGAAACTGTATTTATATACAATCTCCAAAACATCAAAATAAACCTAGGATCTTACAACAAAAATCTCCTGAACGTAGATCAAAACTTACCCTTCTAGCAGGAAAGCTCAACTCACTTAGCAGCGGCCCTGACCTGTCAATCTCTCCGGGTTTCTTGAAATAATTTAAACTTAGTGTGAGACACCTCTTAGTAAGGGTGGATAAATTAAAATCAGTTGTGTGGCAACATGAATATTTAATGTTGTAATACATATACCGTACATTTCACATACCATAAAACATAAATCGTAATATGATTATATAAACACATAATTTCATACTTCCAAGTAATCATACTAATCATGTATTATTTGATATGATCTATAATACTGAAAACTACCCAGGATGTATTGCTAGCTGATGTCATGTATTACCCCCTATGACGGGTTGTGCAGCCCAAAGGCGGGACCCGACAAGGGTTGGTAGACCACTATCGAGTCAAAAATGTCTATAAGTACGATGCGCCCGCCACACCCTGGTCCGGACTGTTAGGTGGACGTCTACAACTGTACACTTAAAGTCACATCAACTATCCATCTCCCACCTCCTCGTGGGGTGGTTAGCACCAATCTGAACATAGATATCTGATTTATAAGCTATGGTACTGTGCTCCTAAAATTGAACTAAACTAACATCTGGATGCTGATAACATATTGTACATAAACATATACTATTTATCGTAAATCAAATAATAGCATTTTCTGAATCCTACATTAACATAATAATTACGGCCTCGGGTCGAAAATATGAATAAATGCGGCCTTGCGCCAAATAACATGAGTAATTTCGGCCTTGCGCCGACTATATCATATATTTTGAAATCATAATTTATTGTGTTTATCATGTTATTCCTGAAAATATTTGTAAACATGTTTTATTTTATAAATTTAACTTAACATGGTATAATATATAATAATAATAATAATAATAATAATAATAATAATAATAATAATAATAATAATAATAATATTCACGCCACACAAATTGAATGAAACCATATATTTCGTTCTGAAATCACATTTTCTATACAATTGCAGTGTTTTCCCAAACTTACATTTTCTCAATTATACTCATATATAATCACATGCTTTCTCAAAATGATTCCACTATTAAATAATAGTAATTTAAAAGGAAAATAACTACTTTAAATTATCCCCTTACCTACCAACTAAAAAGCCCAGCCCCTCTATAATAGTGGTCATACACCCATAGGAAACCATAAGCAGTACCCTGAAAATGATAACTCTCGGAACTAAACTTCAGTATTTATTAGAGTACATCATTTCCTTCAACTGTGGAAAGACCAAATTTCGAATAAAAGCCTTACCTCAAATCAGGAATGAATTTCAACTTGCTTCCACCAACGATCCGCTCCGGAAAATTTGGAGAGAACTTCCCAAGGAGCATCGTGATGGCCTCAGAACGTCAATCCGGCGACTAAGGGGACGGAAATAGAAGAGAGAAGAGGGAGGAACCATAGGGAGGAGAGAGAGAGGGTTGAGCATCAAAATTCTACTGAAAAAAATGAAGTTTGTCCTTTTTATACACTGGCCCTCGTTGACTAGCCACGTCACCTCGTTGACGAGGACAAGAGACAATTCGTTGACAAACCCTACCCTTCGTCAACAAAATTTTAAGTCGCCCAAATAACCTCTCACTATTTTCTCGTCGAAGAAACATACCCTCGTAGACGAGACTCTATGTTATCCTCGTCAACGAATACCCAGTATTCGTCGACGAGTCCTTGATTAAATTCCTCAGTTATTACTCTCAAAGTGCAATGTCGTTAACGAACACGAAGCATTTGTCGATGAAGTCTGCTTTCTCCTTCTGTTTCTGTTTCCATTTCCTTCCCTCTTTATTATTTAAATAACATTATTTTTCTGGTAATTACATTCTCCTCTCCTTATAAATTTTTGTCATCGAAATTTACTATTCATACAACTCATCATCCCTTAAAGGTAAAACGATCTACTTATTTTATTACTTACCCTCACTTATGGCAGAGGAATACCGTGGTTACATTTCAAGTCTTGGGAGATTACATATACCAAAAAAAAATTTCCCAAAACTAAAATACCACTTACTAACTAAATCACTACATGTACCTGCAAAAGAAACATTACATATTTACTCACATTTATTAATCACATATGGACTTCTTGGAATAATTGAGGGTATTTCTATCTAATCTGTTCCTCGAGCTCCCAAGAAGCCTCTTCTACTATGTAATTCCTCCATAGAACTTTTACCAGAGGAATCTTCTTATTACGTAGTTCCTTTTCCTTTCTATCCAGAATCTGCATTGGTACCTCCCCATAGACTAGTGAATCACTGAGCTCTAACTCACCATAGATGATAATATGAGAATGATCTAGGACGGGTTTCCTCAATATAGATACGTGGAATACGTCGTGCATCTTGGATAGTGTAGGTAGCAAAGCTAGCCTATAGGCCACCAGCCCCACTTTCTTTAAAATCTCAAATGGACCGATAAACCTAGGGCTAAGTTTACCTTTCCTAGCAAACTTCATAACTCATTTTAACGGAGCTATCTTCAAAAATAAATGATCACCCACATCGAACTCCAAATTCCTGTGGCGATTGTTGGCATAACTCTTCTGTCGGCTCTGAGCTGCACTGAATCTATCCCTGATGAGCCAAACTTTATCGTATGCCCGCTATACTAGCTCTGGCCCCATAGCTTGCCGCTCACCCATCTCATCCTAATATAAAGGAGATCGACATTTCCTACCGTACAGTTCCTTGAATAGTGTCATACCAATGCTGGCCTGAAAACTATTATTATACATGAATTCCACCAGTAGCATGAACTAAGTCCAACTACCCCCAAAATCTAATACATATGCTCGGAGCATATCTTCTAGTATCTGTATTGTCCTCTCAATCTTCCCATTTGACTGAAGATGGAATGCTGTGCTAAACGATAGCTAAGACCCTAGAGCTTCCTGCAAACTTTTCCAGAACCGTGAAGTGAAACGCAGGTCTCGATTTGACACAATATATACAGGCACTCCATGAGAATGAACTATCTCCTAAACGTAAATCTCCGCTAAACGGTTGAGGGAATAGCTGATCTTAATAGGGAGGAATGGGGCGGTCTTAGCCAACTAGTCTACTATCACCCATATCACATTCTAGCCATGCGATGTCGACGGCAACCCTGACACGAAGTTCATGGATATATGATCCCACTTCCACTCTGGGATAAATAACAGTTGTAACTGACCTGCTAGCCTCTAGTGCTCAGCTTTTACCTGTTAACATGTCAAGCACTGGGCTACGTACTAGAAATCTCTCTCTTCATACCACTCCACCAATAAAACTCTCGCAAATCCCTGCACATTTTCGTACTGCCGGTATGAACCATATACAAAGATCTATGAGCCTCCTCCAAAATAGTCTTCATGATGTCAACATCAGCAGGAACACATAATCTGGAATGGAACCGTAAAGCTCTGTCATCTGAAATGCAAAATTCCTCTCCCTCACTAGGCTGCACTCTATTTATCACCTCTGCTAATTTTGGATCTTCCTTTTGAGCAGCTTTAATTCTTTCCTGTGGAGTAGGTTGTACCACTAGGCTGGCGATATATACCAGAGGATTACTCTTGATCAATTCAATGTCGAGTCTCTCTAGATCCATTATGATCGGATGCTGGATCTCCATAGTTGTAAATGCTAATTCCCCAAACTTCCTACTCAGTGCATCAGCTACGACATTTGCTTTCCCTGGGTGGTAACTGATAGTTTAGTTAAAATCTTTAATTAACTCTAACCACCTTCTCTGCCTCATATTCAATTCCTTCTAGGTGAAGAAATACTTTAAGCTTTTATGGTCGAAGAAAATCTCACACTACTCACCATAGGTAATGCCTCCAATTTTTAAATGTGTGTACCACTGCAGCCAATTCAAGATCATGGGTAGGGTAATTCTTCTTATACTCATTTAACTATTTGGGCGTATACGCCACCACCCTGCCATGCTGCATCAATATACAGCTAAGTCCCTTCAAGAACGTATCACTATAGATAGTATAACCCTCACCCCCTGACGGGATGATCAGTACTAGCTCTGTGACTAGCCTCTACTTCAATTCTTGAAAACTCTGCTCACAACTGTCGTCTCATTCAAATCTAGCATTCTTCCTAATCAGTCATGTCAGAGGCCCTGATAAAGCTGAAAACCCCTCGACAAAACAACGGTAATATCCAACTAACCCCAAGAAACTCCTGATCTCCTGGACATTCCTCGGTCTAGCCCAATCTCTGTAGTAGCCACCTCTCTTCCATGAACCACGACTGACTCCCTACTGAGAACCAGAAGGTGTGGATCTCTTCTTCTGTGTCTGCTCCTCAGCCTCCAACAACTACAAAAGAATTGGTTTTTAGTGACGAAAGTATTAGTGACGAATTCAATTTCGTCACTAAAAGTTTGTATTAGTGACGGTTTTTAAGAATTGTCACTAATAGTGTAAGCATTAGTGACGATTTTAGCAGTCTTCACTAATACAACCCTATTAGTGATGGTTTTAAAACTGTCACTAAAAACTGCACGATAAACAATTTTCGTGCAAAAATTTTTCTAGAAAAATATTAGTGACGATTCAAGGGTATTAGTGACAAATTAAATTCGTCACTAAAAGTAACTTATTAGTGACGATTAACAAACCATCACTACTAATATTTATGAATAAATAAAAAAATTTTAGTTAAGGGTATTAGTGACGGATTGGGGGATCCATCGG
Organism: Malania oleifera; assembly: GCF_029873635.1. Lineage (NCBI taxonomy): Eukaryota > Viridiplantae > Streptophyta > Magnoliopsida > Santalales > Ximeniaceae > Malania > Malania oleifera. The sequence continues at coordinate 62,395,132 of NC_080425.1, forward strand.
TAATAATAGGGTATTAGTGACGGTTTTCAAACGATCACTAATAGTGTTTTTAAAAAAAAAAAATTTAGTTAAGGGTATTAGTGACGGATTGGGGGATCCATCGGTAATAATAGGGTATTAGTGACGGTTTTCAAACGGTCACTAATAGTGTTTTTTTTTTTTTTAAATTAGTTAAGGGTATTAGTGACAAATTGGGAGATCCGTCACTAATAATAGGGTATTACTGACGGTTTTGAAACCGTCACTAATAGTGTTTTTTATTTAAAAAATATATACAAAATTTAGTTAAGGCTATTAGTGACGAATTGGGGGATTCGTCACTAATAATAGGGTATTAGTGACAGTTTTGAAATTGTCACTAATTGTGGTTTTTATTCAAAAAATATATAAAAAATTTAGTTAAAGGTATTAATGAAAGTTTTAAAACCATCACTAATAGTGTTTTTTATCTAAAAAATATAAAAAAATTTAGTTAAGGGTATTAGTGACGGATTGGGAGATCCGTCACTAATAATAGGATATTAGTGATAGTTTTGAAACCGTCACTAATTGTGTTTTCATTTAAAAAATATAAAAAAAATTTAGTTAAGGATTTTAGCATAAACCCTAGAAATGGGAGATATGCTGGGATATTATTTCAAGAAAGGAGCGGAGGTGGAGATAAGCAGTGATGACGAGGCCTTTCGCGGCTCCTGGTATGTCGGGGTCGTCATCCGGGCGATGTCGAAGAAGAACTCGACCATTATAGTGGTTTGCAAGAGCCTGATGGCCGACGAGGAGGGGTTAGAACCGTTGCGGGAGCTAGTGGATTTGGTGCAGTTGCGGCCGCCTCCGCCGCTTGAGCTTGGCCGCGGGTTCAAGTTCAGTGAGGAGGTCGACGTGTTCCACAATGACGGGTTGTGGGAGGGCGTGGTCACCGAAGTGTTGGACGGTGGGAGGTGCTCCATTTTTTTCCGTGGGTCGAGGGAGCAGATGGATTTTACGGCCACAGATCTAAGGCTTCATCGCGAATGGGTCACTGGCAAGTGGGTTCTGCCTTTGGAAAAAAGGTATTTTTGAGATTTTTCCTTAGCAGTCATTTTGGAAGTTTAGGAAATGGAGTGAAGGATTAAATAATGTATGGAGTTTGTTTTTATGAAGGGAAAAAGATTGAAGAATTTTTTGTTCATATTTTTTTTCATTGCATCTGAAAAATGCAAACGGTGGAACTGAAGAATTCTTCATTCTCTTCTATTCTATTTGAAATTCTTAAATATGAATAGGGGGATCAAAGCCCGAAGGGTTCTTTACTTCTTTCCATTTAATTCAAAACTCCCAAATTACAACTTTCTTCAAAAATTTCCAAAAAAGCGTTGAGATTAAATTTAATGATTACCTTGTACCATCAACTCCCATCCTGTAACATCCATTCTGTTCTCTCCTTTAAACCCTCAAACTAATAGTATGAATATTCTGTTATTGACTATGAATGTTTGATTTGCTAGCATGCTACAAAATATATTATGTTTTGTATGCTTCCACTTCATTCTTTGGAGTTTATGATGGACATGGAGGTAAGAATCGGGAGGTTTGGGTACTCTTATAGTGGGTGGATGGTTATTCTTTATCTAGTTATTTACCCAGATTTTCTTTTCAAAATTGATTTGAAATGCGATAAGCCTGCCCATGTAAACAAAATGAAATTTAGCCTTTCATCTGATAGGTTGTCTCTTATAGTTAAAGTATGATATAAATATTAATTTTATTTCTCTTGAAATTTGATGCCTTTCTAGTAGTCATTGCATCCACTTGCCTTATTTACAATAATTTCTCACTTGAGTCTTTGAAATTCTGTAGAATGTTTTAATTGAAAGCAGTGATTTGGACAAGATTCGGCCAGATTATGGAGCTAATTTAGTTATTTGTACACACGATGAGTTGTTCTCCATTTCCATTCCATGTCAAGGTATGTTCATTTGTTTCTTATTCTTTGATCATCATGAATTTTTATTAAAGCTTTTGCACATAAGGTTGAAGATATAAGTCTAGGATAACAATACTTGAGGAATTAGTACCTCTTCCCCTTCATAGGTTTGTGGTTGGTTGTTGATAGGTTTACATTATGAAAGTCAATCATGATGGTTCCGTGGCTCGTTTGGAGGAAGAGGTACTAATTCCTCAAGTATTGTTATCATGGACTCATCTCTCCAACCTTATGTGCAAAAGCTTCAATAAAAAATTATGATGATCAAAGAACAAGAAACAAATGAACATACCTTGACATCGAATGCAAATTGAGAACAACTCATCTTGTGTACAAATAACTAAATTAGCTCCATAATCTGGATGAATCTTGTCCAAATCACTGCTTTCAAGTAGAACATTCTACAGAATTTCAAAGACTCAAGTGAGAAATTATTGTAAATAAGGCAAGTGGATGCAATGACCACAAGAAGGGCATCAAGATTCAAGAGAAATAAAATTATTATTTAAATCATACCTTAACTATAAGAGACAACCTATCAGATGAAAGACTAAAATTCATTTTGTCTACATGGGCAGGCTTATTGCATTTCAAATTAATTTTGAAAAGAAACTCCGAGTAAACTAGATAAAGAATTGTTAATGCAGCCACCACCATCCACGGCCTCATTATCCTTCTCTATCATCCATGACCCTATTGTCCTTCATCACCCTCTATGACCTCGTCGTCTACTCAATCATCATCAAGGTCAAGGATTCTGAAGTTGGGCCCTAGATTGCAGATTGAACCTTATTGTTCGAGAACTTCGCCCTCAAGGAAGACGCTGCAGCAAGCCATAGCCGCCCTTGCTGCCATGATCGTGATGACCTCAGTGGCTATAATTGTCAACTTTGTGAGGTTTTTGTGATAGAGATCGGGGGAGCAAGGGAAGGAGGTGAAGTCGGTGGTGGTGCTGAAGTCTATGGTGGCTGCGGTGGAGGAAGATGGGGTTGAAGCTGATTTAGGGAAGATGAAGGTTACTATCTTCTTTTATACTCAGAACATTCTTAATAAAGATTCATGAATGTGCTATTTTTTTTTCCCTAAAGGCACTTGGTTTTTCGCTTGTTTTGAAGATAGAAAATAAAATACTACCATACAGTGGCCATCACTTGGTTTTTCTACGATGTCTTCTACATTTTTTGGAGCAAGTAACACTAAGCATTCTCACTTACAAAACACTTCCATGTTGTCAACACACAGAACACACTTACAATTTTTTTTTGTACATACAGCACACACAATTTCTATTGTTTGCGCACTCAAAATTTTTTCTTGTACACAACACAAAATTTCCTTGTACTTATCTAACTTTAGTTTAATAGATGATTTAACTTCTGAACTGCATGTTTGGATTGATATATCTTGTGAATTGCATGCTGCTAGTGGACATTAAGACTGCATGCTTGATTGGAATGCCACCTGCATGGCTGATGCAGTGATGTGTATTGCCTGCTGGTAGATACTTTTAAGTTGTTGCATGTCTTAATCTAAATGGCATATGTATGATGCAAAAATATTTTGAATTGCATGCTTTGTGACTTACAGGTTTGGGAAATGTTCTATTTATAAACAGCATGCTACCAAAAATTTGTTGACTTTTTCCCAAAATAATCATAATCATATACCATATGCTCATATGGTTATAGTGTGCTGAATGTAAAAACCATTTTTGAAAGAACGAGTGAACTTAAAATGAACTTTACTCTTCATCTCTAAATTTACTTTTGCATATGCTAAGTGAAAATTCTATCAATCATGGACTCATTTGCATTATTTAATTATTATAGCTGTTTTAGAGTCCTATGGAAGTCATGTAAACCATAAACATCACATTCTATTTTTTCATAGAACTATATTCTGATATATGTTGTTTATGGGATGCATGAACACGTTACATTATTTAATGCTTATTATATGAAGCTCTTGTGCACTCGTAAAAGTCATTACTAGTTGGATTATTGTAAACTGTTTATTGTAAACCCTAAGTTTGGAGCATCTCTATGGAAAATGTCATATTTACAGAAGAAATGTTGCCAAAATTTTTCAAAAAGCAAATACTAATTTTTTTAACTTTCTTAATTTGTAGGGTTTGCAACAATGACAACATTAGCACGATGTCATGCACTACAGATGCAGCTTTTGGATTTTTTTGTTATTTGAACAGATGAAATATATTTGAATTTGAATTTGAATTTGTATAATGTATATATATTTAAATTTGAATTTGTATAATATATTTGTATTTGAATTTGAATTTGTATAATATATTTGTATTTGTATTTAAATTTGAATTAGAATTTTGAATAATTTATGATTTTTTTTTTGCAATTATGGTTTAATGATATGTATAAAAAAATGTAATTTAATTACATATTTTTATAGGAATTAATAATTGAGAAAAAATTAACTTCGCTACTAATTATCCAATTTAAGTATTAGTGACGGTTTCAAAACCGTCACTAATATTGCCTTCTTAAAAAGTTTTAGTGAAGGTTTTCAAACCGTCACTAATCTTGTGGCTTTAGTGACGGTTCTGTACAGCAATAGTGATGGTTTTAAAACTGTCACTAACAATAGAGCATTAGTGACGGTTTAAAAATCGTCACTAATAATAGAGCAATAGTGACAGTTTCAAAATTGTCACTAATAATACAGCATTAGTGACGAATTTTAAACCGTCACTAATACTATGGCTTTAGTGAGGATTTTTGGTCGAGTCAGTGTAGAATCTATAGTGACGGGCTTAAGTTTTTAATTACGATTTTAATCCGTCACTAATACTCTATTATTAGTAACGGTTTAAAAATTTTGTCACTAATAAGTATTAGTAATGGCAGATATAGCGACTAATTGAAAACCGTCACTAATGACCTTATTTTTTGTAGTGAACCGCTCTCCAATCTCTGCTATAGTGGCCCTATCCACCAATTTTGTAAAATCCTGTAACTTCAATATCGACACCTATTTATGCATTTCTTTCCTTAGACCTCTCTCAAATTGCCGTACCTTCTTTGCTTCATCTGGTATAATGTACGGGGCGAAGCGAGATAATTCGATGAACCTCACCGCGTATTACTATACGGTCTGTTGTCCCTGCTTCAGATTCAGGAACTCCTTAATCTTTGCTTCCCTAGATGAGGCTGGAAAATACCTGTCGAAGAATGTCTCCTTAAAATGCTCCCATGTCATCTCCACAGGTACTATCCTCTGCTGCTCTAAAAGTTTTACCACCGACCACCATCTTTCGGCCTCCCCAGTCAGTCTATAGGTAGCAAATAGCACCCTTTGCTCCTCTAAACACTAAAATACTAAAATATTTTCTCGATCTCCTGCACCTAGTTTTTAGCAACTGCAGGATCTATTCCTCCTAAGAAATCTGAAGGATTCATCTTAATGAATTTTTTGATCGAGCTATCGTGGCCTTCCGATGAACCCCTCTGTTCCCTCGAGCTCCTTGCAATTTTGGCCATGACTTGCTGTGCCACGCTGCGCAAAACTACATCCGAATCACCGTCCGTGGCGCCTGAGGGTCCATCACCCCCATTTCCCTTAGCGTGAGCACTACTACCACCAAGGTCCATCCTGAAAACAAATAACTTAATTCAGAACCCCTTCACTATACATATCACCCAACCAATATACTATATACTCCTAATTAATTCATCTCTCCTGATCTTAATTCAAGGTTCAATCATGCAACCTAGATACCCAACCCAACGATAGTTTACCATGACTCTCCTGAAATCGTCACCCTAGGAAAATCACACAAACCACCACAAAAGTCCTGCATCTAAGCTACAAAATCAGACCTCAAATCCTCTTATCCTATACTCTGGTATTATTACTACTGCACTCTAGAGTCTACAGAACCTAGTATCATAGGCTCTGATACCAAACTGTAACGACCTGCTTAACTAATCATATAATAGAATCTAATAAATAAAATAGTCAACTCGAACCCGTGGGTAGCGGGAACACTTGTCATACACAGCGGAACCTAGGTAGCAGTAAATGTCTACTATATTTCCAAGGATACTGTATTTATATACAATCTCCTAAACATCAAAATAAACCTAGGATCTTACAACAAAAATCTCCTGATCCTAGATCAAAACTTACCCTTCTAGCATGGAAGCTCAACTCACTCAGCGGCGGCCCTGACTCGCCGGTCTCTTCGAGTTTCCTGAAATAATTTAAACTTAGGGTGAGACACCTCTCAGTAAGGGTAGATAAATTAAAATCAGCTGTGTGCCAACATGAATATTTAATGTTGTAATACACATACCGTACATTTCACATACAATAAAACATAAATCGTAATATGGTTAGATAAACACATAATTTGATACTTCTAAGTAATCATACTAATCATGTATTATCTGATATAATCTATAATACTAAAAACTACCTAGGATGTATAGCTAGTTGATGTCATGTATTACCCTCCATGATGGGTTGTGCAGCCTGAAGGTGGGACCCGACAATGGCTAGCCGACCACTACCGAGTAAAAAATGTCTGCAAGTACAATGGGCTCGCCACACCCTGGTCTGGACTGCCAGGTAGATGTCTACAATTCTACACTGAAAGTCACATCGACTATCCATCTCCCACCCCCTTGTGGGGTGGTTAGCACCAATGTGAACATAGATATCTGATCTATAAGTTATGGTACCGTGCTCCTAAAATTGAACTAAACTAACATTTGGGTGCTGATAACATACACTACAAAAAATAAGATTATTAGTGATAGTTTCAAACTGTCACTAATACTCACAAAACTGTCACTACTAGTATTAGTGACAGTTTTCTAAGTATTAGTGACGGTTTTCAATTAGTTGCTATACCTGCCGTTACTAATACTTATTAGTGACGAATTTTTTGAACCGTCATTAATAATAGAGTATTAGTGACAAATTAAAACTATCACTAAAAACCTAAGCCCGTCACTATAGATTCTACACCGGATCAACCAAAAATTGTCACTATTGCTCCATTAGTAGTGACGATTTTAAAACCGTCACTAATGCTCTATTATTAGTGATGGTTTTAGAATCGTCACTAATGCTCTATTATTAGTGATGATTTTAAAACCGTCACTATTACTCTATTATTAGTGACGGTTTTAGAATCGTCACTATTGCGTTATTATTAGTGACGGTTTTAGAACCGTCACTATTGCTCTGCAGAACCGTCACTTATGGATTTAGTGACGATTTTAAAACCATCACTAAAGCCATAGTATTAGTGACGATTTTGAAACCGTCACTAATACTTAAATTGGACAATTATTAGTGAATTTAATTTTTTTTCCAATTATTAATTCCTGTAAAAATCTGTTATTAAATTACATTTTCTTATACATAACATTAAACCATAATTGCAATAAAATTCATAAATTATTCAAAATTCTAATTCAAATTTAAATACAAATGTAATTATACAAATTCAAATTCAAATTCAAATACATTTATACAAATTCAAATTTAAATACAAATACATTATTCAAATTCAAATACATTTCATTTGTTCAGATAACAAAAAAAGTAAAAAGCTGCATCCGTAGTGCATGACATCGTCCTGACGTTGTCACAGTTGCAAACCCTACAAATTAAGAAAGTTAAAAAAATTAATATACGTTTTTTGAAAAATTTTGGCAGCATTTTTCCTATAAATATGACATTTTCCATAGAGATATGCTCCAAACATAGGTGTTTACAATAAACAGTTCACATTATCCAACCAGTAATGAATTTTGCGAGTGCACAGGAGTTTCATATAATAAGCATTAAATAATGTAACAGTTATATATTCATGACATATGAATTATGTGACAAAAAGTAAATCAACGAACTATTTTAAAACTCGTTCGACCTTCTATCACATAGGTACAAGAAGTTGGCATAGTGTGATCTCAGGCTTTCTCATGCTGTTGTGTTCTGTTCTTGTTGAAGTCACTTCAATCATGTTAGGTTCACACATACATCGCTATAATTCTTTTCCTTCTCCTCTTCATGGTCCTTGGTCCTAAAGTTGAGTTACTAAAGAAGGAATGTCAATGCAAGGTCTAAAGTAGGGTTATTTCTGACAAGAGAATTGGTCGAAACTAGATTGTAACCCAGGCGTTGCGTGAGATTTGTAACTTATGATATAAATTAAATTCAAGATTTAAAATTATAAGTACAATGAATGAATGGTTCGAGAGAAAAAAAAACTGTATTATTTAAAAAATAATAATCAAGCAAGCAATTCTATGAAGTTGTCCAAAGTGGAGTTGGTTAGGGCCAAACAGGCTATGTGAAGCTTGTGGTACAAGAACTCGTGAGGAATCTCGGTTTAGCATGAAGGCTAGGAGATAATAGAGTTAGGTATGAAGAGTTAAATTACTTCTCTTTTGTCTTGCCCACAAAATTAAAATCTAACAACCATAGGATCATTAATTAACACCAACTAAAATATAACCCAACAAGATAAAAATAAACTTAACTTAATAAACTTAAACAAAATGATGAACAAACACTTGAGGGAAGCAAAACCATTAAAGAAGCATGCCAAATAAAAATCTTAAACATAAACTTAATACCCAAACAAAATACTCAATAACTCAAGCTAACAATATGAAGTAAGACAAACCTTAAATGAGAAAAGAGAGAGATTTAAACATGAATTTATCTAATTAAAAAGATGATTCTCAAATTAAATAAACTATTTTTTAAAAAAATTAATCCAAACTTTGAATAAATTAAAAACTCAACAATAAAATTAATTCTAATAAAATTGAATAGAGAGAGAGAGAGAGAGAGAGAGAGAGAGAAAAGAGAAGAGAGAGAGAGAGAGAAGTAGAGATGCTCGGGCTCAGGCAGCAAAGCTGCTACTGCTGCTGCTGCTCAGGTCCCCCCCTGCGCACCCCTTGCTGCCTCCTACCAAAGCTCCTAAAAAAACCTACTTGCTACTCTAAAAGTAACCCTAAGTAACCCCTAAAGAAAACCTATAAAAAGCCTACTGAAGAAAACTACTCGATCAAAATCAGAAGCTTAAGTCCCACCAAGTGGAGTCAAAAACCTTTTTCGCCAACCTACTCGATCCAAGGCATTTTCTTCAACTAACTCGGAATTAGTCTCATTTCAGATTATTTTAGGTATATTCCTCCCTCTCCTAGTGCCATTTACAGTAAATTGCCCACTCCTTTTCCAAAATCATTCCACTGAACTTTCCACCAAAAATGCCATGGCTATTTCAAGATCATAATGAATCTGTGAAATATAGGCCTAATGCCGTCACAAACTAATAAATAAAACATAGCAAAGGGGGGAAAAAAAAAAGCAAGAGTGAGAATTTATTAGTCCACATTGAACAGCACCACATTTAGTAATTAAAATCCACAGCAGCACTTCCACATGCTATTTGCATGCAATGCTGCTGTATAGCGACTTAAACTGCAAAAAAAAATTTAAACTAATACAAGACCAATAAATCTGAACTTAAAACATTTAAGCCTTGTACTATAACACGTAGTGGCAACAACCAACAAAATCCTGTGAAAAAATAGATTCGTAATTCTGCATAAACACCTAGCAAAAATACATGCAATTGTAGGGACAATAATACAGTCCAGAAGATGATTAATTTGAAATACTTACTTGCAGAGTAAATAAAAAGTTCAAAAGAAATCTGAGCTGGTGAGGTTGGATGGTGGCCATTGGCCGTGAGGGATGGCAAGGGCTGCTGGTGCAGCGACGATGGCTTAGAGAAGTGTCGTGGATCGTGGGTTTATGCACGTGAGTGAGAGGGGAAATGGGAGATCGCCACTGGTAGTTACTCTGGGACGGTGAGTGCTCAGAAATCAGCATCACCCAGAACCGGTCCTTCCTATTCTAAAAATGATTCCTAACACCTACAACACTCCAGTGGGCGTGCAAGAATTCGATCAAAAATTAAGAGTCGAAACATATCCAAAAGGGAACTCACTCGAAGAGACACATCATTCCATTGAAGACCCAATCCAAACCCCAGAACAAGATAGCGACGTCTCCAGTCGAAGTGAGTTTGACTCCTTGTTTACAGCTCCAAATCCTCTGGGACAAATGGTTGTGATTCGCCGGAAAGAGGGGCTGGTGGCTGGAGGTGCAAGTGACTCGAGGTACAGGTGGTCGGAGGCGCCATGGAGCTACGTGAGGTGTGGACAACGGCAACGACATGGGGCGTGCACCACGTGCAAGCATAGACGGCTGCTTGCTGGTTTGGTTGGAGCTGTCATCTGGAGGAGGTTGTGAGGGGGGGGGGCTGAGGATGATGGTGGAGAGTGAGAGAATGGCGAGAGGAGAGCAGCGGTGATCAGCTACTAAAATCAAGGGATGAAGAGAGGCAGACGACGACAATGGACAGAATAACTCCGAAAGCTGATAAAAGAACTTCGGCGACGGATAGATGACAGTGCAACAGCGATGTCCTGAAGCACCAAAACAGCACCGGCTGCTGTGAATGAGAAAGAGGAGAGAAAGTGCGTGTGTGCGCGAGGGAGAAGGAGGCGGGAAGAGAAAGAAGGAATTTGGGGAAAGTGTGGGAATTTAAGATTTTGAGCATCAGTGACGGTTTCAAAACCGTCACTAATGCCCCCTTATTAGTAACGGTTCTTTCAAACCGTCACTAATACCTTTAACTATTTCTTTTTAAAATTTTTGTAAATAAAAACACTAGTAGTGACGGTTTCAAAACCGTCACTAATACCCCCTTATTAGTGACGGCTCTCCCGAACCGTCACTAATACCCTTAACTATTTCCTTTTTAATATTTTTTAAATAAAAAACACTAGTAGTGACGGTTTTGAAACTGTCACTAATACCCTTAACTATTTCTTTTTAAAATTTTTTTAAATAAAAACAGTAGTAGCGACGATTTCAAAACCGTCACTAATACCCTTAACAATTTCTTTTTTTAATATTTTTTAAATAAAAACACTAGTAGTGACGTTTTCAAAACCATCACTAATACCCTAAAATCGTCGCTAATATTTTCCTGAAAAAATTTTCATGCGAAAATTGTTTATTGCGCTGTTTTTAGTTACGAAAGTATTAGTGACGGTTTTAAAATCGTCACTAATAGTACCGTATTAGTGACGACTGCTAAAACCGTCACTAATGCTTAGACTTTTAGTGATGAATTCAATTTCGTCACTAATACTTCCGTCACTAAAAACCAGTTTTTTCGTAGTGATATTGTACATAAACATATACTATTTATCATAAATCAAATAATAGCATTTTCTAAATCCTACATTAACATAATAATTACGGCCTCGCGCCGAAAGCATGAATAAATGCGGCTTTGCGCCGAATGACATGAGTAATTGCGGCCTTACGCCGACCATATCATATATTCTGAAATCATATTTTACTGTGTTTATCATGTTATTCCTGAAAATATTTGTAAACATATTTTATTTTGTAAACCTAACTTAACATGGTATAATATATATATATATATATATATATATATAAAATAATATTCACGTCACACGAATTGAATGGAACCATATATTCTATTCTGAAATCACATTTCCTATACAATTGTAGTATTTTCCCAAACTTACATTTTCTCAATTATACTTATATATAATCACTTGCTTTCTGAAAATTATTCTACTATTAAATAATAGTAATTTCAATGGAAAATAACTGCTTTAATTTATCCCCTTACCTGGCAACTGAAATGCTCCTCTATAATACTGGTCTTACACCCGTAAGAAACCCTGAGCAGTACCCTGAAAATTATAACTCCCAGAACTAAACTTCAGTATTTATTCGAGTACATCATTTCCTTCAACTATGGAAAGACCAAATTTCGAATAAAAGTCTTACCTCAACTTAGGGATGAATTTTAACTTGCTTCCACCAATGATCTGCTTCGGCAAATTTGGAGAGAACTTCCCCGAGAGCGTCATGGTGGCCTCAGATCGTCGATCCGGCCACTAATGGGGCCGAAATCAAAGAGGGAAGAGGGTGGAACCATAAGGAGGAGAGAGAGAGAGAGAGAGAGTGTTGAGCGTCAAAATTCTGCTGAAAAAAATGAAGTTTGGCCTTTTTATACATTGGCCATCATCGACAAGCCACGTCACCTCGTTGACGAGGTCAAGAGACAAACCTTGCCGATGAACCCTATGTTATCCTCATCGATAAATCCTCTGTATTCGTCGACGAGTCCTTGATTAAATTCCTCCGTTATTACTCTCAAAGTGCAATGTCGTCAATGAACGCGAAGCGTTCGTCGACGAAATCTGCTGCCTCCTTTTATTTCTGTTTCCATTTCCCTCCCTCTTTATTATTTAAATACCATTATTCTCCGGGTCATTATAGATTTCAAGACCAGTATTTTTGTTTGTGCAAGATCATTTGACAAACATAAACCCTAAGTTCTCTTGTATTTTATTTGAAAAATATTTTTGGAGAAATAGCTATTAAGGGTTTAAATCTTTGATGTACTTATTATATACATCTCACTCAAAGATTGAGAAAATTATTTTTTGTTAAAATCTCACTTGAGCTTACTTCATATCATATGTGAGTGCATTAGTTGATTGTGCGTAGTGGTGCATATCTACTTGTATTAGAAGCGATCTAGTTGTACAAAATATTTAATTTGAATATTGGTTACATTCCCAATATATGATCGGAAGAGGTAGGCCAACCCTGTGAATAGTCCCAGACTTGCTCAGACTCAATTAGGAGAGCACTAGACTAGTTCGATTCAGACCTGATTAAGAGAACTGGGTGCACCATCCTTGTAAGGTGTTGTAAACGGTGTCGCTCCACCCGCAAGTGAGCAACCATAGTGGAATCATTTTGTTTGTTAGCTTGAGGCAGGGACATAGGCAGTATTGGCCGAACCCCGATAACATATATGGTGTTAGTTTTATTTTTTAAAATTTACTTTCTGCACCTGTATGTTTGTGTTTATTATTTGAATATTTGATTGGGTTTGTGATTACATATAAAGATCCTAGGTTTGTATAATACTTCTTGTGGAATCTGGTTTAACTTAAAAAGAATTTTTATATACCCAATTCATCCCCCCCCCCCTCTTGGGAATACACTAATTCCAACATATTACAATATTACAACAGTGAATTTAATTTGATACAAATTAATATGTTTTGTGTTGAAAATGTCATTATTCTTAACATATTGTTCATACAAAGGCTAATTTCATAATGCCCATCTTGTTGAAATTTTTACCTGTCAAGATTCTTATATTGGACTAATCATTATGTGTCATGGCAACTTGTCTAAATTCCTAAAATCTATAAAATGCTAACTAAATAAAAAATTTTAAATATTCTTATGAAGACAACATATCATTCCTATAAACAAGTCTCTTTGGAGTTGGATTTTATGGGAATATTTTTTATCATAGAATCAATTAATTATTTCATCCAGAGATAAACATTTGAAGAAAAAAGGCAAGTTAAGTGTAACACCACTAAAAGATAAAAAAGGATATAACAAATAATATAACTTAAGCGGTTGTAACATAAGGGAAACAATGATGTACTAGTTTTTAGAAGAAGTGAGATAGTTAAAGTTAGCTAGTGATAAGAAAAGGAGAGTGATAAAGTTCAAATAACTTATGGGTTTGGGTAATGGAATGGAGTTAGAATTGAATGAAATGAAAATTTAAATGGAGAATTTGAAAAGCTCAATCACTCACAAATTCGAGTGCATTTTGTCTAATTCCATTCAAGTCTTACGTACCAAACATGGGGTTAGACTAAAAATTTTGTAATATTTATGGATTATACACTCTAAATGGTTAAGAATAAAAAATAAATTAATTTATGTTATTTATCTCTTCTAGTTAATGAGACTTACTCCAAAGAAAGATACAAATTTAGTGGCTGAAGGAGTAAAACAACATAGAAAGTTCATTCGAGAATATTCCTCTATTTTATCTATATTATTATCCTTGCCTTTCATGGATGAGTAGAAAAGAGTTTCACTAAACTACAAGAGAATAAATCAACAAGGTAGGGAGGAGCGCTATACATTATTGATGTTTTTTTCAAGGGTAAATTTATTGATAGAAAAGAGTCAAGCAAGTAAATTGAAATTTCGAAAGAGAGATACAAAAAAGGAGAAGAGATCACCCTTCAAACTTGGAGAAAATACAGATAATTAAACAAAAGGAATTAGACATGGACCAATGAAACGGATTAGATAAATTTCTTTTCTACACAACTTGGGATGAGGTGTATTTTTTTCCTTAAAATTCTTTTCTCTTTTCTTCCATATTGCTCGACATAGCTGACAAAATAGTTGCTTTTAATTTTCTAAGGAAACCCTTCAGATTTGTGAAATTTCATAAAAAAAAAACATTAAAAGCAAATTTTTTGGCATGACTAGATGATTAAGTTGGCTTTTATAGATCAAATTCCAAATCATCCTATTGTAATGACAATGGAGAAAATATGATCCATCTCTTCCCTCTCGTCCTTGCAAAGCACGCACCAAGGAAATTCTTACTGCACAGCATTAATGTTGGGCAATTCTTGTGCCTTCCGGACAATAAGACTCCAACCCCCGGCCCCCTGTGCAGCTCCCTCCACCTCGGCCTCCGCTTCATTGGGGCGTCACTGTTCGTCGCCCTTCGGCTGTGCCACCCCGTGAACTATTCAAACCTCCTCTCCTCCCTTCATCCATCATCATCATCATAAAATAATCATACCTCAGTTTTGTCCTCTTACTTCTGTCGCACATGCATATTATATTGTGTTATATTGCATATATATTCATTTAAACCCAAACATGCAGAAGTTTACTTTTATCGATTTGACTGCTCATGTCTTAACTTACCTCTCTCTCTCTCCTCTTACACACTTACAGCTACGTATTGAATTCTGTAACCCCATCTCCCTGCACAGCCTTTCCACGTGTACCCTTGCCCATCCTTGTCCTCTTCTGCACCTTCATTTCTTTTACTTAATTTTTCATGGCTCTCTCTCTCCCACGTTTCCTGTTCCCCACAGCTCTCTAGGGTTTCCCATTACAAATTTCGCAAAGCAAACCCCAACTAGGGTGAAACTTCGAAGAGATAGTTGATTTGGTCATTCATTTATTTTCCATTTTCAGAACCGTCAGTTTCGTGTAGGGGTAAGGAGTGTGGTTTGCTCTTCCCCAAAAGCGCCCGAAAGGTTGTGTGCATGGTGTTCATCATTCACTCAAAACAATTTTCACAAATGGGAAAGGGCCCGGTCGTGATTTCCGTGCATGCAGCATTATTAATGTGTTTGTAATCAAGAAAAAAGGGGGATGAAAAGTTTGTTGCCCACTCTATGGAACCATGGAAATGGTCCATTCGAATTTGAAGCCACGCCTGCCATGAATTGACTTGTTGAAACTTGAAGAAGAAAGTGGGGATGAGTGTTTAATGGGGGCACATTCTTGGATGTGTACTCCATTCAAGAAAGTCAAATTCAGTAGGCGAGGAATCGCAATTGCCTTTTGATCCGTTCCAAGCATTAATTTCGGCCGCCTAATCAATTAAACCAAAAAAAAAAGTGAAGGTATAGGCGTTGTCATTAAATATCATCTTTTTAAGTACCACTGCATTAATGACTACAATATCAATTGTTAGGACAACATTAACTTAGACGGACTTGCACTGGGTCATTAATCCAACAGTCAACAAACAAATTGAGAGTGTTTTACGGAATTATTAAGAAAAAAAAAAAAGAAATACGAATATGGGGGGGGGGGGGGAATTCGCAAATAAATCAAATTGACTTTTAAAAATTCGGTTGGATATTTAAAAATAGTATTAAAAAAAAAAACTAACTAAACTATATAACTAACTTTTGGAAAGTCGATTTTGGATTAAATGAGACCCTTTGACGATGTGCCATTTAGGGCACGAAAAAGTTAGTGAAAAAAAAATTGAAACATGAGAGAACTGACTTTAGAAAGTCAGATCTCTGTCTGAAATGACGAGTGTGCAGTCTGGGCACACTAGACAGTACAGGAAACGCAAAAAAATAAAAAGAAATCATTAAAACGGCAGACACGCGCCACATGGCCGCACCTGATCCGTCCGCTCCTTCCTTCTTAACTCCCCGCACATGCATAATTAATTCAAGTCAAAACCAACTTTTCAAAAGTCAGATTTGATATGCACTTACCAAATCATGCATGCACCAAACCATGCAGCTCGTGTTTGCATACCCCCTCCCCCTTAGCTACCCTCGTGCCCCGTCTCCTATTTATTCTCCTTTCATCCCACACTTTCCACTCATCCTTTCTCCTTATTTCATTTTATTCTTCATCCCTTCACCTCGAATCTCCCTCACCACCTTCAAGTGTAGTGTGAACTTTTTGGAGATTTACTATTAGAACTACTCTCTTTCAAGGGTCAGTAACGATGGTGTCAGTGATGATTGAACTAATTTTCTATTTTTTTTTTGTACATTAATTTCATTTGATATTGAGGTGTCAATATATATATATGAGATAATTGTTTATGTATATAAAAAAATTTGTTCCATATTATTGTGATTTACTCAGAATATTTATTATTGTGATGTAATTTTTTTTATCATAATTTTTTTAAAATTCAGAATGGCCTCAAGTTCATCAGCTAATAAAGTTATGGTCTTATTATACGTTGACTGTGAGATTATACATGGATCGACTGATATTTAGTACACTACAGGGCCAACGAAGGTGATTCGAATTAGAAGGAGGATGAAGTTATAAAGTTTTAAATGGAAAATATATGAAGGATTAGATATTTATCCAAATGAGTACATATTAGAATTGACATCTACATTTCTACAACGATGTGGTGGTGGAAATTTAGTGTATATCGATGTCCCAATAAAAGATTATGCAGATGTTCTAATTGCGTTGGACCCGCATAGTTCTTGTCTTGATGTGTATATGGTTGAGATTTTTGTTAAATGCATTCATCAAAACAAGAGTATGGATGGAGCTCCAACTGTGGAGAGGGAAGAATATCTCCATTCTTAATCATATAATGAATACGATACTACTGAGATGAGAAGACTATTTGATCACCTTTCACACATGACGACAACTTTAGATTTGAATGACGTCCTCGGTATATCGTTTCTGCCAAAATTCTTGTCAACAAAGTTTGGACATGAGGAGGTTAATTTGCAGAGATTCAATGTGAGATGCAATTTTTATCACGAACTACAACAATCAACTGAGTATAGACATGACAAAAGTTCAGCTGGAATTGTGTCTATACTACTTCTAAACAATTCCATCTAGAAAAAAGATTTGGGAAGTATGAACAAGCCAAACTTAGTTTGTACTCCACTGAAGTAGAAACACAGTAGATTAGGGTAGACATCCATTGTGTACAACATCCATATAAACTACCTGTAGAGGTGTAAGCCTAGGGAGTTGAAGCTCCCTCAGTATTTGGATGACATGGCTCAGCTGCCTTTGCCACCTCTAAAGTGTACACCCGTACATATTGCGCTAGTAGGTTTGACAATTCTCGTGTTGGTCACATTCGTGCATATCTTGATAATTGTTGTTGGGGTCGTACCTTATCTAAGCTGGAAAGGGGATTTGCTGCCTCGGCCCAAACTGTTGCTGTACTCAATCCGACAGGTGCCACTTCATGACCAGAAAGCAGAATAGGGGAGTGCGAATAAGCCAAACTTGTATTCCAGTGAAGCATATACTCGGTAAATTAGCATACAAATCTGCTTTGTATGACATCCATATAAGCTGTTAATAAAAAATTTATGTAAGAAAAATAGAAAACATTATGTACCCACATTTGCGATTCTAATGAAAATAATTTTTTATTACTTGGTCCTCGCACATCATATCAATGTCATAGTGATATGACCACATAGTATGCTGAGGGACGTGTGAGTTAAGAAATGAAGCTTGCCATTGTTAGCTTTACTGTAATCCCAAGAGGGGGGTGAATTGGTGTTTTAAAAATTAATCCCCTAGGTCAATCCATTAGCAGTAGTATTACACAAGCCTAAGGTTAATCTAGTGCGTATAAAATAAATAAGTATATATATTCAGTGAAAATTAAACTGTACAAGTGATTTAATTAAGCATGCACGATAAAGCAGTAAATAAAGACGACATCATAAATGTTATCAAGATTCGGCAAACTGCCTACGTCCCTGTCTTGATTCACCAGCACAGAGATTACACTATGGGCTTTCTTAACGGGTGAAGCGGTACCTAAATACAACCAGGTCAATTAGCACAGGACTGACCTCAACCTTCACAACCAATCTTTCTGGGCCGGATTACCGCCTCCTCAGGGCACGCTTGGAATACAACAATACTTTAATAAAAGATGCATAGAAATAAAATGTTTCTCAATCAAGTAGATTTGTACTAGTAATAATAAGAACACACCAATCATTTAATTAAGAATAATAAGCTCAATGGTGTATATATGCAATCAACACTCAAAAGATTGATTATCAAAAATCAAGTACAATAGTGTATCTACAAGCAAGTCTTTGAAACTAAGTAATGATAAAATCTCAATCCCAGTTTAGGGTTTCAAAGATTCAAGCCAATGTAAATTTAGAATATATAGAAAATAGTTTTCTCAATATCAAGCACAAGAAGATATTCAAATTTGAGCTTGTAAAAAATATTTTTGCACACAAAAATACGAGCACTAATGAGTCTTGTAATAATAATGCAAAGACCCAAAAAGCTATGAGATTTTTTCTCAACCAAATATTTACTATATAAAATCAATTGGAAAAAATCTTTGCTTAAACCTCAAATAAAAATCAAATACTCAAGAATATATGATGGTTTCTAGCAATAATACTCAGTGAATAAAACAATCACAATGCTAGATTTCTCAAAGGAATGGAAGTATTTAAGTGTATGGGTTTAGTATGGGAAAATAGAATTTGGAAATTTTCAGAGAGTTTTTTGCTAGTCAGTTTGCTAATTATTGACTAATCCAAGCAAATGAGCCCCTATATATAGAGAAGGGCTAAAGTTTGACCGTTGGGGACATAGGGTTAATTATTAAAATTGTTTAAGAAAATTAACTTCATTTAACCTTTCTTAACCGTGGTAAAAATTAAAACAACTCGAGGGTTTCGGGCGCCCAATCCATGGTTCGGTCACTCGAACAGACACAATGAAAAAAAATAATTTTTGAAGTTCGGTTGTGTGAGTGTGGGTTCGGTTTGCCGACTAAAGGCAATTTCTATTATGTCCGAGGTTCGGTCGCCTAGTCCTGAGTTTGGTTTACCGAACTCATGTGTTCGGTAGCCCAAGGCATTTTAGAACTTGAAGTTCGGGCTGTCGAGTTGGTGGGAAAAGTCAGAATCATGGTTCGGTTGACCGAGGATGGTACGTTCATTTTGGTTCGATCACCCGAAAACAAGTCAGCTTGTTGACTGATCAATGATTCGGTTACCCGAAGCATCACTGATTTTACCCTATAAGTCAAGTTTTACTTTAGTTAATTCTCCTGATAATATATGTGATTTTGAGGACTATCTTATGTGTATGTGCAAGGTCCTAAGGTCTTTCTAAAGTATTTTGAGCTTATTGCATCTACATGCATGATATGGAGTTATTATTACAAACTTTTTCCTATATTATTATTAAAGACCCGAATAAACATAAAATGAAATATAACAAAAATAAATCTTCCGAGTCTTTAGTCTTTAAGTCTTCACATGCCATCAAGTAATCTTGCTATTATGAATCTGAACACAAACTTGATAGACATTAAATACCTGGGTATTTGTCATAATCAATACCGGGTATGATCAATAAGGTCAACAACCATCTACAATATATTATATTCATATATTGTTACACTTAAATATTTTAAATTTATGGAAAACAAAACATATACTAACTTGACCGCAAGTGGGAACAGGTTATCACCGATATCAAAAGGAAGATGTGGTAGGCCAAGTATAATTGGAACAAGAAAGGGCATGCACTCCCATGCCCAAACTTGTAGGAGGAACAACAGACTTCCAACTCATTATGCCCCCACACGACCAACATGGCACATCTCTTTGTATAGCCATGCGAGTGCAGCACTACCTCACCTATACGTCGATGAACTCTCCGAGTCGCTAAGGAGAAGCAGGAACATCAATGATGCATAACATTGTGACTTTTTTACGAACAAAAAATCGCACATGAGTCATAGTATGCATGTACGCTTGAACACACTATAGTATTCACTCCTCCGATGCATCATCAACAAGTTTAGGTATGGCGATGTTCATCCATGACATAGAAATGGATGAGCTAAATCATCCACTCCAGCCACTAGGGGGGTCACATCCAAGTAGACTAACACACAACATGACCCATTCCCATCGTGTCATCCAGTAAAAGCCATCTACAGGTAATCTTGTAATGATGGCGACATCCTACAGCGTTATCGTTGCCTCACCATAGAGAAAATAAAATGTGTTCGTCCCAAGCCTCCAACGCTCCAGCAATGCGCTAATTAAGTGATGGTCAAGCCAATTGTACCAAATATGGTACAGCGGATATAACCCTGCTCATTCAATCCACAGAATGCTTCTAAGATTAGCTTGCCACTTTGTTTCTAAGGTGTGCGCATACTGATGCCCTATAAAGGCATCAGAATAATCCTCCTCACATGCCTTGTAAGAGGGATGCAGGGTCCCCAATATCAAGACAAAAGAATTAGTTGGACTAAACTCCATGCCTCAATATTAAATATAATGGATATATAAAATGAAAAATTTATGAACGTGGTGGGGAGCCTGCAGGAGAAAGGAATAATAGATGAGTAAATGAGAAGCACATTGACTATGAAAAAAAATGCAGTATAAATAGAGGGTTCGGGGGTAGGGAAAGCTTATGCCCAAGGGGGAGGGGAGGGAAGCATGCTAGTTGCAGTGGGGGAAGCATACGCATGACATGACTGTCACATGTTGTCAAGGCATAGATGAAGGAAGAAGTGGATGGGGTGAGGTTGTGTTAGGAGCAAATTGACTTTCTAAAAGTTGAATTTGCCACATTTATGTTTTTCCCTTTATTTTTTTTTTAAAAAATTTCCCTTGCTCTACTCAGGGAGGAATCTAATCTTAAAGAAATTGGTTCTCTAATTTTTTAATTTTTTTTGTTTTACGGGCGCTGACTGGAAACACACCAGTCAGTTGTCTTATTTGGCTGACACCGACTATCTCGTCCAGTTGACTCCAAGTGTTTTAATTTGTTTTTCTTTTAAATACTGAACCAAATATGCAAAAATTGGTTGAGTATATTTGCATAAATTCCCTTGCGTACATATTTGTATTTTTTATATTTTTTTCTTAATAATTCCGTAAGAAACTCAAAAAATTGATCTACTTTTGTTTTTAAGTTTTATAAGTATTGTATTAATTTATTGAGAATGAATTTTGACACAAATGATATCATTTTCTAATCCTAGAGAGAAGTAAGTTGACCAAGGATTGAATTTTTTATCCTTAATTTTGGTTGAAAATAAATTTGAAAGAATTCACTACAAAACATGTCTTTTTTAGTGACGAAAGTATTAGTGATGCATCAAAAAGCATCAATAATAACGCACTATTAGTGACGAAACAAAAATTAATCACTAGTAAATAAGCTATTAGTAACGAAAATTATTAGAGACATATTACAATTCATCATTAATAAGTTGGTAATTAAATGTACATTTTCCCGTTCTAGCCATTGCGCCAATATATTAGTGACAGTTTTTTCAATTATTAGTGATGAAAGAAATTAGTTACTAATAGTATACTTTTAGTAACAGTTTTAAACCGTCACTAATGATTTGAATATTGATTCGTAATGATGATTTCTAAACCGTCACTAGTAGCAAAATGGTAGTTACGATTTCTAAACCATCACGATTGCCCACTTTTAATTGGAGGGCATATATAGGCTCTATAGTGATGTTTTAGAACCGTCACTAAAACTGTTTGTAGAATATATTTGTGGCAAATTAAGTTCCGTTAGTACTATTTATTTTTAGTGATAGATCTATTTCATACCAATTAATTAACATTTTTTAAAATAAAAAATTTATAGTGAAAATGCATTAGTGACATTTTTTAAACCGTCACTAAAAAGTTTCGCCAAATATCCCGTTCTCCCCCTCCCCCAAAACCGCGTGCATCCCAAATCCTATTCTCTCTCTTGCGCTCGCATACCACTTCCTCTAACTGTTGCAAGCAAACTATCGTCACTGTCACTCGTCGTCTTTGTGGCTTGCTATCATTACCATTGCTCATGTGCCACCTATTGTTTGCCACATGTTGCATCACTAGCGCTTGCGACCTTTTTGTTGGCCTAACAAGGCTTAAGAATCTTATTTTGATGATAACAAATAAAGGGAACTTAACATATTTGGTTAAGTAAAGTTTCAAGATCAAATGCGTTGATAAAGAATCAAGATCAAGTGACTCAAGTGATCAATATCAAGTGTTTGACAAGTATATTAAAAGCTCGAAGTTAATGCTACAAGATCTTATGAAGTTAAAGACTATTGAAGCTTAAAGTAAAGTCAAACATGAAGGAAGTCAAAGCAAATACATGAAGGCTTAGTGCTTGAAAAGATATAGTCTTTTAAGAAGTCTCATGTAAGTGTTTCAAATGATTTCAATTAATATGGATGCATGAAACTCTTAGGTTAATTACTTGGATCTAGATACCTTTTAAAATACTTGGAAAATATTTTTATAAGGTCAAAATTTATTTCAAAAGGGGTCAAATTATTTTTGGAATGAAAAACACGAAAACCGGATTCTCCAAGTTCACTTTTTTCTTTCTATATCTGCATTGATGTGCAATTTTATCTATCAATGGTTTCTTATCTTAAAAATTGTTCAACATGAAAGTTATAAGAGTTTTTCTTAGCTTTCATTTGGTATTAAGATCATCTTATTCAGAGTTTTATAGTGAAAGTTATACCCAATATATTAAAGGGTGGTTGAAGCTGACAAAAGGACAGGCGACTGACATTTTATGAGCTTTTTAAAGAAAGCGGACAGAACTGAGTCAAGCAACTGACTACTCAAGATCAAGCGACTGACCCTGCATTGTGTTTCTAAAATATGCTGAAACTTAAAAGGCACAAGTGACTGATCTTCATGATTTTAAATTTATAACAGTAAGGGAAACTTTCCAAATTTGATTGCTTGGCCCCCAAACTTAGTGGAAACTTGGGAAACACTCCAAGCAACTTGGGCAACACAAAAAATTACTTTTTAACTCTTTAAATACATGTTATTCACATGAATTAAACAATAACTAGCAAGCACATACAAATTGAAAATTCAAAATACTATTGCTGAAATTCTATTGAACTTATTGTTGTGTTATTGCTGACAAAGCCAAAGTTTTTTAGATCTATTTACATTGAGAATTTCAATTCTAAATTAGAAATCTGGTAAAAATAATCTAAGATTCATCTTTCTATATTGATTTTGATTGAAGTATATTGTGATATTCAATTGTACTAATCTACTCTTGTCGAGAGTGTTACTTGTACACAAATTATTTCTTTTGTTTTTTACGGTTCGGGATTGTTGAATCGTTGGACTAGCAAGAAGAGGTATTCTTGTTAGAGAGAGATTTGTTTTGACAGTTTAGGGGATTGAATCATTGCCTGGTGAGAGGAGATTCTCGTTAGAGAGGCAAGCTCCACCTTTGAGGGAGAGAGGTTGTAACTTTGGCCTAATAAAGAAAGTTGGAATCCTCACAGCGGTTGCATGGGGCAAGGACGTACACCTTGGGCTGAACCTTGTAAAAATCAGGTTCTAATCTATTCTCCCTACTCTCTTTAAATTTTTGTAAAGATATTAATTGCGTGTATGATCTTTATATCTTGCTAAACCTTGGGGATTGCTGGAATTTTTATTTTGAAGCACATCTAAACTCAACATAAAATAACTTGCTTGGTTGGTTTGATAAATTCATCAAAGTTCTGATTTTTTTAATATTGAATCATCAGAAACCTTAATCTAAATTGTTTTCAAAAATCAAATCATCGAGAATCATATTTCATTTATTGTAGTAAAGGAATAAATTTTGGGTTAAGTTTAAAATCTGATATTGGTTTCTAAACCATCTAAAATTGATTCTAAAATTTGATTAGTGGTGCCTTCACGTCACACTACAAAAAATCAAGGTATTAGTGAAGGATCAAATCCATCACTAATACTCATAAATTCGTCACTAATACTATTAGTGACGAATTTATGAGCATTAGTGATGATTTTAAAATATTTGTTATATGTACCGTTACTACTAACTTTTAGTGATGAATTAAAATTTTCGTTACTAATAATGGAGTATTAGTGACAAGCCATAACCGTCACTAAAACCCTAATACCGTCACTATAAATTCTAGAACGGCTCAACTCAAATTCGTCACTAATGGTAGGGGTATTAATGATGAATTTGAATCCTTCACTAATAATTAGAAAAATTAAAAAAACTTTAATACTAATTTTTTTAATCATCAATTCTAATATAAAAATCTGTAATTACATTTTCGAATACATAAACTGAAACCATAATTACTACAAAATTCGTAAATCATTGAAAATTTCGAATTCAAATAGAAATTCAATTAAAATAAAGAAATAACATATGTTCAGATAACAAAAATTATTTGAAAATATTCAAAATTCAAATACAAATACTAGTACGAATTCAAATTAAAATACACAAATTCCATTTGTTCAAATAACAATAAAAATTACAAAGAAATAGTCAAAAATTGCATCCAACGATTATAGTGCATGCAAGCATGACATCGTGCTGATGTTATGACAGCTGCGAATCCTACAAATTAAGAGTTATTAAAAAAAATAGTATACAAATGGAGAGGTGGCGCTCAGTATAATCAGGAAAAATAATTATATGATATAACAAATTCGTAAAGATTTCATAATCATGCATATTACACAATTTGTACGATCAATAATGAAAAAAATAATGTCAGTATTTAAAGCTAAACACTGAGTTCACATATTTCCATTGAGTTGCACACTTGAAAGGTAGCCTATAAAGTTGAAGGGATAAAAAGGTCTTTGAATAACCATGAGAAGATACACGCACAGCTATACTTGCAACTACTTATCTATATTATGTGTAATTACCTTTTAATTTTTTGAAAGGTAAAATCGAGTGAATTCATTAATAAACAAAGCTCAAGGCAAAGGCCTGAAGATACCAAAGTGCAGGTAGACCCAAAACAGGAAACCAACAAGGTAATAAAAATAGTGAGTAACCAACAAATCAATAGAAAAACTGAAGAGAACACCAATAATAGAAAATGCCAAAGCAGCTGAATCATCCACTGAGAATTTGATAATGTTCATTAACCATATGTGTAATTGTTATCTTAAGATTGAGACACTAGTTATGGAGGTTGTCTTATCTTTTTTTTTTTTTTTTTTTCTGTTGTGATAGTCTTTAAAGTCTTTTAGGCATGTTTAGTCATGAAAATTATTTTATAAATTTTTTCTATGATGGTGTTTAAGACCTTTCAAATAGTGGATTGATTTTTTAGGAAATGAGGTTAGTCATCTGTCCTTCTACCCCTAATCTCCAAATAAATAAATTTATGTCTAATATGTGAGTCCTCTGTTACCCTTTTGATAAGCTTAGGTGCTTACGAGCAGGTTTTAATTACGTCTTTAAAAATTACATTAATTAATTATTTAATTTGTATTCTTCTTAATCAATTTGTCATCCTAAAAAATAAAATAGTTTTTGGACAAGTCAGATAAGTTGAATAGAAGGGAAAATGTGCATATGAAAGATATGCAAATTACAAATAAAATCATTGAAAGATATGCAGATTACATTTACCTATCTACTTGTTAGATGAATCCAACTTAGAATTTGACCCTATCTGCACAATATTTTAATTAGGACTGATAGAGATGTCAATCCAATTCTTATTATTTTCATTCATTTTATCATAATTATCCTTGTGCATGATTTTCTTTTTTTTAGAAAAATTTTAACGAAATTTTGGCAGCATGCCATCTGTAAATTAGACATTTTCCCATAAAACCTGTACCTAATATGTTCAAATAAGTAATTTATAATTCAGTTTAAGGCACATGAGAATCTATATCCACTACCAGCATGCAATACACATCAAGTGCGTCCGCCATGCAGGAGGCATTCTAGACTAGCATGCAAACATGTAGCAATCAACAATTCACAAAATATAATGTATCCATTAAATTTAGAATATATGTATATAGCAAAGAACAGTGGATACTATTGAGTTCAGTGTAGTATTGTTTTTCATCTAGGCATTTAGACATGAACGTTATGAGATGATGAGAGCATTTAATTTAAAGAATTATGAAGATGGTGCTCCCTTTAAGTTATGTATATATTTAACTAATGCCTTTTTAAAAATTTCAATTTCTTAGTCATGTCTAATATTTTCAATGATTTAGGCTCAGTAATGAATGTTTTAGGCTTACCGGACCAAAAATATATAAATGAATGCTTCTTTAAATGAATTAAGCCTTCATTGTCTCATTTCTTATAATTCCTATCCTTTCAAAAATATTTTAAAATTCATTTTATCATAATTATTATTGTATATAGTTATTTTTTTTTTGGGAAAAATTTTAACAAAATTTCGGCAGCATGTCGTATGTAAATTGGACATTTTCCATAAAACTAGTACCTGGTATGTTCAAATAAGTTATTTATAGTTTAGTTTAAGCCACACGAGAACCTATTTCCACTACCAGCATGCAATATACATCAACTGCATCCGCCATGCAAGAGGCATTCTAGACTAGCATGTAATCATGTAGCAATCAACAATTCACAACATATAATCCATCCATTAAATTCATAATATAAATAGCAAAGAACGATGGATAATATTGAGTTCAGTGTAGTATTGTTATTCATCTAGGCAGTTGGACATGAACATTATGAGATGATGAGAGCATTTAATTTAAAGAATTATGAAGACGATGCTCCCTCTGAGTTATGTATATATCAACTTATGCCTTTTTCAAATTTTCAAATCCTTAGCCAAGTGTTTCTAATATTTTCAATGATTTAGGTTCGGCAATGAATTGTTTAGGCTTACCGGACCAAAAATATATAAATTAGTGCTTCTTTAAATGAACTAAGCCTACATTTCCTCATTTCTTATGATTCATAACTTTCACTCATCATTCAAAAATATTTTAACATTTATTTTATCATAATTATCGTTGTACATAGTTTTTTTTTTTTTGGAAAAATTTTAACGAAAGTTTGGCAGCATGCCATCTGTAAATTGGACATTTTACCATAAAATTAGTACCTGATATGTACAAATAAGTCATTTATAGTTCAGTTTAAGGCACATGAGAACCTATATCCACTACTAGCATGCAATACACATCAACTGCATTCGCTATGCAGGAGGCATTCTAGACTAGCATGCAATCATGTAGCAATCAACAATTCACAACATATAATCTATCCATTAAATTCAAAATATCCAACAAGTAAAGCTATCATCTGTACAAGATGAATATCTATCATATGAAAATTTCCCAACTAAATAAGATATACAACTATGATAACAATAAATAAAAAAAACAAGTACGCATTATGCAACCATATCAAGTAATTAGAAATAACAACATCCAAAAGCAGGATGAATCCATAAAGAGGATGCATTTAGAAGGAGCACACATCTAAGATGACCATCTGTTCAAAAGGAAGCCGCATCGAAAACGAAGATGCATCCACAAGGAGGATGCATCCAAAAGGAGGTTGAATCCGCAGAGAGGATGCATAGGCACATCCACAAGGATGATGCTTTCACAAGGATGATGCATCCAAAAAGTGCAACACTGATGGAACTTTCTGAAACAACAATGATAAAAAAATTAATTTTATTTGATGAAAAAATAAATAATTATAAACTTTAATTGAAAATATATGCATCATGTCATCAGATTTAATGGATAGATTAAACTTGAATTGAAAATATATGCGTCTCTCTCTCTCTTTCCCTATATATATTCGCACGCACACATTATTATTGGATGTGAAAGATATCTATCATTCTCACATCAAACTTTTACATGTTATTTTTTTTTTAATTATAGTAATTTTCTCAAGTCATATTTGTTTGAAATATTAATTTTTTGCAATATTCATGCAAACTATTTATAACTACATAATATAAAAATTGCCCCAAATATGAGACTTTAGTTCTTCCCTGAAAAAGTACTTTTCCTAGAGAATACATGTAATGCTATCTCCCTCCCCAAAAAATTTATCCCATTACTATCACCCCCTAACACTCAGCTATATAGTTTTTGGTGTCCAAGTTAGAATAACGTATAAAGCTCTTTAGAGGAGCTAGTATGAGTATTCGTTAATCATTGAAAAATTCGCTATATTATAACACAAATAAAATCATAAAATAATTTTGCACAAGTGCTATATTAAGCTATAAGTACCATACATACCTTCTAATAAAAGGAGCCACCCGCATCATCTGGTCGAGATTAGTGCATCATTTCCTCGAACTACACTTGCCTATTCATCATGGCTTGCAGCTGGGCTTGAAAGGTGGAGACCATGTCTTTCAATTGTGCATTCTTCATTTCCACCATTTACATCCATCGAGCCATCTCCTTCGCCCAATACTCGGTCTCTCGACGACCTCGTTCCATGTCTGCAAGAGTCGCCGCACCCATGGATGATGATGTTGTTGAGGTGATGTATCCACTTCCAATACCTTTCACCTAGCCTCCTGCTCGTTGCCCAAGCACCTGGGAAGTGATCTCAAAATCTGTCATTTGCTGACTCCCCTCTGAAATAGGTGCACCCCTCAGCTCGACCATTCGTGCCTAATTTCAGTCATGAAAATGATAAAAAAGGAATACGTAAGACTACAACTTTGATGTTTTGAATCAGTTTCCTCATCATCGACGAAGTGAACATCTATAGAATGTTCGATTGTAATGTCAGCAGTCCCTACATGTTCTACCATGACACCATCCCTATGCAATAGTATAGGATCGCGCCTTCTTCAACAACTAAAACAGATTACGCTGCTGCACTAACAGATGGCTCATCTTCTTGGAATGCAGCCCCACTGGCACTCATCTACCCATCCACAACTTCTATAATAGTGTACAAACTTCAGGAGGAATCTTTTGGGCCACATGCCATTCACTCTTCAATTTAGTGTCTTTAAGGTAAAACACTTGTTCTGCTTGCGTGGTAAGCACGAAAGGGTCATTTTGATACCAGGTCTTGCTAAAATTGACATTGGTAAGGTAGGCATCTATGTTTGTCCCAGTCTTTTTATTGTTGATGTCCCACCAGGTACACTTAAATAGGTGGACGAGTCTCTTGGCTCCATAGCTAAGCTCTATAATGTCGTCCAACACACCAAAGTAGTCAATTTCTTCATCTCCTTCTGTGCCTAGCACTGCAACCCAACAATTTTGGGTTCTTCTATGTAGTTTGAGGGACTTTGTATGAAATCGTAACCCGTTGACAATGTAACCGCTATAGTGGTTAACTCGTTGATCGGGGCCACATACCAATGCGTACAAATCTTTACTTGCCGTTGGTTCCTTATTGTAATACATGACTTTCATCTATTAAATAAATAGAAGTTTAGAAGAATAAACCATCAATAGTGAAAACATACACTGCTTCTAACTTAAACAGTATTTGTTACTTACACGACTACCAAACTAATTGATAAATTCCTTCTTATGTCTTTCATCAACATTCCATTTATTTTGGGGTAGGAGTTCAGCTTTATGTTCATTATATGCAATAGTAGTACATGTTAATGTCAACTAAGTTTATAATTATGTATATGTAAATATAATGCAAAGTAAGGGGCTTGGAACCACGTACTCGATATATGGAACAGTTTCATCACAATTATTGAGGACGTAAAAATGAGCCTTTTGTAGGTCGTCCATATCAATGAAATCATAAACTTGTGCACCAAAAGGCAAAACATTTTCTCAAAATATAGAGCTCCTTGGTTCTTCATCTTCGGCATTAATAGCATGAACATCTGCATTTCGCTCCTCACGAGTGAACATTGTGTCAATATCATGTAGATACATTGAGCAAAATGTAAGACATTCTCTGTCAATGTATGCCTCAATGATTGAACCTTTCGGCCGTGCCTTATAGAGTACGTACCCCTTCAAAGTGGACAAGAACTTGTGCATTTTATATAGCATTATAGACTCGTAGACACGATAAAGAAAAATAAAAAATAAAAACAAGGGAAATCACGTGACCATTATACAAGGACTTTATAATTTACCTCTCAATAGGATACATCCAAAGATATTGAACCAGTACTCCAATTATGGCCTCCCTTGGTAAATGGACGGCTAGTTGGACTATCACATCAAAGAATGTTGGCGAAAATATTTTCTCCAGCTTGCACAATATGATCACGATGTCATCCTCTGATCGTTCAAGTATGTTTATGCTCAAATTTTTGGAGCATAATTGTCGAAAAAAGATTCCTAGCTTAATCAGCACCAAGAGAACATCTTTAGTCAAGTGTCCACGAAGGAAAATGGGTAGAACCCATTGTAGAAGGATGTGACAGTCATGACTTTTCATTCCTAGCATCTTCCCTTCTTTTGTGTTTATGTATCGAGTTATGTTCGATGCATATCCATCAAGGAACTTCACTGATTTCAACCATTCGAAGAATTTATTCTTCTCATCATTCAAAAATGTGTAACAAGCTGATGGCATTAGAATTTTGTCCCCATCACGAAACAGGTGCAACTCAGGCCGTATTCCCATATCTTCTATATCTCGGTGAGCATTTGCGGTGTCCTTTCTCTTCCCATTTATATTAAGCAATGTACCAATGACATTCTCAAAAATGTTCTTTTCGATGTGCATGACATCCAAGTTGTGGCGTAGTGGAAGATCTTTCCAATATGACAACTCGAAGAAGATGCTTCTCTTTGTCTAATTCAACTCCCACTCAGTGCGTTTTATTTTTCTACTGGTCGGTTGTTTCCCAAATTTCACATCTTCAATCAACTTTAGCTAGTTTAATATCTCTTCCCCACTTAGTCATTTTGGCTGTGACCTGCGTTCAAGTTTTCCATTGAAGCTTCTGACGCCATGAGTCCTCCAAGGATGTTTAGTTCATAGAAAACAATGATGACACATAAAGCATAACTTGTGGCCATGTTTCAAGGATAAGGACCTAACATCCTTATTACGTACTGGGCATGCTAAGTAACCTTTTGTGCTCCAACCTGACAAGTTGTCGTAAGCGAGGAACTCATTAATTGCAAAAAATTGCAACATGCATCCGAAATGTTGTCCCTATTTCCACATCGAATGCCTTCACTCCTTTTTCCCATAATTCTTTCAACTTGTTAATTAATGGACGCGGGCAAAAATCAATATCATTACCAGGTGCCCTCGGTCCGGGAATGAGCAGAGACATATAAATGAAAGGTTCTTTCATACATCGCTACGGCGGCATATTGTATGACATCATCATAATTGGCTACATGCTATACGGGTTGTTCATGTTACCGAAAGGATTGAATCCATCTGAAGCAAGACCAAGTCTTATGTTGCAAGGATCACTAGCAAACAACAGATGCATTTTATCAAAATCGGCCTGAGCTTCGGAGTTTGCTAGATGGCTAAGGGTGTTTCTATCTTGAGGACGTTTCTCTTGATGTCATCTCATATATGTAGCAATCTTTTTGCACATATACAATCGTTGCAATCATGAGATTAATGGAAAATATTGCAAAACATTTTTGGAGATCGTTTTACCCTTCTTTTGATTAGTTTTATACCTCGGTTCACCACATTCTGGGCACTTGTTTGCATTTTCATGTTCACCATAAAAGAGTGCACAATCATACCTACACGCATGTATTAGAGTGTAACCGAGACCCAATTCGCGCATGTATGTCTTTGCCTCATAAAAAGACTTGGGAAGTGTTTCACCATCAGGCGGTGCTTCCTTAATAAGGCTTAAATGCATATTGAATGCGCTTTGAGATAACCCATGCATTGTCCTTGCATGAAGCAACTTTATCAGAAACTCTAATTTTGAGAACTTTTTATAGTTTGGATATAGGGGCACTCATGCATCCCTCATGAGATTATAAAATGGTTTATTGAGTCGATTCAACGTACTAGCATCACAAGGTACG
This sequence comes from Malania oleifera, assembly GCF_029873635.1. Classification (NCBI taxonomy): domain Eukaryota; kingdom Viridiplantae; phylum Streptophyta; class Magnoliopsida; order Santalales; family Ximeniaceae; genus Malania; species Malania oleifera. The sequence continues at coordinate 62,427,364 of NC_080425.1, forward strand.
GTACCTGTTGAAGTAGATTCATCACCAATACGCGACACACCGACATCGCTTGTGTCCATTGCAATTCCCCTTTGCAAGTCATCTAACATTTCAATTGCACCTTCCGAACAAGTATCACCTCCTACTATATTTTCCCCCTTATCTTCATCATTATCATCATCGCTCTGAATTGCATAATTTTCACCGTGGAACACCTATGTTGTGTACCTTTTCTCCATTCAAAAGTCTAATAAATGTGAATGGACCAAATCAATGTGTTTGAATGTTATGTTTTGGCATTTCTTGCTAGGACACCTTATTCTACGGGCTTTGTCTACACGAGGACGGGCGAACTCTATGAAATCATGCACCCCTTTCACGTATTCTAGTAAAAACCTACCCCAAGCGTTCATCCAACTCTTATCTATGTTCATTAATTACCCTATAACATGTTCAAGTAAATGGTATTATTATTCTGGTTCTCATAATGTTTATAATGCATGCATCGTGAATCCTATAATCAACCATCATACTCTAAAGGGTATGGATCATATCCCATTCATGAATGTTGCATTTACATTGCGATCAATCGCTCAAATTCCTTCGTCGTCATCGTTATAAATTTTGGCAGCATCTCCCCATGGCTCTCCAAGTACACCAGATGGGGGAAGTGAACATCTTGTAGTTTTCCATCACTAGCAAATTGTCACGACACCCCACTATGTACCCAGAGAACACAAGTACAGACGCGCTCAAAATTTATACTGACAATTGAAAAAGCGTGAAAGATGACAACAATGTAAATACAACTTCCTAAACTGTCCACATTGGACAATCAAGGAATGGTTGAAATACAAACATTACTAATCATAAGATTAGTAGTTAACATAGTATGACTAATAATCAATTGAAATATTGATTTGACTCACATGTACGATTAGGTATGAATGTATAGTAACCGTTCTTCGACGAGTCTAAGCTTCAATGAATACATGAAATGACATTAATTAATTTGGCATTTTATTTCATATGGAATTTAGTTCTTTGTCGTTCATTATATACTTAAGATTGTTGTTCTTAGCCAACTATTTTTTATTTTCAATTATAAGCCTAAGATCGCCTCTTTTCTTATGAATTTCAACATGTGAGAGGTGCGGGTGAGAATGACTTTAAGTTTTAACTGATCATGCACACATTTCTTTGTACATGGTTTTTTTTTTTTTTTTAGGAAAATTTTAACGAAAATTCAGCAGCACGCCATCTATAAATCGAACATATCCCAAAAAATTCCTATACTAAAACTTGAGAGTTTAAAGCAAACAAATCACGATAATACGCATCATGTAGATATCAGTCAGTTTGAGCATGCGAGAACCTAAATCTACTATCAGCATGCAATTCACAATGTACTGCATCAGCCATGCAGTTGGCACTCAACACAAGCATGTATTTCAGTATTTCGATTTACAATGGAGATTAAATTAAATGAAAGAGGTGATCAATAGGAAGTCAATGGTTCCCCTTGTGCACAAAGTCAAGGCATCATGATTCGTGTCATTGTGTCATAATTCCTTTTCTAAACACTCTTTAATATTGGAGAATGCTATCTAATCTTAGCCACAAATGGAATAAATTAATGATGGGCTAAATATTTTTATTAGAGGACTAATGATCTTTGCTTCCACAAATGTAGCATCTACCCTTCTTTATGGTGGTATTCTTTGTAGTTTTCTTTCCTTTTGATTTCATTTTCTTTTTAGGGTTCTTGTCCCATTCTTCTTTCCCCTTTATATTTTTATATTTTTCTATAGACTCTTGGTTTTGAATACTTAATTTTCTGTGGTTGAATCATTAACTCTAGCAGCACCTTAAACCGTCTCTACTTTGCGCAAAAGATTATACCTGTTGTAAATAAATGCCTCCTCCTAAGTAGCTTGAATTCTATGCTTTCACATATCTATGTGTTTTTATTTCAAATGTTACATATGATAAATTGATCCTAAATTTATTAATATTAGAGGGTGACCTATTTTCAATAAGTGTACAATTTAGGAAATAGACAGGAAGGTCCTTTATAGAATTTCTAGTTCATCTTAGGCCCATTAAACATGTTTAAAAAGGTCAGTTCATTAATTAGCTGCAAGCATAATTATAAGCATATCACACACACACACACACACACACACACCACAGATAAAAAGTTGACGAATATATTTAGTCATTAGAATTATAGAGTCCTCATTGATAATTTTCACAAGTGAAACTCTAACAAACTCTTCCCACACTTATGAATTTCTTTCTCCCTTTTGAATGAGAACATAAAATTACTTTCGATTCTGATATCACTTTTACAACCAAATCTAAAGTCTTCAAGTAGACTAGATATACATATGTGAGTACCACGTGACCCAAAAGTTTAAGCTATTGAATATTAGACCCATTTGATCCACGCACTAGCTAATTATATAGGTCCATCTCCAATTTGTGGTATATTAGAGTCCCTTAATTTGTGCTTATATTATTTTAACATCTGTTTATTTTATAGGTTAAGTTTAATTAGATTAAATTAACCACTTTTTAATTATTTTGTTTGAGATTATTTGTTTTTAGGTCTGAAATTTAGTTTTGATTGAGCGGATAAGGTAAAATGTTTATATTACATTTCATCCAAATACCTACACAAATTCAAATTTTGGATTTGAACTTAGGTCAGCTCCAAATACTGAGTTAAAGTATATTTGATGTTATGAAATAAGAGATATGACATGTTAAAGCTTGGAGACACCTCTAAGCCTCCTCATGTAGGTTAGATGTAGTATGTCCCTCAACACTTCCTCCCCCACCCACGCCCTATCCACTGACCAGCTCTAGTTAATGAAGTTCAAAGGATAAAAACAAAAAGAAAGAGAAGAAGAAAGGAACAAAAGTACTTTAATGAAAATTTGATTGATATACGGTAGGTGTCAAGGGTATATGGGTAGGTTTAATGGAGGTGAACGGCCCTCATGCCATTGTCGTCAAAAGAATGTGTGTGTGTCTGGTGTGGGAATGATTCGATTTGCGACGATTCTTTAATTAAAAATTACAAATTATAAGTACAATGTAATGGCTTTTCGAATCGTTAATTTTTATGTGTAAATATTTTGAATAAAAAGTTTAGATCAATTAAATTTGATAGTATTACTAAGTTAATTAGGTATTGTTCGATAAATGTGTGTGTAGAGGATGATAATCTATTTCCCTTGCATAAATGTATTCTTGAACTCGATTATGGTGATGCTGACGTTCACTTTGACTATTGTTTTTCTTGACGAAAGTTTGACTTAGGGATCAATTAATAAATAGCAATTAGGTTATCTAACCATACCAAGGTAAATAAATAGTTAGTGGCAACTCCCTGTATTTTATTAACCTCATTTCTCACAGTCACTATTGTTTCTCTCACATTTTGACACATACTTTGGCCTATTTTCATTTATGGGATTGTCATCCCTCAGTGCCGAGATCCTTCCGAGACATGTCAACGCATGTATATAATATGTATTAAACATATGTATTAAAACTAAGTCAAGTTAAAAAATAATAATAATAAGTCAAGCAATGTTGAGTTGTACATTGAGTCGAACCTGAATAACTCATGGGCTGACTTGACTCATTGTTGAGTTTATTTCTTTGTTTTCCTTATTTACATTAGACAATAGTTTATATACAAAGTTTTTGGAATATTGAATATTGGTCACTGATTAATGCACAAGTTGTAACCAGATCAACAAATAATTAACTTTAAGTTCAAGCCCAAGCTATCATACATTTTTCAGGTAATATTTGGTTTGAGTTTCGCTCCCAAAGTAAAGAAATGTTTTTCAGTTGGTCACCAAATGAGTGTTATTGCTCTAAATCTTCTATAGATAAATTCTTAGACTCTTATTTGATGATACAATTCCTCTTTAAGTTACATTTGTTATGTTATTTGAATGAAAAATTCACATGGTCTTAATCTTCCTAACATTTTGCTTTTGGTTTATTGGGTTTTGTTCAAGTTTAATGCATAATAGACCAGATGATCAAGGAGTTACAAAGCAAACATCAAAAGATGAAGCTGACGACATCATCTACTTTTTTTTTTTAAATATAAAAAAAGGACGCAGTAGAACTCTTTTTGAAATATTTTTATTGTTTAGTCCTACTAAAATGAAGTCATGCCTTTAGACAATGAATTGGGAAAAAATTTCAAGATATATTTTTATTGTTTGCCTGAAGGATTTTATTTGAAAAAAAAAAAAAGGAAAATAAAATGGACATATATTTTCATCATATTTTATCTCTACATTAAATAGTATTAAAGATAAAGATGCATTCCAATATGATTAAGAATTAAAAAAAAATGTTAATCATGTATCAAATTAAAATTTTATTCATGATTTATTATATATCTTTTTCCTTCTCAATTTCTTCCCTAACCAAATATGAAAAAGTAAATTAAATTAAAAAACCATACTTGACTCGGGAGAGCGCAGCCGAGGTTAGGAGGCAGAGGACTCAACGATGTGTAGCGGCGGGGGTGGCTGCGACTATGGCTACGGCAGCTCCGGCTACGGCTGTGGCGGCTGCGGCTTCTGCTCCGAGGGCAGGGAGACGAGCGCAGGAGCGGGAAGAAGAAAGGTGTAGGTGGTGAAGAAGGAAGGAGGGAAAGGAGGAAATAATGGAGAAGGGAAAGGAAGGGGATCGGGGAGGGAGGTTCGGAAGAGTAGGGAGACGAGCGCAGAGCGAGTAGCTAGAAAAGATCAGGAAAGGAGGGAAGAGAAGGAAGATTGGGGCAAAAGTTATAAAAGAAGTATTAGTAACGAATCCAAATCCGTCACTAATAAAGGCTAATAGTGACGAATTTCAAGATTCGTCACTAATACTCTGAATTAATTTTTTTTATTTTTTTAAATGAAGGAAGTATTAGTGACAGTTTCCAAATCCGTCACTAATAAAGGGGTACTAGTGACGAATTTGAAATTCGTCACTAATACTCTAAACTAATTTCTTTTTCTTTTTTTTTTAAATAAAGGAAGTATTAGTGACAAATCCAAATCTGTCACTAATAAAAGGCTAATAGTGACGAATCTTCAAATTCCTCACTAATACTCTCAAGTAAATTTTTTTTATTTTATTAGTGACGGTTCCCAATTCCGTGACTAATAAAGGGCTAATAGTGATGAATTTCAAGATTCGTCACTAATACTCTCAACTAAATTTTTTTTTTTTAGATAAATGAAGTATTAGTGATGGTTACCAAATCTGTCACTAATAAAGGGCTAATAGTGACGAATCTTCAAATTCGTCACTAATACTCTAAACTAAATTTTTTTTTTATTTTTTTTAAATAAAGGAAGCATTAGTGACAATTCCTAAATCCATCACTAATATAGGGCTACTAGTGACGAATCTTCAAATTCGTCACTAATACTCTGAACTAAATTATTTTTTATTTTTACTTTTAAAAATAAAGGAAACATTAGTGACGGTTCTCAAATCCATCACTAATAAAGGGCTAATAGTGACAAATCCTTAAATTCATCACTAATATTCTGAACTAATTTTTTTTTTATTTTTTTTTTTATAAAGGAAGTACTAGTGATGGTTCTAAAACTATCACTAATAAAGGGCTACTAGTGACAAATTTGAAATTCATCACTAATACTTTGAACTTTTTTTTTTTTTTTTTTTAAATTAAGGAAGTATTAGTAACCAATCCAAATCCGTCACTAATAATGAGCTAATAGTGACGAATCTTCAAATTTGTCACTAATACCCTAAACTAATTTTTTTTTTTTACTAAATAAAGCATTAATGATGATTCCCAAATCCGTCACTAATACAAAGGTAATAGTGACGAATCTTCAAATTCGTCACTAATACTTTGAACTAAATTTTTTTTATTTTTTTTAAATAAAGGAAGCATTAGTAACAGTTCCCAAATTCGTCACTAATACAGGACTAATAGTGATGAATCTTCAAATTCGTCACTAATACTTTGAACTAAAATATTTTTTATTTTTATTTTTTAAAATAAAGGAAGCATTAGTGACGGTTCCCAAATCCGTCATTAGTGAAGGGCTAATAGTGACAAATCCTTAAATTCGTCACTAATACTCTAAACTAATTTTTTTTTTTAGATAAAAGAAGTATTAGTGACGGTTCCCAAATCCGTTACTAATAAAGGGCTACTAGTGATGAATACTCTGAACTAATTATTATTATTTTTAAATAAAGGAAGTATTAGTGACCAATCCAAATTCGTCACTAATAAATGGCTAATAGTGACGAATCTTCAAATCCGTCACTAATACTCTAAACTAATTTTTTTTTTTAAATAAATGAAGCATTAGTGATGGTTCCCAAATCTGTCACTAATATAGGGCTAATAGTGATGAATCTTCACTAATACTTTGAACTAATTTTTTTTTAATTTTTTTTAAATAGAGGAAGCATTGTCCCAAATCCGTCACTAATAAATGGCTAATAGTGATGAATCCTTAAATTCATCACTAATACTTAGAACTAATTTTTTTTAAAAAAATAATAGTAGTGAGAGTTATTTAACCATTACTAATAAGTGTCTTTTAGTGACGGATTTAATTCGTCACTAATACAGCACAAATGGTCACTAATATTTTTTAGGGATAAATTTTGCGAGAAAAATGTTTCCCGCTATATTTTCCGGTTTTTAATGACGAAACTATTAGTAATGGTTTCATATCTGTCACTAATAGTGCCGTAGTAGTGATGGTTCCTGAAACTGTCACTAATACCACACTTCTAGTGACCAAATTCAATCCATCACTAATAGTTTCGTAATTAAAAACTAGTTTTTTTGTAGTGTCAAAGGTTTGAACTTAAAATTAAATATTGAATATTGATTTGAATCAAGGAGTTGATTGGATTTAAAATTTCTGAAGTGTTGAATATTAAAACTGAGATTCATTATTCTGTTAAAGGAAAGTTGTAAGCTTGATTTATTCGATGATTTGAAAATCATCTTGATGTTATCATTATTCATTGATTTTGAGAATTTAATTAATTAAGCTGATCGTTAACATAAAATACTGAACTTGGTAAGATTGTTGGTTAAAGTTCAAAGGATTATTGATCATTGTGTTTGTGAGACTTCTAAAAAGAAATTTGGCTGGGGTTAACACTTAACAAAAGGAACTTGTAAATCAAAGATTTTTTTCAAATAAAATTTTGAAAACCCAATTCACCCCCCTCATCCTTACTAAAATCATAGACAACAAAGATGTGCCTTGGGAAGGAAAAAAGATAACTGATAATGACCTACAGATGTTGCAAATAAACTCTAGTGCAATGAATGCACTATATTGTACTCTTGATGTAAATGAATTCAATAGGGTTATGGCATGTAAAACAGGTAAAGAAATCTAGGATAAGCTTTAAGTAACCTATGAAGGAATGGTTGATGTTAGAGATAATATAATCGATATGCTCACTAGCGAGTGTGAAGCATTTAGGATGAACCCTAATGAGACCATTACTTGTATGTACACTAGGTTCACCCACATAATAAACTCCGTCAATGCCTTAGGGAAAAACTACTCTACATATTAGATGATCCAAAAAATCCTTAGAAGACTTCCACAAATTTGGGAACCTAAGGCCACAACAATTACGTAAGGAAGAAATCTAAATAATACCTCCTTAGATGAATTAATTGGATCTCTTCTTACTTGTGAGATGGTAATAAATGAAAGACCTAAAGGAAAATACAAAACCAAGGAGTTCATTGCGCTTAAAGCCTCAAGTGAAAGCTCTAGTGATAAAGATGAAGAAGTGATGAATGTAAATGATATAGCCTTCACAACCGAGAAACTTGCAAAAATCCTTAGAAAGAAGAATAAATTTGCTAGAAAATTCTAAGACTCAAAATCAGATGAAGGTGAAACCAATAAAAAGGAAACAAGAAATGAACCTCCTACATGCTATAATTACAAAAAAAATTGGACACATAAAACTAGATTGTTCGTAACTTATGAAGGATTCCAAGAAGAAAAAGAAAAAGGCAATGAAGGCCACTACACGGGACAATATAAGTTTATGTAGTTCAGATAGTGAAATCAAGTGATCAAGAGGTTGAAAATGGTTGTCTTATGGCATGTGATGATAATGAAGAACAAAGTTCCTCATTTAAATCATTTAATGAATCATATTCATTTGAAGAATCCAATGATGAGAGTATGTCATCTTATGAAGAACTACATAGTGAACTATTGAAGGTTCATAAGATTCTAGTTAATATGACTAAATGATACACTTCATTGAAAAAAATGAAAGAAGATGTAATGAAAGAATTAGAATCTAAAAAACTTACTGAAAGAGAAAAAGATTTAAAAATCAAGAGATTAGAAAGGAAGAATGAAAAGGTGATGAAAGAATTGGAAGATATAGGATCCCAATGTTCCATGAAATATGAGAAAGATCTGTATATAACTGAATTAGTAAGAAAAATAAATAAAATGACTCAAAATCCAGTAATGTTGCAAGTAAATGGTAAAAATATACAAAACTCAGAAATCTGTGATCTTAAGAGTAAAATTGAGGATCAAGCCAAAATCATCTACAATTTTACCAAAGGAAAAGAAAACCTTGATAAAATGATTGGAATACAAAGGATGTCTTTGGATAAGGAAGGCATAGGATTCAATGGAGTTGAGAACACAAGGAAAAAGAACCTCTACATGGGATACCTTGCAAAAGCTTCCAAAGACTATGTTAGTACCTCCTCAAATGCTTACACTTACACCACATAAAAAGTTTGAATGTCCATTAAAGAAAAAGGGTGTGAGAACTAAACAAGTTTGGAAAGTAAAAGAAACATATCCTATTAAACCATTAAGTCTGAAGAAAGTATGGGTACCAAGATAAAAGCCTAGTGTATAAGTTAAGGACTCCATAGATCTTAGGTATAGTCATTCTTATTAGGAATTGAGAAAGATAAATTTGTACTTAAGTGAAAAGTTGGTAATGCCTCCATAGCCTACAACATTTAATGTAGCCAATCTTAAGAGATTTAGCAATGACTATAAATGTGCTCGGATAGTAGATAAATACTTAAAAATGTAAGTTACTAATAGAGATGTCTACTATAGTAGAGACCTTGAGAAGCTGAGTAAAAATAAGAAATCTAATGCATAGATTCAAAGTCAACCTTGACAGTGCATGTGACGCCCCGAACCCAAAATTAGGATCTGGAGTGTTATTTAAAATAAATCTCTAATATATATCACTTGGTGATGCCCCGAACCCGCCAAGTGGGGCCCGAGTGCCACGTGTTCCATTCACCTGTATTTGATATTCTAACATTAATTACGCAGTAGAAATAATAACAATTCCTCCATAATATACTAGAGTATCTACACCTATATAATCTCGAAAGGTAATTTCCAACATCCAATATTCACAAATATTTACATATACATCTCTAAAAACATACCCAAACTCAATATATATATATATATATATATATATATATATATTCAACATTCTATACCCTCTCTCTCTTAAAATTACTGCGCCATGCCCTGAGCTCACTAAGCTTGATCCCGTAAAGGTCACGAAAAAAGATAAAATTCCATATCGGGTGAGACACATCTCAGTAAGTCGGAATAGATTAGCACCAGTGTGTGGCTATCATGAGGTTTGTGTACAAATATATAATCATCATTTATAAAATTTATCACAGTTATAAAACATTCTCTGTCTTTTTTCATATACATGCAAAATATTTTACCAACGAGAGTTCTCAAGGATTGAGGGGATTACCCACCCATGCAAGTAGCACCCCTCTGGTCTGATACCTTATGCAACCTATGGCTACAATTAAAGTATATCAGGGTACTTAACTTACTCACTAAGCCCTCAAGTGGTTAGTTTATCTTGTACTCACACACGCATTTACACAAATGTTTACTGGTAGAAGTTCCCAAGAATAGGGAAGATTACCCACCCATACAAGTAGCTTCCCTCTATTCTGATATGTTATGCAGCTCGGCATGGCTACATTTGATACTTATCAGAACACTCACCTTTCTCAGCAAGCCCTCGGGTGGAGTGTATACTTTGCCCCAAATAAATTTAATACTACAATATATAATACATTTATACATTACACTAAATCTATTATCTCTGTAAAATTCATCTTTTCAAGTTCACATTCGTTGAGATTGAGGCGTTACATACTGTTGTCCCTCAATCCAACCATACACATCATCATCATCAGGGTGTTATGTATCGCCATCCCCCGAGATCTATCACAAAAATCGTCATCGGGGCACTACGTATCGCCGTTCGCCGAGACCTTTCTTAATATTACACATCACATTTATTCATTTCCCATTCCTTGTTCTCATATTATACCTTTGGTTAAATTAAACATTTACGCATTTAAAACTCACTGCCAGATGGATAATCACTGTCATGCTTCCCCTCATGATGGGTTGTGCAGCTCGAAGGCTGCACTTAACCCTGTTCGGCCTACCAAATCTAAATCAACACCACATTCTACAGTCTGTAAGTTAGATTGGCTTTCCAACACTGGTCTGAACTCTAGGGATAACTCTACCCTACTCAGCATAATCGACCATCCCATCTCCACACTCTCCATGAGACGTGTGGGTGCACTAGCTCTGCTAAAAATACACACAACAGTACTGTGCATATCACAAAAAATCAGAATCCACTAGAGTTCTCAAACCATACATTGTAATTTAACATTCTCAATCACATGTAGTATACAATCACATCACATTTTAATTTTCAACACATTTCCAGTATTTCCTACATCTCATAAATATATCATAATTCAACACAGTATATTTATTTTACTTATGCGACGTGATTTAGAATAGTACACATATTTGTACATTTACTGAAAATAAGCCAACCCACATTCATCATTCACTTACTCAAAATACAATTTAGTTATCTCCACAATTATCCATAAAATCCATTACTTTCATCATACCATTTTCACAAATAATAGCCAATATCACAACCCTAGGTTCAAAAACATCACAGTTCAAACGGTTGGTCTTTTTCAAAATTTGTATGATAATTATTATCATATATATATATGTTTTCCATTTTAATCGCTAAAATTCACAAAAATACTAGCTTAATCTATTCCCCTTACCTGATTTCCTCTGTTGGTCTTACATGACTTAACCTCTTGTTTTGATGACAACAAACAAGAGGAACTTAACATATTTGGTTAAGTCATGATATTTTAGGACTCAACTATGAGAAAGTAAGGTCAAGTGTTCACAATTATCCATTGAAAGCTCAAAATCCAAAGAAATATGATCAAAAGAAGCTTAAAGACATGGATTCCAAGATGATATATTAAACCTTTAAGATTATGAGAGCATGGATATTAAAGAGAAAACTCAAAGTATATTAAAACTTGAAGACAAAGCAAGCATGAAGACTTAAGTGTTTAGAATGTCAAAGTCTTAAGAAGTATTTATGTAAGTACTTCATATTTAAATATCTTATGAAATACTTTAAAGCATTTTAGGATATAATATTGACTTAGATAACAATTTTTAAAAACCCTAGAAAATGATTTTAAAGTTCACATTTGATTTTTTCAAACAAAAAAAGTTCAAAGCCTTAAAAATGAAAAAATTGTCCAGTCGACTGACTAGAATGAACTGTGTTCACTCAGCCAACTGACAAATTGGACTGTCCAGTCGACTGACCAAAATGACTAGTGTTCACTTAGCTGACTAACAATTAAATTTTTTAATTTCTAGGCAAACAGAATGGACTCAGCCGACTGGCCAGCCAGCTGACCCTATACAAAACAGGCTGAGTCGAGTGCCCAGCCGATTGACCTGCAAAGGTTTTAAAATTTGAACATCAACAAGAAAATTTCAAAAATTAGTTTTTCAAATCTAAACGTTATAAAAACTTGGGGGACACTCCAAGCAATGTGGGAAACAAAGAAACTCACTCTTAAAACTCTATAAATACTCCTCTAACCTAATGAATTAAATCACTAAGCATACAATCAGCATTCAAGCACTCTACTTGCAATCTCTTCTACAGTTCACTCTTGCTCAAATTCTACTGGGAGAATTCTACAGAATTGCTATTGATCAAAAGACTGCAGTTCTAGTTTGCAACTATTTTCTCAAATCCTAAGAAAGAACCTCCGGTGATATCTAAGCTTGAGCTTCATTGTATTTCATATTGATATTTAATATTGACGTACATAGTGTTTGAAACTGTACTAATCTGCTCTTTGTGAGAGTGTTCTTTTATGTGGAGTTTATCTTTGTATTCTTGTAGTTCTTTGACGGTTTAAGGTTGATTTGTATCATTGACAGATTGTGGGGTATCGCTTGGATAGGTCTAGCTCTAGCCGATTGAAGGAGTGTGTAAGGTTTTTTCTACCCATAAAGGAATGACATAGTGGAATCCTTTAGTGGTATTGGCCAAAGGCGAGGACGTAGACTGGGGATAAGCCAAACCTCGTAAAAACTCTTGTTTCTCTCTTTCTTTCCCTTATTCTTTAAATTCCAACATACTTATAAACTACGTGGATGTTTTAAATTTCATGATCATAAATATATGCAGTTTGGAAATTAAATAAACTGAAGTTTAATTTGTTTTTGGGATTGCGGAAACCGAAAGAAAGTATGTTGGTTGATCAATAATTTGTAGAAACCATAAGGGAGTACGTTGATTAGTTAACACCCAAAGACTCTTTAACTAAAAGTTTATTTAAAGTCTAAACTTTTGGAAAGAGTGTTGGATTTTAAATTGTGCATCATATTGAGAAAGTAAATTCATTAATACAAGGAATTAAATTAAATTCATATACACAGGGCTGCAAACAGACAAAGACTTTGAATTCTTGTAAAAGCTGAGAATTGCTATATAGTTGCATAGCATATCTTGATTGAATGTATTTTGGTTGATTGGTTTGTGGATTGAGTAATTAACTAAAGCTTTGCTGCAATATCGTTAATTCAACAAAAGGTTAAGATTTTATAAAGGGAATTAAAAGAAAATTTTAATAAACCAATTCACCCCCTTATAGTATTTCTTGATTCAATGTATTTTGGTTGATTGGTTTGTGGATTGAGTAATTAACTAAAGCTTTGCTGCGAGATTGTTAATTCAACAAAAGGTTAAGAATTCCTAAAAGGAATTAAAAAAAAAATTTAATAAACCAATTCATCCTCCTCTTGGGACTACACCTTAGTTTTCATCCTAAATTACGCCAGTAGGGACCCCAAAACGATGCTTGCGGTGCTCAACCCCGTAAGTTAGACCGGCTCAATTGAGCCCAAAAATTGAACTGGGGAGTTTTTGCCTTGTAAAAGTGACAAGTTGGGCTCAGCCTTGTAATTGAGCTTGGGTTTACCTTGCTCTGTAAGGAAAGGTTGTAATGGCATTTGCTCTGCTCATTTAAGTGAGCAAGGTTAGTGGAATCCTTGGGGGGTATGCCCAAGGCGGGGACATAGGCTGGTTTGACCGAACCTCGATAACAAATATGTGTGCCACTTTCTCTCTATCTCATTTAAATTACTGCATTTTACTTTCCGCACATGTATGCCTATTCATATTTACTGTCATAACTATTTGCATACACCTATATAATTTGAATAAGATACTGCATACGTGTGTGCTTATTTTCACTGCTTAAATTATTTTACACACACGCTTGTAATTTTGAATGGGATATGATTTGTGGTGAATAAGAAAAATTTTAAATTAGCCAAAATGTTTTTAAAACCCAATTCACCCTCCTCTTGGGATCACACCAAATCCAACACATGGGCATGAGCATACAAATCTGATGGAACTGCCGATGCATGAATATTTTCTAAGACCAAAAACTAATCTGGGTTGAAATGTTTGACACTGCTATTTTATTTTATTTTATTTTTTTAGCTCTTTTATTTGTTTTATCTTGACCATCTTAGTTCACATGCTGATGTTGGACTATGTTATATTTCTTTTGCATGCTGAATGATGGATGATCATGTTATGATTGATATATATGGTGGATTATGGACTTTGTTATTGCAATCTAAATACAAATATTTTGGTCCTTAGTTCCTTTGCATAATATTTATTTTGGTTTATCCTTTCGTTGATATAAAAAGGGGGAGAAAATTTAGAAAACTGAGCATGAGCATGGCATGATAAGTTTAAAAGCATAACTGATAATGATGATAGTTTCACATGATATTTACACTCATATTGTACATGAATTCATAGTTTGCACATCAATAATGAAATTTTGAATCTATTAAATATGAAATACATTTCATTTAGGGGGAGTTATACTCGCTAAGTAATGATGTCATGATTTATGTTTATTACTGGACATTCTTGAAAATTTTGATATACAATCTTTTGTATTTTCTTATGTTGTTTTAGGACTTATTGTCTATTTTTTATGTATGATGAATGCAAAGTTTTTGTTTTGTGCCTTCACTATATATTTTTGTTTATGGTTGCTCGTTGCCTTAGTATTTATATGTTTTTCTTTCTATCTTACTCTCTTTGATTGATGTCAAAAGGGGGAGAAATTTTGGGTAAAAATTGAGCATGACACTGCATACCTAAGCATGTATATTGCTAACAATAAATTGATATAGATTACAGAATATTGGCTCACTATAAATTGAAAATTTGAGCATGATATTTGTATGCATGTTTATAAATTATGATATGATATGATCTTGAAATATTGGCATGATATTAATATTGATTCTTGAAATATACACTGAGTTAGTATACATTCATGATCTATATGTTTAAATGCTGACATACTTTTAAACTTTTGTTAAGAATGTGCTTATTGTAAGGGGGGGGGGGGCCTTTTTAAGGCTTACTCATTTTTTTCCTAATTTGTCATCATAAAAAAGGGAAAAATTGTTCACCTAACAAGGCTTAAGAATCTTATTTTGATGATAAGAAATGAAGGGAACTTAACATATTTGGTTAAGTAAAGTTTCAAGATCAAATGTGTTGATAAAGAATCATGATCAAGTGACTCAAGTAATCAATATTAAGTTCTTGACAAGTTTGTTAAAAGCTCGAACTTAATGCTACAAGATCTTATGAAGCTAAAGAATATTGAAGCTTAAAGTAAAGTCAAACATAAAGGAATTGAAATCCAAGCAAATACGTGAAGATATTGAGAGCAAAGCAAATACATAAAGACTTAGCACTTAGAAAGTTATAGTCTTTTAAGAAGTCTCATGTAAGTACTTCAAACGATTTCAATATAAATCCATGAAACTCTTAGGTTAATTACTTAGACCTAGATACATTTTAAAATAATTGGAAAATAGTTTTATAAGGTCAAAAGTTATTTCAAAATGGTTCAAATTATTTTTGGAATGAAAAGCACCAAAATAGGATTCTCCGAATTCAGTTTTTTTTTTTTCTATATCTACATTGATGTGCAATTTTCTCTATCAATGGCTTCTTATCTTCAAAAATGTTCAACATGAAAGTTTTAGGATTCTTTCTTAGCTTGCTTGTTGACTTTTTGAGTCTGATCCCTGTTTTGATCATGACAAACCACAACATCACATTTGTGCAATTAGTGTGAATAGTTTAGTGTTTCTAGAAGCAAAAATGACGAATGCTATATGGAAGCCAAAAGAGCACCTAAATTGTAACGACCCGAATTTTTAAATGAAATTTAAATAATAAAGAAAGGAAAATTTGAAAAAGGGAAAAGAAGGGAAGTTTCCAAGCTTCATCGACGAACACATGGTTTCGTCGACGAAGGCTTTAAAGATTTCATCAACGAACACAGGGCTTCATCGACAAGAAAATATTGAGAGGGGTTCTGAGGCAGCCTGAATTTCATCGACGAATACAGGATCTCATCGATGAAATTTGTGAAGAACTCGCCGATGAAGATCGGGCTCGTTGACGAATTCCGCCGCCTATAAATATGAAAAATCCAATTTTTATTTCATTTTTCACGCTCCTCTCTCTCTCTCTCTCTCTCATCTCTCTCCTCTTAGGCTCTCTCACTCTCTCTCTTCGATTTTGGGTTAGTTTTACGCCGGATCGAAGATCTGAGGCTACCACAACGCTCCCGGCGAAGTTCCCTGCAAGTTTGATGGAGCGGATCGTCTGGAAAACGGAGTTGAAAATCATCCTTAAGTTAAGGTAAGGCTTTTTAAGCCAAATTAGACTTCATGGTAGTTATAGAAATTGATGTACGCATGAAAATACTGATGATTAATACTGGGAGTTTTGAGTTTCAGGATATTGAGTAGGAAATCCTACCGGGGGGTGGGGGGTCAGGCTAAGATTTTAGGGGGCTTTCTCAGTAGCCAGGTAAGGGAGTAAATTAAAGCAATTATTTTCCATGCAAATTATTATTGATTATGAGTAAATTTATTTTCATAAAAGCATATGATATACCTGTATATTATAGATGAAATGTACGTTTGGGAAATACTATTATTATGATGAAACGTATATGTATATATGAGACGATAGAAAAACATGATTTTAGAATATGAAATATGACGTTTAACAGAGCATGTGTGGCATGAATATTATATTATGTGAAATGAGATATGATATGTATGCTTTTACATGTAAAACCCATTTTCAGGTATTTTGGAAAGACGAGTTATGCTATATTAAGTTGACGAATATATGTTAAAAGAGTTAGTTTTTTGAATATAAATACCTGAAACGATTCGGCACGAGGCCGTATTGATGTTATCGGTGCGAGGCCATATTTTATTATGTAATCGGTGCGAGGCCGTATTTATTATGCTATTGGCGCGAGGCCGTATTATTATGTTATCGGCACGAGGCCGTATTTATGTTATTGGAGTGAGGCCATGTATATGTATTTACTAAGATTTTGGCATAAGGACATACGTATGATTTTGGCGCGAGGCCGTTTCTATGTTTTCGGAACGAGGCCGTATTGATGTTATGTATGTTCATGTATTATATGTCATTGCAACTAGGATGGAGTTTAGTTCAGACCAGGAGCTCGGTACTATAGCTATGGGTTGATTTTGGCATGAGGCCTTATTAGTGCTACCATCCCACGAGGGGATGAGAGATGGATAGTCGATGAGGCTTTCAGTAGAGTGTAGACGTCCACCTGGCAGTCCAGACCAGGGTGTAGCGGGCCCATCGTACTTACAGACATATTTGATTCGGTAGTGGTCGGCCAGCCATTGACAGGTCCTGCCTTTGGACTGCACTACCCGTCATGGGGGGTAATACATGACATTAGCTAGCTATTCATCCTGGGTTGATTTTCAGTATTATGAGTTATAACAGATGTTTATGTATGTTATAATTTATTAACGAATATGAAAATGCATGATTATCCAACATGATATTATGATTATTTCTAGAGTTATGAAATGTATTGTATATGTATAAGCATTTTAAATATTCATGTTGCCACATAGCTGTAGTTAGTTTACTTTCCCTTACTGAGAAGTGTCTCACTCCCATCATTATTAAAATTTTCAAGAGCCCCTGAGAGACTGGCGGGTCAGGGCCGCCGTTGAGTTAAAAAGATTACCCTGTGATGAGGGTAAGATTTTTGTACTAGGGTTAGAGTTATTTTGTGTGACCCTAGAGATATCTTGATGTATAGAGATATGTACAAGAGTACAGTATTATAATGTTATAAAAGCTCTGGTATTATGTTTTATGGATGGATGTATGGATTTTTATGTTTACTACTACTAGGTTTTTCGCTGTGCATGAAAGGAGTCCCCATTACCCATGGGTTTGGGTTGACTATTTATTTTGTATTTTATTAGGGAATGCTACATTTCGTATTAGAGCCTAGGATACTAGGTTCTGTAGACTTTAAAGTGCAGTAGTAATAATACCAGAGTATAGGATTAGAGGATTTGAGGTCTGGTTTTGTAGTCTAGATGCAGGACTTCCGTGGTGGTTTGTATGATTTTCATGGGGTGACGATTTCAGGAAAGTCATGGTAAACTATCGTCGGGTTGGGTATTTAGGTTGCAAGATTGAACCTTGAATTGAGATTAAGAGAGATGAGTTAATTAGGAGGATATATTATATGAGTTGAGTGATACATATAGAGAATGAAGTTTGAGTTAAGTTATATGTTTTTCAGGATGGACCCTGGTGGCAATAGTGCCCACCCCAGTGGGAGTGAGGGTGCTGAACCCTCAGGCGCTGCGGGTAGTGATTCAGATGCAGTCTTACGCAGCATAGCACAGCAGGTTATGATAGAAATTGCCAGGAGTTCGAGGGAACAGGGTGGTCCATCAGCAGGCCACAGTAGCTCGATCGAGAAGTTTATTAAGATGAGTCCGCCAGCTTTCTTAGGAGGGACAGATCCTGCAGTTGCTGAGAACTGGGTGCAAGAGATGGAAAAGATATTTGCAGTACTACAGTGCTCAGAGGAGCAGAAGGTGCTGTTTGCCACCTATAGATTGACTGGGGAGGCCGAGAGATGGTGGTCGGTAGTGAGACTTTTAGAGTAGCAGAGGACTATACCTATGGAGATGACGTGAGAGCTATTCAAGAAGATTTTCTTTGACAGGTATTTTCTAGCCTCTTCTAGGGAGGCTAAGATTGTAGAGTTCCTGAATATGAAGTAGGGACAGCTGTCAGTATAGCAGTACGCGGCGAGGTTCATTGAGTTATTCCGCTTTGCCTCGTACATTATTCCAGATGAGGCAAAGAAGGTACGACAGTTTGAAAGAGGTCTGAGGAGAGAAATATACAAGCAGGTATCAATACTAAAGTTACAGGACTTTGCTGAGCTAGTGGATAGAGCCACTATAGCAGAGATTGGTGATCGGTTAGAGGCTGAGGAGCAGAGACAGAAGAAGAGATCCATACCTTCTGGTTCCCAACAGGGGGGTGGACGTGGTACATGGAAGAGAGGTGGCTATTATAGAGGCCAGAGGCAGGAGACCGGGAATTGCGGTTATCAGGGTGCGCAGCCATCTCCAGCTTGCCCATCTTGCAGGAAGAGACACCTCGGGGAGTGTCGTGCCAGGCAAGGTGTCTGCTACAAGTGTGGGGAGCTGGGGCATATGATGAGGGAGTGTCCGACATAGACTGGTACGACTCCTGGTCCTAGACCTGCACGAGGGGGTTACCAGGCACCACGAGGAGGCCAGCAGAGGAATACGGCCCCAGCCAGAGTTTTTGCTTTGACGCCAAGCGACGCTGAGGTGGCTGGCGACGTGGTGACAGGTACTAGTAGTATGTTTTCATTTCAAGTTATTGACTTTTTGATTCTAGTGCCACACATTCGTTTGTGTCCTTGGAGTGTGCTAAATTATGTGGGATAGAAACGCAATCATTAGATGTCAAGTTGTTAGTGGCTACACCGACCGGGTTAGCGGTGAGATGTAGTAGGATACTTCGTGGTTGCCCAGTTGATGTTCAGGGGAAGATCTTATCTGCTGATTTGGTGGTATTAGATATGCACGGGTTTGACATTATTTTCGGCATGGATTGGCTAGCGGCTAATTCTTCTATTATAGACTGCAGTGCTAAAGAAGTAATATTCAGACCTCCAAACCAGAATTTAGATTTACAGGGTCATGAGTGCAGTCTTTACCTCAGATAGTCTCAGCTATTCAGGCGAGGAAACTGCTCCAGAGTGGCTGTCTGGGATTTGTGGCTTTTTTGAAGGAAAAGTCAGAAAACGAATCGAAGCTTATCAATACGCCTGTAGTGAGAGAATTTATAGACGTATTTTCAGATGAACTACCAGGGTTGCCACCTGACCGTGAAGTAGATTTTTTCATTGATCTACTGCTAGGTATGACACCGATCTCTAAAGCACCGTACCGAATGGCGTCGGCAGAGTTGGCGGAATTTAAAGACTAGTTGCAGGATTTACTTGATAAAGGCTTCATACGGCCTAGTGTATCTCTGTGGGGAGCCCCAGTGCTCTTTGTGAAGAAGAAAGACGGGACTATGAGGATGTGTATAGACTACAGAGAGATTAATAAAGTGACTATCAAGAACAAGTATCCTCTACCCCGTATAGATGACTTGTTTGACCAGCTCCAGGGTACACAAGTATACTCTAAGATCGATCTCATATCAGGTTACCATCAGGTGAAGATGAGAGCAGAAGATGTATCAAAGATTGCTTTCAGGACCAGGTATGGGCATTATGAGTTTCTTGTTATGCCATTTGGTCTGACAAATGCTCCTGCAGTATTTATGGACTTGATGAATAGAGTCTTCCACCAATACCTAGACCAGTTCATGGTTGTTTTTATTGATGATGTACTGGTCTATTCGAGGAGCTATGAGGAGCACGAGATGCATTTAAGGTAGTTTTTACAGATGCTCAGGGAGAAGAAACTGTATGCCAAGTTCAATAAATATGAGTTATGGCTCGAGAAAGTTGTGTTTTTAGGGCATGTCATCTTAGGAGACAGAATTTCTGTAGATCCTAGTAAGATTGAGGCGGTGGTGACCTGGGCTAGACTGAGGAACGTCTAGAAGACCAGGAGTTTCTTGGGGTTAGCCGGTTATTACCGTCGTTTTGTTGAGGGGTTCTCAGCCTTATCAAGGCCTTTAACACGACTTACTAGGAAGAATGCCAAATTTGAGTGGGATGATAGCTATGAGTAGAGTTTCCAAAAGCTGAAGCAGAGGTTAGTCACAACGCTGGTATTGATCATCCAATCTGGGGGTGAGGGTTATACCATATACAATGATGCGTCCTTAAAAGGACTTGGCTGTGTGTTGATGCAGCATGGCAGGGTAGTAGTGTATGCATCTATATAGTTGAAAGAGTACGAAAAGAACTACCCTACCCATGATCTTGAGTTGGCTGCAGTGATACATGCACTGAAAATTTGGAGGCATTATCTATACGGCGAGCAGTGCAAGATTTTCTCTGACCACAAGAGTTTGAAGTATTTTTTCACCCAGAAGGAATTGAATTTGAGACAGAGAAGGTGGTTAGAGCTGATTAAAGATTTTGACTGTACCATCAGTTATCACCCGGGGAAAGCAAATGTGGTAGCTGATGCACTGAGTAGGAAGTCTAGAGTATCAGCGTTAGCAGCTATGGAGATCCAGCGTCCAATCATGATGGACTTGGAGAGACTTGGCATTGAGTTGATGGAGAGTAACACCCCAGTATGTATTGCCAGCCTAGTAGTACAGCCTAATCTGTAGGAAAGAATTAAAGCTGCTCAGAAGGAAGATCCAGAGTTAATAGAGGTGATGGATAGAATACAGAGTGGCTAGGGAGAGGAATTCTGCATCTCAGATGACGGAGCTTTGCAGTTCCGTTCCAGACTGTGTGTTCCTATTGATGCTGACATTAGGAGGATGATTTTAGAGGAGGCTCATAGATCCTTGTATACAGTTCATCCCGGCAGTACGAAAATGTATAGGGATTTGCGAGAGTTTTACTGGTGGAGCGGAATGAAGAGAGAGATTGCTGAGTATATAGCCTAGTGTTTGACGTGCCAACAAGTAAAGGCTGAGCACCAGAGGCTGGCAGGACAGTTACAGCCGTTATTTATCCCGGAGTGGAAGTGGGATCACATATCTATGAACTTTGTGTCAGGACTGCTGACGACATTACATAGCTAGAATGCCATCTGGGTGATTGTTGACCGTTTAACCAAGACCGCCCATTTTCTCCCTATAAAGATCAGCTATTCCCTCAACCGATTTTCAGAGATTTATATTCAGGAGATAGTTTGTTCGCATAGGGTGCCTGTATCCATTGTGTCAGATCGAGACCCAGGATTCACATCACGATTTTGGAGGAGCTTGCAGGAAGCTCTGGGGTCTCAGTTATCATTCAGTACGACATTCCATCCCCAGTCAAATGGGCAGACTGAGAGGACGATACAGATATTAGAGGATATGCTCAAAGCATGTGTTTTAGATTTTGGGGGTAACTGGACTCAGTTCATGCCACTAGTAGAGTTTGCGTACAATAACAGCTACCAGTCCAGTATTCGCATGGCACCATTTGAGGCACTACACGGTAGGAGATGTAGATCTCCTTTATTTTGGGATGAAGTAGGTGAGCGGTGAGTAGTGGGACCATAGTTGGTACAGGAGGCATATGATAAGGTTCGGCTTATCAGGGACAGGATCAGTGCAGCTCAGAGCCGACAGAAGAGTTATGCCGACCATCGCCACAGGAATTTGGAATGTGGAGGATCATGTATTTTTGAAGATACCTTCGTTGAAAGGAGTTATGAGATTTTTTAGGAAGGGCAAACTTAACCCTAGGTTCATCGGTTCGTTTGAGATTTTAGAGAAAGTGGGACCGGTAGCCTATAGGCTCGCTTTACCACCTTCATTATCTAGAATTCACGATGTATTCCACGTATCGATGTTGAAGAAATACGTCCGAAATCCTTCTCATATTATCAGTTATGATGAGTTGGAGCTTAGTGATTCACTGGGATATGAGGAGGTACCAGTACGTATTCTGGATAGGAAAGTACAGGAGCTACGTAATAAGAAGATTCCTCAGGTAAAAGTTTTGTGGAGGAATCATGCGGTAGAAGAGGCTTCTTGGGAGTCCGAGGAGCAGATGAGACAGAGGTATCCGCAATTATTTCAGGAAGTATAGATAAAATTAGAAAATGTAAGTTAATATGTAAATTTTCTTTTACAGGTACGTGTATGGTTTTAGTAGTGTAGTATTTTAGTTTTGGGAGGAGTTTTCTTTTGATATATGTAATCTCCCAAGACATGAGTTGTAACCACGGTATTCCTCCGCCATAAGTGAGGGTGAGTAATAAAATGAGTAGACCATTTTACCTAAGGGATGATAAACTATGTGAATAGTAAATTTTGAGAACGAAATTTTTATAAGGAGGGGAGGATGTAATGACCCGAATTTTTAAATGAAATTTAAATAATAAAGAAAAGAAAATTTGAAAAAGGGAAAAGAAGGGAAGCTGCCAAGCTTCGTCGACGAACACAAGGGTTTCTTTGATGAAGGCTTTAAAGATTTCGTCGACAAACAAAGGGCTTCGTCGACAAGAAAATACCGAGAGGGGTTCTGAGGCAGCCTGAATTTCGTCGACGAATACAGGATCTCGTCAACGAAATTTGTGAAGAACTCGTCGACGAAGATCGGGCTCATTGACGAATTCCGCCGCCTATAATTATGAAAAATCCGATTTTTATTTCATTTTTCACACTCCTCTCTCTCTGCTCTCTCTCCTCTTTGGCTCTCTCACTCTCTTTCTTCTATTTTGGGTAAGTTTTACACCGGATCGAAGATCTAAGGTTACCACGACGCTCTTGGTGAAGTTCCCTGCAAGTTTGCCGGAGCGGATCGTCGGGAAAACGGAGTTGAAAATCATCCCTAAGTTGAGGTAAGACTTTTTAAGTCAAATTAGATTTCATGATAGTTATAGAAATTGACGTACCCATGAAAATACTGATGATTAATACTGGGAGTTTTGATTTTCACGATATTGAGTAGGAAATCCTACCGGGGGGGGGTCAGGCTGAGATTTTAGGGGGCTTTCTCCAGGTAAGGGAGTAAACTAAAACAGTTATTTTCCATGCAAATTATTATTGATTATAAGTAAATTTATTTTCATAAAAGCATATGATATGCCTGTATATTATAGATGAAATGTACGTTTGGGAAATATTGTTATTATGATGAAACGTATATGTATATATGAGATGATAGAAAAACACGATTTTAGAATATGAAATATGACGTTTAACAGAGCATGTGTGGCATGAATATTATTTTATGTGAAATGAGATATGATATGTATGCTTTTACGTGTAAAACACATTTTCAGGTATTTTGGAAAGACGAGTTATGCTATATTAAGTTGACGAATATATGATAAAAGAGTTAGTTTTTTTGAATATAAATACCTGAAACGATTCGGCACGAGGCCGTATTGATGTTATTGGCGCGAGGCCGTATTTTATTATGTAATCGGCGCGAGGCCGTATTTATTATGCTATCAGCGCGAGGTCGTATTATCATGTTATCGGCACGAGGCCGTATTTATGTTATTGGCGCGAGGTCATGTATATATATTTACTATGATTTTGGCACAAGGCCATACGTATGATTTCGGCACGAGACCATTTCTATGTTTTCGGCACGAGGCTGTGTTGATGTTACGTATGTTCATGTATTATATGTTATTGCAACTAGGATGTAGTTTAGTTCAGACCAGGATTTCAGTGCCGTAGCTATGGGTTGATTTTGGCACGAGGCCTTATTAGTGCTACCATCCCATGAGGGGATGGGAGATGGATAGTCGATGAGGCTTTCAGTAGAGTGTAGACGTCCACCTAGCAGTCCGGACCAGGGTGCAGTGGGCCCATCCTACTTACAGACATATTTGATATGGCAGTGATCGGCCAGCTATTGAAGGTTTCCACCTTAGGGCTACACAACCCATCATGGGGGGTAATACATGACATTAGTTAGCTATTCATTCTGGGTTGATTTTCAGTATTATGAGTTATAACAGATGTTTATATATGTTATGATTTATTAACAAATATGAAAATACATGATTATCCAACATGATATTATGATTATTTCCAGAGTTATGAAATGTACTGTATATGTATAAGCATTTTAAATATTCATGTTGCCACACAGCTGTATTTAGTTTACTTTCCCTTACTAAGAAGTGTCTCACCCCCATCATTATTAAATTTTTCAGGAGCCCCTGAGAGACCGGCGGGTCAGTGCCGCCGTTGAGTTAGAAAGATTACCCCGTGAGGAGGGTAAGATTTTTGTACTAGGGCTAGAGTTATTTTGTGTGACCCTAGAGATATTTTTATGTATATAGATATGTACAAGAGTACAATATTATAATGTTATGAAAGCTCTGGTATTATGTTTTATGGATGAATGTATGAATTTTTATGTTTAGTGCTGCTAGGTTTTTCGTTGTGTATGATAGGAGTCCCCGTTACCCACGGGTTTGGGTTGACTATTTAATTGTTATGTTGTATTTTATTGGGGAATGCTACATAAATGAGCAGATCTTATCATATTCCATGGTGTATGAAGGAGTAAAGCGTGAAGATTTTTGTTTATCTTTTGTGTTGTAATAGTAATTAAGTTTGAATGTGTATGCATATCATATAATTTTATTTGAAGCTCAAACAATTACCTTCGATTGAACATAGGACCTCCAAGTAACATGAAAATTCTTTTTCATAAAATGCCTAACTTATACAAAGGTTTTAAAATGGTTTTGAAGTTAAAAGAAGGCAAAAACTAATTTTTACAAAGGGGTTGTTTGATCGGCTAGCTGACTGGATAGTAGAAATGAGCATTTTTCTCAATCCATAACTTCTTATCTTAACAAGTGTTCAACATGAGAGTTGTGGAATTTTATCATAGCTTTCTGTTTATACCAAGAATGTGTAATTTAGAGTTGTATAGAAAAGGTTACGACCAAAACACTAAAATCAAAGTTCATGTTTCTTGAACTCTTCTTGAATAACTTTTCGGAGAATAATATTATTGGGGCTTTATTTGAAAATGATATATATATATATATATATATATATCTTGAAAGCCTTATTTTTTAAGGTCAATTATTGGGAAAGAAATCCCTTGTTTCTCATATTCTTTTATTTGAAAAATATTTGTTTGGAGAAATTCTTTGGGGTATTCAAGTAAGCTTTGAGCATGTATTAATTGATATACATTTCGCTTGATAAGCTTCTTGAGAAAAGGTTAGAGCATATATTCAATTCAATATATTTTGCTTTGAAGTCTTTTAGTTTTTGAAATTGTTTAAAAGATCATTTTAAAAAGAAAATCATTTTCCAAACTCTTAAGTTTTATTGAAAAATATTTTTGAGAGAAAAATCATAACTTTATTCAGCTTCATTTTTAAATCATTTGAGAGTGCATATTGTTAACTTTTTGGTCAGATCCCTGTGTTGATTATGACAAACTACAGTATCTCATCAGTGTGCTTTAAGTATTTGAGCAAGTTTATGTTTTAGTTAGCTCAGATGATGATGCAATTTGGAAGTCGAGAAGCACTTAAATGAGCACATCATCTGACATATTCCATGGAAATGTAGAGTAGCAGAGCATGAAGTCTCTCTTTATTTCAAGTTGTATTATATTTTTTTCATATTTATCATTCGGGTCTGTAATTGTTATCCAAGGTCTATAATAGTTAATGCATGGCATGCATAATAGTACTATAAGCTCAGTAATGACCATAGATAGACTTTAGGGCTGAGGTCGACTGACATTAGCCTTAACCTTGGATAGACCCTAGGTCCCTACACGTAACTTTAAACTCAACACAGGATTTAAATGCTCATTTTAAGTGGTCTCGGTCAACTGAACCCGAAGCTATATAGAAGCTTCGGTCAACCAAACTTACCAAATTCAACATGTTGACTACTCGGTCGACTATCTTGAAATGAACTTGCCTTCTACGGTCGACCTAACTGACACGTGGCCGAATCCTAGCAACTTGGTCAACCGAACCACCAGTTCAAAATTGACTTGGTCGACTGAACCTTAGAAAATGGTCAATCGAACTTGCCTTGGTCAACTGAACCTCGAAGGGTTCGAAATCGCCTTGATATGGTCAACTGAACTCAATAATATGGTCGACTGAACCTCAAATATGTTTGACCGAAACCTCTCGGGTTGGCCAAATTTTACTGCTGGTAATAAAGGGTAAATTAAGGTTATTCAACAATCAAAATTTTAAATATGTCTATAAATATGAGTTCATTTGTAAGATTAAACTAAGATTAGGGAGTTCTATTAAGAAAATATGCTTTGAATTTTTGAGACCTCCTTCTTCATACTCAAAGCCAAGTACTCATTCTTTGATCATTCTTTTGCAAAACCATTTTGAGTGAGAGTATTTAAAATCATCCTAGACTACTTAAACTCTCATTGTCATGTTGAATGTTGATTTTCTAAAAGAGAGTTAAGCCAAAAAAAATTCCCCATAGATTTAGTTCATAAATTTATTGTGTGGGGAAAATCTTGCTAGCTTGTGAGTCTTTGCATTTTGATTGCAAGACTCTTAAGCTATTCTTGTGTTGTGAAGCAAATTATTTTTATAAGCTTGGTTTATAAAATATCTCTTGTGCTTAAAGTTTTTGAAAATCATTTTGAGATATTTGTTCTTTCTCTTGAAAATCTTTGAGACTTTATTTGTCATTCATATATTGATATACATTGCTTCAAAGATATTGTTGTAACACACTCTCGCACTTTGATTGCATATTGATAATATCTTGACAGTAGGTTCACATATCTTCACTAAGCATATAGATTTATCATTTGGAAGTGCATTAATTATTGCATGTGCGTATTGGTCCAAATTTGGTTTTGTTTAGAAGCATTCGAATTGTACAGAAAAATTTGATACTCACTGTTGTATTCCAAGCGTGGCTGGAGGGGGCATTGATATAGCCCGTAAGGATCGGTAGGGCCTTCTCCGCCCCATAATGAGAGTTTCTAAAGGTTGATGTCAGCCCTGGAAATTTGACCTGGTTGTAACCGGTGTCACTCCACCCGTTATGTGAGCAATAGTGGTAATCTTCGTGCTTGCGAGCTGAGGCAGGGACGTAGGTAGTATTGGTTGAACCCTAATAACATATCGTATGTCTACTTTTAATTTCTAGCACTTTAGATTCCTGCACGAGTATGTTATATTAGATATATTGTGAATGCTGCGCATGATTTAATTTTCGTATATTATCTGCGCAATTGGTATAGGCTTAGGAAGACCCTAGGTTGTGAAATACTACTCTTGGATTAGTTAAACCTAGGAATAAATTTTTAATACCCAATTCATCCCCCTCTTCAGATTACACTAATTCCAACACATTAGAGCTTTCATTGTGTACATCTCTACATATCTGAGAAACATTCTCTTTGTACACAAATTTTTATTATTATTGTATTCCAGACATGTGGTCGGAAGAGGATTACACTAGCCTATAACGTGCACTGGATTGGTTCAGACTTGGTTAGGAGAACTAGGAGCACCATCCTATAAGGTGTAGTTGTAGGTTATGGCTCAGCCCTGAAATTTGAGCTGCTCTCTCTCTCTCTCTCTCTCTCTCTCCCTCTCCTTCTCTCTCATTTAAATTTGGCACTTTAATTTCCGCATGTGTATGAATGTTTATTTATTTTCATTCTTATTTTTCATACACGCTTTAATTTTAAATGAGATTTAATGTGGTGAATCGGTGAAGTTTAAATTAGCAAAATGTTTTTAATTCCCAATTTAGCCCCCTCTTGGAATCACGTCATAACTCTCAATTGGTATTGGAGCTCGGTTGCAATAAACTTAATCGGTTTTGCAAAAAGATTGCAAGGGCTCGTATTTGTGTATCCCTATTTTGAGGGTTATTCCTTTGCATATCCTCCATTGTTTTTATTATGTAGATCTTACTATTTCGATATTGAAAATGAGCTTTTTAAAAAAAAAATAAAAATTAATTGATTGGATGATTTGGAAAGTGATTAGTAAAGAATTTTATATCTCAAGGAAAATGTTTTTGAAATGCGAAGTTTCCCATACTTGAAAATCATTTGAATGAGCATGACATGAATTCCATGCATATCATTTTGAGTGTCATGCATTTCATATTTTGCCTTAGTTACTAATGCTTTTGAAATGAATTATATCTTGTAGTAGTACAAAGGAATTTTTTGGAATAATAAGAGGTATGGAATGAGAGAGAGAGAGAGAGAGAGAGAGAGAGAGAGAGAGAGAGAGAGAGAGAGAGAGAGAGAGAGAGAGGAGATCGTCATTTCCAAGGATTGCAAGCTTAAACGACTAAGAAGGAGTAAAATGTAACGGTATATCTATCCTCCTTCTGCTTTATTGGATGTTTCATGAAATGATTCATATGATGTATATTATGTTAAATATTTTTATATGAATCATATTATGATTACATGTTATCTTATGAGGAGTCTTCAAGAGAAATTTTATTAATGCTCATAACATGTTTGAATTTATTTTAAAAAGAAATTATAATGCTTTAAATGCTTAAATTGTGTTTTGCGCTCAAAATTTTAAATTTTAGTATACACCCTTGTTATACTAAAATTATTAGAAAAGCAAGCCAATAAAAAAATTAAAGTAATATTTCCAATCCTATGTCTTAATGCATATATGTTATTATGATTGGTTATAAAAATATTGGTTATAACATGCTAAGGTAAAATCCACTCCCAATGGATATATGCGTTTTTATGTCTTAAAACTACATATATATGCTTAAAGTTTAAATATTTTAAATATAGCATATTTTAGTTCATCACATAAGAATTAAGCTTTAAGGAATTTATCATCGTACTACATGCCATTTGACCCTAAACTCATTATGAAGCTTAAACATTTAAAAATTTTCAAATCCAATTTGAAGTTCATCCCCTTATTTGGAAATATGAGATTAAATCTAAGAATAAAATGCCAAATAATATTTATTGATAATATAATTTCTTTGAAAAATGAGTTGAATGTAAAAGGGACTAAATTTGTCAAGCCCAAGAACTCAAAGCTACTGTTATGTTATTTAAAATCTAGAGCCTTGGCTAAATTTTTAAAGTGAGAAATTAAAATTGAGAGTATAAAAATTTAATGCTTTAGTTGCATAATTGAGGGGGAGCAACAAATTAAAAAATTCATCCAATATGCAATTAATTGTCATGTGCTTATATGAAATACTTTATCATTTCATTTATATTGGATCCTTTGTATGAACTGAATGTCAATATCCATCTTCGCTGAATGTTTAGGATTCTTGACATGAATTCTTATTTGAGTTGCACTGAACTCTAAATATCCACTCTTTGCTTAAAGTTTAATTATATTTGATGGATGATTTATTTGTGCATGATCTGTTATTTGAGTTGAATGCTACTATTCATTACTTGCTAGATGTTATATCATTTGATGGATAGTTTATATTGATTGGATATACTAAAATGCATGCTTGTCCTGAATGTCATTTGCATGATGCAGATTATGTGAAATGCATGCTAGTAGTTGACTAAGCCTCTGCATGTTGAAATCAAATAATTATCGTCAATCATACATGCTGGCTAGTTAACCAAAATCATGATTCCATATGACCTATTTTTTTTTTAAATTCTAAATTCTTATAGAAGTCTTATGTAGTATTAGTATAGTGACCATGCATATCCAACCTAGTATTTTAAATCTTAAGGGGTCACTTAGAATGTTGCATGTTGATTGAACTTCATGAATAATTTTAAAATGCATGCAAATTGTTTGAATAAGTTGGTGCATGTTAAATCCCTAATGCTATATTCCAAATTGAAAAGCATGCACAATTTTAAATAATCCCTTGAATTTTCCTAGAGTGCCTTGAATTATGCACATTCTCTAAGTCTAGAAATTCTAGTTCATGGACACCATTTGGACCTCATCCTTGGGTTATGAGCTTCATCTAGGACCCAAATGGTTAATTATCATGATATAAAATTGTTGAATTTTTGAGTGCGACCCCTAATTTTGATTATGACAAACCGCATGTTACTAATGTGTGTTTCAAAATACTTGAAAAGGTTAGTCATTCGGAACACACACTTGAAAGTGATGTGGTTTCCAGAAATACCTTAAAGAGTGCCTACTCCTGGCATAATGCATGGGAATCTGAAGAGAAAAAGAAAGAAGAAGAAGTTTTTCATTATATTGCTTTTAGTTTTAAATTTGGTCTGTAATATAATTGCATGTCTTGCATGATTGATTGAGGAGAACTCACATTTATAGGGATTTAACTTAGGTCTTTATTTGAGCAAAATTTAGGATTGAGGAGAAATTCAGTCGACTAAACTTAGGCAGTGTAAATTGCATTAGCTGACTAAACTGGGTGGAAGTCAACATTGGACTTCACTCAGTCGTCCAAATCCTTTTTGAACATATCTTCCTCAGTTGACCAAACTCACAAGTGTCGGCCCCTCAACAACTCAGTCGACCGAACATCTAGTTCATTTTTGATTGAGTTGACCGAACCATAAGAATAGCATACTGAAGTTCAGATATAGTCAATCGAATCTAGATTGGGTTTGAAAATCGGCCTAGGTCAATCGAATGAGCCTTTAGTTCAAAAGTGTCTCGGTCAACCAAACTTAGCAATTGGGTCAACCGAACTTAAAATATAGTCGACCGAAACCTCTCGGACTGAACATTTTTAACTGCAGTAAAACAAGGTTAATTTTATTTAACCTTCATTAATCTTTTATAAAAAGACTCTTATGTCCCCCAATGGTTATATTTTTATGAATGTTTATATATGCCAGTTCATTTGGAAAGATTAATGATGGATTAGTAGATATCTTTAGCCAAAACTCTCTTAATTTCCAAACCCTTATTTTCTCATATACAAGCCAAAAATCCATTTTCTTACTCATCATACTTTCTAAAATATTTTGGTAAGAGTACTATTGAGATTGTTCATATTAGCTCACACTCTCATTGTATTTGTTCGATATTAGTTTTATTGAGAGTGAGCTTGAGAGATCCCTTGTGATTTAATTCATAAGTCATTAGTGGGAATACTCTCTAGAGCTTGTGAGTCTTGCATTATTATTGCAAGTACTCAAAGGCTTGTTTTCTGTGCTTTTATAAAATACTTTTCAAACAAACTTGATTTCAAATATCTCCTATACTTTATACTTGATATTTGTTCTAGAGATATTTGAGTGTGCACTTGCGATCTTTGAGGTTATTGCTTGTGATTGATATACATATTTTAACTTAAAGATATATTCACACCACTCTCACATATAAACAGTTATTGTTGCATATAACTAAGAGTTGGTAGTTAGACTTCACTGAGCTTATACTTTCATATCATATGGAAGTGTAATTTGTAATTGTATTGAACATATTGTTGTACAAATCTGCTTGTGTTATAAGCACCTTTACTTATGCGAAAAAGTTTATTTGATTATAATCCATGCGTGCCCTGAAGCGGGAATTGTTTACCTTATAGGTCGCGGCCGGTTTTGTTAATGACAAATGCTCATTGTATCTAATGAGTGTTTGAGGTTTTGTGTAGGAACTTAAATTGTCAGATCTTAATGCACATAGAGTAAGTGAAGACTGAAGACTTAATTACCTTGCGTTGTAATATATATATATATATATATATATATATAACTCTTTTATGTAATTGTTCTGTAATAGTAAATTAGGGTCTTTGGCTTGTAATAATCACACACCCCACATGCATGGTTAAATACGTAAGCTCATAATGCAAATGACCTTAGAATGACCTTAGGGCTTACCCTTCTATTGATCGACACCAGATTTTTCGGTGTCGTCGAAAGGACCCAGAAATGACCCTAGAACACTCACCATTGCACCTATGAATGTTAGGCCCTTGAATAGGGTGTTTGTGATTCAAAATAGGACCGAAATGCACACTTTGTGCACTTTCAGTCGATCGACCTTGGCAGTTTATTCTGCCTCGGTCGATCGAACCCGGTCGGGGTCAACCAGTTGACGAGAGCCCAGTTGACCAAACCATTATAGTTCAAACCCTCAGTCGACCAAAACCTCCTAAGGTCAACATTTTGACCACCTGGTTGACCAAGCCCAATTTGTATTGTAACCGTGTGGTCGACCGAGGGTCCTCGGGAGAAATTCCAACTGTCTGGTCGATCGAATCACCCAGTTCAAGATAGCTTGATCGACCGAACCTCGGTAAAATGGAGAAATCGCCTCGGCATTGTACATTTGGTTGACTGAGTCCCTAGTCCAAAATCATCCCTGTTGACTGGGCCATATGAACTTCGATCAACCAAACTTGTCCTGGTCAACCGAGCCTGTCGGGTTGCTGTGAATTTTTACCATGGTTAATAATTTTCAAACAGGGTTAAAATGGCTCAAACATCATTGAAATTTTCTAATAATCCCAACTATGCCCCCAATGATTATATTTCCTGGGGTGTCTACAAATACCCCTTCATTTGGGAAAATTAGTAACTTGATTAGCAAACAAAAATAAAAAATTTTCTCTTAAGCAAAAATACTCTCTTTTATTCCAACTACTCATATTCTCACTCAAACCACTCAAACTTACCTTCTTCAAGTTTCCATATCCTTTGTAAGTGTGTTGCGTGTTCTTAGGGGGCTTTGTTTGTAAGCCTATCCTAAGAAGACTTGTATTAAACTTCTGAGTGTTGCATTTTCGTTGCAATAACTTAGGAAGTCTGAATTTGTTTTGGGTTGCAAAATATTTTTCAAAACTTACTCAAATATCTTGTGCGATTTACATTTTTATATTTGTGAAAAGATATTTGTGTTGGTGATATTAATCTTTGTGCAATATTTATTCACTCGCATATTATTTGCTTAATACAAAGATTGCATGTCTTTTGCAAACCAAGCATATACACTATTTGCGTGATCGACATATTCTGCTCTTAGGAATATTTGAAACTTGCGTGATATCTTTGTTTGAGCACCTTGATTGACAATATCTTGAAATACAAAGATTGATTGCTGACACTCTCATGTACGTAGTAAACTGATAGATAATACATTTGAGAGTTGAACTATTTAGACCACACTGAGCTTATATATTAAATCATTTGTGGTGTATGTGATTGAACGCATTTGGGTACATATCTGCTTTACTTGAAAGCACTTTTATCTGTACCATTTGATTGTAAATCTAAGTGATTCTAGGCATGGCCTGAGGGGGAAGTAATCCATCTCGGTAAGAATTGGTGTAAAGGTTGAGGTCAGGCCTGTGCTAATTGACATGGTTTGTATAGGTGTCGCTCCACCTGTTTAAGTGAGCAAGTGATAGTGGTAATCCTTGTGCTTGTTAGCCAAGGTGGGGACATAGGCAATTGGCTGAACCTCGATAACACTTTTGCGTGTCACCCTTCCTTTACTACTTTCTAGTGTTTGTGTGATTGATTAAACTGCTTTATTTACTTTCTGGTATACATTTACTTTACTTGCACTAGATTGACCATAGGGTTGTGAGTATACTTGTGTTAGGAGATTGACCTAGGGATCAAATTTTAAAAAATACCAATTCACCCCTCTTTTGGGATCACGATAAAGCTAACAATTGGTATCAGAGCCACGTAGCATAGACTAGTTGTTATTTTGAAAAAAATCACATATGGCTTATAGCTCTGTGACCCATTTCCCCGAGGGACCATTTTCCGCATGACCTCCTGTTTTCAGTGATGTTAATTACACCTTCTAGAAACAAAGGATGCACATCTACCTTCATAATACTAATTGGAAGGTGTGGAGGATTGTCTCTAATAGAAACTATGTCCCTATGAAAACTGAGGGTGCAGCTAGGGTTCCTAAGACTAAGGATGAGTATGATGATGATGATATGAAAGCTGTTAGTCTTAATGCCACTACCAAGAATATTTTGTACCGTAGTCTTGATGTGAATGAATTTAATAGAATTATGGCATGTTCTACTGCAAAAGAAATATGGGATAAGTTAGAGGTCACATATGACGGTACTAGGGATGTGAAGGACAGTAGGATAGATATGTTGACCAGTGAGTATAAGACATTTAGGATGAATGTAGGTGAGTCCATTCAGAGCATGTACACTAGATTCACACGCATTATAAACTCACTGCATGCATTAGGAAAGACCTATCCCACATATGAGATGATTAGGAAGATCCTTAGAGGCTTACCTCTTGTTTGGGAAGCCAAGGCTACGACCATTGCTGAGGGTAGAGACCTTAAGGCCATGACCTTAGACGAATTGATAGGTTCCTTGATTACTTATGAATTATCCATAAATAAGAGACTTAATGAGCATAATAGGGCCAAAAAAGTGATTGCATTGGAAGCATCTAATGACACATCTAGTGGGTGCAGTGAGTCTGACACTGATGATGAAATGACTATGTTAACCAGAAAATTTAGCAGGTTCTTCAGAAAGAAGAGGAGGCCGCATAAAAAATATAGAGAGCCCCAAATGAGAAGGGAGAGTCCAGCAAAAGAAAAGAAAAATCAAATGCTCCTACATGCTATAACTGCAACAAGGTGGGGCACATCAAACCCGATTGCCCAATGCAGAAAAGGGAGGCTAAGAAAAAGAAGAAAGCCATGAAGGCTTGGACTTCATGGGACAAATTCAACAGCAGCGACTTAGATTCAGATCAAAGTGACATGGAGGTTGCTAATCTATGCCTGATGGCACACGAGGATGAGGTATTGTCTTCTAGTTCCTTATCTTCTTATTATTCATCTGATGATTGTGATTCTGACTGCAAGCCTACATTTAGAGAATTACAGTTTGAATATATTCGGGTTTCAAAATTGTTAAGCAAAATGACCAATGAAAATAATGATTTGAAAAAGAAATGTGAAAATTTGTCAAAATTATTTAATATGACAAAAACCTCTCATGCCTCTATTTTAAAAGAAAAAGATGCTACTATTGTTGAGCTTGAGAGGAAATTGGAGGATAGCTCCAAAATCATTTTTAAATTCACTAAGGGAAAAAGAAATTTTGAAAAATTACTTGGTGCCTAAAGAAACTCCTTAAGTAAAGAATGTCTTGGTTTTAATGGTATTGAAAATGTTAGATGACCTAATCTTTACTTAGCACATTTTACACGTGAGTCAAAATCTTATATTCCTCCTAAAGAGCCTAAGTGTAGATTAAGATGTTTTAAATGTAAACAGATTGGTCACATTCAATTTGATTGTCCACTTAGGAATAAACATGCTAGAATTAGGAAGGTATGGGTAGTTAAGGGAGATCCTGCTACTAACTCCCGTAGACCTAACAAAATTTGGGGACCAACATCAGTCACTTAGCTTATTTTGTAGGTATGCCTAAGATCGTCCTCCTCTAAGGATAGATGGTACTTGGATAGTGGATGCTCACGACACGTGACCGGTGATAAGGACAAATTCACATCAATTGTTCCCAAGGATGGAGGCTATGTAACATTTGGGGACAATGCCAAAGGACGTATCATCGGGGTAGGTAAGGTTGGTAAGGATTCCTCTCTTACTATTGATAATGTTTTTTTGGTTGATGGACTGAAACATAATCTACTTAACATAAGTCAGTTGTGTGACATAGGATATAAAGTATCTTTTGAAAATGACAAATGCATAGTAGAAAATAAAAAAGATCACAAAGTGCTTTTTACTGCTGATAGACATGAAAATGTTTATACTACCTCTCTTGATAATTTAGCTTCACAACAAGTAACATGTTTTTCTACTATAAATGAAGCTAGTTGGTTATGGCATAGGCGTTTAGGAGATGCTAGCATGAATTTATTGTCTGAACTTGTTAGAAAAGAATTAGTTAAAGGCTTGCCTAAAATGTCTTTTGTAAAGGATAAAATTTGTGATGCATGTCAAA
Organism: Malania oleifera; assembly: GCF_029873635.1. Taxonomy (NCBI): domain Eukaryota; kingdom Viridiplantae; phylum Streptophyta; class Magnoliopsida; order Santalales; family Ximeniaceae; genus Malania; species Malania oleifera. Next base: position 62,463,772 of record NC_080425.1, read on the forward strand.
TGGGTAAGCAAACAAAATCTAGTTTTAAGAAAAAGAAATTCATATCTTCTACTAGACCTTTAGAGATGCTTCACCTAGATTTGTGTGGACCTAATTTTGTGCACAGTCTTGGTGGTAAATCTTATGTCTTTGTAATTGTGGATGACTTTTCTAGATTCACATAGGTGTTGTTTCTTGCACATAAAAATGAATCATGTGAACAATTCACCAAACTTTGTAGGAGAATCCAGAATGAAAAGAGGTATAAAATAACTCATAGAAGAAGTGATAGAGGCACGAAATTAAAAAATGAAAGCATAGAAAAATATTGTGACTTAGAGGGCATATCACATAACTTCTCTGTACCTAGGACACCTCAACAAAATGGTGTAGTAGAAAGATAGAATAAGTCACTACAAGAAATGGGTAGAACTATGTTGAATGAGCATAACTTACCTAAATATTTTTGGTCCAAGGCCATTAATACTGCATACTATGTTATGAATAGGATGTTGATTAGACCTTTGATATATTAATAAAATCCCATATGAATTGTGGAACAACCATAAGCCTAATATTTCCTATTTTCATGTGTTTGGTTGTAAATGCTTTGTGCTTAGAGATAATGAGCATCTAGGAAAATTTGACTCTAAATCTGATGAAAGTATTTCCCTAGGATATGCATTAAATAGTAAAGCATATAGGGTTTTCAACAAAAGAACATTGATTGTGATTGAATCTATTCATGTTGTGTTTGATGAAGCTAATCCATTTTCTAAGAAAGATGATGAAGATGATATTGATATTAGAAAATGCTTAGACAAACTCTCTATTGAAAATAATGCAAGTGAAAACCCAAAAGAAAATGAAAAATTACCTGAAGATAATGAACATCAGGAGTTTCCTAGAGATTGGAAATTCATTAGAAGTCATTATATAGATCAAATCATAGGTGAACCATCCCGTGGAGTAGCCACAAGATCCTCCTTCAAAAATATAATAAATCACTCCGCTTTCTTATCCCAAGAAGAACCTAAAATCATTAAAGAAGCCATAAAGGATTAGTCTTGGGTGATATCCATGCAAGACGAATGTTGACCCCATGGGTCATACCCTATTTTGGTTGTGAAAAATACTATGGTATTTAACGTTTGCCAAGTTTGTGTGCAGGACCACAGTAGGAATATCATATTGATGGAACATGGCAACTTGAAGAAAATGAAGACTCGAAATGTTTATTAATTGATTGTAATGCTATTGGGTCTGTAATAGTAATTAGGATATGGTCTGTAATAATCTCTACATGTCATGCATGTAAGTTTTTGTAAGCTCAGAAATGTCATAGATTGACCATAGAGACCGAATGACCTTAGGTCACCCTTCAATTGACCTTCGGTCGACCGACACAAGGGTTTTGGGCGTACATGAAAAGACCTTAGGTCCCAACACATATGCACTAATAAGTCCCCATATCACTTACATAATCAGGGGAATTAATTAAAAAAAAATTTGGACTTAATTGAAAATGTTGACTCTACGAGTCAAATCCTGTTTTGATAATGACAAATCACTAGGTATTTGATCTGTGCATTGAGTTTGTGAACATGACCTATATTAAGCATGCATGGAAGGATATCATTTCATGGAAGTCACAAAGTAAAGCTTACAAATCTTGGCACGATCCATGGAACTCAAAGAGTATGAGAATCAAGATGCAAGCGGCAAAGTTCAAGAACATCTTGGGAATGGGTAATTAGAACTCATGTACTTACATTTTCATTTGATTTAATTTGAGGCTCAACATAACTTAGAATGATTTTAGGATTCACGCATTTCATGTATATCATTAGGGGACTTTCATGTACTTAGAAATATTCTTAAAACTTTGGAAAGTACCTTTATAAAAGAGCCAAGAAAGAAAATAGAATTTTAAATTAAAAAAAAAAAATTGAGAAAAAGGGGACTTCAGTAGTCTAAACTCACCCTCAGTAGCCTGAAAAATTTCTTCAGGAGCCTGAAGATTAAGTTCGGTAGCCTAAAGAATTAATGGGAAAACACAGCAAGAAGGTTGAGGTACTTCGGTTGCCTGACCCTGGAACTTCAGTTGCCTGAAGTCACTTTAGGACCCTGAACTTCAACATTAGTAGCCTGAAGTCCCGGGAAAATTTAAAAATCAGATTTTTATTAAACGAACTCGCAAGCTATTTCTTTAATTCAACGCTTGAGATCAATTGTAAGGGTAAGACACTATAAATACTAAATATCTAAACCCTAGAATATAGTAAAGACAGTTAAGAAAGAGAAAAACACATCTTGTTGAAAGAACATTGAAAACTTGCTCCTATTGCTATACGATTGCCTACACTTCAATCTCTAACCATCAAGCTTTTGCAAATCAACTCAGAATCTCAAAGGGAACTTGTTTACTCATATGAATTCTCATTCTAGTATTGAGGTTTGATCATTCAAGTTATTATCTTCAAGAACTTCTCATCTCATTACTTGCTCTTGATTATCTTTAGAAAATTTTGATCTTGTGTGTGTTCATACATAAAAAAAATTGTTTTTGAAAATATCATTGCTTGAGAAAGTTGTTTTGCTATTAATTGAATGTTTTTTATTCAAGAGTATATATATATAGTTTTCATAGAGCATATTATTGAAAAATTTATTTTTGATTAGGTATTAAAAGGTTGATCTTGAAATTACTTATACGTATACATATTTATTTTAAACAGGATCGTTACTTGATTAAGGTTGTGTTATTGATTTAATGGTTTGATTCAAGTGTGCATTCAGTTATAGGATTCATATTTTATATATATTAAAACACTTGAGAATATATCCTTGGTAGTCATAAATATCTATTTTATTAAGGCATATCTTGTTTGGAAAATCTTATACTTAGGATTTTGTTCTTTGAATTACATATCATATACAGTTACATATTACAAAGATCGAGTTATGATTAAATATTTGTTAGAAAGCTTTTTGATATAGATTGATAAAATATTCAAGATAAGGCTTTTATCAAGTTCATGACTTACTCGAAAAATGAGCAGCTCGAAAGCTATCCCAAGTATAGGAGTTCTGTTGTGTAATATTAAGCCCAAGGGCTAGATCGTCTCCTCAGGGAATGCGTTTAATCTCAGATTTTACGTTCTTCCAATCGAAATTAAAAATGCACTGAACTCAGTTCAGATTCGGGTTTTTCAAGATTGTTCAATTTCGTTCTTAACAAATTAAATGACACGCGATTTAAAGTCCTAAAACTAGCACGCACAAAATTAAATAACAATAAAGGAAACCCTAGGCTACTCAAGGAAATACCAAGGCATATTAACTAAAAATGGAAACTTTAAACATGGAATTAAAATTACGCTATCGAAACTTAATCGGATCTAACACACACACAAAAAATTGGATCTTTAACCAAAATAATAGCTCAAACCACAATCACAATTTAAACACGAAACAAACAAAAATTTAACACATAAACGATAACAAAGAAAATAATGGAAACACAAGAAATCAAACTAGACTTAATTAAAAAAACTAAATTAAAACTCCCACTAATTAGATAAACATATAAATAAATTTGACAAGAAATAAACACTTGACAATGTCCAACTTAAAAAGAAATTTCAAATAACATTTAAAAAAAACTGAACTTTATTTAGTAATTAAAGACTAAACAAAAATAAATAAAAGTGTGAGAGAGAGAGAGAGTAAAACAGAGGGAGGCTCTCGGGTCTGCTGTAAATTGGCCGGGAAGGCTACTGTGGAGGAAGGGTGCTCGGGATGGTGGCTTTGTAGTGCTGCTGCTGCTGTGTTCTCGGGTTGGAAACTGTTGTAGGGGCTGTTTTGTGGAGTTTCTGCTGGTTGTCACAGCCGGAGAAGATGCTGGCCTGGGCTGAGCTACTGTGTGTGCTGTGTTGCAGAGAAATTTCAGCTGAGGAGGACTGCTATGGTGGTGTTTCTCAGCTGCAGGAAGAGGAGAGGAGGCCGGCCATGTACAGAGAGATTTCAGCAGGAAAACAGAGGATGAAAAAAAAGGGAAAGGAGAAGAAGAAACGAGAAGGAGAAAGCTAGAGAGAGAGCTGAAAAGAAAGACAAGACAAGGAAAGATTAAAGAAGAAGAAGAAAAATAATAAGGAGAAGAGAAGAAGAAGAAGAAGAAGAAGAAGAAGAAGAAGAAGAAGAAGGGGAAGAAGAAGAAGAGAAGAGGAGAGCAGAGGAGAGCCCTCCGGGCTGCCTTCCCAAAAGAAGAAGGAGGAAGAGAAGATTTAAAGGGGATGGGGAAAAGCCCTATGACCCGAATTACCCAACCCGACCCGTTTGCAACGGGTTGACCCGACAACTTGATTTTTTCATTTTTTTAATTCTCTGTTCGTTGCAAATTATGTTCTTTTGGAGCCCGTATCTCACAAAACTCAAAACACAAAAGTTGTAGATGATCCTTTTTTATTTCTCTAGAAATTTGAATCGTCTCGATCGGAGTTTGGATGGAAAAGTTATGTACGAAATACAAAGAGGTGTTGGTTTTGATTCCCGAGAATTTTTCCTACGACAAAAAATTACCAAAACTTCATAAATAATGCAATAAAGTTCAAGAATAATAATTTTGGCACTTTGTTAAAATATTGAACAAATTTGGACATTTAATTAAAAATATAAACCGTAAAGCCCGGGTTAAACGCCCAATTACGCAGTTTTGACGCATAATCAGTTCACATTAGATATATGTGTGCATCTTTACAAAGTGAACTAGAACCCTAAAATTCTCCAAAGTGCTTAAATATATCTTTATTTGAGAGATTTCATAAAAAGGAGTATTGTGTGTTGAAGCATAATCATTCATAAAATGATTGCATCGTTTCCATACATTCCGAGCTTCAAGTTTCATCATATGATTATGTACTAGGACTTTGAATTGTACTCACTAGATTTGTTAGAAGTAATATTGAGTGTTTTGCAGATTAAATTGTATTCAAGATTCGGTTTGTGAACCGGGGTTGAGGAGAGAGTTGTATCTCTTGTAAGCAGCAGATTAGGAGAGAGTTGTACCTCTTGTAAGCAGTGGATTAGGAGGAAGTTGTACCTCTTGTAAGCAGCAGATTGTAAGGGAAGCTCCGTCCCAATTTAAGGAGTAGGGATTATAGTGGAATCCTTGAGTGGGTTGCTCAAGGTGAGGACATAAGCCGGGTTAGCTAAACCTTATAAAATCGTGGTTGCATTCTCTCTTCCCTTATCCTTTTCATTTTCCGCATCATATTTTAATTTCCTGCTTGCTTGTGTATATTGAATTACTTTACACACATTTAATTGGGCAAATGGGAATTCATTGATTTAGTAATTCAATTCAACATCAAGTTCCAGCCATTAATTAGTTAAACATAGAAATAGGGACTGATTGGTAAATAAGTTTCAAAGAATTTTTTAAAATGCCCAATTCATCCCCCCCCCCTCTTGGGATTACACCTAAATCAATAGAAAATATATGAAAGGTAGGGCAACTGAACCCCAGGTGGTCAAAACACCTCGGGCGCCTGAACCGTTGAGAAATCAGTGAGTTAACCAAGTTTCAGGCGACGGAACCATAAATGAGCGCATCGCGCTCGGTCGACCGAACCCATCTTAGAGTGCTTTTCACCAACTCGGGCACCTGAACCTTTTAGTTCAAATCAGACCCTGGGCGACTGAACACAAGAGTTCGGGCTACCGAACCTAGGACTAGGCACTCGAAGTTATGAACAAAAGTTTCTGACTTTGATTTGGACTGCCGAAACACGACACGGGCGACCGAACTCAGTTGAATATCTTTTAAAGATGTGTCTGTTCGGGCGGCCGAACCTCGGAGGGTTAAAAATTATTTAACCGTGGTAAAACAAGGTTAAGTTGGGTTAAGTTTGTTTAAATATTTTGAATCTTTTCTAATAATTCCCAATGAGTCTCAAACGGTTATAATTTTACCCCTGCCTATAAATATGGGTTCATTTGTGAGGATTAGAGCGAGGTTGGCTAAAATCATTAGAGAAAATCCTCTTTATCTCAAAATCACATTTTGCCTAAAATACTCTCAAATATTCACTCCCTTGATACATCTACATAGTGTGAGAGTATATTGATTGTCCTTGTGTTAATTAGATAGTGCTAATACTCCCACTTGATTGATTGAGTGTGATATTATTTTTGAGGGGTTTAGCTTTAGTTTATCCCACAAATTTTGATATTATAAATCTTGTGTTGGCATAAACTAAGCGAGCTTAGGATATTTGCATTGTTATTGTAAGTGTCCCATAGCTTTGATTTTCGTGTGCAAAATATTTTTCTACAAAGCTAAAATATTTTCAAACTACTATTGTGCTCATTACATTGAAGGAAAATCTTTTGAACTAGTTTTAGTACTTAATTAACATCTTTGAAACCCTGATTTGTTATTGAGATTTCATTTAGCTTGTTTCAAAGATACAACTTGTTTAGAACACTCTTTAGCATATTAGCGATCATATCTTGTTGAGTGTGACTTGCACAAAAATAAAAATCACTGAGCTTACATTTCCTACATTGTTGATGTGTGGTTGATTGATTATACTGCATTTATTGGGGTACACACCTGCTTTACATGAAAGCATAATCACTTTACGATTTCGTTGTATTTTAAATACTGTTGTATTTCCAAGCATGAGCCTGAAGAGGGAGACTAGCCCTTTGAAATAGTCCCGGATTGGCTTAGACTTGGTTAGGAAAGTTAGGTGCTCCATCTTGGTAAGGCGTGTTGGTTGAGGTCAGCCCCTTAATTGACCTAATTAAGGTTGAGGTTAGCCCTATGGTAATTGACCTGGTTGTATTAGGTGCCGCTCCACCCGTTAAGTGAGCCATTAGTGGAATCCTTGAGGTTGCGAGCTAGAGGCGGGGATGTAGGTACAGTTGGCCGAACCCTGATAATATATCTTGTGTGCACTGTTTATCTCTCTACAATTTACATTCCTGCACATGTATGTTATAGTTGGTGAATGTTGTGCATGATTTTAACTTTCGCACGTTATATTTATCTACGCATTTGGAACTGCATAGACAGACCCTAGGTTGTGAATGTACTGATACTATTTAGGTCAAACCTAGGAAAAAGTTTTAAATTCCAATTCATCCCCCTCTTGGAATACACCAAAGCTAACAAAGAACTTAACCAATTTGAAAGAAGCAAAGTGTGGACTCTAGTTCCTAGGCCTAATGAGCACACCATCATTGGAATTAAATGGGAATATAGAAATAAGAAAGATGAAAATGGGGTAGTAACTAGGAATAAAGCTAGACTAGTTGCCGAAGGGTATAACCAATAGGAATGGATTGACTTTGATGAAACATATGCTCCTGTTGCTACGTTAGAAGCCATTCGTATGGTGCTTGCCTTTGCCGCTTTTAAAATTTTTAAATTATTTCAAATGGATGTTAAAAGTACTTTTCTAAATGGCTACATTAATGAAGAGGTATACGTAGAATAACCATTCGGTTTTGAAAATTATAAATATCCTGATCATGTTTATTGGTTGTCTAAAGCTTTGTATGGATTGAAACAAGCTCCTAGAGCTTGGTATGAGAGGCTACTAGAAAATGGGTTTACCCATGGCAAGATTGACACTACACTTTTCATCAAGTCCAAAAAGAGGCTTAGTGGTTTTCTGCTTGTTCAAATTTTTGTGGACGATATCATTTTTGGAGCAACTAATGATGAGTTATGTAATGAGTTTAAAAATGCATGCAAAGTGAATTTGAAATGAGCATGATGGGTGAACTTAGTTTCTTCTTAGGGCTGCAAATCAAACAAGTTAATCACGGAACTTTCATATGCCAATCTAAATATATCAGGGACTTGCTAAGGAAATTTCATATGGAAGATTGCAAAATTCTTGGTACACCTATGAACTCTTCCATTAAGCTTGATAAGGATGAGCAAAGAATTCCTGTTGACGTAAAATTGTATCGTGGCATGATTGAGAGTCTCCTATATCTCACTGCTAGTAGGTATGATATTATGTTTAGTGTGTTTATGTGTGCTAGGTTTCAGGCTACCCCTAAGGAATCTCACCTAAAAGCTGTCAAACGAATCCTTAGGTATGTAGTTGGGACTATAAAGTTAGGATTGTGGTACCCTAAGCATACTTCCTTTGAGATTGTTAGTTATACCGATGTTGACTTTGCCGGTAGTAAGGTTGATAGAAAAAGCACTAGCAGTACTTGTCATTACTTAGGACAATCTCTTGTTTCTTGGTTCTCCAAGAAACAAAACTCAGTTGCCTTATCCATAGCCGAAGCATAATATACTGCGGCTGGAAGTTGTTGTGCCCAAACTCTTTATATGAAACAACAACTTATGGATTATGGATTGCACTATTATACGATACCGATTAAATGTGATAATACTAGTACAATCAACATCTCTAAAAATCCCATCTCACATTAACGAACTAAACACATTGAGATTAGACACCACTTTCTTCGTCATCATGTGCAAAAAGAAGATGTGGCTCTTGAGTTTGTATGCACCAATGAACAATGTGCGGATATATTTACTGAATCACTTCCCGAGGATAGGTTCATACAAATTAGATGTGAGTTAGGTGTAATGCATAGTAGAGAGTATTCTTAGATACCTCATAACTTGAATAAATTTAGGGGGAGCTCTCAAATGAGAACTTTCCAAGTCTCAACAACCCATATTATTTTTGTCTTATCTTCTTGCTTTTGACTTTGTGAAAGTTGATTATTAATTGTGTGCACACGTCCTATTTTTATCTATTGCATGATCATATTGAATGTAATGAATAATGATTATCATTTGTGATGCACAACTTGTCCACTTTATGATCATATTGAAATTTTATTTGCTTGTTGGACATTACTGAACTATTTGAGTAATTGTGGATAAACTGTTAGGAAATATTTAAACTCAAACATGTTACACTTATACAAGATTTATTTTGGAAAGTTCGATTTACAAACGACACTCTACCGAAATTTTTTAAAATCTTTTCAAAAAATTTCTAATGTATAAGTGTACTAATTACCCATTGCCTAGGGTATTAACACATATAGCCCTTTTTGCTTTTTCCAAAAGGGGGAGATGGAAATGGGAAAAAATAATGGATAAAATAATTTTGTTAAAAATAAATAGGATGCATATTGAGAGGGGAAGCCTTCTTAGGCTTAACCCTATACTTTTTCTTGTCGAATTTGTCATCATAAAAAAATGGGAGAATGTTGACCTAATAGGTCACGCCCGGTTTTGTTAATGACAAATACTCATTGTATCCAATAGGTGTTTGAGGTTTTGTGTAGGAACTTAAGCTGTCAGGTCTTAATGCACATAGAGGAAGTGAAGATTGAAGACTTAATTACTTTGCGTTGTAATATATATATATATATATATATATATATATATATATATAATTCTTTTATGTAATTGGTCTGTAATAGTAAATTAGGGTCTTTGGCATGTAATAATCACACACCCAACATGCATGGTTAAATACGTAAGCTTATAATGCAAATGACCTTAGAATGACCTTAGGGTTTATCCTTTGGTCGACTGACACCGGATTTTTTCAGTGTCGTCAAAAAGACCTAAAATTGACCCTCGGACACTCACCATTGCACCTATTAATGTTAGGCACTTGAATAGGGTGTTTTTCATTTAAAATAAGACCAAAATGCACATTTTATGCACTTTCAGTCGACCAACCTTGTCAGTTCATTCTAGGTCAACCAATTGACCACAGCCCGGTCGACCGAACCATTATAGTTCAAACCCCCCGTTTAGCCGAAACCTCCTAAAGTTAACATTTTGACCACCTAGTTGACCGAGCCCAATTTGTATTGCAACTGTTTGGTCGACTGAGGGTCCTCAGGAGAAATCCCAACTGTCTGGTCGATCGAATCACGCAGTTCAAAATAGCCTGGTCGACCGAACCTCGGTAAAATGGAAAAATCGCATCGGGTATGTACATTCGGTCGACCGAGTCCCTAGTTCAAAATCATCCTGTTCGACTGAGCCATATGAACTTCGATCAATCGAACTTGTCTTGGTCGACCGGGCCTCTCGAGTTGCTGTGAATTTTTATCGTGGTTAATAATTTTAAAATAGGGATAAAATGGCTAATACATCATTAAAATTTTCTAATAATCCTGGCTATGTCCCCAACGATTATATTTCATGAGGTGTTTGTAAATACCCCTTCATTTGGGAAAATTAGTAACTTGATTAGCAGACAAAAATAAAAATTTTTTTCTCAAGAAAAAATACTCTCTTCTATTCCTACTGCTCATATTCTTTACTCAACTTTACCTTCTTTAAGTTTCCATATCCTCTCTAAGTGTGGTGAGTGTTTGTGAAAAGAGGTTTGCTCTATCATTGTTGTGAGATTGAATCAATTTTTTATGAGAGCAAAACCTAAGTGTTCTTAGGGGGCTTTGCTCATAAGCCTATCCTAATAAGACTTGTATTGAACTTCCGAGTGTTGCATTTTCGTTGCAATAACTTAGGAAGTTTGTATTTGTTTTGGGTTGCAAAAAATTTTTCAAAACTTACTTAAATATCTTGTGGGATTTACATTGTTATATTTGTGAAAAAGATATTTGTATTGGTGATATTAATCTTTGTGCAATATTTATTCACTCGCATATTATTTGCTGAATACAAAGATTGCATATCTTTTGCAAACCAAGCATATACACTATTTGCGTGATTGACATATTCTGCTCTTAGGAATATTTGAAACTTGCGTGATATCTTTGTTTGAGCACTTGATTGAGAATATCTTGAAATACAAAGATTGATTACTAACATTCTCACGTACGTATTACACTGATAGATAATACATTTGAAAGTTGAACTATTTAGACCACACTGAGCTTACATATTAAATCATTTGTGGTGTATTTGATTGAATGCATTTGGGTACATATCTGCTTTACTTGAAAGCACTTTTATTTGTACCATTTGATTGTAAATCTGAGTGATTCTAGGCATGGCCTGAGGGGGCGGTAATCCAACCCAGTAAAGATTTGTGTAAAGGTTGAGGTCAGGCCTATGCTAATTGACATGGTTTGATAGGTGTTGCTGCACCCGTTTAAGTGAGCAAGTAGTAGTGGTAATCCTTGTGCTTGTTAGCCAAGGCGGGGATGTAGGCAATTGGCTGAACCTTGAAAACATTTCTTTGTGTCACCCTTCCTTTACTGCTATCTGGTGCTTGTGTGATTGGTTAAACTGCTTTATTTACTTTTTAGTATACATTCACTTTACTTGCACTAGATTGACCATAGGGTTGTGAAGATACTGGTGTTAGGAGATTGATCTAGGGATCACATTTTAAAAAAATACCAATTCACCCCCCCTCTTGGGATCACGATAAAGCTAACAAGAATTTTTCATCTCGTAAGGAGAGTGCGTAAAGGTTTAGGTCAGCCCTGATAATTTAACATGGTTATAATAGGTGCTGCTATACCCTTTAAGTGAGCAGTAGTGGTAATCCTCAGGCTTGCGAGCTAAGGCGGGGACGTAAGCAGTATTGGCCAAACCCTGATAACATTTCTTGTGTCTACTTTTAATTTCTGCATTTAAATTTCAGCAATTGAATGTCTGTGGTTAAATTTTTTAATATTTGATTGAATTTTTTATTAAATAGAAATACCCTAGGTTTGTGCGGCATTGGTTGAGGAGTCTGAATTGACATAGAAAAAAGTTTTAAAATTCTTATTCACCCCCCTCTTCGGAATACGCCAATTCCAACGATTGGTATTAGAGCCTCGATGCTTAGACTTGAACGTTCTTCTGCTAAAGATTGCAATGGCTCTAATTGGTGTATCCCTATTCAGAGAGGGACAGTCACTTACTAGTCCTCCATTGTTTTGTGGTGTTAACTGCACCCATTGGAAAATTCGAATGAGCATTTTTATTAAATCTATGGACTAGAGGGCCTGACAAGTGACTGATAAAGGAATTTGTATGCTAGTAGAAAATCATAGTAATTTAATGCATGCAAATTCACATGCCATGGACTTACAGTATTGTGCTTTAGATTCTAATATTTTTCTTGAGATTATGGCCTGTACAATTGCGAGGGAAATTTGGAATGAGCTCAAAAAGAAATATGGGGAGACTGAGAAGAAGGAGACCACCACTCCAAAAGTATTGAATTCTGATGTTTCGGATGTGGTAAATGATAGAGTAATTGCTTCAACAGACGTGGAAGTATATGATTCCATCTCTGCCTCCATTGATGATCCTTGTGTTGTATGTTGTGATGTGTCATATGCTGAGTCATTTGTTGATAATACTATTAATGATGCATGCAAAGATTCTAGTTAAAAAAATTGCTATATATCGTATGATGAATCATCTATTGTTTATGATAATAATACTACATGCATTGATTTATATGAAAGTCATAAAGATAAATCTTATATTAAATCATGCAATGAGTTTTATAATAAAATCATGCCAATGAATAGAAAAGTAGAAAAAGGTCTATTTAAAATTCATAAATTTCTAGTTAGGATGTCTATTCATAAAATCTTCTTGAGAAATGAAAATAAGAAGGTGGAAAAACAATTAAGTGAATTAAAAGAATATTATGTCACAATATAGAAGAAGAAGATTAAGAAAATATTGAAAATTATCTGTTTAGAAGAAGAAATAGAAGATGATAAACCCTTAGAGATTAAAATAAATAAATTTTGAGAAAGGGTCCATATTTTAAGTCCCACAGTCATGCCTCATCAGGTTAAAATAGAATAAATAAGCATAACCCTTCACGAAAATCCAAAATTTGCTTATTTCAAAAAATGAAATGGCACATCCAATCTACTTGTCCATCTAGAACTGCTGGAGGCTTAGATAAAGAGATGGTGCGGGTAATTATAAAGGCAAACCCCTTAAAACCTAAGGAAGATCGAACTCAAATTGAAATTACATAATTATAAAATTATTTCTTAGAGCATAGGATTAGCCATAAAGGGCAGTAAAAACAAGAATTTGGTCAAAATCAGGTCAAAATTGCATTGTTGACTATGTTCGGTCAACTATATTTGCATGACTTAATGAATTTTGTCAACCGTACCTTTGAATTTTGACTTTGACATAGTTCGGTCAACTATACGATTTTATACTTTAGAAATTTAGCCAACCGAATCCAATTCAGCCTACCCATATCCAACTGAATGCAAAATTGAACATCATTCAGTCGACCGTACCTTTTAAGAACAAACATTATTCGGTCGACAGAGCTATGGAAACTAAAAAGTCACCTTAAGATTCAGCCGATCGAATGTTTTCCTCGGTCAACTGTCCAGAATCAGCCTTAGCAGCATTTATTGCAGTTCAGCTGATCAAACCTATTTTCAGCTGATCAAATCTCGCAGCTATATATATTATCACTGCACAAAAGGTTCATTTTATCCTTCAAAATAGAGAGATTTCCTCTTTTTCTCTTTGTTTCCCACTGCTCCCATACCTACCAAAAGTCACCTGCCTAAATCCATCCTCACTATGGCAAAGCCTCACGAACGTATAGACACCTAGGAAGTCGGATACGTGGATGACAATTGGTTTATTTCACCAACTACTAAGACATGATACGTGAAGGACTTTCACCCTAAGGAGGTCATCCTAGGTAAAATTTTGGACCTAACTTTTGTTGAGCAACATTTTGGTAATATTATAGACATGTTTAGGTAGCAGGGATGGGAGTCATTTATGTCATACCAGCCGAGGGGGTATTACCCCATATTCGTTTTGTTATTTTACTCTAATCTAGTACATGACGACAATGGCTGCTACTCCCAGGTTCTGACCACTGATATGAGGTTTGATGCCGACTACCTGGTTGAAACCTTTTACCTCCAAAGGGGTGATTTTGAGTGTCCTTATGTGGTATCTGCTTGGATAAATGAGCAGGATTTCACTGTTGCGAGTTTGTGAACCTTGTGATGACTATTCCAGATGCTAACTCTAATCATCCTCCAGATTATAGGTCCTTCAACCTAGAGGCTAAGATTGTTCATCATTTAATTAACTATAATATCTTGCCTAGGGCTGGTTCCAAGGTCCATGTGTCCTACCTAGACTGCTTTGTCATGTGGTGTCTCTTCACCAGAAAGAAATTGGACTTGCCTAGCTTGATGATCAAGTGGATGTTCTCCAAGACTGTTGGCCATAGGATTATTATATCGTATGGAGGGATACTGAACAGGGTGTTGAGGGATATGGAAGTGACCAGATCAAGTGCTATTATGCTTAAGAGAAGGAGGAATGCATACATGTTCTCCTCAGTTACTTTGAGGCTAATGGTATACGAGTTGACTAGAAATATGTGGTTGCCTACTGCTAGTATGAGACAAGCTAACAAGCAAGAAGTTCCACAAGATCAGCCTCTAGAACCATCCAATGTTGATCTTATGGCTGCCATCACAGGTATTGCTTTTTCCTTCGCTGAGTTTAGAGAGTCCCAATTCTAAATCATGCAGTTTGTTCAGACAGACATTAGGGAGTTGGCCTCGTCATCTCATGCTCAGTATACAACTCTGTATAATAAGTTCAGAGAGTTTGCTGCATCCTTGAAGCAGAGACAAAGAGAGTTGGAGAGCGTCATGGTTGTTAACTTCAATAAGCTGAATGATCGCATTCATGAGTTGAACAATGAAGTTGATGATGAGATGGACATAGTCAAAGATGAGGTAGGATCTTTTGACGATGGAGACGGTGCGTAGGCATTAGGAGATCATCGTGAAGCAACTTGTGTTTCTCTAATCTCTTTAATCACTTTTTATATTGGTCTGTATATCTAAACATCATACATTATCCTATTTTCTTTGATCGATTGCACTGGGCGTTCACCTACTATCTACTTTGGACATATGATGGTAGGGTCATTATGGATAGTTAATGTTGATGGTCTAATAATATGGATGACTATATTACTTTATCATGCATCGAATGTCAATGCTATTTTTTCTTTATTGATTATATCTTGAATGTCACCTGCATGGCTGATGCAGTGATGTGTAACACTTGTGCATGTTCTGTATGATTTTTATGACTTACATGTTTGGGAAATGTCCATTTTACAGATGGCATGCTGCCGAAATTTTGATAGAAATTTTGCCAAAAATAAAATTTTGTGCAAAGTTGATTATATTGAAACAAATGTTAAAATATTTTTGAAAGGATGAGTGAAAAGTAATTGAATATTGAACTTCATCCATACATAATCACCATATACTTAAGGAGAGTTGAGCTCCAGTTGTAGAAAGACAACATAAAAGACTCATTCGCATCATGTTTAGTTGTTTAAGTATTGAGGCTCTTCTGAAAAGCCCTAAACACTATATCCAGTTTATGAATAGATATGAGTTGTTCTAGGTTAGGAGTATCATTTCATGCTTTAATATATATTTTTTGATGCATTTGAAGGATCTAGGAAGACTATACTAGTTGCAATACTTGAAATGAATTAATAAATACCCAGTATAGTTATGAAAAAGGTTGCTTATACTTCTTGATATTCTTAATAAATTAAATCTTAACTAGTATAAGCAATTTATTTCATCCAAGCTAGGACTTAAATTGAAAGGAGGGGCATCCAAAATTAACTCCTATTATGTTTTGCTCACCAATATATTTAGCTTAGATCTTGAATGAATTAATTGTGGCATGTGCTTAAATATATTGACTTTACATATATATATATATATATATATATGTGTGTGTGTGTGTGTGTGTGTGTGTGTGTTATTTTGCCATAGTCATCTGTTTGCCATATGGTCCTTGCTTTACTTTCCTAAGATCTTTAGGATTTATATGGTTGATTTTGTCTAGTTATATTAAGGATGTGCTTAAATGCTTAACTAGATGAATGTTGCTTACTTGAAGCTTAAAAATTAAAATCTCTTTTTTCAACAAGCACACCCCCAGTACTTCTTGACAATATCATAAGGGGGATATATAGTTATATATACATATATATATATATATATATATTTATTTATATATATATTTATTATTTGGCAAGAAACGGTCTTACATGTGACATATCTTATCTTCTTACTTATGTGCATTAATGTTATATCTTTAAAGGGGGAAACGTCATTCAAAAAGGGAGTTCTCTTTCTCTATGTTTGCCCTACATATTTTTTTTTTTGCCCTTTTTGTTGATGCCAAAACGGGGAGAACTTTTATTGAGCAAAATGTGTGTGCTGCATGTATGCATGTCTATATTCATACCTTATTTTGCTCTGATACGTTTGTCATAGTAAAAAATGGAGAGATTGTTGACTTTTTGAGTCTGATCCCTGGTTTTGATTATGACAAACCGCTTGTTACTAATGTGTGGGCCGAAGTACTTGAACAAGTTAGTCATTCAGACCACACATATGAAAGTGATGTGGTTTCCAGAAAGACCTTAAAGAGCGCATACTCCTAAAATAATCCATAGGAATCTGAAGAGCAAAGGAAAGAATAAGAAGTTTTTCATTGTATTGTTTTTAGTTTTAAATTTGTTCTGATCGTTTCTTGGATGTCTTGCATGATTGATTGCATAAGCTCAATATGACCATAGAATGACTGTAGGAATCCCTCAAGCATTTAGGTGAATAACTCACATTTAGAGGGATTTAACTTAGGTCTTTATTTAGGCCGTATTTAGGATTGAGGACAAATTCAATTGACCGAACCTAGGAAGTATAAATTGCCTCAGTCAACTGAATTGGGTGGAAGTCAACATTTTGACTTCACTCAGTCAACCAAATCATTTTTGAACGTATCTTCCTCGGTTGACCAAAATCACACATGTCTGCCCCTCAACAACTCAGTCAACCGAACTTCTAGTTCATTTTTTATTGAGTCGACCGAACCATAAGAATAGCAGATGGAAGTTTAGATATAGTCGACCGAACCTTTAGTTCAAAAGTGTCTCGGTCGACCGAACTTAAAATATAGTCAATCAAAACCACTCGAGTTGAACATTTTTAACTGCAGTAAAACAAGGTTAATTTTATTTAACCTTCATTAATCTTTTCTAAAAAGACTCTTATGTCCCCCATTGGTTATATTTTTATGAATGTCTATATACGCTAGTTCATTTGGAAAGATTAATGACAGATTAGAAAATATCATTTTCCAAAACTTTCTTACTTTCCAAACCCTTATTTTCTCATATACAAGCCAAAAATTCATCTCTTACTCATCATACTTTTAAAAATATTTTGATACGAGCATTATTGAGATTGTTCATATTATCTCACACTCTGATTGTATTTGTTTGATAATGATTTTAGCAATAGTGAGTTTGAGTGTTCCCTTGTGATATAAATCATAAGTCTTCTATGGGAATACTCTTTAGAGCTTGCGAGTCTTGCATTATTGTTGCAAGTATTCAAAAGCTTGTTTTTTGTGCTTTTATAAAGTACTTTTCAAACAAGCTTGATTTCAAATATCTCCTATACTTTATACTTGATATTTGTTATAGAGATATTTGAGTGTGCACTTGAGATCTTTGAGGTTATTGCTTGTGATTGATGTACATATTTTAACTCAAAGATATATTCACACCACTCTCACTCATAAACTGTTATTATTGCACATAACTAAGAGTTGGCATTTAGACTTCACTGAGCTTATAGTTTCATATCATACGGAAGTGCAATTTGTAATTGTATTGAGCATATTTTTGTACAAATTTGCTTGTGTTATAAGCACCTTTACCTATATGAAAAAGTTTATTTGATTATAATCCAGGCGTGGCCTCAAGTGGGAATTCTCTGCCCTGCCAGGAGAGTGCGTAAAGGTTTAGATCAACCTTGGTAATTTTACCTGGTTGTAGCAGGTGTTGCTCTACCTGTTAAGTGAGAAGTAGTGGTAATCCTCAGGCTTGCGAGCTGAGGCGGGGATGTATGCAGTAATGGCCAAACCCTGATAACATTTCTTATGCCTGCTTTTAATTTTCGCATTTAAATTTAAGCACTTGAATGTTTGTGGTTAATTGTTTTAATATATGATTAAGTTTTTGATTAAATATAAATATTCAGGTTTGTGCAATACTGATTGAGGAGTCTGAATTGACCTAGGCAAAAGTTTTAAAATTCCAATTCACCCTCCCTTTTGGGAATACACCAATTCCAACAAAAATTCAAGTCCATGTAACTGTGAAAAATTGCCTGACATAGGGGTAGTTTTTCATCTCACACACTCATTGGAGTTGTGCCTTTTCATGATAAACCCCTACTACACAATTATGTGTATGAATTGGTGTGATCCCAAAAGGGGGGAGTGGTGAATTGAGTTTTAAAAACTTGGCTAATTTAAACATTTCGTCGATTCACCACAAATCATATCTCATTAAATGTAATAACATGTATGAAAAATGATTAAGCTATAAGTGAACATACATGTGCATCATATCTTATTTAAATAAAAGTTTGCATGCAAATAATTGTAATCATAGATGAACAAGCATACAAATGCTAAATTTAATTTGCAGAAATGTAAATGAAAGAGAGAGAGAGAGAGAGAGAGAGAGAGAGAGAGAGAGAGAGAGAGAGAGAGAGAGAGAGAGAGAGAGTGTGTGTGTATGGGGCGAGGTAAACCCCAGCTCAATTACAAGGCTGAGCCTAACTTGTCTCACTTACAGGGCCGAGAACCCCCAATTCAATTTTCAGGGTGAACCGAACCAGTCTCACTTATGTGGTTGAGACTCCCCAGTTCAATTAATGGGGATGAACCTAACCAGTACATTAAAAACATTTATGTACATATGAAAATGCTTATACAACTAAGCTGAGATGTACAACATGAAAGCTCTATAACATGCACTCTAATATGATATGAAATATATGCTTAGTAGAGTAAGGGTGTTTTTCATAAAATAGATTTCCAATCTTTGAAAGATGATATATATTATAAAACACTTCAAAGATTTAACCGTATAAAATACTTCTCCAACAATATTTATCATAGGAATAGTTTGGAGAAATTCAATGATTTGCTCTCAAATTTATTTATTTTTTTCAAAAATGCCAGCTAAAAGAGTTAAAAACATTTGAATGAAATAAATGTCTAAGTAAAAATACTCTCTTGTAAAGATGATTTACACTACAAAAAAACTGGTTTTTAGTGACGAATCTATTTATGACGGATTCAATTTCGTCACTAATAGTAGGGTATTAGTGACGGATTCATAAACCGTTACTAATACGACACTATTAGTGACGAAATCGAATCTGTCACTAATAGTTCGTCACAAAAAACCCAAAAAAAAACGCGGGAAAATATTTTTGGCACATAATTTATCTCGGGAAAATATTAGTAATGATTTTTGTTGTATTTGTGACAAATTAAATCCGTCACTAAAAGGTAAACTTTAGTGATGGTTAAATAACCGTGACTACTATTATCTTTTTTTTTTAAATTTTACTTCAGAGTAGTGGTGATGAATTTAGAGATTCGTCACTACTGGCCCACTATTAGTGACGGATTTTGTAACCGTCACTAATACTTCAACTTTTTATTAAAAAAAGTAAATAAATATATTTACTTCAGAGTATTAGTGACGAATTTAGAAATTCGTCACTAATACCCATTATTAGTGACGGATTTGTTGTTTGTCACTAATACTTCCTTTAAAAAAAATTACTTCACAGTAATAGTGACGAATGTTTAAATTCGTCCCTATTCCCCTGTTATTAGTGACGGATATCACAACCGTCACTAATACTTCAATTTTTTAAAAAAATAAGAAATGTTTACTTTATAGTATTAGTGACGAATTTAGATATTCGTCACTATTGGTTGGTTATTAGTGACGGATTTGGACCGTCACTAATGTTTTGTTATTTAAAAAAAATAAATGGAGAGTATTAGTGATGGTTTTGAAACTGTCACTAATGCCTAAAAACCCTCTTATTGCTGTCCGCGTGCGGGAGGTTTTCCCTCCTCCTGCTTCTTCCCCTTCCCTGCCGCCTGCTCCTACCTGATCTCCCTCTACTCTCCGCCACCAGCCACCGCGCCAGCTCCTCCTGCTTCTTCCCCTTCCCCGCTACCTACTCCCACCTGATCTCCCTCGACTCTTCGCCGCCAGCCACCGCGCCAACTCCTCCCCTGCTTCTTCCCTTTCCCCGCCGCCTGCTGCTACCTGATCTCCCTCTACTCTACGCCTCCAGCCACCGTGCCATCTCCTCCTGCTTCCTCCCCTTCCCCGCCGCCTGCTCCTACCTGGTCTCCCTATGCTCTTTGCTTCCAGCCACCACGCGAGCTTCTCCTCTTCCCCTCCTGCTCCGGCAATCGTCTCTCCCTGTCTCCCCCTGCTCT
The DNA here is from genome assembly GCF_029873635.1 of Malania oleifera. NCBI lineage: Eukaryota > Viridiplantae > Streptophyta > Magnoliopsida > Santalales > Ximeniaceae > Malania > Malania oleifera. The sequence goes on from NC_080425.1 coordinate 62,484,110, forward strand.
CGATCTGCTGCAAGTCCCTTCCAGCTCCTCCTTTTCCCCCCATCCTACTCCGGCAATCGATCCTCTCTCCCAATCTCCCCCAGCTTTCGGCTGGAAGCCCAGGTATTTCTTTCCCTTATCTTTTTACTTTCAAGCATATACTGAACATTTAAAAAAATTTGAATTTACCAAATATTTAAAAAAATTTTGAATGTATTTTGTTATTTTTCAATGTTTGAACAATCCGCATTTCATATCCTCAAGGCTTCCAATTTACTTACTACCTATTAATTGTTTCCCATGTTTTGGAACCTTCTTCAAAGTTGTATAATAAGATTAAAAAAAAAAGGATACCTTGTCTTGCAAACTCTGAATTTGGTCATTGTCATTAAAAATAGTGCTGTTTGGATGAGTTAGTTTGGTTGGTTTATAGAGTGGAATGGAGCTGGGAAAAGAGTATAGAAAGGCTTGAGTAAGGCTGTGCGACTGTGTATGCCTATTTTATTTTTCAGTAGACAGAACGAATGAGAATATGATTTTTTGCCAATGAACATTGAACACGTGGTCAATCGTACAACCTTCATGTTATCCAATCACCAATGCCTTACTTTCAATCGTACAACCTTCATGTTATCTAATCACCAATCGTCCACGTATCTATGTACCCAGAGTTTAAATGTTAGGTATGTGACAAATTAATTTTATATTTATTAATATTACATGTGTAAGCAAGAACTATGCACAGTATTATGATATTTTGAGTTTGATGAATGACTTGAGAATGAAAATATGAAGAGTTGAAACCATAAGTTGATTAGCAAAATAATGAGACGTAGACACATGATTGTAAACACATTTCCTTTTTTACATATGCTTTCTTTCAATTTATTTATTTTGTGCACTATATATGTTCTCAATTTTTTAAAATATTAATTATTAACTACTTTGACTGAAACAAGGTCGGTTACGTTGATGTGAAACTTTGAAAAGGAATAGCTTTTTGTCCAGTCAAGGTGTTCCTTTCCTTGAGGGACTTTTATTCTTTCTCATCAAAACTTGAACTCGTGAAATCCTTATTTTCTAGTCTCCTTCATTTGATGGCTACAGTCAAAATCATAATAATAACCACAAAAAATCTTAAGTTTCACTAGGTGAGATTGGTTATATGAATTCTTTTTCACCAATTCACCCTATTCAAAACATTTTTCTCCACTAAATCAAAGACATAAATTATTACTCATTGTTTCATTTCAAATTATTTTAGGTCTAGCATGTGCTTTTCTCCACCAACTCACCCAATTTCATATCAGAAATAATAACTAACTCAATCATCCTCACAAGTGTTCTACTAGGCTAGCTTATGTTTCAAATGACCCAACCAGCTAAACCTCCCTTCCCTTATCTTGTTTTAGTCAAAGTGGTTAATAATAGAAATTTCATTTCACTTAGGTAAGATCTCATGGGAAAAATAAAATATACAGCATAATTAGTCTCACTTTTCTCTGTAACCAAACAGAAAAGTGATTTTCATTAAGATATTTTCTATTCTAGTTCATAAGTCAAAACAATACAAATATTCATGGGTGCAGCGGCGGCGGCTCGTGCAGAGATGGAATGACAACGTCGAGAGGCTGAGTGTGATAAGCAGGAGATGGCTCGACAGATATAGAGGATCACTATGGAGAACGCGGAACTGAGATCGGACCTCTCCACCATTCGAGCCCAGGTGCAAGCCATGATGGATAGGACCGCGCGGTTAGAGGAAAGGATGCGTCGATCTAGACAAGATGATGTGGGTGGCTCCTCAGATTGATTATAAGGTATTATGATCAAAAATTGAGTTTTATGTTAAATCATGCTAGTCTATAATGCCTCCTGCATGGCGGATGTAGTTGATGTGTATTGCATACTGGTAGTGGATATAGGTTCTCGTGTGCCTTGAACTTCTTATAAATGCTTTATTTGAACCTATCAACTCATTATATGCTATGCTCATTTGGAAGCCACTCAGGTGGGACAATTCATAAAGTTTGAAGATGCTTAAGTTTCTTTTTGTTGGACGAGGAGTAGATAAGGCAGTGTCATCAATGGGGAAGGAGAGAATAAAGTGGAATTAGACTAGTGGATAAATGGGTATGTCTGAAAATGTGACATGTTTGAACTCGACTTATGTAAAAACATCTATTTTCGTCAACTCATGATATGCTATGCTCATTTGGCAGCCACTCAGGTGGGACAATTCATGAAGTTTGAAGAAGCATCCGAAACATCTTCGAGACATGGTGGGATGACAACTGCAGGGGCAGTTCCTGTGCCTCAGTTGCCAAAATTACAAGAAAATGTGTGCAACTTCATGCTCTTCTGCTGAATGGCTTGGTTAAACCCTTCTTTTTTGGGGGAGAGGGGGGGGGGGGGGTTAAAATGACTGAGCACAGCATGCATGGCTTCTGTATAGTTTCTGGATTTTGTTTCGTGTGTTGGACAACTTGAATCTTTAGAAGTAATTTTCGAGGTAGTAGTGGTGATAAGAAGTAAAATCTTAATTATGTTCAGGTTTTCCAAAACAACCGACTGTAATTTTGGCAATTAAGGCAAGAGAACTACCCCTGTAGTTATCATCCCACCATGTCTCGAAGATGTTTCGGATGCTTCTTCAAACTTCATGAATTGTCCCACCTGAGTGGCTGCCAAATGAGCATAGCATATCATGAGTTGACAAAAACAGACGTTTTTACATAAGCTTAGTTCAAACATGTCACATTTTTAGACATACCCATTTACCCACTAGTCCAATTCCACTTCATTCTCTCGTTCCCCATAGATGACACTGCCTTGTCTGCTCCTCGTCCAACAAATAGAAACTTAAGCATCTTCTCTGCTATTTATATTCTGAATTTAAGATATGGTTACATGTATTAATGTCGTGAATATGATACATGATTGCATGCTAGTCTAGAATGCTTCCTGCATGGCGGATGCAGTTGATGTGTATTGCATGCTAGTAGTGGATATAGGTTCTCGTGTGCCTTCAACTTCTTATAAATGCTCTATTTGAACCTATCAGGTGTAGGTTTTATGGGAAAACGTCCAATTTATAGACGGCATGCTGCCGAAATTGCGTTACAATTTTCCCAAACAAAAATGAAAGATAAGATTAGTCATTTAATGTTAAAATAATTTTGAAAGGATGAGAAAAAAAATTTGCCATGTCCGAGCAAGTAAATTGTAGTGTTTTCTAGGTTTTATAACACTTGGATCAAAAATTGAAAAAGCCACTTTGTTTAATTTTCAATATTTTCATATAAATGTTATAAAATTAGAAAATAATTTTGAAAATAAAATTTATTAATTACATTTACTTTGTTATTAGAAGCAGATGGGAATCTATGAACTCTTTTCGAGCGCGTCAAAGAGTCAAATTATGATTTGGGACACAAGCGGACCTTCTTTTAAGAATTGGCTAGTTGAGTTGTTTTCTATACTAGTTTTGCTTGATTTTAAAGATTATCCATATTGGTGGTTCACATATGTTTAGGGTGGGTTGTTTTCTATATTAGTTTTGCTTTATTTTAGAGATTCGAATCCATACTGGTGGTTCACAAAGGCATTAGATAAACAGCCCCCTATCGAATTCCTCCACGTAACACTTGACCCCTTCCTCAAAGGCACTCTATCCAAGAACTCCCAACTAGCTCAATCACACGCCTTCTAAAAATCAAAAATTCTAATTTGAACACAATGCCCTTTTTCTCTGTATGACGAACATCCTATCACTTCAATGTCTACTAAAAATAACATACACAATCTACCTCTCTCCCACAAAAAAACACTTTGTGCAAAAGAAATAGTATTACTAAGGAGGAGGTTCAGAGTCCAGAACTCCAAACTTCAAAGTAATATGAACAATATAGGAATAATTAGTATTTGGATGAGATTTGGAAACAATATAGGAATAATTGGGAGGTGTATCATAAATCTTGAAAGTAATATGAACTTTGTAATTTTATAACTTTCTCTTGGCTTTATGTACTTAATGAATTTAAGTTAGTATTTTGAATGACTAAAAAATAGTTTAAAAAGTATATTTATTTTTCCTTATATTTTGCCGTCACTAAGAAGGGTTTGTTAATTAACCTTCAAGTCTACTTTTGATAACTTCTATTTTTGATAGTGGGCATATCATTTGCAGTGTGTATACAATGAATGGAGAGGCTTTATCTAGTTTACTTGGAGTTTCTTTTCAAAATTGATTTGAAATGCGATAAGCTTGCCTATGTAGACAAAATGAATTTTTGCATTTCATCTAATATGTTGTCGCTCATAGTTAAGGTATGATTTAAATATTAGTTTTATTTTTCTTGAATCATGATGTCCTTCTTACGGTCATTAATATTGCATCCACAAGAAGGACATCCAGATTCAAGAGAAATAAAATTAATATTTAAATCATACCTTAACTATAAGCGACAACCTATAAGATGATAAACTAAAATTCATTTTGTCTAGATGGGCAAGCTTATCGCATTTCAAATCAATTTTGAAAAGAAACTCCAGGTAAACTATATAAAGAATCGTTGATGCAGCCACCACCATCCACGGCCTCGTCGCCCTTATCTGTCATCCATGTCTTCATGACAGCTAGAGATCGGTATATATCTAACTTCAGTTTAATAGATGATTTAACTTCTAGACTGCATGCTTGGATTGATATATCTTGTGAACTTTTGCTGGTAGTGGACATTAGGACTGCATGCTTGATTGGAACGCCACCTGCATGGCTAATGTAGTGATGTGTATTGCCTGTTGGTAGATACTTTTAGGTTGTTACATGTCTTAATCTAAATAACATCTGTATGATGCAAAAATATGGTGAATTGCATGCTTTTGTTACATGCATTTGTTGAAAATTTTAAGGAAAGGAAAGAAAAATTCATGACACCAATTTTGGACTATGTGATATAATTTTTCGTTGATTTCTTGTTTGCTTGGTGGTTATGCTAATTTTCATTGGAGTCTGTTATTTATGTTTCAAGGTTTAAGTTTAATTTATGTGCAACCAAAAATTAATTGTTACTTTCCAAAAAAGGAGATTAAAAGTAATATAGGGTCCATCCGAATGGATGGAATACTAGAGGAAGTGGCATTGTTTCCCATGCAAGTCTGTAGAAAGTTGTTTCCCATTTTTCTTGTTTGTTCCTTCCTCCCACTCATTTTAGAGTAGCTAATGGCAATAGGGTTTGATTTTGGGAGGATGCTTGGCCTGGTTATAGTCGTTGGAGTAGATGCTACTTCATCTTCTTAAGATTTGCAGTCTTCACAATGCACGTATCATTTCTTTCTTTTCTTTGGAGAGGAACTCTCTTTCTTGGGATTTTCATTTTATAGTGAATCTCATACCAACTGTGTCTACTCTATGAAATATGTTGTTTATGAGAATAATCCACTATATTCTGATATATGTGTTTTATGGGATGCATGAACACGTTACATTATTTAATGCTTATTTTATGAAGCTCCTGTGCACTCACAAAATTAATTACTAGTTGGATTATTGTGAACTGTTTATCGTAAAAACCTAGGGTTTCGAGTATCTCTATGGAAAATGTCATATTTACAGGAGAAATGCTGCCAAAATTTTTCAAAAAGCGTATACTAATTTTTTTTTAACTTTCTTAATTAATTTTTAGGGTTTGCAACTGTGACAACGTTAGGACTCATGCACTACGGATGCAGCTTTTCACTTTCTTTGTTATTTGAACAGATGAAATGTATTTGAATTTGAATTTATATAATGTATTTGTATGTAAATTTGAATTTGTATAATATATTTGTATTTGAATTTGAATTTGTATAACATATTTGTATTTTAATTTGAATTAGAATTTTGAATGATTTATGAATTTTATTGCAATTATGAATGTATAAGAAAATGTAATTTAATTACAGATTTTTACAGGAATTAATAATTGGAAACAAAATTAATTTCACTATTAATTTTCCAATTTAAGTATTAGTGACGGTTTCAAAATTGTCACTAATACCTTTTAAAAAGTTTTAGTGAAGGAATTCAAATCGTCACTAATAGCTCTGCAGAGCAATAGTGACGATTCTAACATCGTCACTAATAATAGACCATTACTGACGATTTCACAATCGTCACTAATAATTGAGTAATAGTGACGGTTGTAAAACCATTACTAATAATAGAGCATTAGTCACGGTCTTAAAATCATCACTAATAATAGAGCATCAGTCACGGTTTTAAAATCGTCACTAATAACATAGCATTAGTGACGATTTTATGACTGTGACTAATAATGGAGAAATAGTGACGGTTTAAAACTATCACTAATACTATGGCTTTAGTGACAATTTTTTGTCGATCCCGTGTAGAATCTATAGTGACGGGCTTAGGTTTTTAGTAACAATTTTAGTCCATCACTAATACTCTATTATCAGTGACGATTTGAAATATTCGTCACTAATAAGTATTAGTAAAGGCGGCGGGTATAGCGACTAATAAAAATCCATCACTAATAATCTTTTTTTTTTTTTTTGTAGTGTTACAATAATAAATGAAAGAGAGTTTTGGAGAGTAAAAGATTTGCGCCGAGAAATAGTTTTTGCAATAAAAAATAAGTTGGGGGAACTTTGATTAACAAGGGATTAAAAATATCCGAGAGAAAATATTTTCCAATCAAAGTTGCTAATTAAACCAAATAAAGGGGTATTTAAAATTTTAATGAAAAATATGACCGTTAGGGACCTATTGGAAATTTTGGAAATGTTTTAATTGATTTGTACCCTTAACTACCCTAGTAAAAAAATTTGCAATGCGAGAGGTTCGGTCGCCTGAATAGACACACCGGGAAAAAGTTATTTTTCAAGTTCGAGTGCCCGAGGAAAGGTTCTGGTGGCTGAGCCAATGCAGTTTCCCAAACACTCGAGGTTCGGTCACCCAATTGATAATTCGATCTGCCTAACTTCACATTTTAGTCGCTCGGGGTGTTTTTGAACTAAATGTTCAGGCGCCCGTGGACAGTAGGAAAAGTTAACTTTAAGGTTCAGTCGACTGTGAATGTTTAGTTCAATTTCAGCTGAGTCGCCCAAGCCTCAATTAGCTTTTTGACTTCTTACTAGTTCGATCGACTGAGGCATTTACAACCTCTCAGGTTTGGTTGCCCGAAGTTCTTTCAAAGTAGATTTAGGTGCAGATTTTGATTAAAAGTTTCCCTTTTTCATATAGGTATGACATTTTAGTTCAAGGGATTTTTCATGAAATTTTTTAGGACGTAAGGTTAGTCTAAGGTATAAGCTTTTAAATTAAGTCCAAAAAATCTAACGTTGGTCGACCAAAGTCTGCCCTAAGGTCAAACTATGACCTTTACAACCTGTTTATGATTCAGTCTGAGCATTCAATTCATATCATGCAGATGCATGCATTATTACAAACCAAAGCATTAAAATAAATGCAATTACAAAAGAAATATTATGTCTTCTTCTTCTCCTCTACTCTTTAACATCATGGAATATGCCAGATTTGAGCTTTAAGTCCTATATTGGCTTCCATGTTCTTTTGATCTTATGTGTGACCTGAAAAATACATGTTCACACACTAAAACACACACATAAGAAACACTTCTATTTGTCAGCATCAAAATAGAGATTGGACTCAAAAAGCCAACAATCTTTTCTTTTTTGATGATGGCAAACACATAAGAGTAAAATTGGTACACCTTGAAAAGGCTTCCCCCAACATTATGCATAGAAAATATAATCAGTAAAAAACAAGCATATTCACGAAAGAAGACATAACAAATGATCATGCATTTAATTTTTGCGTTAAAGCACAAACTCATAAGTTTGCCGTTATGATATTTGCCCTAAAGAATTTTCCCCCTTTTTGGTCATAAACATTTTGCTCATAAAATTCTCTCCCTTTTGGCATCAGCAAAAAGGGTTAAGTTAAGTAAAAAAATTTGAGTATTTAGAAAATAGGCTTAACAAAGAGAATTGCCCCCTTTTTGAAAAATACTCTTCCTTTTTTATTTTTGCATTTGTTTTTCATAAAATGAAAAAGTGATCATAAAAAAAATGACATGACAAACATGATCAAACCAAAAGTATACACAAGCCATTTTATTTTGAACACAACATAAGACCCGCAAAAGATTGGAATTTAAAACATGCGACATATGATAGCTAGTGAAGGTTTAAGCATAAGATTGGTCAAACAAGCTCACATGTATTTCATGTATCATCAATGAACCTGTTATGCAATGCAACACCCTTAAAAGATTTCATGACATAAAATTTTAATACAGAGAAAGCATAAGTCATGAAGGCATTAAAAACACACAAGCAAGAAATAGGATGTATTCTATGAAGGTTCATTTATTGCGTTTGAAATATATATTGATAAAAATATTTGTATAAAATATATATCCCCTTATGATTTTCAATGAAAACTGGGGGCAATGCTTGCTGAAAAATAGAACTTAATAGAAAGTTCAAACAAGCATAATTTTCTTGATTAAGCATTTAAGTGCAACACAATATATGACCAAAAAAATGCAACCATATAGATCTAAAGATATTAAATAAATTTTAAAAAGTAGGGATCATATGGCATGCTCAAAGAACCTGTGGAAAAAAATATTTTCAAATTAAGGTTTTCAATAACAACATTTTTACATTTATGCACGTGCCACAAGATGACTTCAAAACAGATCTAAGCAAGAAGTTTAGGTGAGCACACAAGATAGAGATTTAAAGAAAAGATGCTCCCCTTATCAATTTTGAATATGTGCTTAGAATTTGTTCGCAACTCATACTGAAACAAATTTTGAAAGTTTAAGAGTTCAAACAGTATAAGTACTATTTTCGAATTTTACTGGATATATGCTAGACCAATAAATCTCACCAGTAAAATGTCCTTAAACACACATGCGCTAAATATCAAGCAATATGTCTTACATGGTGTTCATCCATACCATGAACAATCCATATTAAAGAATGATTCAGCAGAGATAGGATATGATGGTCATGGTACTAAAAAAAAGTTTCTGACTTAAAAAGTAGAAACAATGAAATTATGAGTCCATGAGTCAAGTGATTCAAATCCTTTTTCAAGGATGGGGCTTAAACTCCCCAGTATAGTCTCAAGCACACATGAGTTCTTTTATGGTCAAGGATGAATTTTAATTAAGCACATTCAACCCATGTTTATTGAAAACTAAGTTGTAGTCCCAAGACGAGGGGTGAATTGGGTTTTAAAAGTTTCTTTTAACTCCTTTTATAGATTCACAATTTATTGTAAGTTTAGTACTCAAACAAGGATAATTTGAATTATAATATCAACTAGAAATCAATATTCACTTTTAAAACTTTAAGAATGAGTAAATCAATTTGATCTTGTAGTAATGTCAATTAACACCCAACCAATAGATTGATTCAATCAATACAAACCAATGATTCACAATGTAATGCTTTATGCTTTGAATAATTCAATCCTCTCAACAAGATTCACGCTAAAGAATAAATTCAGCAAAGCTTCCAATATTCAATGATTGTGTAACTCAAAGTAGAATTTGATAAAAGACCTATTTTAATGAAGCACAATTGAAAATTCCAACACTCTTTCAAAACTCAGATTTTAAATAAACTTTCAATTAATGAGTTTTGGGTGTTAATCGATCAACATACTCCCTTATGGTTTCCGCAAAAAGTATTGATCAACCAACGTACTCCCGTTTAGTTTCCATAATCCCAAAGTCAAATTAATTTTTTATTTATTTAATATCCAATCCACACAACTTATAGAATTGAAATTAACAACCACGCAGTTATATATATGCAAAAAATTAAATAGTGTTTAGGGAAAGAGAGTGAGACCAAGTTTTTTTATGAGGTTCGGCTTATACCTAGCCGATGTCTTCACCTTAGGCAAGACCACCTAAGGATTCCACTATAACGTCCCTTTGTGGGTGGAACAAATCGTTACAATCCCTCCTTTAGTGTGGAGCCCCCTCTCCAAGCGATACCCTATGCTCGGTACAATGATTCAACCAACCTTGAATCGTCAAAAACTACAAGAGAAACAAGAAATGATTGGGTGTACAATGACACTCTCAAAAGAGTAAGTTAATACAAGTTTAAGCACAGAGTATACTTCAAAGTAAATATCAATATGCAATGAAATTGAAGCTCAATGTAAACTTATCACTGGTATGATCTTTCTATGATTAAAATATTCAGAATTTATGCTCAATTTCAGTGCAAGAATTTCAGCAAAAACTCAGTACAGAATATTAGCAAGATGTGAGTAAGATGTAAGCAAAATAGCCTTTGGGAATTGAGAGTACTTGAGAGTATTTAATTGCTGAATAATTTCTTGGTGTTTTAAAATCTTTGCCTTGGGAGCTATATATAGAGTTCAAAAAGTTTATTCCTTGTTCCCCAAGTTTACTTGGAGAGTTTCCTGTTGGAATTTGTTTATTCCCAAAAGGGGGGTGAATTGGAATTTTAAAACTTTTCTCCTAAGTTAAACTAGACATTGACAGTATTTCGCAACCTAAGGTCCTTCTAAAAGCAGACTCAATTCACAAAACAAATAACTGAGCAAATTTAAAGCATCTATAGCAGGCCCAATAATTCATGATCATACACAATAAAACATAAACATTCAAGTGCTGGAATTTAAACTACGAAAATTAAAGTCAGACACAAGAAATGTTATCGGGGTTCAGCTAACAATGCCTATGTCCCCACCTCAAGCTCACAAGCAAAAGTATTCCACTATGGCTTGCTTAATGGGTGGTGTAAGCTTTGGTGCAATGCCAAAGGCGGGGGGGGGGGTGAATTAGAGATTAAAAAATTATGCCTAGGTTTATCTAATCGAACAATCAATATTATGCAACCTAGGAGGCAATCTAAGTAGTTTCAAACCCAAGAATATATTCAACCACTAAACATACAGGTGCAAAAAATAAAGTGCAGAAAATAAAATGACACCAGATATGATATCAAGATTCAACCAAAGTGCCTACGTCCCCGCCTTGGCTCACCAGCACAAGGATTCCACTACGACTCACTTAATGCGTGGAGCGGCACTATTTACAACCAAGTCAATTAGCGGGGCTGACCTTAACCTACACCTTACCAAGATGGGGCACCTAACTTTCCTAACCGGGTATAAGCCAATCCAGGACTATTCCATAGGACTAGTCTCTTTCTTTAGGCCCACACCTCGAATACAAAAAATTTGTATAAAATTTTGCATACATGGAAATATGCTTCTTCAAAAGGAGATATACACACCAGTATAGCTTAAGCAATAACACAAGCACGGATGACATGTAAATATGCTTGGTGCTTTGATATGTGCTAAACACTCAATCAAGTATGGATAAACAATAAAGATAAAGAGTGTATATCTAAGCATGATATGAAACACAGTATTGAATATCACAATATCAATCTAGGGTTTCAAAAAATGCCAACAAGATAATTCAAACAAGCTCAACAATATGTTTTCAATATACCAAACACAAGGGATGTTTGAATGCAAGCTTGAAAACAATTTTTGCACACAAAAATATGGGCTAGGGTAACTTGCAATGACAATGCAAGAACAAAAAGTCTCTAAGTTTTCCCACACAAGATTTATCTAATAAAATTGATGGGAGAACTGAATGCTTTACTCTCAATAAAATCAATCAATAAATCACAACGACTGAGAGTATAAGCAAATGAGAATTAAGCACAAGGACTTTAAGAACACTAACAACACTTGGATAATCTACGAAATTTGAGTTTTGGAGTGTATGAAAGTAATATAGGCCAAAAGAGAATTTTGAAATTTTGAGATAATTTGGCCTTAATGATTTTTGCTAATCCTTGCTAATTATTGCAAATGAGCTAGGATATATAGGCAATAGGAAAATTATGATCGTTGGGGACTTAGTGGGTATTATTTGAAAAGATTTAAAACAAGTTTAAAGTTTTAACCCATTGTTAACCTTTAATTACCTCGGTAAAAATAAACAACCTGAGAGCTTCGGGTGTCCGATCCAAGGTTCGGGTGCCCGAACAGACATAATGCTGAAAATGTATTTTTGAGGATCGGTCACCTAAAAAGTTGTTCGATTTGCTAAACCAAGGCGATTACTCAAAAGTCCGCGATTTGGTTGCCTGGTCTAAAATTCGGTATGCTAAACTTGTAAGTTCGGTCGGACGAGGATAAAAGGAACATGAGGTTCGGGCACTCGGTTTGGTGAAAAGTGACTTGACACAGGTTCGGTCGACCATGGAAGATGTGTATATTTTGGTTCAGTCTGCCGAACATAGGTCAACTTGTTGACCGTCCATGGTTTGGTCACCTGAGGTGTTTTGAACACCAAGGGTTTGGGCACAAATTTTTCATTTAAGTCCAATTTTGCTTCAGTTAACCTGATAAATAAAGTGATGTTGGGAACATAGTGCATTATGTGTAGGTACCTAAAGTCCAACTAGGGTCGTTTTAAGCTTACCTACCTATCTTGCATGATGCAAGTTATTACAAGTCATTGGTGTACAGTCCATAATTAACTTTACATCCCAAAATGAAGAAAAATGAATAAATAATTACAAATACAACACAAATATCTTCATTCTTCTACTTGATCATCGTACGCCATCATGATATGTCTTCCAGTTCGAATACATGCGTAAGGTGAACTTGCATGTGAGCCTCAGTACAAACATCAGTACCAAGAGTATTTGTAACACCTGTATGTTTACGTTTATCATTTGAATATTTGATTGGGTTTGTGAATACATAAAAAGACCCTACGTTTGTGAAATACTGCTTGCTAGATTAGTTGAACTTAGGGGATTAATTTTTAAATACCCAATTCACCCGCCCTCTTGGGAATACACCAAAGCTAACAAGCACATATGCATTAGAAGATGATATCTGATCATTTTATGTTCATAAACCCCAAGAACAATCCATATCATCTTATAGTTCTATAAAAATAGGATATGATGTTTATGGTTTTCTTCAGAGCCTGAGGACTCAAAAATAAAAACAATGATGATCTGATGCATATGATTCTTCAAGAATGTTATGTTAAAGCTCTTATTTTCTAGTGATGCGTCTTACCTCCCATACACATTTGCATGAACACATGAATGCATTTTAAGTTTAAGGATGATATTCATTCAACAGGCATTCATCATATGTTCATCCTTCAAAATATTTTAGGATGCAGCAAATATTAATTGCTTAGCACACATGCATGCCATATTGCATTTTAATCAGCACTCGATAGCCAATCAAGGCTATAATAAAAATTATGCAATATGTTGACTTTTTGAGTCTGATCTCTGTTTTGATGCTAACAAACACAAGTGTTTCTTATGTGTGCATTTTAGTGCGTGAACAGGTATTATTTAGGTCATATATAAGATCAAGAGAACATAGAAGCCAAGACAGCACTTAAAGCTCAAATTTGGCGTATTCCATGATGTCAAAAAGTAAAGGAGAAGAAGAAGACATAATATTTATTTTGTAATTGCATTTATTTTTATATTTTGGTCTCTAATAATGCATGCATCTGCATAATATGAATTGAATGCTCAGACTGAATCGTAGACTGACTGTAAAGGCCATAGTCTGACCTTCGGGCAGACTTTGGTCAATCGACGTTAGATTTTTTGGACATAATTTAAAAGCTTAGGCCTTAGACTTACCTTACGTCCTCAAAAATTTCAGGAAAATTCCCTTGAACTAAAATGCTATACCTATATGAAAAAGGGAAACTTTTAATCAAAATCTGGACCTAAATCTACTTTGCAATAACTTTGGACAACTGAACCTAGGAGGTTATAAATGCCTTGATCGATCAAGCTAGTAAGAAGTCAACAAGTTGACTGAGGCTCGGGTGACCAAACCGAAATTGAACTAGACGTCCACAGTCAACCAAACCTTACATTTTAATTTTTCCCACTGTCCATGGGTGCCCAAACTTTTAGCTTAAAAATACCCCAGGCGACCAAAATGTGAAGTTTGGTAGACCAAATTGTGAACCGGGCAAAGGAACCTCGAGCGTTTGGAAAATCTTCTTGGCTGAGCCACTCAAACCTTTCCTCGAGCACCCAAACTTGAAAATTAACTTTTTCTCGATGTGTCTGTTCAGGCAACCGACACTGTTGACCAAGTGATCGAACCTCTCGGATTGCAAATTTTTTTACCAGGGTAATATAGGTTAAAACTAAACTAAAACGTTTCCAAAATTCCCAATAAGCCCCCAACGATCATATTTTTCATAAAAATCATAAATACCCCTTCATTTGGTTTAATTAGCAACTTTGATTAGCAAATATTTTCTCTCAAATATTTTTAATCCCTTGTTAATCAAATTTCCCCAAACTTATTTTTATTGCAAAAACCATTTCTTAAGACAAATCTTTTACTCTCCAAAACTCTCTTTCATTTAATATTGTAAATCATTTTTACAAGAGAGTATTTTTATTTAGGCATTCATTCAAGTGTTTTTAACTCTCTTCTAGCTTACATTTTTGAAAAATATTTTTGAGAGAAAGGCGTTGAATTTCTCCCAACTATTCCTTTGATAAATTTTGTTGAAGAAATATTTTATAGGGTTAAATCTTTGAAGTGTTTTATAATATATATCATCTTTCAAAGATTGGAAATTTATTTTAAGAAGAACACCCTTACTTTACTGAGCATATATTTCAATCATATTAAAGTGCATGTTATAGAGCTTTCATGTTGTACATCTCAGCTTAGTTGTAGAAGCATCTTCATATGTACAAAAATATTTTTAATGTATCTGTTGGGTTCATCCCATTAATTGAATTGGGGAGTCCCAACCCCGTAAGTGAGACCGGTTCAGTTCAGCCCGAAAATTAAACTAGGGAGTCTCAGTCTCATAAGTGAGACAAGTGGGGCTCAACCTTGTAATTGAGTTGGAGTTTACCTCGCCCCCTAAGGAGAGGTTGTAACGATTTCTGCTCCACCCCTTTAAGTGAGTAGGGTTAGTGTAATCCTTTGGGGTTATGCCCAAGGCGAGGACGTAGGCTGGTTTGGCCAAACCTCGATAACAAATTTGTGTGTTACTCTCTCTCTCTATCTCATTTACATTTTTGCATTTAAATTTAGCATTTGTATGCTTGGTCATCTATGATTATAATTATTTGCATGGACACTTTTATTTAAATGAGATATATTGCGTGTGTATGTTCACTTATAGCTTAATCATTTTGCATACACGTTATTACAATGAATGGGATATGATTTGTGGTGAATCGGAGAAATTTTTAAATTAACCAAAAAGTTTTTAAAACCCAATTCACCCCCTATTGGGATCACATCAATTCCAACAATCGGTATCAAAGTCTAGTTGCAATAAGTTTAACCGCTATTTGCATAAAGATTAAAACAACTCATATTTGGTGTATCCCTGTTTTGAGGGTCAACTCTTTGCAAATCCTTTACTATTTTTATTGTGTAGATTCTACTATTTGATTATTGAAAATGATTTGTGTAGGATCAAATGATTAGAGGATTTGGAAAGTGCTTATCAATGTTTTTCATATCTTATTGAATTTTTTTTTTAAAATGCATAGTTTCCCAAACATGAAAATGATTTGAAAGTGCACAACTTGAACTTAATGCATATCATCTTGAGTGTCATGCATACTTTTACTATGCCTTAGTCACTGATGCTTTTATGAGTGTATATTCTTCAAAGTGCTAAGGATTTTGGGAACCATGAGAATTTTGAAAAATCGAGAGAGAAAAAGACACCACTTCGAGCTCAAATGCTTAAGAATGAGTAAAACACAAAGGTATATCTTTCATCCTTCAAATTTATCAACTAGTTCATGTTATGATTCACTTTGAAAACTAAGGTGTAGTCCCAAGAGGGGGGGGGGGGGAGGTGAATTGGGTTTAAAAAAAATATTTCTTTTAATACTATTTAAGAATCCTTAACCTCTTTTTAAATCTTTTAATGAATTCTTGATTTCTTGTTGATTTATCCAATACACAACAAGTACATAGGTTTTTATACAATTCTCAAAAACAATATTCAATCCACAACCATATGCCAACAGAGTAACCAATCAATCAAACATTCAATCAAGAAAAAATTTGAACAATTCTCAGCTTTTGTTAATCGCCCTGTGTATAAAAAATTGATTTAAGACCTGTAGTAATGAATATGTAGGCCCTATAGAGAATGCAATTTGCCTTTCAATTGATAATCAAAATAACATCGAATCACTCTTTCCAAAATCAGAATTCAAATAAACCTTCATTTAATAGGTTTTGAGTTGTCAACCAATCAACTTACTCTTTACAGGTTTCCATAAAATATTGATTAACCAAAGTACTCCCTTTCGGTTTCCGCAAGCCCAGTGAAATAAGGATAGCTTCCCAAGAGGGGGGTGAATTGCAATTTTAAAAACTTTCCTTTAATTCCTTTTAAGAATACTTAACTTCTTTTATTATTTAACCAATTCTTTGACTTATTTGCTTAATTTGTCAAACACACAATAACTTGATTTCTTTTATACAATCAACAACACAACTAATTAAACATCCAATCTTCAACCACACTATCCAAACCATTCAAACACAATTTGAAAATAAAAATAACCAAACCAAGAATGAGATATACAACACTTTGAATAATATAAGAATGTGAATCAAGCCTCGTTGTGAATGATAATTTAATACTTGTTGTCAATTTGCAGCCCTGTCATGAATTTATTTCTTCAATATGATGTTCAATATAAAATTCAATCACTCTTTCCAAATATTTTGAATTCAAATAAACTTTCAATTAATTTATCTTTGGGTGTTTAACCAAGTAACGTACTTCCGTATGGTTTTCGCAAAGTATGGTTCAACCAACGTACTCCCTTTTCGATTTCCGCAACCCAAATCAAAATTGAACTTTAAGTTTGTTTCATTTTCAAATTTACGTAGTATATATGATTTTTAATTTAAACCATCCACACAATTTAAATATGTACTGAAAATAAAGAATAAGGCAAAGAGAAAGTGACACCGGAATTTTCACGAGGTTCGGCTTATACCCAGCCTATGTCCTCCCCTTTGAAAAACCACCAAAGGATTACTAAACTTGTTCCTTTACTAGGCAGAACAATACCTTTAGATACTCCTTCAGTAGGCTAGAGCCCGCCTCTCCAAACGATATCCCTTTGTTCGGTCACTCCTTAACTAGGCTAGAGCCCGCCTCTCTAAGCAATATCCCCTTGCTTAGCCAATGATCCAAACAATCCTTAGAATCGTCAATCTACAAGAAATAAATCAAATAGATGCGTACAAATAATGTTCACACAAAGAGCTTATTAGTACACTTTAGAAACTAATATACTTCAAATTCAAAATACCAAAAGAATGAAGTAAGAAGCTCAATGTAAATATCACTGGTTTACTTCTCTTTGATGAGGATCAAGAACTTAAATCAGATACTTCAGAGAAGATGTAAAAGCTCAGAAATTTCCCAAGAAATTCGCAGCAATTCAGCACTTAGAGCAGATAGCAAGAGCTTTGAGTAAGAGAGATTTTGAAAGAATGTTCAATACTTGGTTTGTTTGTGAAGATCATAAAACATCTATTTATAGACTTGAAAAAAATTCACATCTATGCTTCCCAAGTTTACTTGAACTGCTTTCCAAGTTTCCAAAAAGATTAGGGCGCAAATCAATTAGATTTGAAAATTAGAAGTTTAAAAAATCTGCCCGTTGCCAAACTTCGGTTGCCTGAAGTGCAACCTCGGTCGCTGGAAGTGAGTATAAGAGCCTGAAGTTACAGGATCAGGCACCTGAAGGCATACTGCCTATTTTAATTTTCTCCAGCAAAAATCTTCGGTCATTAGAGGATTTAACCTCGGTCATTTGGATAGTACAAAATCAGTTTTCTTCTTTCTTTTTCAAAGATATTTGGTTTCTTTACTTTCTTACTTTTGAAATATATTTTCCAGGGTTTTAACATAAAGTTTCTAAGTCCATTTATGTCCCCTAATGAGCTTCATTTCATTCATAATGATATTTTTACCTTTGAAGTAATTACGTGAAGATTTCCAAACAACTTAAACACTTCTTGTTCTTTGAAAACTTCATGGACATCTTGAAGCTTTTAGTTCATTCGATCTTCAGATGTTTTTTAGCTTCACTTTTTGATCACTTCATGACACATCATGTACTTTTGAGCTTGTTGGCGATCTTTCGAAACTTTGTTAAATTTGGCTTTCTAAGTTGCTTGAAACCATCATTACTTGAGCACATAATGATATTAAAACCTTTAACTTGTTATCATCAAAACAAGAGGCGAAAGCCTTGTTAGGCTAACAATCTCCCCCTTTTTGATGATGACAAATAAGGAGCAAAAGAATTTAGAAATTGTAGAATGCTTCCCCTTACAATAAGCATAAATTCAAGTAATGTTTAAAGTAAACCAAAACTTATGTTAAATATGGTTTTTGCAAAGCTTATATATATATAGCATTCACATTGCATTCAAATTGAACATCTAAAATAGTTTGTTTGCAAAGCTCATATATATAGCATTTTCAACCAAACTCATACATAACCAAAGCTCATATATCAACCAAAGCTTATACATAACCAAAGCTCATATATATATAGCATTCATATTGAACACTTAAAATAGTTTGTTTGCAAAGCTCATAGATATAGCATTTTCAACCAAAGCTTGTATATCAACCAAAGCTCATATATATATATATATATATAGCATTTTCAACATTCTGCATCATATTTTTTCTCTCTAGATCATTTCTCCACCTTTGTCATCATGCAAAAAAAGGATAAAAATTTTAGTACAAAGAGCAAAGCATAAACAAAAAGTTATAAGTAATACAAACCAAAATACATCACTACGATGTGACATATAATCATACAATGCATCACAATAAGAAACTATTTTTAGGTTTACATTTTTAGAGCTAAGAACATTTAATCATCATCTCTTTCAGCACCATCAAAATCATCGTCTTCTTCCTCTTCTTCTTCATCTTCTTCCTCTTCCTCTTCATTACCAACTTCCTTTTCTTCTTCATCATGTCCTTCTTTCTCTTCTTCAGATTCTTCACCTGATGAATCATCACTATGGGGTATGGAGCTAGTGTCCATAGGATCATTGTGAGAGGAACTACCCTAAATCTGTTTAATGCACATAAGACGCTGATTTAAGGAGGAATAGTTATCCTGTAGAGTTTTAAGACCCTCGCGCATATCTCGGCTAAAAGAAGTGAATTCATTATAGAACGGTGTGAACCATGAGGGAGCTCTAGAGGTTGAACTTTGTGACTGACCCTTAGGAGAAAGAGGAGGTGCAGCAGCTGCCCTTCGTTGTTTACCTTCTTTTAAGAGCCACTCCTAATTTCGTTTCTCATATCCCTTCTGTTTAAGAGTGGTTGAGGTAAAAATTTCATATCTGGTCCTTTTTATGAAAAAATATGACGAGAATGTGATATTCTAATTTGCAAAGATCATATTGAGAGCTCCCCCGCATGGAAGAGTGACTCGTGTTGCATCTATCTTTGCCCACATCCATTTCATGATAAGACTAGCCAAATCAAGCTTCTTCCCTTTTAACAAGCACCACAGTACAAAGCAATCTATATATGAAATATGATAATATGATCCGAATTGTGGTAGAATGTTGTTGGTAATGATCTTTATAAGGATATGAGCATTCAAGTTTAGTTGGTTATAGAGTGGTGGATGTCCAAAATAGATAGGTTCATTCTCCATGATTAGTGGCAAAAACTCTTCTGGTGTAAACTCTTGTTGAAGCATCCAAGATTGGGCAAATGCAAGGCATTCAAACTCTCCTGGAGTAATGTGAAGAATATGAGCCAACGATTGAGGAGTAAGAATTATTTTCTTACCCTTAACATCAGTTGATAAGCTATTTTCTCCTTGCACCATGTTAGCATAAAATATCTTGACAAGATTTGGAAACAGTCCTTTAGCTTTGTATACAATAAAGTTTTTCCATCCTATGGTTTGGAATAATGACAGAATATCGAGAAACTCTATGTTGAAGATTTGGGGATATGTGGACTAAAGACGGGTTCAATAAACATGCTTTGCATGAGAGGATAGCAACCATCGATCGATATTAAGATCATCTCTACCAGAGGATAAGCCATGATTTATTGTTTGCTTTATTCGAGGCATTGTCGAGATTTCTTGGAGCAGTAGATGGCTTCTTTCAAACCCTAGAATAGGTGTGATCGAGCTGAGGAGCTTGGAATCGAAGGTTTTAGTGCCGGATATTGATGGAGGTTTGGTGTTTGGAACTTCGGGTGAGTGATAGAACTTGGTTCAGGAGCCTAGAGTTTAGAAAAAGTAGGGTTTCGCGTGTTTAAAATATAAGGACTTTGTGACTTCAGGCGCCTAAAGAATAAGTACAGGCTCCTGAAGAATTTTCTAGGCTAAAATTCAATAGGCAGTAGCTGTTTGGTCACCTGAGGTCTGGAGCTCAGGCGCCTAAGGTACATGTAGGAGCCTGAAGTTTTAGTTCAGTCAACCAAAGTTCTTCTACTTCTGAAATTTCCTTATTTCTTTGTTTTGAACCTTACTAACTTATTTCTCTTATTGTATAATGGTTCAAGTTTCTCTTTTTATTGATGTATACCTATCTATTAACAACACTTATGTTATAAGCTTTTAGAGTTTCTTTTTGTTTCATTTATACATCCAACCTTTATGTATCCTTCTACTCTCTATTTTATTTTTATTATTTCATTTTTGGTAACCATATCTTCTTGGTTCCTTTTGATTTGTCAAGGGATGTTTCTTTTATTTTCCACACTTGTTTAGTCTTTACACCCTTTCTCTTAAATGGACATTCAAACTTGATATGCTTTTTTTTCTTACATTGATAGCATGTGGTGTTAGTGTAGGCATTAAAGAATGTGCTTGCATTATCTTTAGAGGCTTTTGAGAAATAACCCAAGTAAAGATTCCTTTTCTTTTTATTTTCATTTCCATTAAATCCAATGCCTTCTTTGTTTAGAGACATTCTTTAGGAGCCTACTATTTTGTCAAAGTTTGTTTTTCCTTTTGTAAAGTTATAAATGATCCTTTCTTTATCTTCAATTTGATTCTTGAGATCATTTATTTCAATGTCTTTCTTATTATCAACCTTCTTTTGTGATTTCTATAATTCTAGAGATAATTTTCTTACATTATTCTCTAATTCAGAAATATTTATGTCTTTCTCATACACCGTAGAGGATAAGGATCGAACATCTTCTATCATTCTTTATTTCTTGCTTTCTAATTCTTTGATTTTCAAGTCTTTTTCTTTTTCAGCAAGATTTTTGGATTCTAATTCTTTTGTCATAGATTCATTCTTACTTTCGATTTTCTTGATTCTAGAATCCTTTTCTCTTTCTACAGCCTTAAGGGTTTCTAACTCTTTCATTGATCCTTCATTCTTATTTTTCAATGACGTATTTTGTTTAGTTACTTTAATCAACATCTTATGAACTTTGAATAAATCATTTTGAAGTTCTTCATAAGATGGCATGATCTCATCATCGGATTCATCACTACAAGAATTATTTTAATATTTAGATGAGGAGCTTTCCTCATTGTCCCAAGCCATAAAGCACATATAAGCAAGCACTTGGTCACTTGATTCATTCTCTGAACTACTTGTACTCATCATGTCCCAAGTAGTGGCTTTCATGGCCTTTTTCTTTTTCTTCTTAGATTCTTTCTTTAGTAGTGGACATTCTAGTTTAATATGTCCAACTTTGTTGCAACTGTAACACGTAGGAGTTTTATTCTTTGATTTCTTGCTAACTTCTTCTTCTTCATCATCTGATTCAAATTTGGATTTTCTTTTGAATTTATTTTTCCTTCTTATAATTTTTGCTAGCTTTTTAGATATAAAAACTACTTCATCTTCATCCATTTCTTCTTCACTATTTGAGTTCTCTTTTGAGGCTTTGAAGACTATTGTGTCTTGGGCTTTGGTTTTACCACTCTTTTCATTCATTGCCATTTTGTATGTGAGTAAAAAACCTATAAGCTCATCTAAGGAAGTGGTTTTCAGATTTCTTCCTTCCGTTATAGCAGTTGCTTTTGGTTCCCATTTAGGTGGCAGCCCTCTAAGAATTTTCCTTGTCATCTCATAAGTAGTGTAGGTTTTTCCTAGTGCATTTAGGGAATTGATTATGTTAGTGAACCTAGTAAACATATTAGTTATGGATTCATCTAGGTTCATTTTAAACGCTTCATATTCACTTGTAAGCATATCAATCCTATTATCCCTAACATCTATAGTGCCTTCATATATTACTTCTAATTTGTCCCATATCTCCTTGGCTGCTTTGCAAGCCATTATTCTATTAAATTCATTGGCATCTAAAGCACAATATAGAACATTCATGGCATTAGAATTTACTTGCAGCATCTTATAGTCTAAGTCTGTCATATCAATTTTCACCTTAGGGACTTGTTTTCCATCAACTATCTTAGTGGGAATTTGGTCACCTTCCATGAAAACCTCCCATGCTTTCCAATTCATAGTTTGAAGATATATTTGCATTCTCTTTTTCCAGAAGGTTTAGATCAAACCACAAAAGATTTGTGACCTAGTTGAAGATTGTCCCTCTCCAAAGGGAGCTATGCTTAAGTGAGCCATTAAGATCTTTTTATAGCTACTAATTAAGATTTGCTATAACCCTGCTTTGATACCAATTAAAACTAGGAAACCTTCCCAAGAGGGGGGTGAATTGGGATGTAAAAACTTTCTTTTAATTCCTTTTAAGAATACTTAACTTCTTTTATTGTTTAACCAATTCTTTGACTTGTTTTTTTAATTTTTCAAACACACAATAACTTGGTTTCTTTTATACAATCAACAACACAACTAATTAAAAATCCAATCTTCAACCACACTATCCAAACCAATCAAACACAATTTGAAAGTAAAAATAGCCAAACCAAGAATGAGATATACAACACTTTGAATAATGGAAGAATGTGCTGTTGTGAATGATAATTTTATACTTGTTGTTATCAATTTGCAGCACTGCCGTGAATTTGCTTCTTCAATACGATGTTCAATATAAAATTCAATCACTTTTTCCAAATATTTGGAATTCAAATAAACTTTCAATTAATTTATCTTTGGGTGTTTAACCAAGTAACGTACTCCCGTATGGTTTCTACAAAGAATGGTTTAACCAACGTACTCCCTTTTCGATTTTCGAAACCCAAATTAAAATTGAACTTTAAGTTTGTTTCATTTTCAAATTTACGTAGTATATATGATTATCAATTTAAACCATCCACGCAATTTAAATATGTACTGAAAATAAAAAATAAGGGAAAGAGAGAGTGAGACCGGAATTTTTATGAGGTTCGGCTTATACCCAGCCTACCTCCTCACCTTTGGAAAACCACCAAAGGATTACTAAACTTGTTCCTTTACTAGGCAGAACAATACCTTTAGATACTCCTTCAGTAGGCTAGAGCCCGCCTCTCCAAACGATATCCCTTTGTTCGGTCACTCCTTAACTAGGCTAGAGCCCACCTCTCTAAGAAATATCCCCTTGCTTAGCCAATAATCCAAACAATCCTTAGAATCGTCAATCTACAAGAAATAAATCAAATAGATGCGTACAAATAATGTTCACACAAAGAGCTGATTAGTACACTTTAGAAACTAATATACTTCAAATTCAAAATACCAAAAGAATGAAGTAAGAAGCTCAATGTAAATATCACTGGTTTACTTCTCTTTGATGAGGATCAAGAACTTAAATCAGATACTTCAGAGAAGATGTAAAAGCTCAGAAATTTCCCAAGAAATTCGCAGCAATTCAGCACTTAGAGCAGATAGCAAGAGCTTTGAGTAAGAGAGATTTTGAATGAATGTTCAATACTTGGTTTGTTTGTGAAGATCATGAAACTTCTACTTATAGACTTGAAAAACATTCAAATTTGTGCTGCCCAAGTTTACTTGGAGTGCCCTTCAAGTTTCCAAAAAGATTAGGGAACATATCAATTAGATTTAAAAATTAGAATTTTAAAAAATCTGCCCGTTGTCGAACTTCGGTTGCCTGAAGTGCAACCTCGGTCCCCTGAAGTGAGCTTAGAAGCCTAAAGTTACAAGGTCAAGCGCCTGAAGACACACTGCTTGTTTTAATTTTCTTCGGCAAAACTCTTCGATTGCCTGAGGATTTAACCCCGGTCGCCTAGAAAGTACAAAATCAGTTTTCTTCTTTCTTTTTCAAAGATATTTGGTTTCTTTGCTTTCTTACTTTTGAAATATATTTTCCCGCATTTTAATATAAAGTTTCTAAGTCTATTTACGTCCCCTACTGAGCTTCATTTCATTCATAATGAAATTTTTACCTCTGAAGTACTTACATGAAGATTTCCTAACAACTTAAACACTTCTTGTTCTTTGAAAACTTCATGGACATCTTGAAGCTTTGATTTCATTCTATCTTCAGATGTTTTTGAGCTTCCCTTTTTTATCACTTCATGACACATCACGTACTTTTGAGCTTGTTGGAGATCCTTCAAAGCTTTGTTAAATTTGGCTTTCTAAGTTGCCTAAAACCATCATTACTTGAACACATAATGATATTTAAACCTTTTATTTGTTATCATCAAAACAAGAGGTGAAAGCCTTGTTAGGCTAACACCCATGAACAAATTAAGCTTTGGTTTACTTAATTTCCAATATACGTTGTTTTTATGATTGAAATAATTACAACATCCACATAGTTTATATTTTTGCTAGAATTTAAAGAGAGTAAGGGATAGGGGCACCGCTATTTTTCCAAGGTTTGGCTTATCCCCAGCCTACATCCTAGCCTTAGGCAAACCACCTAAGGATTCTACTATACCTATTCCTTTCCGGGTGGAACAAAACCGTTACAAATAACCTCTTTTTTAGGAAGCGAAACCTATCCAAGCGACAGCCCATGCTTGGTCCAACAATCCAAATCAATCTTGAATCGTCAAGGAACTGCTAAGTAGAAGTATGAATTTGCGTACAAGAACCCTCTTAAATTAGAGAAAATTTGTACAAGTTAGAGCACTTAATATACTTCAAAGAAAATCCTATATAGAAAATACAAAGCTCAAAATTTAGATGTCACCAAAGGTTCTTTCTTATAGATAGAGACAACTTAGTTGCAAATCAGAACCAAGACTCTTAATCAACCAAAAATTTTGTAGAGTTCTCCTAGCAAGAGTGTAAGCACGTGTGGATTTAGGAGAGTATGAACGTAGAATGCTTTGTATTGCTTGAGCGTTTTTTTTCATTGAGCAAGGGAGGTATTTATAGACTATTTTGTGGAAGAGTTTCCGTATTTACCAAGTTGGCTTGGAGTGTTTGGTCAATTTCACAAGAAAAATTGAAATCATAGAATTAATTTTGAAAAACTTCCCTTTTAGTTTGAATTTCAAAATCTCCGTGGAGCGAGTTGGCTGACTCACTCAACTGGGTCAAATTTTGTGCAGGTTAGTCGGCGGGATAGGCGACTGACAACATTCAATCTGTCCAAGAATTATTTCAATAAATAGTCAGTCGGCTGATTAAACACAGTTCAAAAATGGTGAGTTGGCTGGACATACTAGGGTGTTAGTCGACTAACTAATCCTAACTCAAATTGTCAGTCAGCTAGGCATGTTTTTCATTCTTTTTGTTTGTCAGTCGGCTGGCTGAACTTAGTTGAAATCTGATCAGTCAGCCAGACAGACCATTCTTTTTCAAATATTTTCATTTTTTATTTTTAAACTTTAGTTTATTTTGAAAATCTCAAATACAACTTCTTCAAAATCATTTTCAAGAGTTTGTTTAAGAGATGGTCTCTAAGTCTTTTGATCTTAAAGAGCTTCATATATCTAAATAGTATTGGATTGAAGTACTTACAAATATCTTGCTAAGCATAAACTCATTTAACTCTAAGTCTTAAAGTCTCTTGAGGTTCAGCTTTACTTCAAGTCCCACTTAGCCTTTAAGCTCTTCATTTGTCTTTTATTGCTTCACTATTCTGAGAAGTTTCCACTTGATTGACTTTGATTTTCAGCTTACTTTCATGAATATGAGTGTTGTTTTACTTAATTCTGAAATAAAGTCGCTCAACAACACATGTTAAAATATCCTTCATTTGTTATCATCAAAACAAGATTGAAAGGCCTAGTTAGGCCAACACACTTGATGTATTTTGTGTTAGATTATTATTGTGAATCATATAATATTTCTGTGATTGCACGCCATCTTATGAGAAGCTAAATAGGAATATTTTTTAAATGCTCATAATATTTTAGAAATTGTTGTAAATAGGGTCAGAATGCCTTAAATACTTAAATAGTGTATAATGCTTAAAATTCTAAACCATAATATACATTATTGTTATACTGAGAATCCTAAGAAAATCTAGCCAATACGTGAGTTTTAATTTGTGAAATAATGTTATATATATGTTTAAGTATAAATATTTCAAATATAGCATATCTTGGTCCATCACACAGTAATGGGGCTTAGGGAATTCCTCATAATACTATATCATAACCCTAAACTCAAAATGAAGCTAAAATGCTTTCGTAGCTCATCCCCATATTAGAAAATACTAGTTATGCCAAATACTATTAAGTGAATGTATAATTTTTTGGCTGCATAATTGAGGGGAGCAGCAATTTTAAAATCCCTCTAATAAGCAATAAATTACATTATACTTATCTTATCATGTTTATTGGATGACTTGAGTGATATATATATCCATCCTCCACTTGAAGTTCAACTATATCTGATGGATAATTTATTTGAGCTGAATGCCCTTGTCCATTGCTTGTAAAAGTGAATATATTATTTAATGGATGGTTTATTTTTATGAATTGTTGTTTGAACTACTGAATGCATGCTTGTGTTGAATGCCTCCTATATGGTAGATGCAGTGATGTGAATTGCATGCTAGTAATGGATATAGGTTCTCGCATGCTTGAGCTAAATTATAAATTGATTGCGTGAATCTATTAGGTTTAAGGTATATGGTAAAATGGGAAAATGTTCACTTTACAGACGAAATGCTACCGAAATTTCAGTAGAACTTTTCCCAACAATGAAACCATGTATTAGGATAATAATTTAATGCATGCTAAAGTATTTTTGAAATGATGATTGACTCATAAAAGAATATTATTTTTCATCCTTAGTTATAGGTGCATACTGAACCATCCGTTAGTGCATATTGAATTTTAAATGTTATATGCTGAACTGAAAAAACATGCACAGTCTATATGTTTATTTCCTAGTATGCATAGTAATTGCATAGGTTAGTGCATATAAAATTCAAACCGCTAGATATTTTGAAGACATGTACACATTTTTGTGTCTTAGGATGAACTTAGTTCATGGACACCATTTGGTACAAATCTTTGGGTTATGTACTCTCACTCGGGACCTAAATGGTAAAGCATAATCCATTTAATTAAACGTCTTTTATCTTGAGATGGCCCATAGACTAAGGAAATTGCATGACTAAGGGGGAGTTTTTCGTCTTGCACACACTCATTGTATTTTGAGTTGTGTCATCATCAATATTGAACCCCTAGTGCATCATCTTGAGTATAGCCTTGATTGGCTATCATGCATTATATTGAAATGCAATATTTCATGCTTGCATGGTGAATGACTAGTATTTGCTACGTGCTAAATTCATTTGAAAGGATGAACATATGAAAAATGCACTTAAGTTAACATCATCCTCGAGCTTAATTCAAGTAAGCATGCATGCAAATATACATGGGAAGGTTAAGCCCCACTTTTAGGAAAAATGAATAGGAGCTTAA
The DNA here is from genome assembly GCF_029873635.1 of Malania oleifera. NCBI lineage: Eukaryota > Viridiplantae > Streptophyta > Magnoliopsida > Santalales > Ximeniaceae > Malania > Malania oleifera. The sequence goes on from NC_080425.1 coordinate 62,511,980, forward strand.
TGGATATATTCTCTTGCGGGCTGAGTTTTATTTTGAAGGATGAATATTGGCCTTACAAGGCTTAAAATCTTATTTTGATGATAAAAAATCAAGGGAATTTAATATGCTTTTAAAGTGGTGATGTTTTAGGAATCAAAGTATTAGAAAGTTCAAGATCAAGTAATCACAAGAGTACATTGTAAACCTACAAACAAGTGATTCAAACAAAACTCAGATCAAAGTTTGACAAATACTATGAAAGCTCAAATAATGTTGAAGCTTAAGACAAGATGAACTCCAAGCAAGGACATACATGAAGACTTCAATAATTGAATGTTTTACAGTCTTAAAGAATTCTTATGTAAGTACTTCAATTTAAAGTTCAATATGAATGCATTGAAGCTCTTTAGGAATAATAAAGACCTATAGACCTATTTTTAAGAGCTTGAAAAATATTTTTCAAAGTTATAAATTAAAAGGCCCAAAGACAAAAAGAGTTTTCTTGAAATAAAAGTCTTAAAAAAAAAACAAGTTTTTAAATGCTCAGGTGCCTAACTTAAAATAGACAGGAGACTGACCTTTTCATGTTTTTAAGATTGGCATACAGAAGGGTGCCAAGTGCCTCAACTTGTCCTGGAAGGTGCCTGACCTTGACAACTGAGGCGACTAACTTTGTTTTGCCAAGCGACTGACTGTACACTGACCTTTTAAATAAATATGAAATTGAACTAGACAGATGCCTGACCCTTTTAAGACAAGCCACTGCATTTCGAAACTTTTTAAAAGTTCAATGCGGGAAACTTTCTAAATTTGGTTTCTTGGGCTCCAAACTTCGTGCAAACTTGGGAAATGTTGACTTTTTAAGTCTGATCATTATTTTGATGCTGACAAAGCATCTGTATCTCATGTGTACATTTAGTGTGTGAAAAGGTCTATATTTTAACATGCTCATGAGGTAAAAGGAAATTGGAAGCTAGAAGGACCTCAAGATCTTACATCCTGGTGTATTTCATAAGGCTTGGAAAGTAAAATAGAAGAATAAGACATCTACTTTCACTTGTATTGCATTTTGTTTTAATTTGGTCTGTAATAATTGCATGGCATGCATGACCTTAGGTCCCTAAGCACCTCATAACAAATCCCTTATAACTGAAAAGTTATATTGATGTGAACAAGGGTGACTTCAGATGAAAACCAGGACTTAAATGCACACTTTAAGTATGTTAGGTCAACCAAAACTGAAGCTATATAGAAGCTTCAATCAACCGAACTTATCAGAGTCAACTTGTTGACTATTTGATCGACCATTTTGAAATGAACTTGCAATGCACGGTCGACCAAATTGACACGTGGATGAATCCCAACAACTTGGTTGATCGAACCACTAGTTAAAATCTAACCCAATCGACCGAACCTAAGAATTTTGTCAATCGAACATACCCTGGTCGACCAAACCTCGGAGGGTTTAAAATTGCCTTAATATGGTCGATGAAATCCTCAGTTCAAATGTGCCACGATCGACCAAACTCAGCAATATACTTGACCGAACCTCTCGGGTTAGTGAAATTTTTACCGCAGCAAGTTGGGGTTAATTTTCATTAAGCTCAATTAAACAAATTTAAAAATACCCTTGATGTCCCCAATGGTTATAATTTTGCCCAACTCTATATATACTCCCTCATTACTCATAATTAGTAACAAAATTAACTAAAAAATTCTCTCAAAGCTTATACTAAATTTTTTACTCTCTTTTATTATTCTTTTGATAAATCTTACAATAGAGCATTGTTTTTTAGCATTCACTTGGACATTTATTTTTTCAAAATCATTTAACTCACTTTTCATTCTTCATTTGAAAAAAATTATTTTGGAAGAGAGGTTTTATTTAGGGCATTTTTATTCAAAGCATTTACTCTCAATATTTATACCTTAAATATCATTCTTTTTTAGCGTAAGCTTCGTGAATCTCTCATATATTTTATTGATAAATATTATAGGGAGAAAATTTATATTTGTTACTTTGAAAGACTTGAGCACAAATATTTTGTGCTGGGAAAGTCTTCTTGCATTTGTGCCCACATTGATGTGCATTATTTTGCATGATCATTAGAAAGCAAAAACCCTAGCTTCCTTTGAACAAGTTTTGAAAATATTTTGGGAAGAGATCTTTTGGGGTTGAATCTTTGAAATATTCACTGTATACATTTTACTCAAAGATTCCAAAAAGTTGTTTTGAGAAAAATCACTATACTCACACTGAACTTATTTTCATATCATACGCGAGTGTATTTTTAGGTGTAATTGTTGTACACATCTACTTGTATTAGAAGCATTTCTCTGTATACAATATTTTATTATTTGTTGTATTCTCGATGTATGGTCAGAAGAGGGAGACTAGTCCTACGAATAGTCTCGGACTGACTCAAACCCGGTTAAGAGAATTAGGTGCACCACCCTGGTAAGGTGTTGTATTAGGTGTCACTTGACTTGTTGACCTGATAGGTCACATCCAGTTTTGATAATGACAAATACTCTTGGTATTGATGTTTGTACTGAAGCTTGCATGCAAGTTCACCTTACGCGTGTATTCGAACTGAAAGACATATCACGATGGCGTACAATGATCAAGCAGAAGAATGAAGATATTTGTGTTGTATTAGTAATTATTTATTCATTTTCCTTCGTTCTAGGATGTAAAGTTAATTATGGACTGTACACCAATGATTTGTAATAACTTGCATAATGCATGATTGGTAGGTATGCTCAAAACGACCCTAGTTGGACTTTAGGTACCTACACATAGTGCACTAAGTCCCCAACATCACTTAATATATTAGGGGAGTTAACTAAAGCCAAATTGGACTTAAATGAAAAATTAGAGAGAGGTCGGGCGATCGAACCCTTGGTGTTCAAAACACCTTGGGTGTCCAAACCATGGACAAGTCAACAAGTTGACCTATGTTGGGCAAACCGAACCAAAAATGTACACATCTTCCATGATCGACCAAACCTATATCAGATTACTTTTCACCAACTGGGGCGCCCGAACCTCACGTTCCTTTTACCCTCGGGCGACCGAACATATGATTTTGGTATACCAAACTTTAGACCAAGTGACCGAATCACGAACTTTTGAGGAATTGCCTTGGTTCAGCAAACCGAACTACCTTTCGGTGACCAAACCTAAAAAACATCTATTTAAAATTGTGTCTATTTGAGCACCCGAACCTTGGATCAAGCACCCGAAAACTCTCGGGTTGTTTATTTTTATTGAGGCAATTAGGGGTTAAGATAGGTTAAAAATTTAAACTTGTGTTAAAATTTTTCTAATAATATCCATTAAGTCCCCAACGGTCATAGTTTGCCTCTTGCCTACATATACAAGCTCATTTGTAATAATTAGCAAGGATTAGCAAAAATCATTAAGGCCAAATTCTCTCAAAATTACAAAATTCTATTTTAGCCTATATGATAGAATTGGTGTATTCCCAAAAGGGGGGGGGTGAATTGGAATTTTAAACTTTTCTCCTAGGTTAAATCAGAAATGAAGTAGATATAATGTACTGAAATTTAAATCATGTGCATCATTCACACCATAACATACACGTGTGGTAAATATAGAGTGCAAAAATATAAACAAAAACAGGATATGTTATCAGGGTTCAGCCAACTATGCCTACGTCCCCGCCTCTAGCTCGCAAGCCCGAGGATTCCACTAAAGGCTCACTTAAAGGTGGAGCGGCACCGATTACAACCAGGTCAATTAGCACATGGCTGACCTCAACCTTTACAACCAGGTCAATTAGTGAGGCTAACCTCAACCTACACGCCTTAACAAGATGGCGCACCTACCTTTCCTAATCGGGTCTAAGCCAATCCGGGACTATTTCAAAGGGCTAGTCTCCTTCTTCAGGCCCGTTCCTGAAAATACAACAATATTAGCAATCAACCAATATCAGTACAGTGATTGTGCTTTCGTGCAAAGCAGATATGTACCCTGATACACTCAGTCACATACACCACAATATGATTTAATATGTAAGCTCAGTGTGGTCTAATATTTAAACTCTCAAATATATTTGCTATCTATGTAATCAGTGAGTGAGAGTGCAAACCTATATGATCTTTGTATCACAAGATGTTCAATCTAAATGCTCAAACAAAGATATTAGCCAAACAATATATATGTATATTTCAATCAGCAGATTTTCTCAATCGTATGATGCTCAAGTAATGTATATGCTTGGTTCGCAAAAGATATATAATCTCTGTATTTAGCAAATGATACGTAAATAAATATTGCAACAAAGAACTATATTACAAACACAAATATCTTCTCAAAAGTGTATCAATATAAATCACACAAGATATTTGAGTATGTTCTGAAAATGTTTTTGCAACCCAAAGACAAATACAAGATTCCTAAGATATTGCAATACAAATGTAATACTCAGAAGCAAAGCCCCCTAAGAACACTTCAGTTTAGCTCTCGTTGAATCGATTCAATCAAACACGAATGGGAGAGCAAACCTATGAAAATAAGCACTCAGTCAACTTACAAAGAGTGTGAGCAATAGGAGAAAGTAAGTATGAGTGATTTTAGTATGAAAATGAGTATTATAGGTTTTTGGATTTTCAAATAATTTTCCCTAATCAAATCTGCTAATCTCTTACTAATAATCCCAAATGAAGAGGTATTTATAGATGCCCCATGAAATATAACCGTTGGGGATATAGCTGAGATTATTATAAAAGTTTTAATGACATTTAAGTATATTAAGCCCGTTTAAAAATATTTAACCGCGATAAAAATTAAGTCAAGCCCGAGAGCACCGGTCGACTAGAAACATTTTCGGTCGACCCAAGTTCATATGGTTCAGTCAACTAGGACAAAAATGAACTGGGGACTCGGTCCACCAGACATATGTGTCGAAGGCAATTTTCGAGGTTCGGTCAACGAGAATAAAAATGAACTATGGTCTCAATCGATCGTAAGAAAAATCGCGCGGTTCGATCGACCAGGTATAAATGAACTGAGCCCATTGGTCGACCAGACCATTGGGACAATTCTCAAGGACCCTCGGTCGATCAGGTTGGTGCAGTACAAATTTTGCTCGGTCGACCAGGAAGTCAAACTATTGACTTTAAGGGGATTCGATCGACTGGGGTAAAATAAGCTTTAGAAGCTCGATCGACTGGACTGTTGTTAGCTTTGGTGCAATCCCAAGAGGGGGGGTGAATTGGTATTTAAAATTTATTGCCTTAGGTCAATCCTCTAACAACAGTATTACACAAGCCTAAGGTCAATCTAGTGTGTGTAAAATGAATCAATGTAAATATACAATGGAATTTAAACTGCAATAAACGATTAACCAAGCATGCACAATAAAGTAGTAAAGGAGAAGACACCTAGAAGTCTTATCGAGATTCGGCAAACTGCCTACGTCCCCCACCTTGGCTAACAAGCACAAGGATTCCACTAATGCTCACTTAAAGGGTGGAGTGGCACCGATTACAACCAGATCAATTACCATAAGGCTGACCTCAACGTTAACAAGGTCAATTAGTGAGGTTGACCTCAACCTACATGCCTTACTAGGATGGCGCACCTAACTTTCCTAACCAAGTCTAAGCCAGTCCGGGACTATTCCAGGGCTAGTTTACCTCTTCAGGCCCATGCCTAGAATACAACATATGTGTATATAATTTTGTGTACAAGGAAATGCTTCTTACACTAAGCTAGTTATGTACCACTAAGCACAATGTAATTAATACACTACCAAGAGATAGGATTTGATAAGCTCGGTGTAGTTTAAGTGTCTACTCTCAAATATTTTTGCAAATATAGCAATCAGTGCGTGAGAGTGTAAATGATAGGATCTTTGTGTCAAAATAATATTTCAATCACAATGCACCAACAAAGATCACGAGCACACTTCAAATATGTCAACAAATAATATTTCTAAATATAAACCATAAGAGATATTTAAAAATGGTTTGCAAAATATTTATTTGATCTTTGTATTGAAAAGATAATCTCAAACGAAAGGTGTAGCAACAAAGATCTTTTAGCACTTAATAAAATATCTCAAAATAGATTTTTCTCAAAGATACGCACTTGGTATTTTTGAAAATGATGTATAATATTTTTGCAACCAAAACACAATATGAACTCTTGATTGCAATGAGAATGCAAAACTCAGAAGCTGAAAGAAGTTTTCCTACGAAAGGCTTATTTACGAAGCCCCCTAGGAGAACTTGTAGCTTACTCTCTGTGAAATATAAATCACAAATAAAAAAACCAAAAGAGAGTTTAAGCTTGGTGATATAAGCACAAGAATACTCTTACAAGGAGGTATTTGTAATATTAATGAGTAAAAGTGGGAGTTTAAAGCTTGAATATGAAATATAGGCTTTTTGAGATTGAGAGAATATTGGCTAATTATATTTTCTAATCTCATGCTAAATATTCCAAATGAGGGGATATATATAGACAACCCCTAAAATATAACCGTTAAGGACACATATGGAATTATTAGGAAATTTTTAATATAATTTAATTATTTTAACCCCATTTAAAAAAGTTAACCACGGTAAAAATATTGGGGCAACCCGAGAGGTCTGGTCAACCAGAACAAGTTCGGTCGACCGAAGTTCTTGAGGTTCAATCGACCAGGCAAGAAATGAACTATATGGTCGGTCGACCGAGCATCAAGGTTCAGGGGTGATTTTCTCAATTAGAGCGGTTCGGTCGACCAAAAGTATTTGAACTGCAAAGTTCGATCGACCAGGTTGTTGGGAAATCTCCCGAGGACCCTTGGTCAACCAGACTGTTGGAGTTCATTTTGGGCTTAGTTGACCAGGTGGTCAACAAGTTGACTAGAAGGGAGTTTGGTCAACCGGACAATGGTCAAACTGTTGACCTGGTCTGGGTTCAATCGATTGGCGACTTTTGAACTAACAAGTTCAGTCGACCAGGTGTATTTGTACATGGAAGTACGGTCAATCGAAAGTACCTATTTAAAGCATTTCAGTCATGTTTAAGCATGCAAACACCCTATTCAAATGACTAACACATATAAGTGCAAGAGTGAGTGTCCTAGGGCTATTTTTAGGTCATTTTGAAGACACCAAAAAAATCCGGTGTCGGTCGACTTGTTCCCTAAGGACCATCTATGGTCTTGAGCTTATCCATCCTACCATGCAGGTAAGGCATTAATTATTACAGACCATGTTTTCCTAATTACTATTACACACCCAAATAAATGATTAAGTTACAATACAACATAAATAGGGTCTTTAGGTCTTCACTTCATGTGTCGTGTGTGTGCACCATATGATACATTCGATTGGTCTTACACATAAACTCATCAAACCATTAAATACTATAGTATTTGTCATAATCAAAATAGGATATGACCCATAGGGTCAACAATTGTGGTCAACATATTGACCTGGTCCGGGTTCGGTCGATCGGGAGTATATGTACTGTGAAGTACGATCGACCAAATGAGCCTATTTTGAGCATTTTGGTCCTGTTCAAGCATGTAGACACCCTATTCAAATAACCAAACATATATATACATGAGTGAGTGTCCTAGGGTCATTTTTAGGTATTTTTCTTTTTTGAAGACACCGAAAAAATCTAGTGTCGGTGGACCGAAGGGTAATCCCTAAGGTCTTTCTAAGGTTATTTTCATTTTGAGAGCTTACTTATTAGACCATTCATGTGAGGTGTGTGATTATTACATTCAAAAGCCCTAATTACTATTACAGACCTGTCGCAGCGTCCCGGGAGCACGTGTGCCCCGGGCGGCGAAATTAAAAATTATTTTAATATTTTCAGGAAAAATATGGTGTAGGAGTCGCCACTAACCTTTAGTGCGGTTAGAACACATGATTACTACCCCGTTAGGGGTAGAATCGGTCTACAATACCAGAGTTGGGGTCGGGAGTTCGGTTACGCGAGGGGAAGGTATGAGCACCCCCTACGCGCCCGTTCTTAAGAACGGTACCTAATTAATTTAAAATTATCCCTAAGTTAATCTAATAAATCTTTACATTACTCCTTTTTATGAATTTATAAATACGTAGGAAAATAAATAAATATATACATATATTCCCTCAGAGCTTAGGGTACGTGATGCCCAAAGGCTCATACCCCCCGCAATTAAATCATAGGGATAATAATTAAGAAAAGACACTCCCAAAATTTTGAAATTATATGTAAAATTTTATAGGAAAATATTAGTATGGGAGGTTTTAATATATATATTAATAAGATAATAAACTAAGAAATTAAATTACCATAATACGTGTAATAATAATAGGGATATAATAATAAATTGCTATAATACCTAATGACATGTCCTAATAATAAACCCACCTAATAGATAGTAATGATATACACACAAAAATAAGAATGATAATATAATACTAAACTTATAACAATAACGATAACAATAATAACAATAATAATAATACTAATAACAGTAATACTAATAATGACATACTACACGTAATAATAATAATAATAATAATAATAATAATAATAATAATAATAATAATACACAAGCATATAGTAAGATATTAACATTCTATAAATATAATGATACTCACTTATAAATAATCAAAACCTCAATATATGCACATATGTAAACAATTAATTCCCAAGATAAATAACGATATATACAATAGTCATTATGGAAACAATTAATCCCTAGAATAAATATAGGATGTATACTATAAAAGTTATGGAAACAATCGTAGTCTTACCATTAATATACAATGACAATGTGGGAACAAATTAAACCCTAGGAATTATATACTTTTATAAACATGTAAGGGAAAGAAATTAATTATGGAAACAATTCAAGTTATGAATCTAATAGGAAGTATATACAAACTCTAGAGAAATCAATATGCCGCAAGAGGGGAACCCTAAAAATAAATATGGAAATAAATTTAGTTTTATCAAGGAGTGTTCAATAATATGAAAATACTAGAAATTGATATGCAATGATGTGGATGAAAATTAATGTGCAATAATAAGACTAATAATAATAAGCAAATAACTCAAACCCTAAAACAATACTTAAACATAAAATTATCAACCTTCTAAAAACGTGAAAACTACCAAAATCCTAAAAAAACCTACACATAAAATATGAAATAATTTAAATAATAAACAATCATAACCAAAACCGTGAACGAATTTAAATAACGCAAATAAACTACAAGAAAAATTAAACCGTATTAACATGATAAACCTAACCTTAAAAAACATAAATACTAACATATAAAACAAAATGTAAAATAACACTAAACAATATAAATTGTTAAATAATACAACATCGATTAAAAATACATGCTAAATAATACAAAATCACTTACCGGCAATAGCTTAGAATTCTCACCACTGAACTACAGTCACAATATAACAACAATAATATGAATACACAATATTACATAATAATACAACAATAATATTACGTAAATATACATATACATGAGCTTAACATTCAATAATAAAACATATATTTATATTTATATATACTTGTGCAAAAATTACGATATTTCCCAATAAGCTAAAATAACCTTGGATATTATCATTTAAACAAATGTTACAACATCAGAAATACTACAATGCGTATAACAACAAGGAAAATATTGCATGGATATTAAACGTTAAAACACATATTACATTAATAAAATCCAATAATAATAATATCATTTAATATATACAATAAATTTAGACATAAATTAAAACTCCCTAAATATACTACGTGCGAAAGCACATGGACAACAAATACACAATAAACAGAGGTTTGCTGGGCTGCTGTGCTCGAAGCAGAAGGGAGTTTCGGCTGCTGGAGATTCGCAGCAGGAGAGGGCTGGACTGGCCGTAAGGTGCTGGTGCGGTGATGGAGCTCGCGGCTGGTCCTGCTGTGCTTGGAGCAGAAAGGAGTCTCGGCTGCTGGAGATTCGCAGCAGGAGAGTGCTGGACTGGCCGTAAGGTGCTGGTGCGGTGATGGAGCTCGCAGCTGGTCCTGCTGGTGATTGTGGTGCTACTACTCCTAGCCGGGTTTGCTGTGGTGGGGAGTACCGAGCGTTGGTGTGGGCTGCTGCCAATTGTGGCCGGGGCTCTGTGACTTAATGGGATACGCCGGGAGCAGGAGTGGCCGGTGTTGCAGAGGTGGCCGGAGAAGATGGCTGGGTGCGGTGGTGGTTGCTAGAAGCGGATGGAGCTGGAATTCTGGAGGTTGGGAAGCAGAAGAAGAAGAAGCAAAGATTTTTTATTTCTCCGGCTGTGGCTGCGGCGGTGCAGCGCCGGGTGTATGAAAGAGAGCAAGAAGAAAAGGAAAGACATAATTTTTTTACTGTTGTGCGCAGCCTCGGCTGTCCTCTCTTTGAAGGGAAGAAAAGCCTATTTATGAGCAAAAATTAGAAACCCTAAATCTCCCCTTTCCTTTTTAGTTTATGGTATTTTTTTCTTTTGGAAATAATATTTATGAGAATAATTATTAATATGGTAATAATAATAATAATAATAATAATAATAAGGTGAAAATAATGATATTTATTAAAATAATAATAATGATAGTAATAACAAAGATAAATAAATAATAATAATAATAATAATAATAATAATAATACACAATATAAATAGAAATAAAAATAAAAGTAATAATAATAAAAATAAGAATAATAATAATAATAGTAATAATAATAATAAAATAATAATAATTCTAATGAAAAATAAATAATAATAATAATAATACACAATATAAATAGAAATAATAATAATAATAATAATTCTATAATAATAGTAATAATAATAATAAGATTAGTGAAAATTAATAATAATAATAATAATAATAAATAAAATAATAATAATAATAATAATAAAAATAATAATAATAATAATAATAATAAAGTAAGATAATAAAAATAATTATAATAATAGTAAAATAATAATGAAGATAATAGAAACAATAATAATAATAATAAAAATAATAATAATAATGATAATAAAGATACTAAAAATAATAACGATAACAAAATAATAATAATAATAATAAAGACAATAAAACTACTACTACTAATAATAATAATAAATAAATAATAATAATAAAAATAATATTGGGCCTGGGTAAAAATGGGGTGTCTACAAGACCAATTACATGAATGAATTATATATTACAACACAAAGTAATTGGGTCTTGACTCTTCACTTTTTCTTTGTGCATCTTCATCTGAAAATGTAAGTTCCTACACACAATCTCAAACACCCATTAGATATAATGAGTATTTTTCATAATCAAAACTGGGGCATGACTTATAAGGTCAACACTATACTACTATTATATACTCTAAAACTCAAATTTCTTTGATTATCCAAGTGTTGTGAGTGTTCTTAAAGTCCTTGTGCTTAATTCTCATTTCCTCATACTCTCAGTTGTTGTGATTTATTGATTGGTTTTATTGAGACTAAAGCATTAAGTTCTCCCATTGATTTTTTTGATAAATCTTGTGTGGGAAAATTTAGAGGCTTGTGGTTCTTGCATTATAATTGCAAGTTACCTTAGCCCATATTTTTTGTGTAAAAATTGTTTTCAAGCTTGCATTCAAACATCCCTTGGGCTTAGTATATTGAAAACATATTGTTGAGCTTGTTTGAATCATTGTGCTAGCATTTTTTGAAACCCTAAACTTATATTGTGATATTCAATACTGTGTTTCAAATCTTCCTTAGATATACACTCTATATCTTGACTGTTTATCCATACTTGATTGAGTTTTTAGCACACATGAACTCATCGAGCATATTTACATATCATTCGTGCTTGTGTTATTGCTTGGGCTATACTAGTGTACATATCTGCTTTTGAAGAAGCATATTTCCGTGTACATAAAATTTTATACACATTTTTTGTATTCTAGGCATGGGCCTGAAGATGGAGAATAGCCCTGTGGAATAATCCTGGATTAGCGTAGACCCGATAAGGAAAGCTAGGTGCACCATCCTGGTAAGATGTAGGTTGAGGTCAGCTCCGCTAATTGACCTAGTTGTAAACAGTGCCGCTCTACCCGTTAAGTGTGGTAAGCCAAGGCAAGGACGTAGGCACTTTGGCCGAACCCTAATATCATATCTAGTGTCAGTTCATTTTCTGCACTTTATTTTCTGCACCTGTATATTTATTGGTTGAATATTAGCTTGGGTTTGAAACTTCTTAGATTGCCTCCTAGGTTGCGTAATACTGATTGTTGGATTAGATAAACCTAGGCATAATGTTTTAATCTCCAATTCACCTGCTATTGGGATTGCACCAAAGCTGATAACTGGTATCAGAGCCTCGTAACTTAAACCTAAACGTCATTTAGTAAAAGATCATGATGGCTCGTGTCAGTGCATCCCCTTCATATGAGGGTAGGTTAGTCACACACCCTCCAGTATTTTGTGGTGAAATGTATACTATATGGAAATTTAGAATGACTGTATATATGAAAGCTTTAAATTGGAGATTTTGGAAAGTCATTGATCAAGGTGATAGTGTGCATGTAAAATCCATTGATTATGCTGATGTTCTTAAATCTGAATATGAGTTGGATAATACTGATAGGAACTTAGTGCAAGTGAATTTTGATGCTAGGAATACCTTACTACATGCTTTAGATTCTAATGTTTATGCGAAGTTATGGCATGTAGCAGTGCTAAGGAGATCTAGGATGAACTTTGAGAGGAGATATGGAGCACCCATGAAAAATAAAGTGATCATTCCTTGTGACTCAAGCCCTACAGATCTTGAAGGAGATAACCAATGCCTTGTTGCTTTAACTAATAATAAAGTAATCTCTGCTCCTCCTGTTTTAGTAGACAAATCTGGAAATGATTCATATGTTGATTTTAATGATATATCTAATTCTAAATCATATGATAGTACTGATAGTGAAAGCATGCTTACTTATGATGAACAATAAATTGAATATGTTAGAATTCATAAGTCACTTATTAAATCTAATAGGATATGCTATTTTGGAGAACAAATGTGAAGCATGCATGAAAGAATGTGAATCTAAAGTCCTTGCTGAAAGAGAAAATGACTTGAAAATCAAAAGATTAGTGAGCAAGAAAGAATCATTACAAAAAGAAATGACTATCTTGAAATCTAAAATTTCTAATGATAATAATAAAGATCTTATAATTGAAAAACTTGAACGAAAAGCAAACGACATGAGTAAAGAGTTTATCAAATTACAAGATGTTTGCAAAGGTCTTAAAAACTTGAAAATGCAATAGATAGAAAAGAAAATAAAAGACCAAACTAAGATCATCCACACATTCACTAGAGGGAAGGACAACTTTGATAAGTTACTAGGATCACTAAAGATGACCTTAGATAGAAAAGGTATAGGATACAATGGAGTTAGAAATAGGAAGAAGAAAAATTTGTATATGGGGTACTTTGTGGGAGAAGCCAATAATTATACTAGTACCTCCTCCGGTCCTTATACCCATACCTACTGTGCATTGTTTAAAACGAAGGAACATACCAAGTTTGATTGTGCCTTTAAAAGGAAAAGGGTAAAAATGAAACAAGTGTGGAGAAAGAAAGAATATTCCGAACTCGACTCTTTTTAACTCGAAGATGTTCCATAGTGTCCATAAGGTAGGTTAGGGAGACTCCATAAATCCTAGATCTCATATTTAAATCATAGGGGGTCTTATATATTAAGAAAAGGTCAAAGGAAGAGAAATCAGCACAATTCGGTTGGCTGAACCGTTTCAGCTTATTCCCATAAGGCGACTAAACTTAGAATGTTGACCAGCGTGTTGACCTTACTCGGGCTGCTGAACTTTTCAGTTCAAAATTATTCGGGCAACTGAACATGGGTTGGGTAACCAAACATATATTCGAGTAACCAAATTAGTATTTTAGCCAACCAAACTTTGATGAACAAATGAGTTTGGGCTACCGAGCATTGGAAAACTGAAATGACGTTTAATATTCAGCCAATCGAACCTATTTCGGTCAACCGAACTGACTTAGAGCCCTACGTAATTATTGCAGTTTGGGTGACCGAAGCTCTGTTCAGGCACCCAAATCGCGTTGTATAAATATATTCACCCGCAGAACAACCTTCATTTTCACTCCACTCTTGAGATCTTCCTCTGGTTTTCCTCACTTCCATCTACTCCATTTTCATTTCCAGCCTAGTGCCTTTTAGAAAAAACTTCTTCCCACCATGTCTAGAGACCAAAGACGTGCTGCAGCAGGCATTGTGCTTGATCAATGGTTCCATACACCTGAGATGCGGATCAAGTATGATAAGTTTTTCTGCCATAAGGATCCCATCTTTGGTAAGGTTCTGGACATTGAATTTATGTATACGTATTATAATAATGTGTTAGACAGGTTCAGATACTAGGGGTGGTATGAATTTGTATGTTTTTAGCTCAAGGGGATCTACCCCATACTCGTCAAGCTCTTCTATGCAAACATTGGGCAAGAAAACCAGGGCTGCTACTCCAGGGTATTCGAAATTGACGTCCGTTTCGACAACACATACTTGGCAGAGACGTTTGACATCCAGTGAGGTGACTTCAATTGTCCTAATTCTACCTCGTCATGGATTAATGTGCAAGACTTTATGGTAAGCACTTTCGTGAACCTTGTGATGTCGCATCCTGTTGTAGACTTGGCCCATATACCTAGTTATAGGTCACTAACTTTGGAGGCAAAGGTGGTACACCACCTGATTTCATATAATATATTCCCGAAGTCGGGATCTAGGGATCACGTGTCATATTTGGATTGCTTCATGATGTGGTGTCTATTCAAGAGGAAGAAGTTGGATCTCCCTAGGTTGATCATCAGGTGGATGTTCGTGAAGACTATAGGAAAAAGGATCATACTGCCATATGAAGGCATCCTATCTAGGCTATTTGTCAGAGAGAGAGTCACGAGGACTCCATATGCAGTATTAAATAATATAAAAGGCACAAACATCTTTTACTCCACCACTCTGAAATTGATGGGGTATGAGCTCGCAGGTAACATGTGGTTACCTACTATTCCTGAGAGAGGTCTAGGGGCTCGGAAGATTCCACAAGAGCAACCCCATGTCTCGTCAAATGCCGAGATCATGGCAGCCGTCACCGGTCTTATAGCATCATTTCAAGAGTTCAAGACATCCATGATAGAGCAGGTGTCCTCCTCCTCGGCCAGGCTTGATGCTTTCTATGGCGAGTTTACCAAGTTCCAGTTCAATGTGCGGCCGAACTTTCATATCCTCGGTGAGTGTTTGAGAGAGATGAATGATAAGGACATTGGGAAGGATTAGATGGAGGTGAGTTATGATGAGGATGACGATCATGATGATGGTGAGACTTAAAGGAGTCCTTGGAGTTCATCTATTTTGCATTTGATCTATCATATGCTTTATTTACATACACTTACATTGGTTTATATTAATTAAAACAACCTTTTATTTTTATTTTTTGGCCATACACACTCACCACCTACATACATAGATACATACAGATACTATCTTATGGTGATTGTAATTTTGCTTATATTTATATATATCTGATGGAATTTAGGCTTGCATGCTTTTTTATACTTACATGATTATACCACTGAATGCATGTTTGTGATGAAAGCCTCCTGCATGGTGGATGCAGTGGTTGTGAATTGCCTATTTGTAGAATTAGGTTCTCGCATGCTTTAAACTTGTGAAGTACTGTCTTTTTGAGAATCTTCTTGTGTAGGTTAATTTAGGAAATGTTCTATTTACAGATGACATGTTACCGAATTTTTGCAGACATTTTTCCCAAAATATTGAAATGTTTTCTAAAATGCAAATAGACGTGCATGAAAAATCTATTTTTGGATTTTCAAATGTCTGCATTTAGCTTATTTTATTTTTGAATCATCTGAAGATGCTTGTGCATACATATTTAAATGTTTTGAAATTGGCAGTTTTTTATAGGATAAATAACTTTTTTAGACAAAATGCTGCTGAAATTTTTCAAAATCAATGCACATATCGTATATCTTTTATAAATGCTGAAATTTTTAAAACCTAACTTGTGCTTCTAAAATAATCTTTGCATTGTGTTCAAGGTATAAATTTAAAGAAAATGCACATTCTTAGGGGGAGCCATTTATACGACTTTGATAAAATGAAATGTATTAAGTACTATAATTCTATATCTTGTTTGAATACACTAACAACTGCTATCAATGTGTACATTTGAAAACCTTAACAATTGGTATCATATTTTTTTTAACAAGTGGTATCATAATTTTAACAAGCAGTTATAACAAGTGGTATCAGTCCCATATATCTTTTCTTGCTTTATAACTTGTGGGAATGCATATTTTTGCTAACAAGCGAAAACCAAAGATGATTATGATAGATTAAATATTTAAATTTTTTCGAAAGAATGAATGAAAGCCAAATGAAAATTAATCTTCATCCTTACATAATCACCACTCGGGGGAAAGTAGGCAGAGTTGTAACAACTCATAATTGGTATCTGTTGATGTCCTATGTCTTATATGCTACATGATTATATTAGCTCTTTGACTTATGTACTGTTTGGGTCGTTGCATGAAATCTTTTATATACTATTTGTTGTAACTCAAAATAGGTCACTTAGGTACAAAGTATGTTGGGAATGCTCTATTTTTAAACGACATGCTGCCGAATATTTTTTTTCAGAAATCCTCCCAATATATTTTTTTTGTATCTAAATGATTTCTTTTGCATTCATGCTATATTTCTTAGCCCTTTTTGTTGCTGCCAAAAGGGGGATAAGAGGCAAAATTGGGTACAATGAAAAATTCAAATTTAAATTGAGTTCATTGACTTTTAATGGTCTTTATGCATAAAGTCAGAGGGAGCCTTTCTTCGTTGTACCCACTTTTGCATAAAGTATTTGTCATCATAAAAAAAGAAGAGATTGCTAACCTGATAGGTACCTAGCTTTCCTAATCGGGTCTAAGCTAGTCCTGGACTATTCAATAGGACTAGTCTCCCTCTTTAGGCCCATGCCTGAAATAGAATCAATGTGTATAAAATTTGTACATAGAAATGCATCTTACACAAGCGAATATGTACCACTACGCACAATATAATCAATGCACCTCAATGATGTAAGAACTATAAGTTTAGTGCTCTACGTGTGCAATTAACACTTAGTATAGTGATTATCTCAAGTCAAGCACATAAGTGTTTATACAAGCTAATCTTTGAAACTAGGCAATGATAGACTCTTAATCTTAGTTTAGGGTGTTACAATTAGTGTATTCCCAATTGTGGGGGGGGGGGGAGGGTGAATTGGAATTTTAAACTTTTCTCCTAGATTAAGTAAATATGATTTGGCAACCTAGGGTCTTCCTATATAATCCCAAATGCGCAGATAGATGTAAGGAGCGTAATTGAATCATGAACTTTATTCACACTATAACATACACGTGCAGAAATGTAAATTGTGAAAATGTAAAGAACTTGCACGAAATGTTATTGGGGCTCGGCCAACTGTGCCTACGTCCCCGCCTTGGCTTACCAGCACAAGGATTACCACTATAAGCTCACTTAAAGGGTAGAGCGATGCTGGTTACAACCAGGTCAATTCAAGGGACTGACCTCAACTAACACGCCTTACCAAGATGGTACACCTAGCTTTCCTAATCGGGTCTTAGCCAGTCCGGGACTATTGAACAGGGGTAGTCTCCTTCTTTAGACCCACACCTGGAATACAAAAGATATAGAAATTTGCGTACCAATAAAGTGCATCTGACACTAGGAAAATGTGTACCAATATGCTCAACTAAATAATGCACTCACAAATGATAGGATATTAAGCTTTAGTGAGATTTCATTAACTCAAGTGTTAACTCTCAATCAAATGTATATCAATGTGTGTATGTGAGAGTGAGGCTTTTGATTTCAAGCCGATATGCTTGTGATGAGATTAATCAAAAGCTCTTAATAACCCTAAAACATATCTCATATAATATTTCTCGAGTAATAAGCACAGTACATAATAGGGTTTTTACGCTTGCTCAGAAGATTTTCATCAAAGCACAAATCAAGCTTACAAACACTTGCAATGAGGACACAAGATTACTAGCCACTTGATGGTTTTTCCCAATCAAATATTTATGAGTGAAATATAATAAGAAAAACCTTAGGTATCTCTCAAAAAATCAGCTCATAAAATAGTTTGAAATAAGGGAGAGAATGACCTATGTAAGAGATATAAGAAATACTACCTTTCAAGTTAAGTAGATAGATAGACACAAGCGGTAGAATTTTAGCAATAGATTTGAAGGATTTTAGGAGTGTGAGGATTTTGGCCAAAAATATTTTCTAAGGATTTTTCTTAATTATGAACCCTAATCCATGCTTAATTTTAGCAAATGAGGGGCTATATATAGAAATGGGAGAAAATATAGCCGTTAGGGACACGTTGCATATTTTTGAAAAAGATTAAGTGAGTTTAATAAAAATTAACCCAGTTTAACTCTCGGTAAAAATTCAGCAACCCGAGAGGGTCGGTCGACCGACCTTAAGGTTCAGTTGACCAAGTGTCCAAGTTCGATCGACCGGGTAAAATTTGAACTGAAAGTTCGGTCGGCTAGACTAGGGTTCCCAAAGGCAATTTATCATTTTTCACGCGATTCGGTCGACTAGGTGACTTTGAACTAAGTGGTTCGGCTGATCGGGTAGTTGGCCAAACACACGTGGAAACTCGGTCGACCAAGTGGTTGGTTTAAGCAATAGTTACGGTCGACCGTATAGTCAAACTGTTGACTTGGAGAGAGTTTGGTCGATCGTGCCATGGTCAAACTATTTACTTGGTGACCGGTTCAGTCGACCAAAAATGCATTTTTAATGCATTTCGGTTCTATTTCCTTATGCAATCACCTTAACCATATAAAAACATTATGTTTATGCATGTATGAGTGTCCTAAGGTCATTCTAGGTCTTTTTTTTTTCGTTTGAGCTTACCTATCATATCATGCATGTGATGCACTTGATTATTACAACCCAGATCCTATTTACTATTACAGACCAATAATAAATAATGAATAAAATACAATATAAATAAAGTCTTCAGGGCCTTCAACCTCTACTTCTTGTGTCATCATTTTGATTTGTCAATTGTTAATATTAAGGGGGAATTTTTTTAAAAAAAATTTTTTGGCAACAATTGATTTTATAAAAGATATATCTTATCTTTTTCCTTGAACTTAAAAGCATTCATAACGTATGTTTTGTAATTTCTTTCAATTCGTTTTGTTGTGATATTTCTAAAATTCAAGGGCAAAGGGAGAGAAAGTTTATATGTTCTCTTTTTCAAAAAAAAATAATTTTAATCCTTTTGCAGATGACAAAAGGGGGAGAAGTATGAACCCTTTTGCATTTTCCATTTTCCATTTTTGAAAATCAAAGTTCGTACTTCTCCTACTCTTCTTGCATATCTTTTCGGAGAAAAATATTAATGGGGTTCTATTTGAAAAGGCTCAAGCTTATATCATCATTCATATATATATATACATATATATATATATATATGTATATACATATATCTTGAAAGCCTTATTTTGAAGATCAATTATTTGGGAAAGAAATCCCTTGTTTCTCCTATTTTTTATTTGAAAAATGTAATTCTTTGGGTTTTTCAAGCTTTGAGTATGTATTAATTGATATACATTTCTCTTGATAAGTTTCTTGAGAAAATGTTAGAGCACATATTCAATTCAATATACTTTGCTTGGAAGTCTTTTGGTTTTTGAAAGTATTTAAAAGGTCATTTTAAAAAGAATATCATTTTTCCATACTCTCACGTTTTATTGAAAAATATTTTTTGATAGAAAAATCATAACTTTGTTAAGCTACATTTTTAAATCATTTGAGAGTGCATATTAGAGCTTTCATTGTGTACATATCTACTTATTTGAGAAGCATTGTCTTTGTACGTAAATTTTTATTATTGTTGTATTCCTAACATGTGGTTGGAAAAGGATTGCACTGGCTTGTAACACGCACCAGATTGGTTAAGACCCGATTAGGAGAACTAGGAGCATCGTCCTGTAGGGTGTAGTTGTAGGCTATGACTTAGCCCTAAAATTTGAGCTGAGGTTTACCTTGTCCTGTAAGGAGAGGTTGTAATGGTGTCGCTCTGCTTGGTAAGTGAGCAAAGGTAATGGAATCCTCTAGGCTGATTTGGCTTGAGGCGGGGCTGTAGGTAGGATTGGCCAAACCTCGATAACAAATCCTCTCTCTCTCTCTCTCTCTCTCTCTCTCTCTCTCTCTCTCTCTCTCTCTCTCTCTCTCTCACATTTAAATTCCACATATGTATGAATTTTTATTTATTATCATTCTTATTTTGCCTACAGGCTTTAATTTTTAAATGAGATTTGATGTGGTTAATCTGTCAAGTTTAAAGTAGCAAAATATTTTTAAATTCCAATTCATGCCCTCTTGAGATCACACAATAACTCTCATTTATTTTGATACCAAGATCATCTTATTTGGAGTTTTATAGTAAATGTTATACCCAAAAAACTGAAGGGTGGTTGAAGCAAACAGTAAGATAGGCGACTGACATTTTCTAAGTTTTTTAAGAAAGCAGACAGAACTGAGTCAGGCAACTAACCACTCAAGATCAGCCGACTAACCCTGTACTGTGTTTCAAAAATACGCTAAAATTTAAAAGGTACAAGAAACCGACCTTCAGGATCAGGCGACTAAGCTTTGTGATTTTTAAATTTATAATGGTGAGGGAAACTTTCCAAATTTGATTGTTTGACCCCCAAACTTTGTGAAAGCCTGGAAAACACTCCAAACAACTTGGGCAACACGAAAAATTAATTTTTAACTCTATAAATACATGTTATTCACATGAATTAAACAATAACTAGCAAGCACATACGAATTGAAAATTCGAAATACTAATGCTGAAATTCTGCTGAACTTATTGATGTGCTATTGTTGACAAAGCCAAGGTTTTTCTGGTCTATTTACATTGAGAATTTCAATTCTAAATCAGAAATCCGATAAAAATCATCTAAGCTTCATCTTTCTATATTTATTTTGATTGAAGTATATTGTGATATTCAATTGTACTAATATGCTTTTGTTGAGAGTGTTACTTGTACACAAATTGTTTCTTTTGGTTTTGATGATTCAAGATTGTTGAATTGTTGGACTAGCAAGAAGGGGTATTCTTGTTAGAGAGAGATTTGTTTTGGCTATTCAAGGGATTGAATCGTTGCCTAGCAATAGGGGATTCTCGTTAGAGAGGTGAACTCCACCTTTGAGGGAGAGAGGTTGTAACTTTGGCCTAATAAAGAAAGTTTGAATCCTCACAACGGTTGCTTGGCACAAGGACATAGGCCTTGAGCTGAACCTTGTAAAAATCCTGTTCTAAGCACTTCTCCCTACTCTCTATAAATTTATGCAAAGATATTAATTGCGTGTATGATCTTTATATCTTGCTAAACCTTGGGGATTGCTGGAATCTTGATTTTGAAGCACATCTAAACTCAGCATAAAATAACTTGCTTGGTTGGTTTGATAAATTAATCAAAGTTCTAATTTTTTGAATATTGAATCATCAGAAGCCTTAATCTGAATTGTTTTCAAAAATCTAATTTTCGAGAATCATATTTCCTTGATTGTAGTAAAGGAATAAATTTTGGGTTAAGTTTAAAATCTGATATTGGTTTCTAAACCATCTTAAATTGATTCTTAAATTTGATCAGCTATGCCTTCACATCAAATGTTTGAATTTGAAATTGAATATTGAACACTGATTTGAATCAAGGAGTTGATTGGATTAAAATTTCTGAAGTGCTAAATATTAAAGCTGCAATTTATTATTCTGTTAAAGGAAAGTTGTAAGCTTGAGTTATTTGATGATCTGAAAAACATCTTGATATTATCATTATTCATTGATTCTCAGAATTTAATTGAGCCGATCATTAACATAAAATATTGAAGTTGGAAAGATTGTTAGTTAAAGTTCAAAGGGTTATTGATCATTGTGTTTGTGTGACTTTTGAAAAGAAAGTTGGCTGGGGTTAACACTTAACTGAAGGAACTTGTAAATCAAAGAGTTTTTTGAAGAAAATTGTAAAAAACAAATTCACCACCCCCCCCCCCCCTTGGGAGTACCCCTTACTTTTTAGTTTTGTTAGTCGATTTTATTTTGGTCAATCACACCCTTCTCCAGTTATCACAAGTACATTTAATAACACCTTTCTTCTAAACAATCACACCCTTTTCTCATTGTTTCTTCTTTCTTCCAAGCAGCTTAATCAGCTTTGGAAACCAAAGCTAATTGTGTAATCTCTAGTTAATAATAATGAAGTTAATTAATCTTCCGATGTAATGTTGAGGTAGTTAATTTAGAGAGTTTTGAGTTTTGGCTTAGGAAGTTTATGTATCAAATAAATCAATGTTGAAGGTATTAATTAAGTACCTAAATCTAGGAAGATATTTATGAATTTGAAATTATATAAGTTGAAGGAAAAATGTAAATACATAATTTATGAACAATGTAAAAGAACAAGTTAGTGAATATTTTAATTTTTCTTGATTAAGTGAAAGTATGAGTGAATTAATGCACACGAAGTTATTTTCATCAACTTTAAAACAAAAACAAAAACAAACCCAAAAAAAGGATCAAATTAAAAATATTCCCCAACTTGATTAAGGACTCAATTTCTAATGACAATATGTGATTATGATGACTAAAAAAAAAAAAGGATTGAAAAGATTCTGTTATATAAGGTTGCAAACAAAATAGGGTGTCTATAGGGTCTATTCAATTTTGTGATGGTGGTTAATGTCTTTTTTTTTTCCTTTTTTCTTTTTATAAAAAATAACTTTTATTTGCAAGCAAGTATTATGGTTGTTAACTTGGGTGAATTTCATTTGCATTTTCTCAACCTTTCTAACTTTCTTATGGCTTGTAATAGTGTGTGAAGAGGAAAGACACAATAAAACTTGTTATATTAGAGATTTGATAAATTAGGATAAATAACAGTGATATTTAACTCTTGTCCTTGCAAATTTGGCTACTTTATTGATGCTAATGATTGTAAAATTACTCGTTCTCAAATGCTTAAGAGGGATCCAAAGTGGTTTGATAAAGTTTGGGAGTTGACAATATAAAAATATAGAAATTTTATATTTATTTATAATTTTTTTCTTTAATTTTTATAGCCACCTTCCAAAAATTTTTTATGCATGAATAATTTTTTTTTTCATTTTGAGAAATCATTAAAAGAAAATGAAAAAATGGTGTGTGTGACATGTGCCCAATGTGGTGCAGATAAAATGCATGTGCATATGCCCTCGTGCAGGATGCAATGAATGCAAGTGCTACCCACACACCCAATTCACACAAAATGACATAATTTTGGTAAGTCAATTTTTAAAGAAAAAAGGTACATGAGAGCACACTTGATTCCTAACACATTTAATGAGCACATACGTTCATGTTATTGAAATGTGCAAGCTAAAAGAGTAAGCTCTCACATGTTTTACTGAAATGTGCAAGCTGGGTTAGTGTATTCAGTGATTATTTTTTATGATCAAAAACCAAATAAACCTTCTATTTGATGAATGAAATAATGTTCCTAGGGGTTTGAAATGGAAAAATGGAATTTTCCTCGTATATTTACATAGTGTATGTTCTAAATAATAAGGTTTTCATCAAAATATTCATTCATTATATGCATGTGTTCTTTGAAGTTTAGACCCATTTAGGTATCATGACTATACGTACATGTATTATCGTAAATTTATCGTAAATGTGAGACAAATCAATTAATATTCAATTGATTATTAGTTATACTATCTATATTAGTAATCAATTGAACATGTTAATCATTTGTTTCATTTACGATTAGTAATGTTTGTATTTTAACCATCTTGAATTTCCAATGTGTGGACAACTTATGATATGTATTTACATTCCTGTCATCTTTCACACTTCGTTTATTCTCATTAATAAAATTCCTAGTGGTTTGAAATGGGAAAATGAATTTTTCTTCTTATATTTGGATAGTGTATGTTCTATTTATAATAAGGTTTAAATCAAAATATTCATTCATTATATGCATGTGTTCGTTGAAACTTAGGCCGTTCAAGAATTGTCACTATATGTTCACGTCTTATCGTAAATTTATCGTAAATGTGAGACAAATCCATTAATATTCTATTGATTATTAGTCATGCTCTCTATATTAGTAATCAATTGAACATATTAATTATTTGTTTCATTTACGATTAGAAATATTTGTATTTTAACAATCTTGAATTTCTAATGTGTGGACAACTTATGACATGTATTTACATTACTGTCATCGTCCATTCTTTGTTCATTCTCATTAAATACTTCATTAGTGATATGACCTAAATATATCAGCTTATAAAATGAAGTCAAAACCCAGCAATCACTACCTAAGTCAAATCCTCGGGTAGGAACAATTAGCACTAACTCAATAATGAAGGGAGAGATCCACGCTGGCGCCTTAAATGCTTAGAGTGATCCATGTTAGAAATTTAAGCCTCTAGAGCGATCCACGCCCCTAAATCCTAATGACGGATCAGCCCAAGGGTCAAACCTCGCCACTATAAAGAAGGGTGATGCAAACAAGCCAAGGTAACACTTTCAACTCAATCTTATTATTGCATTCGACCTCTTAGAAGCATTCCCTTACTTAGGCATCAGAGTGACCCCTCGGAGTACACCCTTGGTCCTCCAAGCTTGCTTTGTTTTCATCCTTTTCAAATCTTCGAAAGTCAAAGAGTGATGTTGTAGGTCATTGCCATTTAATCTCGCAATAGTTGGCGCCGTTGGTGGGAACCGCTTCTGAGAGGTGCTTACCTTACTTCCGACCTTCGATTCTTGAATAATGATGACAACCCATGACTCAAGATCCGGCCCTAATATTGGTAAAGAATTACCTCAGTCCGTTCACTACACGACCGGAGATTATTCAGGAGTAACTAGGGAGGAATTTCTCGCCTTCCAAGGGAGAATGGAAGCCTCCTAGAAGAAAATAGAGGATATGTTTAAGCTACTCTTGCAGCAATAGGATCAGGGAGAACATGTTCCACACCAAATATAGGTTAGCCCCGACTCACCTAAGAAAGCAGAGAATTTGAAGGAGAGTGAGGGAAAAACTAACCTCACTAAGAAGGTGGAAGACGCGAACAACGCAGGAGTTAACGAGCAAAGATTGAATGATTTAGAGGTGAAGATAAAAAAGATAGATAAAATAAAGAAGATGATGAAATAGGGTCGAAACAACCCCTCTTATGGGGAAATCTCTTTAAAATCCTCGGAGCCACTGTGCAACAAAGAAATAATGGAAGTCCCACTGCCCAGCAAGTTCAAAAAGCCCACTTTTGAAACGTACGAGGGTTTGACTGACCCAGTCGATCATCTCGACACCTTTAAGATGTTGATGCAATTTCAATGCACACCAAAGGCTATCATGTACAATGCATTTGAAGCTACCCTTAAAGGTAGTGCCAGAGATTGGTACAAAAACCTATGGCCTAGATCGATCGACTCCTTCTCTAAGATGGAACAGCAGTGTTGATTCTATGAGCCTCATCCCCTTTTGATTATGACAAAACCAATGTTTCTCTCATGTACATTGAGCTTCTTGAATAGGTTCATCCTTAGCATGCACTGATGGTAGGAACTCAAGGAGGCCATATAGACTACAGCGATCACGCTTCATATATATTGCATCTAAAGATGTGAAGAATCAAGAACCTATTTGATATTGTATTTGCATTCATTTTTTGTTTAGTCTATGATATAATATGGTATGTAATAACTACATCACATGCATGACGGGACTGAATGCTCAGTGATGACCATAGAATGACCATAGGGAGCCATAAGACCTTAGGGATCGGTCGACCGATGTCGAATTTTTGGTAGAAAACTCAAAAGGCCTTAGACTGATCTTAGGACCCACAATTCTGCATGAAAAAGTTCTCTATTGACTTAAAATTGATTATTATGTGATTGGGACATTGAATAAGAGGAAAAGGATTGAAATGCCCAAATTGGCATGTTCGGATGACTAAACCCTAATACTCAACACCCTTCGGTCAACCGAACCTCCTCCGGGTCAACAGTTTGACCATTTGCTCGAATGAACCTAAAATGAGTTACAACGCTCTAGTCGACCGAACTAACACGTGGGGAGATCCCAACCTCCGGTCGACCGAACTCACAGTTCAAAAATTGCCTGGTCAACCGAACACCAAAGTTCGGCCAACCGAACCCAAAACGGTCCACCAAACCTTGGAGGTTTAGAAATCGCCTTATGAATGGTCGACCGAACTCATAGTTCAAATTCTCCTTGGTCGACCGAACCTCTCGGCTTGCTCAATTTTTAGCAAGGTTAAAACGAGGTTATTTGGGTTAAACTTATTTAAAACTTTTTAAATTATTCCCCCTGGGTCCCCAATGGTCAAAATTAAAAGGGTCCCTTTATGTATATATATCACTTCGTTTGACTTAATTATTAACTAATTAGCAAAAGTGATTAGGAAATTTTCCTCTCAAAATTTTCATACTCTTTTGCTACATTCTTTTGATTCCAAGCTCATATCTTTGAAAACTCTCACTCATACTTTCTTGCAAACATTCTTTTTGATTGAGTGTTGGTTTTACTTGTTCCCTTATCTTGCAAATCAATCGCAAGGTTTAAGGGAAGTTACTATAGTTATTGAATACACTATTATAAATCATACATTTGGCAAAAGCTCTCACATATTCATACTTACTTGAAAATCTATTTTTGAGAGTTCTTGCCTCTTTAATCTTTCCCATAATATTTCATATATAAATATTTGATTGGGAAGATTTTGTTTTAGCTTGCTACTCTTGAATTTCAAATTGCAAGACTTGAAAGCTTGCATAAAATCTTTGATATTGTTTTTGCAAGTTTCAATCCAAAATATCTATTGTTCTTTACATTTAGAATATCCTTGATATATTTGATTTGGATTGTGTTAAATTTCCTTTGATTGTTTGTGTGTTGAATATCTTATCTTGAATCAAAGGTTGAACTCTCACATATACATATACTCACACATCTTAGAGAGTTTACATATTGGATCTCACTTGAGTATTAAATTAATATCATCTGTGAGTGCATATTTATTTGGACTTTTTTGCGGTACATATATGCTTGTATAGAAGCACTTTATTTGTACGTAAATTTTCATATTTGTTGTATTCTAGACATGGACCTGAAGAGGGAGACTAGCTCCATTAAATAGTCTCGAATTTGCTTAATCCCAGTTAGGAAAGCTAGGGACACCATCCTGGTGAGGTGTGGTTGTAGGTTGAGGTCATCACCATTAATTAAATTGGTTGTATTAGATGTCGCAGCACCCGTTAAATGAACCATAGTAAAATCCTTGGGCTTGTGAGCCAAGGTGGGGGTATGGGCAGGATTGGCCGAACCCCGATATCATATTTGGTGTCACTTTTACATTTCTTGCATTTTATTCTACTTTGTGCTTGATTTAATTTCCCTGCTAAATATACTGCATATTTGATTGACACGACATTGTATGTAGTTGAGAAATACTGAAATTGTGGTGCATGTACTGAAAATTGTTTAATATATCATATCTAGAGTTTCATATATACTTAGACTACTCCTAGGTTGCGTTATATTATTGGTAAGCTAGTTTAACCTAGGAGGAAATTTTTCAATCTCCAATTCACCTCCTTTTGGGATTGCACCAAAGTTAACTCAAACATTTTTGCTAAATATCGGGATTACTCACATTGGTGTATCCCCATTTAGAGAGGGACGATTGCCTTCCAGTCCTCCATTTTTGTTGTGTCGATTACACCACCTAGAAAATTAGAATGAGCATTTTTATAAAATCAATGGATTGGATGGCATGACGGGTGATTGTTAATGGGATTTGTATGCCCTTGGATGAAAATGATATTAGGTTAATGCATGCGAATTCATATGCCATGGACATGTTATATCTTGTATTAGATTCTAATATTTTTGTTGAGTTTGTGGCATGTTAGATGACTCACTCTAAAAATGAGTGGCTTCGAAGCTATCCCAAGTATACTAGTTTAGTCGTGTAATAATTAGTCCAAGGCTCAGATCGTCTTCTCGGGAAATGCAATTTAGTTCCAAAATTTATGTAATTCCAAAAAAAATTAAGAAAAGACAAATTACTGAACACGGTTCAGATTTAGTTCCCGAGATTTTTGGGATTTTTGTAATGAAACTTAAAACAATGTAAATTCTAACTAGAAATTTATCATGCATAAAAATAAGTAAATAAATGCTAGATTCAATGTTAGAATGATGAAAGAAACAAATCCTACAATCATTCTATTAAATAAAAAAACTAAATTTAGACATAAACCCAAACAAAAATAAACTCTAACTAAATAAAAACACTAACTTTAATAGTAAAAATACCCAAAGACAATATTTAAATGCTAACAAAGACTCTAAATAAGAAAAACAAACAGAATAATGACCCAAACAAATATTCAAGATTCGACGCAAGACTTAAAAAAAAATAAAATCTAAATTGAACAATTTAAACTAAAATAAAATTCCAACCACAACTTTTTATTAAAAAAATAAACTAAAGAAAGGGACTAGAAGAGAGAGAAAAATTCAATCTTGAACTAATTAACAATCTTTAAATAACAAGAAAAGTGAACTAATTTGTTTAATAATGAAAATAAATCTAATTTTTTTTTAAATAAAAAAAACAATAAGGAGAGAGAGAGAGAGAGAGAGAGAGAGAGAGAGAGAGAGAGAGAGCTTAGCCATGAGGAGGGAGCTCCCCTGGTGTGCACGGCCTCCAAGGCCCCAAAAGAAAAACCTCCTCAAAAGCCAAAAGAAAAAAGCTACTTTAAACCCTACCTAAAGCTACCCCTTTGACTTGTCAAAATAAAATTAATAAATCCCCATTTTTTTAACAATTCCACCCTAGCAACTTGAAGACTAGTGCATGGCAAAGACTGCCATCATGTGGTCATATCACATTTTTTTTTTTTTTTTCCTTCTTTCTTTCTTTTGTTCACACATACTCGGTTCTACACTTTTAAGACCGATTTTGACTCTTTTACAGCCTGTAGCTCTCAAAATGTAAAACACGAAAGTTATAGATAATTTCCTCAGCTTTCCATAGAATTTTGAATCATCTCAATCAGAACTTGGACAAGAATGTTATCCCCAAATTACGGAGTAATGTCGAAATAGTCCATAAAAACAGCGTATGGTAATTTTACGTCTGATTTCAACCTTGATGTAGCTAGTATCTTTCAAAACGCAAAACATAAAAGTTGTATAGGGTTCTCTTAGCTTTTTATATCATTTTGAATCATTTGAAGCGAAGGTCAGATGATAGAGTTATGCACAGATTACAAAATAATATCGAAAACGGCCTCTCTTGCGTGCATGGCTCGACTTCTGAAAATTATCCTCTAAATATGCATGAAAATCCCAAATGCTCATGGTCTTGATTTGAAATTTTCATCACGCACACGACACCTCTTCATGCTCATGACTCGCATACATTCTAATCTCAGATATAATTTCCAGAATTTGTCCTGCAATAATAAAGTACAAAAATCCGCAAATTATTGAATAAAATTCCAAATATTATAAATTGGGTGCAATGTTAAAATATTGAACATAATTAGGCATTTAATTAAAATTATAATCTTTAATGCATGAATTTAAATGTCTAATTATGCAACTTTGACACGTAATCACACCCCCAAACTAAAGTTTTGCTAGTTCCTAGAAATATTAAAAAAAAAAAAACAAACAAACAAACTAAGAAAACTACCAAATCCTATCTACCTCCTCTTTCGTAGGAAATACAGTTGCATTTACCGAATGCAACAAGGCTTTAAACCCCTAGGTCGATCCTAGTGGATGAGTTGTAGTCTTATGAAGGTTTCCAAGGCAACACTCACAAACACCAATTCCAATGAATATTAAATGAATGTAAATGCAACACGAATATATTATTTCATATACATGAATATCACTAGATTTCACACAAGCTCATTATATACAATGCACATAATTCCGAAGCAAGTCATTCATGCAAGTCTTATCATTATGTAACCATTAAGAACAGTATACTCACATAAAGTTAACCAGCATTTACAATTCAATGTTAACGTAGCTTTATAAATTCAAGTATATATAGGCAAAATCTCAAGGCATGTGTAATGTGTATGACTCGTTACACCCGGCATACCAGTGGACACCTACAAAATGGTCGTTTTGACTTGGCCTAACTAGTATACCCTAAAAAACACTCAAAAAGGATGGGTTTGCTCGTCACATGTGCGGAGAAGTTTCGCGATCAAACATCGCACATATTGCAAGGAACAAACGCTAAATGTATGGAGTGGACTAGTTTGAAAAGAATCCGGCCTATTAGTGAGGTGTCTGGTCCTTCACCCTAGCATCTTCTCACCTACTTGCCATATCCAACCAAGGCCACCCTAGATTAACTTATTCGCAAGCTAGACATGAATACATCCAAAGCATTAAGTGGTCGAGGAGTCTTCATATGTGGAGAAAATATGTCGTGTCCCTGACTTTTTGTGGTATCTATGTGGAGCAGGTATTAACCTTTCATTTCATGTTCATTTCTATTTTTTTTATTCTTTCTTCTGCTTATTTTTCAATTTATGTCTTTTCATTATCAATTAGGACCATCATTACACTTTTTTCATTGCCTTCATATCACCAATGGGAATTAAGCTCGAACAGTAGTCCATGAACTAACTCTATTTCTATGGTTGGCTCAACTTTCACATCTTGAGTAGGCTACAAGACCTAGGTTTCTATCTCCCCACTAGATGTCACCTCTAGGCTAGCAAGTCAAAAATAAAGACTAGTGTACAAAGAGTATCCAGAAAAGAAGGGAAAGTTGAGTTTCAAGAACTCTGAGCTGACGTAAAAAAATCGAAAGAACAATAAATGACTCAACAGTACCTCACAAGGTGTTATAGTCGCCACGGGCGCTCTCTCAGTGCTCATAAGGAACCCTAAGTGCTACAAGTCATGTGAACGTGTACTTTCAGTCTCATGAGATACCATGTAAATACAAGAGTTTATATAACCAGATTAACACGAAACTACCAGTCATCCTTCACAGAATTTCAATTCCTTGATAAACCATATAAAAAGAAAGTACACATAAATAACTCATTATACATTGTAGGTTATATGCAAGTATGTAAATGGTATAAGTCAGTGTTAATAAAGGCCTAATCGTCTTCAAATTTTTTTTAAATGTAATTTCTCATCCCCTCCGCCCCCCCCCCCCCAACTAAAGTGAAAAATTGTCCTCAATGTGAAACCATAGGGGAAGTAGAGCGTACCTGGGTGGAGAAGTAAAGGAAAAGAAAAACTGAAACTAAGGAAAAATGCACCTAAAAATTAACTAAAAACAAAATTAGGTAAAACAAAATGAAAAGAAACGAAAGAAAAACATCACAGTCTGTATGGTGGAGGCTCTGGAGGAATTTCATCTGGTGGGTATAGGTCTATAAATTAAACCAGTGAGTCTCCAAATTTGAGTCGCCAAAATGAATCTGTTTTGCTACCTACACAAAAGTTAGCCTCAAATAAATCAATACATTCTAAGGTACCAAACAAAACATGTGCAGACTTCCTTCCTTGTTTTAACAAGAAAGGATCTTTATTCAGTATATTTTTCATGAAATTCACTTATTTAAGAACCGGTCTTTAAGGCCGAGTTGTCGGAGTAGTTACTTTTGGCTTTTTAGAAGCATCAACATTAAAATTTTTACCTAGTTCTTTGAAAATTAAACTCTCACCATTTTGCTCACCCTCTTTATCGGGTGTACCCATCACCTTACCACTACGAGGATTTACTTCAGCATTGCACTCCTTGACATTTAGTCTAGTAGGGAATGATGGTTCCACAACTGTCAATCTCTGAGGGTAAGGTACCACAGGTTGGTACTCTATACTGGTCTTAGTCTTCATATTAACTGACTTATTCAATTCTGGGCTTGCTTCCTCTGATTTTTCTTTGACCTCATCTATCTTAGTTGTAACTTCAAGTGTCGAGACAACTATTGGTTTGTTAGTGAGTATCTCAGGTTGGGGAACTTCTTTTCCACTTCTCTAAGTAATAATGGCCTCCACTATCTCAAGAGAAACATTATTTTTTTGTTGTTGTTGGTGCTAGTATTCTTGAGGATTAGATTGAGGTTCTACCAAAATATCCCTTTTTTCTAAGATATTCAACTGCATGCTCATCTCATCAATGGTGTCCCGCAATTCATTTATGGTGTGAGTATACTGATTGTTAGTTGTGACTTGAATTTTCATGAACTGCTGAAAGGCATCCTTAATAGACTTATTAAGTGGAGCAGATGCTGCATTAGATTGAAATCCTAAAGGTGCATAGCTCTGAGAGATCTGTTGTGACTGATACTGATTTTGAAAGGCAGCCTGATGATATGACAACTGATAAGGGGGAGCGTAGGACTGGGAAGGTTGACTCCAAAGTTTCTCTGTACTATTCTCCTTTTCCATTTCCATAGCCTCCACCTTTCTAGTGAGTTCAGCTAGACTTGCCTCAACACAAAAATCATCTTTCAATTCATACCACTCTCCACCATGTACTGCTCTCAATGGTTGAGCTGGAATTAGTCTTCTGTCAATCCTAGTGTTCCATTGCTGAGCATAGTCAGCTAAATGTTCCAGAAAATCCAAAGCCTCATTAGGCTCCTTGTCGAAGAAATATCATGAACACATAGTATGAACAAACTGTTTTGATTCAGGAGTCAACACAACATAGAAATAGTTGACTAGGCGCCATGATCCAAATCAATGGTGGGGACACATGTTAATCTGATCTCTAAATCTCTCTCCAGCTTTCATGAAATGTCTCATCAGCTCCTTGCATGAATCGATTGATTGGTTCCTGTAAAAATTGAGTTATCTGTGAGGGAAAAAATTTATTCAAAAATTTGTTTTGCATATAAGCCAAACTAGACATAAAATTAGGCCTAAAAGAGTTAAACCACGTCGTAGCCTTGTCTTTCAATGAAAAAGGAAATAGACGCAATCTAATTGCCTGGTTAGTAGCAGACTCATCTATGAATGTAGCATATGCAAGCTCAAAATTAGTTAAATGTTGATACGAATTTTCACACTCCTTCCCATGAAATTGAGACATCATAAATATCATTCCAAGTTTAATGTTAAAGTTCTCTGCATTCTCAAGCAATATGATGCAAGATAGTTGAGTAGTTCATGTGGGCTGCAAAAAATTCATAAGCGTGCGTAGTGCAAATGCAGCCATACTTTCTTCAAAGCTTTTTTTTTTTCTCTTTTTTTTTTCTTTTTCATGAGAAAAATTAAAATAACGGGGAAAACACTAGTTTGAAATTAAAATTGACATTCCCTAGCAACCATGCCAAAAACTTGACTCACTCTAAAAATGAGCAGCTCGGAAGCTATCCCAAGTATAGGAGTTCAATCGTGTAATAATTAGCCCAAGAGTCTGATCATCTCCTTAGGGAATATAGTTTAGTTCAAAAATTTGTGTAATTCCAAAAGAAATTAAGAAAAGACAAATTACTGAACATAGTTCAGATTTAGTTCCTGGGATTTTTGGGATTTTTGTAATGAAACTTAAAACAATGTAAATCCTAACTGGAAATTTATCATGGATAAAAATAAGTAAATAAATGCCAGATTCAATGCTAAAATAATGAAAGAAAGAAATCCTTCAATCGTTCTATTAAATAAAAAAACTAACTTTAAACATAAACCCAAACAAAAATAGACTCTAACTAAATAAAAACACTAACTTTAATAGTAAAAATACCCAAAGACAATATTTAAAAGCTAACAAAGGCTCTAAATAAGAAAAAAAAATTAAATAATGACCCAAACAAATATTAAAAATTCAACAGGAGACTTAAAAACAAAAAAAACAATCTAAACCGAATAATTTAAACTAAAATAAAATTCCAACCATAGCTTTTTATTAAACAAATAAACTAAAGAAAGGGACTAGAAGAGAGATAAATATTCAATCTTGAACTAATTAACAATATTTAAATAACAAGAAAATTGAACTAATTTTTTTAATAATGAAAATAAATTTTAACAATTTTTTAGGATTAAAAAAAAAGCATAAGGAGAGAGAGAGAGAGAGAGAGAGAGAGCTTAGCCATGTGGAGGGAGCTCCCCTGGTGTGCATGACCTCCAAGGCCACAAAAGAAAATCCTCTCCAAAAGCCAAAAGAAAAAAGCTACTTTAAACCCTACCTAAGGCTACCCCTTTGACTTGTCAAAATAAAACTAATAAATCAACCTTTTTTTACAATTCCACCCTCAGCAACTTGAAGACCAATGCATAGCAAGGGCTGCCATCATGTGATCACATCACATTTTTTTTGTTTTTCCTTTCTTTCTTTCTTTCTTTCTTTCTTTTGTTCACACGTAGTTGGTTATGCACTTTCAAGCCCGATTTTGACCTTCCTATAGCCCATAGCTCTCAAAACTTAAAATAGAAAAGTTATATACAATTTCATCAAATTTCCACATAATTTTGAATCACCTCGATCGAAGCTTGGACGAGAACGTTACGCTCAGATTATGGAGTAATGTCGAAATAGTCCATAAAAACAGTGTATGGTAATTTCACGTCTAATTTCGACCTTGATGCATCTAGTATCTTTCAAAATGCAAAACACGAAAGTTGTAGAGGCTTCCCTTAGATTTTTACAGCATTTTGAATCATTGGAATCAGAGGTTGGTTGAGAGAGTTACACACATATTACGAAATAGTGTCAAAAACAGCATCTCTTGCGTGTATAGATCGGTATATGAAAATCATCCTTTAAATGTCCATGAAAATCCTAGATGCTCATGGTCTTGATTTGGACTCTGCCTCACGTGCACGACACCTCTTCATGCTCATGACCTGAATGCATTCTAATCTCATATTTTATTTTTAGAATTTTTCCTACAATAATAAAATACAAAAATCCATAAATTATTGAATAAAATTCCAAATATTATAAATTAGGTGCAATGTTAAAATATTGAACATAATTATGCATTTAATTAAAATTATAATCCTTAATGCATGAATTTAAATGTCTAATTACGTAACTTTGACACATAATCATCAGAGTGCAAAGGATATCTGAGATGAACTCGAAAGGAAATATAGAGAGTCCCAAGAGAATGAGACCACCCTTTAGGACGTGGTAAATAATAGGGCAATTGCATTAACTGATAGAAAGGTATATGTTCCTATCTCAGCCTTTATAGATGATTCGATTGCTAAATGCTATGATTTGTCAAATACTGAATCATTTGTTGAATTTCATTATAATTCCGTTAATAATTCATGTGATGATTCTTATAAAAAATTTTGAGATATATCTTATGATAAATCATCGATTGTTTCAAATGATGATACTGTATGCATTGATTCAGATGATAGTTATAGAGATAAATCTTGTATTGAATCATGCAATGAGTTTTAATGATGAAAGCATATCATTGAATAGAAAACTAGACAATAATTCATTTAAAAATCATAAGTCTCTAATTAGAATGTGGTACCATAAATATTTTCTAAAAAATCAAAACAAAAGGATAGCTATACAATTGAGAGAATTAAAAGATTATCATGCTATTCTTGAGAAGAGAAAAATGAAGATATTAAAAATTATCAACTTAGATGAAGTAATGGATGATTATTCTAACATAACACTTGAAATTAAAAAT
Organism: Malania oleifera; assembly: GCF_029873635.1. Classification (NCBI taxonomy): domain Eukaryota; kingdom Viridiplantae; phylum Streptophyta; class Magnoliopsida; order Santalales; family Ximeniaceae; genus Malania; species Malania oleifera. The sequence continues at coordinate 62,547,825 of NC_080425.1, forward strand.
GAAAAGAATAATCATAATGAATCCTTAAGAATTAAAAGAAAAATTTTTTTCAAAAAGGGTTAATGGTTGGTTCATCGAACCCCATGTCAAGTAAAAATGGAAGAGGCTTGGATAAAAGGATGACATGGGTGATCGGAAAAGCGAACCTTGTAGGATCTAAGGAAAAATGGATCTAAATTAATACTATATGATCATTTAATCCATCCTTAGCTCCTAGGTTTAGGGGTAGTGATGACCGAAAGGCTAGGAAGTGGTCTTTGCTTAATATGTCAAATTTTGGTATATGCATTCACTACATAATATTGTTTTACTAAGAACCTTTAGAGAATCACGTCAGTGTGGAAGTACATGTAATATATCAAATCTGAACTCAATGCATATATATCATAACGATCGGTGAAAATGTGAAAACATTGGCAGTTTGCTAAAATGAAATCCACTTCTGAATGGACAAGGCAACTAGGCTTAGTATATAATTTTGATTGCTTCACTCTCACACAGATGTGAAAATATTTAGTTAAGCACACATTGTCCATTGCACAAACTTGTGTGTTAGGGAATCCATCTCACACTATATATCATTTAATCCTAAACCCATCCTTGAACTTTTTAGCCTTGAACAAATAGAAGTCATCACTCTAGGTGTAAGCACTAGTTATTATAAATTCCTAATCCGATAAGTGCCTGTTATAAGATATCATTCCTTAATCAAACTTGTGGCATCCATTAAGGATTTAAGTCTTTCACTGAACCATAGCCAAAATAAATTCCTATGTACTTAATTTGTAAAATTGTCAAAGGTTTGTTCACTATATCCTACATAGGAAGTTTTTACCATACCACGATCACATGTGGTAAAGATCCATCCTTTCACTGTTTTTTATCCTTGCTCCAAAATTGTGATCATATCTAAAGGATACATTCCAATCACCAAAGAGCGTTGGTTACTAGTTATTCATATCCTCCACAATGTTCTTTGCTAGAATAAGTTAGGATATATTCTTTAGAATGCTTATCTTGTACAATGTCATGCTACTACCAAAATACTCTTCTGAACCTAACAAAAACTTAAATTGATAAGAGTATTTATCGAAATTCGCTTCACAAGCTCTCAATACTTCAAGTCAAATCTTCAGAGCTTCATATTTTTAATAAAGTTGAATAACTAAATTAATTGCACTAGGTTTCAAATTTAAAGAAAAATTGTAGTCCAAAAGAAACCTGCGCATGAGCAGTTAAATCTAAAAGCCATTTGAACTTGGGCCTTTATCATATATGGAAATTCATAAGTAAAGATGCATAAGTTGGTTTATGACCCTGAAGAAGTATTGCATGTGAATTTTTGGTCCTCTAAGACAAAGCACTCTTGATCGAGTTTGAATCATTTAAAAATTTTGTATACTTGGCTAAAAATGTTTCTTTAAATAAAAAAGGCATAAAACAACAAAAATGCATAACTCGGGGGGAGAATTTATCCCCCATGTTTATTAAATTGAAATGCTCTCGTAATCTTATATCATATTACGCCTATATGTTCGTATGTGTACAACACCACAATGCACTATCCATATTACTTTAGATGACGATATATATTTGTTGGATAGTTTTATTATACATGGATTAATGCTCTTATCTACTGAAAGCATGCTTATGTTGAAAGCCTCTTGCATGGAAAATGCAGTGTATTGAGTATTGCATGATGGTAGTGCTTATAGGTTCTCGCATGCTTGAACTGGATGATATTTGCATGATGCAAAATATTTTGCCTTGATTGCTTGAATCTATCAGGTTTTTGGTGCATGCTTATATGGGAAATGTCCTTTTTACAGACAGCGTGCTGCCGAAATTTCGTAAAATTTTCCTAAAGCAAAACCATGTGCCAAATTGACATGATTTAATGCATATGAAAAAATTGAAAGGATGAGTGAATCAAAAGAATAGATTACTATATCTCATCATTGATCCGAAATGGCATGCGTGGAAATATACATAAAGGAGCTAAAATCCATACTTAGAAGAAGCATGAAGGGCTCATATGCATCTTACGGATTTATTTCATGTATATTGAGGCTCTTCCGTAACCCTAAACATCATATCCAACTTTTATGGCTTTATATTTAGATATGAATTGTTCTTGATTATGTGCTACAGTACGCCTTAATATTTATTTATGATGCATTTGTTGCCTTTTGAGTTGACTATACTAATCAGGTGATAAATATACAAACATTCAGTATAGTTGGTCCAAAGAATCTAAAAATAACTACTTATACTACTTGGCAAATTTATTCTTGGCTAGTATATGTAGTTCATCTCATTTTGGCCTATACTCAAATTGTTAGGGGGAGAAACTCAACTTAAAATTTTCCAGCTCTAAAATCCCATTAAATTCATTCATGTTCTTAATGTATATATTGAGATGTTTGCTTCACACTGATCATGAATGTTGGATGTATATGAATCATGGCATGCGTTGTTTTTTACTATAATGAATATCTTGCATGATTTGTTTGAATGATGTTCATACTTGGAATCAATAAGGTCTTTGGTTTATTTTTTGGGAAACACTCTATTTTCAAACGACATACTGTTGAATTTTCTAAAAATGTTCTTCCCAAAATTAAATCATTCATTTATTTGACTATGCTTTGTGTTTACTTTCCTATTTTAGCCCCTTCTTGCTGATGTCAAAAAGGGGGAGAAATGTATTATGAAAAATTGGGAAAGCTAAATACATCTAAATATATATCAGAATTGAGATTTATTGACAACTAAGAATTGAATGCATAATATGTCTTAGTTGGTCTTCATTTGTAATATGCCTGTACTTCAAATTTAAACTTTATGCATATACTTAGGAGGAGTATATTTGGCTTTACCCATTTTGAAAATTTCTTTTCTCATCATCAAAAAGGGGGAGAATGTTGACTCTATGAGTCTAATCCCATTTTGATTATGACAAAACCAATGTTTATCTCTTGTGCACTGAGCTTCTTGAACAGGTTCATCATTAGTATGCACTGATGGTAGGAACTCAAGGAGGCCATACGTACGGCAAAGATCATGCTTCATATATATGGCATATGAAAAAGCGAAAGAATGACGACCTATTTGATATTATATTTGCATTCATTTTTTTCTTGGTCTGTAATATAATATGTAATAACTGCATCATATGCATGATAGGACTGAATGCTTAGTGATGACCATAGATTGACTATAGGGAGCCACAGGACCTTAGGGATTAGTTAACCGATGCTGAATTTTCGGGACAAAACTCAAAAGGCCTTAGACTGATCTTAGGACCCACACTTCTACATTAAAAATTTCCTTATTGATTTAAAATTGATTATCATGGGATTAGGGACATTGAATAAGAGGAAAATGACTGAAATGCCCAAATTGGCATGTTTAGCCGAACCCTAATATACCCAAGGCCCTTCGGTCAAACGAACCTCAACCGAGTCAACAGCTTGACCCTTCGATTGACTGAACCTAAACTGACTTGCAATGCTCTGGTCGATTGAACTGACACGTGGGGAGATCCCAACCTCCTGATCGATCGAACTCATAGTTCAAAAATTGCTTGGTTGACCGAACACCAAAGCTCGTCAACCAAACCCAAAAAGGTCAACCAAACCTCGGAAGTTCAGAAATCGCCTTAGGAATGGTCAATCGAACTCGTAGTTCAAATTCTCCCTAGTCGACCAAACTCACCAGTCAACCGAACCATCAAGATGGTCGATCGACCCTCTCGGCTTGCTCAATTTTTATCGACGTTAAAACGGGGTTATTTAGGTTAAACTTATTTAAAACATTTTAAATTATTCCCCTTAGGTCCCCAACGGTCAAAATTAAAAGGGCCCTTATATATATATATATATATATATATATCACTTCATTTGACTTAATTAGTAACTAATTAGCAAAAGTGATTAGGGATTTTCCTCTCAATTTTTTCATATTCTTTTGCTACATTCTTTTGATACCTAGCTCATATCTTTGAAAACTCTCACTCATACTTTCTTGCAAACATTCTTTTTGATTGAGTGTGGGTTTTTCTTGTTCCCATCTAGTGCAAATCAATTGTAAGGTTGAAGGGAAGTTATTGTAGTTATTGAATACACTTTTATAAATCATTGATTTGGAAAAAACTCTCACATATTCATACTTACTTCAAAGTCTATTTTTGAGAGTTCTTTCCTGTTTAATCTTTCCCATAATATTACATATATAAATATTTGATTGGGAAGATTTTGTTTTAGCTTGCTAGTCTTGATATTCAAATTGCAAGACTTGAAAGCTTGTGTAGTGACCTGAAGAATAATAGTATTTAAATAATAACGAGGGAGAGAAATGGAAACAGTAATAGAAGGAGGCAATCACCTTCGTCAACGAACGTTGGGAAAAATACCCCAATAAATTTATGAGGGCCTCGTCGACGAATATAAGGGATTCGTCGACCAGCGTACAGCAGGACCTCGTCGACGAGGGTGAGCTTTGTCGATGAGAAAATCCCAAGAGAAGAATTTGGGCTACTCTGAATTTCATCGACGAAGGGTAAGGTTCGTCGACGAAATTACTTAAGGACTCGTCGACGAGATGTAATGGCTCATCGATGAATCCTGCAGTATAAATAGCCCTAAAATGATTTTAATCATAGAAATTTGTCGTGAACTCTCTCTCTCTCTCTACCCCTATGGCTTCTCTCTTTTATCCCTTTGATTTCGGCCCCGTCAGTTGTCAGATCAACGATCTGAGGCCACCACAACGCTTCTGGTGGAGTTCTATCCAAGTCTGCCGAAGCGGATCGTTGGTGGAATCAAGTTGAATTTCTTCCCAAAATCAGGGTAAGACTTTTTAGCTAATTTCTGACCTTCTGGAAGTTGTAGGAAATGACGTAGGCTAAGAAATATTAATATTTTGTTCTGGAGAATGTTTTTTTAGGGTGTTGAGTGGGAAGCCCTACGGGTGTTAGACCAGTATACCACAGGGGGCTTTCCAGTAGTCAGGTAGGGGAAACATGCTATGCTAGGGAACTCTTTTATGATTTTAGTATGAATTATATATTTATCAAATTACTATTCAGCTTATATATATATATATTACAGTTTCCAGGGCTTGATAATATTAGTATGTAATTGTGTGGCTTGAGTCAATAACAGAAACAATACTATATTTACAGAATTTGTGAATACTATGTTTATAGTCATTAACAAAAATACCATGATATTTACACGATATAGAATGACGAATTTTTTAGTGAACAGTATACACAGAAATATGCATTTTCAGTAATTCTAGAATAACATGTTTATCAATACCATAATGCCCCAATACACAGTTATTTAGACAGTAGTTCAGTTATACAGAAAACAGATTTTTAGTCAGCTTATTTTGAAATTTCAGTTAAATTTTATGAGTTTATGGTTGTTTTAAAAACCACAGTAAAAATAGTATACTACAGATATTAGTTACCTATATAGTATCAGACCTTGATGGATCAGACAGCAAAACACGGTACCGTAGCTACAGATATTCAGTTCAGTAGTGCAACTACTTTACTCAGATAGTAAGTGGTATGAGGTCGATCGTGCCCACGTTGGGACAGGCTCTCTATCCGATATGGATTGAGGGGGGGGGGCGATCAGACTATCATAGTTTAGTTGACTTACCTTGGTCGGCCAGCTAGGATAGGTCCCACCTTCGGGCCGCACAACCCTGTCATGAGTGGTTAAATCATGACATACAACCATCCAGGGGAATTTTCTCAGATATTATAAGTATAAGTAGATTTTTGGAAATAGTATTATTAATATGAAAAGTAGTTTCATATAGATTGACATGTTAAATAATATAGTTGATGGTGTTATTATAAGTTATGTAATATCAGCATTTCCAGATTCAATTATTCGTATTATTCTTAATTCAGATGATTTTTTCTCACTATAGCTTAGTGGCCACACACTAGTAATAGCATGTTTTGTCTTACTGAGCGTTGGCTTATCCCAGTGTTGAATTGTTTATCAGCTCAACCAGCTAGGCAAGTGGAGAGGCTCGCAGGTAGAGGGGCTGTTGTACTATTTCTTTTTTAGAGTGAGTATTACTTTTTGGGTGGCATGTTTTGTAAAGCCTTGGTATTATAAAGGGTAGTTTCGAGAGAAACAATGTTGTTTGTATGTCATGGAATGATTTGGTACTGTATTATATGTGGACTTATTTTATATGATTGGTGCAAGTTTCAATCCAAAATATCTATTATGCTTTACATTTAGAATATCCTTGAGATATTTGATTTGGATTGTGTTAAATTTCCTTTAATTATTTGTGTGTTAAATATCTTATCTTGAATCAAAGGTTAAACTCTCATATATATATACACTCACACATCTTAGAGAGTTTACATATTGGATCTCACTTGAGCATTAAATCCATATCATCTGTGAGTGCATATTTATCTAGATTGTATTGCGGTACATATATGCTTGTATCAAAGCATTTTATTTGTACATAAATTTCCATATCTATTGTATAAATTTTCATATCTGTTGTATTCTAGACGTGGGCCTGAAGAGGGAGACTAGCCTTGTTAAATAGTTCCAAATTTGCTTAGACCTGGTTAGGAAAGCTAGGTGCACCATCTTGCTAAGGTGCGGTTGTAGGTTTAGGTCAGCCCCGTTAATTGACCTAGTTGTATTAGGTGCTGCTCCACTCATTAAGTGAGTTAGAGTGAAATCCTTGGGCTTGTGAGCCAAGGCAGGGATGTAGTCAGGATTGGTCGAACCCCGATATCATATTCAATGTCACTTTTACATTTCCTACATTATATTCATCTTTGTGCTTGATTTAATTTCCCTGCTGAAATTGTGGTGCATGTATGAGAATTGTTTAATATATCATATCTACAATTTCATATATACTTAGATTGCTCTTAGGTTGCATTATGCTGTTGTTAGATTAGTTTAACCTAGGAGGAAATTTTTAAATCTCCAATTCACCCCCCTCTTCGAAGTGCATCAAAGTTAACAAGCAGTTTACTAGCCATTTCATATAATCAAAACTTAAGCTCATCTAATGAACTTAGTTCAAGGAGAATTGGAGATGCTAAAAAGTTCATGCACCACTTCGTCATCACGACAGTGGAGATCTGGAACCTAGGCATTGTAATCGCATTGGCAGCCCTGACCACGACCCTTCAACTAGGAAACTTCCTATCTTCTCTAGGAAAGAGACCCCCCACTAACATGGAGGAGCTGATGGCCAAAGCATAGAAGTATATTAATATGGAAGAGGTAATGGACACAAGAAGAGAGCGAACTTATCTAAAGAAAAATAGTTTGAGGGATACAAGGGAGGCCTCTAAAATAAGGAAGGGGAAAGAGAGTAACAAGTTGCAGAGCAGCCCTAGGTGGTTAGAACATACAAGTAAGTTCCGATGCTACACTCCCCTAAATGTCTCGCATACCAATGCCCTAGGGAGTTCTAACCTAATCTAGCATGCCCAAGGAAATTGTTTCATAGCATTGCATCTCTATCAGTCATGTACTCGAATAATTTGTGTGCCTTTATTAAATTATCAAATCTTGCATACATACCTATAACTACATTCTCTTTCACACTATTCAATGTCTGCCTAAAAAATGATCACAGCTCATTAGGCAAAGAAGAATCGGCCCAACTGATGAGTAATGCTTGTGAGGCCAGAAGACTGCCTAACAAGTAAGCACAACTAACTAGGCAAAATCGGCCCAACTGACGAGCAAACCTTATGATTCTAGAAGACTGTCTAACAAATGAGCATAGCTCATTAGGTGAAATTAGACCAACGGACGAGCAAAGCTCTTGAGGCTAGAAGACTGCCCAATAAGTGAGCATAACTCATTCGGCAAAATCGGCCCAATTGACGAGCAAACCTCGCAAGGCCAGAAAACTACCCAACGAATAAGCGTAGCTCATTAGGCGAAATTAGTACAACTGACAAGCACAGTCCGTGAGGCCAAAAGGAGGCCCAAAAAATTATCGCAAAGAGTTGCTCGGTATAAATGCCCATGAAGAGCTGCTTGGACAAAAATGGCTCGATAGAAAAAGTCCATGAAGAGCTGCTCGGTAAAAGCATCTCGGCAAGAATTTACATGAAAAGCAGCTTGACAGAAACAACTCGGCAAAATAGTTTGGTGAGAAATGCCACAAAGAGCAACTTAACAGCTCGACAAGAGTGCCCATGAATAGCAATTCGATAAAAATGGCTCAGTAAAAACTACCCTAAAGAATAGCTCGGCAGAATCAATTCAGCAAGATCTGCTCTACAAGAATTACTCGTCAAGAATTGCCTTAAAGAGTTGCTCAGCATAAACAGCTGGACAAGAATTGCCTTGAAAACCAGCTCAGTAAAAACAATTCAGTGAGAAATGCCACGAAGAGCAGCTTGACAGCTCGGTAAGAATGCCCATGAAGAGCAACTCGGCAAAATTGGCTCGGCAAGAATTGCGCTGAAGAGCAGCTCGACATGATGAGTTTGGCAAGATCTTCTCGACAAGAACGGCATGACAAGAATTGCCTTGAAGAGCTTCTAGACTAAAACAGCTCGACAAGATCTGCCTTGAAAAATAGCTCGACAGAAATAGCTCGATAGAAACAGTTCGGCGAGAAATGCCACAAAGAGTAGCTTAGGAGTTCAGCAAGAATGCTTATGAAGAGCAGCTCAGCAGCTTGGCAGAATTCCCATTAGGAGCAGTTTGGCAAGAATGTCGAAGAAAAACAGCTTAGTAACTCGAAAAGAATGGGCCCATGAGAAGCAACTTGACAAGAACACCCATGAAGAGTAGCTTGGCAACTCGACAGAATTCCCATGAGAAACAGCTCGCCAGCCTGACAGTATTCCCATGAGGAGCAGCTCGGCAGCTCAGCAAGAATGCCCATGGAGAGCAACTTGGCAGCTCGACAAAAGCAGCTCGGCAGCTTGACATAAATGCCCCACGAAGAGCTGCTCAGAACGAATGCCCCATGATGAGGTGCTCAGTACAAATGCCTTATGGAGACCTACTTAGCACAAAATGGTCAACGAAGACCTATGCGACATCATCGGCTTGGGTCAGCCGAAAAGCCCACGGTACGACTTGCACACAAAATCTTTGGCTCAGCAAGCCGCAACAAAATCAAGCTCTGAAAATCGTCTTAGCAAAGGTGTGTACGCCTCCACCTCAGCTCAGAATAGCTAACTCCCCCTCAAGTTTGGCTCGACAAAGCTAGGAGCGCTATATGATCACTCAGGTAAGCCAAGCACGCCCTAAATTTGGCTTGGCAAGCCGTAAATAAATAAGTAGTTGAAGAGAGTGTTAAAATTTTTTTGCTTCATGGACTAAGCCTGCGTAAGAAATCTCCCGTTAAGAAACCATGCATCATTACTTTGGATCAGGTCATCACCCAGACCAAACACAACTAGGCTTCACAAAAACCCCAACATGAATAACTTTCAAACTTTGGGAAAATGGTTCAAAACTTCAAAACTATGGGGGGGATATCTGATATACCCTAAATATATCAGTTTATAAAAGGAAGTCAAAACCTAGCAATCACTAACCAAGTCAAATCCTCTGCCAAAAGCAATTAGCTCCAATCTGATAATGAGGGGAGAGATCCATGCTGGCGTCTTAAAAGGCTAAAGTGATCCACGCTGGCACTTTAAACCTCCAGAGCAATCCATGCCCCCACATCACAATGAAAAATCAACCTAAGGGTCAAACCTCGCCACTATAAAGAAGGGTGATGCAAAAAAACCAAGGTAACTCACTCTTAACCCAATCTTACTATTGTATTCAACCTTTTGGAAGCATTCCCTTACTTAGGCAACAGAGTGACCCCCCGAAATACACCCCAGGTCCTCTAAGCTTGCTTTGTTTTCATCCTTTTTAGGTCTTCGGAAGTTGGAGAGCAACGTCGCAAGTCATCACCATTTTATTCTGCAACAGATAGCATCTCTACTTTTGTTCTATGGGTGCATAGTGGGGTTTCGTGACAAATTGTTAGTGAAAAGCTAGCAACGTGTTCACTTCCCCCATCTCATGTACTTGGACAACTATAAAGAGATGCTGCTGAATTTTATAATGAGTATGAACAATGAATTTAGGCGATTGACTGCAATGTAAATGTATCATTCCTGAATGGGATAGGATCCTTACCCTTTAGGAAAAAAAAAAGTGGTTGATTTTAGGATTCACAATGCATGCATCATAAATATTATGAAATCTAATCAAAATCTTTTTTTTTTTGAACATGTTGTAGGCTAATTAATGAACATGGATAAAAGTTGGATGAAAGCTCGGGGTAGATTTCTTCAAGAATACATAAAAATGTTACATGATTTCATAGAGTTTGCATGTCCTCGTGCAAATAAATCCAATAAAATGAGGTGTCCTCAAAACAAAGGGAGAATGCAATGGACACGAGGAACGACAATGTATCGCATACTGCACTTGAATTTAGTTCACTAGATAGCATACCTTATGATCCTAGTTAGTTAAATCAACTTGGTAAACCCTTTGCTAATCTTGTGAGGGATGTACAGGTGCCACTTTATCAAAATTTTAAAAAGTTCTCAAAATTTGAGTTTTTGATAAAGTTGCTTCATTCAAGGGTAATGCATCATCAAACTCAGAGTGCATTGAACATGAAAATGAGGCAAATTAAGGCGGCAGTGTCTAATGGTGAAACACTTTCAAAGTAATTTTTTTTAGGCAAATACATATATATGTGATTTGGATTCTAATACATGTTTATAGGTATGATTGTACACTTTTTTATGATGAATTTGAAAATGCAAATGAGTGTCCAAATATGGGGAACCGAGGTATAAAACTAATCACATGAAGGGTAAAAAGATCCCTCAAAATATTTTGTGATATTATGCATTGATACTAAGACTTAAAAGAGTATACATTTCCACAAAAACTACTGTAGATATGAGATGACATAAAGAGAAACGTCTTCAAGAGGAAAATATCCTTAACCATCCAACAGACTCACAAGCTTGGGCCAAGTTTGACAAAATGTATTTGTGATTTTTCAATGATCCTCACAACATCATACTTAGCTTCGTTTCAAATGGATTCAATCCTTTTATTAACATGAACAACTCGTATAGCATGTGGCTAGTTTTGATGATGTCATACAATGTGTTGCCTTGGTGATGTATGAAAGAGCCGTTCATTTACATGCCTTTGCCTATTCCTGGTCTGAGGGCACCTGGTAATGAGATTGATGTCTAACTAAGGTCGTTAATTGATGAGTTAAAAGAACTATGAGAAAAATGAGTGGATACATTTGATTTGGAAACTATGAATGCATGTTGCAGTTTTGTGGACAATTCATGATTTCCCTGCTTATGGCAATCTATCATGGTGAAACACAAAAGGATACTTTGCATGGCCAATTTTTAGGAAAGATGTTGTGTTTTGATCCTTGAAGCATAGACAAAAGTTATGTTTTATGTTTCATCATCATTTTCTATCACATGAACATTCTTGGAATTCATTATGATAGAAAATTTAATGGAAAATCCAACGAAGGTTGCAACCATAATGACTAAGTGGGAAAGAGATATTAGACCATTGAAGTTTATAAAAAAAATATGAAATTTGCAAAAGCATAGTGTAGTGAAAAAAGGAAATGCACTGAGATTGAGTTAAATTGGACAAAGGGAAACATTTTTTTTTTAAGTTTCCATACTAGAAAGATCTTTCACTAAGCCACAAACTTGGAGGTTATGCACATTGAGAAGAAAATTTCTAAGAATATGATCTAGACATTATGGATGTAATGGGAAGACAAAGGACAATGCAAATGCTCGTCTGGATATAAAGTAGATGGGAATATAACCTGAGTTGTACCTCATTTGTGATGGGGACAAGCTTGGACAAACTCTTGATGACATCAACATGTTACACATTATCAAAGGATGAAAAAGATACTTTCTTTTATTGGTTGCAATTAGTGAATTTCCCTAATGGGAATGCGTCTAACATACCTTTATGCATAAGTACGAAGGAAGAAATGATGTTAGGGATAAAAAGTCATGATTGTATTGTCCTTCTTCAAAGGGTTCTACTAATTTTCTTTCGTAGATACTTGACTGATGATTTTCTTTTAGAGCTGATTGAGTTTTGAAATTTTTTTGGGTGTTGTTCTAAAAAAAATTTAAAATTAAATCTACTTGAAGAGTCGTTAAAGAGTGACATTGTAATCATACTATGTAAGCTTGAGAAAATATTTCTACCAACCGTCTTCGATATTATAGTTCACCTAGCCATTCATTTACCACGGGAGGCAATTGCAAAACCAGTGCAATATCATTGAATGTATCAAATTGAGAGGTAATTTTTACTATGCAACATTTTCATATGATTTCCTTGCTCTATTTGCACATGTCATAATTTATGTAAATTGCATAGGTGCATGAAGTAAATTACGGAAAATAAAATCAACACTAGATATGTTATCGGGGTTTGGCCAAGTATGCCTACGTCCCCGCCTTTAGCTCATAAGTTTGAGGATTCCACTAATGCTCACTTAACGGGTGGAGCGGCACCGTTTACAACCTGGTCAATTAAAGGGGCTGACCGCAACCAACATGCCTTACTAGGATGGCGAACCTAACTTTCCTAACTGGGTCTAAGACAGTCCGAGACTATTCAACAAGGCTAGTCTCCCTTTTCAGGCCCAATCCTAGAATACAAATGATATAAAATTTTGTGTACAATCAAAGTGCTTCTAAATAAGCATATTACGTACCAACTAAGCACATGTAATAATCAACGCACATCAACATGTATGAACTATAAGCTTGGTGCTCTACTTGTGCAATCAACACTCGATATTATAGATAATCTCAAATATGCACGAAAGTGTATGACCAAGGTTTTCTTTGAAACACAATATAAAATATCTCAATGCAAGCTTAGGGTTTCAAAGATGCCAATCATTGTAGTCAAACAACCTCAAAAATATATTCTCAAATGTATCGAGCACAAGAGTTGTTTGAAATCTAACTTTGTAAAATATTTTTGCACACAAAATACTAAGCCCAAATGAGTATTGCAATGATAATGCAAACTCACTTACCTATAAGATTTTTCCCACAAAAAGATTTATGAAATAAAATCAAGGGAAAAATCAAGCTAACCCCTCAATATGAAAAACACAAGCACAAGAGCAAGTGAGGGTTTTTAGAAAAATGGAATAATCAATAAAACACTCACAAATTAAGATTTCTCAAAAGAATGAAGGTATTTGAGTGTTATGGACTTAGCAGGAGAAAATAGGATTTTGGAATTTTTTTGAAAATTTTGGCTTAATCCTATTTGCTAATCTTGCCTTAATTTTGCAAATGAAAAGATATAGATAGGCATAGGAAAAATTTTGACCATTGGGGACACCAAGATATTATTAATTTTTTTAAAGCCATTAAGAAAATTAACCATGTTTACTTAATTTTAACCCCGGTAAAAAATTATTTAACCCGCAAGATTCGGGTGCTTGGTATGAGGTTCGGGTGCCTGAATAGACTCATTCAGAAATTCAACTTTTAAAGGTTCGGGTGCCTGAAGATAGGGTTAGTTGGCTGAACTAAAGATCGTCCACAGTTCGGGTGCCCGAAGTTGACTTTGGTTAACCAAACCAGCAAGTTTGGTCGTCCGAGGCCTTTTTGAACGCAAAGGTTCGGGTGCCCAGGTTGGTGAAAAGTGCTCTGACTTGGGGTCGATTGCCCGAGGGCAATATGTTAGCTTCACCATGATCCCCAGAGGTAGGGGGGGTGAATTGGTATTTTTAAATTTAATCCCTAGGTGAATGTTCTAACACCAATATGTTAACAACCTTAAGGACAATATAGTGCAAGTAAATTAAATATACCAGAATTTAAATTAAAGCAATTTAATTGACGCCACATGCACCAGAAAGCACCAAAGTAAGAGTGACACACAGAGATGTTATCGAGGTTCGACCAATTGCCTACGTCCCCGCCTTGGCTAACTAGCACAAGGATTACCACTATAACTTGCTCACTTAAACGGGTGGAGCGACACCTATACAAACCAGGTCAATTCAAGGTATGACCTCAACCAGTACATACAATCCTTAGCGGACTAGATTACCGCTCCCTCAAGCCACGCCTATAAACACTCATATTTTACAAGAAATGGTACAACAGATAAGTGCCTTCACGTAAAGCAGATTTGTACCAAAATATGCACAATCACATACGCATCAATAGCATGGATGTAATGTAAGCTCAGTGACATTAGTTTTGTTCAATCAATACTTAATAAAGTATAGTCAATATGAAGCTCAAGAGTATTCAAAACAATACAATTAGTATGATGCACAAGAGTGTTCAACGCAAGCAAAGTCTTGGAATTTAGACAAGATATTTTAGTGGCACATCAATATTCCAAGCACGCTAAACATATAATCAAACTAGTTCCAAAATGGTTTTCTTTAATGAAGTAGGCACAATACTAATTTAAAAAAAAATATTAACTTGCTTGTTTGGAAAACCTTTGCATACCAAAAGTAAAGCACTTGGACACTTGCAATGAAATGCAAATATCTTAAGCTTTCTTGATTTAATCCCACACAAGATTTCTAATGAAGAAATTCGTGGGATAAACCTAAGCTAAAACTCCCCAAAGGAAATATATTAATCAAACATAAAAATGGGTGTTTCTCGTACAGAGTAATAATCACACCAACACAAAAAGAACTCTCACAATCTCAGATTTTATCAAAGAATGCAAGTTTGAGAGTATTTGGGCAAAGAAAGGATTTTTGAAAGAGAGAGAATTTTTTCTAATCACTTTGCTAGTCATCTTCTATTTGAGAAAATGGACTCATATTTATAGCGAGGTAAAAAATTATTACCATTCGGGATATAATGGCCATTATTAAGAAAGGTCTCAAAAGATTAAAATTCAATTAGCCTAAAATAACTCCGTTTTACCACGGTTAATTTATTTTAACCGGTTGGCGTTCGCGTGGCTAAACTTAGGTTCGGTCGCCCAAAAAGACACATCTCAAAGAGGTTTTAAATGAGGTTCAGTCGCCTGTATAAAGGTTCGGCAGCCCGAATCAAAATCAGTAGCAAAGCTACGTAACTTCGAGTGCTCGGTCCTAGGTTCGGGTGCCCAAACTCTTGTGTTCAGTCGCCCGAAGCTGATTTGAACTGAAGTTCTCGGTTACCTGAGTTGGTGAACTATCCCTTTCAAAGGGTTCGGACGCCTAGAGAAGATACATGTTGTTAGCTTTACCGTGATCCCAAGAGGGGGGTGAATTGGTAATTTTAAAACTTAACCCCTAGGTATTCCTCCTAACAGTAGTATGTTCACAATGCTATGGTTAATCTAGTGCAAGTAATATAAATATATCAGAAATTAAATAAAGCAGTTTAATCAATCACACAAGTACCAGAAAGCAGTAAAGAGAGGGTGACATGTAGATATGTTATCGAGGTTCGACCAACTATCTACGTTCCCGCCTTGGCTAACTAGCAGGGGGATTACCACTATAACTTGTTCACTTAAAAGGGTGAAGCGATACCTATACAAACCAAGTCAATTAGCACAGGGTTAACCTCAACCTTTACACCAATCCTTACCGGACTGGATAACCGCCCCCTCAGGCCACGCCTGGAATCACTCAGATTTTACAATCAAATGGTACAATATATAAGTGCTTTCATGTAAAGCAGATTTGTAACCAAATGCGTTCAGTCACATACACCACAGATGATTTAATATGTAAGCTAAGTGTGGTCTAAATAGTTCAACTCTCAAATGTATTTTCTATCAATGTAGTGAGTACGTGAGAGTGTCAATAACAATCTGTGTATCTCAAAATATTCAATCAAACGTGTTCACACAGAATATCAAGCGAATTTCAAGTATGTTAATCATTAGGATGTCTTAATCACGAATATAGTGTGTATGCTTGGTTTGCAAGAGCTATGCAATCTTTGTATTCAGCAAATGATATATACTTGAATAAATATTGCCACAAAGATTAATGTAACAAACACAAATATCTTTTCACAAATATATCAATATAGATTCCACAAGATATTTGAGTAAGTTTGAAAATATTTTTGCAAGCCAAAAATAAATACAAACTTCCTAAGTTATTGCAACGAGAATGCAACACTCGGAAGTTCAACACAAGTCTTCTTAGGTTAGGTTTATTAGCAAAGCCTCCTAAGAATACTTAGGTTATGCTCTCATAAAAAATTGATTCAAACACTCAACGAAAGAGAGAGCAAACCTCTAAATACCAACACTCAATACACTTACAGATGATATAGAGAAGTGAAGAAGGTAAGTTTAAGTGGTTTTAGAGAGAGTACGAGCAGTAGGATATATTTTGCTTGAGAGAAAATTTTGGATTTTTGCAAGTTACTAATTTTCTCAAATGAAGGGGTATATATAGACACCCCTTGAATTATGACTGTTGAGGACCTATTAGGAAAGTTTAATGACATTTCAAATATTTTAACCCTGCTTAAAAAATGTTTAACCACGGTAAAAATCAGGGCAACCCGAGAGGTCCGATTGACCAGAACCATTTCAGTTGACTAGAGTTCATATGGTTCGGTCGACCAGGACACTTTTGAACTAAAGACTCAGTCGATTGAAAGTGCCTGTCTAAAAGGGGATTTTCCATTTTACCGAGGTTCGGTCGACCATACCATTTTGAACTAAATGGTTCGGTCGACTAGACAATTGGGATTTCTCCCGAGGACCCTCGGTCGACAAGGTAGTTGCAATACAAAATTGGCTCGAACGACTAGATGGTCAATTTGTTGACCTCAGGGGGTTTCGGTCGACCGGGGGATTTGAACTACACTAGTTCGGTCGACCAAGACCTTGGTCAACTGTTGACCCAGGCCTATTTCGATCGATCGAGGCAGAATGAACTACCAAGGCCGGTCGACCGAAAGTGCACAATGTGTGCATTCCGGTCCTCTTTTGAATCACACAAATCCTATTCAAGTGCCTAACATTCATAAGTGCAATGGTGTGTGTCCTAGAGTCATTTATGTCCAATTAAAGACACAAAAAAATTCAGTGTCGGTCGACCGAAAGGTAAACCCTAAGGTTATTCTAAGGCCAGTTTTAGTTTATGGTTGGTTTGCGCTTACCTATTAGAACATGCATGTGATGTGTGTGAGCTTATTACAAACCAAACCCTATTTACTATTATAAACCCTCTGCATATGAATTATATTACAACATGAAATAGAGTACAATATGAATTGGGTCTTCCAACTTCACTTTCTCTTTGTGCATTATGATTTGCAAGTTTGAGTTCTTGCACATAACTTCAAATACCTATTAGATATAATGAGTATTTTTCATAATCAAAACTGGGCGTGACCTATAAGGTCAACACATGCATTTATGGTTCGGTCGCCCGAGGGCTGGTCAACTTTTTGACTTTGTCAAAGTTCGGGTGCTTGAGGAGTTTTGTACTCCAAAGGTTTGGTCTCCCGAGTCCTCTTAACTTGCTTAAATTTGTTCTATTTTGAGCACAATTAAGACACACTCATATATTTTATGCTGTGTGTGTAAGTGTTGGAGACTAGGGTCTTGCTATGGTCTATTTGAGCTTACGCTATATCCTGTATGTGTAATATACAGGTAAGAGCATACATCCGTAACCTAAGCTACTATTATAGACCCATATAAATTATTACAGACTGAAATGAATTAAAATTACAAATTACAAATCTTCGCAGTGTTCTTGTTTCCTCAAGTGTCCTTCCTTGGGATATTAATTTGAACCTGCACAAGTACTTGGCAATCATCAAACATCAGTATTTGTCATTATCAAAATCGTGTGCGACCTATAAGGTCAACATTCTCCCCCTTTTTGATGATGACAAATACACCATGCAAAAATTGGGTATAGCTTAAAGAAGCGCCACCCTAACAATACGCATCATGTATGTATTTAATATTTAACCCAATTTTTTGCCCTACATCTTCCCCTTTTGGCAACAGCAAAAAGGATCATAGGAGTGAACACTCTAGGCAATGGATAAGTGTTACGTTGATACATTTGAAATTTTGGAAAGATTTGGAAAAATTTCGACAGAGTGCCATTTGTAAATTGAACTTTCCAAAATAATCATCTGTATAAAGTGCAACCTGTTTGAGTTTAAAATTCCTAACAGTTTATCCATAACTACTCAAACAGTTTAGCATGGTCCAACAATTCAAGTAAATGTTTCAATATCATTATGAAGTGGACGAAAGAGTTGTGCAATACAAGTAGTGAGCAATATGCATTACACGCAATAGGATCATACTATAGATATAAGATATGTGCACACAATCAATAATCAATATTCACAAAGTCTAAGGCAAGTAAATAAATCAACAATGAAATTGGTTGCTATGACTTGTTAAATTTCACTTGAGAGCTCCACCTAAATTTATGCAAACTATGACACATCTAAGAAGCTTCTTTACTATGCATTAAACCTATCTCACATCTAATTTGGATGAATCTATCCTCAGGAAGTGGTTTAGTGAATATGTCTGCACATTGTTCATTTGTGCATACGAACTCAAGAGCTACATTTCCTTTTTGTATATGATCACGAAGGAAATGATGTCTAATCTCAATGTGTTTAGTTCATGAATGTGAGATAGGATTTTTAGAAATGTTGATTGCACTAGTATTATCACATTTAATTGGTATTGTGTCATAGTGCAATCCAAAATCCCCAAGTTGTTGTTCCATATAAAGAGTTTTGGCACAACAACTTCTAGCCGCAATATATTCTGCTTCGGCTGTGGATAAGACAACTAAGTTTTGTTTTTTAAAGAACCAAGAAATAAGAGATTATCCTAAGTAATGACAAGTGCCGCTAGTACTTTTCCTATCAACCTTACTACTGGCAAAGTCAGCGTCAGTATAACTAACAATCTCAAAAGTAGTATGCTTAGGGTACCACAAGCCTAACTCTATAGTCTCAACTAGATACTTGAGGATTCGTTTTACAGCTTTTAAGTGAGATTCCATACGGGCAGCCTGAAACCTAGCACACATGCACACACTAAACATAATATCAGGTCTATTAGCAGTGAGATATAGAAGACTCCCAATCATGCCATGATACAATTTTACATAAACAGGAATTCATTACTCATCTTTATCAAGCTTAATGGAAGATTTCATAGGTGTACCAAGAATTTTGCAATCTTCCATATTAAATTTTTTTGGCAAATCCCTAATATATTTAGATTGGCATATGAAAGTTCCATGTTTGGCTTGTTTGATTTGCAACCCTAAGAAGAAACTAAGTTCACCCATCATGCTTATTTCAATTTCACTTTGTATGCATTTGACAAACTCATTACATAATTCATCATTAGTTGCTCCAAAAATGATATCATCCACATAAATTTGAACAATGAGCATATCATTATTTTTGGATTTGATGAAAAGTGTAGTGTCAATCTTGCCACGAGTAAACCCATTTGCTAGTAGAAAACTGCTAAGCCTCTCGTACCAAGCTCTAGGAGCCTGTTTTAATCCATACAAGGCTTTAGACAACCTGTAGACATAATCGGGATATTTATGATTTTCAAAACCGAGTGGTTGTTCTACATATACCTCTTCATTAATGTAGCCATTTAGAAATGCGCTTTTAACATCCATTTGAAACAATTTAAAGTTTTTAAAAGCAGCAAACGCAAGTAGCATACGAATGACTTCTAACCCAGCAACAGGAGCATATGTTTCATCAAAGTCAATTCCTTCCTGCTAGTTATACCCTTGGGCGACTAATCTAGCTTTATTCCTAGTTACTACCCCATTCTCATCTTTCTTATTTCTATACACCCATTTTGCTCCAATAATTGATTGATCATTAGGCCTATGAACTAGAGTCCACAATTTGCTTCTCTCAAATTGATTAAGTTCTTCTTGCATGTACATCACCTAAGATTCATCCTCTATGGCTTCTTTAATAATTTTAGGTTCTTATTGGGATAAGAAATCGAAGTGATATACTCTATTTATCAAGGAGGATCTTGTAGCTACTCCATGGGATGGTTTGCCTATGATTTGATCTATATGATGATTTCTAATGAATTTCCAATTCTAGGCAGTTCCTGATTTTCATTTTCATTATCTTCAGGTGATTTTTCATTTGCTTCCTGATTTTCACTTGCATTGTTTTCAATAGACATTTTTTTCAAAGCATTTTCTAATATCAATATCATCTTCATCATCTTTATTAGAAAATGGATTAGATTCATCAAACACAACATGAATAGATTCAATTACTGTCAATGTTTGTTCATTGTAAACCCTATATGCTTTGCTATTGAGTGCATAGCCTAGGAAAGTGCCTTCGTCATATTTAGAATCAAATTTTCCTAAGTGTTCATTATCCCTAAGCACAAAGCATTTAAAACCAAACACATTAAAGTATGAAATATTAGGCTTACGGTTGTTCCACAGTTCATAAGGAGTTTTATTAATCAAAGGTCTAATCATCACCTTATTCATAACATAGCATACAGTATTAATGGCCTCGGCCCAAAAATATTTAGGTAAGTTATGCTCATTTTGCATAGTTCTACCCATTTCTTGAAGTGATCTATTCTTTCTTTCTACTACACCATTTTGTTGAGGTGTCCTAGGTGCAGAGAAGTTATTGGATATGCCCTTTTAGTCATATTATTTCTCTATGCCTTCATTTTTGAATTTCGTGCCTCTGTCACTTCTTATGTGAGTTATTTTATAACCCTTTTCATTCTGGATTCTCCTACAAAGTTTAGTGAATTGTTCAAATGATTCATTTTTATGTGCAAGAAACAACACCCATATGAATCTAGAAAAGTCATCCACGATTACAAAAGCAAAAGATTTACCACCAAGACTTTGCATAGAATTGGGTCCAAACAAATCTAGGTGAAGCATCTCTAAAGGTCTAGTAGTAGATATGAAATTCTTTTTCTTAAAACTAGATTTGGTTTGCTTACCCATTTGACATGCATCACAAATTTTATCCTTTACAAAAGACATTTTAGGCAAGCCTTTAACTAGTTCTTTCTTAAGAAGTTTAGACAACTATGCTAGCATGTCCTAATCGCCTATGCCATAACCAACTAGTTTCATTTATAGCAGAAAAAACATGTAACTTGTTGTGAAGCTAAGTTATCAAGGGAAGTAGTATAGACATTTTCATAGCGGTTTGCAGTAAAAAGAACTTTGTGATCTAATCTATCTTCTACTATGCATTTATCATTCTCAAAAGATACTTTATATCCTATGTCACACAACTGACTTATGCTAAGTAGATTATGCTTCAACCCAACAACCAACAGAACATTGTCAATAGTAAGAGAAGAATCCTTACCAACCTTACCTACCCCAATGATACGTCCTTTGGCATTGTCTCCAAATGTCACATAGCCTCCATCATTGGGAACAATCGAAGTGATTTTTCCTTTGTTGCCAGTCTTGTGCCATGAGCACCCACTATCCAAGTACCACCAATCCTTGGAGGAGGACGATCTTAGGCATACCTGCAAAATAAGCTAAGTAACTGATGCTGGTCCCCAAATTTTGTTGGATCCATGGTGGTTAGTAGCAGGATCTCCCTTAACTACCCATACTTTCCTAATTCTAGCATGCTTATTCCTAAGTGGACAATCAAACTGAATATGACCAATTTGTTTACATTTAAAACATCTTAATCTACACTTAGGCTTTTTAGGAGGAATATGAGATTTTGACTCATGTGTAAAGTGTCCTAAGTAAAGATTAGGCCGTCTAACATTTTCAACACCATTAAAACCAAGACCCTTTTTACTTAAGGAGTTTCTTTGGGCACCAAGTAATTTTTAAAAATTATCTTTGCCCTCGGTGAATTTAAAAATGATTTTGGAGCTATTCTCCAATTTCCTCCCAAACTCAACAATAGTGGCATTTTTTTCTTTTAAAATAGAGGCATGCAACGTTTTTTGGCATATTAATCAACTTTGACAAATTTTCACATTTCTTTTTCAAATTATTATTTTCCTTGGTCATTTGGCCTAACAATTTAGAAACACAAATATATTCAAACTTTAATTCTCTAAATGTAGGCATGCAATCAGAATCACAATATCAAATGAGCAGTATGAAGACAATGAACTAGATGACAATACCTAATCCTCATGTGCCATCAAGCACAGATTGGCAACCTCCGAGTCGCTGTGATCTGTTTCTGAGTCGCTGCTACTGAGTTTGTCCCATGAAGTCCTGACCTTCATGGCTTTCTTCTTTTTCTTAGTCTCCTTCTTCAGCAGTGGGCAGTCAGGTTTAATGTGCCCCACCTTGTTGCAATTATAGCATGTAGGAGCAGTTGATTTTTCTTTTCTTTTGCTGGACTCTCCCTTCTCATTAGTGTACTCTCTGTATTTTTTAAAGGGTTTCCTATTCTTCTTGAAAAATCTGCTAAATTTTCTAGTTAGCATAGCCATTTCATCATCAGTTTCAAATTCACTACACTCACTAGATGTGTTAGTGGAGGCTTTCAATGAAGTAATCTTCTTAGCCCTATTATACTCATTAAGTCTCTCGTTTATGCTCAATTCATATGTGTTTAGGGAACCTATCAATTCATCTAAGGTCATGGCCTTAAGATCTCTACCCTCAACAATGGTCGTAGCCTTGGCTTCCCAAACAGGAGGTAAGCCTTTAAGGATCTTTTTAATCATCTCATATGTGGGAAAGGTTTTTCCTAATGCATGCAGTGAGTTTATGATGTGTGTGAATCTAGTGTACATGCTCTGAATGGACTCACCTACATTCATTCTAAATGCCTCATACGCACTGGTCAACATATCTATTCAACTTTCCTTTATGTCTCTAGTGCCCCTATAAGTGACCTCTAACTTATCCTATATTTCTTTTGCAGTAGAACATGCCATAATTCTATTAAATTCATTTACATATAGACTACAGTATAAAATATTCATGGTAGTGGCATTAAGACTAATAGCTTTCATATCATCATCATCATACTCGTCCTCAGTCTTAGGAACCTTGGTTGCACCCTCTATTTTCATGGGGACATAGTTTCCCTTAGAGACAATTCTCCACACCTTCCAATTCGTATTCTGAAGGTAGATGTGTATTGACTCACTCAAAAAATGAACATCTCGGAAGCTATCCCAAGTATAGGAGTTCTGTCGTGTAATATTAAGCCCAAGGGCTAGATCGTCTCCTCAGGGAATGCTTTTAATCTCAGATTTTACGTTCGACCAATCGAAAATAAAAATGTACTGAACTTGGTTCAGATTCAGGATTTTCAAGATGATTCAATTTCACTTTTGACAAATTAAATGAAACGCAATTTAAACCCTAAAACTAACATTCACTAAATTAAAAAGCAAGAATGAAAACCCTAACCTACTTAAGGAAACATTAAAGCACGTGTCAATTAAAGAAGAGAACTTTGAATATGAAATTAAAACACGCAAAGGAAACTTAACTAGACATGAATACACACGATAAAAAATGAACCTTTAACAAGAAGTAGGATCTCGAATCAAAATTAAACCATTAACGATCTAAACGAAAACAGAATATGATAAACACAATTTTAACAAAGCCGACCCTAAACTAAGTTGGACCTCAAAAGAAAATTAAACTTGGAAAACTTCAAAGCAAAAACAATATATTTTTCTTTTTATATTTTATTCATTTTTTTTCAAGAAATCAAAATTAACATATTTGAACATAAAAACAAAACCAACAAAACACAAAAAAAAGAAAACAACTTTAACAGAAACTTAATACTCATAAAAATTAAATTCTCTAAATAATAACAATTCAACTTGAACTTTACTTGAAATAAAAACAAAAAAAAAACAAAACATTAAAAGAGAATGGAAGAAAGGGAACAACAAGACAAATGATGAAAGAAAATAAAATAAAATAAAAAGAAAGAGAGAGAGAGATGGGTTGCTGGGATCTAGCCGAGAGGGTTGGTGCTGGAAGCAGGTATGGCTGTGGGTTAATGTGCTCGGGTCGCTGTGGTTGTGCAGGAGGTTGATGTGCTCTGCTCGGGCTGCTGGAGCTACTGTGCTCTGCTCGGGCTACTGGAGCTACTGTGCTCTGCTCGGGTCTGCTGGAATGGCTGGCCGGAGTAGTTGCAGAGGCTGGAGGGAGTCTGGAGTGGAGTAGAGCAGAGGAAGTCAGCTGGAGCTGCTGCTCTAGTTGTTGGAACAGGGCTGGCTTGCTGTGGAGAAGCTGCTACAGATCTGTGGCTGCAGAGAAGCTCTACAGGCTGGTATGTGCTGCAGAAAAGCTGGTATTTGGTGGCTTCTTGGCTGGAATTGTTGACTAAAGGAAGAAGCAGAGGACTGAAAGAGAATGGAGGATAGAGTCTCGGGTTTGCAGAGCTTAGGGAAAGAAAAAGAAAACAAATAGAAACAGAGAAAGAGCGAGAAGACAAGAATAAATCAAAGTAAAGAGAAGAGAAGAAGAAGAAGAAGAAGAAAAAGAAGAAGAAGAGAGGAGAGAAGAAGAGAGGAGAGCCCTCACGGGGCTGCTGCGGGAAAGAAGAATAAGAGAAAAATGTATAGGGAAGGGGAATACGCTGCCCTAGGATCCGTGAAGCCACGGCCCGGATAGGAGATTTGACCCATTTAGAGGACCCGAATTATTATATTTTTTTCATTTTTTTCATTCTCTATTCATCACAAATCTAACTCTTCTGGGGCTAGTTTCTCACAAAACTCAAAACACGAAAGTTGTAGATAATCCTTTCCTCTTTCTCCAAAAATTTGAATCGTCTTGATCAAATCTTCTATGGAAAAGTTATGCATGAAATACAAATAGGTGTTGGTTTTGGTTCCCGGGAATTTTCCTGCTACAAAAAATTACCAAAACTTCATAAATAGTGCAATAAAGTTCAAGAATGATGATTTTGGCACTTTATTAAAATATTGGACAATTTTAGACATTTAATTAAAAATCTAAACCGTAAATCCCGGGTTAAGATGCCCAATTACGCAATTTTGACGCATAATCACACCCCCCAACTAACGTTTTGCTAGTCTCTAGCAAATGACGTGAATGAATCTCAGGGTGGTGTCAACTACATACTCCGATGATCATGAAATCAATGCATATGTGACATGACTATACCACTTCACATACAAGAACATAACTGAATTTTACACAAGTTCGTTCATATTCAATGCACATGACTCCAAAGCACGTCACTCATGCAAGTTTCATCGTTTATATGTGATTTGAGAGCAATATACTCACATGAAGTTAATCAGTGGCACATTCAGAGTTAATGCAATCATATAAGTTTGAGTATAAATAGGTAAACTCTCGAGGTGTGTGTGATGTGTGTGACTTAGTACACTTAGGACGCTAGTGGACACCTACAGAACGGTCGCTTTGACTCGGCCTAACTGGTATACCCTCAAGAACACTCAAAGGAATGGGTTCACTCGTCATATGTGAGGAGGAGTGTTGCAATCAAACATCCCACATATTAAAAGGAACAACGCTAAGTATATTGAGTGGACTAGTCTGGAAAGGATCTAACCTATCTATGAGGTGTCGGGTCCTTCAGCCTAGCATCTTCTCACCTACTCGCCATATCCAACTAAGACCACCCTAGATCAACTCATTCACAAACTCGTAGTGAATACATTTGAGGCATTAATCGGTTGAAGAATCTTCATACGTGGAAAATATGTGTCGTGTCCTTGATTCTTTGTGATATGTATGTGGACCGGCATTGACTTTTCATTTCATACGCATGTGTTTTTCTTATTCTTTATTTTCTGTCTTTTCTTGATCATTTAGGACAATCATAACACTTCTTTTGTAATCTTCATACCATCAATGAGAATTGAGTTCGAATAGGAGTTCATGAATTAAGTCTATCTCTAGGGGTGGCTCAGCCTTCACATTTTGAGTAGGCTACAAGACCAAGGTTTCTATCTCCCCACTAGGTGTCACCTCTAGGCTAGAAAATCAAAACATAGACTAGTGTACAAAGGAATCATCCAGAAAAAGAGAATTGAGTTCCATGAACTCTGATTTGATATTAACGCTCAAAAGGACGATAATAGCTCAAGAATATCTCACAAAGGTGTCATAGTCGCCACGGGTGTTCTCTCAGTGCTCACAAGGAACCCTAAGTGCAATGAATCACGTGAATGTGTTTATTCAGCCTCGTGAGATTCCGTGTAAATACAGGAAATTATATTGTCAAATTAACACGAATGTACTACCAATCGATTTTTCATGGAGTCATAAGATCATATAAAGAGAAACTACGCATGATTGACTCAAGTGTGTAATTTGTAAGTTATGGGCAAGTATGTGAAAGGTATACACAGTATTAAGCATGACATAGTGCAGTGTAATTCCTTAGTGCACCTCCTTTCTTTCTCTCTCTTTTTTTTGATCGTTTTGATTTTTTTGATTTTTTTTTGTTTTGTTTTTTAAATTAAAAACCCGGTACGTGTATGTGCATAGTGTCACATGCGAATGCTCATGCCCCCCCCCCCTGACTAAAGTGGAACATTGTCCTCAATGTGAAAGCATAGGGGAAATAGGAAAGATTGTGCACGCGAAAAGTAAGGCATACTTGAGTGGCGAAATAATGGAAAACAAAGATCAAACTATGAGAAAATAGACCTAAAAACTAACTAAAAATAAAATAAGATAAAATAAAAGGAAAAGAAGGAAAAGAAAAACATCACAATTGTTTGGCAGAGGCTCGGGAGGAATTTCTTCTGGTGGCCGCAGGTCTATAAATTGCATTGGCGGGTCTCCAAATTTGAGCCGCCACAGTGGATCAGTCTTTATACCTGCACGAAAATCAACCTCAGATAAATTAATGCATGTCAAAATGCCAAACAATTTGTGTGCAGGTCGACCCTCGTGTGTGGATAAGAAAGGGTCTTTATTCAACATTGTGTCCAGGAAATGTGCTTCTTTACGAACTAACGGTTGAGAGAAAGTGATCGGAATAATTACTTGCAGTTCTTCAGAAGCATTAACATTAAAGGTTTTACCTGGTTCTTTGAAAATTATATGCTCACCAGACTAGTCACCCTCTTTATCAAGTGTACATATCATCATACCACTGCAAGAGTCTGCCTCCATATTAGGCTCCTTAACATCTGATTCAGGCGGGAGTGACGGTTTCATGGTTTCTGAGCTCGGAGTATTAGGTACCACAGGTTGGTACTCCGTATGAGTATCAGTCTCCTCATCAACTAGCTGCTCCGCTTCTAGCCCCATTTCCTCTAATTTTTCTTTAACCTCTTCTGGTTCAGCCATGACTTCTAGTGTTGGGACAACTGGTTGTTCAACGATGAGCATCTCAGGTTGGGGAAATTCTTTCTCGCTTCTCAAAGTAGTGGTGGCCTCTACTGTCTCAAGAGAAACATCGGGTATTTGTTGGTGTGGCTGCTGGTACTCTTGAGGACTAGGTTGAGGTTCCATGAGCAATTCTTCGTTTTCTAAGATGTCCAACTGCGTGCTTATCGCATTAATGGTATCCCGCAATTCATTATTATGATCGACTTAAGTTTGCATGAATTGTTGGAGCATGTTCGCCATTTCTGCTATGCTATCCTCGAAAAGGTCTGACGACGTACAGCTCTGAGGTATCTGTTGTGGCTGATATTGAGGCGGAGGGTTGTTTGGGCAGTTTGGTGGCTCGTATACATCTCCACCACTAATTGTGCTGGCAGGGTGTGCAGTAATGGGTGCCTGAGTGTATCGTATATTGCACTATGGGACATTGTCAGCTAAGTAATCAAAGAATGATAATACCTGATCTGGATCCTCGCTGACGGGCTCTCCATTAGACATAGTCTGGACAAAACACTTGCAATCAGGAGTAAGAGCAGTATAAAAACAATCAGCTAACCTCCATGAGTCAAACCTGTGATGTGGACAAGTGCTTAGTAGATCCTTGAATCGCTCCCAACAAGCTCGAAATGTCTCGTCATCCTGCTGCACAAAATTAAGAATCTGTTCCTACAAAAATTGAGTTCTCTATGAGGGACAAAACGAATGCAGGAATTCACGCTCCATATCAGACCAATTAGTGATAGAATAAGGTCTTATAGAATGAAACCAAATCAGTGCCCTATCCTGCAAAGTAGCAAGAAATAAATTTAGTCGAATAGATTCATCAGTTTTAGCATGAGAGAAAAACATGTTGCAGGTTAATTCAAACTCTGCTAAGTGCTGATATGGGCACTTAGAATCCATCCCATAGAACTCGGGTAGCAGTGACGTCCTCCCACGCTGCATCATGAAATTAAGCTCGTCATAAGGTAAAACAGTGGAAGAGGATGCAGTGGCATATTCAAGCTACAAAAGTCCATTATCGTGCGCAGTGCAGGTGCAGCCATTTTTCAAAACTCAAAATTTTTTCTCTTTTTGTTTTCTATTTTTTTTCTCTTTCGTAAAACTAACAAAATTGACAGGAAAAACACAAATTTGAGACTAAGACCGACATTCCCCGGCAGCGGCGCCAAAAACTTGACTCACTTGAAAAATGAGCAGCTCGGAAGCTATCCCAAGTATAGGAGTTCTGTCGTATAATATTAAACCCAAGGGCTAGATCGTCTCCTCAGGGAATGCGTTTGATCTCAGATTTTACGTTCGATCAATCGAAAATAAAAATGTACTGAACTTGGTTCAGATTCAGGATTTTCAAGATGGTTCAATTTCACTTTAGACAAATTAAATGACACGCACTTTAAACCCTAAAACTAACATTCACTAAATTAAAAAGCAAGAATGAAAACCCTAACCTACTTAAGGAAACATTAAAGCACGTGTCAATTAAAGAAGAGAACTTTGAATATGAAATTAAAACACGCAAAGGAAACTTAACTAGACATGAATACACACAATAAAAAACGAACCTTTAACAAGAAGTAGGATCTCGAATCAAAATTGAACCATTAACGGTCTAAACGAAAACATAATATGATAAATATAATTTTAACAAAGTCGACCCTAAACTAAGCTGAACCTCAAAAGAAAATTAAACTTGGAAAACTTCAAAAAAAAAAACAATATATTTTTCTTTTTATATTTTATTCATTTTTTTCAAGAAATCAAACTTAACATATTCGAACAAAAAAACAAAACCAACAAAACATAAAAAAAAAAAAAAAAAAAAAACAACTTTAACAGAAACTTAACACTCATAAAAATTAAATTCTCTAAATAATAATAATTCAACGTGAACTATACTTGAAATAAAAACAAAAAAAAAACAAAACATTGAAAGAGAATGGAAGAAAGGGAACAACAAGACAAATAATGAAATAAAATAAAATAAAATAAAGAGAGAGAAAGAGAGAGAGATGGGTTGCTGGGATCTAGCCGAGAGGGTTGGTGCTGGCAGCAGGTATGGCTGTGGGTTAATGTGCTCGGGTCGCTGTGGTTGTGCAGGAGGTTGGTGTGCTCTGCTCGGGCTGCTGGAGTTGCTGTGCTCTGCTCGGGCTGCTGGAGCTGCTATGCTCTGCTTGGGTCTGCTGGAACGGCTGGCCGGAGAAGTTGCAGAGGCTGGAGGGAGTCTGGAGTGGAGTAGAGCAGAGGAAGTCAGCTGGAGCTGCTACTCTGGTTGTTGGAACAGGGCTGGCTTGCTGTGGAGAAGCTGCTGCAGATCTGTGGCTGTAGAGAAACTCTACAGAGGCTGGTACGAGCTGCAGAAGAGCTGGTATTTGGTGGCTTCTCGGATGGAATTGTTGACTAAAGGAAGAAGCAGAGGACTGAAAGAGAAGGGAGGATAGAGTCTCGGGTTTGCAGAGCTTAGGGAAAGAAAAAGAAAATAAATAGAAACAGAGAAAGAGCGAGAAGACGAGAATAAATCAAAGTAAAGAGAAGAGAAAAAGAAGAAAAAGAAGAAGAAGAGAGGAGAGAAGAAGAGAGGAGAGCCCTCACGGGGCTGCTGCGGGAAAGAAGAATAAAAGAAAAATATATAGGGAAAGGGAATACGCTGCCCTAGGATCTGTGAAGCCACGACCCGGATAGGAGATTTGACCCATTTAGAGGACCCGAATTATTATATTTTTTTCATTTTTTTCATTCTCTATTCATGGCAAATCTGACTATTCTAGAGCTATTTTTTCACAAAACTCAAAACACGAAAGTTGTATATAATCCTTTCCTCTTTCTCCATAAATTTGAATTGTCTCGATTGAAGCTCGAACGGAAAAGTTATACATGAAATACAAACAGGTATCGGTTTTGGTTCTCAGGAATTTTCCTACGACAAAAAATTTCCTAAACTTCTTAAGTAGTGCAATAAAGTTCAAGAATTATGATTTTGGCACTTTATTAAAATATTGGACAATTTTAGATATTTAATTAAAAATATAAATCATAAAGCCCAGGTTAAGATGCCCAATTATGCAGTTTTGACGTGTAATCGTGCATCCTCTATTTCCAGAAGGTGTAATTAGCACCACTAAAAATAGGAGGTCGTGTGGAAGATGGTCCCTTAGGGAAATGGGTCATGGACCTATGAGCCATATGTGATCTTTTTGCAAAATAACAACTAGTTTATGCAACATGGCTCTAATACCAATTGTTAGCTTTACCGTGATTCCCAAGAGGGGGGGTGGGGTGAATTGGTATTTTTAAATTTAATCCCTAAGTGAATGTTCTAACACCAGTATGTTCACAACCTTAAGGACAATGAAGTGCAAGTAAAGTGAATATACCAAAATTTAAATAAAGCAATTTAATTAACACCATTTGCACCAGAAAGCACCAAAGTAAAAGTGACACACAGAGATGTTACCGAGGTTTGGCCAATTGCCTACGTCCCCACCTTGGCTAACTAGCATAAGGATTACCACTATAACTTGCTCACTTAAATGGGTAGACCGGCACCTATACAAACAAGGTCAATACAAGGGTTGACCTTAACAAGTACATACAATCCTTACCGGGCTAGATTACGGCCCACTCAGGCCACACTTGGAAACATTCAGATTTTACAATCAAATGGTACAACAGATAAGTGCTTTCAAGTAAAGCAAATTTGCACCCAAATATGCAAAATCACATACGCATCAATAGCATGTATATAGTGTAAGCTCAGTGATGCTAGTTTTGTTCAATCAATACTTAATATAGTATAGTCAATATGAAGCTCAAGAGTATTCAGCACAATATAATCAGTATGATGCACAAGCGTGTTCAACGCAAGCAAAGTCTTGGAATTTAGATAAGATATTTTAGTAGCACATCAATATTCCAAGCAGGCTAAACATATAATCAAACTAGTTCCTCAATGAAGTAGGCACAATACTAGTATAAAAAAAATAATAACTTGCTTGTTTGAAAAACCTTTGCAGACCAAAAGCAAAGCTCTTGGACACTTGCAATGGAATGCAAATACCCTAAGCCTTTTTGGTTTAATCCCATACAATATTTATAATGAAGAAATCCGTGGGATAAACCTATGCTAAAACTCACCAAATGAAATATATTAATCAAGCACACCAATGGGAGTTTCTTGTACAAAGTAATAATGACACCAACACAATAAGAATTCTCACAATCTCATATTTTATCAAAGGATGCAACTTTGAGAGTATTTGAGCAAGGAAAGGATTTTCAAGAGAGAGAGAATTTTTGCTAATCACTTTGCTAATCATCTTCTATTTGAGCCAATGGACTCATATTTATAGCCAGGTAAAAAATTATTATCGTTCGGGATACAATGGGCATTATTAAAAAAATCTCAAAAGATTAAAATTCAATTAGCATGAAATAACTCTATTTTACTGTGGTTAATTTATTTTAACTGGTTGGTGTTCAGGTGGCTGAACCTTGGTTCGGTAGCCCGACAAGACACATCTCAAAAAGGTTTTAAATGAGGTTCGGTCGCCCGTATAAAGGTTCAGCAGTCCAAATCAAAGTCAATAGCAAAGCTACGTAACTTCGAGTGCCCGGTCCTAGGTTTGGGTACCCAAACTCTTGTGTTCGGTCGCCCGAGGATGATTTGAATTGAAATCCAAGGTTGCCTGAGTTGGTGAACTATCCCTTTAAAAGGGTTCGGGTGCCTGGAGATAATACATGCATTTATGGTTCGGTCGCCCGAGGGCTGGTCAACTTTTTGACTTTGTCAAAGTTCGGGCGCTTGAGGAGTTTTGTACTCCAAAGGTTCGGTCTCCTGAGCCCTCTTAACTTGCTTAAATTTGTTCTATTTTGAGCACAATTAAGACACACTCATATATTTTATGCTGTGTGTGTAAGTGTTGGAGACTAGGGTCTTGCTATAGTCTATTTAAGCTTACGCTATATCCTGTATGTGTAATATGCATGTAAGAGCATACATTCGTAGCCTAAGCTACTATTATAGACCCATATAAATTATTACAGACCGATATGAATTACAATTATAGATTACGAATCTTCGCGGTCTTCTTGTTTCCTCAAGTGTCTTTCCTTGGGATATTAATTTGAACCTGCACAAGCACTTTACAATCATCAAACATCAATATTTGTCATTATCAAAATCGGGTGCGACCTATAAGGTCAACACAATACATTCATTACAGGTTCGGTCGCCCAAAACGTGGTCAATCTGTTGACTTCCCAGCGGTTCGGGCACCCGAGGTGTTTTGAACACCTGGGGTTCGGTCACCCGACCTCTCATATATTTTCAATTAAGTCCAAATTTTTCTTTAATTAATTTCCTTGATATTATAAGTGATATTGGGGACTTTCTTACGTGCAAGTGCTGCGACCTAGGGTCTCTCTAAGGCCTTTTTAAATGTGCCGAAAAACCTGGCGTCGGTAGACCGAAGGGTGTTCCCTAAGGTCATCTAAGGTCTTGAGCTTTAGTTCCTACATGCATGCCATGCATTAATTATTACAGACCATTCCTATATTACTATTACATACCCAAATTACACAAAATATAAATTACAATGAGTCTTCAAGCTCTTTAGTCTTCAAGTCTTCTCATGTGCTAGCATATGATTTGATAATATAAACCTGTACACAAACTTAACAAACATTAAATACCAAGGTATTTTTTTATGATCAAAACAGGGTATGATCCATAGGGTCAACATACTTTTTGCTTAATATATCTAAATGATATTGACACAAGGTTCACTCGTGATGAGTAAAATGCAGAAATCAATGGTAATGATAAAGACAAAGAACCCATTAGCTTTGTATTTCGAGCAAATGTTCAACGATTAGGTGGACGGGTATATAATTTCATTGATATGGATCGGACCTAGCAAAAGCGCATTTTAACGTGCTCAATACTTATGATGATGATATTCCATATATTGAGTACATGGTTTCTTAATATATACTTTGCATTGTATATACACATATGTACTTATTTGAAATGCATTTGGGATAATTATATACCGTAGTGATAAGCTAGGCCTAGCTTGTGACTACATTTGAAACCCTATAAAGTAGTTTTTATATAGTGAAAATGACTTAATGATAAGCTAGGCCTAGTGGTGGGGAAGGATTAAAAGAAATACATATGTTATTTAATAATATTGAAGAGCTAAGAAATCAGCAATACTTTATAGCACAGAACCTGTTCACTTTTTGAGTCCGTCTCCTATTTTGATAATGACAAACCGTAGTATATCATCTATGTGCTAAGTATATGAACAAGTTTACTTTTCTATGCATGGATGACAAATGACAAATGGAAGTCGAGAAGCACTTAAACGAGCACATTATTCGTCGCAAACCATGATATTGCAAAGGAGCAGAGCATGAAGTTCTTTCGTTTTTCTTTCAAGTTATATTCTAATTGTAACAAGTGTTTTTTTTTTTTTTTTTTATTTTATGGTTTGTAATAACTGCATCTCATGCATGATGGGGTTTAATGCTTAAGACCATAGATTAACCTTAGGGATCACCTTTGGTCGAACGACGTCGTATTTTTGGGGTTAACTCTCAAGGCCATGATTGACCATAGGACATATCATGACTAAGTCCCTTACGACAAAATTGCAAACACATTAATAGGAATTTAACTTGGGTCTTTATTTGGGTCAAATATCATTTGTGGAAAGATTCAGTCAAGCGAACCTTGGCAGTGTAAAATGCCTAAGTTGACTAAACTGGGTGGAAGTCAACATTTTAGTCAAGCGAACCTTGGCAGTGTAAAATGCCTAAGTTGACTAAACTGGGTGGAAGTCAACATTTTGACTTCGCTCAATCGACTGTATCTTTTTGAACGTATCTTCAACAGTCAACTGAACTGGCATGTGTTTGACACCCAACTGTTTGGCCGACAAAACTTGTAGCTCATTTTGGCCATGGTCGACCAAACTACATAAATGATTAACCGAACCTTTCCTTCAGTCAACCGAACCCACGAAGGGGTTCAAAATCGCCTTGAGACGGTTGAC
Source organism: Malania oleifera (assembly GCF_029873635.1). Classification (NCBI taxonomy): domain Eukaryota; kingdom Viridiplantae; phylum Streptophyta; class Magnoliopsida; order Santalales; family Ximeniaceae; genus Malania; species Malania oleifera. Next base: position 62,582,288 of record NC_080425.1, read on the forward strand.
TGAATCCCTATTTCAAAAGTGCCATGGTGGACCGAACTCAGTAATATGGTCAACTGAATCCGAAAAATGGTCGAACGAAACTCTCAGCTTGCCGTATTTTTAACTGCGATAATACGCACTAAACAAGGGTTAACTTTTAACTAAACCCCAACGGTCAAAATTTGAGGGATATCTATATATACCGCCTTATTTGCCTTGATTAGCAAGTAGATTAGCAAAAGTAATTAGGAAAAATTCTCTCAAATTGTTTATACCTTTTTTGCTATATACTCCATATTCCAAGCCTATTTTTCATACTCTTTTACATACTTTTTAGCAAATATCATTTTGAAATAGGGAGTTTGTTTTTCTAGTTCTCCTCACTTGCAAATCAATTGCAAGGTATAGGAAGATTTGATTGTTTTATTGTTTGCATATTTCAAATCATTTCCTTGGCATTACTCTCTTATATTCATACATATTTGAAAAACCTTTTTGAGAGTTTTGTTTGATTGTTTATTCCTAGAATATTTCATATATAAATATTTGATTAGGGATAACTTTTTTTTTAACTTCCTACTCTTTGCATTCAAATTGCAAGATTTGAGAGCTTGCATACATTATTTAATAAATTTTTTGCAAGCTTAAACCCTAAGTATCTGTTATGATTAAATTTGATAAAATATTTGTGTGATACTTGATTAGGGTTTTTAGGTAACCTTGTATATTCACTCATTGAATATATTATCTTGAACTAAATTTTCAAGATCTCACTTGAGCATAAATACTATCATCTGTGAGTGCATCGAATATTGTTTGTGCGTATTGGTACATATTTGCTTAGTTGGGTAGCATTTGAATTGTATACAATTTTATATTCATTGTTGTAATTTAGGGGTGGCCTGAGATGGGTCTTCTCCGCCCTGTTAAAAGGAGGTTGTAAAGGTTGAGTTCAGCCCTAGTAATTTGACCTTGTCTTGTAAATGGTCTCGTTCCACCTGATAAGAGAGCATTAATGGAATCTTCGGGCTTGCGAGCTGAGGCAGGGACGTAGGCAGTATTGGCCAAACCCCAATAACAAACCGTGTGTCTTCTTTTAATTTCCAACACTTCATATTCCTGCACATGTATGTTATATTTGATATATTATTAATGTTGCGCATGATTCATTTTTCACATATTATTTTTATCTGCACATTTGGTATATGCTTAGAAAAATCCTAGGTTGTGTATTATTGATATATGGTTTAACCTAAAAAGAAGTTTAGAAATTCCAACATACCCTCCCTCCTAGGGAATACACCAATTCCAACAGAATCCATGAAGCATGAATTAATCTTGGAATGCTGGGGGTTTCAATAGGGTAAGGAAGAAAGGACAAGTAAACGAAGCATTATACCTTTCAAAGGCTAATGTAATATTTTTTCAATAAACCAAATTGAGCCATCCAAGTGGTACATTGATATATATATATATATATATATATATGTTTATAGATTAGTTAGACAGGAAAAATTGAATGCTAAATAAATAGTAGGCGGTATTACGATTCTATATATCGAAATCTAACAAATTTATCTAGGAAAGGCTAAGAAAGAGATTTTTTTCCATCACATTGCATCTTCAATCTATTGAATCTGGCTGGAATAGATTCTTGCAATAGTCTATGGACCGAATGAGGATATATTAAAGTAAGTCTCTTTAGGAAGAGTTAAATTAGGACAAGGGCTACTCTTCTTTACCTTGTTGTGTATGCAAGCACTTAAATGAGATAAGATATCCCTATGAGAGACCCTTCATCTAATATAAGAAAATTTTGTAAGTTAATAATATATTACGAAAAAAAAGGGTTTTTAGTGGGAAAATTATTAGTGATGGAGCTAAAATCGTCACTAATAATGAGTCATTTGTGACGAAAATAAAATTCTTCACTAATAGTCAAACTATTAGTGACAGGTTTCAAAACCATCACTTATAATGCATTTTTAGTGATGAAACTGAAATCGTCACTAAAGATATTTTGTAGACACACCAATTTTAACTAGGCTTCTATTTTCCTCTCAATGTGGGGACCCTTCGTAGCAATATGATGTGGAGTCAATTTTGTATTCCAGAAATTTAAAAGCCATTTGAGAGAAATTTTAATTGAGTCCCTATTATTGAGTCATCTTATTGAGTCTTTATGAGTTGAAATCAAGTCCCTATTATCTTAGAATTGAATCCTTGTTATTAAGTCCCTGTTATTGAGTCCTTTTTGCTAAGCCCTTGTGAGTTGAAATCATGTCTCTCATTGAGTCCAAAGTATTTTAAACCTAAGTCCGTAATATTTTGAATGCCCTTTTAATCAGGTTCCTTTGGTTACCAAGTCCTTGTTATTTTTATTGAGTCCCAGTTATTTCAAATTGAGCCCTTTTTGTTAAGTCCTTTTTAAAATTAAGTTTCATTTTAATTAAGTCTTGTTCTAATGAGTTTTTTTAAGTCCTTTTGATTTATTGAAATTAAGACTACCCTCTTCTTTTTGGGTAATTGTGGGTCCCACAAGGCCATTGAAATAAAAAAATAAAATAACTTATTACGTCAACAAGGGATACATATGGGGGTACATACTCAAATACAATACACGGGGGCATATACTGGGGTACATATTCAAATACAATATAAGGGGTGCATACGGGGATATAGATGCAAAATACAATAAAAAGAAAACCCTAATTCAAAATATGAAGGGACCAAGCATGTCCTTCAGTGTAGGAATGTCCCATAACGCCTCCAAAGCTACCTGTACCCATAAATAGAAGGAAGATCAATCATACCCAAGGCATAAAATTTGAAAATAAATCATAGAATAAATTGAGAGATTTAGAAGATTGTGATGTATCCCCCCATACAATTGGCCAGACTCTCCATTTGAAGGAGAATTAGCCAGATCACAAGGATGGGGGATTGTTTGTTGTAGGATGGAAAGCACAACTAGGGTTTTTCCTAAAAGGAAACAATGAAAAATGGTAAGATCGGAGATTACCAAAATTGACTAAGACCTAATCCTATAAATTAAAGGGTCTTGCATAGACAGAGAACATGGAGAATAGAATATGGAGAAGGAACCCAATACTCAGAGAGTTCAATAGAAATGAGTTGAATAGAGAGAATTCGCAAAGAAACACATTTAAAAATGAGTGAGAGCTTTAAAAGAAAAATAGTGAGGTTGGGACAATCAAATTAAAGGGGCAAAACCCTAGGAACCCCAAAGGGTGAAGTCTTCACCTTCACTCCCGCGGCACACACCAGTGGCCCCTAGTACCCGAAGGCGTACCCCCAGCATTCCTTGTGAACTAGAAGGGTACCCAGATAGACACAAGTGTAAGGAAAATTAGACTAGAGGAGTAGAAGACCTCAGGTATATTGGCTTATCCTTCCTTACCCTATTCTATTGTATAGGTACCCAAATCAGAAGGACTCTCCCTATATATGCATATGGGTTTCCCCCCAGAAGACCAAACTAAAACCAATGTAGAAACCTAAACTGATACCAAACAGTGAACCAGTAAGACCAAATAGTAACTAATGCCCACACTGAAACAAACCTAGAAGCCCATACTAAAACCAAAGCAAGCCCATACAGAAACCAACCCAGAAGCCCAGGCTGAAACCAACCCAAGCCCATATGAAAACGAATCCAAAAGCCCAGACTGAAACCAACCCAAGCTCACATTGAACGAGCCCAAAGGCCCACTTTGAAATAAACATTCACCCCATTCCTTCTTAAAACAGACCATGGCCTAAGTCCTACCCTTTAAAAAATAAACACTCAACCAATTTTTTTTAAAATAGACCAGGGTCCAAGGCCCACCTTTTTTTTTTAAATAAACCCCCAACCCATTCTTTTTAAAACACACCATGGCCCAAGGACCACCCTTTTAAAAAAACATCCGACCCATTCTTTTTAAAATAGATCAAGGCCCATTAGCCCACCTTTTAAAAATAAACACCCGACCCATTACTTTTAAAACAGACCATGCCATAAGGCCCACCTTTCTTAAAATTCTCCTAGCACAACCATTTTAAAAATAACTACCACCTAAGGCCCATATTTAAAAAAAAAAAACATTTTAGGGCCTCAATTTTCAAGCATTGGAGGCCCAAGTGCATAACAAAGACCAAACTAAACTAACCCACTGGGTTGACTCACCCAAGTCAACCCAAATCCAACCTATTGAGTTCAGGTTGAGTTAAATCTCCCTAAACCCACCCAAACCAGAACTTCCAACCAGAACATGGATCGTTGATCTAAAATCAAAAGCACACAAACCGTTGATTCAAATCAAACCAACACACAAATATCATACTCCAACCAAACCAGCACATAGATCATAGATCCAGAACGAAAAGCACACCAATCACCGTTCCAAGAAAATCAGCACGGAAATAAAAAATTAGAACACAAATAAGCATGTAAACCATAGACCTGTATGCAATCCTTCACCCAAATTGAAAGAATATACTTAGTTGTTAAGGATTGTGTCTTGAATCCTCCTATCACACTAAACAAAACCACCCTTACCATAGCCTGATCCTTTGCTAATCTTGGGTACAAGTCCATGACCAGAGAGGGGTAGAATTGGAACAGAGACCTGCATAAAAGGGAAGACTAGAAAGGGGAAGACAATAAGGGGGTTCGCGAGAAAAGAATATGGCTAAAACTAGAAGATCCAGAATATCATTGTTGACTCTACCCCTCTTTGGATTACACCTAATTCAATAATCATCATAGATGGATAGAGAGAGAAAGAGAGAGAGAGAGAGAGAGAGAGAGAGAGAGAGAGAGAGAGAGAGAGAGAGAGAGAGAAAGTAAAATAAAAGGGTTCGGGAGAAAAGGGAGAAGGAGAAAATAAAAAATAATGAAAAAAAAGGAAAAAAGTTGTTTTATATGTAGGTTTTAAAAAACACTTGTCACCATTGATCGATGACACGTGGAACAATATGATCTTTGAATGTTATACTCAACATGCTTCACTTGAAGTCGTCCAATTTGTGCTTTGTTCGAACGGTCCAAATCTTGCCACGTCCTCAATCCCTGTCTACCAGTCTAGACCACCTGGCGGATGGCATGTAGTAGGGTGATGTCAGTTGGCTCCGCGAGTGGCTCTGTAGATGGTGGCACATCCATGGGTACACGTGTACTCAAAGGGGAGTGTGCCTCACCCGTGACAGCAGTGGCTGGCACAGATGTCTCCTCAGTAGGAGATGCCGCTTATTTGTACTGTTTGTATTTATCTTAATCATCACCACTGGGCTAGTCGGTGGGGTAATCTGTGGCGTGGGAGACTAATGGTTGAGTTGTGGTGGAGGGGAAAGAGGAGCAGGAGACCACATAGCCAAAAATAGATGGGAATATGATGAAGAGGCCTCCTATGTAGCTGTGGTGGATGGAGGAGCAAAAGGAATCCACAGTCCAGAGGTCAAGTTCAGATCTTTGAATCTCAAAAATCTAAATGTCACTAACGCACTCAAGAAATGGACTTGAAGTTCCCCGACAAGTGCTCTAAAGCCCTGATAAATCGTCTTCCTGGTCTCGTCTAACTCGTGGCATAGCTCGAACTTGAAGTCCTCGAACTCTTGGCACAGGCGGCTCAAATCATCCCCTACTTGAGGCATAGTGGGGGGTGTCGATGGAAGAGATGCCACCGTTGGAGGTGTAGCCTCTAAAGGTACCGCAATAGATGTGGAGGGCTTTGCAATCTTCTTCTTCTTTGTGATTTGCAAGGTGGTGGCACCGGTGGGTGTGCTATAGGGGTCATGGTAGAAGACCGATACGAGAGATTCAAACCCCGGTTCACCCTCAAAGAGTGCCCATTGGGGAACCTTCAGTTATGTCATGGTCACTAAATTCAGACTCTGACGCTATGTCTGCTCGGTGGTGACCTCTCCAATGGGGATGTGTGATCCAGATTGCCCAAGTTGATCTTTTTGCACATCAGGATCAACATGATGAGTTGGGCGTATGGAATGAGGGGCCTCTTCAGCTCTCTAGCAGGCTAACTGAGCATAGGCCTCAGTGTAAGCCTCCTCAACTGTGGATGCTTGACATTCCTTTTGTAGAACATGAGCATCTCGTCCATGATGAGCCAAAGGATGTCTATCTTCATCTTTTGATATACAACATAGAGGGACTGCAGATGAATCCCATGCTTATCTGAGTGATGTCAAGATGTGCATATATTACACTAAAGGATGAGGTCCAAAAAAAGTGAGTAATTAGGTACCCTACTTTGTGCCATGCATGTGCCTCGCTGCATGTTTCCACCATCGTAGTAAAGGCTAAAACAACCGGCTAATGATGTGGTGGACATATGAAGTTTGAATTCAGGTATAATCCCAAGAGGGGAGGTGAATTGGATATTTTGAAAATATTTAATTTTACTTCACCAAACAATCCCTATTTTAAGATTTAACACAAACAATCACCAGGGCTTGAAATTAATTCAATCCAATAAGTTTATAATTAATTATACCCCATCAATTACCAAATTCTTGTAAGGTTATTCAACATACACACATACAAGATAGGTAATGAAATGCGTTGTGAAAATTGAAAAAGAGTAAGGGAAGAGAAAAGGAAAACACAATTTTTACGAGGTTCAGCCAACCCGGTCTATGTCCTTGCCTTGAGCAACCCACTCAAGGATTCCACTAAATCCCTGCTCCTTTAATCAGGACGGAGCTTCTCTTACAATCCATTGCTTACAAAAGGCACAATTTCCTCCTAATCCGCTAGTTATAAAAGATACAACTTTCTCCTCAAACTCAGTTCACAACTTGAACTGTGATTACAATATTACAATTCTGAAAAAACTCAATAATGCTTCTACACAAGCTAATGAGTACAATGGAAATCCCTAACACATATTCATATGATAAAACTTGAAGCTTAGTATGTATGTAACGATAAAGTCGTTATATGTATGATATGCTCCACAAAATTACCTTCAAGGTAATATCTCCGAAAAATTAATTTCTTATAAATAAATGCTTTGGATATTTTAGGGTTTTAAACCAAACCACTTGATGCAGAAAAATCAAGATATGATCCTTGTAAAAATAATTTTTAGTAACACTCAGATCTAGTTTCCAACTATCAAGTAATTTTCAAGATTAACTCATTGAATAAAAATATGACTTGAAATATTGCAAAGATTTCTCACAAGCATTTATTTAAACACTCTCAAATTTTGCAATCAAAAAGTTTTTGTAGTAGTCAATCTTAGGACAAAAAAATATATTCAAGAATATCTCAAAGAGTTTAGTTTAAACAAATTTTTCTCAAGTATGTATATTCAACAAGTGAATAAACTATTCAAATTGTTATTTTTGTTCCCATGTAATATATATATATATATATATATATATATTTAATGATCTATGGTAATTAAAAAAAAAAGATTTAAATGTGTAAAATATTTTTACCAAATCTCAAACCTCAAGATGAATGAAGTGTTGTGGTAAGATATGAGTGAAAGCTCTTAAATTTTTGAGTGAGAATGCCCAATACATGATGTATATATTGAAGTTGGAACGCAGGCCTGAGGAGAATTTTCATTTAACGCTCTCAATATATCTTCAAAAAGTGAGGCACTAGAGTTCTTAGGTTAATTTTATATGTGTCCTTGACCCTAGGTTTAATCTTAGACATTGGATGAATTTAGATGGGCGAAATTCCATGCATATCCCCACTAAAATGCAATTCTGAGCCTGATGTTTGTCGACGAGAGGACACCTTTGTCAACTTGTGTTCTACACTCATTCGTCGACGTGAACTTGAGTTTGTCGACGAGAGACCTGTATGAAATTTTTGGGCTCTCGATATTTTCTCGTCGACAAGAACAAAGTGTTCGTTGTTGAGTGGACTTCATGAGTTCGTCGACGAGGCCATAGGGTTCGTTGACGAGGCCTCTAAAAAATTGCCTCTAAAATTCTTTTTAACTTAGGACATTGTAAATAAAGATTTCATGATATGCATGTGTCCTAAAGTCAATATAGGGTATGATTTTGAGCTTCTAGCTATATCACATAAATTATGTAAATACAATGAAATCTAAATACCCATTCCCATGTCTATCTTGAAATTGACGCTTGCAGCTCCATTCTTCTACTTTTTTTGTTCCATGAATTTTTCCTGGTTGTATATTCGTTAATCCTCATGGTTTCCATGACTTCCTCAACTTTTGTGCATGCTAAATAATGTTCCTGTTCATACTATCAATGCACAGATCAAATACCAAGTGATTTTTCATTATCAAAATAGGATTAGACTCATAGAGTCAACAATCTCCCCCTTTTGTTGATAACAAATACACGATCAAAATTGGGTTACGCCTAATAAGGCTCCACCTAAGATAATGCATAATTTAGAATTCTGTGGTGTAACAATATAGTTTGCATACAATGAAGTTCATGCACATTGATTTAAAAAATATTTTGCATACTTCTCCCCTTTTGTGGACAAAATAAAAAGACATTTTTGCTTATTACCTTCTCCCCCTTTTGTCATCAACAAAAATATGTAGAAACAAAATGTTCTGATGTTGCTTAGCATAATTTTTTTTTTTTCAACTTTTAGGTTTCTAAAGTTTCTTCTCCCCCTACGTTATTCAATTTACTCCTCTCCCTTCGTAATATATCTGTGTTGTTGAAACAAATTTCAATGTGAGCATACACAATGTTGCAATTGACATAGACATAGATAAGTAAATCAGCCATTGACATCCAAATGTTTATGTGAGCATCAATATGTGTCATTTATCCATAACATATTTAACATATAACCAAGCTTTGAGTTTAATACCAAATGTAAAAAAAATAATCAAATTTGAAAATTCTAACCAAATATGAATATTAATTGATGTTGCTCCCTCTGAGGTATGTATTCTAATATAATTTTAAGTAACTTCTCGACTATGCATCAGTCCTAATTCATGTCTGATTTGGATAAACCTGTCCTCCACAAGTGGTTTCGTGAATATGTCTGCCCATTGTTCATTTGTGCATACAAAATCAAGTGTCACATCTCATTTTTTGCACGTGATCACGAAGAAAATGATGTCTAATTTCTATGTGTTTAGTTCATGAATGTGATATAGGATTCATTGAAATGTTTATTGCACTCATATTGTCGCATCTTATAGGAATTGTGTCATAGTTTAAACCAAAATCCATAAGTTATTGCTTCATGTATAACAATTGAGCACAACAGCTTCTAGCCGCTATGTATTCAACCTCAGCTATGGATAGTGCAACTGAATTCTGCTTCTCTGAGAACCAAAATACTAAAGAATTTCCCAAGAAATGATACGTGTCGCTTATACTTTTTCAATCTACTTTACTTCCAACAAAATCAACATCTGAATAACTTACAATATCAAAGGATGTATACTTATGATACCATAATCCAATTTCAATGGTTCCTATCAGGTATCTAAGTATTCGTTCGACAACTAATAGATGGGACTCTTTAGGTGCAGCTTGAAATCTTGCGCATAAGCACACGCTAAACATTATGTTAGGCTTGCTAGTAGTAAAATATAGTAAGCTACCAATCATCCCGTGATAGAGCTTGACATCCAGTGGTATACCTTGTTCGTCTTTGTCTAATTTCAATGAACAGCTCATAGGTGTCAATAGTATTTTTCCATCTTCCATATTAAACCTTTTGAGCATATCTCTAATGTACTTCGATTGATTTATAAAAATTTCATGTTTTGCTTGTTTGATCTGAAGTCTTAGGAAGAAATTTAGTTCACCCATCATGCTCATCTCAAATTCATTATGCATACTACTTACAAACTCATTGCACAACTCTTCATTTGTTGCTCCAAATATGATATCATCTACGTATACTTGAACTAGGAACATGTCATCATTCTTTGAATTTATGAATAGTGTTGTGTTTATCTTTCCCCTGATAAATCCATTATCTAGTAGAAAACCACTTAACCTTTCATACCAAGCTCTAGGAGCTTGCTTTAAACCATACAAGGCTTTAGTTAGTCTATAAACATGTTTTGGATACTTATGGTTTTCAAAACCTAGGGGTTGTTCTACACATACCTCTTCACTTATTTAAAAATGCGCTCTCTACATCCATTTGATATAGTTTGAAATCCTTAAAAGCAGCATAAGCTAACAACATTCAAATGACTTCCATTCTAGCTACAAGTACAAAGGTTTTTCCTCAAAGTCTATTCATTCTTCCTGGTTATATCCTTGAGCTACTAGTCTTGCCTTATTTCTAACAACTATCCCATGTTCATATTTCTTGTTCTTATATATCCATTTTGTTCCAATAATTGTCTTATCCTCAGGTCTAGGAACTAGTGTCCATACTTTATTTCTCTCAAGCTGGTTTAACTCTTCTTGCATGGACATCACCCAATATTCATCCTCAATTGCTTCACTCACATTCCTAGGTTCTTCTTGAGATAGAAATGCACAGTGATTAATCATATTTCTAAGTGAGTATCATGTGGCTACTTGACGTGATGGTTCACCTATTATATGACCAATGGAGTGATTCTTTATGTACTTCCATTCCCTAAGTGGTTCAATAACATCATTTTTAGTTTGATTATTTTCAATAGATGGTTCTTTAGCTTCATTTCTCTTATCTAAATTATTTTCAATAGACAATTTTTCAAATTCCTCATTTATTTTAATTTCATCCTCATCAGTCTTTTTGGAGAAGGAATTTGACTCATCAAATACTTCCTGGATAGATTCTACAACAGTTAATGTTCGTGTATTATATACCCTGTAGGCTTTGCTATCTAAGGCATACCCTAGAAAGATTCTTTCATCTGATTTCACATCAAACTTTCCTAAGTGTTCATTGTCTTTAAGCACAAAACATTTGTAGCCAAAGACATGAAAATATGATATGTTTGGTTTATGGTCATTCCACAAATCGTAAGGAGTCTTATTTAGAGATGGTCTAATTAAAACTCTATTTAGAACATAGTAGGCGGTGTTCACTACCTCAGCCTAAAATTACTTAGGTAGTTTATGTTCGTTAAGCATAGTTCTTGCTATTTTTTATATAGACCTATTATTTCTTTCAACAACACCATTCTATTGAGGTGTTCTAGGAGCAGAAAAGTTATTAACTATTCCTAATGAATTGCAAAAGTCTTCCATGTCTTCATCTTGAAATTCTTTACCTCTATCACTTCGGATTTTAGTGATAGTATATCCCTTTTCATTTTGAATTTTCTTGCACAGATTTATGAATGGTTCGCATTCTTCATCTTTGTAACCTAAAAAAAGTATACATGCATATCTTGAATAATCATCAACTATGAAAAAATCGTATAATTTTCCTCCTAAACTCTGAGTTGGGTTTGGACCAAATAAATCTAAGTGTAGCATTTGTAGTGGTCTAGTAATAGAGACAACTTTCTTCTTCTTAAAGCTATGTCTTGATTGTTTTCCTAGTTGACATGCATCACTGATTTTATTTTTCATGAATTTAGCCTTATGTAATCCTTTAACTAAGTCTCCCTTAACTAGTTTAGATATCAAGTCCATGTTTGTGTGTCCTAGTCTCCTATGCCAAATCCAACTAATTTAATTCATTGTAGAAAAAAAAAAGTTACATGTTGAGAAGCAAGATTGTCAAAGCTAGTGGTTTTCATTACAATCAGCACTAAACAATACCTTGTTTTCAGATTTGTTCTCTATAGTGCATTTGTTATGTTCAAATGAGACTTTATAGCCTTTTAGTTGAATTATATGCAATATGTTATGTTTCAATCCATCAACTAATAACACGTTATCAATGACAAGTGAAGGTTCCTTACCAACCTTACCAACTCCAATGATTTTACCTTTCGAGTTATCCCCAAATGTAACGAATCCTCCATCTTTGGATATGATGGATGCGAATTTAGTTTTATGTCCTATCATATGTCATGAGCATCCGCTGTCCATATACCACTTTTCCTTCGAGGAGGACAATCTCAAGTACATCTGTAAGACATAATCAAATAACTACTTTTGGTACTCCTATTTTCTTGGGTCCATGGGGGTTAGTACTACATTCTCCTTTGACTTTCCAGACTTTCGTAATTTTGACATCTTTATTTTTAAAAGGATAGTCAAATTTTATGTGACCCAACTTCTTACATTTAAAACATGTAATATTTTTATAATAGTCTTTAGTTGGAACATAAGATTTTGACTCTCTTACAAAATATTCCATGTAAAGATGTCTCTGTTTTAGATTATCCTTTCCATTATAACCAATACCATCCTTTTCTAAGGAGTTTCTTTGAATTCCAAGGAGTTTTTCAACATTAGCTTGTCCTTTTGTAAATTTACAGATAATCTTAGATTTATCGTTTAAATCCCTTTCTAACTCTTAAATTTTCAAATCCTTATCTTTCATGAGGGATGCATGAGATTTATTTTGACTTTCTACTAACTTTGAAAATTCTTTCAATTTTAATTTCAACCCAGAATTTTTCTTATTCGTTTTCTTAAGCATTTTAAGGGTATACAGATATTCCGGATGTAGTTCATCATAAAAAAGCATGCTATTTTTATTTTCTGAATCACTGGAATAATAAGATGAAACATAACAAAAATATTATACCTTGTGGTCTTCATGAGCAATCAGACATAGATTTGCAATCTCGTCATCACTAGATTTAGATTCTGAAATACTGGTACTGTAAGTATCCTAGCCAACCTTTAGTGCCTTCTTCTTCTTCTTCTTCTTCTTCTTCTTCTTCTTAGACACTTTCTTCAACTTGGGACAATCTAGCTTGATATGTCCAAATTCTCTACAGTTATAGTACATGGGAAGATCATCCTTTTGCTTCCTTCTATTTGATTCTCCCTTTTCTGTTTTTGAGCCTTTGAATTTCCTAGTATATTTCCTGTTCTTTCTTATGAACTCTCCAAATTTCGTAGTCATAAGTGCTATGTTATCATTTGATTCTAAATCACTTCCCTCACTGAAGTTGTTGGATGATGCCTTAAGCGTTGTAGCTTTCTTAGCTTTGTTTTTCTCATTCTTCCTTTCATTTATTGCTAGTTCATAAGTAATAAACAAACCAATCAATTCATCAACTGACATCTCCTTCAGGTTCCTCCATTCTCTTATTGCAGTGGCCTTAGCTTCCCAAACTGATGGTAGTCCCATAAGTATCTTCCTAATCAACTCATATGTAGGGTAAGATTTACTAAGAGCATTTAAAGAATTCGTGATATGTGTGAATCTAGTGTACATGGATTGAATAGATTCATCAGCAGTCATTTTAAAGGTCTCATAATCACTAGCAAGCATGTCTATCCTACTATCTTTTACATCCTTAGTACCTTCATATGTGACTTCTATTTTTTCCCAAAATCTCTTAAGCAGTGTTACTTGCCATCACCTTATTAAACTCATTTACATCTAGTGCACAGAATAGCAAGTTCATTGCAGTAGCATTTATTTGCACAGATTTTCAGTCTTCCTCTGTATATTCATCTTCAGTCTTAGGAACATTTACCTTATCAACTACTTTCATGGGAACATGGTTTCCCTTAGAAACTATTTTCCATACTTTCTAGTTTACATTTAACAGGTATATACTCATCCTATGTTTCCAGTAAGTGTAATTTACACCACAGAAAATTGGTGGTCTAGTGGAGGAGTGTCCCTCACTGAATAGAGTTACATCGATGTGTGTCATGTGATCGTTTTACAAAAAAATGATTAAGTTTATGTAAACCCACTCTGACACCAAATTTGAATTCAGGGGTAATCCCAAGAGGGAGGGTGAATTGGGTATTTTGAAAATATTTAATTTTACTTCACCAAAGAGAACCTATTTTAAGATTTAACATAGAAAATCACCAGGGATTAAAATTAATTCAATCTAGTAAGTTTATATTCAATTATATCCCATCAATTACCAAATTCTTGTAAGGTTATTCAACATATACACATGCAACATAGGTAATGAAATGCATTACAGAAATTAAAAAAGAGCAAGGGAAGAGAGAAGACAAACATAATTTTTATGAGGTTCAGCCAACCCGGCGTACGTCCTCGCCTTAAGCAACCCACTCAAGGATTCCACTAAATCCATGCTCCTTTGAGCGGGATAGAGCTTTACTTATGAACTGTTGCTTACAAGAGGCACAATTTCCACATAATCTGCTGCTTACAAGAGATACAACTTTCACCTCAAACCCGGTTCACGACCCGAACCGTGATTACAATATAACAATTCTGCGAAAACTCAATAATGCTTCAACACAAGCTGATGAGTACAATAAAAATTCCTAACACATATTCATATGATAAAACTTGAAGCTCAGTATGTATGTAACGATAAAATTGTTATATGTATGATATGTTCCACAAAATTACCTTCAAGATAATATCTCCGAAAAACTAATTTCTTATAAATAAACACTTTGGAGATTTTAGGGTTTCAAACCAATCCACATGATGTAGGAAAATCAAGATATGATCCTTGTAAAAATAATTTTTAGCAACACTCAAATCTAGGTTCCATCTATCAAGTAATTTGCAAGAATAACTCGTTGAATAAAAATATGACTTGAAATATTGCAAAGATTTCTCATAAACATGTATTTATACATTCAAATTTTGTAATCAAATAGATTTTGTAGTAGTCAATCTTAGGACACAAAAATATATTCAAGAATATCTAGAAGAGTTTAGTTCAAACAATTTTTTCTCAAGTATGTATATTCAACACGTGAATAAACTATTCAAATTGTTACTTTTGTTCCCAAGTAATATATATATATATATATATATATATATATATGTAAATTTTATGAGCTATGGGAATAACAAAAATAAGATTTAAATGTGTAAAATACTTTTACCAAACCTCAAACCTCAAGATGAATGAAACATTGCAGTAAGATAAGAGTGAAAGCTCTTGACTTTTTAAGTGAGAATGCCCAAGACTTGATGTATAGAAGTTGGAATGCATGCCTGTAGAGAAATTTCATTTAACTCTCTCAATATATCTTTAAAAAGTGAGGCACTAGGGTTGTTAGGTTAATTTTATATGTGTTCTCGACCCTGGGTTTAACCTCAGCCATTGGATCAATTTAGATTGACGAAATTCGACACGTATCCCTATTGAAAAGCAGTTTTGTGCCCGACATTCATTGACGAGAGGAAACCTTCGTCGATGAGTGTTCTACACTCGTTCATTGACGTAAACTTGAGTTCGTCAAGGAGAGACCTGTCTAAAATTTTTGGGCTCTTGGTATTTTCTCGTTGACGAGAACAAAGTGTTCATCGCCAAGTGGACTTCATGAGTTCGTTGACGAGGCCTCTAAAAGTTTGCCTCTAAAATTCTTTTTAACTTAGGACATTGTAAATAAAAATCTCATGATATGCATGTCTTAAATTCAATCTAGAATATGATTTTGAGCTTCTAGATATATAATATAAATTATGTAAATACAATGAAATCTACATATGCATTCCCATTAATATTTTGAACTTGACACTTGCAACTCCATTCTTCTACTCTTTTAGTTCCATGAATTTTTCCTAGTTGTATATTTGTTAATCTTCATGGCTTCCATGACTTCATCAACTTTTGTACATGCTAAATAATGTTCATGTTCATACTCTTAATGCACTGATCAAATAAAAAGTGATTTGTCATTATCAAAACAGGATTGGACTTATTGATTCAACATGAAGAATCAAAGACCTCCCACAGTGTATTGTCTGCCTCCTCTTGGGACCATACCCTATCGATCAACATAGGAGTCAAGTCAAACCCAATGTCTTGAACTGTCATGGACCAGACACCCATATTAGGATCATGGCGCAAGTTGACTCACTTTAAAAATGTGCAGCACGAAAGCTATCCCAAGTATAGGAGTTCAGTCATGTAATAATTAGCCCAAGGGTCAGATCGTCTCCTCAGGGAATACAGTTTAGTTCAAAATTTTGTGCAATCCCAAAAGAAATTAAGAACAAAAAATTTTACTGAACATGGTTTAGATTTGGTTTCTTGGATGTTTGACATTTTTTGACGAAATTTAAACAACGTAAAATTGTTTATTTTTTGAGTCCAATCCCTATTTTGATGCTAACAAAGCATAAGTATCTTACATGTGCACTAAACTACGATCAAGGTTAGTTCTTCGCACACATGGATGTTAAGGACACGAGGAAGTCATAAGGACTACAAGGATCATACTTTATGATGGCTTAATAGGAGGCAAAAAGAATGAAGACATTTTTGTGTTGTATTGTAATGGTTTTAATTTTATTTGGTTTATAATTTATTATGGTATGTAATAACTGCATCATGCATGATAGGTCTATAAGTTCAACATGACCATAGATTGACCATTGGGAAACAAATAACCATAGAAAGACTTCGGTCCACCTTCGGTCGACCGACGATAGGTTTTTAGGATTAATTGAAAAGCCTAGACCCTAGACTAACCCTAGGTCCTTGCACAAACACTTAGGATAATCCCCACTATCATCTATGCAATTTGGGGTGAACATATGACTTAGGTATTTATGTGTGTAAGCGTTTCAGGCGACCAAACTGTTGACTGGTCAAAAGTTTGACCTGCCTTCGAGGGACCAAACTCAGAATGAACTCAGTGTCCACGGTTGACCGAACTTGTATCCTATCCTTTTCCAACAACTCGGGTACTCGAACTTCACATCCAAAATACCCCTGGATGACCAAATGTTCATTTTTGGCATACCGAACTTGAGACCAGGTGACCCAACATCGGATAGATTGGAAAATCACCTTGGCCAGTAAACTTATCCCTCATTCAAGCACCCGAACTTCAAAAATCACTTTTTCCATTTGTGTCTATTCGGACGACCGAACCTATGGTTTGGTCAACCGAAACTCTCGGGTTGCACAATTTTTACCATGGGTAATTGTGATTAATTAAAGGTAAATTGATTTTAAAATCCATTAAACAAATTTAAGAATACCTTTTCTGTCGTAACGATTATGTTTTTGGTGAAAGCTATATATAGAGGCTCATTTGCAAAAACTAGTGAGTGATTAGGGATTTTGGTTAGAGAAATTTTCTTTGAAAATTTTGAGAGCACCCTCTTCATATACAAAGCCAAATACTCTTTCTTGTCATTCCTTTGCAAAATTTATTTGAATAAGTGTATTCTAAAATCATCCTACATTGTTTACCAAAGCTATAACTCTCACTGCTTTGATTGTTTGATTATTTTTTATTGAGAGTTTAGCGAAAGTTTTTCCCTCGATTTAATAAATAAATTCATTATGTGGGGAAAACTTTTTAGCTAGTGAGTCTTAGCATTATTATTGCAAAACTCATTAAGCTTATCTTGTGATTTGTGAAGCAAAAACCTTTTTGACAAACTAGTATTACTAATATCTCTTGTCCTTAAATTTTGAGAAAATCATTTTGAGATAGTTGATTACATTCTTGGGAAATCTTTGAAATCCTACTTGTGATTGATGTATAGTTATATATTGTTTCAAAGATAGATTGATAATACACTCGCATGCGTGATTGCTTATTGACTTTACCTTGAGTGTTATTACACATATCTTTACTGAGCTTATGGATCTATCATATGGAAATGCATTAGTGTTGACCTTATAGGTCACACCCTGGTTTTGATAATGACAAACTCAATTGTATTTAATAAATATCCAGTTCATGTGCAGGTTTATACTAACATACATTCAAGGGCACGTGAAAGCTTGAAGACAATTTCATATTCCCAATTGTAATATCTCTAAGTGAATTTTGTCTGTAATAGTAATTAGGCTGTCTGTAATAGTAATTAGGGCACTGGTTTGTAATAAGCTCACACACATCACATGAATGATTTACTTTGTAAGCTCAAACCGAACCATAGAAAGACCTTAGAGTGTACCTGTCGGTCGACCGACACCGGACTTTTTCGGTGTCTTCAAAATTGGACCCCAAGTGGCCTTAGGACACACACATATGCACATATGTTTATTAGGCACTTAAAATTGATTGAGTTGGGTCAATTCGGGACCGAAATGCACACTTGGTGCACTTTCGGTCGACCGAGCCAAACAGTTCAAATTGGCCCGGTCGACCGAAACCGGTCCGGGTCAACTATTTGACCCGGTCCCGGTCGACCGACCCCTTACAGGTCATTTGACCTCGGTCGACCGAACCACCTGGGAGTCAACTATTTGACCCCCGGGTCGACCGACCACTTTTCTACTCCAACAACTCGATCGACCGAAGCGCCTCGGGAGAATTCCCAACAACTCGGTCGACCGAGCCGTGCAGTTCAAAAAGGCCTCGGTCGACCGAAACTCGGAGATTTCAAAAATCGCCCTTACCCGGTCGACCGACCCCTTAATTCAAAATGCCCTCGGTCGACCGAGCTACTTGAGTCCCGGTCGACCGAGCTACTTTTGGTCGACCGGACCTCTCGGGTTGCCCTGATTTTTTTACCGCGATTAAATTTTTTAAACAGGGTTAAATTTTCTTAAGTGTCATTAATCTTTTCTGAAAATTCCTAATAAGTCCCCAACGGTCAAAATTCTTGGTATGTCTATATATTATACTCCTTCATTTGGTGGATTAAGCACGGATTAGCAAATAAATTAAGAAAAAATTTTCTCTCAAGCCAAATACTCATATTTGCCTCCTACTACTTACATTACTTTGAAAACCTACTCAAGCTTACACTCTTCATCTATCCAAATCATTTGTAAGTGTATTGAGTCTTTTATTTTTGGTTAGCTCTTCATATTGCTGTGTATTTGAATCGATTTTTGAGAGCATAACCTAAGTTTTCTTAGGAGGCTTTGCCAATAAGCCTGCCCTAAGAAAGACTCTTTGTGACATCCCAAGTATTGCACTCTAGTTGCAATATCTTAGGAAGTTCATTTTTGTTTGGAGATTGCAAAAATACTTTCAAACATATTTGAATATCTTGTGGTGTTCATATTGATATATTTGGGAAAGGATATTCGTGTGTGTGTGATATATAAATCTTTGTGGTATTGTTTGTACAAGTTTTATAAATATATATCATTTACCGAAAACAAAGATTATCTACTTTGCAATACAAGCACATACGCATTCTATTGATTCATAATATTGAGGCTTGCTTGGTATTCTGTGTGAACACTCTTGACTGAATATTTTGAAGTGCACAGATTATTATTGACACTCTCACGTATGTGTTACACTGATAGAAAACATAGTTGAGAGATTGACATATTTAGACCACACAGAGCTTACATTTTAAATCACTTGTGGTGTTTGTGTTTGTGCGCATTTGTGGTACATATCTGCTTTACTTGAAAGCACAATTGTATTGTACCTTTGATTGTATATCTGAGAGATTCCAGGCGTGGCCTGAGGGGGCGGTAATCCAGCCCGGTAAGGATTGGTGTAAAGGTTGAGGTCAGCCCCGCTAATTGACCTGGTTAAGGTTGAGGTCAGCCCTGTGGTAATTTGACCTGGTTTGTATAGGTGACGCTCCACCCGTTTAAGTGAGCAAGGTATTGTGATAATCCTTGTGCTGGTTAGCCAAGGCGGGGACGTAGGCGGTTGGCCGAACCTCGATAACATATCCGCGTGTCATCTTCTCTTTACTGCTTTCTGATACTTGTGTGATTGTTTAAACTGCTTCATCTGATCTCTGGCACATTTACATCATTTGCACTAGATTGACCCTAGGCTTGTGAACATACTGCTGCTAGGAGGAATACTTAGAAGGTAAAATTTAAAAATACCAATTCACCCCCCCTCTTGGGATCACGGTAAAGCTAACAATTGGTATCATAGCCAGGTTGCATAGACTGATTGTTATTTTGCACAAAGTTCACATATGGCTCATAGCTCCGTGACCCCTTTCCCTGAGGGACAATCTTCCACACGACCTCCTGTTTTTAGCGATGTTAATTACACCTTCTGGAAACAGAGGATGCGCATCTACCTTCAGAATACTGATTGGAAGGTGTGGAGGATTGTCTCTAAGGGAAACTATGTCCCTATGAGAATTGAGGGTGCAGCTAGGGTTCCTAAGACTGAGGATGAATATGATGATGATGATATGAAAGCCGTTAGTCTTAATGCCACTGCTATGAATATTTTATATTGTAGTCTTGATGTGAATGAATTTAACAGGATTATGGCATGTTCAATTGCAAAAGAAATATGGGATAAATTAGAGGTCACATATGAGGGTACGAGAGATGTGAAAGATAGTAGGATAGATATGTTGACCAGTGAGTATGAGGCCTTTAGGATGAATGTAGGTGAGTCCATTCAGAGCATGTACACTAGATTCACACACATCATAAACTCACTGCATGCATTAGGAAAGACATATCCCACATATGAAATGATCAGGAAGATCCTTAGAGGCTTACCTCCTGTTTGGGAAGCTAAGGCTACGGCCATTGCTGAGGGTAGAGACCTTAAGGCCATGAGCTTAGACGAATTGATAGGTTCCTTAATCACTTATGAACTGTCCATAAATGAAAGACTCAATGAGCATAACAGGGCTAAGAAGGTGACTGCACTAAAAGCATCTAACGACACTTTTAGTGAGTATAGTGAGTCTGACACTGATGAGGAAATGGCTATGCTAACTAAAAAGTTTAGTAGATTCTTCAGGAAGAACAGGAAGCCATTTAAAAAATATAGAGACTCCACTAATGAGAAGGGAGAGTCCAGCAAAAGAAAGGAAAAATCAAATGCTCCTACATGCTACAACTGCAACAAAGTGGGGCACATCAAACCCGACTGCCCACTTCTGAAAAAGGAGGCTAAGAAAAATAAAAGAGCCATGAAGGCTGGGACTTCATGGGATCAATTCAGCAGCAGCAACTCAGACTCGGATCATAGTGACACGGAGGTCGCTAACTGGTGCTTAATGGCACACGGGGATGAGGTATCGTCTTCTAGTTCTTCATCTTCTTATTGTTCATCTGATGATTGTGATTCTGACAGCATGCCTACATTTAGACAATTGCAATTTGAATATATCCGTGTTTCAAAATTATTGGGCAAAATGACCAAAGAGAATGAAAATTTGAAAAAGAAATGTGACAATTGGTCTAAATTGTTTAATATGGCAAAAACCTCTCATGCATCTATTTTAAAAGAAAAGGATACTACTATTGTTGAGCTTGAGAGGAAAGTGGATGATAGCTCCACAATCATTTTTAAATTCACAAAGGGCAAAAAAAATTTTGAAAAACTACTTGGTGCCCAAAGAAATTCTTTAAGTAAAGAGGGTCTTGGTTTTAATGGCATTGAAAATATTAGACGACCCAATCTTTACTTAGGACATTTTACACGAGAATCAAAATCTCATATCCCTCCTAAAGAACCTAAGTGTAGACTGAAATGTTTTAAATGCAAACAGATTGGTCACATTCAATTTGATTGTCCACTTAGGAATAAGCATGCTAAAATCAGAAAGGTATGGGTAGTTAAAGGAGACCCTGCTACTAACCCCCATGGACCCAATAAAATTTGGGGACCAGCATCAGTCACTTAGCTTATTTTGCAGGTAGGTCTAAAATCATCCCCATCCAAGGACCGGTGGTACTTAGACAGTGGGTGCTCACGACACATGACCGGTGACAAGGGAAAATTCACTTCAATTGTTCCCAAGGATGGAGGCTACGTGACATTTGGTGACAATGCCAAAGGACGCATCGTCGGGGTAGGTAAGGTTGGTAAGGATTCCTCTCCTACTATCGATAATGTTCTGTTGGTTGATGGATTGAAACATAATCTACTTAGCATAAGTCAATTGTGTGATATAGGATATAAAGTATCATTTGAGAATGACAAATGCATAGTAGAAAATAAAACAGACCACAAAGTACTCTTTACTGCTGAGAGACATGAAAATGTTTACACTACATCTCTTGATAATTTAGCTTCGCAACAAGTAACATGTTTTTCTGCTATAAATGAAGCTAGTTGGTTGTGGCATAGGCGTTTGGGGCATGCTAGCATGGACTTGTTGTCTAAACTTGTTAGAAAAGAATTGGTTAAAGGTTTGCCTAAAATGTCTTTTGTAAAGGACAAAATTTGTGATGCATGTCAAATGGGTAAGCAAACAAAATCTAGTTTTAAGAAAAAGAAATTCATATCTACTACTAGACCATTGGAGTTGCTTCACCTAGATTTATTTGGGCCTAATTCTGTGCAAAGTCTTGGTGGAAAATCTTATGCTTTTGTAATTGTGGACGATTTTTCTAGATTCACATGGGTGTTATTTCTTGCACATAAAAATGAATCATGTGAACATTTCACCAAACTTTGCAGGAGAATTTAGAATGAAAAAGGATATAAAATCACTCACATAAGAAGTGATAGAGGCACGGAATTCAAAAATGAAAGCATAGAAAAATATTGTGACTTAGAAGGTATATCTCATAATTTTTCTGCACCTAGGACACCTCAACAAAATGGTGTAGTTGAAAGAAAGAATAGGTCATTACAAGAAATGGGAAGAACTATGTTGAATGAGCATAACTTACCTAAATATTTTTGGGCCGAGGCCATTAATACCGCATGCTATGTTATGAATAGGGTGTTGATTAGACCATCAATTAATAAAACTCTTTATGAATTGTGGAACAACCATAAGCCTAATATTTCCTATTTTCATGTATTTGGTTGTAAATGCTTTGTGCTTAGAGATAACGAGCATCTAGGAAAATTTGACTCTAAATCTGATGAAGGCATCTTCCTAGGCTATGCACTTAATAGTAAAGCATATAGAGTTTTCAATAAAAGAACTTTAGCCGTAATTGAATCCATTCATGTTGTATTTGATGAGTCTAATCCATTCTCTAACAAAGATGATGAAGATGATATTGATATTAGAAATTGTTTAGAGAAAATGTCCATTGAAAATAATGCAAGTGAAAATCAAGAAGCAAACGAAAAATCACTTGAGGATAATGAGAATGGAAATCAAGAATTGCCTAAAGATTGGAAATACATTAGAAGTCATCCTATAGATCAAATCATAGGCGAACCATCCCGCGGAGTAGCCACCAGATCATCATTGAGAAATATAGTAAACCACTCCGCTTTCTTATCCCAAGAAGAACCTAAAAATATTAAAGAAGCCATAGAAGATGAATCTTGGGTAATGTCCATGCAAGAAGAACTTAATCAATTTGAAAGAAGCAAAGTGTGGACCTTAGTTCCTAGGCCAAATGAGCACACCATCATTGGAACTAAATGGGTATATAGAAATAAGAAAGATGAAAATGGGGTAGTAACTAGGAATAAAGCCAGACTAGTTGCCCAAGGATACAACCAACAGGAAGGGATTGATTTTGATGAAACATATGCTCCTGTTGCTAGATTAGAAGCCATTCGTATGCTACTTGCCTTTGCCGCTTTTAAAAATTTTAAATTGTTTCAAATGGATGTTAAAAGCGCATTTTTAAATGGCTACGTCAATGAAGAGGTATATGTAGAACAACCACCCGGTTTTGAGAATCATAAATATCCCGATCATGTTTACCGGTTGTCTAAAGCCCTGTATGGATTGAAACAAGCTCCTAGAGCTTGGTATGAGAGGCTTAGTGGTTTTCTATTAGAAAATGAGTTTACCCGTGGCAAGATTGACACTACACTTTTCATCAAGTCCAAAAATGATGATATGCTCCTCGTTCAGATTTATGTGGATGATATCATTTTTGGAGCAACCAATGATGAGTTGTGTAATGAGTTTGCCAAATGCATGCAAAGTGAGTTTGAAATGAGCATGATGGGTGAACTTAGTTTCTTCTTAGGTCTACAAATTAAGCAAGCTAATCATGGAACTTTCATATGCCAATCTAAATACATAAGGGACTTGCTAAAGAAATTTAATATGGAAGATTGTAAAATTCTTGGCACACCTATGAACTCTTCCATAAAACTTGATAAAGATGAACAAGGGATCCCTGTTGATGTAAAATTATACCGTGGCATGATTGGAAGTCTCCTATACCTCACTGCTAGTAGGCCTGATATTATGTTTAGTGTGTGCATGTGTGCTAGATTTCAGGCTAACCCTAAGGAATCTCATCTGAAAGCTGTTAAACGAATCCTTAGGTATCTAGTTGGAACTATAGAGTTAGGACTTTGGTACCCTAAGCATACTACTTTTGAGATTGTCAGTTACACTGATGCTGACTTTACCGGTAATAAGGTTGATAGAAAAAGCACTAGCGGCACTTGCCATTACTTAGGACAATCTCTTGTTTCTTGGTTCTCCAAGAAACAAAACTCAGTTGCCTTATCCACCGCCGAAGCTGAATATATTGCAGCTGGAAGTTGTTGTGCCCAAACTCTTTATATGAAACAACAACTTGTGGATTTTGGATTGCACTATGAAACAATACCGATTAATTGTGATAATACTAGTGCAATCAACATCTCTAAAAATCCTATCTCACATTCACGAACTAAACACATTGAGATTAGACATCATTTCCTTCGTGATCATGTGCAAAAAGGGGATGTGGCTCTTGAGTTTGTATGCACAAATGAACAGTGGGCCGATATATTCACTAAGCCACTACCTGAGGATAGATTTATACAAATTAGACGGGAGTTAGGCTTAATGCATAATAGAGAAGCTTCATAATCTAATATATTCTATAACTTGCACAAATTTAGGGGGAGCTGCTTTATATTGTGAAAGTTGGTTGTTGACTGAGTGCTTATGTCATACGTTCACTTATTGCATGTTCATATTGACTATTGCCTATGATTGCATTATTTGTCCAATTCATGGCCATTTTGAAAGTTTATTTGCTATAATTGGCTTATACTGAACTGTTCGAGTAGTTGTGGATAAACTGTTAGGAAATATAAACTCAAACAGGTTACACTTACACAGGTTTATTTTTGGAAAGTCCTATTTACAAACGGCACTCTGCCGAAATTTTTCAAAACGGCACTCTACCAACATTAGTCTTGTGTAAATGTACCTAATCCAAGCCTGTTCCTTTAATTCCGATGACCCTTTTTGCTGTTGCCAAAAGGGGGAGATGGACAGAAATGCAAAATTGGATGCATTTTGTGAGGGGGAGCCTTCTCAAGGCTTAACCCTAACCCTATAGTTTTGCCAATCGAGTTTGTCATCATCAAAAAGGGGGAGAATGTTGACCTTATAGGTCACACCCTGGTTTTGATAATGACAAACTCAATTGTATTTAATAAATATCCAGTTCATGTGCAGGTTTATACTAACATACATTCAAGGGCACGTGAAAGCTTGAAGACAATTTCATATTCCCAATTGTAATATCTCTAAGTGAATTTTGTCTGTAATAGTAATTAGGGTACTGGTTTGTAATAAGCTCACACACATCACATGAATGATTTACTTTGTAAGCTCAAACCGAACCATAGAAAGACCTTAGAGTGTACCTGTCGGTCGACCGACACCGGACTTTTTCGGTGTCTTCAAAATTGGACCCCAAGTGGCCTTAGGACACACACATATGCACATATGTTTATTAGGCACTTAAAATTGATTGAGTTGGGTCAATTCGGGACCGAAATGCACACTTGGTGCACTTTCGGTCGACCGAGCCAAACAGTTCAAATTGGCCCGGTCGACCGAAACCGGTCCGGGTCAACTATTTGACCCGGTCCCGGTCGACCGACCCCTTACAGGTCATTTGACCTCGGTCGACCGAACCACCTGGGAGTCAACTATTTGACCCCCGGGTCGACCGACCACTTTTCTACTCCAACAACTCGGTCGACCGAAGCGCCTCGGGAGAATTCCCAACAACTCGGTCGACCGAGCCGTGCAGTTCAAAAAGGCCTCGGTCGACCGAAACTCGGAGATTTCAAAAATCGCCCTTACCCGGTCGACCGACCCCTTAATTCAAAATGCCCTCGGTCGACCGAGCTACTTGAGTCCCGGTCGACCGAGCTACTTTTGGTCGACCGGACCTCTCGGGTTGCCCTGATTTTTTACCGCGATTAAATTTTTTAAACAGGGTTAAATTTTCTTAAGTGTCATTAATCTTTTCTGAAAATTCCTAATAAGTCCCCAACGGTCAAAATTCTTGGTATGTCTATATATTATACTCCTTCATTTGGTGGATTAAGCACGGATTAGCAAATAAATTAAGAAAAAATTTTCTCTCAAGCCAAATACTCATATTTGCCTCCTACTACTTACATTACTTTGAAAACCTACTCAAGCTTACACTCTTCATCTATCCAAATCATTTGTAAGTGTATTGAGTCTTTTATTTTTGGTTAGCTCTTCATATTGCTGTGTATTTGAATCGATTTTTGAGAGCATAACCTAAGTTTTCTTAGGAGGCTTTGCCAATAAGCCTGCCCTAAGAAAGACTCTTTGTGACATCCCAAGTATTGCACTCTAGTTGCAATATCTTAGGAAGTTCATTTTTGTTTGGAGATTGCAAAAATACTTTCAAACATATTTGAATATCTTGTGGTGTTCATATTGATATATTTGGGAAAGGATATTCGTGTGTGTGTGATATATAAATCTTTGTGGTATTGTTTGTACAAGTTTTATAAATATATATCATTTACCGAAAACAAAGATTATCTACTTTGCAATACAAGCACATACGCATTCTATTGATTGATAATATTGAGGCTTGCTTGGTATTCTGTGTGAACACTCTTGACTGAATATTTTGAAGTGCACAGATTATTATTGACACTCTCACGTACGTGTTACACTGATAGAAAACATAGTTGAGAGATTGACATATTTAGACCACACAGAGCTTACATTTTAAATCACTTGTTGTGTTTGTGTTTGTGCGTATTTGTGGTACATATCTGCTTTACTTGAAAGCACAATTGTATTGTACCTTTGATTGTATATCTGAGAGATTCCAGGCGTGGCCTGAGGGGGCGGTAATCCAGCCCGGTAAGGATTGGTGTAAAGGTTGAGGTCAGCCCCGCTAATTGACCTGGTTAAGGTTGAGGTCAGCCCTGTGGTAATTTGACCTGGTTTGTATAGGTGACGCTCCACCCGTTTAAGTGAGCAAGGTATTGTGATAATCCTTGTGCTGGTTAGCCAAGGTGGGGACGTAGGCGGTTGGCCGAACCTTGATAACATATCCACGTGTCATCTTCTCTTTACTGCTTTCTGATACTTGTGTGATTGTTTAAACTGCTTCATCTGATCTCTGGCACATTTACATCATTTGCACTAGATTGACCCTAGGCTTGTGAACATACTGCTGCTAGGAGGAATACTTAGAAGGTAAAATTTAAAAATACCAATTCACCCCCCCTCTTGGGATCATGGTAAAGCTAACAATTAGTTATAGCTTGTGTGTATCGATACAAATCTTTTTGTATCTTATGCATCTTTATTTGTAAGCAAAAATCATACTGATTATTGTATTCCAGGCATGGCATAAGGCGGTTTGATCTAGCCCGTAAGGATTGGGTTGGGGTCAGCTATGTGAATTTGACCTAGGGCCTTCTCCACCCCACAAGGAGAGTTTGTAAAGGTTGAGGTCAAACCTAGGAATTTGACCTGGTGGTAATAGGTGTCGCTCCACCCATTAAGTGAGCAATAGAGATAATCCTCGGGCCTGGGAGCTGAGGCGGGGACGTAGGTAGTATTGGCTGAACTCCAATAACATTTATTGTTTCTACTTTTAGTTTCTGCACTTTAAATTTCAGCACTTGAATGTTTGCATTTAATTGTTTAAATATTTTATTAGGAGTGCGTAGAAAGACCCTAGGTTGTGAAATGCTGCTAATATCTAGTTTAACCTAGGAATAAGTTTAAAATTCCAATTCACCCCCCATCATGGGAATACACCAAAGTCAACAATTGGTATCAGAGTCTCGTAGCATTGACTTAAACGTTTTTGCTATAGATCGAGATGGCTCACATTGGTGTATCCCAATTCGGAGAGAGGCAACCACCTTCGAGTCCTCCACTGTTTTATGGTGTTGATTACACCCCTTGGAAAATTTTAATGAGCATATTTATAAAATCAATGGTCTGGAGGGTCTGGAAAGTGATTATCAATGGAATTTGTATTCTAGATATAAAAAATGATATGAATTTATTGCATGCAAATTCGTATACCATGGAATTATTATACTGTGCTTTAGAGACTGATATTTTTAATTAGATTGTAGCTTGTGCTAGCGCTAAGGAAATCTGTGAATAGCTCCAAAAAAAAAAAATATGGAGAGATCGAGAAGAAAGAAGAGACCACCACTCCTGACGTATCAAGTTCCGATGTTCCGAATGTGGTAAATGATAGGGTAATTCCATTACCAAAAAATGAGGTATATAATTCTCACTCTTGCTCATTTAATGATTCTTATGTCAAATGTTGCGTCGTATCTTATGCTGAATTATCTATTGAATATTGTGATAGTTCTGTTATTGATGCACATGATGAATCTCATGTTGAATACTGGAATATATCATTCAATGAATCGAGCTAATGATAATTGTGTTGTTAGCTTATGCAATAATTCATGTGATGCATGTTGTGGTGACTCTTGTGCCAAATCTTGTGATATATTGTATGATGAGTCATCTATTAGTTCGGATGATAATACTGTATGCATTGATTCATAAGAATGCTATAGTGATAAATTTTGTGATGAATCATATATTGAATCTTACAACGAAAGCATGCCCTCACATGCAACACTAGAAAATAAATTATTTAAAATGCATAAGATTCTAGTTGGGATGTCTAAGAAGAAAACCTTTTGGAAAAATGAGAGTAATAGGTTGGTAAAATAATTATAAAATTAAAAGAGCATCATGCCATCCTTGAAAATAAAAACGTTAAGAATATATTGAAAATTATTTTCTGAAAGGAAGAAATAGAAGATATTAAACCCTTAGGAGTTAAAAGAAATAAATCTTTTAAAAATGGTTCATATTTTAAGTCTCACTGTCACGGTCTTGCCTCATCAAGCAAGAAGAGTTTAAATAAGCATGATTATTAATGTATATACAAAATGAGCTTACTTTGTAAAAGGAAGCGGCACATCCAATCCAAATGTAAAGATAGAAGTGCCAGAGACTTAGATAAGGAAATGGAGTGGGTAGTCATGAAAGCAAACCCCATAGGACTTGAGGGAGAGTGGGATCAAATAAGATTTAAATATACATTTTAAATTCTTCCTTAGTTCTTAGGTTTATGGGTTGTGATGACTTCAGGCTTAGGGAGAGGTTCGGGGATAAAATATATAAACCTAATATTTGAATCCACTTCCAATTCAGCATGGCATCCTTGCTAGGTAAATTATTTCATATGCTTAATCCATGCTTAAATATAGTACCTAAAGTTAATCCACTGTTGAAAATTGCACAAGATTGAGTGTTAGGGATCCATCTTATATCATACATCACTATAACCTAAACTCATCTTTGAATAAGAAAAGCTTAAATCAAAATCAAGTCATCACTCTAGGCTTTATGCACTATTGATCATAAATTATCAATATATATTAAGTGTGCTTTTCCTAAGATATCTTGGTATAATCAGGATTAGAGGCAACCACTAAGGGATTCAAGTTTTATTGATTAAATCAAAATATTCCTTTTGAGCTTAAAATATAAAAATCCTTTATTTTAGTTCACCATCCATCCAGAGGACTCTTTACCAAATCACAATCATATCTGGTAAAGATTATACCAATCCATCGGTTTGTATCCTTGCAACAAATCATGATCATATCTATAGGATACTTTTCATTCTCCGAAGAGCATTGTTCAATAAAGTTCATATACTCATAAATGCGCTTTTCCTAAGCGGTTGTACATATTCAATTCCATGCAAATATCCTGAATCATGTCTACTTATAATGAATGCTCCTTAAACTTAACAAAAATTTTATTCTTTAAGGCTATTTAATCTTGTGCCACTCACATGCGTTGAGAATCATAAAAAAAGAGGCAGACATTGACTTATCTCCTTAACAAATATTCATTTGAATTTTCGGTCCAATAAGCCTAAAGCATTCAACGCCAAGTTTAAATCACTGAAAAATCTTAAAACACTTGGCTAAAAGTTTGAGAATTGATTATGCGCTTAAACTGTGTAATTAGGCATTGAAATTCGTGCATTAGGGCTTATATTTTTAATTAAATGCCTAACTATTCTTAATATTTTAACAAAGTGTCCTATTTGTAATCTTTGGGTTTTATTGAGTAATATATGAATTTTTGACATTTTTTTTTTATCGCGGGAAAATTTAGGGAGCTAAAACCGGCATCAGTTTGTAATTCGCACATACATTTTCCGTCCCACTTCTGATCGAGACAATTCAAAATTTTGGAGAAAGACGAGAAGATTATCTACAACTTATGTGTTTTGAGCTCTGAGAGAAACGATCTTTGAGAAGGACAAAATTGGCCTTGTTCATGGAGAGAGAAATGAGGAAAATATATATATATATATATATAATGCAATACTTTTGATATGACCCGGCCATGCAGGCACGGTTGGGTAACTTATCCGAGTTGTAGCGCATTCTTTCCACTCCCTTTATATCTCTTTTTCTCCCTCTTTTCTCAGTGTGCCCCGGCACACCCCCTCTCCCTACTGTCTTCTCTCAAGCTTTCCTTATCCCTCTTCCCCATCTCCCTCTCTCGGCCCTAGCTCTCTCCCTAACTATTCACTATCACTCAGCTATTTCTCTCCCTCTTTCCTCCCTCTTAGTCTCTCTCTCTCCCCTAGTCTCTTCAGCCCTCTCCTTACTTCTCCCTTTCCTCTCAATTGTTCCACTACTGCCGTGATCCGTCCCCTGCTGTAACTCTCTATTCTACTGCACCAGCCGACAACACTCGAGCAACCCCAGCACAAACACCCAGTCATGACATCCACGGCTAGCCACCAACTAGTCGAACACTCCAAGCTCCAGCACCACAAACCCGAGGAGATTACCATCGTGCACTAGCTGCAACCCAGCCCATTACAACTCTCGGCCACACCTCTCACTGCATAGCTGCTATAACTCAGCCACGAACCAACCACCACCGACTCGAGACTCCCAGTTAGTTGTATCCATCCTATGTAGCTGCCAGAAACAACCACCATCCGAGCCACCAAAGCCTCCATGGCCTGCTCCATCTCTCTCTCTCTCTCTCTCTCTCTCTCTCTATTTTATTTTTCTCTCTTCCTTTATTTATTGTTAATGAATTAGTTGAATAAGGTTAACTTTTTATTGGAGTTTATTGGAAATTTTGGATTTTGAATATTATTTAGGGTGTTTTAGTATTATTGAAGTTTAATTGTTTATTTATTTGCTCTTAGTTAAATTCTGCTGTAGATTTGATTAATGTTTTGCATTATTTAATTAGTTTTGTAAAGTTTGGTTTGATTCTAAAAAAAAAAAGAGAATAAAATCCAAAAATAAAAAAAGGGGTGCTTTTGTTTTTAAGAAATTAAATTAGTGGTTCTTTTCAAAATTTAATTTTTGTCGAAGCTCGATTTAGTTAGGGTCTATCTTATTAAAGTCCATATTTTAATAGTGTTCTGTGAATGTTTAAGTCATTAAAAGTTTAATTTTTGCCCGAGTTCTTGGTTGCCTTTTAATTTGGATTTTGTTTTAAGTTTTTAATTTTGTTAAAGATTCGATTTTTATCGTCTGAGTTTGTATTTGTGTGACTTTCATTATTGCGTGTTTTAATTACGTGTTTAAAATTACCATCTTTAGTCAACGTGTGTTTCGATGTTTGCCTGATTAGACGTAGGTTTCCGTTCTTACTATTCAGTGCATGCTAGGATTAGGGTTTAAATTGCGTGTTCATTTAATTTGTCAAAAGTAAATCTGAAACAACTTTGAAAATCCCGAATGTGAATTGAGTTCAGTAACCTTTTATTTTTGGATTGGAATAACGTAAAACTTGAGATTAAAATGCATTATCTAAGGAAACGATCTAGCCCCTAGGGTGAATATTACATGACAAAACTCCTATACTTGGGATAGCTTCTGAGCTGTTCATTTTTCGCGTGAGTCAAGTTTTGGAGCCGTTGTTGGGGAATGTCGGTCTTAGTTTCAAATTAGCATTTTTTCCATCATTTTAATTAGTCTCGCGAAAAAAAAAACAAAAAAAAAAAATTGAGTTTTGAAAAAAAATAAAAATAAATATATGGCTGCACCTGCACCACACACGATGATGGACTTTTTGCAACTTCAATACACCACTGCACTATCCACTATTTTACCAAATTAAGAACTTGATTTCACCATGTAGAGTGGGAGGACGTCATTGCTACTCCAGTTCTACGGGATGGAATCTGAATGCCTTATCAGCACCTGACAGAGTTCAAGTTAACTTGCAATATGTTTTTATCTTATGCTAGAACTGATGAATCTACTAGACTACGTTTATTTCTTACTTCTTTGCTGGATGGGGCACAGAAGTGGTTTAATTCGTTAAGACCTCACTCTATCACTAATTGAGCTGATATGGAACGTGAATTTCTGCATATGTTTTATCCCTCACATAGAACTTAATTTTTGCAGGAACGAATTATTCAATTTGTGCAGTAGGGTTTCGAGACTCTTCGGGCTTGCTAGGAGAGATTCAAGGATCAGTTAAATACTTGTCCACATCAGAGGTTTAAATTATGGAGGTCAGTTAATTGTTTTTATACTGTTCTTACCCCTGATTGCAAGCACTTTGTCCTGACCATGTGCAATGGAGAACCCTTCAGCGAGGTTTCAGATCAATTACTATCATTCTTTGATTACTTGGATGAAAGTGTCCCATAGTGGAATACAAGATACAATCAGGAACCTATGACAGTACACCCTATTAGCACAATCCGTGGTGGAGATACATATGAGCCAACATACTACCCAGACAATCTTCCGCCTCAATATCAGCCACAACAGATCCCTCAGAGCTGTGCGTCGTCGGGACTTTTTGATGATAGCATGACACGGATGGTGAATATGCTCCATCAGTTCATGCAAATTCAGATCAATCAGTATACTCTGCATACTCAGGACTTAAATGAATTGTGAGGCATCATTAATGCGATGAGCACATAGTTGGATAATTTAGAAAAAGAGAAATTTCCCGTGGAACCTCAACCTAGTCCTCAAGAATACCAGCAACAACAACAACAAAAACATAATTATTCTCTTGAGACAGCAGAGTCCGCCAATACTTCAAGAAGCAAGAAAGAAGTTCCCCAACCTAAGATGCTTATCGCCGGACAACCAGTTGTCATGACACCGGAAGGTTTGGTTGAAACATAAGAAGTCAAAGAAAAACTAGAGGATGCGGGCTTGGAAGTGAAGCAGTGAGTTAATGAGGAGGCTGATACTAATAAGGAGTACCAACCTGTGGTACCTCATCCTCAGAGTTTGACAACCGTGGAACTGTCATGCCCAACTAAATTAAATGTCAAGGAGCCCAATGCAGAACCAGATCCCTACAATGGTAAGATGATTGGTACACCTGATAAGGAGAGTGTGTAGAATGGTGAATGTTTAACTTTCAAGGAACTTGGTAAAACTTTTAATGCTAATACTTATAAATAACTAAAGGTAACTATTCCAATAACTTTTCCTTAAACATCAGTTCGTAAAGAAGTAAATTTCCTGTAAAATATGTTGAATAAAGACCATTTCATGTTAAAACAAGAAAGTCGATCTGCACACGTATTGTTTGGTATTTTGACGAGTATTAATTCATTTGAGGTGGACTTTCGTGCAGGCATGAAGACTAATTCATTGTGGCGGCTCAAATTTGGAGACCCGTTAATTTAATTTATAGACCTACACCCACCTAACGAAATTCTTCCAGAGCCTCCACCAGACAACTGTGATGTTTTTCCTTCCCTTCTTTTCTTTTGTTTTACCTTATTTTATTTTTAGTTAATTTTTAGGTACATTTTCTTGTAATTTAGTTTTTATTTTCCATTACTTCTCCACCTATGTACACTTTATTTCTCTTGTGCACAATTTTTCTATTTCCCTTATGGTTTCACATTGAGGACAATGTTCCACTTTAGTTGGGGGGTGAGCACTTGCATGTGACATTGTGCAAGTATACTTTCTAGGTTTTATATATTAATTTGAAAAAGAAATATAAAAAAATATAAAATAAAAAATAAAAAGGAGAATTGAAAGGAAAAGTAGTGAGGAATTACACTGAATTATGCCATGATTAACACTAACTCATACCCTTCACATATTTGCATATAACCTAAGAATTACATACTTGAGTCATTTATGCGTAGTTTCTCTTTATATGACTTTGTAACTCAATGAAGAATTGATTGGTACACTCGTGTTAATCAGGCTATATAATTTCTTATATTTATACGACATCTCATGAGACCGAATAGACACATTCATGTGATTCATTGCACTTAGGGTTCCTTGTGAGCACTGAGAGAATACCCGTGGCAACTATTACACCTTGTGAGATATCCTTGAGCTATTTATTGTCCTTTTGAGTGTTAACATCAAATCGGAGTTCATGCAACTCATTTCTCTTTTCTTTTGGACGATTCTTTGTACACTGGTTTCTGTTTTTAATTTGCTAGCCTAGAGGTGACATATAGGGGGGGGGGGAGATAATAACCTAGGTCTTGTAGCCTACTCAAGATGTGAAGGTTGAGCTACCCCTAGAAATAGATTTAGTTCATGGACTACTATTCGAGCTTAATTCCTATTGATGGTATGAAGATAACAAAAGAAGTGTAATGATTGTCCTAATTGATGAAGAAAAAAACAAAAAATGAAGAATAAGCAGAAGAAAGAATAAGAAATAGAGATACGCATGAAATGAAATGCTAATGCTTGCACCACAAAAATACCACTAAAAAAGTCAAGGACATGACACATGTTCTCCACGTATAAAGCTTCTTCAACCATTTAATGCCTCAGATGTATTCACGTCAAGTTTGTGAATAAGTTGATTTAGCGTGGTTTCGATTGGATATGGTGAGTAGGTGAGAAAATGTTAGGGTGAAGGACCCAACACCTCATAGATAGGCTAGATCCTTCTCAGACCAATCCACTCCATATACTTAGCGTTTGTTTCTTCCAATATATAGGATGTTTGATCGCGACATTCCTCCTCACATATGACGAGTGAACCCATTCCTTTTGAGTGCTCTTGAGGGTATACTAGTTAGGCCAAATCAAAATGACCGTACTGTAGGTGCCCACTGGTATCTTAGGTGTAATCAGTCACACACATCACACACACCTCGAGACTTTGTCTATTTATACTCGAACTTATATGACCGCATTAACTCTGAATTGTACTGCCGGTTAACCTCATGTGAGTATACCGTTCTTAAATGTTATACAATGATGAAGCTTGCATGAGTGACACGCTTTAAAGTTGTATGCATTGAATATTAATGAGCTTGTGTGAAGTTCAGTTATATTCTTCTATGTGAAACAGTATGGTTGTGTCGCATGTGCATTAATTTCATGTTCTCTGGAGTTCGTATTTGTGGACACCACCTTGAAATTCATTCACGTTATTTGCTAGAGACTAGTAAAACGTTAGTTGTGGGGTGTGATTATGCGCTTAAACTGCATAATTAGGGGCACTTTAATTCATGCATTAGGGCTTATATTTTTAATTAAATGCCTAATTATTCTCAATACTTTAACAAAGTGTCCTATTTATAATCTATGGGTTTTATTGAGCAATTTATGCATTTTTGGCATTTGTTTAATCGCAATAAAATTCACGGTAGCTAAAACTAGCATTAGTTCAAAATTTTTGCA
The DNA here is from genome assembly GCF_029873635.1 of Malania oleifera. Taxonomy (NCBI): domain Eukaryota; kingdom Viridiplantae; phylum Streptophyta; class Magnoliopsida; order Santalales; family Ximeniaceae; genus Malania; species Malania oleifera. Next base: position 62,618,054 of record NC_080425.1, read on the forward strand.
TAATTTTTCCGTTCGAGCATTGATTGAGACAATTCGAAATACTAGAGAAAGATGACAAGATTATCTACAACTTCTGTGTTTTGAGCTTTTAGAGAAACGGGCTTGAAGAAGGTCAAAATTGGCCTTGTTCGTGGAGAGAAAAATGAGAAAAAAAGAAAAGAAAAAAGAAATATAATGCAATACTTTTGATGTGACCGCCCATGCAGGCCAGGTCGGGTCGCTTATCCAGGTTGTTGGGCATTCTTTCCCCTCCCTTTATATCTATTTTTCTCCCTCATTTCTCAGTGTGCCCCGACACACACCCTCTCTTTACTCTTTTCTCTCAAGCTTTCTCTATCCCTTTTCCCAGACTCCTTCTCTCGGCCCTATATCTCTCCCTAACTCTTCTCTATCTCTCGGCTATTTCTCTCCTTCTTTCCTACCTCTTAGTCTCTCTCTCTCCCTCTCCCTGCTTCTCCCTCTCCTCTTAGCTGTTCCACTACTACCGTGAGCCGTCCTCTGTTGTAACCCTTTGTTCTGCTACACCAGCCGATAGCACCCGAGCAGCCCCAGCACATATGCCCAGTCCAGACATCCACGGCTAGCCACCAACCAGCCAAACACTCCTAGCTCCAGCACCACAGACTTGAGGAGAAGACCCTCATGTACCTGCTGCAACCCAGCCCACTGCAACTCTCAGCCACACCTCCTACTGCAAAGTTGTTGTAACTTAGCCATGAACCAGCCACCACCAACTCGAGACTCCCAGCCGGCTATCTCCATCCTCTGCAGCTGCTAGAAATAGCCTCCAAAGCCTCCATGGCCTGCTCTCTTTCTCTCTCTCTCTCTCTCTCTCTCTCTCTCTCTCTCTCTCATTTTTTCTTTTCCTTTATTTTATTGTTAATGAATTAGTTGAATAATATAAAATTTTTATTGGAGTTTATTCGAAAATTTGGATTTTTTAATATTATTTAGGGTGTTTTAGTATTATTGAAGTTTAATTGTTTATTTATTATCTATCAGTTAGATTCTGTCGTAGATTTGATTAATGTTTTGCATTATTTAATTAGTTTAGTAAAGCCTGGTTTGATTCTAAAAATAATAATAATAAAATACAAAAAGAAAAAAAAAGGTGTATTTTTCTTTAAGAAACTAAATTAGTGATTCTTTTCAAAATTTAATTTTTGTCAAAGCTCGATATAGTTAGGGTCCATCTTATTAAAGTCCGTATTTTTATCATGTTTTGTGATCGTTTAAGTCGATAAAGGTTTAATTTTTGCCCGAGTTCTTAGTTGCCTTTTAATTTGGATTTTGGTTTAAGTTTTTATTTTGTTAAAGATTCGGTTTTTATCGTTTGCATTTGTGTTTGTGTGAGTTTCATTATTGCATGTGTTTAATTACATGTTTAAAATTACTACCTTTAGTTAACGTGTATTCCGATGCTTGCCTGATTTGAGGTAGGGTTTCCATTTTTTCTATTTAATTTAGTGCATGCTAGGATTAGGGTTTAAAATGCGTGTTCATTTGAAATGTAAAAAGTAGATCTGAAACAACTTTGAAAATTCCGAATCTGAACTGAGTTCCGTGACCTTTTATTTTTCGATTGGAAAAACATAAAACTTGAGATTAAAACACATTCCCCAAGGAGATGATCTAGTCCCTGGCTGAATATTAAACGACAAAACTCCTATACTTGGGATAACTTCCGAGCCGCTCATTTTCCAAGTGAGTCAAGTTTTTGTTGCGGTTTCCGGGGAATGTCAGTCTTAGTCTCATGAAAAAACAAAAACAAAAAACAAAAAAAACAAAAAAACAAAAAAACAAAAAAACAAAAAACAAAAACAAAAACAAAAAGAAGAAAAAAAATTAAGTTTTGAAAAATAAAAATAAAAATAAATATGGCTGCACCTGCACCACGCACGATGATGAACTTTTTGCAGCTTCAATACATCACTGCACCATCTACCACTATTTTACCTAATGAAGAACTTGATTTCATGATACAGCGCAGAAGGACGCCATTGCTACCCTAGTTCTACGGGATGGAATCAGAGTGCCCTTATCAGCACCTGACAGAGTTTGAGTTAACTTGCAATATGTTTTTCTCTCATGCTAGAGCTGATGAATCTACTGGACTGCGTTTATTTCTTACTTCTTTGCAGGATGGGGCTCAAATGTGGTTTAGTTCCTTGAGACCTCACTCTATCACTAATTGGGTTGATATGGAACATGAATTTCTACATATGTTTTGTCCCTCACAAAGAACTCAATTTTTGTAGGAAGAGATTATTCAGTTTGTGCAGCAGTGTAACGAGACATTTCGTCCTTGCTGGGAAAGATTCAAGGATCTACTAAGTACTTGTCCACAATCTAGCCCCTGGGCTGAATATTGCACGATAGAACACCTATACGTGGGATAGCTTTCGAGCTGCTCATTTTTCAAGTGAGTCAAGAATTCAAAAAGGCATAAAATGAATGAGTATATAACGAAGGGGGAGAATTTTTCCTTTATATCTATTTATATTAGATGCTCTCATGATTTTATCTTTCAAGCCCATATGCCTTCATATAAAAAGCACTGAACTCCTACCATTCATTATGTATTAAATAAGTATATCTTCTAATGGATAATTTATCTTTTGTATCATTTGTTGATTGCTACTAGATTGCATGCTTAGTCTAGAATGCCTCCCGTATAGTGGATGCAACTAATTTGAATTGCATGTTGGTAGTGTATTTTAGATTGTTGCATGCCTTATATGAACTAATTAATGAAAACAACTAGTTACCAGGTACAAGTTTTATGGGAAAATGTCTGATTTACAAACGACATGCTGCCAAAATTTTGGTAGAACTTTTCCCAAAGTAAAACCTTGTCCAAAGATGATTATAATAAAATGAAAGTTAAAATATTTTTGAAATGATAAGTGAAAATCAATTGAATAATTAAACTTCATCTTGGCACAATTATCGGAAATTTAGAGGAGCACAGCTCCATCCCTATAGAAAAGGCTCAAAGAACTCATATCCATCAATTCGTTTCTCAAATATTGAGGCTCTTCTAATATCCTTGAACATTATATCCTACATTTGACATGGAATGTTCTTGAGTCATGAACTACATAGCATGCCTCAATATATATCCTCTGATGCATTTATGGTCTATAGGGACAACTATACTAATAAGGATAAATATAGTAGATTAATAATCAGTATGGTTGGCTTAAATGTTTCAAAATGATGACTTATACTACTAGGCATAATAAAATAAATCTCTATCTGGTACAAGAAGTTTATTGCATCTATGGTAGAATTCAAATTGATAAGGGGGAGCATCTAAAAATTAAAACACCTATCATATTATGCTCAAAAACCTTTTTGCTTAGATCTGTTATTGAATCAAGTGTGGCATGTGTTTGAATGAAATGTTTTATTCAAAATCATAAATTGAATCGTGTTTATTTTCCACAGTCATTTGATTTGCCATATGATCTTACATGTGATTGTTAAATTTTTAGGATCATTGTGGTTATGTTTTTTTGGTTATATTTTAGTACGCGCTTAATTGACAAACTATAAAATTTGTGCTTGCTTAATCTTTAAAGCTTCATTTTTTCAGCAAGCGCACCCCCGGTACTTTTTTGCAAATATCATAAGTGGGGATATATATTTATTTAAATATTTTTTATTTATGGCAAGATCTATTTTCAAAACTAAAATTGTTTATCTCTTGCCTTATTCTTGTTATTGTACACTATATGGTTTTAAATTGCATCACTAGTTCGGTAATTTCACATAAAAATGCATGCGAACTAGTTAGTATGTGTTTGTGCTCAAACCAACTATTTGCTATCATATGTCATGTGTTTTAAACTCATATCTTTCACGAGTCTTATAATATGTTTCAATTGTAATGATTTGTGCATATTTATGGTCCTGTTCCGTTTTCATGTCATTTAAATCTTTTAATGACCAATTATACTATTTGTGTGCTAAATTGCTATAGTTTTCAAAAAAAAAAAAATTAATTATATTTTTTACATGCCCCTTTTGCTAATGCCAAAAGGGGAGAACTATTTTAACAAAATGTTGCGTATCTCTTGTACTCTTAATTTGAATGGTCTGAGATTATGTGTGCTTAATTTTCAGAACTAAATACATATCATTTGAAATGTCTTCTTTCGTAAATATGCTCAAGTTACATTGTTTATCCTTTACATTATGCATATTTATAGGGGGAGCCTTTTAGGCTAAAACAAATTTTGCTCTGATGCATTTGCCGTCATAAAAAAGGGAGAGATTATTGACTTTTTGTATCCAATCCCTATTTTGATGCTGACAAAGCATAAGTATCTTACCTGTGCACTGAGCTATGAATAGGGTTAATTCTTCACATGCACGGATGGTAAGGACACAAGGAAGCCATAAGGACTACAAAGAGCATACTTCCTGATGGCTTAAGATGAGGCAAAAAGAATGAAGACATTTTTGTGGGTATTATAATGCATTTAATTTTATTTGGTTTGTAATTTTTATGGTCTGTAATGACTGCATCATGCATGACAAATCTATAAGCTCAACATGACCATAGATTGACCATAGGGAAACAAATGACCATAGACAGACTTTGGTCAACCTTTGGTCGACTGACACCAAGTTTTTAGGCTTAATTGAAAAGCCTAAATCGTAGACTGACCCTAGGTCCTTGCACAAACACTTAAGATAATCACCACTATCATCTATGTAATCTGGGGTTAACATATGACTTAGGTCCTCACGTGTGTAAGGGTTTCAGGTGACCGAACCTTGGTGTTCAAAACACCTCGGTTGACCGAACTGTTGATTGGTCAAAAAGTTGACCTGCCTTCAGGCGACTGAACTCAGAATGAACTAAGTATCCACAGTCAATCGAACTCATACCCTGTCATTTTCCAACAACTTGAGCACCCGAACTTCATGTTCAAAATACCCCCGGACGACCGAATGTTCAAGTTTGGTAGACCAAAATTGAGACCATGCTACTGAACCTCGGATAGATTGGAAAATTGTCTTGGTCAGTAAACTAAACCCTCATTCAACCATCCGAACTTTAAAAATTACCTTTTCTGTTTGTGTCTGTTCGGGCGATCAAACCTATGGCTTGTTCGACCGAAACTCTCAGGTTGCATAATTTTTACCATGGGTAATGGCGATTAATTAAGGATAAATTGATTTTAAAATTCATTAAAATATTTAAGAATACCCTTTGTGTCCTAACGGTTTTGTTTTTGGTGAAAGATTTATACAAGGTCTCTTTTGTAAAAATTAGTGAGTGATTAGGGATTTTGATTAGGGAAATTTTCTCTGAAAATTTTGGGAGCACTCTCTTCATATACAAAGCCAAATACTATTTCTTTCTTCATTCTTTTGAAAAATCTATTTGAGTAAAAGTATTCTAAAATCATCCTACATTATTTACTAAAGGTGTAACTCTCATTGCTTTTATTGTTTGATTATTTTTTGATTGAGAGTTTAGCCAAAGTTTTCCCCCCTAATTTAATTGATAAATTCTTTGTGTGGGGAAAACGTTTTAGATAGTGAGTCTTTGCATTATTATTGCAAGACTCATTAAGCTTGTCTTGTGATTTGTGAAGCAAAAACCCTTTTCACAAGCTAGTATTACTAATATCTCTTGTGCTTAAATTTTGAGAAAATCATTTTGAGACATTTGATTACATTCTTAGGAAATCTTTGAAACCCTCCTTGTGATTGATATATAGTTATAGATTGTTTCAAAGATAGATTGATAATACACTTGCATATTTGATGGCTTATTGGCTTTACCTTGAGTGTCATTACACATATCTTCCCTAAGCTTACAGATCTATCATATATAAGTGCATTAGTTATAGCTTGTGCGTATCGGTACAAATCTGCTTGTATCTGATGCATCTTTACTTGTATGCAAAAACCATATTTATTATGGTATTCCAAACGTGGCATGAGGGGGTTTGATCTAGCCCATAAGGATTAAGGTGGGGTCAGCCCTGTAAATTTGTCCTAGGGTCTTCTCCGCCCCGTAAGGAGAGTTTCTAAAGGTTGAGGTTAACTCTAAAAATTTGACCTGGTTGTAATCGGTGTCGCTCTACCCGTTAAGCAAGTAATAGTGATAATCCTCGTGCTTGCGAGCGAGGACGTAGGCTGTATTGGTCGAACCCTGATAATATTTCTTGTGCCTACTTTTAATTTTTGCACTTTAAATTTCATAACTTAAATGTTTGCATTTAATTGTTTAAATATTTGATTGGTATTGCATAGAAAGAGCCTAGTATATGAATTATTGCTAATATCTGGTTTAACTTAGGAATAAGTTTAAAATTCCAATCCACCCCCTCTTGGGAATACACCAAAGTCAACAATTGGTATTAGAGACTCGTAGCATTGACTTAAACATTTTTGCTAAAGATCAAGATGGCTCACATTGGTGTATCCCCATTCGGAGAGGGGTGATCACCTTCTAGTCCTCCATTATTTTGTGATGTTGATTACACTGCCTGAAAAATTAGAATGAGCATATTTATAAAATTAATGGACTAGAGGGCCTAGTAAGTGATTGTCAGGAATTTGTATGCTAGCTAACAAAAATGATATAAAATTATTTCATACTAATTCATATGTCATGGGTTTATTATACTGTGCTTTAGAGACAGACATTTTTTATAAGATCATGGCTCGTGCTAACTCTAATGAAATCTGGGAATAGCTCAAAAATAAATATAGAGAGACCCAAAAGAAGGAAGACGCCACCACTTCTAAAGTATCAAGTTTTGATGTTTAGGATATGGTAAATGATAGGGTAATTGCATTAACAGAAATTAAGGTATATGATTCTCACTTTTACTCAATTGATGATTCTTATTTCAAATGTTGTGTTGTATCTTACGTTGAATCATCTATCGAATATTGTGATAGTTTTGTTATTTATGCACTTGATGATTCTCATGTTGAATGCTGGAATATATCATGTCATAAATCATTCGATAGCCCTGGTAATTGTGCTATTAGCTCATGTAATAATTCATGTGATGCATGTTGTGATGACTCTTGTGGCAAATCTTGCGATATATTGTATAATGGTTCATCTATTGGTTCTGATGATAATACTGTATGCATTGATTCATATGAAAGTTATAATGATAAATTTTGTGATAAATCGTGTATTGAATCTTACAATGAAAGCATGCCCTCACATGCAGCACTAGAAAATGAATTATTTAAAATGCATAAGATTCTAGTTGGGATGTCTAAGAAGAAAACCTTTTTTGAAAAATGAGAGTAATAGGTCGGTAAAGCAATTAGAAAAATTAAAAGAGTATCATGCCATCCTTGAAAAGAAAAAGGTTAAAAAGATATTGAAAATTATCTGCCAAAAGGGAGAAAGAGAAGATGATAAACCCCTAGGAGTTAAAAGAAATAAATCTTTTAAAAAGGGTTTATATTATAAGTCTCACTGTCAATTTCTTGCCTCAACAAGCAAAAAGAGTTTAAATAAGCATGATTATTCACGTATGTAAAAAATGAGCTTACTTTGTAAAAGGAAGCAGCACCTCCAATCCAAATGTAACGTTAGAAGTGCTAGAGGCTTAGATAAAGAAATGGAGTGGGTTGTCATGAAAGCAAACCCCACAAGACTTGAGGGTGAGTGGGTTCAAATAAGATTTAAATATTCGTTTTAAATTCTTCCTTAGTTCCTAAGTTTATGGGTTGTGATGACTGCAGGCTTAGGGAGTGGTTTGGGATTAAAATATATAAACCTAGTATTTATATCCACTTCCAATTGGACATGACATCCTTGCCAGGCAATTAATTTCAGATGCTTACTCCATGCTTAAATATAATACCTGAAGTTAAGCCACTATTGTCCATTGCACAAGATTGAGTGTTAGGGATTCATCTTATATCATATATTCCTATACCCTAAACTCATTTTTGAAAATCAAAATCAAGTCATCACTCTAAGCTTAAAGCACTATTGATCATAAATGATTAATATATATTGAGTTGGCTTTGCATAAGACATCTTGCTATAATCAAGATTAGAGGCAACCACCAAGGGAATCAAATTTTATTGATTAAATCAAAATATTCCCTTTGAGCTTAGGATATAAAAATCCTCTATTTTGGTTCACCGTCCCATCCATAGGACTCCTTACTAAATCACCATCATACCTGGTAAATATTATACCCATCCATCAGTTTGTATCCTTGCTACAAACCATGATCATATCTATAGGATACTTTCCAATCTCCGAAAAGCATTGTTCAAGAAAATTCATATACTCATAAGTGCGCTTTGTCTAAGCTCGATTCCATGCAAATATCTTGAATCATGTCCACTCATAATGAATACTCCTCAAACTTAATAGAAATTTTAATCCTCAAGAGTATTTAATCCTGTGTCTCTCACACACATTGAGATTCATAGGAAAAGAGGCAGACATTGGTTTATCTCCTTAACAAATATTCAGTGTGACTTTTTGGTCCAATAAGCCTAAAGCATTCAACGCCAAGTTTAAAAAATATTAAAACACTTGGCTAAAGGTTTGAGAATTCAAAAGGCATAAAATGAATGAGTACATAATTAAGGGGGAGCATTTATCCTTCATATATATTTATATTAAATGCTCTCATGATTTTATCTTTTATGCCCATATGCCTTCATATGGAAAGCACTGAACTCCTACTATTCATTATGCGTTAAATGAGTATATCTTCTAATGAATAATTTATCTTTTGTATCATTTGTTGATTGCTACTTGATATCATGTTTAGTCTATAATGCCTCCCGCATGACGGATGCAGTTGATGTAAATTGCATGCTAGTAGTGGATTTTATGTTGTTACATGCCTTATATAAACTATTTGGTGGAAACAACAAGTTATTAGGTACAGGTTTTATAGGAAAATTTTCGATTTACAAACGGCATGCTGTCGAAATTTCGACAGGAATTTTCCCAAAGTAAAACCTTGTCCAAAGATGATTATAATAAAATAAAAGTTAAAAGGTTTTTTATAGGATGAGCGAAAATCAATTGAATAATTAAACTTCATCCTGGCATAATCATTGGACATTTTGAGGAGCTCAACTCCATCCCTATTGAAAAGGCTCAAAATACTCATATTCATCAATTCGCTTCTCGAATATTGAGGTTATTATGATATCCTTGAACATTATGTCCTGCATTTGATATGGAATGTTCTTGGGTCATGAAATACATAGCATGCCTCAATATATATCCTTTGATGCATCTATGGTCTATAGGGGCAACTATACTGATAAGGATAAATATAGTTGATTAATTATCAATATGGTTGGTTTAAAAGTTTCAAAATGATGGCTTAAACTACCACGAATAATGAAATAATTCTCTATCTAGTACAAACAATTTATTGTTTCTATGCTAAAATTCAAATTGATAAGGGGAGCATCTAAAATTAAAATGCTTATCATATTATACTCACAAACTTTTTAGCTTAGATCTGTTATTGAATCAAGTGTGGCATGTGTTTGAACGAAATGTTTTATTGAAAATAATAATTTGAATCATGTTGATTTCCCCCATTCATTTGATTTGCAATATGATCTTGCATGTGATTGTTAAATTTTTTGGAGTATTGTAGTTGTGGTTTTCTGGTTATATTTTAGTATACGCTTAATTGCGGAAAATTTGTGTTTGCTTGATCTTTAAAGCTTCTTTTTTCAGCAAGCACACCCCTAGTACCTTTTTGCAAAAATCATAAGAGGGGATATATATTTATTTATATATTTTTTATTTATGGAAAGATCTAATTTCAAAACTAAAACTCGTTATCTCTTGCCTTATTCTTATTATTGTACACTATATGGTTTTAAATTGCATCATTGCTTTGGTAACTTCACATAAAAATGCATGCGAACTAGTTAGACTATGTTTGTGCTCAAACCAACTATTTGATATCATATGTCATGTGCTTCAAACACATATCTTTCACTGGTCTTATGATATGTTTCAATTGCAATGATTTGTGCATATTTATGGTCTAATTCTATTATCATATCATTTAAATCTTTTAATGACTAGTTATATTGTCTGTGTGTTAAATTGCTATAGTTTTTTTTTTTTTTTAATCATTTACATTTTTTACATGCCCTTTTTGCTTATACCAAAAGGAGGAGAACTGTTGGAGAAAAATGTTGCATATTTATATTGAACATCATATTGAAGAAGAAATTTCAAATATACAGGGCTTTGTTCAAACTTATATTTAGCACAGGGTTGAGCACAACATAAAAGCTAAAAGTTAAATATACTAATCTTGAATGCTGCCATCAATCTAATAGTGCTAAAGTGAATTTATATTTGGCAATCAAATTGGTTATTGTTTTGAGCATTGTGGTTGATTGGCATAACTAGTTTAATTATTTTTGTGGTTGAAGATTGAATGTTTTATTAGTTATCTTGTTGATTGTTTAAAAGAAACCAAGTTCTTGTTTGATTGACAAAATAGATAAACAAGTTAAAGAAATGGTTAAATATTAAAAAAAGTTAAGGACTTTAAAAAGAAAATTTTTAAAAGTCAATTCACCTCCCCTTCTAGGAGGTTATTCCTAAGTTAAAGAATTTGTTAAATATTAAAAAAAGTTAAGGACTTAAAAAAGAAAATTTTTAAAAGTCAATTCACCGCCCTTTTTGGGAAGTTATTCCTAATTTCAATTGGTATCTGGGCAGGGTTATAGAAGATCTTAACTAGTAGCTATAAAAAGATATAAATGGCTCACTTAGGCGTAGCTACCTTTGGAGAGGGACAATCTTCAATTAGGCCACCTATCTTTTGTGGTTTGAACTACACGTTTTGGAAAAAGAGAATGCAAATTTATCTCCAAACAATGAATTGGAAAGTATGGGAAGTTGTTATAGATGGAGATCAAATTTCCACTAAGATAGTAGATGGAAAACAAATCCCAAAAGAGAAGAAAGATATGACCGATCAAGATTATAAAATGCTCCAAACAAATTCAAGTTCTATAAATGCTTTATATTGTGCCTTGGATGTTAATGAATTTAATAGAGTAATGGCATGCAAATCAGCTAAGGAGATATGGGATAAGCTAGAAGTAACATATGAAGGAACAACGAATATTAGGGATAATAGGGTTGATATGCTTACAAGTGAATATGAAGCATTTAAAATGAACCCGGATGAATTCATATCTAACATGTATACTAGGTTTACCCACATAATCAATTCCCTAAATGCCTTAGGAAAAACTTACACTATTCATGAGATGATAAGAAAAGTTCTAAGAGGTCTTCCCTCTACGTGGGAACCAAAGGCTACTACTATCACAGAAGGAAGAAATCTAAAAAACACATCTTTAGATGAGCTTATAGGTTTTCTCCTCACATACGAAATGACAATGAATGAAAAGAGTGGGAAAACCAAAGCCCAAGAAACAATAGCCTTCAAAGCCTTAAAAGAAAACTCTACTAGTGAAGAGATGGATGTAGATGAAGCAGCCTTTATATCTAAAAAGCTAGAAAAAATCCTTAGAAGGAGAAACAAATTCAAAAGAAGAAACCAAGACTCCAAATCAGATGAAAAAGATATTGGTACCAAGAAATCTAAAGATAAAACCCCTACTTGATATAATTGCAATAAAATTGGACATATAAAACCAAAATGCCCACTATTAAAGAAATAGTTTAAAAAGAAAAACAAGAAGGCCATGAAAGTAACTACTTAGGATAGTACAAGTAGTTTAGAGAATGAAATAAGTGACCAAGAGATTGCCTACACCTGCTTTATGGCATGGGATAATGAAGAAAGCTCCTCAACTAAATCTTCAAATAATTCTTGTAGTGATGAATCAAGTGATGAGGGTATGCTATCTTATGATGAACTTAAAAATGATTTATTCAAAGTACATAAGATGCTAATCAAAGAAAATAAAAAAAAAAATACTTCATTGAAAAATAAAAATGAAAGTATAATGAAAGAATTAGAATCTTTTAGAAAAGCTGAAAGAGAAAATAAAAGAGAAAAGGATTCAAGGATCAAGAAAATAGAACATAAGTATGAATTAGCAATGAAAGAAATGGAATCCAAAAATCTTGCTGAAAAAGAAAACAACTTGAAAATCAAGAAACTAGAAAGTAAGAATGAACAAATGATAGAAGACCTTCGATCCCTATCCTCTACGATATATGAGAAAGATATGTATATTTCTGGATTAGAGGATAGAATAAAAAAAATTATCTCTAGAGCTAGAGAAATCATTAAAGAAGGTTGATAACAAGAAATACATAAAGTTAAATTATCTCAAGAATCAAATCAAAGATAAGGATAAAATTATTTACAACTTTACAAAAGGAAAGGAAAACCTTGATAAGATGATTGGCTCACAAAGAATGTCATTAAACAAAGAAGGCATTGGTTTCAATGGAGTTGAAAATAAAAATAAAAAGTGTCTGTACATGGGATATTTCTTAAAAGGGTCCAAAGACTATGCAAACACGTCTTATAATGCCTACACTAACACCATATGCTATCGATGTAAGAAAAAGGGGCATATAAAATTTGAATGTCCATTTAAGAGGAAAGATGTTAAAATAAAACAAGTATGGAATATAAAAGAAACATCTCTTGACAAATCAACTGGACTCAAGAAGGTATGGGTACCAAAAGTCAAATAATAACTTCATACAACCATAAAGAAAATAGCATTGTTGGTTCAAAATCATAGGATGATTCTTTACAAGACTTAAATTAAAAAAATACCAAGAAATAATCAAATTGAGCTTATTACTTAAGTACCTTGATTAAGAAGAAGATATTTGAGAATGAAAGCCTATATGTTACATGCTTACATGCCTATATGATAAGCTCCCTACTTATGTGATGTGCTTATATGCTATATGCTACGTGAGTATGACTTGACTTAACTTGACTTATATTGATAATTTATGGCTTATTATATTGCAAACTTAAGCACGATTATGAAGCTAAATCTTGATATAAGAAGAATAGAGTTTGAGCGTGAGATTATTGAGCATGAGCATGAATCTTGATATAAAATTAATTTTTGACTATGCATGCTAATAATGAATCAAGTGGATAAATTTGTCTTGTGCTGCTCTTTTTATTGGTATCCATGAGTTATGAATGATATTATTGATATCCATGAACTATGCATGATATGATATTAGCTTGGGTATCTATAAAGTTTTATTTTGGTATCACATTTTAAAAATTTTAATTGGTATCACAATGTAAAAGGCTCAATTGGTATCACAAATTGATATTTAAGAATGATAAGCAATGATGATGTTAACATGATATTATTATTTAATGATTGTGTTCTTGAGAACATACAGGATATGAATTAATATATGAAGCATGAATAATAAACTTAAAAGCATAATTGGTATCAAATCTAAATGTATTAAATTCAGGGGGAGTATTATGACTTATTGCTTGTATTATGGTTCTTCCCTAATTATTAAATTGGAATCATGGAATAAATAATCAGTATAATGAATTATTATGCATGCTGAAGTTTAAAGTACTATACTTTTTATGATTACTCATAGCCTTAGTATTTAAAGTCTTACTCTTTTTGATCGATGTCAAAAGGGGGAGAAGTTTCAGGCAACAAAAATGGAGCACGATATTAAAAATTTATGAGCATGATATATATACATATATATATATATTTATATATATATCAAAAGAAGGATAAGTTATTGATGTTGATTGATATTAATATTGAATAATGTGATTTTGATATATGAGCATGATAGTAAAAGAGTTTTTGAATTTAAAGGCTTACTCAAATTTTTGCTGCTTGTTTGTCATCATCAAAAAGGGGGAGATTGTTGGCCTTACAAGGCTTAAAATATTGTTATCTTGTTTTGATGCTAACAAATAAGTGGAATTTAACGTATTTGTGTGAGTAATGTTATTTGAAGGCTAATATATGAGAAAGCAAGGTAAAAGTGCTCACAAGGATCAAATGAAGCTTAAAAGAGTCAAAGCATGGATTTATAAGATGATATATTAAAACCTGAAGAATGTGAGGACATGAATGATTTGTTGAAAGCCAAGGAATGTTAAAGTCAAAAGAGCCAAAGAAAAGTAAGGTGAGAAAGCTCAAAGAATGTTAAAGCTCAAAGACCATGAAAGAGTCCAAGGACAAAGCATGAAAACTTGATTGTTTAGAATGTCAAGTCTTAGAAGTCTTTATGTAAGTACTTTAATGTTTAAATATTGTTTGAAATATTATAAGGCTCTTAAGTTAACTTCTTGTATCTAGATACCTTTCAAAATACTTCGAAAATATTTTTAAGGTAAAAAATTATTTTAAAAAGGTTAGAATCATTTTTGGAAAGAAAAGCACCAAAAAGAGTTTTTCTAAATGCTGTCAAACTTCAAAAGCAAAAAGAATGAGAATGATTTCAAGCATGGCATATAAAGTTTTTAGGAAATCCATTGTAAGTATTTCAAAGTTAAAAATCGATTGAAATATGTTTTGAAGCTTTTCCAGGAGATTATGAGGACTTAAAAACCTATTTAGGGTTATTAAAACAAGTTTTGATTAAGAGAACATATCATTTTTTTACGGAAAATGTTTTCAGCAGCTTTTTGTCTATTCAGATGATTGAAGTTGTAACTTTAGATGACTGAACTTCATCTTCAAATGTCTAAAGAATTACTTTAGACGTCTGAAGAATAAGCTCATACGTCTGAAGATTTTCTAAGAAGAAATAGAAATAGGCAATAGTTATTCAGATGACTGAACCTAGACTTCAGTCATCTAAACTCGACTCTTCGGTCGTATGAACCCTATCATCGGTCATCTGACCCTGTGTCCAGTCCATTTTTTAAAGGGTCTTAGGAACTTCAGATGACTGAACTCGACTCTTCAGTCATCTGAACACTGTTAACGGGCATATTTTTCAAAAGTTTTTAAATTCAAACTTATATTGCTTGGGCTCCAAACTTTCTAAAAACTTGGGAAATTATCTAAGCAAACTTTAGCAACAAGGAAACAAGTTTCAAAGCCTATAAATACATGGTTTTGCAAATCAAAACATACCATGAATTGAAAAATCTGTTTTAGAAGCTAAAAGCACTCTTGTTCTTCGAAAGCTCTCTTGTTCACTCATTGCAAATCTCTTTTGCTGAGTCAAGGAGTATTTGAGCGTGGGGTATCACTTGTAAAGGTTTTGTTGCACCCTTCAATGGAACAGGTTTAGTGAATCCTTTGGTGGTTTGCCAAAGGTGAGGACGTAGGCTGGGTATAAGCCGAACCTTGTAAAAGTCTCCGTCACACTCTCTCTTTCCCTATTCTTTATTTTCAATACATATTTAAATTGCGTGGATGATTTAAATTTGAAAATTATATAAACTATGTATATTTGGAAATCAAGTAAATCTTAAAGTTTGATTTTGATTTGGGTTGCGGAAACCGAAAGGGAATACGTTGGTTGAACCATTCTTTGCGAAAACCTTACGGGAGTACGTTACTTGACTAAACATCAAAAAGATAAATTAACTTAAGAGTTTATGTGAATTCTGAAGTTTGGAAAGAGTAATTGGATTTTATATTGAACATCATATTGAAGAAGAAATTTCAAATATACAGGGCATTGTTCAAACTCATATTTACCACAGGACTGAACACAACATAAAAGCTGAAAGTTAGATATACTAATCTTGAATGCTTCCATCAATCTAATAATGCTGAAGTGAATTTATATTTGGCAATAAAATTGGTTGTTGGTTTGAGCATTGTGGTTGATTGGCTTGACTAGTTTAATTATTTGTGTGGTTAAAGATTGAATGTTTTATTAGTTGTCTTGTTGATTGTTTATAAGAAACCAAGTTTTTGTTTGATTGACAAAATAGATAAACAAGTTAAAGAATTGGTTAAATATTAAAAGAAGTTAAGGACTTTAAAAAGAAAATTTTAAAAGCCAATTCACCCCCATCTTGGGAAGCTATTCCTAATTTCACTTTACGTTATGCATATTGATAGGGGTAGCCTTTTAGGCTAAACCCCATTTTGCACTGATGCATTTTTCATAAACAAAAAGGGGGAGATTGTTGAATTTTTGAGTACAATCCCTGTTTTGATGCTGACAAAGCATAAGTATCTTACCTGTGCATTGAGCTTTGAAAAGGGCTAATTCTTCGTACACACGGATAGTAAGGACAAAAGGAAGCCATAGAGACTACAAAGATCATACTTTATGATGGCTTAACAGGAGGCAAAAAGAATGAAGACATTTATGTGTTGTATATTAATGCATTTAATTTTATTTGGTTTGTAATTTAATATGGTTTGTAATATTTGCATCATGCATGATAGGCTTATACACTCAACATAACCGTAGATTGACCATAGGAAAACAAATGACCGTAGAATAACTTCGGTCAACCTTTGATCAATCGACGCCAGGTTTTAGGCTTAATTGAAAAGCATAGACCGTAGACTGACCCTAGGTCCTTGCACAAACACCCGAACCTTGGTGTTTAAAACACTTTGGTCGACCAAATTGTTGACTGGTCAAAAAGTCTTCAAGCAAGCGAACTCAGGCGCTTGAACTTCACATTCAAAATGCCCTAAACAAATTTTTTATTTTATTTTTAATAAAAACACTAGAAGTGACGGTTGCAAAACTGTCACTAATACCCTATTATTAGTGGTGGTTCTCCCGAACCATCACTAATACCCCTAACTAATTTTTTTTTATATTTTTTTTAAATAAAAAAACTAGTAGTGACGGTTTCAAAGCCATCACTAATACCCAATTATTAGTGACGGTTCTCCCAAACCATCACTATTACCCTAAACTAATTTTTTTCTAAATTTTTTAAATAAAAACACTAGTAGTGACGGTTTCAAAACCATCATTAATACCCTTAACTAATTTTTTATTTATTTATAAATATTAGTAGTGACGGTTAGTTTATCGTCACTAGTAAGTGACTTTTAGTGACGAATTTAATCTGTCACTAATACCCTAGAGTCGTCGCTAATATTTTCTTGAAAAAGTTTTCGCGCGAAAATTGTTCACCGCGCTGTTTGTAGTGACGAAAGTATTAGTGTTGATTTTAAAACCATCACTAATAGTGTCGTACTAGTAACGGCTGCTGAAACCATTGCTAATGCTTACATTATTAGTGACGATTCTTAAAAACCATCACTAATAC
Source organism: Malania oleifera (assembly GCF_029873635.1). Classification (NCBI taxonomy): domain Eukaryota; kingdom Viridiplantae; phylum Streptophyta; class Magnoliopsida; order Santalales; family Ximeniaceae; genus Malania; species Malania oleifera. The sequence goes on from NC_080425.1 coordinate 62,635,268, forward strand.
CAACTTTTAGTGGCGAAATTGTATTCGTCACTAATACTTTCGTCACTAAAAACCAGTTTTTTTGTAGTGAATGACAATGCAAAGATCCTCGAGCTACAAGGTTTTTCCTAACACTAGATTTATTAAATAAAATGTATGGGAAAACTTTGCTTAACTTTCCAAAATCAATACCAATCAACCAAGCAAAGTAATGGGAGTATGAGTAATAATACTAAGCAATAACCTAAGCAAGAACTCTCACAAAGCTAAGATTAATCAATGGAATGAAGGTATTAAAGTGTTTGGAGTATTATAGGCAAAATGGGATGAGTTTAAGAGAATTTTGGCTAATGATTTTTCTTATTCTCTGCTTAATCCTCACAAATGAACTCATATTTGTGGACCAAGGTGAAATTATAACCATTAAGGACCCATAGGGAATCTTAAAAAAGTTTTAAAGCACATAGGAAATATTAAACATATTTAATCAATTTAACCTCAATAAAACTTTAATTAACTAGAGAAGGTTCTGGTGGCTAAACCAAGGTTCGGTCGACCGAATAGACTGAGCTTTGAAAAGCATTTTCAATGGTTCGGTAGCCCGAGTCTAGGTTCAGTAGCCTGAACAAAAGTTAGTAGCATTAGTTCGTAGGCTTGGGTGCTCAGTTAGTGGGTTGGTAGCCCGAACATAAGAGTTCGGTCGCCCAAAGCACGATTTGAACTAAAATGCTCAGCAACCCGAGTTGGTGAGCTCTCCTTTTCTAAAGGTTCGGGCGCCTGAGGGAGATAGGGTCGAAATGTGTTCGGTTACCTGAAGCATGGTCAAATTGTGCCCAATGTGATTTGTTCACCTCGTGTTCAATCGCCCGAGGTTTCTGATTTAACCCTAATATTATTCAATTCAATTCAATTTACTCGCTAGATTATGAATGATGATATGGACTTTTTTTGTGCAATTGTGTAGGGACCTAAGGTCCTTCTAGGGTTTATAAGAACACCGAAAAAATCTGACGGCAGTCGACCTAAGGGTGCCTTAATGACATTCAGTACACTATGGTCAGTCAATGGTCATGTTAAGCTTACAAAACCTACATGTATGACATGCAGAGATTATTGCATACCGATATAAATTATTACAGACCCAAATAATATAAATGACAACAAGAAATAATCTTCAGGGTCTTCAGGCATTACTTCGTGGGCCATTAATTGATTTGCTAATATAAACCTGCACACAAACTTGAAAGCTATCAAATACTAGAGTATTTGTCATTATCAAAATTGGGCGTGACCTATAAGGTCAATAATAAGTTTATCTCTAGGGTGGCTCAGCCTTCACATCTTGAGTATGCTACAAGACCTAGGTGTTTATCTCCTTACTAAATGTCACCTCTAGGCTAGCAAGTCAAAAACAGTAACTAGTGCACAAAGAATTGTCTATAATGAAAGAGAACTAAGTTTCATGAACTTGAATTTGACATTAACACTCTAAAAAATGATAAATAGCTCAAGAATACCTCATAAGGTGTCAAAGTCGCCACAAGTGTTCTCTCAGTGCTCACAAGGAACTCTAAGTGCTACGAATCACGTGAATGTGTATATTCAGCCTCATGAGATACCATATAAATATAAGAGTTTATATAGCCATATTAACACGAATGAACTATCAGTCAACCTTCATGGAGTTACAAAAACATATAAAGAGAAACTACATATAAATAACTCGTGTGTGTAACTCTTAGGTTATATGCAAGCATGTGAAAGGAATAAGTTAGTGTTAATCATGGCATAATCATCCATCTTCAATAATTTCTTTTTCTTTTTCTTTTTGTTTAAATAATAAAACTTGGCAAGTGGAAGTGCACAGTGTCACATGAAAATTCTCACCCCTTAACTAAAGTGGAACATTGTCCTCAATGTGAAAGCATAGGGAAAAAAAAAAAAAAAACAGTTCACGGGGGAAACAAACTAATAATAATAAAAAAGAAAAAAACACAAAAAATCACTACCAACTAATGCAATAGAAAACGAAAAGAAAAAATGCAAGTAAAGAAACAAATAAAGTAAAAAAAAAAAAGAAGAAAAAGAAAAGTAATAGGAAAGAAAGGTTAGAAAACTCCCCTAGGGTCTTGTAGAAGCAAAACCTCTTCATTTGGATCAAAGGGAGTCATGAAAGGCTTGAGCCACTATCCATTGACTGTGAACCCATTACCAATCTTTGGATCCAAAATGTCTACTACGTTGTGAGGATGAATATTTTTAAAGATGGACAGGCCATCCCATCGAGACTTCAGCTTCCCAAGAAACAGATGTAATCAAGGGTCATAGAGAAGAACTTGCTGATTTAGAAAAAGGTGTTTATCCTTGATTTTTATTTGATGCAGCAGTTTCATTCATTCGTTCACTAAGTGAGCATTGTCATAGGTTTCCCTCCCAGAATCTTCAAGCTCACTTACCTGCAAATTTCCCAAACCTTTGGCATCATCAAGTGAAAAGTTAATCTACTTAATAACCTATAATGCACGATGTTGAATCTCAGCAGGTAAATGGCATGCTTTATTGTAAACTAACATGTAGGGAGACATCACTAAATTTTTCTTGAAAACAGTTTGATAGGCCAAGAGTGCATTAACCAATTTTTCTAACCAATCTTTTCGATTAAGACGAATCGTTTTCTCGAGTATGATCTTGATCGCTCTATTGGCTAGCTTAGCTTGACCATTATGGAGTAGAGACCTTATGGGTAACTCCATATTTTTGCATTAGTTTTTCAAACGGTTTGTTACAAATATGCAACTCGCCATCATCAATGATCACTCTAGGCATGTCAAAATGTGCAAATAACTCCACGAGAAACCGGATAACAACCCTGTGGTCATTTGTCCTACAAGGTATACTTTCCACCCATTTTGAAACATGATCCACAACAACTAGAATATAAAAATTTCCAAAAGATTTTGGGAGAGGTCCCATGAAGTCAATTCCCCAAAAGTCAAAGATTTCAAGAGTCAAAATGGGAGACATAGACATTTCATTGTTTGCTGTGATTTTCCCTAGTTTCTGACAAGCCTCATAAGTTTTACAAAAATTCTCAACATCTTTGAACATAGTAGGCCAATAGAGTCCACTTTGCATAATTTTTGAAATAGTTTTCTTTGCTATAAAGTGGCCTCCACACGCTGCACTATGACAAAAATGCATCCCAGAAGTTAATTCATCATCAGGCACACATTTACGAACCAAATGATCATAGCAGTATTTAAACAGATATAGGTTGTCAAAATAATAATGTCGTACCTTCGCAAGGAACTTACGCTTATTCTGAGTTAAAATGTTCTGGCATTCAGTTGGTGACAAGGTAGTTCACAATATCAACAAACCACGGAGCACGAGACACTGCAAAAAGACACTCATTAGGAAAATAATCATTTAATGGAGAAAAAGATACAGACATATCAGGTAACTGCAAACTAGAGAGATAGTCAGCTATAACATTTTCTACTCCCTTTTTATCTCGAATGGTGATGTCAAATCCCTGAAGAAGTAGAATCCATCTAATTAACCAGGGTTTAGCATCCTTCTTTGCCATCATATATTTCAAAGAAGTGTGATCAATAAAAATATTGACAGGAGATCCAATGACATAAAAATGAAATTTTTCTGAAGCAAACACAACAGCTAACAATTCTTTCTCAGTGGTGGTATAATTTTTCTGAGCATCATTCAAAGTATAACTCACATAATAGATGACAGACGGCTTGTTATCAACTCTTTGACCCAGAGTGGCACCAAGAGCGAAGTCACTAGCATAAGTCATGATTTCAAATGGCAAGTCCCACCGAGGAGGTTGCATAATGAGTGCAATAGTCAAATGTTTCTTCAGTGTTTCAAAAGCCTTTTGGCATTCATTAGTGCACAAAAATTCAATCTCATTTTGCAATAAAGTACATAGTGGTTTAGCAATACTACCAAAGCCCTGAATGAATTGCTTATACAAGCCAGCATAACCAAGTAAAAGAACGGATATCTCTAATTATCGTTGGAATAGGTAACTGGGAAATCAACTCTATTTTGGCCCTGTCAACCTCTATACCATGCTCAGAAACAAACTTACCAAGTACTAAACCACTACTTAGCATAAATTGACATTTTTCCCAATTTAAAAGAAAATTATTTTCTTCACATCTTTTAAAATAGCAGTCAAAATTTTCAGACAAATATCAAAGGCCTTACCAAACATAGAAAAGTCATCCATGAAAATTTCACACATATCATCTGACATATCAGAGAAAATACTTATCATGTAGCACTAGAAAGTAGCAAGTGCATTGCATAGACCAAATAACATTCTACAAAAGGCAAAAGTACGGAAGGGACAAGTGAAGGTAGTCTTCTCATGATTCTCAAGACCTACAAAAAATTGACAATAATGAGAAAATCCATCTAAGAAACAATAAAAGGAATTACCAACTACTTTTTTGAGTATCTGATCTAGGAAAGGTAATGGGAAGTAATCTTTATGACTAATTGAGTTCAATTTATGATAATCAATGGACATTCTCCAACCCGTTACTTTCCTAGATGGGATCAACTCTCCATTGGCATTTTCAATGACAGTCAAACCAAATTTTTGTGGAACTACCTATGTCATGCCGACCCACTTGCTGTCAAAAATTGGATAGATAATGTCGGTAGCTAATAATTTCACCACTTCTTTCTTTACCACCTCCTTCATGGTTGGATTCAGTCTCCGCTACGCATTACGAACTAGTCTTGTGTCTCCTTTTAGGAAGATGTTGTGAGTATAAATCAAAGGGTTGATATCCTTGATGTCTGCAATGGTTCATCCTATCACTCCTCGATGCTTCCTTAGTACCTGCAATAACTCAGTTTCTTGTTTAAGAGTAAGGCGAGAAGAAATTACCATCGGGAATGTGTCCTCTGCTGGACCTAGGAAAACATACTTCAGCTCTTTGGGTAATGGCTTCAGCTCAAGTGTCAGAACTTCTTCTTCTGATGACTTCATGACTTCTAGCAGATCAATAGCTTCAAAAGTTGGCTACCACCAATTACTCGTGTAACTCACACCCAAAAAGTGAGGGGAAACATCTATCTCTGTGAACTGTCCAACACATCTTCAATAATGCCTCATGGAACTTTTACTGATCTGTCTACCAACTATAACATCATGGATATTTTCTTCAACTCACATAAACCTAACTACTCATGTATTGAAAATGGGAGCAAGTTCACATTACTTCCCAAATCAAGTAATGCTCTCTTGATACGAGATTCACCAATCGTGATAGAAATAGTGGGAGAATCAGGAACTATGAGTTTCTGACGAGTCTGACTTAATATCAAAACACTGACTTGCTAAGTCAATAAAGACTTCTTCTTTACGTTCAGTTTTCTTTTCACCATGCATAAATCCTTCAGAAGCTAAATTAGGTTGAAATCCTGGAGGAGCGTAGCTCTAAAAGATTTGTTCAGATGATATTGCTATTGAGGAGCTATAACTGGATGATATAGCAGCTACGGAGGTGGTGCATAAGACTGAGGAAGTGGCTGAAACTTTAAGGAAGATGGACCAGACCGATCATTTCTTCATGAGAAGTTCAGGTGATTCCTCAATCCCGGATTATAGGTGTTCGAGAATGGCTAATTTTGTGATTTGTTTACCCAATTTTCTACTTGCATATGATCAGATCTACTCTGTTGCCATACTGGTAGAGATGGACAATCCTAAATCTTATGGTTAGGGGTCTCACAAATAGAACATACCTCCACTGATTTTTGAAATTTCACTTTCTCTAAATCCATAACCTTTAGTTTCTTATACAGAGCAGCAACAAGAGCCTATAGATTAGTCTCCTCTTTGGCCTCATATTTACCTCCACCACCGATTGCTCTGAGAGGTTGTACTTCCATTGGTGCCTGATCATATTGCGTGTTCCATTACTCAACACTTTCAGCTAAGTAATCAAAGAATGATAGAACTCTACGTTGCACATAGTCTGGAAAAATTGTTTACATTCAGGGGTATAAGTAGTATAGAAATAATTGACTAACCTCCAAGATTCGAATTCGTGATGTGGACATATATTCATCAGATTCTTGAACCTCTCCTAACAAGCCTAAAAGGTCTCATCCCCTTTCTGCAAGAACTAACTGATTTGCTTCTCCAGGTAATGGGTTCTCTAAAAAGGAAAGAATTTGTGTGAGAACTCATGTTGCATTTTAGCCTAACTAATAATAGATTTAGGTCTTAGATAGTTACATATTTTTGCCTTATCTTTCAAAGAAAAAAGAAAATAAGCAAATTTTTACATACTCATAAGTTCCAACCTAATTAATGAAAGTGGTACAAATCAATTCAAAATCTGTCAAATGCTAATATGGACTCTTAGAATCCACCCCGTGAAACTAGGGTATCATAGAAAACATACCATGCTTAATTGTGAAGTTTGGTGCATCTCGTGGTAAAGCAATGCAAGAAGATGTAGAAGTGCGTGTAGGCTGTAGAAAATCCTGAAGTATACGTGGTGTAGCTATAACTTCCTAAAAAATTTCTTCAAAAAGATCACCCAAATCAATTTCAGAGTCACTTGTAAAAGTAATAGGGGAACAATAATATTTTGTTTTCTATGTGCCACTACTGGTGCTAAGTAAAATTTCAAGCAACCTACTCGAAAGATCTTTAACCCAAGGCATCAGACATCAATTCAAATAGCAGCTAACAAAGCATGATCAAAATTTTCAATTATTATTTTATTTGTTTTTTAATTAAAAATAAAAAATAATTGGAAAAACACAAATTTTGAAATTAAATCTGGCACTCCCTGGCAACGGTACCAAAAACTTGACTCACTTTAAAAATGAGCAGCTCGGAAGCAATCCCAAGTATAGGAGTTTATTCATGTAATAATTAGCCCAAGGGCTAGATTATCTCCCTAGGGAATGCGGTTTGATTCCAAATTTTGTGTAATCTCAAAAGAAATTAAGAAAAGAAAATTTTAGAAAACATGGTCCAGATTCGGTTTCCTAGGAGGTTTGAGATTTTTTGACGAAATTAAAACAACGTGAAATTTAATTTATGAACTTAAAATTAAAACAGAAAATAAGAACCTAACACGCATAAAATAACAGGAAATGAATGACGACAGCTAAATCTTATTCAGACAATAAATAAATCATACGTATGAAATTTTGCACAACGCCTAAACACGAAAACTTTATTACGCAAATGAAACATTCAACCTTAAAATTAAACTTTAACACAATCAAGAATGCAAACAAAAATTAAACTAAATCCAACCAAACTTAAGATTTAAAAAGAACAAACCGAGCTTAACATTGGAAAATAACTCAAATCAAAACTCATTCCGAAGATGATATTAAATAAAATAAAAAAGGCAAATTGAATTTAATAATGTGAATAACCCAAACAAAAATTAAACTTTCAATAAAAATTTTAAATAAAAAAAAAACTAAAAGTAACAATACTGAAGCTTGAACAAGTATTTAAATGCTAAAGAAAGAGAAAGTAAAGAGAGATGAAGATAGTAGAGAGAGAGAGAGAGAGAAAGAGAGAGAGAGAGAGAGAGAGAGAGAGAGAGAGAGAGAGAGAGAGAGTAAGCTTCCACTGGGTTGGTGTGGATAACTGCAGCAGTAGTGCTACTTGGGTCCTCCTCTAGGCAGCAGCAGTAGTAGCATGGCAGCAGCAATAGCAACACAACAGAAGAAATAGATGCACAAAGAAAAAGAAAGAGCTGAGAGAAGAGGAAGACGAGAGAAACGCGAGGGCTGAGAGGGACGAGAATGAGGGAGGGCTGAGAGGGACGAGAAGGAGAGAGCTGAGAGAACCGAGGAGAGGTTAAGGAGACAAGAGGAAAAAGGAGAGGCTAAGAAGATAGAGAAAAGAACTGAGAGAGAACCGACACACCCCCTCTTTCTTCAAAAGTTGTTGCAGCGCACCCTCTAAAGAAAAATAAAAACCTACCTAAGCCTGCCTCTTTTTTTCTAGCCTCAAAAGTTCAAAACACACCAAAAAGGCCCCTAGGCACGACCTTCGTCTTAGAGCTTTCACAACTGCTGCATGGGCTTAAAGCACGTGGTCACATCAACTTCTCATGAAACCTAGCACATACACACGTGAATTGAAGCCCAACTCTTCACAACTTTGTTAGCAGCCCACGGTTCTAGGCCCAACCACATGTCTCTCCACGATTTTTGCATGTCTGTTTAGCCCACAACCTCTTTTTGTTTTCATTGTTTATTCAGCTGCTTCAGAGCCTTTTTTTTTTTATGTGTGTATTCTGCCAAGCACTTCAAGTGCATGGCTCGACCTCTTCATGCATGCATGCCCCTCATGCTCACGCATGCATGACAGGTCTTCATTCGGTGCACACAACTTCAAACAAATGTGTGCATACAGTCACGTGCATGGCTCATGTACACTTTAATTTCAGCTTTAACGTCCAAAAATTATCCTGCAATAGTAAAATACCAAAAGTCCGTAAATTATTGAATAAAAATTATTATTATAAATTGAGCGCAATGTTAAAATATTCCACATAATTAGGCGTTTAATTAAAAATATAATCTTTAATGCATGATTTTTAACACCTAATTATGAAATTTAGACGCGTAATCACAGGTTCCAGTAGAACTCTCGAACCAAGGCCGGATGATAGGTGGTAGTGGGCTGGGTCTTGTAATGGTCCATCTTCCTCCTCTCGAGGACCTCTACACAATATTTCTTTTTGGTGTGAGCCCGTGTCTCGTCCAACTGGAACGTGTACATTGGCTAAAAATTGTAATCCTCAAGGGTCATCCTTGGTACCCTCTCCTCCCTAGAAGCCCGAGCTATTGGCCTAACTCACTTCACTCTCTAATCTCACCACCCTCGCTCCACATATCTCCTCTATAAAACTCGTAAACCCCTTTACCCTCCGAACCACACCAAAACAAAGTCAACTCCCACAAAACCCTACTCTTTTCTAAGCACCAAATCACCAAAATACAAAAAACCAACCCCAACACAATTAATACCAAGGCCTAGAGATGGAAAACGACCTCAACTCCTCACTATCAACCCTATTACTAACCCTCCGCCATTTCGTTTGCACCTTCCCAACTTTCTCTCACTTACAACTACTCATTCCATCAATCTCCCCTGTTTCACCCCCACCTGCATCTCCAACACCCCTTTCTTTCCCACCCCTTCCCATATCCCCTTCTCCTCCTTCTCCAGCACCTCTCTCTCCTACGCCTCCTTCTCCGGATCCTTTCACTCCAACTCCTCCTTCTCCTTCTCCTCTGCCCCTCATACCCATTTCTCCCAACCCCAACCCAATAATCACAAAGAGATGATTTCAACATATTAAAAGGAAAATAGAAAATTAATTACATACAACAATGTAAAAATCACACCACATCAAGGACAAGAGGGAGGGGGAGAAGGAGGAGGCATACCTTCTTGCAAGCAACAGTGCGTACATCAGTGGGTAGCAGCAGTCAACAGTGCGTACATCAGTGGGTAGCAGCAGTGGTGTGTAGTAGCGAAGGGTTTTATGCAAGGAGGATTGGATGAGGGCTTTGTGTAGGAAGGAGAAGGGTTCTATAGAGGAGGGAATGAGGTATTTGGGATTTCAGCATGAAGGGGAAGAGGGTTCAGTACATTCTGTATAAGGTTTTTAGTGATGATTTGAAGAACCGCCACTAAAACCCAACTATTAGGGACTAAAAATTTCATCACTAATAGTCAAAATATCGTTACTAATATTTTCATGCAATAGTTTGACTGAGAAATGTAATTTTAATGACAAAAGTATTAGTAATGATTTTATTTTCGTCACTAATAATGCATTTTTAGTGATGGTTAGTATTTTCGTCACTAATGCTTTGACTATTAGTGACGAATTTTATTTTCGTTACTAATGACCCATTATTAGTGACTATTTTTGCTCCGTCACTAATACTTTCGTCACTACAAATTACCCTTTTTGTAGTAAAGTTAAAATCTTTGATTTTACGTGTGTGTGATCTTAATTGATTTATATCTATTCCTATTTTTTTGAATAGTTTTTTGTCATAGAAAAGAGGAAGATTGTTAGCCCCAAGGTTCATTAACTAGATTCTAATGATAATAAACTGTTATGGACTAATGACTTTGTGCTTAAGTTGTTTTCTACAAGATTGGGGTCACTAAAGTTAAAAAATGTTGAAAATTTGAAAAAGATATTGAAGAATTGGGAACAAATTAAAGATTATCAAACCATGGCCTATGTGCCAAAGGCAATCATTCAGCCCTGGAGGGTGGTCGACCAACCTAGGTAGAGGCAAAAGGCAGTTAGCCAACCCCTAAAGTTGGTCAACTGCTATAGCATGCCTTAACTACAATGATCAATTTTCTTTCCATATTGGCTAGTAAGTGGTCAACTAGACCAAATTGGTAGTTGTCTGGTTTGACAACCCAAAAGGCTCCACTGAGCAGAGACTAATTTTGCTTCAAAATTTATATATATACCTTCCAAAGCCTTAAGAACATTAAAGAAGACATCCATACTAAATATTCAAGTGTTCTAAACTTAAATTCTTCTTAATCTCTTTTTGTGCTTTATATTGCTCAAATTTAAGAAAAAAACAATTGAGCTTTATTTTAATTATTATTTGAGAGTTTATTTTTTGAATTTTAATTGAGTATGCTTCCTTGTGATCGACAAATCCCTTTCTATAAGCCTTATTGTATTTGGTTTCTTGGTCGCTAAAAAACAAGGGATTGCAAGTCGGTTGCCTTGTCTCCAAAAAATAAAGGGTTGTAATTTGTTCTTTGGTCTTCATTAAAATAAAGGGTAAGTGGAATCTTGAGGTGATTGCCTTGAAAGAGCGGATGTAGGCGGAGATAGTCGAACCACTATAAAAAGTAGTTTACAATTTCTCTTCATTTCTCTTTTAAAGTTTACAATTTCTCTTCATTTCTCTTTTAAAATTGCCTTTTGTATTTGTGTGTTTTTCTTGATTTTTTAATTTTTCTCAAATTTGTATCAAGCTTTTAATTTTCATTAAACCTAATTCGACCCCCCTATTGGGTTGGCAGTTGGGCCAACAAGAAGATATTCGAAAGGCTATGCAGAAATTTTTGGGAAATTGCTAGAATATGTATTGAAGATGGCACTAACACTTCCTTTCTGCTGATAGATGGGCTTCTCAAGAACCATTACTAAAGCTCTCTGCCAATATTATATATTGGCTATGTCAAAAGATGAGTTGGTGAATCAAATGCTTGTGATTGATAAATGTCCATTGGAATCTATAGCTCACTAGAGATCCACGAAGATCAGACTTATCTTCAATTATCAACCATCTGAGCATTATCTAAATTTTCCAACCTTCCATTTCATCTAGAAGGTCTATTAAGCTTGGTCTTTATCAACCAACAACATATGCCCTATTAGATCTCTTTATTTTTATTTGATTCAAAAGAACTATTGTTGTCACAAGGATACCCATCACATTTCCTTTTAATGCACGGCTGTGCCTACAAAAATATTTATCATTTTTGTGGATAAGCTCATTAAATAAAATTCTAGCTCAGAATAATCAAGGGGTTGGTTAATTATGCCCATATGCCATCTTTGCAAGAAAGACTCTGAATCGATGAATCATTTGTTTTTACGTTGTAACTATAGCCATTCAATCTGGAGCTCCCTTTTTTCTTTGTTAGTATAAGATGGGTTAAGCCTGCATCGCTTAAGGATATGATTCATTTATGAAGGCCTACAGTGCTCAAGCATGGATAAAAAAAAATATTCCTAAAGTAGGCGACTCCAGCTGCAGTTTTTTGGGAAGTCTAGAAAGAGGGAAACCATAAAACTTTTCAAGACACCTTCACTCCAACTTTAGTAATTTACAATAGAGTTTTGATCAACCTTTATAACTGGAGTAGGCTTCTCCCAGAATTCAATCAGATCAGTTGGAAGGATTTTGTCCTAATTTATTGTTGGTGACTTGAGATTGTATGGGATTAAATTCATGGCTTCTTCACAATCTGTCATTATTAAAATTTGACTGCTTGGTGGATGTTCTCAAGCAAAATAGCTAGGAAGAATATAGAGAATTCAACACGACGACAACTGTAATGTTCTCAAGTTCCTTGGTGCTTTGGAACACACAAATTGGTCTGATCTTTTCTCATCATTAATTTCTGTATTCAGGTTCTGTAACTTGGTAGTCTTAACTGGTATGCTTCTATCCTTTCTTTGTACCTTAATTTTTCCGGTTACGTCTTTATAATTGCTATTGCTTTTGTATCTTGGCTAATGGATTGTCAAGCTTTTTGCTTGGCTTACTTCTTTTTAATGATTTCATCTTCCTTAAAAATAAGGTTCATTGGTTGCCTTCAATACTTTAAATAAATTACTTTCAATTTATTCCTCAAAAGAAACTCAACTTATCAAAGAATAAGTTTAACCATGCCAACAACACATTTTATTCTTTGCTTCTAGCCATGCCATTCTCTCCTTTAAGTGGTATGATGATTTTCAAAATAACCTCCATAACAGTTAAATGGATTGCCTCCAATCGCAACCATAACATTAATTATACATGACATCATCAATTACAAAGAGGCTATCAAATCCAACAAGCCCAAACCTATATTGCTTCAAGATTTCTTAGATCAAGAGACAAAGTACCATAAAATTGACAAAATTCAAGAGCCCATTAGGGCATGGCTCAATGTTAAAGATGGATAAGGTATTGAAAAAGAGCGTGGGTTTGATTTATTATTGGGTCATCTTTGGATTAATTGATACTGGCTATGGCAACCATGCATGATTAGTTTACTCTGTGTTTGTCAAGGAGGCAAGGGTTCGAAGGGACTACGCCACCCCAAGTTCCTAGTCATCAATCAATAAAAATGACGCTCTAAGAGTTGATAGTTAACTGAATTGTAAAGCAGTCCCTCTAGCTGCCCATTGGCAAAAACAAATTATAATGTGGTGAGCACACAAACAACAACTAAATCACTACAAAAAATAAGGTTAGTAGTGATGGCTTTAAACCGTCACTAATAATCAAAAAATCGTCATTAATAGTATTAGTCACAGTTCGATTAGTATTCGGGATGGTTATAAATTAGTCACTATGTCTGCGACAACAAATACTTATGAGTGACGAATAATACAAATTGTCACTAATAGTAGAGTAGTAATGACAGAAGACAACCGTCACTAATATCCTACGTCTGTCACTATAAATTATACATATTTTCAGCTCAAATTCGTCACTAAAGCCCAAGTATTATTGAAAAATTTAATAACCGTCACTAATATGACACTACTAGATACAGACAATAAACCGTTACTAATGTTACACTTTTAGTGACGATTATTACAACCGTCAATAATATGACACTAAGTAACAGTTACAAAACCGTTACTAATAATACACTTTAAGTAACGGTTATAAAACCGTTACTAATATTTGACCTTTAGTAATGAATTTGAGCCTAGAAAGTGTTGATTCTACAGGGCATTAGACCTTTAGTAATGGTTTATAAACCGTTACTAAAACTTCATTCTGCTATTATTAGTAATTGTTTGGCAAAACGTCACACTAATACTTTGAAATAAATATATTTTTTTTTTGAAAATTCTTGTAAAAACCTGTAATTACATTTTAGCATACATAAAATTTAACCATAATTACTAAAACATTCATAAATTATTCAAAATTCAAATAAAAATTATTCAAAAATTCAAATATGTACATATATACAAATACAAATTGAAATTTAAAAATAAAAAATAATTATGTTCAGATAACAAAGAGTATAGGAAAAGTCAAAGTTAAAGTTGCACGCATTCGACCCGACTGTAGTGCCTATTGTCGTCCTAGTGTTGTGAGAGTTGCAAGCCCTACAAAATAATAATTATACAGTAAATTAGTATACAATGTTTGAACATATATGTATATATTATAATTAAATATGATTTGATAGCCAAATGATCAAACATTCGAATATAGTGTAAAAAAAATGATACAATTGCAAATAACTAAATTTGATCAGTCTAAATTCACCCCACTCGGTTCGGATCTCGTATGACCAAATTGCAAACTAAGTGCTTTGAAATGACCTAAGTTCACTAAATTTGTTGATATTCTAACTTTGCTTCTAAGTAGGGAAAAATCTCCTGGGAAGGAGTTTTTAGGCATCGTTAACTCCGTCATGTCCAGTTTAATGTGATGGATGTGTCGGGACTGACCACATTTAGTCTGGACCTCGTATGCTTTAATTGGACACCTAGGTGCAAAAATGTGAACTATGGTTACTATATTTGTATTCTAACTTTACTTATAAGTGAGGAAAAAACTACCAGAGATGAGTTTTTGGGCACCATCAGATTCGACACATCGGGTCAATGTGATAGATGTGTCAAGACTAACCACACTCAGTTATGATGTCATACGCCTGACTTGGACACTTGAGTTTAGAATAAATTAAGTTTAATTACCATATTTGTTTGTCTTTTAACTTTGCTTCTAACTAGGGAGAAAGTTCTCGGGGAGGAGCTTTAAGGCACTATCACCTCCGGCATGTTCAAGTCAATTTGACTAATGTGTAAGGACTGACCGCATTCAGTGTGGACCTCGTATGCTCCAATTGGATACCTGGGTGCAAAATCGTGAACTAAGGTTACTATGTTTGTATTCTAACTTTACTTCTATGTGAGGAAAAAGCTTTTGGGGAGGAGTTTTTGGACACCATCTGATACAACACGTCCAAGTCAATGTGATAAACATGTCAAGATTGACCATGCTCGGTTTGGACGTCGTATGCCCAACTTGGACACTTGAGTGCTTAAAATAAACTAAGTTTAATAAATTTGTTTATATTATAGCTTTGCTTCTAACTGGGGAAAAAGCTCTCAGGGATGAGTTTTTTGGAACCATAAGATTTGAAACGTCCAATTCGATGTGATGGGTGTGTCAGGACTGATTGAACTTAGTTTGGGCCTCGTATGCCCGAATTGGACACTCGTGTGGTTAAATTCAATTAAGTGTACTAAATTTGCCTCTAAACGCATAATTTTCAATCAGCATGGAAATTTTGCTTATCGTTAGAATAGGCATGTCCAAGTCAATTTCACGAACGTGTTGGGACTGACCACAATTCGTTTGAGCCTCAAATGCTTGACTTGGACACCTGAGTGCTTGAAATAAAGTAAGTTTGTTTGTATTCTCACTTTGCTTCTATGTGGGGAAAAAGTTCTTGGAGAGGAATGTTTTGGCACGATAAGATTTGGCACAGCCAGTTTGCTGTGACAGACATGTTGGGATTAACCAAACTTAGTTTGGACTTCGTATGCTTGACTTGGACACCTAATTGCTTAAAATGAATTAAGTTTACTGAGTTTGTTTGTATTCTAACTCTGGTTCTAGGTGGGGAAAAAGCTCTTGGGGAGGAGTTTGTTAGGCACCGTTAGATCCGACATGTCCAATTCGATGTGATGGACACGTCGAAACTAACTGAACTTAGTTTGGACTTTGTATGCCCGAATTAGACACTTGGGTGGTTAAATTCAACTAAGTGTACTAAGTTCGCCCCTAAGTTCATAATTTTTAATTGGCATGGAACTTTTGGGTGCAGTTAGGTCTGGCATGTCTAGGTCAATGTCATGGACATGTTGGGACTTACCACGCTTGGTTTGGGCCTCGTATGCCCAACTTGGACTAAAAATGAACTAAGTTTACTAAGTTTCTTTGTATTCTAACTTTACATCTAAGTGGGAAAAAGCTCTCAAGGAGGATTTTTTGAGCACTGTCAAATTTGGCACGTCTAGTTTGATGTGACGGACATGTCGGGACTGACAAAACTCAATTTGAACCTTGTATGCCCAAATTAGACACTTGGGTTGTTAAATTCAACTAAGTGTACTTAGTTCGCCTCTAAGCGCATAAATTTCAATTGGCATGGAATTTTTTGGCACCGTCTGATCCGACACATCCAAGCTAATGTCACAGACGTGTCAGGACTAACCACGCTCGGTTTGGACCTCGTATGCCCGACTTCGACACCTGAGTGCTTAAAATGAAACAAGTTTGCTAAGTTTGTTTGTATTATAACTTTGCTTCTAACAAGGGAAAAAGCCTCGGGGAGGAGTTTTCAAGCACCATCCGATCCGGCACTTCCAGTTTGATGTGATGGACATGTCGAGACTGACCAAACTAAGTTTGGACCTCGTATGCCCCAATTGAACACGATGGTTGGTTTGTGAGGAAAACATGCATATTCCATGTTCTCGGTAACTTGAACCCTGATTTTGACTTGTTTTGCAGGTAAAATAGTACGAACATATGAACCATTGGCTAATTTCATGCAGGTTTACTTCTCACAAGTCATTTAACTTACGAGTATTTTTGCAGCAGTCGCATTGTGACAAAAAAAAAAAATTAGATTTCACGTTTTGGGCAACTTGAACCCTAATTTTTACTCTTTTTTTTGTATGCCATACCGTACAAACATGGGAACCTTTTGCTCATTTAATGCAGGTTTAATTCCCACGATTCATTTTACTTATGAGTATGGTGGCGATAGTTGGTTTGTAACAAAAATATGCATATGTCACGTGTTTTGGGCACTTCGAACTATAATTTTTTTACTTGTTTTGTAGGTTCTACAGTTCAATATCTTCTTTGTATAGATGAAACTTTAAACTACTTTGCGAAAGTAAATCATATCTTTTCTAAAAATTAGATGATTTCACTAGGTGTATGATATCGCATAACAAACATATCTGAATTCTAACCACCTTCATGCAGCATGCAAATATGAACTCTCCATTTGGATAAATATTGTAATTGTTATTTTTTTTAATTGTTTTGTTAGGCAAGGAAGCAATGAAATTGTAACGTATTTTTTTAATACAGAATTTAATGTTTTTTGTTTTTGGTATAATGAAGATCTTGATAATAAATCATAGAATCCAATTTAATGCTATGTTTAAATTAAAAATAAAAAAAATTGTTATGGGAATTCCTATAGAAGTTGGATCTATTAAATAATTGCATAGACAGTACATATAATGAAATATGGAAATATAACTGCATAATTACATTGTGTAATTTAGAACAACCCAATTTCAAAACACTCCACACAAATTTTCCTACCGCATACACCAAAGACTCTACCTCAAATATATTTTTTTCTTCTTTTGATCATAAAAATAAAAACACTACCAAAAAAATGAGTGCAAGTCTTAAGAGTTTGAATCAACCAATAACACATGAGAGAGAATTCTTTAACAAGAAAATATAGACACACAAACACAAACACAACTAAGAAGCCAGATCAAGAAACTAAGGATGCCAGCTAACAGTAACACTAAGATTGAGTATATATTGACCTGATAGGTCACACCCAGTTTTGATTATGAAAAATAGTCTTGGTACTGATGATTATACTAAGGATTGTATGCAGGTTCATTGTGCACGTATATTCGTACTAAATGACATATCATGATGGTGTGCGGTGTTCATGCCAAAGAATGAAGAATTATATTGTGTATTTGTATTCATTATTTCATTTCTTCATTCTGGGATGTAAATTTAATTATGGACTGTACACTCCTATGGCTTGCAATAATTTGTATCATGCATGATAGGTAGATATGCTCAAATCGACCATAATTGGACTTTAGGTTCCTACACTAAGTACACAAGTCCCCAACATCACCCTTCATATTAGGGGAATCAAATCAAGGCTAAAATAAACATAATGGAAAATGTTGAGAGGGTTCGGGCGACCGAACCTATGCCGTGTAAAATGGCTCGGGCAACCAAATCAATCAAAATGTTGACTTGGTGATCAGGCACCCGAACCTAATTTGAGCGTGTCTTCCCTGGGCACCCGAACTATTGATAGAGCACTTTTCTACTACCCGGGCGACCAAATAATTACATTCAAATTGGGTTCGGGTGATCGAAGTGGTTATTTCGATTAACCGAACATGGAACCGGGCACTTGAACTTAAGAACATTTGGCTACTGACTTCCATTCCGCCACCCGATCATAATTTAAGGCGACTGAATGGTTTTTAATCTGTGTATGTTCGGGACGGTACCTTTGGCCGGGCAACCGAACCTCGCGGGTTAAAATTATTTTTACTGATTTTTTAAATGGGGTAAATTGAGTTAATTTTCTTAATAACTTTTGAAATAATTTTAATTATGCCCATTGTGTCCCCAACGGTCAAAAAATTCTCCTTGCCTATATATACCCATTCATTTATAATAATTAGCAAGGATTAGCAAAGTTGATTAGGATAAAATTCTCTCAACATCCAAAACCCTATATTAGCCAAATACTCTTTCAAACACTCACATACTCCTCACTTTTGATCTCTTTAAGCATTGTGAGTATCTCTAAGGCTATTGTGCTAAATTTCTTTAGCTAGAACTCTCATTTGTATTATTGTTTGATTGATTTTCTTTGAGAGTTTAGCATTATAGTTCTTCCACCGATTTCATTTGATAAATCTAGTGTGGAAAGAATTTGAGGATTGTGGTTCTTGCATTGTCATTGCAAGATACCTAAAACCAGATTTTGGTGTGCAAAAATCCTTTTCAAAAAGTTAGTCCTTTAAACAACTCCATTGTGCTTTGTATATTAAAATATCGTATTGAGTTTGTTTGCGTCAACTTGCTTAGCATATTTGAAACCCTGATCTTATTTTGTGTTATTCATATATTGTGTTTCAAATATTGTTTGGATATACACTCTAGATATGAACTAAAAATCTATACTTGATTGAGTGTTTAGCACACATTAGAGCGTTGAGCATATTTATATATCATTTGTGCTTGCAATATTGATTGAGTTGTAATCGTGCACACATCTGCTTGTCTAGAAGCGTATTTCCATGTACAAACTTTATATACACATTGGTTGTATTTCATACGCGGGCCTAAAGAGGGAGACTAGCCTTGTGGAATAGTCCCAGACTGGCTTAGACCTAGTTAGGAAAGCTAGGTGCGCCATTCTATTAAGGCGTGTTGGTTGAGGTCAGCCCCTTGAATTGACCTCATTTATATAGGTGCCACTCCACTCATTTAAGTGAGCATTATAGTGGTAATCCTTATGCTGGTGTGGCCAAGGCGGGGACATAGGCAATTTGACCGAACCTCGATAACATATTGTGTGTACTGTTTACTTTCCACACTTTACATTTACTGCACATATATGTTTGTTTGATGATTACGTAGACTGACCCTCGGCGAAATTACACAGTTGATAGAACCAGTTAACCTAGGCAATAAATTTTAAATATCCAATTCAGCCTCCTTCTTGGGGTTGCACCAAAGCTAACAATTGGTATCAAAGCCTCGTAACTTAGACCTAAACATCACTTAGTAAAAGATCATGATGGCTAGTGTTAGTGCAACCCCTTCATGTGAAGGAAGATTTGTCACATGCCCACCTGTATTATGTGGTGATAACTATGATGTATGGAAATTCAGAATGATTGTGTATGTGAAAGCCTTAAATTGGAAATTTTGGAAAGTCATTGATCAGGGTGATTGTGTGCCTATGAAATCTATTGCATGTACTGATGTTCCTAAATCTGAGTGTGAATTGAATGACCATGATAGGAACTTAGTATAGGTAAATTTTGGTTGCATGAATACCTTACTGCATGCTTTATATTCTAATGTTTTATGTGAGGTTTCCGTGTGTAGTAATGCTAAGTAGATTTGGGATGAATTTGAGAGGAGATATGGTCCTTCTACGCAAAAGGAAGTTATCTCTCCATGTGACTCAGGCTCCACTAATCTTAAGGAACGTAACTAGTGTTTTGTTGCTTTATTTGATGATGAGGTTATCTCGATTCCTTCTGCGTCAGTAAATAAATATGAAAATGATTCAATTGCTGACTTGAATGATATGTCTGATTGTAAATCATATGATTTGAATATATTAGAATTCATAAGTCACTTGTTAAAGCTAACAAAAAATATACTGGTTTGAAAAACAAGTATAAGGCATCATTAAAAGAATGTGAATCAAAGGTTCTTGTTGAAAAGGAAAATGATTTAAAAATCAAACAATTAATAAACAAGAATGAAAAATTAGAAAAAAATTTGAATGCTGCAAGATCCCAACTTACAATTGAAAATGAAAAGGATCTTCTTATCTTTGATCTTGAAAATAAAGCAAACAATATGTCTAAAGAACTTATGAAACTCCAAAATGTTTGCAAGGAATTGAAAAACTCAAAAATTCAAGATCTAGAAAAGAAACTAGAAGACCAATCTAAGATCTTCTACACGTTCACTAGAGGCAAGGAAAACTTTGATAAATTTCTAGGTTCACAAAATATGACCTTAGATAAGGAAGGTATAGGTTATAATGGGATTGAAAATATGAAAGGAAAGAACCTGTACATGGGGTACTTTGTAAAAGAATCGAAACAATATGCTAGTACCTCCTCCAGTTCATACACTCTCACCGCATGTGTCTTATGCAAAAAGAAGGAGTACGTAAAATTTGATTGCCTATTTAAAAGGAAATGTGTGAAACCCAAACAAGTATGGAAATTTAGAGAATCACCAACTCCTAACTCATCGAGAATAAAAGGTAGAAAAATGATATAGGTTGTTAAGAAAAAAACCCCCTGAAATTCAAGGAAGAATTTGCTCAAACAGGAATACATGATCACATAATTCTTCCTTAGTAGTTAGGATTAGCTATAGGGGGTAGTATCTTCTAAAGGCTTAGGAAGTGGTTCGGGGCTGAAAATGTAAAATCTTAGTATATGACCTTATACACTAAGCACTTTGAAAATTCAAGTCAATCTGCATATGCAAGTACATAACCAATATGAAATTAATGCATATATTCATTGGTTAAAATATGAAATCATTGGCTATTTGAATAAAAATCCACTTCCAAATGGACATGGCTTCTTTGCCTTATATTTAAATTTCAAATTGCCTAACTCAATCTTAATCATGAATATCTAAAGTTAAGCATACTCCGTCCATTGTGTAAGTTTGAGCTTTATAAAATGACTAATGGCTTAAGTATCATCTAATCCTGAACTCATCTTGAATTCCTCTCAATGCCCTAAGTCTTGTAGATAAACCATAGGGGTCTCTGCTTTGGAAAACTAGTCAAAACAAAACAAGTTGTCCAAGTTCGGGCGACCGAACCACTCAGTGCATTTGCACTTTGGGCAACCGAACTTGGAAGTCTGACTAGGCCATTGACCACGCTTCGGGCGGCTGAACATTTATGTTCAAATTAATTCAGGCTGCTGAACATGGTTCGAGTAACCGAACTATTATTTGGGTAACCGAACTTGTATTTCGAGTTACCAGCTCATACAATTCATTTTTAATTCGAGCAGCCGATCCTCAATCTTGCAAATTGGCGCCTGAAATTTAGCCGACCGAACCCTTACTCGGTCAACCAAAAAGACTTAGTGGGGGTCTATAATTAAATCTGTTCAGGTGATCGAACGTGATATCAGGCACCCAAACCGTGCTAATATATATGGGTTCCGCGAAAAAATTGACTCATTTTACGCCCATATTTGAGAGCTTTCTTGCCATCTTTAGTCTAGTTTTCCTTGAGAAATTTTTTATGGCTAGGGATCATAGACGTGCCATTGCGGGTATTCCACTTAAAGAGTGGTTCCCTACACCCAGCTGGTGTATCAAGTATGACAAGATTTTCCGCCTTAAAGACCTCATCTTAGGAAAAATCCTAGATATAGAATTCATGCAAGCCCACTTCAACAACATCCTGGATATGTTTCGGTAGCAGGGGTGGTATGAGTTTATCGCCTTCCAGCCCAAGGGGATGTATCCTTTGCTCATACGGCTATTCTACGCCAATCTTGCACAGGATAGCTAGGGTTTCTATTCCAAGGTACGCGAGACTGATCTCCATTTTGACGACGCTTATCTGGCTAAGACATTTAAGATCCAGCCTGGAAATTTCATCTGCCCTGATTCTTCCTTCACCTGGATTGGCAAGCAGGATTTCACGGTAAGCACCTTCGTCAATCTAGTTATGACGAATCCCGTAGCATATTTGACACGTACTCCTAACTGCGGATCCTTGACCTTAGAGGAAAAGGTGGTACGCTACCTAATTTCATATAATATATTGCCAATGTCAAGATCGAGGGACCACGCATCCTATTTAGATTGTTTTGTGATGTGGTGCCTCTTTACTAGAAAAAAGTTAGATCTCCCCAGGCTGATCTTACGGCGGATGTTTATTAACACCCTTGGAAAGAGGATCATTTTATCCTACGGTGGCATCTTGTCTAGGCTATTCATTAGAGAAAGGATTAATAGGTCGACACTTGCTACCATCAAGAAAGTCAGGCCCTCCAACATCTTTAAATCCACCACACTAAAATGGATGGGATACGAGCTTACCGGAAACACATGGTTGCCCACTACACCTGAGAGAGGCCTAGAAGCTCAGGAGATCCCACAAGAGCTGCCCCATGCACCATCCAACGCCGAGATCATGGCGAAAATTACCGACCTCTCTACATCATTTCAGGAGTTCAGAGGCTCCATGACAGAGCAGACATCTTCATCTCATGCTAGACTTGACTCTCTTTATAGCGAGTTCACCGGGTTCTAGTCCAAGATGTGGGCTAACTTTCATATCCTTGGTTAGTGGTTGAGAGAGATGAATAATGAGGACATTGGGGAGAATGATCAGATGGAGATGAGTGGTGAGAAGGAGGATGATGATAACGATGATGGGGAGACCTAGTGGTGTATCGTGAGGACCCATTTCTTCATATCCCAACTTTTATCTGATCCACTTGTATGCTTTATTTACATACATTTTTATCCGGTATGTAATAACTTTAAAACAGCTTTTATTTTTGTTTTGTTATGAAGATCACACTCACCACACACACGCAGATACTATCCTGTGGTGATTGTGCTTTTGTTTATGATTATATATATCTGATAGTATTCAAGATTGCATGAATTTTGTGCTTGGATGACTATACTACTGGAATGCATGGTTAGTATAGAATTCCTCTTGCACGGCGGATGCAGTTGATAAGAATTTCCCACTGGTAGATTTAGGTTCTCGCATGCCTTAAACTCTTGAGATACTACTGTTTGAGAATCATTTTTCTGTAGGTAAATTTTGGGAAATGTCCTTTTTACAGCCGGCATGCTGCCGAATTTTCTGTAGACATTTTCCTAAAAGGATGAAATGATTAAATATCTTGTGTGCAAAGGAATTTTTGATCTTAGATTTCAAATAGTTATGCTTGGCTCATTTTCTTTAAAATTTTAAATTCCTTGGAGCTGGTTGTGCGTACATATTTAAAGTGCTTAGATATTGGCAAGTTCTTATGGATTGATAAAATTTTCAAACAAAATGCTGCCAAAATTTCTGAAAATTATTGCACATAAGTCTATATCATTTATGAATACTAAACTTCTTAAAACTTCAGTTGTGTTTCTAAAATAATATTTGAATTAGTCAAGTTGATTTATAAAGAAAATGCATATTCTTAGGGGAAGTCACTTAACATTAAAATCATTTGGCCTTGAGAAATAAATATGTATTGTGCTTTAATTTTGTATATCATTTGGAAAACACATTAACTATGTGGTATCAATGTGAATGTTTCAGTAAAATATTTATTTGATATCATGCTCATTTCAAAACAACATGCCTTTACAGCTAGTGGTAGTCTAACAATTGGTATCTTAACAATTGGTATCTGCACTACCACGTAGTTATAACACTTGGTATCAGGCCCACATGTTTTCATTATACTATACCTTTTGAAAATACATATTTCTTTTGGCAACCAAAGATGATTATGATAAATTTTACATTAAAACATTTTTGAAAGGATGAGTGAAAGCCAAATGAAAATTTAATCTTCATTCGTGCATAATCATCCATTGAGGGAGTATAGAACACTAAGATTTTTAATGTGCTGCATGTCACTCTTATTTGCTTGATGCACATTCTGTTGGGGTTAATTAATTGAAATTTATATATATTTTTTATGGAAACTCCAAAGAAGTCACTTATGTACAAGGTTATGATTTGGAATGGTCTATTTTCAAATGG
Organism: Malania oleifera; assembly: GCF_029873635.1. Classification (NCBI taxonomy): domain Eukaryota; kingdom Viridiplantae; phylum Streptophyta; class Magnoliopsida; order Santalales; family Ximeniaceae; genus Malania; species Malania oleifera. The sequence continues at coordinate 62,659,386 of NC_080425.1, forward strand.
CATGGTGCCAAATTTTTTTAAATTCCTCCCGATATACCTTCTATACCTAAATGACATCCTTTGTCTTCGCACTCTATTGCTTAACCCTTTTTGCTGTTGCCAAAAGGGGGAGAAGAGGAAAAAGTGGGTAAAACAATCTTAATCATGCTAAATCTTTAATTACTCATTACTTTAATTATCTTTATGCATAAAGTAAGAGGAAGCCTTTCTTGGTTGTACCCACTTTTACATAAAGTATTTGTCCTCATCAAAAAAGAGGAGATTGTTGACTTTATCGGTCGCACCCAATTTTGATTATGACAAATACTCTTGGTACTGATGATTGTACTAAGGATTGCACGCAGGTTCACTACGCACGTATATTTGAACTTAATGGCATACCATGATTACGTGCGGTGTTCGTGCCGAAGAATGAAGAATTGTATTATGTATTTGTATTCATTATTTCATTTCTTTTATTCTGTGATGTAAATTTAATTATGAACTGTGCACTCCTATGGCTTGTAATAATTTGCATCATGCATGGTAGGTAGGTATGCTCAAATCGACCATAGTTTGACTTTAGCTACCTACACTAAGTACACAAGTCCCCAACATCACCTTTCATATCAGGGGAATCAAATCAACACTAAAATAAATCTAATGGAAAATGTTCAGAGGGTACGAGCGACTGAACCTATGCTGTGTAAAACAACACAGGCAACCGAATCAGTGAAAATGTTGACTTGGTGATCGAGCACCCGAACCTAATTTGAGCGTGTCTTCCCCGGGCACCCAAACTTACAAACATTTGGCTACTAACATCCATTCAGCCACCCGACCATAATTTCAGGTGACCAAACGATTTTTAATCTGTGTCTGTTTGGGCATCCGTACCTCTAGCCGGGCGACTGAACCTAGCGAGTTAAAATAATTTTTACTGATTTTTTAAATGGGGTAAACTGGGTTAATTTTCTTAATGGCTTTTGAAATAATTTTAATTATGCCCATTGTGTCCCCAACGCTAAAAAATTCCTCCTTGCCTATATATACACATTCATTTGTCAGAACTAGCAAGGATTAGAAAAGTTGATTAGGAAAAAATTCTCTCAACATCCAAAACCCTATATTGGCCAAATACTCTTTCAAACACTCACATACTCCTCACTCTTGATCTCTTTAAGCATTGTGAGTATCTCTCTAAGGCTATTGTACTTAATCTTTCTAGCTAGAACTCTCATTTGTATTATTGCTTGATTGATTTTCTTTGAGAGTTTAGCATTAAAGTTTGTTGACTTTTTGAGTCTAATCCCTGTTTTGATGCTGACAAAGCACATGTTTCTTATGCGTGTATTTAGCATGTGAACATGTTCATTAATTTAACACACACATAATGAAACAGCGATGGAAGCTTGCAGGACTTAAAGACTATACGATAAAGCGCATTCCATGAAGACAGGAGAACAAAAAACGAAGAAAATGTTTATTTTATGTAATTGCATTTACTTTTTGATATCTCTGGTCTGTAATAATGCATGCATCTGCATGATGTGTTTGAATGCTCAGAATGATTGTAGATAGACCTTAGCGACCAGCACATGGCACCAAAAACCTTTTTCTAATTAGACTAAAATCATACAAAGTTTTTGGAATAGCTTTAGGGTCAAACTCGGGGATAAAACGAAGTTTACTTCGGTCAATCGACACCAGATTTTTTTCGGTGTCCTCAAATGACCCAGATTGACCTTAGGAGTCGTTATACTACATGAAAATATGTCCTATCTTCTTAAATTTAATCATCATATGAATAGGGTTTATATACAAAGGGATTGGGACCAAAATGCACTAAATGTGCACGTTTGGTCGACCGAACCTAGACTAGGTCAATAGATTGACCATAGCCTGGTTGACCGAATTCACTTTGTTCAAATGCACCCGGTCGACCGAAACTCTTAGGAGTCAACTTTTTTACCACCTGGTAGACCGAGCCCAAAATGTACTCCAACGCTCTAGTTGATCAAGGGTCCTCGGGAGATGTCCCAACGCCCTAATCGACTGAACTTCTTAGTTCAAAATGTCCCGGTCGACTGAATCGTGCTAAATTGGAAAATCGCCCTTAGGACACTAAGTCCGGTCGACCAAACTTCTAGTTCATTTTTTACCCGGTTAACTGAACATAGCTTCACGGTCAACCGCACCACAAAAGTGGTCGACCGAAGCTCTCGTGTTGGAATTTTTAAAATGATTAAAACGTAATAAAAACTTAATTAAAATTTTTCAAAATACCGAGCGTGTCCCTCAACGATCAGATTTTTTGAAAATCTATAAATACTCCCTTATAACTCTATATTAGCATTTTTGATTAACCCAAATCTTCTCTCTAATTTATTGTTAATCAAAGTTCCCCTAAAAAGGTTTTTGTTGTTTAAATCATTCTTTTGGGGTAAAATATTTTAAGCAAATCTCTCAAACTCTCTTTCATTTGTTTTATCTCAAAATCATTTTTAAAAAGAGTATTTTATTTTGGGCATTCTATTTGTATTTACATGCATATACTCTCACTTATTATTTACTTTTTGAAAATCAATCTTTGAGAGTATTGCTTGCATTTCTTTCGGTTATTTCTTTGATAAATATTCCTGGGAGAAAAATTATTTACTGTACAAATTCTTTTGAGCTTAAAATTCTTAGCTTCTCTAAATATTATTTTCTTGAAAAAATATTTATAGGAGAACAATAATACTCATTTTTCATATACATTTCATTTGTGCAAATTTTATTTAGATAAGCACCTCTTACTCTACTGAGCTCAAATCATATCATAAGAGAGTGCATACATCGTAGAGTTTTAATGTGTATATTTTTGCTTGTATTTTTCAATGCATTTTCATGTACAAAAATGGTTTTAATGTAACAGTTGGGTTCAACCTGTGAATTGAACTGCGTAGTCTCAGCCCCGTAAATGAGACTGGTTCAATTCAGATCGGAATTGAACTGGGGAGCCTCAGCCCCGTAAGTGAGACTAGTTCGGCTCAGTCTAGTAATTGAGCTGGAGTTTTCCTCGCCCCGTAAGGAGAGGATGTAAAAGGCTTTTGCTCTGCCTGGTTAAGTGAGCAGGTATAGTGGAATCCTTGGGGGGTATGCCCAAGGCAAGGATGTAGGATGGTTCGTCCGAACCTCGATAACAAATCTGGTGTCGCTTTCTCCATCTTATTTAAATTCCTGAACTTTAATTTCAGCATGTGTATGAATGTTTATTTAATGTTAAAGTCATTTGCATACACACATTTGATTTAAATAAGATACTACACACGTGTATATTTGCTTTCACCGTTAAAATTATTTTACATACGTGCGTACACATTGAATGTGATATGATATGTGGTGAATCGGCGTAAACGTTTAAATTAGCCAAAAAAATTTTAAAACCTAATTCACCCCCCCTCTTAGGATCACACCAATTCTAATAAAGTTCGTCCACTGATTTCATTTGATAAATCTAGTGTGGAAAGACTTTGAGGGTTGTGGTTCTTGCATTGTCATTGCAAGATAGCTAAACCTAAATTTTGATGTGCAAAAATCCTTTTCAAAAAGCTAGTCCTTCAAACAACTCAATTGTGCTTTGCATATTAAAATATCTTATTGAGTTTGTTTAATTCAACTTGCTTAGCATATTTGAAACCCTGATCTAATTTTGTATTATTCATATATTGTGTTTCAAATCTTGCTTGGATATACACTCGAGATCTAAATTGAAAATCTATACTTGATTAAGTGTTTAGCGTACATTAGAGCACTGAGCATATTTACATATCATTCGTGCTTGAAATATTGATTGAGCTATATTGGTGCACACATCTGCTTGTCTAGAAGTATATTTTCGTGTACAAACTTTATATACACATTGGTTGTATTCTAGGCGCGGGCCTGAAGAGGGAGACTAGCCATGTGGAATAGTCCCGAACTCGCTTATACCCGGTTAGGAAAGCTAGGTTCGCCATCTTATTAAGGCGTGTTGGTTGAGGTCAGCCCCTTGAATTGACCTGATTTGTATAGGTGCCGCTCCACCCGTTTAAGTGAGCATTATAGTTGTAATCCTTGTGCTGGTGTGGCCAAGGAGGGGTCGTAGGAAATTTGGCCGAACCTTAATAACATATTGCATGTACTGTTTACTTTGCGCACTTTACATTTACTTCATATGTATGTTTGTTCGATGATTGCGTAGACTAACCCTAGGCCGAATTACACAGTTAATAAAACCAGTTAACCAAGGCAATAAATTTTAAATACCCAATTCACCCCCCCTCTTACGGTTGCACCAAAGCTAACAGTATACTTTCTAATGAGAGGAGGAGCCACCTGCATAATCTCGGTGAGATTGGCGAATCATTTGTTCCATCTACGCTCTCTAGTTCTTCATGGCTTCCATCTCCGCTTTCCAGCTAGTCCTCTCTTCTTTCATCAGCCTATCCTCCACTCCCTAGGTGGACACCTATTCTTTTAGCTGTTGATTCACCATTTCCATCATCTGCATCCCAAGAACCTTCTCCCCCCTTTGAGACTCGGCTTTCGTACATGCTCAGTCAAGCTCAGCATGGGACACCGCGATCGAAGAAGATGACGATGTTGGGGTGATGTATCCATAACCAAGACCTTTCAACCAGCCCCCCGCGCATTCCCCAAGCACCTGACTATAGATCTCATCATTTTTCATTTGGTGATCCCCTTCTAGAACTGATGCATTCTTTATCTCAACCAACCTCGCTTATTTTCAGTCATGAAAAAGTAGATAATGAGGAAATAAGAATACAACTTTGACGTTTTAAATAAAATAATGAACTAAATAATTTATTTGATTTATATGTTTCCTCTGGGCACACTAGCACCACTCCCTTGATGGCCTCTAATGTGCTGCCTGATAAAGATCCGACCTCGGCTCCAACGCACCAGTGATGGGATCATGCTACATTATCACGTAAAATGTCATTAATATTAATTCAGAGGTGTAAACATAAATAACACTTGTCATGTAATGCTCAAATAGTTTTATAGAAATAACCTTTCAATGATTGATGAATAACTTCGACCCACTGCAATGCATCATATCTAGTTTTCTACAGTTCACAGCATTTTTCTCATGGAGAGCCTATGAAAAAGATGTAACGATTTTTCATTAGTTAGCCACATCAACACGAAAAAGTAGTTATAATAATACAAACACGCCACCTCATAGCTCAGGTAGCGAAAATGGCAACATACCACTAACCAATCCTCCAAGGATATCATATCGTATAGATGTGCTTTAGCCTGATCTCTCATCTTCCTAAACTGGTTGTGCATTCTACCCCGATAGCTCTTGAACCTAGTGCACAACTGCACGTTCACTGCCTTCTTGACATGGTCTGCAGTGAAGATGTTCATATCAAACTTTTCCCGTATATGAAATATACATATATAATGTTAGATTGTTTTTTGGGTCGTATCTTAAATGTAAAAAGAATTGGTTTGGGGTTACTTATCAAAATGCGCTCGTAAAGAACCAAGCGCTGAGCCTCTGTCACCTATGGCTAGGTAAAACAAGTGATTGGAGCATATTGTCAGCATATAATATTGAGCTCCCTCGTCCAGCTCATGCACCAATCATCACGTGGGGCCGTGTAGCCTAGAGGAATGTAGCTATCAACTTAAGATGCTTACCCCCTATACATCCTCAATATTGGTACCGTCTTCATTTTCTAGTATGTCTTCCTCCTCACTGCAATACTCGACCATAGTTTCATCTTTCCCATCAGTTTCATCATTGTCGATGAAGTGAATGTGTACATAAGGTTCAATTCCAATGTCAGCAGTCCTTATGTGTTCTGTTGTGGCACCAACCCTATTCAATGGTATAGGATTGGCTCCTTCCTTAGTAATATTGATAGTAGTTTGCGTTGCTGCACTAACAGATGACTCATCTTCTTGGAAAGTATCCTCGCTAGCACTCTTCTCCCCATCTGCAACTTTAGTAATATCATACAAACTTCGGGGAGGAATTTTTTCGCCCACATGCCATTCACCTTTCAATTTTGTGTCCTTAAGGTAGAACACTTGTTTGTTCTACCTGCATTTCTAGCACAAAAGGGTCATTTTGATACCATCTCTAGCTAAAATTGATACTGGTAAAGTAGGCATCCGTGTTTATCCCACTCTTTTTATTACTAATACCCCACCACGTACACTTGAACACGTGGACAAGTCTGTTAACTCCATAGTGAAGCTCTATAATGTCATCCAAGACACCAAAGTAGTCAATTTCCTCATCTCCTTCTGTGCCTAGAGCCACAACCCCACAATTTTGGTTTCTTTTATGCAGTTTGAGAGACTTTGTATGAAATCGTAAGCCATTGACAATGCAACCACTATAGGGATAAACTCATTGATTGCTGTCGTGTGCCAACGCGTACAAATCTTTACTTTCTGTTGGTTCTTTATTATAATACATGAATTTATTATAATACATGTCTTTCATCAACATTCCTTTCATTTTGGGCTAGAAGTTTAGCTTTATGTTCACTATATGCAACAGTAGTACATGTTAATGTCAAATAAGTATATATTGTTGGAATTGGTGTGATCCCAAGAGGGGGGGTGAAATGGGCTTTAAAAATATTTCGGCTAAATTAAACATTTACATCGATTAAGCATAGTTCATATCCCATTCAATATAATATCATGTATATAAAATGATGAAGCTATACGTTTCAACATACACGAGTAGCATATCTCATTTAAATAAAGGTGTGCATGCAAATAATTTGAACTATGAATAAGCATGCATACACGTGCGAAAATTAAAGTACAGTAATTAAATAAGATAGAGAGAGAGTGACACAATATTTGTTATCGAGGTTTAGCCAAACCAGCCTGCTACGTTCCTGCCTTGACCAAAGCCCCCAAGGATTACACTATCCCTGCTCACTTAAAAAGGCAGAGCAGAAGCTGTTACAACCTTTTCTTACGGGGCAAGGTAAACCCCAGCTTGATTACAAGGTTGAGCCCAACTTGTCTCACTTACGGCGCTGAGACTCCCCAGTTTAATTTGCGGGCTAAACCCAACCGGTCTCACTTACGAGACTGAGACTCCCCAGTTCAGTTAATGGGATGAACCCAACTGATACAATAAAAAAAAAAATTGTACATATTAAAATGCTTCTAAATACAAGCATGGATGTACACATTAAAAGCTCAAATACATGCACTCTTTAAAGATATGTATTATGCTTAGTTGAAAAAGGATGTTGATCTAAATAATCATTGCACACATAAACATATGAAAATATTAAAATGATTATTATGTTCTCCAACAAAGATTTTTGCTAATAAAAATGTTTGGAGAATTTGGAGTTTAGGCTCAAAGATAATATTTGTGCAATAAAGGATTTCTTCCAAAAATGTTTATCAAGAAAAAATAACTGGAAGAAATCTTAAGACTACTCTCAAAAATGATTTTGAAGATAAAACTTAAGTGAGAGTAAATGTAACGACCTGCTCAAATTCTATATATTTATATATTAAGTTAAACGGTGCTAATAACTCTGGAGGAAATAAAACATCAACTTAAGCAGCGAGAAGCTGAAGTCAAGTATCCACAACCATATACATATACAATGCAATACAAGAGTGCTACATACCCCCAAAAGAAATACATACATAACCGAACTAGAGCTACACAAAAGTACCACTCTTTATAAAATACACTCACCCTACTAGCAAGGTAGCACGGTAGCCCCCTTACCCACGAGCTTGATCTGCTCGCCTAGTTAGATCACCTGAAAAATATCAATTAAATGGGATGAGGCGATGCTCAGTAAGAAGAAACATGCTATTACTAGGGTGTAGTGAGTCATATACTAATAAAATCTGATATAAACAAAAATGCCATATATAACAAAACTGAGAAAACTCGTATGCCTGTTACCATATAAAACAAGCTTATGTAGCTTAACATAAACTGATTATTCAAAATGTTCTATTCATAATACTGATAATACTTATAAGTATAATTGTAGTCTATAAATCTGATCGTAATATGTATAAATAATAACTGTGAAAATTCCCTGGATGGATAACTGAAGTCATGAATTAACCCCTCATGACAACATTGTGCGGCCTGAAGGCGGGACCTAACCTGGTTGGCCGACCAGGGTAAGTCAACTGAACTCCGACAGTCAGATCGGCACCCTCAAGCCATATCTGATGGGGAGTCTGTCCACAACATAGACACGATCGACTTCTGAATACCACCTATTATCTGAATAGGGGTTGCACTATGAACTGAATATAGCTATGGTACCGTGCTCTACTGCTGAATATGGTCCATCAAGGTCTGATACTATATACATAACTGATATTTCTAAAATAATGTTTTTACTATGATTTTGCAATAGCTGAAATAACCATAACATTATATATTCTGAGTTGAATAAAAATTGATAACTGGATATCTGAAATGTTTGCATAATTGAATAAATGAATTTCCTGACTAACTATATAAACTGAATGTTATGGTTTTGAAATAGGTACATCTTAATACTCTGAAAAATACTGTAAATTTCATGTTTCTGTACGTATACTGTAAATCGTGGTCTTCGAAAAATTATGGAAATCGTGTACTGGGCTAATAATAAACTCATGCCACACAATTAAACATTTAAATTATCAGGCTATGAAATTGCATAAATAATCTGAAAAATAATTTTCTGAAAAACATATAATTTATACTAAATCAAACTAGGTTTTCCTAGCATAGCATATTTCCCTTACCTCATTCTAGCTAAAACCCATGTTGTATTGGGTCCTACACTCGCAGGGCTTCCCTCTCAACACCCTGAAAATCATATATCCCAGAACAAAATATTACTATTTCTACATCTACTGCATTTCTTATAACTGCTGAAAAGCTAAATTTCAACAAAAAGGCCTTACCCTGAATTTGGGATGAAATCCAACTTCGTCCCACCGACGATCTGCTTTGGGAGACTTAGGGAGAACTTCCCCAAGAGTGTCATGCTGGCCTCAGATCATCGATCTGGCAGTTGAAGGGGCAGAAATCGAGGAGAGATAGAGAAGGAACTGTAGAGAGAGAGAAGAGAGAAAGCTCCACTGAATTTCTGCGTAAAAATTCTCATTTAACACTATTTATACTGTGGCCTTCGTTGACAAGCCACGTCACCTCATCGACGAGGTCAGGAAAGCAACTCATCGACGAACTTCCTCCCTCGTCAATGAAATTCAGAGTAGCTCAGATATATTCTCAGTATCTACTTGTCGACGAAGGAGGCCCTCGTCGACGAGCCCAAAGTGCAACGTCGTCGACGAACGCAAAGTCTGCTGTCTCCTTCTGTTTCTATTTCCATTTCCCTCTCTCTTTATTATTTAAATACCATTATTATTTGCCTCATTAAAGTAAAAGCTATGGATTAACAATATGAATGCCCAAAAAAAAAAAGTGCTCACTTTCAAAATTTGTTTTTGAAAATTAGTGAGTGAAAGAGAGTAGGATAGATTAAAACATTTTGCCCCAAATAAAAATATTTTGCATTAAAAATGGTTTTGGGGAACTTTAATTAACAAAATAATTTGAGAGAATTTGGGATTTAATCAAAGTTACTAATTTGAAGTTATGAGGGGTATTTATAGATTTTCTAAGAATTATAACAGTTAGGGACATGTTAAGGATTTTAAAAATTGTTTAACTAAGTTTTTACCTTAATTACTACGGTTAAATTATGGCAACCCGATAGTTTCGGTCGCCTGGGCCTTAAGGCCGGTCGCCCGAACAGACACATAGGGAAAAAGTTAATTTTTGAGTTCGGGTGCCCGAGGGTGAGTCTTATTGGCTGGGCCAAGGCGTTTTCCCAATCGTTCAAGGTTCGGTCGCCCAATGAGTCGTTCGGTTTGCCAAACCTCACAATTAGTTCGCCCGGGCTGATTTTGAACTAAGAGATCAGGCGATCAGGAAATGTGGAAAAAGTCAAGACCAAGGTTCGGTCGACCGTGGAAATTACGTTTGTGGTAACCCAGAAAAAAAATAAAATAATAATAATATATTATTCATCAAATTATTAATTAGACATTATTAAATTAACTAATTAAATAAGCAAATAAAAGGAATAGTAAAAAATAAATAAATTAGAATTATATATTAGTAATTAATAAATTAATTAAACGTTATTAAATTGAATTAATTTAGTTAAGTAAAATGGTGGTTATATATAAGTACATAATATAATATGATATTATGTTAACGAATAAAAAAAAAGATAAAGGAAGTTAAAAAAAAAAAATTACCTCGGAAGCTTCCTGAATTACAGAGAGAGCTCTTATGCTCTCTCTAAGTGCCTCTCGTTGTCTCCTTCGTCCTCCTCCTCTCTCTCCTCAATTTCTTGACAGATATTTGGCTGATCGGGAAACGGAAGGTACTATTGGGTTCCTATTTCCGCCACCGATATTTTTATTGAAGCGGATTTCTCGTGGGAGCAGCGTAGGCACCACTCCTGGGGAAAGGTATATTCCCTCTAAATCCTTAAATTCTCCTTAAATATGCTATTAAATCGACGATCAGGCACCACTACTAGGTCCTCATTGCGATCATCGACATTTTGGCTGGAGTAAATTTTCAATTTGGGTATCCTAGGCACCACTCCAAAGCGAGAATGGGATTTAGGGAAATAAGTGAATTGGTTATATTTGAGGATATAATTATTTATTTAGAATTTATGGGCATAGGAAATATTAAAATGGTATTTTATTTAAGGTTGATTTAATGGAACTAAGATTTTTGATTTAGGGTCCGAGTGAGCACCGCATGTATCTTTTTGGAATCCTTGTTGGCGTGGTTCAAGAAACAAGTTAAGGGGAAATATATATTAAATCAAAATTTTATGAATTAAATGGAAAAATGGACTATGTTATATATGTGTGTATATGTTTTCATAGGGGTTTAAAATTCCAACCGTTTAAATTATGTTTTCGGAGCTTAGTGCTGCTTATTTAGTTATGTATATGTGAAAATGAACTGATGAAAGTAGAGAATATATTTTCAGGATAATTATGTTAGAAATGGAAAGTATATTTTCAATATATAAACGTTAAATATTTGTTTGCTTATTTTACAAGCAATTTTTGAATTCTACTGCAAAATTGTGTGGCATGAGTATATGGTAATGCAGTGAAAACGTATGTTATATGTATGAAATGTAGGCTATGTTAAAAATGCATTGATAATGAAATGTTATAAGGATTACGTTGTTTATGTATGATAATGCAACCATGTATACAATGACAGCTCAAAGGAACTGTAAACTAATTGATGACAGCTAAAAGGAGTCGCGTTAGCAGATTCTAGAGCATATCTATGTAGTTTAACTGATGTACAACCAAAAGGAGTTGTAGTGCAAATGAATGAAATGAAAATGAAATTAAAAGGAAATGTGAATGAAATGGATATGAAATGTGAAATGTGAACGGCGTAAAATTGGAAAGGTTACATAAAGTAAAATGTTGTAAAATGCTAAAGTTATGAACATGAATAGTTAGGGATGGTGGAATAATGACAGACAAAATAATGTACTCTGATATTATCCGTATTTATACTAGTAGAACATGTTACGTTTGGGTGAGGCAAACTCTTCGCTTGAGGGTTTGTTGAGAAAGGCGAGTGCACTAGTAGTATAAGATGTAGCAGTAGGCTACATAACGCACTAGGGTAGAGGGAAACTACTTGTATGGGTGGATAGATTTTCCCTATTCTCGGGGCCTTCGATGGTAAACTTTTGTATGAACTGTGTGAGTACGAGATTAATCTATCACTTGAGGGCTTACTGAGTAAGGTGAGTTCCCTAGTATGCTTCAGTTGTGACCTTTGGGTTGCGTAATGTATTAGAGCAGAGGGGTGCAACTTGTATGGGCGGGTAATTACCCCTATCGTTGGGTAATATCATGGGTAAAATGTCTTGCATGTGTTTGATTAGAAACAAGAAATGATTTCAGAAATTATGCTAATGATTTGAAAATGATGAAAATGAATACTTATGTTATTTACAAATCTAATGTTAGCCACAACCTGCTTTAATATATTGTTTCTTCCCATACTGAGATGTGTCTCACCTAAATATAAACTTATCTTTTTCAGGACCTCCACGAGATCGAGCTTAGAGAGCTCGAGCTGTTATAGCATTTTTGAGAAAAAGGGTATAATTTTGTTGATATTTTGGGATGTATATATATATATATATATATATATATATATATATATATATATATATTATGTTTTAAGTCTTCCCAAGAGATGGATGGTTGTGAATATTGAATGTTTTTGGAGATATTAGTATATATGAGAATACACGTGATGAATAGTTATTTTGAATTATAGGTAGAAATAGTAAATTCTGGTATTATATTTGTGGAGATTATATTTATGTTTTCCGTTGCGTACATGATATTAGAATGTGGTTTATCAGGTAAATGAATAGATTAGTAGCACTCCGAGCCCACTTAGAGGGTCGGGGCATTACAATGTTCATTTTGGTTTGGCTGCCCGAGGTCTGGTCAACATTTTCACTTTTGGACAAGTCGGTTGCCCGAAGCGTTAATAACGTAAGGAGGTCGGTCGACTGACACTATTTAAAAAGCTTATTTTTCCTATCTTTTGACCTTATATGATATTATCCCTTTTTGTGTGTTGGCAATTCAGGCTTAAGGGAATTTTCATGATGTGTCATAAGGTCAACCTGTGGCCTTGAAATAATCTAAAAAATTTGACGTCGGTCGACCCAAGATGAACCCTAAGATCAGTTAATGGACTTATGGTTCCCTATGGTCAATTTATGGCCATCTGAGCATACAATCAATATCATGCAGATGCGTGTATTATTACAAACCAAATGATAAAATCAAATGCAATAACATATCAAAGCATGTCTTCTTCTTCTCCTTTGCTCCTTGACATCATGGAATACGCCAGATTTGTGCTTTAAGACCTTGGCTTCCATATTCTCTTGATTTTATGTGTGACCTGAATAATACATGTTCATGCACTAAAACACACACATAAGAGACACTTGTATTTTTTAGCATCAAAATATAGATCAGACTCAAAAAGTCAATATATATATACAAAGTAAGGAGTTTGGAACCACATACTCGATATATGGAACAGTTTCATCACAATTATTGAGGACGTAAAAATGAGCCTTTCATAGGTCGTTCATATCAACGAAATTGTAAACCTGTACACCAAACAACCAAACTTTTTCTTGAAATATAGGACTCCTAGGTTCTTCATCTTCGGCACTAGCATGAACATCTACATTTCGCTCATCATGAGTGAACCTTGTGTCAATCTCATGTAGATACATTGAGTAAAATACAAGACATTTACTGTCAATGTATGCCTCAATCATTGAGCCTTCCGGTTGTGCCTTATTGCACACATACCCCTTCAAAGTGGATAACAACTTGTGCATTTTACATAGCATTAGTGACTTCTATGCACAAAAAAAAGCGAGGAAATCACGTGAACAATGTAAAAGGACTGTATAATTTACCTCTCAATAGATACATCCAACGATATTGCACTAGTCCTCCAATATGGCCTCCCTTAGTAAATGGATGGCTAGCTAGACCATCACATCAAAAAATTCTAGCAGAAATATTTTTCCCAACCTTCGTAGTATGATCATGATGTCCTCCTCTAATCGGTTAAGTACGTTTATGCTCAATTTCTTGGAGCACAATTGTCATAAGAAGATCCCCAGCTCAATTAGCACTGAGCGAACATCTTCAGTTAAGTGTCCACGAAGGAAAATGGGTAGAACCCATTATAGAAGGATGTGACAGTCATGACTTTTCACTCCTAATACCTTCCCTTCCTTTATGCTTATACATCGAGCTATGTTTGATGCATATCCATTAGGGAACTTCATTGATTTCAACCATTTGAAGAAATTGTTCTTTTCATCCTTCGAAAATGTGTAACAAGTTGATGGCATGAGAAGTTTGTCCCTATCATGAATCAGATGCATCTTAGGCCGTATTCCCACATCTTGCATATCGCAGCGAACATTTGCACTGTCCTTTGTCTTCTCATTTATATCCAGTAATGTATAAATGACATTCTCATAAACGTTCTTCTCCATATGTATAAAATCCAGGTTATGGCATAGTGGAAGATCTTTCCAATATGTCAACTCGAAGAAGATGCTTCTCTTTGTCAAATTCAAATTCCACTCGGCATGTTTCCTTTTTCTACTGCTCGGTGGTTTCCTAAATTTCACATTTATGATCAACCTGAGCTGGTTTAATATCTCTTCCCCATTTAGTCGACTTGGTTGCAACCTTCGTTCTAATTTTCCATTAAAGCTTCTGACACCACGAATCCTCTAAGGATGTCTAGGTCATAAAAAAAATACGATGACACATAAAGCATAACTTGCATCCATGCTTCAAGGGTAAGAACCCAACATCCTTATTACACACTTGGCATGCTAAGTAATCTTTTGTACTCTAACTCAATAGGTTGCTATAATTGGGGAAATCATTAATTGTCCACAATAGTGTAGCATGCATCCAAAATGTTTTTCTGTGTTAGATTTGGTATATTCCCAACAGTCGGTGAATTGGAATTTAAAAACTTATCCCCTAGGATAAACGAGATAGTCGTATAACACAACCCAGGGTCATTCTAATCATACACCAATTGCGCAGATAATGATATGCAAAAATTAAATCATGTGCCGCATTCATGATGTAGCATACATGTGCAGTAAATATAAAGTGCATAATTATAAATAGACGCACGATATGTTATCGGGGTTCAGCCAATACTGCCTACGTCCCCGCCTTGGCTACACTAGTATAAGGATTCCACTAATGCTCACTTAATAGGTGGAGCAACACTGATTACAACTAGGTCAATTCAAGGGGCTGACCTCAACCAACATACCTTACCAGGATGGTGCACCTAACTTTCCTAACCGAGTCTAAGCCAGTCCAGGACTATTCCACAGGGCTAGTCTCCCTCTTCAGGCCCACACCTAGAATACAAGAAATGATATAAAATTTGTACACAGAAATATGCTTCTCACTCTAAGTAGATATGTACTACAATATGCACAATATAATCAATGCACCTCAATGATGTAAGAACGATAGACTCGGTGTTCTACGTGTGCAATCAAAACTCAATATTATGGATAATCTCAAATATGCACAAGAGTGTATAAACAAGGTTTTCTTTGAAACACAATATCTCAATATAAGTTTAGGGTTTCAAAGATGTCAATCAGAGTATTCAAACAACCTCAAAAATATTTTCTCAAATGTATCTAGCACAAGAGTTGTTTGAAAACAAGCTTTAAAAATGATTTTTGCACACAAAAATATAGGCTTAGGTAGCTTGCAATGACAATGCAAGAACCACAACCTTCCAAGTCTTCCCACAAAAGATTTATCAAGTTAAATCAATGGAAGAACTTGATGTTTCAACTCTCAATAAAATCAAACAATCAATATAATCTAATGAGAGTATTAGCAAGTATGAATGAAACACAAACAAATAAAATATATTCACAACACTTGCAAGATCAAGAAGGATGATGTGTATAAGTGTTTTGGAGTATTATAGGCTAAAGAAGGATTTTTGAATTCTAGAGAGTTTGACCCTAATCAATTTTGCTAATCCTTACTAATTATGACAAATGAATAGATATTTATAGGCAAGGAGGATTTTTTTGACTAGTGGGGACTAAATGGGGATAATTAGAAAAGTTTAAAACAACTTTAATAAAATTAACCTATTTTACCCCTTTAAAAAAATCAGAAAAAATATTTAACCTGGGAGGTTTGGGTGCCCGACTCAAGGTTCGGTCGCCCGAGCAAACTTAACTAAAAAAGTGTTTTTTCAAAGTTCAGCTGCCCGAGTCTAGGATCGGTTGGTTGAACAAAAAACATAATGTTTCTGTCTGTGGTTCGGGTGCCCAAAGCTAAGTTCGGTAGCTCGAACTTGCCAATTTGATCACTCGAGGCATATTTGAACGTAAGGTTTGGGCACTCGGGTTGGTGAAAAGGTGTCAAGTCAGGGATTCAGTCGCCCGTGGACGATACAGTTAAATATGTTCAGTCACATGAATCAAAGTCAACATGTTGACTTGTCCACGGTTCGGGCGCCCGAGGCGTTTTGAATGCCACAAGTTCTGTTGCCCAACCTCTCTCAAGATTTTCAATTAAGTCCAATTTTTGCTTCAATTAATTCCCCTGATTATGTAAATGATATGGGGACTGTTTGTGCATATGTTTAGGGACCTAAGGTCTTTCTATCCTCTCGGAAAAATCTAGGGTTAGTTGAGCGTTGTTCCTTAAGGTCTCTCTAAGATCTTGAGCTTATAAGTTCCTACATGCATGCAATGCAGATTATTATAGACCTTTTCCCTATGTTACTATTACAGACCTGAATAAAGCAATAATATAAAGTACAATAAAGGAAAGCTTCAGGGTCTTTTTTTTCTTCAAGTCTTCATGTGCCATCAATTGATTTCGCCAATATGAACCTACACACAAACATGGAAAACATTAAATACCAAGAGTATTTGTCATTATAAAAACCAGGATGTGACCAATAGGGTCAACATTCCAGCTTCCACGTCGAATGTCTCCACTCCTTTTTCTTATAGTTCTTTCAACTCATCAATTAACAAATGCTGGTAAACATCAATATCATTACCAAGTGCCCTTAGTCCAGGAATAAGAAGAGACATATAAATAAAGGACTATTTTATAAAACGCCATGGAGGCATATTGTATGGCATCATCATAATTGGCTACATGTCATACGATTTGTTCATGTTACTGAAATTATTGACCCAGTTGAAGCAAGGCTAAGTCTGATGCTACGAGGATCACTAGCAAACCACGGATGCATTTTATCAAACTCGGCCCAATTCGCTGGATGGCTAAGGGTGTTTTCCTCTTAAAAGCATTTCTCTTTATGCCATCTTATATCTACAGCAGTCTTTCTCCACATGTACAATCGTTACAATCGCGGTATTAATGGAAATTATCTTAAAAATTTTTAGGGGATCTTTATACCATTCTTTTAATTAGTTTTATACATCGATTCACCACATTCTGGACACTCGTTCGTATTTTCAAGTTCACTATAAAATAGTGTACAATAAAACCTTCACGCATGTATTGGAGTGTAACCGAGATCCAATTCATGCATGTATGCCTTCGCCTCATAAAAGGAATTCAAAAGTTTATCACCATTAGGAAGTTCCACCTTAATGGGGTTTAAATGCATGTTGAATGCGCTCTGAGATAATCCATGCATTGTCTATGCATGAAGCAACTTTATCAGGCACTCTAATTTTTAGAACATTGCACAGTTTGGATATAGGGGCACCCGTGCATCCCTCACGATATTAGCAAATGGTTTATTGAGCCGATTTAATGTACTAGGATCACAAGGTATGGTACATACTGAAGTATATTCATCACTTGTACGTGACACACTGACATCATCCGTGTCCACTGCACCCAACCTTTGCAAGTCACCTAACATTTTCGAGTAATCCTTCCGAACGTGTATCACCACCTACTATATTTGCCCCCTTAGCGTCATCTTCATCATCATCGTTTCGAACTACGTAATATTCACCATGGAACACCCATGTTGTGTTGGTTTTCTCCATTCCAAAGTCTAATAAATGTTTATGAACCACATCAATGTGTTTGAATGTTATGTCTTGGCATTTCTTGGAGGGACACCTTATTATACTAGCTTTGTCTACACGAGGACACGCGAGCTCTATGAAATCATGTACCCCTTTCACATGTTTGTCCAAAACCCTACCCCAAGCTTTCATCCAACTCTTATCTTTTTTCTTTTAAAGAAGGGCAGGACCTCCATTTATTTATTGATAAACCCTCACTTTTGGCGGAGGAATACCGTGGTTACAAGATATTTAAAGGGAGGGACAAAAGGGAAACCTTTAAAGGCCTCCAAAAAACAACATCAACATCCAGCCAAAAAAAAGATTACAAAACAAAAACAAAACAAGGACCTACAAGCCAAATATCACGCAACAAAACAAACAAAAGATAAATAACATAAAGCATAGACCAAAACCAACAGGAAATCAACTAAACATACATCAAATAAGTCGTACCCATCTTCTCCAATTTATATAACCCCTTGATAACTCTAGGGAGATGACTACTATTTGTAAACAACCTATTCCTCCCCCTAGCACCTTGACGAGCCAAGGCATCTGCCACTTTATTTCCTTCTCTATACCAATGTTTAATCGAAAAGTCTACTCCCTCCAATAAATCAATCAGCTGCTCCCAAAAATCCCATAAATACCACAAGAAGCACCTCCTTGTTCTTATCCAATTCACAACAATCTTCGAATCACATTCAATATCAATACTAGTATGACTCAAATGTTTGCAAATCTTTATTCCCTCTAATACAGCTCTCAATTCAGCTTCATTATTTGAACAAGAACCAAAATATTTTGAAAAACCAAACACAAAAGTACCTGTATGGTCTCTAAGGATGCCACCACCACCCGCCGGCCTTGGGTTCCTTAAACTGCTTCCGTCCAAATTTAGTTTCAACCTCCCTTACCCCAATTTTAGCCATCTCACACAAAGCATAGTTTTACTTCTTTTATTCACAGTTTGCACTTCCAGATTCTGCAATATCCAAAAGTCAGCATCCTTTAACTGAGTCTGCTCAAAACCCTCACCCAATACTTAATGGACAGCCACACATCTGAACTATTCTCCAACTTCCCCTCTATTCTAGCTAAACATCTCCTTCTCCACAGCCTCCAAACTACTAAACAAAGAATCAAACCCATCAATGATCCCAATTGAGAAAATCTTGAAGCCCTATTAAACCACATTTGGACTCTTTCTTTCCAACTTTGTTGTCTAAGGAAAGGAACACCAACCTCCACCGAAAGCTTCCCCCAAACCTTAGTAGCAAAGTCTCCCCTATTTAACACATGCTCTATATCTTCTGGCTGCCTCATCTCACAACAATTACACGCCAAAGCCATCGAAACCCCCATCCTTCTCACCTTTTCATCAACACTTAAACACCCAAAAGCGGCCTTCCACATGCAGATAGCAATTTTCTTCGATAACCATTTATTCCAAACCTATTTTGCCCACTCAAACTTTGGAGCTCTAACTCTAATAACATCCCAAGCGGACTTTGTATTAAAACAACCATCCTTTTCTGGGAGCCAAAGCAGTATGTCTGAAGAATTTCTAAGATTTCCCACATTTTCCATCACTTCTTCCGCTTTATTAAACCCCGAAATTCTCTGCAAATTTTCCACATCCCACGCATTATTGATAACTAAGTCTTTTAATTTTATATGAGAATGTGCACCATCTGGACACTCTGCAACTAAAGGTCTCGAATCTAGAAACTTATCATACCACAAATTTATATCTCCTTCTCTAACCTTCCACTTAGATTTACTTAAAAGTTCAAGCATACCCTGCAGAACTTTCTTCCAAAAGGAAGAATCTGATCCATGAGGTCTGCAAAGAGCAATGTGTCCTCCCTTCACATATTTAGTTGTAAAAAATCTAGCCCATAAAGAATTTTGAGTTAATAAATGCCAACCAAACTTCATGAACAAAGACCGTTGCATTTCCGAAATGTCCCTAACTCCTATATCCCCCTCCTCTACAGGAACACACAATTTCTTCCAAGCCCTCCATTTCATTTTTTCTTTTCCATCCTTAAAACCCCAGAAAAAAGAAGCAAACATACCTTGTATCTTTTTTAACACCAGTTTTGAGACATTTAGAATAGTTAACAAATGCAATGACATACTCGACAACACATGTCTCAACAAAACAAGACGACCTCCTTGAGACAACAGTTTACTTTTCCAGCCCTCAACTCTCTTACTTATTTTTTGAATTAAAGGGTCAAAATGACAGCCCTTCAATTTACCATCCACAATTGGCACACCCAAATACGTAAAAGGAAATTTACCCTCACTAAAACCAGTTTCTTGAAGAATTTCTCCTTTCCTCAGAACACCCAACTTCTTTGAGAAAAAAAATTGCTGATTTATCTTTATTCACCCTTTGTCCAGTCCAACTTTCATACTCCTTGATCACCTCCATTATCTGTTTAATAGATTTTTTTCCAGCATTAGCAAATATAACAACATCATCCGCGTACATTAAATGTGATATAATAGGTGCACCACACGGATGTGCAAACGGTAAAATCCTCTTCTCAGACATCCTTTTTTGAACTAATTTAGAAAAAACTTCTTCCATGATGATGAAAATATACGGTGACAACGGATCCCCTTGCCTCAAGCCCCCTTTTGACTTGAAGAAACCTCTATACATGCCATACATCATGACTGAAAACCAAGGAGTAGAAATACAATTCTGAATCAACTTACAAAACTAGTTTGGAAAACCAAGAGCATGGAAAATCTGGTCTACCACCTGCCACTCCACTCGATCATACGCTTTGCTCATATCAAGTTTTAGCATTATATTACCACCTCTCACCCGCCTATGTAATAATTTTGTCATCTCTTGAGCAAGCGTTATATTTTCAAAAATACTCATCCCTTTCACAAAAGCACCTTGTTCTAAAGATATTAAATCACCAATCACCAACGAAAGCTTACCAACAAGGATTTTGGAGAAAATTTTATAAATTACATTACAAAGGCTTATCGGGCGAAATTTGTCAAACGATTGAGGATCCTTAACTTTAGGAATAAGCACTATGTAAGAGGAACAAAAAAACTGAGGCAATATATCACTTCTAAAGAATTCTCTTATCGCATCTATCACATCTTTTTTAATAATCCTCCAACAGGTACTATAGAAAGAAGACCCAAACTCGTCCGATCTTGGGCTATTATTCACGGAAATAGAAGAAATAGCTTCATAAACCTCCTCCTCAGTCGGTCCTTCCCTCAACCGACCTATAGCCTCCTCAGAAACCACCGGATGGATAAGACCGTCTAGATTTGACCTTTGCACAGAACTATTTTGCCTCAAGAATTACTCAAAATAATTTACAGCTTCATCATGGACCATCTGCATATTTTCCAACATCGAACCATCAGGGAGCACCATTGAACTAACACAAGAGTTACGCCTTTTTTGCGTAATCATAGCATGAAAAAACTTTGAATTTTGATCACCATCAATCAACCATTTCAATTTTGCTTGCTGAGCCAACTTACCCTCTTCCCTTTTATACCAAACCTCCAATTCAGCCTTAGAAACAAGGAATTCTTCTTCAATTGATTCGGAGTACTCTGTCTATAGTAAATTCTCAAATTCTTCCACCCTTTCCTCCAACTCTTGAATAAAACCACCAACACGCCCAAATGTCTATTTATTCCACACCCTAAGTCTTTGTTTTAACCTTTTCAATTTACCCTCCAATTTACACAAGCCTGATTCTGCCACAATGTGTTCTTTCCAAGATGATTCAACCATTTCCAAAAAATCCCCATGCAACGTCCACATGTTTTGGAACCTAAAAGGTGTTGGCCCATACCTCTCCATTTTGCACACAACTGTAATGATAGGAGAATGATCTAAAGTATTTCTTTTCAACAAAGATGTCTTTGCTTCACCATATTTTGCAGAAAAAACATTATTAATTAGCACCCTGTCCAGTTTCGCCCAACTTCTCATCAAACCTTGTTGGCCGTTACACAATGAAAATTGACTTCCTTTGAATTTGAGGTCCAATAAACCACATCTATTAATACAACCATTGTATTTAGCCATAGACGAATCCAAGCGAGGTCTACCCCCAACCCTTTCCTCATTTGACCGAATTACATTAAAATCCCCCATAACAACCCAAGCCGCATCAAAACTCGAAAGCCCCTGAAGCTGATCCCATAACTCTCTTCTCTCAATATGATAACATTTGGCATATACAAAAGTAAGAACCAAGCGGCCTCTATCCTCAGTTAGAAAAACTGTCACACATTGATTAGAGGCATCCACCCAATCCACTTGAACATCCTCTTTCCAAAATAGCCAAATCTTCCCACCTTTCTCTATATTAGAGCAAAATTTACTAAATTGCAAATACACTGCCCACCTTCTTATCTTTTCTATATCTTGAAAAGGTTTCGAAATTACCAAAATTGAAACTTTCTGATCTTTCACAATTTGTTTCAATCCTCTCTTCAACGTGCCCAACCCTCTTAAATTCCAAAACATAATTTTTTCCATCATAAGTTCAACTTTTGAGGCACTGCCTTAACCCTCTTAGACTTTCTCACTTGATTATCATCTTTATATCTTCCTTCCGACTCACCCCTTTTCACATTACCTGGATCAGAATGATATTCTTTTTGAGTATCAATGCAAACCTCCATATCTCCCTCTGACAACACATCATAATTCTCCCTACACCCTACACCCTCCACATCACTCTCTCTCTCTCATCCACCTCATCCCCCAAAATCACCTCCCCATCCATGTCCTTTTCAACTTTTACCCTCTCTCCTTCACCAACAACTCCGATTTCCTGGGCAGACCTAGAGCAACCTCCTAGTTCTACCTGCACCCCTACTACCTCTGACTTCTGGTCTTGACAAAGATTGAATTTCTCTCCACTCTTTTTCTCTACCAAAATAACTTCATCCACTTTTTGAGTGCCCACATTATTAACCTTATTCACAATTTCTTTATTTTTCTCAATCTCCTTCAACAGTCCACTCACGTTTCCATCCTTCTTCTCCTTCATCCTCTGAACCTGAGTCTTCAAAACAGGGTCTTCCTCTTCAACTATCATATCCTCTTTTCTACCCACTTCTTTCCAAACCCTCTTATCTCCCTCCTTCCTCATACCTACCTTTCTTTTATCCTTAGGCTTAACTCCAAATCGGCATACTACTTCAGTGTGACCTTGTCTACAACATTTATTACAATAGAAACCTCTTTTCTCATATATTACCCTTTGCCAATTCTGCTTTTGTCCTACCACCAACGGAAAACCCTCCACAGGATCTTTATGCAAATCCACTTCAACACATAATCTCGCACCGGTGGCTCGTGTAAAGGCAAACCTGGTAGGAAAATCCACTGAGGTGCAATCGATGGCTCCTTGTTTACATCAAAATTCATAGACAAGTTAAAAAGTCGAAATTGGCACCCTGGCACCCATCTTCCTTCTCGTGCCCATGCATGAATGTAATCCTTTTCATTTACCAAATTCAACAGAACATGGTAGTTTTCCATAAAACTTATCATTGGGACTTTAGAGAGACCCTATGATTGGATAATATGCCTCCGAAGGACATTAATAGACGGCCTTGCAGAAAAAAATTTAAGAACCAACGCAAACTTCAGATCCTCAACAGCCTTTTCCATCTCCACATCCGAGAAAACAAAACCTAATTCTCCATTAATTAATTCTGGTTTCTTAACTCACTCGAAAAATGAGCAGCTCAGAAGCTATCCCAAGTATAGGAGTTCTGTCATGTAATATTAAGCCCAAGGGTTAGATCGTCTCCTTAGGGAATGCGTTTAATCTCAGATTTTACGTTCTTCCAATTGAAATTAAAAATGCACTGAACTCGGTTCAGATTCGGGATTTCAAAATTGTGGAGACTTAAACAAAAACTTAAATTAAAGTCCTAAAACTAGCATGCTTCAATTTAAAGAGCAAAAATGGAAACTCTAATCTACTCAAGGAAACACTGAAACACGCGTTAATGAAATATGGCAACCTAGAACATGGAATCAAAGATGCGCAATGGAAACTCAATTAAACACTCGCGCGCGCAATAAAAACCGGATCTTTAAAAAAATCGAAAACTCAAATCACAACTACAATCTAAAATTAAACTTTCTTGAAAAACAACTAATTAAATAGATAAATAATTCTAACACAGACTTAATTGAAAGAAAAAGAAAATAAGTAAATAGATAAATAAATATTGTAAGAAGAATAAAGAACCTAAATAAATACCCCAATAAAAAAGCGTACTTTAATAAAAAAAAACAAATTCTAAACAACAATCAAAGTCTAAAAAAAAAAAAACTTTAATACAATTCAAATCATTTTAATCCAATACTCAAGCAATTAATACTAATAAAATAATCATAAAGAAAAGTTGAGAGAGAGAGAGAGAGAGATAATGCTCTCGGGTGTTTCCATAGGTAGCATAGTTGCTGCTGCTTGGGTATCCTCGGGTCTTCAAGGGAGCTACTACTGGACAGATGAGAGTTCGCCGGAGTTGGAGAGCTGCTATGTGCCGTGGAGTTGCAGAGGTGCTGGTTGCTGTAACTCTGGTGTGGCTGGGCAGTGCTGGAGGAGCAGAGGGGTCCTTCGGCTAGAACATGGGCTGCTACAGCTACTGTGTTTGCTGGAGTTGTGTGGCCTTCAGTGGAGCAGCTGTGTGCACGGATCGCAGGCAACAGGGAGGAGTGCAAGGTATTTGGGAGAGATCTGAGATGCTGAAAAACAGAAAGCAGAGAGTAAGGGAAAGGGAAACAGAGAGGAAGAGAGAGTGATATCAAAAATTAGAAAAGGAGAGAGTGAGGAAGGAGAAAAGCTAAGGGAAAGAGAAGGGATAGGAGAAGAGAAGAAGAAGAGAAGAAAAAAACAGGGGAGGAGAAGAAGAAGAAGAAGAAGGAGAGAAGAGGATGAGGGGAGAATGGGGAGCCCCGGGGGCTGCCTGCGCAGGGGGAGGAAGAGAAGGGAATTTAAAGGATAGGGGGGAAAGCCCTAGACCTGGATCCAGTCCAGCAACTTGACCCAATTGGAGTTGACCCGAATTGTTATATTTTTTTTTTCATTTTTTTCATTCTCTGTTCAGCGCAAATCTGACTCTTCTGGAGCCTGTTTCTCACAAAACTCAAAACATGAAAGTTGTAGATAATCCTTTCCTCTTCTCCAAAAGTTTGAATTGTCTTGATCAAAGCTTGGACGGAAAAGTTATGCATGAAATACGAACAGGTGTCGGTTTTGGTTTCCAAGATTTTTCCTGCAACAAAAAATTACCAAAACTTCATAAATAGTGTAATAAAGTTCAAGAATGATGATTTTGGCACTTTATTAAAATATTGGACAATTTTGGACATTTAATTAAAAATATAAACCGTAAAGCTCGGGTTAAGATGCCCAATTACGCAGTTTTGATGCGTAATCATTTCCTCAACGGTATTTTGAATTTTGAAGACGGGATTGGCCTCTTCAAAGCTTCCACAAACGATTTTCCCCCAGCGAAACCTTCCCCCTTTTCAACCTTATTATCCCTCGAACCACTCCCCTCAACCCTCCGGTAATAACTACCGTAGACGGCGCGGTCATGTTTAATAGTTATTCCATAATGAATATAATAAAAATCCAAACCTGTGGTAGACCTACGTCTTCCGTCACCGTATGTCGCCGACGCAGGTTCGCCATCACCACTTTGTTGTTGTCACCGTCTCAGATTACCTCAGACCAGAACCTCTGCTGCTCTCCGTAGAGTACCGCTGCCACTACAACTTTTTCGGCAGAGTGCTGAGGTGAAGCGATAGAGATGGTGCCATTGGCGAGCACTCCTCTGGGTGTCAACAACACCGACAAACTCCCCACTCCATCAGGGGCGACAGAGCCTAGCTGAAGTCCAGACAGAGCTCCTCACGGGCAATGACGGCAAGAACCTGACAGCTCGTCGTCTTCCTCGTTCGTCGTCGTTCTCGACGTCAGCAAAAGACAGCACCTCGCGGTGATAGGGAGGCCAGAGAAGGACCCAACGTCATCGTCACGGGACAATTCCAGGGTGTCTTCGTCTTCCTCATTGCGACGGTGGTTGCAACTCATCTTCCTCATCGCGAAACTCCCAACTCTGTGAACGTTCACGATCGTCTAGCAGTGACGCCGGAGAAAGGACACCCCACAACCAACACCGTCATCACGGACCAGCACCAGGCCGTCGTCGTCTTCCTTCGACGCGACAGCGGCTAGGGTTTCACCATCCAACTCTTATCCATGTTCATTAATTACCCTATAACATGTTCAAGTAAATGGTGTTGATTACATTCTTAGAATGTTTATGACGCATGCATCATGAATCCTAAAATCAACCACCTTTTATCTAAAGAGTACGAATCCTATCCTATTCAAGAATGTTGCACTTGCAATGCAGTTAATCACTCAAATTCGTTCGTCATAGTCATTCTAAATTTTGACAGCATCTCCTTGTGGCTCTCCGAGTACACGAGATGGTGGAAAAGAACATGTTGTTAGTTTTCCATCACTAACAAATTGTCACGACATGCCACTATGCACCCAGAGAACACAAGTAAAGATGCACTCGAAATTTATAATGACAATGAACAAAGCACTAAAGATGACAACAATGTAAATACAACTTCCTAAATTGTCCACTTTGGACAATTCAAGAATGGTTAAAATACAAACATCACTAATCATAAATGGAACAAATAATTAACATGTTAAATTGATTATTAGTCTACATAGTATGACTAATAATCAATTGAATTTCAATAATTGATTTCTCTCATATGTACGATGAGGCATGAATGAATAGTAATCGTTCTTGAATGGGTCTAAACTTCAATGAACACATGAAATGCAGTTCTCAATTTGTTAAATTAATCGGCATGCAACATCCTAGTCAACTAAACAACATACATTTCACAATTCCTGCATCAAGCATGCAGATGCTTTCAACTAAACCAACAAGCAACATTCTAGTCAACTATCTAGCAAAATTTTCACAATTTCTACCAAAAACCCAAAGTTCTCCCATATTATTATTGAAATATATTGCAACGACTTGATTTTTCAAGCATTTTTTTTGTAATCCTAATAATAATAAACACAATATTGAGTGGTAAATATATCCTATTCTTTAATACCCAAAAAAATAATTCCTAGGCAGCGAAAAACATAAAGTGTGCAACTAAAAACACAATACCGGAATTTTCACGACTTACGTACATCACTCTAGTTTAAAAGTCTAGATCCCCTAGGATATATACAAAAATACATCTCACCCAAAAACTACTTACCCTATAAAAAGGGTAGAACTGATATCTCCTCCATCTACAAGCCTGGTCTACCTATCTAACTGGATCACGTGAAAATATTAAAATAATGGGATGAGACAACGTTCAGTAAAACGAAATATGTTATTACCAGTGTGTGGCATATGTGTTTCTTTAAGATATATACATATACTATATTTAACTTAATTTAAATTAACATATAATAGTAATATACCATATAACTCACACCTGAGTTTCTTAAATTATATCTATTATTGAACTTTCTATTTGAATATACTTTTAATAACTATAAGTAATTCTTCTGTTTCCTGTACATATATAATAGTTGTGAAAACTTCCCTCTATGGATAACTGGATATCATGATTCAAATCCCCTCATGACAGGGTTGTGCAGCCCGTAGGCGGGGCTTGATCCTGGTTGACCCTCTAGAATAAGTCAATTGAAACTCCACTAAGGTATGATTGGCCCCTCAACCTAGGTCTCTCCAGGGAGCACTACAATTACTCCCCACCACCTGGATCAAATTACCAAGGAGTCAGCAATCTCTTAACCAACACAATTGACTATAAAATGTCACACTCTATCTGAGTGTGTGGTTGCACTCTCTCCACTATATAGTTACAGTATCGTGCTCTGTATCTGATCTGTAATGGTCCAACAAGGTCTGATACTATATATATAATACTCTAGTATGTACATGTATTTTACTGTTTACCGTGATTCTGTTTCTACTGTAATAGCCATAACACTAGAATAATTATTCTGTATAATATGTACTATTTGTTCTGAATATATATATATATATTGTAATAAATTGTCTGTATAACTGTATATCTGTTTGTTATGGCTCTTAGATTTGTATATCATGGTATTCTGAAAACTATATAACTAATTTCTGTAAATAGTATATAACATGCTCACTGTAAAACCGTATACCATACTTTCTATTGACTTGTGTTAAAAACATTATTTTGTAAAATACTAGATAGTCATAGCTTTAGAGTAAATACTGTGTAATATGCTCTGTAAATAACTGTATATCCTATATATCTTAATTTTATAAAACTGTATACCCATTCATGATTCTATAACATTTGTATAAATTCAGTAATGTACTCATATTACTCATGCCACACCCCAATTAATAACTCATTAAATATAATTTGCATAACTGAATAATATCCGTTCTAAAAATACACATATCCGTTCTAAAAATACACATAAACTCATATTATCTTTTATTGGTAAAAATTCTAGTTTATCTGGCATATCGTATTTCCCTTACCTACTAGCTGGGAGGCTCGCCTCCAACTTTAACTCACGCTCACGATGTACTATTTCCTAAAATCCTGAAATAATATATATATATATATATATATATATATATATATATACATATTTCCAATAAATCAACTATATTTCTCTCAACCTACATACGCGTAATTTTCTGAAGTGTAATTTACCTGGTCTTATAGAAATATTCATTAGGGTTCCCAACTCATGTCTACAGAGTCCTAAAAACACCCTAGTCCTGAAAATATAATACCCTAATATATTCCACAAAACTCCAGTATATTCCCATATTACCCAAAATCTAAACTCAAATAAGCCTAATAAAACTGAAAATACCTTAATAATCTACTTACCCTGGTTTTGAAATGGTTCCCAAGTTAGCCTAACCAACAAGTCACTCTAGCAGATGTGCAAAGAATCTTCCCAGGAGTGACGTAGCAGCTTCCGATCATCGAACTGGCAAAGAACGAGGCCGAAATAGAAGAGAGATGGAGAAGAGAGTTTTAGGTGTGTGTGTATGTGTGTGTGTGTGTGTGTGTATGAAAGAGAGAGAGAGAGAGAGAGAGAGAGAGAGAGAGTTTCTGTCAATTTTTCGCAAGAAAAAATGAGGTTTTGAGCTTATATAGAAAGCTTTTCCCCGTGGCCTCGTTGACAAAGCCACAACTTCTCATCGACGAGTTAATGAAGTGCACTTGTCAACGAACACCTTCTCCTCGTCGATGAGTTTCAGAGTTTGGAACAATCCTCTCGGTAACTTATCATTGATGAGACGTATGTCCTCGTCGATGAACCCAATATCTTGCTCGTCAATAAGCTATTCTTCACTCGTCGATGAGACCTTTCTAAACTTCTTTTAAGAAGAATTTCTTTTTCTCTCATTTTATTTATTGTTTATTTGTTATAATTTTTCGGGTCTCTACGTTCTCACCTTTTTATAAAAATTATTATCCTTGAAATTTACTACATGTATTGTACACCATCCTAAAAGAAAAATAGGTACTTATTTTATTACTAACCCTCACTTATGGTGAAGGAATACCGGAGTTACATAAGTAGTTCTGGGAGATTACAAATATATTCATAAAAGAGAATTCTCTCAAAACTAAAACTCTACCTATCCTATATTCTAAATTTCAATTACACATTTGTCACTTTGTAATAAACAAAACAAAACTGTCATTATTTAAACTATACAAATCACTACTATACCCCACTGAACAGGTGTGGGTATTTTCGTCTGATTTCCTCCTCAAGCTCCTAAGAAGCTTCTTCCACCGCATGATTCTTCCACAAGACTTTTACTAGTGATATTTTTTTATTGCGCAATTCATGTTCCTTCCTATCTAAGACCTGTACTGGAGTTTCCTCATAAGCTAGAGTATCATTGAATTCCAATTTAACATAACTGATGACATGGGAAGGATCTGAGACGTAATTCCTTAATATAGAAACATCAAATATGTTATGTATTCTAAACAAAATTATGTGGAAACTCCAGTACAGATCTTAGATAGGAAGAACCAGAATTGCGCAATAAGAAAATATGTGATCACCCACTTCAAATTCCAATTATGGGCAATGATTATCTGCGTAACTTTTCTACCGACTCTGAGCCGCACTGATTCTTTCTTTGATAAGTCAGACTTTATCGTACTCCTGTTGTACTATTTTTGGCCCCAAACTCACCTCTCACCCAACTTATCCCAATATAGGGGAGAACGACACCTTCTTCTATGAAGTGCCTCGTAAGCTGCCATGCCGATGCTTGTCTGATAGTTGTTGTTGTAGGAAAATTCAACTAGCGGCAAATACTAGGTCCAGCTACTCCCAAAATCTAATACACATACTCGCAGCATATCCTTAAGTACCTGAATCGTTCTCTCAGCCTGACCATTTGTCCGAGGATGAAAAGTGGTGCTGAATGCTAATTGAGACCCCAAAGCCTTCTGCAAGCTCTTCCAAAACTGTGATGTAAAGCGTGGATCATGGTCCGAGACTATAGATATTAGCACTCCATGGGGTCGAACAATCTCCTGAATCTAAATCTTTGCTAATATATTCATAGGGTAGCTAATTTTAATAGGTAGAAAGTGAGCTCTCTTCGTCAGCCGATCAACAACTACCCAGATGGCATTCTGACCATGTGGTGTCGGCATTAGCCCAGTGATGAAATCCATGGATATGTAGTCCCACTTCCACTCAGGGATGAAAAATTGTTGTAACTAGATTACTGACCTCTAGTGTTCAGCCTTAACCTACTAGCATGTCAAGCACTCTCGCACAAATTTGGCAATCTCCCTTTTCATGCCACTCCCCTAGAAATACTCTCATAGATCCCTATACATTTTAGTACTGTCAAGTTGAACCATGTATAGAGATTTGTGAGCCTCCTTTAGAATCGTTCTCCTAATATCATCATCAGCAGGCACACACAATCTGGTGCGAAACCTTAGAGCTCCATCATCAGAAATACTAAACTCCTCTCCCTGACCATCCTGTACTCTAGTTATTACCTCTGCTAATTCTGCGTCATCTCCTTGAGCATCTTTGATCTTTTCATAGAGCATAAGCTACACAACCAGGCTAACAATAAATTCTTAAGGATTACCCGCTACCAACTTTACACCAAGTCTCTCCAGATCCATTAGGATCGGATGCTGAACTTCCGTAGCTGATAGTGCTGGTCCTACTGATTTCCTGCTCAGAGCATCTGCTACAACATTCACTTTCCCTGAGTGGTAACTAATAGTGCAGTCATAATATTTAATGAGTTTCAACCACCTTCTTTACCTCATATTCAGCTCATTCTGGGTAAAGAAATACTTCAAACTTTTGTGGTCCGTGAAGATTTCGCATTTCCCATCATATAGATAATGCCTCCATATTTTTAAAGCATAAACCTTTGCAGCTAATTCTAGATCATGCATCGGATAGTTCTTCTCATATTCTTTAAGCTATCTAGATGCGTAGGCGATGACTCTGTCGTGTTGCATCAACACGCACCCAAGTCCCTTCTGGGACGCATCACTGTATATAAAGAATCCATCATCTCCTAATGGAATAGTTAACACCGAGGCAGTAACCAATCGTTGCTTCAACTCCTAGAAGCTCTGCTCACATTCAACGAACCGTTCAAATCTCTCATTCTTTCTCGTGAGCCATTTAAAGGGACCTGATAGTCTGGAAAAACCATCCACACAGCGCTAGTAATACCCTGCCAAACCTAGAGAACTCCTGATCTCTTGAACATTCCTCGGCCTCGGCTAATCAACTATTGCTTCTATTTTGTCTAGGTCAACTGACATATCATCCCTGGAGATCATATGCCTTAAAAAGGTGAGTTGCCTTAGCCCGAATTCACATTTCCTAAATTTCGCGTACAATTCTCTTTCCCTCAACATCTGCAATACCAACCTCCGATGATGCTCATGCTCCTCAAATATCTTAGAATAGACTAGTATATCATCTATAAAAACTACAACAAACTGGTCTAGATATTGATGAAACACCCAATTCATCAGGTCCATAAATGCTGCCGGTGCATTTGTCAGACGAAATGACATGACGAGAAATTCGTAGTGCCTAAACCTAGTCTTAAAAGCGATCTTCAAAATTTCCTCTACTTTAACTTTCACATGGTGATAACCGGACCGGAGATCTATCTTGGAATATACCTAATCCCTTGGAGCTGATCAAATAGATCATCGATTCGGGGAAGAGGATACTTAATCTTTATTGTCACTTTGTTTATTTCTCTGTAATCAATGCATATCGTCATGGTCCCATCTTTCTTCTTCACTAATAGAACAAGTGCTCTCCAAGGCCATATGCTGGGTCTAATAAAACCTCTATCTAGAAGCTTCTGCATTTGATCTTTGAACTCTTTCAATTCTACTGGAACCATTCGGTAAGGCACTTTAGATAGAGGTGTTGTCCCTGGAAGAAGATCAATTGCAAATTCTATCTCTTGATCTAGTGGTAAGTTAGGTAACTCCTTCGGAAAAAAAAATCTAGGAATTCTCTAACCACTGGAATGTCAGCCTATTTCAGTTCTTCTTTTGGAAGTTTCTTTATGTAAGCAACGTATCCTTGGCAACACCCTAGAAGAAATCTCTTTGCCTAAATAGCTGACACTAGCTGAGATGAGGCACGCACACGTGTACCCATAATTCTATATTCTTGCTCACCTGGGGGTTTGAAAATTACTTCTTTCTGATAACAGTCTATGCTAGCATGATTAGCTGCTAGTCAAACCATATCCAATATTACATCAAATCCATGCATATCTAGTATCACAAGATCAGCTGGTAGTATTTTCCCCTGAATGCACGCTAAAAAGTTTATAAGATCTTCCTACACCTCATAGCAGATCTAGTTGGCGTGGCAATAGAAAACTCAACATCTAACAACTGTGTCTCTACCCTAGCCACTTTAAGATACCTCGACAACGTACCTGTGACAACGTCTCCAACAGTCTCTGCGTTTCCCAACATCAATGCATAAAACCCTATCGGTGCCATATTCCTCTGCTGGCCTCCACGGGGCGCCTGATGACCACCTTGGTTTAGTCTGGGAGCTAGTGCATAAGTTGGCTGTCCCTCACATGATCGAGCCAAATGGTCAGGTCTCCCATAGTGGTAGCAGAAATTCTCCCCCAACTGGCACTTGCCAAGATGTCTTTGTCCACATCTGGGGTAGGTGGGATAAGACTACCCACCCTGAAATCCATTGTACCCTGTGGTTTGCCTCTAAACCCCACTAGATTTACCTCCTCTCCACGGGCCTTGACTGGAACCTGCTGAAAAACTCAATGGCGCAGACCTCTTCTTCTGGCTCTGTGTCTCAGTCTCCCAGTGCATGCTAAATATTGTTCCCGTTCACAATCTCAATGCATAGATCAAATACCAAGTGATTTGTCATTATCAAAATAGGATTGGACTCATAGAGTCAACAGATATGACTTGTAGAGTCAACAATCTCCTCCTTTTTGATGATGACAAATGCACAATAAAAAATGGGTATAGCTTTTAAAAGGCTCCCTCTGAGAATATGCATAAAAACAATTTATAATGTAATTCAAGCATATGTGGAAGGAAAACACCAAATAATCAATCATGCAATTTAATGTTTGGCAATAAAGCTCAAGTACTATAGCTACTATCATCCTCGTATCTTCTCTGTTTCTAAGATCTTTCTCCCCCTTTTGACATCATTAGAAAAGGGCTAAGCAAAAATTTCTCTTTTTAAAGTAAGAAATCAATTTAAACAATAAGGTAAAAAAAAAAATATGTGAACAACATGACTGAAAACATACAATTTTTTTTTTGAAGCTTATAAACAAGCAACAAGAAATAAAAGTTTATCATTTAAGATCATTTCTTGAGAAAGAAAAAAAAAAAACTTTAAAAGGCATCCCCTTTGGAAATAATCAAAAAGTATTAGGAATTGTGCTTGTAAGCAAGATTTTTCTGTTGAGCAATTAAGCATAGAGCAACAGTACAACTAGTCATTCAAAGATTAAGAATGACATGTTAACCATGGTCAGACCAAAAATATCCTCAAACCATTTCAGTTCAACTAATACATAAGACCCGAAAAAAAAAAAAAAAAAAGGAATTTAGAACATGCGACATATGATAGCAAAGAGTAGGTCTGAGTAAAAATTTAGTCTAATCGGTTTAGCGTGCATTTCTAACATAATAAATGAACCAGTTATGCAATGCTCTTTAAAAAAAAAAAAAAAATTTATGACACAAATAATTTAAAGCAGAAATTACATAGTCAAGAATCATTTAAGCACACCGGCAAGAAACAATATATCTTTCATATAAAATTTTTTCTTGCTCTAAATATATATATATATATATATATATATATATTCCCTTTTTGATATTATCAAGAAGTACAGGAGATGATACTTGCTGAAAAAGAAACTGTTAGCTTTACCGTGATCCCAAGACGGGGGGTGAATTGGTATTTTTAAAATCTATCCCCTAAGTATTCCTCCTAACAGCAGTATGTTCACAATCCTATGGTCAATCTAGTGCAAGTATTATCAAAAATTAAATAAAGCAGTTTAATCAATTACACAAGCACTAGAAAGCAGTAAAGAGAAGGGTGACACACATATATGTTATCGAGGTTCGGCCAACTACCTACGTCCCCAAATGGCTAACCAGCACAAGGATTATCACAGTAACTTGCTAACTTAAACGGGTGGAGCGGTGCCTATACAAACCAGGTCAAATTAACACAGGGCTGACCTCAACCTTTACACCAATCCTTACTGGGCTGGATTACCGCCCCCTCAGGCCACACCTGGAATCTCTCAAATATACAAACAAAAGGTACAGTATAAGGGTACTTTCACATAAAGCATATTTGTACCCTAAATGCGCACAATCACAAACACCACAGATGATTTAAAATGTAAGCTCAATGTGGTCTAAATATTTCAACTCTCAAATATGTTTTTAATCAATGTAATGCGTACGTGAGAGTGTCAACAAGCAATCTTTGTATTTCAATATGTTCTCAATCAAGATGCTCAAACAAAGATATCATGCAAGTCTCAAATATTTCAAATAGTAGTATGTGTCAGTCACTTCAACTAGTGTATATGCTTGATTTGCAAAAGCATAAGCAATCTTTGTATTCAGCAAGTGATATGAACTTGAATAAATATTGCCACAAAGATTAGTATATCAAACACAAATATCGTTCCACAAAAATGTCAATATGAATACCACAAGATATTTGAGTAAGTTTGAAAGTATTTTTGCAAGCCAAAAACCAGTACAAGCTTCCTAAGAAGTTGCAATGAGAATGCAATACTCGGAAGTTCAACACAACTCTTCTTAGGAGGCTTATCAGAAAAGCCTCCTAAGAATACTTAGGTTATGCTCTCGTGAAAAAAGCGATTCAAACACTCACGAAATGAGAGAGCAAACCTCTTACCAATAACACTCAAATATACTTACAAATGATACTGAGATGGAGTAGGTAAGTTTGACTGAATTTTGAAATAGTATGAGCAATAGGAAGTATTTAGCTTGAGAGAGAGATTTGATTTTTGTTTTTGCTAATCAATCCTTAATTCTTCCAAATGAAAGAGTATATACAGACATACCAGAATTTTTTACTGTTGGGGACCTTTTAGGGATTGTTAGAAAAGTTTAATGACATTTAAAACATTTTAACCCTGTTTAAAAATATTAACTGCGGTAAAAAATTCAGGGCAACCCGAGAGGTCCGGTCGACCAGATCAATTTCGGTCGACCAGGACTCATATGGTTCGGTCGACCAGGGGGATTTTGAACTAAGGGCTCGGTCGACCAGGAGAGGGCGATTTCTCAATTTTCCAAGGTTCGTTCGATCGGACCATTTTGAATTGGTTGGTTCGGTCAACCAGACTGCTGGAAATTTTCCTGAGGACCCTCGGTCGACCAGGCAGTTGGTGTACAAACTTGGCTCGGTCGACCAAATGGTCAAAATGTTGACCAGAGAGGGTTTCGGTCTACCGAGGCTTTTTGAACTACATGGTTTGGTCGACTAAGACCTTGGTCAATAGTTGACCCACGCCTGTTTCGGTCGACCAAGGTAGAATGAACTGCCTGGTTCGGTCGACTGAAAGTGTACAAAGTGTGCATTTCGATCCCATTTGATACACACAAATCTTAATGAAGTGCCTAACATACATATGTGCAAGTGTGAGTGTCTTAGGGTCACTTGGGGCCCAGTTTGAAGACACCGAAAAAGTCCGGTATTGGTCGACCGAAGGGAAAACCCTAAGGTCTTTCTAAGGTAATTTTTCATTCACGGTTTGTTTGAGCTTACGTAAATCATACATGTGATGTATGTGAGCTTATTACAAACCAAATAACCTAATTACTATTATAGACAAATTTGTCCAAAATATATATTACAATTTAGAGCATAAATTTGTCTTTAAGCTTTGAGCTTTCACGTGCCATCAATGTATCTACTAATATAGACCTGCAAATGAATGGGATATTTATTAAATACAAGAGTATTTGTCATTATCAAAATCGGGCGTGACCTATAAGGTCAACAAAAACTTTAATATAAAACTCATACTAGCAAAATTTTTCTAGTTTAGTATTAAATGAAAACTCAAAAAGTAAATAGAAAAACAACCATATAAATCCCAATGATATTATCAAGGATTCAAGCAAAATCATATGGCAAGCTCAAGGAACTCGTGGCAAAGTAATATACCTTCATTTGAAACTTTCAATAAAATCATCATGATTAAAAACACGAGCCACAGTGAATTCAAAACAAATCTAAGCCAAACATGTGGGTGAGCAAAAAGATAAAAATTTTAATTTCAAATGCTCCCCCTTTCTATTTGAGTCCTAGCTTAGATGCAATAAACTTCTTATACTTACAATGGATTAATTTCACTAAGAGCATCAAACTGTATAAGCAATCATTTTAAAACTTTTAACATAATTATATTGGGTATTAATTAAATCATTTCAAATATGTAAGCAGTATAATTATCTTTATAATTTTTCACATGCATCAAAAAAAATATATTAAGGCATGATTTAGTGTTCATAGTCGTGAGAACAATGCATATCTAAACAAAGAACTGGACATGATGTTTAGGGTTTTTTAAAAGAGCCTCAATATTCAAAAAGCTGACTATGTAAGATGCATATGAGTCCTTTATTCTTTTTTCCTTAGGGATGGAGCTCAGTTCCCCTAAATATTCCATAATTATGTAAGGATGAAGTTTAATATTCATTTAGATTTTACTCATCCTTTCAAAAATATTTTAACATTTATTTTGTCATAATCATATTCGTACATGGTTTTATTTTGGTAAAACTTTACGAAATTTTGGCAGTATGCCGTCTTTAAATTGGATATTTTCCTATAAAACCTGTACCAGAAACATGGTTGTCTTCAATAAATAATACAATTTAAGCATGCAACAACCTAGATCCACTACTACCGTGCAATTCACATCATTTCATCAGCCATGCAGAAGGCGTTCAATACAAGCATGCACTTTAGTAGACAAACAACTCAAGATATTCAATATAGCTCAATAATAGTTTATGTTAGGAATGATACAAACTATCCATCAAAGAAAATTAATCATGTATTGAATTATGGGTAGTGTGTTGTAGTGCTGTACTTATATAGACATATAAGCATGAACAATATATGATAATGAGAGGATTTTAATTTATATGGCCATGAAAGATATATGCTTCCCCTGAGTTATTCATTGTTACCTTCATATGCGTTTATCAACTTTTCATTAAAAAAAAAAAAATTAGCCAAGTACACTAAATTTTTCAATGATTCAAACTTGGCCATAAATGCTTTGACTTAGAGGACAAAAAGTCATAAGCAATATTTTTCAAGGTCATAAACCTATCTTTTGCCTATTTTTTTATGAATTTTCAATGCGTGAGAGGCACAAGTTTGAATGGCCTTTAATTTTAACTACCTATGCATAGGTTTCTTAGACATTTGAATTTTCTTTAAATTGAAACTTAGTGCAATCATTTTAGCCATTCAACTTAACTAAATGTTGGAATTGGTGTATTCCCATGAGGGTGGGGTGAATTGAAATTTTAAAACTTCTTCCAAGGTTAAACCAGATATTAGCAGTATTTCACAACCTAAGGTCTTTCTAAACGCATACCAATTCAACGGATAAATTATTGAGCAGATATTAAAACAAATAAACTTTATTAGTAACTCACAATCATATACAATGATAAAACATGAACATTCAAGTGTAGGAATTAAATTGTAAAAATTAAAATCAGGCACAAGAAATGTTATCAGGGCTCGGCCAATACTGCCTACATCCCCGCCTCAATCTGACAAGTAAGAGGATTCCACTTGTTGCTCACTTCACAGGTGGAGCGACACTGATAACAACACCTTACAAGATGATGTACCTAGTTCTCCTAACCAGGTTTAAACCAGTCTGATGCTCACCTAACCGATTTTAAGCAATTCAAGACTATTCACAGGATTAGTCTTCCTATTCCAACCACCTGTTGGGAGTACAATAGATAATCAAATAAATTTTATATACAAGCAAATGTGCTTGTAAACTAAACTAATGATGTACAACAGTATGCTCAATACACTCATGTATGATGAGGATTTATGCTCAAAGTGAGATTGGTCAAGTTATATATTAGCTCTCAATACAATATGTATATATGTATGTGCAAGAGAGTAAATTCTTTGATTCAATATAATATTATAATATATGAACAATCAAAGGAATGTTGAAACCCTAATTAGATATCTAAATAAATATATTTTCAGTATAAAGCATAATACATATTAGGATCAAGCTTGCAAAAATATATTTTATCAAATACCACAGGCAAGCCTTTGAATCTGGCAATGAGAAAGCCAAGATTCAGAAGCAAGAATGAGTTCTTCCCAAGTGATATTTATCATTCAAATACAATGGGAATAACTTTAGCTTACTCCCTAAAAATTAATTTCATATAATGCAAAATGAGAGAGTTGTAAGCTTCAAGAAGTTGTATGAAATGAGCACAACAATCAGAAGCAAACTCCCTTTCAAGTTGCATATAGTTTGCAACCAAAGGGTATAACAAATGATTCTCCTTGAAAGATAGTTTTCAAATCAAAATGAAAGGAGAATGAGCAATATGCTTGAAAGATTGAAAGATATAAGCAAATAGGATTATAGAAATTTCAAAGGATTTTTTCTAATTAAAATATGCTAATCGCCCACTAATCTTAGCAAATGAGGAGGTATATATAGTTTTCGCTAAAAATATAACCATTGGGGATATAAGAGGAATTTTGGAAACTTTATTAAAAATTTTAACCTTAATTACTGTGGTTATACTTGATAAACCCGAGAGGTTCGGTCAGCTGACCCTAGGGTCAGTCACCCGAACTCTTAAAATCGCCTATAGACAATTTTCCAGTTCGGTCGACCGTGGTCAAAAGGCCGGTCAGCTGAGCTAGACGATTTCCTTAGGGTTTCATGGTCTCAGTCGCTCGATGAGCAGTTCAGTTTGCCAAGTTTTGAATGTCAGTCAACCGAGGTCAATTTGAACTACTTAATTCGATCAACTAAGGAAGATCACTTCTCAGCTTCGGTCGACCATGGGTAGTATGTTCAAAATATTTTTGGTTAGCTGAGGCTTGGTCAAACAGTTGACCCCTAACAAGTTTGAACGACCGAGGCATTTATAATGCCAAGGGTTTAGTTGACTAAGACCACTTAAAAAGTGT
The DNA here is from genome assembly GCF_029873635.1 of Malania oleifera. Taxonomy (NCBI): domain Eukaryota; kingdom Viridiplantae; phylum Streptophyta; class Magnoliopsida; order Santalales; family Ximeniaceae; genus Malania; species Malania oleifera. Next base: position 62,699,035 of record NC_080425.1, read on the forward strand.
GCATTTAAGTCATGTTTGGTCTATGTTCTTCATCAACCCTTTTTGAACAAACATATGGAATTTAGGCTTGAAGGGTGTTGACTTTTTGAGTCCGATCTCTATTTTGATTATGACAAACCACAGTATCTCAGATGTGTGCTAAGTGTATAAAAAAGTTCATTTTTCTAAGCATGGATAATAGATGATAAATGGAAGTCGAAAAGTATTTGAATGCGCACACCATTCGGCGCAATCCATGAAATTGCAAAGGAGTAGAGCATGAAGTTTCTTATTTGTTTCAAGTTGTATTGTATTTCATTCTACTTTTCTTTGGGTCTGTAATAATCCTTGGTTTGTAATAATTAATACATGGCATGCATTGTAGGACCATAAGCTCAAATGACCATAAGGAAATCAATGACCATAGAAAAGACTTAGTCGACCGACGCCTAGTTTTTAGGCTAAATTAAAAAGCCTAGGCCATAAACTGACCATAGGTCCCTACACATAACATGAAAAATCCCCTATATCTTAAAAGTTATATTCACATGATCAGGGGTAAACTCTAGTAAGAATTAGGACCTAAAAATAATAATTGAAAGTCACTTAGTCGACCGAACCATTCAGGGGTCAACAATTTGACCAAGGTTCAATCGACCGAATGTTCAATTCATTTTGGACTTAGTTGACTGAACCTGATAAGTCGCTGACCGAACTTTGCCTTAATCGACCAAACCTCAAATGGTGTCAAAATCGCCTTAATTCAGTTGACTATATCTGTAGTTCAAAAGTGCCTCAGTCGACGGTACTTATCAATATGGCTGACCGAACCTATTTTTAAGTCGACCGAAAACTCTTGGGTTCGAAATTTTTACCGAAGTTAATTTTAATTAACCTTCATTAATATATTCTAAAATTCCATCTATGTCCCCCAATGGTTATAGTTTTGAGTATATCTATATATACTATCTCCTTCATTTGGAAAGATTAAGCATGGATTAGGAAAATCATTAGCCAAAATACTCCACCCATTCTCATTCCTTTGCTAAAATATCTTTGGTGAGAGTATTTTTAGATACCTCATATTGTTTATACATGCTTATACTCTCAAATACATGAATTGATTGTTGATTTTTGTGAGAGTAAGCCAAGAGGTCTTCCCTAGTGATTTAATTCATAAATCTTTTTTTTGGGAAGCCTTTTTAATCTCTTGAGTCTTTGTGTCTTTATTATAATACTTTTGAGCTTGTCTTGTGTTTTGTAGAAATTATTTTGATAAGCTTGTTTGCTAAATATCTCTTATGCTTAAACATTTAGAAATTCTTTTTGAGATATTTGATTATACTCTTGAAAATCTTTGAAACCTTATTCGTGGTTGATATATTTATATATATATATATATATTTTAAAGAAGCTTTGCTAAACTCACTCTCACACTTTGATTGCATATTGACATTATATTGAGAGTAGTTTCATATATCTTCACTGAGCTTACATTTCTTATCATATTGAAGTGCATTGGTTATTGCTTGTGTGTATCTATACAAATCTTCTTGTATTAGAAGCATCTTTATTTGTACGTAAATTTTTTATTCATTGCTGCATTCTAAGTGTGGCCTGGAGGGGTGTTGATCTAGCCCGCAAGGATCGAATGCTAGGGCCTTCTCCGCCCTATAAGGAGAGTGTGTAAAGGTTGAGGTAAGCCCTAGTAATTTGACCTAGTTCTAACCGGTTCCAGTCCACCTGTTAAGTGAGCATTAGTGGAATCCTCAGGCTTAGGAGCTGAGGCGGGGACGTAGGCAGTATTAGCCGAATCCCGATAATATATCGTGTGTGCACTTTATATTTTCACAATCTATTTACTGCACATGTATGTTATTTTCATTAGACAGTGAATGGTGGGCATGATTTAATTTCTGCACATTATATTTATTTGTGCATTTGGGATTCCATAGACAGACCTTAGGCTGTGTAATACTGATATCTGGTTTAACCTAGGAAGAAGTTTTAAAATTCGAATTCACCCCCCTCTTGGAAATACATCAATTCCACACCAACTGAAAAATTCGAATGAGAGTTTTTATAAAATCTATGGACTCAAGGGCCTGGCAGGTGATTAATAAAGGAATCTGTATGCTTTTAAACGAAAATGATATTACTTTGATGCATGCAAATTCACATGCCATGGATTTACTGTATTGCACTTTAGATTCTAATATTCTATTTGAGATTATTGCATGTTCTAATGCAAAGGATAATTGGGAGGAGCTCGATAGGAAATATGGAGAGGAAAAAGAAGAGGAGAACATAACTCTGAAGGATTTAGGCTCAAATGGTATAGAGGAGGTAAATCATGCATTAATAACACCAAACAATGAAGAGGTATATGATTACCTATTTCAGTTTGTGATGCAACTTATGATTCTTGTGTTGATTGTTGCAAAATATCATGTGTTAAATCATCTATCGAACTTTGTGATAATATTACTAATGTTGCATGCAACAATTCAACTGAAAACTATTGTATTAAATCTTCTATTGAATTATACAATGAGATTTGTAATGAAAGCATGTCCTCTCCTGAAAAAACTAGAAAATACTTTATTGAAAATGCATAAGGTTATAGTTAGCATGTCTAAGCAGAAAATAATCTTGAAACAGAAAAATAAGAAGGTGGCAAAAAAATTTAAAAGAATTCAAAGCTTATCATACAACCTTAGAAAAGAAAAAGATTGAAAAGATATTGAAAATTATATGCTTAAAGGGAGAAGTAAATGATTATTCTAGAGTCTCACCCAAAGTAGAATATGAAAAGAATAATCATAATAATCATAATTATTTACAGCCAAAGACATGGAAATAGGAAATATTAGGTCTATGGTCATTCCACAATTCATAAGGAGTTTTATTAATAGTAGGCCTAATATGAACTCTATTCAATACAAAGCAAGCAGTGCTCACTGCTTCGAACAAGAAGTATTTGGGTAACTTATGTTCATTTAGCATTGTTTTACTCATTTTCTATAGGGATATGCTGCTTCTTTCAACTACTCCATTCTGTTGTGGTGTTCTAGGTGTAGAAAAATTATGAGAGATTCCTAGTGAATCACAGTATTCTTTTATACCCCTGTTTTGAAACTCTCTACCCCTATCACTTCATATGTGTGTGATCGTACAACCCTTTTCATTCTAAATTCTTCTGCATAACTTAATAAAGTTTTCACATGCTTCATCTTTATGTGCAAGAAACAACACCCATGTGAATCTAGATTAATGGTCAACAATTATGAAAGCATATGACATACCTCCTAGACTTTGAGTTTGGTTAGGACCAAATAAATCTAAGCACAATAGTTGAAGTGGTCTAGTGGTGGAGATGACATTCTTTTTCTTGAAGCTAGATCTAGTTTATTTTCCTAATTGGCATGCATCACATATTCTATCTTTCACAAACTGAATTTTTGGTATACCTTTAACCAATTCTCCCTTAACTAGTTTAGATAATAAGTCCATGTTTGCATGTCCTAATTTCCTATGCCAGATCCAACTAACCTCATTTATAATAGAAAAGCATTTCACATGTTGAGATGTTAAGTTATCAAAACTAGTGGTATAAACGTTTTCATTACGTTCAGCAATAAACAAAATTTTATTCTTAGTCATGTTTTCTACTATGCATCTGTCATGCTCAAATGATACTCTATATCCTTTATCACAAAGCTGACTTATGCTTAACAAATTATGCTTCAATCCATCAACCACTAAAACATTATCTTTTACGAGAGAAGGATCCTTACCAACCTTACCTACTCCAATGATTTTACCCTTTGCTTTGTCGCCGAAGGTGAAAAATCCTCTATCTTTAGGTGTTATGGACATGAGCTTTGTTTTATCTCTAGTCATGTGTCGAGAGCACCCACTATCCATGTACCAATTTTTCCTTCGATGAGGATGATCTTAAGCACACCTTGTAGACACCCTATTTTTGCCCTAGCCAAATAGAACGAGGGTTCCCTTTTTATTATTATTATTATTAGTATTTTTATTAGTTTATTTATTCTTACTATTATTATTATTAACTTTCATTAGTCTTATTATTGTTACTATTATTACTATTTTATTTATTATTATTATTATTATTATTATTATTATTATTTTTCATTAGTATTATTATTATTACTTTTATTTTTATTTTTTACTTCTATTTATATTATTTATTATTATTATTATTATTATTATTATTATTTATTTTCATTGCTATTAATATTATTTTTAACTTTTATTATTATTAGTATTTTTATCTTTATTAGTACTATTATTATTATTATTATTATTATTATTATTTATTTTTGTTATTTTTATTATTATTATTATTATTATTATTATTATTATTTTGTTATTATTTTACTTATTATTATTATTATTATTATTATTATTATTATTATTATTATTATTATTACCATAATAGTAGTTATACTCATAATACTATTTCCAAAAGAAAAAATACCTTAAAAAGAAAATCAAAAAAGGGAAAGTTTTTTTAGGGTTGTCAAATTTTTTTTTATATAAGGGTGATACACACAAGGGAGGAAGGCGGGGCGGCCACAGCCGCGCACAGCACAGCCGAAGACAAACAAAAAAAAAAGCCTTACCTTTCTTCTGGGCACAACCTCGGCAACCCTCCAGCTCACGCTCACCCAGCCATCATCCTCGGCTAACCCCATCTTCTCCATTCACAGCCTACCACCTCACGACCCAGCCCTCTCATCGTTATCTCCATCTCCGGCAACCCGGCCAGCCTCCAGGATCTCCAGTACCAGCCATCTGCACCCACCGCTGCACCACTCCAGACGAGTCACCCAGCCACCAGCAATCCAACTCCACACCAGCAGCAACCGAGCACCTCTCCACTGCAGTTGATCGTGAGCACCACTCCAGCACCGTCGTGAGCACCCCCGAACCAAGCCAAACCAGCAGGCTTAGCCACTCACCACCCCGCCCAGGCATCACCGTTGCCGTCGGCAAGACCTCCCATTGCCCCCTGCTCCATTCTCCGGCAACCCCCCTTGGTAAGTTTCCCTGATCTCTGCACACTCACAGTATGTGCACCCAGTACATACATGCATCACGTACACACCTTGTAAACACTCATACACGTGCACAGAACACACACACACACTGGCATGCAATTTCTCATTTATTTATTTATTATCTTTTTTTTCATGTTTCTTTTCTGGTCTTTGTTTTGTATTGAAAACTAACATTTTTGTTCTTTTTTTTGTTTTTGTTTTTATTTATGCAGGCATGTGTAATCTTTAAAGTTTTTTTTTTTATATAATTACTTTTATTGTAACATATAGGTTTCATGTTGAGGGCTTTATTATATATCTATATATATTTAACATTATTGTTATAGGTGTTGGATGATTATTTAATACTTTATTACGTGTCCATATTTATTGTTGTATATTTGTTTAAAGTGCTTATATTACCATTTTTTTTTTTGTAATCATTATTTTTATTGTTACATATTATTTAGGATGTTTTATTGCGTAGACATTATTTAGACTTTTTGATGTATTTAGGATATTTGTCATATTTATTGTTCATACGATATTTAGGGATTTTGTTTATTATTTAGGATTGTAATATTATTCACATCTAGAATTCTTGATTATTTACATTATTTTCATAATACGACCTTTTAGGGTTTTAGGTTATTGTTTTATTTTAGGGTTTTGGTTATTTCACGTTATTAGGGTTTTGAGTAGTGTTTTATTTAGTTTACTTTACATTGTTATTGCGTATATATTGATGTTCATTATTGTTTATTATTTATCTATTTCTTGTATATGATTGCATTATTATTTTGTCATGTCCATAACATTGTTGTGAAATTTGTAATGCTATAATATTATTTGAATAAGTGATATTTATATTTAGCAACTTAGAATTTTAAGTAACATTATACATTTAATTCAGTATTTTAGGTGACCGTGTACATTTAGTAACATAGCATTTTACGTAATATTATGTATTATTATTATATTTTTAGCATGTTAATATACAAGGTATTAATTATTTTGGTAAGCTTAATAGTTTAGGTAATATTTTTGGTGTTTTGGTATCATGCCATTATATGGTATGTTTAGTATATAGTATTATAGTAATTTATTACGTATTATATTATTTGTGGATATTTATTATTATTATCGTAATTATGTGTATTATGGTATGTTTACGTATTTTTGTTTATAACGTATATGTAGTATTTTAATATTATGATATGCTCATTATCTTAGTCTATATTATATGTTTATATTTTACTATTATTGGTATGTTAGATATTTTAGCTTCTATTATATATGTTGATTAGTACGTATTGTGGTATCCTAATACTCTAGTTTATTACTATTTTATTTATTTATTTATTATGTTTAAATTATTATATCTATTATTAAAACCTCCCATACTATTATTTTCCTATAAATATTTTACTTACAATTTTAAAATTTGGGAGCATATTTTATTAAGTATTTTATTTTTTTTGTCCCTATGATTTTATCGCGGGGGTATGAGCCTTCGGGCTTCACATACCCTAAGCTCTGAGGGATTATATGGGTATATATTATCTTTATTTATTTATTTATTTTTCACATTTATTTATAAATTCATAAAATAGGAGTAATTTGAAGAATTATTAGATTAACTTAGGGATAATTTCAAATTAATTAGGTACCGTTCGTAAGAACGGGCGCGTAGGGGGTGCTCGTACCTTCCCCTCGCGTAACCGAACTCCTGACCCCAACTCTGGTAATGTAGACCGATTCTACCCCTAACGGGGTAGTAATCATGTGTTCTAACCGCACTAAAGGTTAGTGGCGACTCCGATATCCATGTTTTTCCATGAAAATATTAAAAATGATTTTGATTTCGCCGCCCGGGGCACACGCGCTCCCGGGACGTCGCGACACACCTGTAATGGACATTTAATTGACTAATTTTGGTACCCATGTTTTCTTGGGTCCACGAGGGTATGTGCTCAACTCCCCTTTGACTTTCCAGACCTTCTAAATTTTAACATCTTTGTTCTTAAAAGGACAATCAAATTTAATGTGACCTAACTTCTTACATTCAAAGCATGTAGTATATCTATAGGAATCTTTAGTTGGAACATAAACTTTTGTCTTTCTCACAAAGTAGTCCATGTAAAGATGTTTTTGTTTAAGGTTTTCCTTCCCATTAAAACTAGGACCTTCCTTGTCTAGAGAATTTCTTTGAGCTCCAAGGAGTCTTTCAATGTTTATTTGACCCTCTTTGAGATTATAAAAAATTTTAGATTTTTCTTCCAAATTTCTTTCTGATTTCAAAACTTTCAAATCTTTTTCTTTATTAAAGAGGTATGAGACTCATTTTGTTTTTCGAAAAGCTTTGAAAATTCCTTTAATTTTTTTTTTTTTTTAAATCAAAATTTTTCTTTGTCATTTTCTTAAGCAATTTAAGAGTGTACAGATATTCTTGCTGTAATTCATCATATGAAAGCATGCTATTTTCATTATCAGAATCACTTGAATAATATGATGATGCGGAGCAAAATGATTGTACATCATGATCTTCATGTGCCATTAGACACAAATTAGCAAACTGATCGTTGCTTGATTCAGTGTTTGAGCTGTTGGTACTGTGTGTGTCCCAACCAACCTTTAGTGCTTCCTTCTTTTTTTTGGGAACTTTCTTTAGTTAAGGACAATTCGACTTGACATGTCCAACTTCTCTACAATTGTAGCACGTCGGAGGATCATATTTTTGCTTCGTTATACTTGACTCTCCTTTTTTTATTTTTGAGTCTCGAAATTTTCTGGTATTGGTAGGCTCGCTAAGGCTTGGGTCCTTAACTGCGAAAGATAAAATTTATACTACCTAACAATCTCAAGTTTAGTAAAAAGTGGGGAAGTCAGGTGTCGATCCTCAGGGAGTTGAAGCACAATTATTAACCTACTTCCAAATTAGTTTCCTATAGCCTTGTATAAAAGAGAAGTAAAAAAGTGGTATTTTTCAATGCGTGAAATCTAACCAACTACTAGAAAGCAATTAAATGAAAGCGAATAAATCCAAATTAACCCTACTCCTACAAAGCAGTGTTTAGACATGAGTATAGTTTAGGATGTTGTTTTGTGTAACCTAAGTTCAATGAGTTTACTGTACTAAACTAATTAGAACCCAGCTAAACAATCCAAGGAGCCGTTTGATAGCATATGGTAGCAAGGGTGCACCAGCCGTCCAGAGCACGATCGAGAACTTGAGTATACTCTATCACAAACGATCACGAGAACCTCTATGGGAGACTATAGCCTAATACGTGTACCAGGCTGAGGCAATAAAGGTGCTAATCTTGTCACTAAACATCATCATCATCCAAACAATAAATGAAAGCAGTAAAGGAAAGCAGTAACGAGAAAGTATGTAAAAAAATCATCCCTTTTCAATCAAAACATCTATCACTAATACTAGAAATTAAAAATGAATGATCATGTAATATACATTTGAAAACACAAGAGCTTCGTCGGTTGTCATAGGCGGTCGAATACACCTTGCACAATCCAGAAATCTACACTACTCCTAATTTAACTTAGCTCTCAATGACATCTTAAGTCTATCACTAAGCTAAGAGAGACCAAAGAGGAACCCAGAGCTCGTGTTCGTAGAGAATACTTATATACTCTAGGGTTTACAAGGTTTTTTTTACAAGTTAGGAAAGTTTGCAGCAAATCTCGCGTAGAAGATCATCACTGTCGACCAATTCGCCCCTAGGTTATTCTTGTGCGCGCCTTGGTCGAGACTCACGAGAAATCAAGAATTTGAATCTTTAATGCCTTCAAATGTGTTGCACCTCAGGGTTTATCTGGTCGAGTTGATGGTTGAGACTTGTAGGATCTCGAGCTTTAGGAAATCTCAGGAACTCGACATAGTTGCCCCTCAAGGTCTCTTGGTCGAACACTTCGTCAAGGGTCTCGGTAATTCTTCTTTCAGTTCTGGCTCAATATTTCAACATGGTCACCCTGGAGAGCTACTTGGTCTAGAACTTAGTTGAATCTTGGAGCAATTTAATCTCAGTCTGAACCTTGGAGTCTACAAGTAAAGACTTAGTCGCCCCTTATGCTGCTAGTCGCACCACATGGTTGAGTATCGTCCTTTTATCCTTTGATGATCTGAAGCTTCAGTAGCTTGGCTGAGCATATGATTTGAGCTTTGAGTCCTCCAAGTCCTCCTTGGCTTCTTGTAATACCTAACTCCATGGTTTTAACTTATTTTTCCTGAAAAGACAAAAAAACCTTTCGTAGTTCTTAACATTAATAACTCATAGTAAAATGAGGATAAACAAAGTTAAATGAGGGTCTGAAATCACGCATTTTAGGGACTCATCAAAACCTCAAACTTACACTTTTCTAGTCCTCAAGCAAAACAAAATCTAAGAAATCTACCAAAACCTATCTACAACCTCTTACACAGGAAACACGGTTGCATTTACCATATGCAACAAGGCTTTAAAACCCTAAGTTGATCCTAGTGGACAAGTTCTAGTCTCGTGAGGGTTTCCACGGCGGTACCCACAAACACCAGTTCAGTGAATAAAAGATGAGAACACATGCAACACAATCATCCCATTTCACATATGGAGATATAGATTTATTACATATAGGTTCCTTTGTACATGACTCTACTATACACACACTCTGCAGCAATTCAATCATGCAAATATCAACAATACATAGCAATCTCAAGACACAACTCACAAGGAACCAACCCATGATTATAATCCAGAGTTAATATTAGCATGTAAACTCATGTATGAATAGGCCACTTCGCAAGGCATGTGTAAAGTATATGATTTGTCTCACTCAAAGTGCCCCAAGACACTTATCAAATGGTCGTCATGACTTAGCCTCACTGGTTTATTCCCTCAAAATTCACTTAGGAAAATGGGTTCACTCTCATATGTGAGAAAGAGTGTCATGATCAAACGTCCCACATATTTGAAGAACTAACGCTAAAAATATGTAGTGAACTAGTCTTATAGGAAAGGAATTCAGCCTATACTGAGGTGTCGAGTCCTTCACCCTAGCATCTTCTCACTTGCTCACCACATTCAATCAAGAACACCCTTGATGAACTTATTCCCATACTACATGTGAATTCAGCAAGTGCATTGGTTAAAAGAAGATTCTTCATATGTGCAAAATTGTGGTGTCGTGTCCTTAGATCGACCTCTTTATATTTGTTTGGAGTAGGTGTATATTTTTGTTTACATTTCCTCTTATCGATTTTTTTTGTTTTTCATTTTCTTTCTTTGCATGGTCTGCTAAGACAATCATTACATTCTTATATTGTCTTCATAACTCCAATGGGAATATAGCTCGAACACGAGTCCATGGAAAAAGTTTGTCTCTAGAGGCGGTTTAACCTTCATGTCTTGAGTAAGCTGCATAACCTAGATTTATATCTCCCCATTTGATGACACCTCTAGGCTAGCAAATGCAAAAATGAAGACTAGTTGCCAAAGGAAACCTAGCAAAAGAAGGAAAGTTGAGTTTTATAAACTCAGATTTTGATGTTAACAACTCAAGAAATGAACAAAGGGCTCAAAGGTACCTCACAAGGTGTCATAGTCACCACAGGTGTTCTCTCAGTGCTCTCAAAGAACCCTAAGTGCTACAAATCACGTGTAAGTGTGTTTTTAGCCTCATGAAGTACCATGTAAATACAAGAGTTTACACAGCAGTATTAACCTAAGCAAACCACTAGTCAAACTACCTGGAGTAATACCAAGATATCGACCATGTTATGCGAATTTTACACAACTAATTCACTACATTGTTAGTGAGTATAATAAAATCATGTAACTACGAAGCCTATGCATGTAACACTAGGTTATATGGGTGCATGTAAAGGGTATAATATATATGTTAGCATAGCTTGGGCAGATAAAGTTCATTGGAGACTGTTCAAAAATTTTTGATTTGTCATTTTTGTGCATGAAATGTGCCATGTAGTGTGCCACCCCCACCCCCAACTTAGAACTTAAATGTCCTCACTGAAGTGTAGAAAGAAGGACAGAACCCGGGCATAGGAGAGGACAGTGCATGGTGCGGGTAATAACAAATAGTGTACCTGCATATTATAGATTCTAGATTTAACACGCATGCAAACATATAGTGAAGCACAAAAGACACGTAGAGTCAATAACCATTTAAAATTTTCATTAATCTTGAAAAATGACATTACACTGTGACTCACTCTAAAAATGAGTCGCTCGGAAGCTATCCCAAGTATAGGAGTAACGTCGTGTAATAAATAGCCCAAGGTTCAAATCATCTCCTCAAGGAATGCGGTTAAATGCCAAATTTTACGTATTTCCAATCGAAAATAAAAAGTCTCTGAACTCAATTCAAATTCGAGATTTTCAAGATAATTGAGATTTCTTTTGACAAATTAAATGAACATGCAAATTAAATTCTAATCTTAACATGCACTTAATTAAACAACAAGAAATGGAAATCCTATGTCTAACAACTGAACAAGAATTGAAACACAGGTTAAACATAAACTCACACTAATAATAAATCAACTCCAATAATAATAACTCGACAAGATTCAAAAACTTAACTTTAATAAAAAATCATAAAAAAAGAAAATAAAATAACAAGCACTCAATTAATTAAAGGTAAGAATAAATAATAAAACAAAATACTAGGAACACAAAAGAAAGAAAAAAAAAAGGAAGAAGAAGAATAAGAAAAGGATGAAGAGAGCAAGCTAGCCGTGGATCGCTCGGGTTGCAGTTGGAAGAGCTTCTCGGCAAAGCTGCCCCTCGGCAACACACAACAACTATGGAGAGCAGCAGGTACAGCAGCAGCTGGCGTGGGGGCATGGTTGTAGCAAGCTCTTGGTTAGTTGCAACAAGGCTTTGGGTGGCTGGACATGTGCTTCCAGCACCAGCAGCAAGGAACAACAGGGTGGAGGCAACTGCATCGGCAAGTGGGGCAGCTACAGAGGTCTCGGGTTGGGCCTTTAGCAACAGTTATAGCAGCAGCTCAGGTCCAAGCAGAGTAGAGCTGAGAGGGAGGGACAAGGAAAGTAAGAGAGAAAGACAGGAAGGGAGAAGAAAGAGAAAGGAAAAAAAGAAGAAGAGGGAGAGGGGAGTTGGGAGGAAGAGATCCAAGGGAGGAGATAGGGAAAAGAGAAAGAGAGCTGGGGCTGCGCGGCTATGGAAAAGAGGAGAGAGAGAGTCCGAGAGTGGGAGAGAAGAGAGGAGAGGGAGTTGAGGGAAGGAAGGAAGAAGAAGAGAAGGGTTCGTCCAATAAGAGAAAAAAAAACAAGAAAATATATAGAGGGAGAGGGAAAGCCCTACCCAGCACCAACAGGGGAGGACTCGGCTGCATGGTTAGGTCAAATCAGGTATTATTTTTTTTTTCTTTTCTTCTTTTTGTTTTTGGTTCTCTTTTTTTTTTTTTTTTCTTAGTAAACGAGGCTAGTTTTGACCATCTAAAAGCCTATTTCTCTCATAATTCAAACACACGAAAGTTGTAAATAATCTTCTTGTCTTTCTCCAAGATTTCGAATCGTCTTCATTGGAGTTTGGATAGAAAAATTATACGCAAATTATAAACTGGTACTCGTTTTAGCTCCCAATAATTTTCCTACGATAAAAAAAATGTCAAAAATTCATAAATTACTCAATAAAACCCAAATATTATAAATAGGATACCATGTTAAAATATTGAGAGTAATTTGGTATTTAATTAAAAATATAAGCCTCAATGCATGAATTAAACCACCTAATTAGGTAGTTTAAGCACGTAATCACATCCTCTAACTAACGTTTTAGTCGTCTCTAGCAAATAACATGAATGAATTCTAAGGATGTATCTACAAATCCTAACTCCAGCCAAAATTAATGCGCATGCGACACAACCATACCGTTCACATGCATAAATATAACCAAATTTCACATCAACTCGTTCATAATTAATGCACACAACTCCAAAGCACGTCACTCATGCAAGTTTCATCATTATATAGCAATTAAGAACAGTATACTCACATGAACTTAACCAACAGTGTAATTGAGAATTCATGCGGTCATATAAATTCGAGTATAAATAGGTGAAATCTCAAGGGATGTGTGATGTGTGTGACTCGTTACACCTAGGATACCAGTGGACACCTACAAAATAGTCATTTTGACTCGGCCTAACTAGTATACTCTCAAAAACACTCAAAAATGATAGGTTCACTCGTCATATGTAAGAAGGAGTGTCGCGATCAAACATCTCACATATTGTAAGGAGCAACACTAAATGTATGGAGTGGACTAGTCTGAAAAGGATCCAACCTATTTGTGAGGTGTCAGGTCCTTCACCCTAGCATCTTCTCACCTACTCGCCAAGTCCAACAAAGACCACCCTAGATCAACTTATTCCCAACTTGGCGTGAATACATTAGAGGAATTAAGCGATTGAAGAATCTTCATACGTGAAGAACATGTGTCGTGTCCATGATTTTTTATGCATTTCTATGAAGTAGGTATTAATCTTTCATTTCATATGCATTTCTAATTTTCTTATTCTTTCTTCTGTTCTTCTTCAATTTCTAACTTTTCTTGGTCAATTAGGACAATCATTACATTTTTTGTATTGTTTTTATACCACCAATGGGAATTAAGCTCGAACAGTAGTCATCACGGGTGTTCTCTTAGTGCTCACAAGGAAGCCTAAGTGTTACAAGTCATGTGAACGTGTATTTTCAGCCTTGTGAGATATCATGTAAATGGAAGAGTTTATATAGCCAGATTAACATAAGCGTACTACCAATCAATTCTTCATGGAGTTACAAAATCATATAAAGAGAAACTACGCATAGATGATTCAGGTGTGTAATTCTTAGGTTATATGCAAATATGTGAAGGGTATAAGTTAGTGTTTATCATGGCATAAGTCATCTTTCTTTCTGTTTTTTTTTTTTTTAATATAAAACCCAGCAAGTATACATGCACAGTGTCACATGCAAAGTCTCACCGCCCAACTAAAGTGGGACATTATCCTCAATGTGAAAGCATAGAGAAAATAGAAAAACTGTGCACGAATGAACAAATTAATAGAAAATCACTACCAACTAATGCGACAGAAAAAGAGAAGAAAGATGCAAATAAGAACCAATAAAGCAAAAAGAAAAAAAAATGAAAAATAAAAACAGTAGGATAGAAAGGTTAGAGGAATCCCCTAAGGTCTTGTAGAAGCAATACTCTTTATTGGGATCGAAGGGGATCGTGGGAGGCTTGAGTTACTATTCATTGACCATGACACTATTAGCATTCGTTGGATCCATCAGTTCTATTATGCCATGGGAATGAGCATGTTCAACGATATACGAGCTACTCCATCGGGATCTCAACTTCTAGGGAAACATACGGTATCTAGAGTTGCAGAGAAGGTCTTGCTGCTTTGGGAAGAGTTGTTTATCCTTTATTTTATGCAGCAGCTTCATCTGCTTCTTCGCTAAGTAGTCCTTGTCATAAAATTTCCTCTTGGATTTTGTAAGCTCACACACCTGCAACTTTCTCAAACCTATGGCATTATCAAGTAAAAAGGTAATTTGTTTTATAACCCATAAGGCATAATGTTGAATCTTAATAGGTACATAACATGCCTTACCATAAATCAACCTATATGGAGTCATCTATGAATTTTTCTAGAATGCAATTCGGCAGGCCTAGAGTGCATCAACCAATTTCTTGAACCAGGCTTTTCGGTTAGGACAACCCGTATTCTCAAATATGATCTTTACTTCTGCAAAGAACTGTCGCTTATCTTGCATTATCCCATGTTTTGGCGTTCAATCAGTGACAAAGTAGTTCACAATATCTTCAACCCAAGGGTCGTGTGATATGTCGGTAGCAGGATAAGTGATGTCTAACATTTTTAGCACTTCTTTCTTTATCACCTCCATTATGGTGGGGTTCGGTCTCCATCGTGCCTCACACAGTGGTATTGCATTTATCTTTGTGGACTGCCCCTATGATTTTAGTAACGCTCTAATCAAGGGAACATTTTCATCATATACTTCAAGTAGCTCGGGAGATTCATTCTCAAATGCATCATCAGAAACAAATGCCGAAAACAACTTTAACATATCCAAGTTATCTACCATAGCTAATGTGTGTACCTCTGAGTACTCCACTTCAACAGTTAATCAAGGAATTATAAGTAGCAAGAAATGGTCGGCCATGAATAATAGGGGCCTGATATATGGTGGAAACAGGTTGCTGCATGTCTAGAACAACAAAGTCCACTGGGTAGTAAAATTTTTTGACTTGAACCAATACGTCCTCAACAACACCTCGTGGAGTTTTTACGGATCTGTCTGCTAATTGTAGCATCATAGTAGTTTTCTTCATCTCACCTAAATCCAACCATTTATATATCAAAAATGGGAGCAAGTTCACACTACTACCCAAATCAAGTAAAGCTCTCCCAATACGAAATTCACCAATCATGATCGAAATAGTGGGAGAACTAGGGTCTCTAAGTTTCTACAGAGTCTGACTTAGTATCAATGCCCTAACCTGCTTAGTCAAGAAGGCTATTTTCTTCACATTTAATTTTCCTTTTTACTGTGCATAGATCTTTTAGAAATTTTGCATATGCAGGGATTTGTTGTATGGCCTCTAGAAGTGGAATATTGATCTTCACCTATTTGAATATTTCTTAAATCTGAGTATGATAGTTATTTTTCTAACCAGATGTCAAACGTTGAGGACAGGATACCACAAGTTGATACTCCTTAACAATCCCATCCTCCTTATTATCTGACTTCTTTGAACTTTAGCTTACTACATTTGATTTTTCTTTCCCCTCATCTGTCTCAGCTGTCACTTCAGGTGTTGGAGCAACTGTTTCTTGATTAATGGGCATTTCAAGATGGGCAACTTCTTTTCCGCTCGTTAAGGTAATAACCGCCTTTGTTGTTTCAATATAATCCCCTAAAACAGTATGCACTGGTTGCTGTTGTTGTCGATATACCTAGGGATTTTGGCTGAGGCTATGCTAGAAGTGTCCCTTTTTTCAAGGTATTCAGCTGTGTACTTATCTTATTCATGGTATCTCTCAATTCTCTAGTGGTCATGGCATGAAACTGCATGAATTTATAGAACATGTTCGCCATCTGCGTCATGCTATCATCAAGAGATTTCTTTGCTAGAATAGGAGCTAGAGTTGGTTGGAATCCCGGTGGTGCGTAGCTCTGAGAGATTTATTGCAGTTGATGTTGCTATTGAGGAGCTGCAACTGGGTGATATATTGGTTGCGGAGGCGATGAATAAGATTGGGGAACTTGCTGATACCGTGAGGTTGATGGACCGGCTGATCATTCCTCCATTAGAGGTTCAGATGATTCCTCCATCCTAGATTATAGGTGTTCAAGAACGGATGATTCTGAGTTTTGTTGACCAAATTCGCCGATGGCACCTAATTAGATCTACTCTCCTGCCATACTAATAGTAAATTACAATCATGAAGTCTGTGGTATAAGGTCTCACAGATAGAGCAATCCTTACCTTTCACTTTTTCTGATTCCATAATCTCCAGTTTCTTAGACAATGCAGCAACAAGAGCCTATAAACTAGGTTCCTCTTTGACCTCGTATCTGCCTCCACCACTAATCGCTCTGAGAGGTGTGCTACTATTGGTGCATGTTCATAACGTGTGTTCCATTGTTGGGCACTCTTAGCTAAATAATCAAAGAATGATAGAGCCTCATCTGGTTCCTTACTGAAGAACTCCCTATTGCACATAGTGTGGACAAACTGTTTACACACAGAGGTTAGAGCAGTATAAAAATAATTCACTAACATCCAAGATTCGAATCCGTGATGTGGACATATGTTCATTAGGTCCTTGAATCTCTCCCAGAAAGCATGGAATGTCTCATCACCTTTTTGCATACTAACTGATCTGCTCCTATAGGTACTAGGTTCTCTGAAAAGGAAAGAACTTATGTAAGAGCTCACACTGCATTTTAGTCTAGCTCGTAATACAGTTAGGTCGTAGAGAATTAAACTAGATTTTTGCCTTATCTTTTGAAGAAAAGGGAAACAAACGAAGTTTGATATACTCATCAATTTCAGCCTTATTAATGAAAGTCATGCAGACCAACCCAAAATCTATCAAGTGTTGGTATAGACTCTCAAAATCCATCCCGTAAAACTGGGGTATCACAAATAACATGCCATGTTTAATGTTGAAGTTCGGTGCATCTTGTGGTTACGCAATACACAAAGGTGTGGATGTGCATGTAGGTTGTAGAAAATCCTAAAGTGTACGTGGTGCAGGTGTAGCCATAACTTCCTCAAAGAACTCTTCAAACAAATTACTCAAATCAATTTCATAATCACTTGTAAAAGTAACAGGAGAACTGTCAGATTTTGTGCTCCGTGTGTCCCTACTGGTGCTAGGTGAAATTTTAGACAGTCTATTAGAATTATCTCGGACCTAGGGCATCAAACAACAGTGCAAACAGTAGAAAGTCACCAACACAAAAGCAAGCAAGCATGATCAATAATTTTTGTTCAATTTTCAATTTTTTAAAATTTTTAACTAATGAAAAATCAAAAATATTAGGAAAAACACAAAATTTGAAATTAAAATTGGCTCTCCCTAGAAATAGTGCCAAAAACTTGACTCACTCAAAAAATGGGCGGCTCGGAACCTATCCCAAGTATAAGAATTATGTCGTGTAATAAATAGCCCAAGGGTCAAATCGTCTCCTCAAGGAACGTGGTTAAATTCCAAATTTTACGTATTTCCAATCAAAAAGAAAAAGTCACTAAACTTAGTTCAGATTCGGGGTTTACAGGATGTTTGAGATTTCTTTTGACAAATTAAAAAAACATGCAAATTAAATTCTAATCCTAACATGCACTGAATTAAATAACGAGAAATAAAAATCTTACGTCTAACAACCAAACAACAATTGAAGCACGCGTTAAACTTTGGAATAAAACTAAAGATGATAACTTTCCTACATAATTAAAGCACACAATTCTAAAAACTCTACCAATCACAAATTGAAATGAAAGCTAATTTTAATGTGATTAAGAACTTAAACAGAAGTTCAAAACTTTAAAAGCTAAAGTAAACGGAACACAGTAAAAAAATTAGACTTTAATTAAACGAACTTGATTTAAATAAAACCCAGCAAAATTTAATTTCTAAAGAAAGACAACAAAATTTAAATTGCAAAGAATTTTTTTTTTTCTTTTTGTACTTTTCTCTCCTTTTTTTCTTGTCAAAAACCAAACTGAACCTTAATCAATAATAAAAAAATAGCTTAAACATAAACTCAAACTAATAATAAATCCACTCTAATAATAATAACACAACAATATTCAAAAACTTAAACCTTAATAAAAATTCAAAAAAAATAAAAATAAAATAACAAGCACTCAATTATTTAAAGGTAAAAACAAATAATAAAACAAAAAACTAAGAACACAGTAGAAAGAAAAAAAAAAAAAGGAAGATGGAGAAAGAGAAAAGGATGAAGAGAGCAAGCTAGCCGTGGGTGGCTCGGGTTGCAGTTGGAAGAGCTTCTCGGCAAACATGTCACTCATCAACACGCAACAGCTATGGAGAGCAGCAGCTTGGGAGGCTTTAGCTTTGTGGGAATAGCAGACGAATGAACAGGGGACAGTAGCATAGGCTTCTCTGGGTCTCCTTGGCAGCAGGTACACCAGTAGCTGGCGTGGGGGCACGGCTGTAGCAAGCTCTCAGTTAGCTGTAAGAAGGCTTCGGGTGGATGGATGTGTGCTTCCAGCAGCAGTAGCAAGGAACAATAGGGTGAAGGAAGCTGTGTTGTAAAAAAGGGTAGTTACAGAGGTCTCGGGTTAGGCCTCCCGCAGCAGCTATGGCAGTAGCTTAGGTCCAAGCAGAGCAGAGCCAAGAGGGAGGGCTAAGGAAAGTAAGGGAGAAAGAGAGGAGGGGAGAAGAAAGAGAAAGGAAAAAAAAAAAGAGTGGGGAGCTGGGAGGAAGAGAGCCGAGAGAGGAGATAAGGAAAGAGAAAGAGAGTTGGGGCTGTGCGCCTATGGAAGAGAGGAGAAAGAGAGTACGAGAGTGGGAGAGAAGAGAGGAGAGGGAGTTGAGGGATGGAATGAAGAAGAAGAGAAGGGGCCATCCAAGAAGAGAAAAAAAAGGAGAAAAAATATAGAGGGAGAGGGGAAGCCCTACCTAGCACCAATAGGGGAGGACCCGACTGCATGGCCGAGTCAAATCAGGTATTATTTTTTTTTCTTTTCTTGTTTTTGTTTTTGCTTCTCTTTTTTTCTTCTCAATGAATGAGGCAAATTTTGACCATTTTAGAGCCCGTTTCTCTCAAAACTCAAGATACAGAAGTTGTAAATAATCTTCTCATCTTTTTCTAAGATTTCAAATCATCTCCATCGGAGCTCAAACGGGAAAATTATATACAAATTACGAACTAGTACCAGTTTTAGCTCCCAATAATTTTCCTACAATAAAAAAAATATCAAAAATTCATAATTTGCTCAATAAATTCCAAATATTATAAATTGATCACCGTGTTAAAATATTGAGAGCAATTAGGTATTTAATTAAAAAAATAAGCCCCAATACATGAATTAAACCACCTAATTACGCAGTTTAAGCGCGTAATCACACTGTAAGTGGAGTCATTGCAAGCATTAGAAATGCCACAAAATCATTGTGAATGAGAAAAAGAGGGAGAAAACAAAAGTGTGTCGTAGAAGCACAATACACAGACAAGGTGTAACAAAAATGGCTCCTAAAAACCCGGTGTGAGCCTAACTCAAGTTAGAGTCAGAATCTAAAACGGATGAAACTAGCAATGGCTTAGCCAATGCAGCGTTATGGGCTAGCACCATTTCTTCTAGGTAGCGAAGATGGTTGGGGGAAAGATGAGGACATGGGTGACGTGGCTGGAGAACCTGAAATGGCGTTGGCTGATTAAGCAAGGCAGTTGGTGAGAGTGACTGATATGATGGGAAAGAGTACAACATTGGTTGTAGGTCAGGCATGGGTACCGGAGGCCCCGTGGTTGGGTCATCACTTAACTCCAAAGGAGGAATATATGGCATAGTAGGTCGAAATTTCTAGAATGGTAGAGGATAGGGAAAATGGACCTCATGAAGTCCGGTGGAGAGTTGTGGGTGTTGTTCAATAGATGAAGACATTGCAGAGTGTGGTGGACGTGTCTACAAGTATTTATTGGGTTCCCATGGCATCCTCAAGGTTTCTGTCAAACTTCATGGTCACGTGGCCAAACCCCGTCATGGTATTTACCGTAGCTGTCTGTGTGGTGCCCTCACCATGTATGTAGCTTCACCCTGCACTCCTAAAATCGGCTGACTCATCAATAAGGAGCCCTATCGTGGTAGAATTTGAAGTCGTCTCCGCATGGGGGCAGGTTGAGATGATGTGTTGACCTTATAGGTCACACTCAGTTTTGATAATGACAAATACTCTGGGTATTTGATGACTTTCGAGTTTGTGTGCAAGTATATACTTAGAAGATCAGCTAATGGCACATGAAGACTCATAGTCTAAAGGCCCTAAAGACTTCTTTCATTTTGTAATTCATTTTAATTCAATGAGGGTCTGTAAGAGTAATTAGTTGAAACGGTCTGTAATAATCTCTACATGTCATGTATGTAGGTATTTGTAAGCTCTCAAGAAGACTGTAGTTTGACCTTAGGGACCGAATGACTTTAGGGCATGCCAAGTTTTTGGGCGTACTTGAAAAGACCCTAGGTTCCTAGCTACACATTGTGCACAAAGTCCCCACAATCACCTATCATAATTAGGGGAATCAAATTAAGGCTAAAATGAACTTAATGGGAAAAGTTGAGAGAGCTCGGGCGATCGAACCCTAGGTGAACAAATCACCCCAGGTGCCCGAACTGTTGAGAAGTCAACAGTTTGACCATGCTTCGAGTGACCGAACGTATTTTGAGTGTATCTCGTTCGGGTACCCGAGCCTATGTCAAGTTCCTTTTCAACTACCCGGGCACCCGAACGATCACTTTGAAAATAGGGCTCAAGCAACCGAATTGGCTGGTTCGGTTAACCGAACCTAGGACCGAACACCCGAATCTATGAACAAATGTTTCTGACTTTTGTTCAGGCTACCGAACTTAAACTTGGGTTGCCGAACCCATCTAAGGACCTTTATTTATCATGTCTGTTTGGGCGACCGAACCTTGGTTCAGCCACTCGAACCTTGTCGAGTTAAAACTATTTTAACTGAGGTAAACATGGGTTAATTCCTAAGCATTTTAGACTTTTCTAGAGAATACCCAACAAGTCCTAAATGGTTATAATTTTACTCTAGCCTATAAATATGGGTTCATTTGTGAGGATTAGCAAAAGATTTAAAAATATTCATTAGCCAAAATTCTCTCAAATCCAAAATCCCATTTTGGTTATAATTCTTTCGAACACTCTCATACCTTTATTCCATTGATTAATCTTTTCCTTGTGAGAGTTCTTGCTTGGGTTATTGCTCACTTTTATTGCTTATAGTCCCATTGTTTTTATTGATTTATTGTTATTGTTTTTGGGGAGTCAAGCAAGAGTTTTCCCACATATTTTTACTTGATAAATCTAGTGTTGGGAAAAACTCATTAGCTTAAGGATCTTTGCATTGCCATTGCAAAGATTCCTATAGCTTGATTTTTGTTGTGCAAAAATATTTTTCTACAAGCTATATTATTCATTCAAGCAACTCTTGAGCATATTACATTGAAGAAAATATTTTGAGTTGTTTTGAATATTTGTAGCATCTTTGAAACCCTGATTATTATTGAGATTTGATATATACTGTTTTAAAGAAACAACTTGATTAGAAAAATCTTGAGCATATTAACGATCATATCTTGTTGAGTATAACTTGCACAAAAATACATGTCACTGAGCTTACATTTACCTATATTGTTGATGTGTGGTTGATTGAGTATACTGCGCGTATTTGGGGTACATATCTACTTTACATGAAAGCACAATCACTATACCAACTTGATTGAGAAAAATACTATTGTATTTTTAGGCACGGGCCTGAAGAAGGAGACTAGCCCTTTGAAATAGTCCTGGATTGGCTTAGACCCGGTTAGGAAAGTTAGGTGCGCCATCCTGTTAAGACGTGTTGGTTGTGGTTAGCCCCTTGAATTGACCTGGTTGTATTAGGTGCCGTTCCACCCGTTAAGTGATCCATTAGTGGAATCCTCGAGCTTGCTAGCTAGAGGCGGGAACGTAGGCATAGTTTGCCGAACCCGATAACATATATTGTGTACACTATTTATCTTTCTGTAATTTACATTGTGCACGTGTATGTTATAGTTGGTGAATATTGCACATGATTTTAACTTTCGCACGTTATATTTATCTGCGCATTTGGAACTGCATAAGCAAACCCCAAGTTATGAATGTACGGATACTATTTAGGTCAAACCTAGGAAAACGTTTTAAAATTCCAATTCAGCCCCCCTCTTGGGAATACACCAAAGCTAACATGATGCATGGGAGGATTCCGAAGATGAATCAGACAGAGAAGACATCTTCGAGGAGATGTAATGAAGAAACAACTTGCTTAGGTAGCGAGGCGAAGAGAGGTCGACTATGACTGAGCAAGCGGTAATGACAAGAGTCGGGGGTGAGATGGTTTTAAACGACTATCCCATGTTCTCAACCAAAGCGCACCCAGCTCGGTGCTGGTCACAGACATGGTCAATCCTCTCTATATCTTTGAATTTCAACACAGTTTAGGGACCGGACCTAGTCACCCATATATGTGATGGCCACTCCATTGGTCATACCCCCAACTTATTCTAAGGTTTACTCTAATGACTCGAAACTCTTTTTAGTCTACCCTAAACAACCTATGGACTCAAAAAGAAAAGACAAATTATCAGGTTGCCTCTCGGAAGCACTAAGTTTACCGTATTTAGCCACACACACTTAAGCTCATTTCGAATTCATCTTGGTTCGAAGGTGACATTGGACTTCCCCTCTTTCTCGCCATACCTGGTGTGGCATACCCCCCAACATATTCTTAGGACAGAAAACCAAATCATGATATGCAGAAGTGTGATCATCGAAGTCTCATTGTTAGTCATGGAGGGGTATTTAAGCTGAAGTGCATTATCTAAAGGGTCCCTTCATAGAAGCAAGGGAGACTCTTCCCTAACAATCATATGAATCAGGTCTTCGTCCACATCTTGGACAGCTTTAAGTGTATGTTGGGGAGTAGTAAATATGTTCAGCCTAAGTTGCTCGTGGCCCCATGCAATGTTCATAATCCCTGTCCTACATTAAATGCAGACATTGGCTGTGGCTAGGAATGGCCGTCCTAGAAGGACAGGGATCATATTTATGGAAGACTCCATATCTAAAATAATGAAATGAACAGGGTAATATCCCACGTTGACCACCACATCTTCTACCACACCTCGGAGTTGCTTAAGAGATCAATCAGCAAGACTTACTATTATCGGGGTGGGCCTCAGCTTCCCAAGGTCAGGGTGTTGATAGGGTGAGTATGAAAGGATGTTCACGCTCACCCCTAAATCTGAAAGAGCCTTATCAATGGTGTAACCTCCAATTACAAATGAAATAGTGGGTGAGTCAAGGTATTTTAGTTTAGGAAAGAGTTGCCCTAGTATTATGGAGCTCATGTGCTCGACCTACTTAACTAAACCATCCATATGCACCCTTGACACTTGTTCCTATGTTGATAAGTCCTTAAGGAAATCTTTGAATGCAGGTAATTGCTTAATGCCATCTAGGAGATGCTCGTAAATTCTTACTTGTTTAAACATGTCCCATATGGACTCAATTGAGGCCTTTTTCCTAAATATAGATGGTGCGAGAGGGGTTGCGGGATGTGTCACTAAGGGGCCGTGAAAAGCCCTATGGGGGATGAAATGAGGGTTGGTCCTTCAAGTTGTAGGTGCAGGGCTAAAGGGTTTATGTACCCGACTAGAGGAAGATAGGGTGCACGAATTAGGGTTGGGCACTACCCTATCCTCATTCTCACCCTTACTCGGTTACTCCTTGCCTTGTGTATCTATCTTCATGTCACTTTTGAGAGTGGTCACCGCCTGGGCTTACTCACGATGCGATGAGGGACCAGTCTCCAGTTCACATCCCACCCCAAATTGTCCTTAAGGATTCACTATGGGCGGACTTGGCAACTTGCCCTCGTCTCTCTAACTAAAGGTAATAGCTAGTTTCCCCAAGCTGGCTTCTAGCTTCATGATGGATTGGGAGTGAGAGTGAAGGAGTTTCCAATCCACTTGGCGATCAACCTTAATGTTTTTAAAGGTTCTTAGCACCGCCTCTTGAAATGTGTCATATTTAGGAGGAGGCAAAGATGGCTGCTGAACAGTTGAAGATTTAGGGGCTTATTCAAGATGATTTTGAAAATTCTGGTATGGATGTGCAAACAAAGAATTAGGGCCTTGTGTAGGTCTGTGGGATGGAAAACCTAGATCTTGCGGCCTTCAGGAGAAGTTGGGATGTCGTTTCCCCCCGAGGTTGTAGGTATTTGCATAAGGGTCATTGGACGGCTTATCATACCAATTGTGAGTGGCCTTCACTTCCTCTTGCACAAGCTTAGGCTGGGAATATGCATAGGGAAAATTATAAGATATATGGGAAGGGTTAGAGCAAATTTCATAAACCTTGGCGTATGCTATTGTCCGCAGTCTTTAGGACAAGCACCGATCTAATTTTTTGGATATAGCATGTAGGGTAGGGGCTAGGTACTCACTTGTGGTGAACTCGTAAACTCTTTTAAGTTTATAGGTTGATGTATTGGGTAGCCTGCGAGTGGCAACCATGTGTTGCTAAGAGTTTTCAGCCAAGTTTTTAAAGACAACCCAAGTCTCGTTCTTATACTTTGTGAGGAAAATACCTCCGCACGATTCATCAACCACGGACCTATCTCTCTCAGCTTACCCTTTGTAAAACATTTGAACTAATTGCCACTTGGGGACTTGATGGTGTGGGCATTTATGAAGAAGGTCCATAAAACGCTCCCAGGTCTCAAAAAAAATTTCCCTATCCATTTGTGCAAAACTTGTGATTTACCTTCGCAGCTCATTACTTTTCCTAATTGGGAAGTACTTTTTCAAGAATTCATGTTGCATGGTGGCCCAGTTGGTCACCAAATTCAACTCTAAGGATGTCAGCCAATACTTGGCCTTATCCTTCAAATAAAATGGAAAGAACCTAAGGCTTAGGGTCTCATCACTAAAATTAGGTATATGAATGGTGGAGCAAATCTCCAAGAACTCATCCAAATGCTGATAAGGATTTTTAGTGGGGTTCCCATGAAAGTTTGGTAACATTGAGATAATTGAAGTCTTAATCTTGAATTGCACCGCCAGAATATACGGGAACCAGATGTGGTAGGCTCACTGAGATTTGGGTCCTTAACTACCAAAAATAATATTTATAAAACCTAACAATCCCAAGTTTAGTAGAAAGTGGGTAAGTTGGGTATCGATCCTCAGGGACTTGTAGCACAGTTATTAAACTACTTTCGGCTTAGTTTACTAATTTCATGTATGAAAAAAGAAGTAAAAGATGGTATTTTGCAATGGTGATTGTCTACCAACTATCGGAAAGCATATAAACAAATGCGAAAGCAGGAGAGGGGCGATCGAGGGCATATGGTAGCAAGGGTGCACCAACCGTCTGGAGTATGATTTGGAACAGGAGTATACCTTGTCTCAATGATAATGAACACCTCCGCGGTTTCATAGCCGACTATTTCCCTCTGAATGATACGTAGCAGTGCTTATCCTTGTCTGCAACCTTTCATCAAACACACAGAAAGTAAATAGAAAGTAATAAATTGAAAGCAATAAATGAAAGCATTAGTAAAACGATTATCCCTTTATCATTTGAAACGTCTGTCACTAAGGCCAGTAGTACAAGAGGAGATCCTAATATACACGGTTGTTGCGTGAACACCACCGGTTGTCACAGGCCATTAGACACTCCATACACAAACCAAAACTACTCTACTCAAATTCTATCTTGGCTCTCAATGACTTCCTAGGTCTATCACTCACCTAAGAGAGGCCAAATAGGAACACAAAGCTTGTGTTCGTAGTGAATACTTATAGGCTCTATGGTTTACAAGGTTTGTTATACAAATTAGGAGAGGTTAGAGCAAATCTCACGTAGAAGATCGTCGTTGTTGACCAAGTCGCTCCTCTGTCATTCTTGTGTGTGCTCTAGTCGGATCTCGCGGGAAGTCAAAATGCAAATCTTCAATGTCTTTAACTTCATCTTGCCACAAAGCCTTGATGGTCGAGTTGATGGTTGAGACTTGCAGTATCTCGGTCTTCAAGAATTCTCAGTATATCGACATAGTCGCCCCGGAAGGTCTCTTGGTCAACCACTTCGTCAAGGCTCTCAGTACTTTTGAATTTTAGTTTTGTCTCAGTATCTCGACATAGTCGCCAGTGGGTCACTTGCTCAAGCATTTGTTGAACTTTGCAGCATTCTGATCTTAGTCTAAACCTTGGAGTTTGCAAGGGAAGACAAGTCGCCCCTATGGTTTGCTGGTTGCGCCACATGGTCGAGCATCATCTTCTTGTCCATTTATTATCTGAAGCCTCTAGAGTTTGGCTGAATGTCTAAATTTGAGCTTTGAGTCCTCCAAATCCTCATTGTCTTCTTATAATGCCTAACTCCATGGTTTTAACCTTTTTTTTTTTTTTTTTTTTTCTGAAATGACAAACAAACCTTGCATAGCTCTGGACAATGATAACTCTTGGTGTACAAAATAAAATAAGGATAAGCACAGGTAAATGAGGGTCTAAAATCATATATTTTAGGGACTCATCACAACCCCCAACTTACACTTTGCTAGTCCTTGAGCAAAGCAAAATCTAAGAAAAATACCACATCCTACCTATATCCTCTTTCGTGGAAAATACGATTGCATTTACCATATGAAACAAGGCTTTAAACCACTAGGTTAATCCTAATGGACGAGTTCTAATCTCGTGAGGGTTTCCAAGGAGATTCCCACAAACATCTACTCAGTGAATATTAGAAAATATTTACATGTAACAAGAACCTTACCATTTCACAAACAAAAATATGACCCAGTTACACATAGTCCTATTCATTCATGATTCCATTATACACACTCTGTTTCAATTCATTCATGCAAGTATCAACAATGTACAACTATAATACCAAAGATACAACTCTTAGGGGATTAACTAGCAATTAAAATTCAGCGCTAATATTACAATGTAATTTCAGGCATTGCTAGATTACATCACAAGGCATATGTAAGGTGCTTGATTTGTCACACTCAGTGTACCTTTGGACACCAACAGAATAGTTTTCTTGACTCAACCTCACTGGTATGCCCTCAAAATGGAAAACACTCAAGAAAAGGGGTTCACTTTCATATGCAAGGAAGAATGTCATGATCAAACATCCCATATATTTTGAAGAACTGACGTTAAGCATGGAATGGACTAGCCACATAAGGATGGGATCTAGCCTATTTTCGAGGCATCGATTTCTTCACCTTAGCATCTTCTCACTTACTTGCCATACCCAATGATGACCACCATAAATTGATCCCTTCATAGTCTCGACATAAACACCACAGATGCATTGGCCAGCTTGAATATTCCTGATATTTGTAAGGACATGGTGTCGTGTCCTTAGTTTACCATTTTTCTTGCATCTGGAGTAGGTTTTTTTTTTTTCATCTTCTGCTCATTCTTTTATTTGGCTTTCATTTATTGGTAAGCTAGGACAATCATTATACCCTTGGTCATCTTTATACCACCAATGGGAAATTCATCTTGGAAGGGAATCCATGAAGTATATCTGTCTCTAAGTTGGCTCAATTTTCATGTTTTGAGCAAACTACAAGACTTAAGTTTATATCTCCCCACTTGATGTCACCTCTAGGTCAGAAAATACAAGAATAAAGATTAGTTAACAAGGGGTATCAATAAAAAAGTAAAATTGAGTTTTATAAACTTAGAGTTTCACGTCAAAAACTCGAGCAATGAATGAATGTCTCCACAGTACCTCACAAGGTGTTATAGTCGCCATGGTTGTTCTCTCAATGCTATCAAAAAACCCTAAGTGTTACAAATCACGTGTAAGTGTGTTTTTAAGCCTCATGAAGTACCATTGAATACAAGATTTCACACAGCAATATTAACACAAATGAATCACTAATTGACCATTCTGGAGTGGCATGACAGTTCATTAGGTCGTTTAATGTGAAACCATGCACAATTGGCTCACTACATTGTTAATGAGCATAATAAAATCATATAATAGATGGTTCTAGGCATGTAATGTCTGAGTTATATATGTGTATGCAAAAAGGGTAAACTAGTTGTTATCATGTTGTGAAGCGCATACTATTTACTATCAAAATTTTTGAATGTTTGAAAATTGTGTCCTTTGTGTGGATGAATGTTCCATATAATGTATTACCCCCTATCCACAACTTAGAACTTTAGTGTTCTCACTGAAGTGTGGATAGAAAATAGAACCCGGGCAAAAGATAGTACAGTGCCTAGTGCCAATAAGAACCAACAGTGTACCTATGAATAATACTAACTAGAATAGCATGCATGCAAATACATTTTAACACAAAAGACACGTGGTAACCCAAAAGCACCATGAACATTTTCCATTAACATTCCATCAACACAATGTAGAAAGGCATATTATAAATAATGGATTATTACGAATCATGGTGAGCCAGAACAAGAAAAAGAAAGAAAACAACCCAATGTCGCAGAGGCATAATACAATACCCAAAAGTAAGGGACACAACAATGTTAATTCTAGACAGAATCAGAATCCAAATCTGAATCAAATGAAAATAGCAATGGGTAGGCTAATGCTGCCTTATGAGATGGTGTTATTTCCCGTAGGTACCGAAGCCGACTGGGGGAAAGTGGGGGTCGAGTGTGACGTGGTTGGAGAGCCTAAGTACTAATATGATTGAAAAGGGTAAGGCCATGGTTGTGGGTTAGGCCTGGGAACCAGAGGCGCAGTGGTGGGAAGATCGGGAATCTCTGGTGATGGGATATACTCCATGGTCAGCTAGAAGTTGTGGAAAGGTAGGGGTGGGAAAACTAGACCTCATGAAGGGTGATGGTAGTCTAGTCGACAAATGATGGTGTTAGTAAGTGCGGTAAGCCCCCTGGTCGTGGGGCTGACCCTCGTCATTGTATCAGTCGCAAAAATTTTCAACGAGCCTAAACAACGTGCACGACCTCCTCTTATGACTCAGAACCTCGTCGACCCTGCGATGAAGACCCCTACCATGGCATGGCTCGAATCTATCGCCTCTTGGCAGATGCCGGAGATGAATTAGAAGGAGAGGACATTGCAATGGGACCACGATTTGCTCCAATAGCAATAGCGAGAAGAGGGTGACTATGCTCTCCCAAGCTGTAATGAGAAGGCGGGAGATGAAGAGTCAGGGTCGAGCAGATTTTAAACGATTTCTCATTGTTTCTCGACCAAGGTGCACCATGCTCAATGTTGGTCGTGGTCTTGGTCAACCCTCTCAGTATCTCCCAATCTCATAACAGTGCAGGGGCTCGCCCAAGTCGCCCACACACGTGATGATCGCTGCACTTTATTGCGCCCCCAGCTTGTACTAAATCCAACTCGAAAGACTCTCAACCTTATTTAATCTACTCTAACTATCCTAAGGACTCAAAAAGTAAAGAAAACTATCAGTTTGCCTCCCAGAAGTGCTAAGTTTACCATCTTTAGCAAGATGCATTGAAGCTCAATTTAGACTCATCCTAGTTCCCAAGTAGCAGTGGCTTCTCTATTTTCTTCCTCACACCCAGAGTTGTATACCCCCGACTTATATTTAGAACTGGGGACCCACTTTTTTTTTATTATAAATTGCTTAACCAAGGGTGTTTCCATAGCATTGACGGAGTTGATTCCCTGACAATTTTTTTAATCACGTTCCCAATGGGGGGGTGAATTGGTATTTAAAAATTTAATCTCCTAGGTCAATCTACTAATAGCAGTAATATACAAGCCTAGGGTCAATCTAGTGCAGATAAGTAAATGAATATAAATATACATAAAAAATTAAACTGCACAAAAAATTTAGCTATGCATACACAACAAAGCAGTAAATAGAGATGACACCCAGAAATGTTATCGAGGTTCAACAAATTGCCTACGTCCCCGCCTTGGCACACCCGCACAAGGATTACACAATAAGGCTCACTTAATGGGTGGAGTGGCACCTAAACAACTAGGTTAATTAGCATAAGACTGACCTCAACCTTTACAAACAATCCTTACTAGACTAGATTACCGCCCCCTCAGGCCACGCCTCGAATACAACGGTATTTTCACAATATAACCGGTACAGTGATTATGGTTCTCAAGTAAAGTAGATATGTACCAAAATACAGCACAAACAAATATGCACTCACAGATGATATGGATTTAATGCTCAAATGAGATCAAATATGTAAACTCTCTAAGATGTGTGAGTTTATGTATATGTGAGAGTTCAACCTTTGATTCAAGATAAGATATTCAACACACAAATGATCAAATGAATTTTAACACAATCTAAATCAAATATCTGAAGGATATTCTAAATATAAAGCACAATAGATATTTTGGATTGAAGCTGGCAAAAACAATATTAAAAATAATATGCAAGCTTGTGTAAAATAATATTTTTGCAAATCAAAATCCACAAGCTTGATGAGTCTTGCAATCAAGATGCAAAGACTCACTAGCTATAAGGGTATTCCTACTCAAAGATTTATTGTTTAAATTGGAGGAAAAACCCTAGTTAAGAACTCTCAATGAAAATAATCAATCAACAAGCAAGGAGGGTTTTAGCAATGTAAAACACTCAATAACATTCTTGGGAACTTGATCTATCAAGGAAATAGCAAAATAGAGTGTATGGAAGTAGTGTCAGCTAAATGGGATTTTGAAAGTTTGAGAGAGTTTTTCCTTAATGATCTCGCTAATCAGCCCTTAATTTTGCAAATGAGAGGATATATATAAGCAAGGGCAAAATTATGACTCTTGGGGACGCAATGGGCATTATTAGAAAAGTTTAAAATGAGTTTAGAAAAATTAACCCAGTTTACCCTTTTTAATTTTCAGTAAAAAATAATTTACCACGCGAGATTCGGGTGTCTAGTCTGATGTTCACGTGCCCGAATAGACACACATAAAAATTCACTTTTGAAAGATTCGGGTGCCTGAGGTATGGGTTGGTCGGCTGAACAAAAGACATAATGTTTCTATCCAAGGTTTGGGTGCCCGAAGCTGAGTTCCGTAACCCGAACTTGCCAATTTAGTCACCTGGGGCATATTTGAACTTGGGATTCAGGCGCCTGGGTTGGTGAGAAGGTGTCAGGTCAGGGATTCGGCCGCCCAAGGAAGATATGGTCAAAATATGTTTGGTCGCCCGAAGCATGGTCAAAGTGTTGACTTCTCAACAGTTTGGGCGCCCGAGATGAAATGAACCCCCAAGGTTCGGTCGTCCGAACTTTCTCAATTTTTTCCTATTAGATTCAATTTTTATTTCAATTATTTTCCCTAATAATATATGTGACATGGGGACTTATTAGTGCATATGTGTTGGAAGTTAAGGTCTTTTCAAGTACATCCAAAAACCTGGCGTCAGTCGACCGAAGGGTGTCCTAAGGTCATTCGGTCCCTATGGTCTTGTTGAGCATTAAATCCTACCATGCATGCAGATGCATTATTATAGACCATATAAATTATTGCAGACCAATTAAAAAATGAATGCAAATACAATAGAGAATAGGTCTTCATTCTTTTGATTCTTTAGACGCCAAAAATGAAGCTTGATCTTCATAATCCGTATGGTTTTCTTAAGTTCCTACCAACAGTGCATGCTAAGGATAGACCTATTCAAGAAGCTCAGTGCATAGGTGAGAAACATTGGTTTTGTCATAATCAAAATGGGATCAGACTCATAGAGTCAACAACTTATTCAATATTTATCAAAAAAAAATTTCTTAAAGATATATACTTTGGAGATTCTAGGGTTTGCTTTCAAATAACTTTTGCAAGAATAAAATATAAAGTCTTTAAACAAAAAATATGCTTGAATATCGCTCAGATCTATGTTCTTCCTTTCAAATATTTTATGTAGAGAAAATATTAAATATATGAATAAAATAATACACTTGAATATCACAAAGAAATAAGCTCTAGAAAACTATTCCCAAAATGATTTTTCAAAACAAGTATATGCACGCTAGGGTTCTTGCACCAAAAGATATTTTAAATAAAGGAACACAGGAGTAAATGAACTTATAAAAATAAGATTGAATGCTCAATAATACCCTTAACCAAACCTCAAAATCAAACTAGTTTTTCGTAAGATGATATGAATGTAACCACTTGGATCTTGAAGATAATAGTGATGAATGCCCATAGTTGATGTGAATGCGTTGGAATGCAGGAAAAATTAGCAAACACAATGCAAAAGTCTCTCTAATGTGTTTATTGGGGTTTCTCTAGGGGTTAGGGTTTTTTTATATAAGTACTCTCATTCACTACAAAAAATAAGGTTATTAGTGACGGTTCAAAACTGTCACTAATACTAAAAAAATCATCACTAATAGTATTAGTGACAGTTTTGCGAGTATTAGTGACGATTTTCAATTAGTCGCTATGTCTGCCGTTACTAATACTTATTAGTGATGAAATTTTAAAACCGTCACTAAAAATAGAGTATTAGTGACGGTTTTAAACCATCACTAAAAACCTAATCCTGTCACTATAGATTCTAAATCGGCTTGACCAAAAATCGTCACTAAAAGCCAGTATTAGTGACAGTTTCAAAACCGTTACTATTGCTCTTCAAAACCGTCACTAATGTTACATTATTAGTAACGGTTTTAAAACCGTCCCTATTACTCTGAAGAACCATCACTAATACTGTAGCTTTAGTGACGGTTTTATGTTTTGGTGAAGGTTTTAAAACAGTCACTAATACTATGGCTTTAGTGGCAGTTTTAAAACCGTTACTATTGCTCTCTAAAACCGTCACTAAAACCATAGTATTAGTGACGGTTTTAAAACCTTCACTAAAATTTTTAAAAAAGGTTTATTAGTAGTGACGGTTTTGAAACCGTCACTAATACTTAAATTGGACAATTAATGTTAAATTAATTTTTTCCCCAATTATTAATTCCTGTAAAAATTTGTGATTACATTTTCTTAAAATTAAACCATAATTGCTAAAAAATTCATAAATTTTTCAAAATTCTAATTCAAATTTAAATACAAATACAAATATATTATACAAATTCAAATTCAAATACAAATATTTTATACAAATTCAAATTTAAATACAAATACATTATACAAATTCAAATTCAAATACATTTCATCTGTTCAGATAACAAAAAAAGTCAAAAACTGCATCCGTAGTGCACAACATCGTGCTGACGTTGTCACAGCAAACCCTACAAATTAAGAAAGTTAAAAAAATTAGTTTAGTTGAGTGGGTGGGTGGGGAAGGAACAAATAACGCAATAGCTTGTTGCCAGAAAAGTAGATAAAAAAATCATGGGCAGAAATATCAAGAAATGGAGAACTTGAGCAAGCAAGTGAGGTATAAATTCTAAAACTAGAAAAAAGAATGTTCAAAATTAAATTCAGTTCATTTCAAATTATTAACTTTCACGTTTTGTTTCTTGCACCGAAAATATGTTGTTACAAGGCATCATTGATACGCATGATTGCACCTTAAGCGTCCTTCTAACACAACAAGCTCTCTTGATTGCAGAATAAAAAATCCAATTGTGTGTTTTTAACGGTACCTTAGAGAGTTCTCCATAATTTCCATTTCTTTTGGGCTATTTATATAATATTTACTTATATTTTTATAAAATTTTTTCTAGTGTTTACGGCTTTACGCTCCCTAGTCTAAATTCGAATCATATAACCAAAAATTTAATACTGGTTGAGTTATTTCAATTACTTGATAACATAATCTGATGTAGTTACCTATATTCTTGAATTTCATTTTATCCTATGCATGCATGACTGGGGCTTGTTGATTTTTTTTTTCTCCTAATGAAGAAATATGTTGGAAAAAAGAATGTTAAAAAAATGGAACAAGTATTATTTTTTATTTTACAAAATAGCAACGTGTGTGACTACTAGAGTGGCAGCCACCTCATATGGCTAAAGACAAAAAATAATCACAACCGAGTACTAGAACTTGAAATGTTTAGTAACAAGTCATAAAATTTGGAGCTACAATCATTAGAGAGTGATTTGGCACACTTGTTCTCAATCTGAAAAGCATAAATCTAAGTTAAATCTGCTCATGCAACACAAACAGAATTTTAACGAACAAAAATCCTACATTAAACCCTCTTTTAGCATAACTCTCATATACGTGTGTGTGTGTGTGTGTGTGTCCCTCCATTGTTCAATGTGATAGTTGCAGACACTACCAGTACCTTCTACTTTTTTTTGTGAGAATTATGAATATAAAAACTCAAAACCTCTATTTATCCATCATCCATGCTTCTTTTGCAAAGTTCATGCATGCACAGCAACATAATAGTTGGCTTCCAAAGGCGATATATATTTAGTATAAAATGTATATATATATATATATATATATATATATATATATATATGCAAGGACAAGAAATAAGCACTTTTAATATAAACACTTTAGTAGTAATAAGAACTTCATTTTAAGTGTTTCCAAACAAGCCCTTAGTTGATAGGGATAATATAAAAGGTTAGACCTAGAAAATAAGTTTTAGGATAAACTGGAGTTGTGCACTCCAATAGTAGAGTTATAATGTACTTGGGGCAATTGGGTTTTCATCATTTGGTTGGGGCAGCTGGGCTCTCATCTTTTGGTTCTATCTTCTTTAGTAATAGGCACCTCTCCAGTAGGTTTGGTCTTCTTAGTTTAATTTTTCTTTTTTCAATTTTATTTTTTCTTGAGGAATGCTTGTCTTTTTTAGGCTGCAGCCTCTTTTCCTCTTAGTATATCTCCTTTTACTATCTTTTTTTTTTTAGGACGAGGTATGTCCACAGTCCTATTTTGGTACAATAATTTATGGAAGTGACACTTTGGGGTTTAAAGAATAGAAAGATATTATGACTCTTTGGGGTTTAAAATAAAATTCCTAGAAAAATTTGGGACAACTTGTGGGCCTCCCTTCGCCGCACATGCTGGAAATTGCAATTCCATTGAACAACTGCTATTTTTTTATTGAACTAATGTGTGACATGAATCAAAGGAGGAATATGCAACTAAATGGTTTTCCAACTTGTCCAGGAAAGAAAAGTAAAAAGGTCATCAATCATTTTCTCTTGATCTTGAAGATACAAGACAAAACATGTTCCCTGCTTTTTCGAAAGGAGGGTAATGTTAATGAAGAGGAGGGGATAGGATTACTCACATGCCATTGACCCAAACAACTCCACAACGCAGCAAACTCTTTGGACCTTGCAACAGTAGAATTAGCTTGTAGGTCAGTTTCATATCAAGATGCCAACTTGTTCAATGCAAAGGGCACATGATTATAATTGTGAAGGGAAACAGAGGCCCTTTACAGAGCCAACATACTCAAAAATAGATGCCCCAAAAACCAGAGAGAGAGAGAGAGAGAGTATAGCATCAGCAGAAGCAAAAGAAAAAAGCAACAGAACTTTTATAAAAGAAAGAAAGAAAGAAAACATTATACATATGACGACTTAGTTTTATAATATTTACGTAACACTGTATATCCAAAAAAATTCTCAATATGTCACTTCTATCATAAATGTAGCCAAGTGTGTAATAATTTAAATGTCATTCTTACAATTAATTTTTTCAATTTACTATAATTATTTTATGAAAGAAATAAACTAGAAATATACACTAATTGTGTTTAAATTAAGTGTGTTAAAGAACATTTAAGTTTGCGCGAGCCGTCAAGCCATGTTTAGAAGCAAAATTTGATATCACATTTGGATATTTAAAGAAATCCAAACTCCCTAACAAGTTACAAGTTAAAAAATGAATCTTCAACATAAATAAACTTTTCGAAAATGGTTAATGAATTTAGAGTCGATAAATGATGGTTCTAATTTGCCCTGGATTTTGATTTTTGTTACTAAAAATCTGCATTTGATTTTTCAATAAAAAAGGATTGATAGGTGTTTCACTTCATCAAAGTAAAATTAAAGAAATTTAGTTATAAGACATATGACAATGGCTACTACATATATGCTTCGCAAAATTTGATTTTTCCAATTGCTTCCTCAATCTTCTCACCAATGTCCTCAATGAAATCCATTACCTTTTCAATGAAACCTTCCTTCCCTTCTTCCTTTTCATCTTCCTTGTGATCTTTCTCCTTCAAATCCCTTTCAACTATATCCGGCTTATCAGATGATGCCATACCTAACTAAAAAGACAGAACCGATATTGAAAAGGTCCGGCTATACAATAACTGGAAATTTTTTTAAGACAAGCACACAAAGAAAGACAAAGGAGATGTGCAGGTAAATAAGACTGGACAGAAGTCCAATCACAATCTCTCTCGGAATAGACCAGACTTTGCCAAGCATATATTTGTTACAGGGTGGAATTTTTTTTGTCATTGTTGTTTCAAATTCATCACCTTTTGTTGACTCATCTTCCAATTATTAAGCTAACAAAGAGTATCCAAGAGTAATTATGCAGATTAGAAATGACGATTACTAAAGCCCAAATAGATTCTTGAAGGTAAACAATGCAAACCCTGGGGTGGTTCTGTATCTTTTTGAACTAATTGCGAAGCATGGCATAAAGTAGCAAGGGGAGACCGTCACAGAGCTTCCCCTGGGAAGGATGGACATAGCACCTCGTAAGTTTCTAAATTTTTTTTCTTTAATATTATCATACTACAAGTATAGTATAGAAATTTTGCTTGTTAACTAAATTAAAATAAAAAAATAAAAAATAAAAAAACAAGACATATACATGATATATCCTTTGTCAGTTGTCGCAACTGACTGATTAGACACACAAAAATGAAGTTGTATGGAAATTTGGATAATCTTTTTTAATATCTTTAGAACAATTTCTATATCAATCTATAAAGGTTTCAATAAAATTGAATGGCTGAAATCACACAAATAAAGACAATTCTAGTGTACAATACTACAATTGACCTAGTGAGCTCAAACTAGTAAATTAAATTTTTTTAAGTAATTTTAGATATAGGACTACAGTACTTTAGTAGGTTCAACATCATTGCCTCACAATCCAATGCAACCATCTATTTGCTTTCCTATTTGATCTAGTTGTTATTAGACAAGACAAATATCTAGCAATCCGCTTTGACTATATTTAGTCCTCCATACAAATTAGATTATTAAGATTATGCCATATTAGTCAAAAAGAAAACAAATTTGATCCAGCCATATAATGGCCTTATTAATAAAAAATACTATAAATGGAACTTTGAGATGAATTCAACAATTCAGTCAAGTCCCATACACAATGAGTTGACTTTGAAAATATTTGGATGAAGAATCATCCACTAAAGTTGGAATTTGAGGATTATTTTTCTAAATCAAAGCTTGCCTTGCAAAATGAACTCCATTCTACTACGTATGACTCTAAAATAATGAATTCTAAAAAGTCAAATAAGTACAGGAACATTAGAAGCTAAATAAACTCCATCTTAATAACCGAAGTAATATAACTTGCTATTCAATAGAAAATGTAAAAAAAAACACATCCACACAAGCTGCAAGGTTGATCAAAAAGGAAATGAGTAGAAAATATAGCTGATAAAAAGGCTTAATGTCCACTTGGTTTGGTTGTTGTCTAGGTGATAATCCTTTTTAAACTCTCTCCCCCATAAAGAAAGAACAAAGCTTCCCTTGAGAAAATTGGCTCCACCACTTATGCAAAGAACCACATCCACAGATTCCGCACATGCACATCACAGCAATATTGGCTTTTTGATTTGTTGTAGCCACATATACAAGTTAATTTACAAAAATAAATGCCACGCAAGCTTTTGTTTGATCTACATAGTGTAAGATGCGTCTAAATTGTTTGTCAACCAATCCAATCAATGCGTCTGTAGGCAATCTAAAATAATGTCCACTTATTCCCATTGCAGAGTAAATTTTGATTATTGAAAAAAGAAAAGAGTCTTAAGTTGACTGTTGTTATCTACTTGGAAAATCTGGATAAGAAAGACTTCAGAAACATCAATTTGCATCATCAATTTTCATGAAACTAAAAGCAGCACAAAGTAAGCTGTTAAAAGATAATTGCATGTTTACTATTTATATCAGAGGAGGCAAACTAGAAAAGTACCTCACCACTGCAATATCCTTTGCTTCAGCAGAGAAAAGCCCAGAGACCGCTTTAGGAACACCTAAAAATGGTCCACCAATGTTCATCACAACCTTTATATGCTTAGCACACCAATCAGGTCCACCCCCACCACCCATTGGAGCTGGCGCCTCAACCCACTTCATAAAATGTAGAAAATACAGAACACCCATAGAATGTGGAATAATAACCGCCTTTCTCCCTCCATTAGTAGCAACCATTGATTCCATGTTACTTTTTATATGGCTTAATGTTTGGTCCCGCACCTAATCAATTCAGTTCAGCACAAAAATATTAAAACCAAATAAAGTAAATCACAAATGGTCAGTACAAAGAGAATTGGTGCTCTCTCAATGAAATTGCAGAGATATTGAATGGCAGCAAAAGAGATGTCTTACCAAAAGTTCAAAATGGTACCTCAGTATTATGAAATGAGAGCCTCCAATCATATGTAGCCATATACATGGATTTCTCCTCATAACCAATATGAGCAAAGTTAACAATCAGAACTGCCCAAACAAAATAGCTAGCAGTAAAGTAATCTGCAGCTACTAGACCACTGACAGGTCTGACACGTATACCCGGAGGATCCAATCCAGTTTCATTGTCCAGAGACGTGCTCTGCCCCGCAGGATGGTCTGCAAAAAATTCAAACAAACAAGGGGAAAGACCCACTAAATATTCCACTAGGTTACAGAAGTCAAACGCAAGCCTCAATAAGTTCAAGAAACTAGAAAGAAGAATTTAACACAAACAATGCTAGCACAATATAAGAAACAATAAGCACTATCCATGACAGGTCCTATAGTACATAGGGACATAATTATAAAAAAAGTTTTTTTCTATGATAACTTAAAGGGTCTGAGGATAAGTGATCATGCACCTTAAAGCTATGATTAGCTGATAATTTTCTATGAACCCAGAAGTAGCATTCTGCATATTGATGTCAAAGTATTGTGTGAATGACCGAATAGTTTGGCCTTGAGTTCTATATATTATATACAGACTTTATAAGAATGCTATACATGGAAAGAAAATAAGTTCCAGCATGATTCTAGCCCTATACATGTAAACTATAATCTATCAAAAATTTATGCTAACTGTACAGAATAATGAATGGAGAAATAAGGAAATAATTGTGGGCTGAAATAAGGAAAGTAAGTGTGGACAGCAAGGCTGAAAGAAGTGTGGATAGAAAGGCTTTTGCTGTTTGCTGTTCCGTTGACAGCCCCCACCCCGCTTCTTCAAATTGATACGGGTTGATTAACAAGCATCAATTTCCTAACCTTATTTAAAAAAAATAATAAATAAGAAGAGAAAAGTAGATTGACGAACAGGAATCGTACAAATAATTGAAAAGCAAGTGCATCAAAATATAAAAATATATAAAATACAAACACACATTCAAATGTGAAAGGAAAACTTATCTTGATGGTGTTGAAAATTTGAAAATCCCCTTCCCTTTATGAGGATCATACCCTTTAAAATATATATATATATATATATATATATATATATATATATATATAGATTAGGATAAAAAATTAAAAAAAAGAGAAGTAGGAAATGGGAGCAGATTCGTACGGATCTGCAAAACCCAAAAACGAGGGAGAAGGAGATGAAGAAGGAGAAGGAGAAGGAGAAGAAGAAATAGAAGAAGAGGAAGGAGGAGGAGGAGGAACGAACCTACAAGAATCGAGAGAGCGAGATGAGAGTGAGCAAGGAGTGATGGAGCCACGACTATAAGGCCGAGAGCCGAGCGAGAGAGCAAAGAGGCTGAGGTCGAGAGGCCGATAGCCAGGATGAGAGCCATGGCCGCCGGATGCTAGTAGGGAGCTAGCCGAGAGAGAGAAAAGAAGAGAGGGAAGAGAGAATAGCGACACGAAGTGAAGGAGGGAAAAGAGGGAGGATTGGAGGGAAATGAGGAAAATTGGGGAATCAGAGCGTGTTTGACAATGG
The DNA here is from genome assembly GCF_029873635.1 of Malania oleifera. Taxonomy (NCBI): domain Eukaryota; kingdom Viridiplantae; phylum Streptophyta; class Magnoliopsida; order Santalales; family Ximeniaceae; genus Malania; species Malania oleifera. Next base: position 62,739,457 of record NC_080425.1, read on the forward strand.
GAGACTATTAGTGACGGTTTCAAAACCATCACAAATACCATATTATTAGTGACGGTTCTCCCAAACCGTTACTAATACCCTTTACTAATTTTTTTTTTTAATAAAAACACCAGTAGTGACGGTTTCAAAACCGTCACTAATACCTTATTATTAGTGACAGTTCTAGTAAACCGTCACTAATACCCTTAACTATTTTTTTTTTATATTTTTTAAATAAAAATAATAGTAGTGACGGTTTCAAAATCGTCACAAATACCCTATTATTAGTGACGGTTTGGGATAACTGTCACCAATACCCTTACATAATTTTTTTTTTTATTTTTTAAATAAAAACACCAGTAGTGATGGTTCTCCCAAACCGTCACTAATACCCTTGACTAATTTTTTTTTATATTTTAAATAAAAACACCAGTAGTGACGGCTTTGAAACCATCACTAATACCCTATTATTAGTGACAGTTCTCCCAAACTGTCACTAATACCCTTAACTAATTTTTTATATATTTTTTAAATAAAAACACCTATAGTGACGGTTTCAAAACCGTCGCAAATACCCTATTATTAGTGACAGTTCTTCCAAATCGTCACTAATACCCCTAACAATTTTTATTTTTATTTTTAAAATAAAAACACCTGTAGTGTCGGTTTCAAAACCGTCGCAAATACCCTATTATTAGTGACAGTTCTTCCAAATCGTCACTAATACCCCTAACAATTTTTTATTTTTTTTTTATTTTTTAAATAAAAACACCTGTAGTGACGGTTTCAAAACCATTGCAAATACCCAATTATTAGTGACGGTTCTTCCAAATCATCACTAATACTCTTAACTAATTTTTTTTTATATTTTCATAAATATTATTAGTGATGGTTAGTTAATCGTCACTAATAAGTGACTTTTAGTGACGAATTTAATCCGTCACTAATACCCTATAATCATTGTTAATATTTTCCTAGAAAAATTTTTGGGCGAAAATTGTTTACCACGCTGTTTTTAGTAATGAAAGTATTAGTGACGGTTCTTAAAACCGTCACTAACACCAACTTTTAGTGACGAAAATGAATTCGTCACTAATACTTTCGTCACTAAAAACTAGTTTTTTTATAATGATTATTTGATCAATTTTTGACTGTTGGATCATTTAATTAAAAAACATTTGTCCGTTTCAGGGCTAGAGCGTTGTTTTGCACGACGAACTCATCGACAAGTGGATACATTTGTCACCGAGCGTCTTTCAGCAATTCGTCGAAGAGACCATGGGATTTGTGAACGAGTGGGCTGACTAAGAAAAATAGGGTCTCCGTATTTTCTTGTCGATGAGATGATGCATTAGTCGATCGGTGCTCTACACAAACTTGTCGATGATTTCAAATGGCTAGCCGATGAATTCCTTGTTTTTCAGCCCTATGATTTTTCTAAAATGGAAATCCACCCTTTGACAAATGCATATGAATATTTCATGAAAAAAATGCATCCTAGGGTCGGTCTATATGTCATTTTGAGTTCCGCATCATATCTTATGATACATGCAAATACAATCAAACCTAATGCGAATTACAACCCAAAATATGGATTGCCTTTATCTTGTTGATCTTTTGCTTCCAATGATTAAGGCAAGTCATATGTGCTTCAAGTTCCTCGTGGCTTCCATAGTGTATTTATCATCCATGCATGCTAAGTCATGATCCTATTCAAAATCTCAAATGCACATGTAAAATACCAAGTGATTTGTCATTATCAAAGCAGGATTGGACTCATAGAGTCAACGCACAATATTTCCAAGGTAAAACAGACTCACCAATGCTAATGTGACAATGATTTGACAACAATTTACTAAAGAAAGCATTCATGTAGTCATTAACACCTCTCATGATGTAACCACAATGAATACGATCATGGATGATTTGAAAAATAGGATGAGATTTTGAATGAAAAACCTATAAAAGGACATGTTTAGTAGTTCAAGACTCATAATAAAAACACCCATGAGAGCCTCTATTGCATATCACCCACAGTCATCCCATTAAAGCAACTGAAACATCACTAAATACTACTATTGTGATGGATGTAGCCAACTTGCATTTTTGTTGGTGGATGCTGGAGGCAATCAACATTTGTCCCATAATCTCCTTTTGGCTAACGCATCGCTTGTGATAATTTCCTTTAGAATTAACAACATTGAGAGAAACATGCCCTGATTATAGATAATATGGACCATGAAGATCATAAAGTTATTTATTTGTTGATTATATAGAAGAAGATCAAAAGGTTGATCCTAAAATCGGCCAAAATCATAAAGAATCCAAAGCAATCAAATGTATTATGAAAGAGGAAGAATTTAACTATATTAAACATAAAGAATTCAAGACATTTTTTTCGGTTGAGAATTCAAAACTCGTTAAAGGCCAAGGCAATCTTAAGAATAAAAATGATCTCAAGAATAATTTGGAGATTGCTAAATTAATTGGTGAAAATTTTGAATTAGACGAGGAGCATCCCTTTGTCTAACCTAGATCTAGTATCGGGTGATCTTCTCTTAATCCCCATCATTGACTGGTCAAATGGATTTCAATAGGCTTAGGAGGCATTACACATGAGCACTACAAAAAGCTCATTTTAAGTGATGAAAGTATTAGTAAAGGTTCCAATTTTGTCACTAAAAGTGACATGTTAGTGACGGTTTTTAAAATTTGTCACTACTAGTGCAATTATTAGTGACAGTTAATGAAGTTGTCACTAATAATGTACTTTTACTAACAAAACTAAAATCGTCACTAATACTTGTGTCACTAAAAACCAGCTCTCACGTGCAAACCATCGCGAGAAACAACTTTTTGCGCGGAAACTATTCTAGGAAAATATTAGTGACGTTTCTTGGGGTATTAGTGACGAATTGAAGGTGTCACTAAAACGACATATTAGTGACGAATATTTAACCGTCACTTTTAGTATTATATTAGTGATGGTGTATGTAAATGGTCACTAATAGTCCATTATCAGCGACAAATTTGTTAAACCATCACTAATAAAAATTTTTATTTAAAAAATATTAAAAAAATATTTAACTATATTAATGAGGGTTTGGTAAACCGTCACTAATAGTCACTTATTAGTGATGGATTTATTAAATCGTCAGTAATATTGTTTTTTATTTAAAAAATATAAACACAATTTCTTTTACAAACTTTGTGATGGTATAGAAGAACCATCACTAATAGTCTGTTATTAATGACGTTTTGTTAAAACCATCACTAATAGTATATTATTAGCGATAGATTTATTAAACTATCACTAATATTCTTGTATTAGTCCTACCACTAATAATGCATTTGATGATCGGGAAAACAAGTAGATTAGGTTATAGAAAATTCAAACCTAAAAGTTAGGCTTTCCTACTAAGACAAGATGGCCAAGGAATCACCTCGATTGTCGTGGCAGACGAACATATATGCCTGGCCTGACCCATTAGTGTTCTACGTCACCTAAGTGGCCAAGATGCACCGCAATTGAGAATCTGGATGAGTTGAAGATAAAATACAGTGAGAAGAGAATGTCTTAGGTTTAATGGGATGAGACCCCTTACACGTCATTTTATATAGATTTTCCACTAATTAGGAAGCCCCACTTGTCTCATCTGCAGAAGATTTTAATTTTTAGTTTCTTTGAGACAGACTTTAAAGTTTTAATGTGCAAATGCTTTACGTGAGGAAGCATTACACATTTTTAGCTTATTCAATGAATTAGGTCGTGAAGGTCTTCTCTCACTTTTCCTAATAAAAGCAACCTGTTTCAAATCTAAAGGAAAGATCTATATGTCTGGCCATGGACTAGGAGTGGTTGAAAACAAAAATAGAAGATCTGTCATTGATATATAGTGAATATTGGTGACTCACTCGAAAAATGGGCAGCTCAGAAGCTATCCCAAGTATAGGAGTTATGTCGTGTAATATTCAGCCCAAGGGCTAGATCGTCTCCTCAAGGAATGCGTTTTAATTTCAAATTTCACGTTCTTCCAATCGAAAATAAAAAGGTACTGAACTCAATCAAGATTCAGGGTTTCAAAATTGTTGAGATTCTTTTGACAAATTAAATGACACGCAATTTAAAACCCTAGTCTTATCATGCACTTGAATTAAAAAGCAAAAATGTAAACCCTAATCTACTCAAGGAAACCTTGAAACACACGTTAACTAAATATGGTAACTTAAAACATGGAATTAAAACATGAAAAGGAAACTCAATCAGATTCAAACACACACTAAAAACTGAACCTTTAATCAAATCATGATGTTGAACCAAAATACAAACACAGTGAAAATCTAACAGTTGAACGATAACGAAACACAGTAAAAACAAAATTAATTAAATTCTTCAAATCTAATAATAACATGAATAAATAAAAACTAAACTTCAATAAAAAAAATTAGAAGTACTTAACAATTGTTCAAATAAGTTTTTCAAAAACTCTAATTAACTAACTAAATAAATTAAAAAGAAATAGTTGATTGCAATAAAAGAAAGAAAAGAAAAGAAGAAAGAAAAGAGAGAGAGAGAGAGAGAGAGAGAGAGAGAGAGAGAGAGAGAGAGAGAGAGAGAGAGATAGAGAGAGAGAGCCATGGAAGGCCATGGTTGTACAATAGCCTGGCTGGAAGATGATCTGCAGAGAAGCTGGAGGTCAGGGCTGGTGTGATGGAGCTGATCTACAAACAAATGGAGCTGAGGGATGGAGCTAAGACAAGAAGGAAGAGAAGGAAGAGAAGAGTATAAGGGAAGAAAGGTTTCCGAAAGAATAGAGAGGAGAGAAAAGATAAAACAGAGTGAGAGAGAAAGAAAGAAAAGAAAAAAAAAACAATTCCAAAAGAGAGAGAGATGAGAAGCTATGAGGGAGAAGGTGCAGAGGCACTCGCATACAGGGAAGAAGAAGAAGAAGATGTTAAATAAGGGAAGAGGGAATCACAGCCCTAGACCCGGATCCGATTGCATGACCCGACCCAGCCATGCATGGCCGGGTCACATCAAAAACTACTTTTTATTATATTTTTTTTTTCATTTTGTTTTCTTCATTTTTGTTCTCTGCGTTCACAGCCAAGTTTAACCTTCCTGGGGCCCGTTTTTGCTCAAAACTCAAAACACAAAAATTGTAGATAATCCTTCCCTCTTTCTTTAGAAATTTGAATCGTATCGATCAGAGCTTGAACGGAAACATTATGCGTGATTTACGAATAAGTGCCAGTTTTGGTTCCCAAGAATTTTCCTGCGATAAAATATTACCAAAAATTCATAAATTGTCCAATAAAACTCAAAAATGATAAATATGGCACTTTTTTAAAATATTGGATGTAATTAGACATTTAATTAAAAATAGATTCCATAATGCCAAGATTAAGATGCCTAATTACGCAGTTTTGACGCATAATCACATCCCCCAACTAACGTTTTGCTAGTCTCTAACAAATGACGTGAATGAATTTCAAGGTAGTGCCTACAACTATAAACTCTAAATTAATGCACATGCGACACAACCATACCGTTTCAAATACAAGAATATAACTGAATTTCACACAAGCTTATTCATATTCAATGCACATTCTCCAAAGCACGTCACTCGTGCAAGTTTCATCGTTTATATGTCATTTAAGAATAGCATACTCACATGAAGTTAACTAGGGCACAATTCAGAGTTTATTCAGTCATATAAATTCAAGTATAAATAGGTAAACTCTCAAGGTGTGTGTGATTTGTGTGACTCAGTACACCTCACTATAAAAAGGAAGATTATTAGTGACGGATTTAAACCGTCACTAATACTCACAAAATCGTCACTAATAGTATTAGTGACGGTTTTACGATTATTAGTGACGGATTTATAGTAGTCGCTATACCAGCCGTTACTAATAATTATTAGTGACGAATATTCCAAACCGTCACTAATAGTAAAGTATTAGTGATGGATTAAAACTGTCACTAAAAACCTAAGCCCATCACTATAGTTTCTACACCGGGTCGACCAAGAATCGTCACTAAAGTCAGAGGATTAGTGACGGTTTCAAAATCCTCACTATTGCTCCATTATCAGTGATGGTCATGAAACTATCACTAATGCTCTATTATTAGTGACAGTTTTAGAACCATCACTATTGTTTTATTATTAGTGACAGTTTTAAAACCGTCACTATTACTCTATTAGTGACGATTGTTAAGCCGTAAATAATGCTCTAGTAATAGTGATGGTTTTAGAATCGTCACTATTGCTCTGCAGAGCTATTATTAGCGACGGTTTGAATTCCTTCACTAAAACTTTTAAAAAGAGGTATTAGTGACGATTTTGAAACCGTCACTAATACTTAAATTGAATAATTATTAGTGAAATTAATTTTGTTTCCAATTATTAATTTCTGTAAAACTCTGTAATTAAATTACATTTTCTTATACATTCATAATAGCAATAAAATTCATAAATTATTAAAAATTCTAATTCAAATTAAATTACAAATATGTTATACAAATTCAAATTTAAATACAAATACATGATATAAATTCAAATTCAAATACATTTAATCTATTTAGATAACAAAGAAAGTTTTCAGCTGCGTCCATAGTGCATGACATCGCCCTGACGTTGTGTCAATTGCATACCCTACAAATTAATTAAGAAAGTTAAAAAAATTAGTATACGTTTTTTGAAAAATTTTGGTAGCATTTCTCCTCTAAATATGACATTTTCCATAGAGATACTCCAAACCTAGGTGTTTACGATTAACAGTTCACAATAATCCAACTAGTAATTAATTTTGCGAGTGCACAGGAGCTTCATATAATAAGCATTAAATAATGTAGCGTGTTAATGCATCCTATAAAACACACACACATGCACACACACACACGCACACACACACACACACACACACACACACACATATATATATATATATATATATCAGAATATAGTGGTTGAAACATAAATAACAAACTCCAACCAAAATTGGCATAACCACCAAGCAAGCAAGAAATCAACGAAAAATTATATTATATAGTCCAAAATTGGTCTCATGATTTTTTCTTTCCTTTCCCTAAAATTTTCAACAAATTTTCAACAGTATGCTGTCAATAAATAAAACATTTCCCAAACCTGAAAGTCACAAAAGCATGCAATTCACAATATTTTTGCATCATACAAATGTCATTTAGATTAAGACGTACATGCAACAACCTAAAAGTATCTACCAGCAGGCAATACACATCATTGCATCAGCCAGGGTATGTGTGGCGTTCCAATCAAGCAAGCAGTCCTAATGTCCACTACAAGCATGCAGTTCACAAGATATGCCAATCCAAGCATGCAGTCCAGAAGTTAAATCATGTATTAAACTGAAGTTAGATATATACCCATCTCTAGTTGTAATGAGGTTATGGATGACGGAGAACGACGAGGCCATGGATGGTGGTGGTTGCATCAATGATTCTTTATCTAGTTTACCCGGAGTTTCTTTTCAAAATTGATTTGAAATGCGATAAGTCTGCCCATGTAGACAAAATGAATTTTAGCCTTTCATCTGATAGGTTGTCGCTTATAGTTAGGGTATGATTTAAATATTAATTTTATTTCTCTTGAATCTTGCCTTGTGGATGCAATGACTACAAGAAGAGCATCAAGATTCAAGCAAAATAAAATTAATATTTAAATCATACCTTAACTATAAGTGACAACCTATCAGATGAAAGACTAAAATTCATTTTGTCTACATGGGCAGGCTTATCACATTTCAAATCAATTTTGAAAAGAAACTCTGGGTAAATTAGATAAAGCCCCTCCATTCATTGTATAAACACTGCAAATGATATGCCCATTATCAAAAATAGAAGTTATCAAAAGTAGACCTAAAAGTTAATTAACAAACCCTTCTCAATGACGGCAAAATCTAAGGAAAAACCTACATAATTATAAATCCAATGTAAAAAATAAATATACTTTATAAAATTGCAAAGTTCATATTACTTTCAAGTTTTATGATACAACTCCCAATTATTCCTATATTGTTCATATTACTTTGAAGTTTGGAGTATTGGACTCTGAACGCGAAGTCTAACCTCCTCCTTAGTAATACTATTTCTTTTGCACAAAGTGTTTTTTGTGGGAGAGAGGCAGATTGTGTATGTTATTTTTAGTAGACATTTAAGTGGTAGGATGTTTGTCGTACATAGAAAAAGGGCATTGTGTTCAAATTATATTTTCTGATTTTAAGAGGGCATGTGATTGAGCTAGTTGTGAGTTCTTCGATAGAGTGCATTTAAGGAAGGGGTCAGGTGTTACGTGGAGGCATTAGACAAGGGGCTGTTTATCTAATGCTTTTGTGAACCACGAATATGGATTGGAAACATATAAATGAATGTCTATTCTAAATTAACTAAGTCTACATTGCCTTATTTATTATGATTTCTAAGATTCACTCATCCTTTCAAAAATATTTTAACATTAAATGACTAAACCTATCTTTTCTTTTTGTTTGGTCAAATTTTAACGCAATTTCAGCAGTATGCCGTCTGTAAATTGGACGTTTTCCCATATAACCTGCACCCGATAGGTTCAAATAGAGCATTTATAAGAAGTTGAAGGCACACGAAAACCTATATCCACTACCAGCATGCAATACACATCAACTGCATCCGCCATGCCGGAGGCATTCTAGACTACCATGCAATCATGTAGCATATTCACGATACTAATTAATACATTCCAACCATATCTTAAATTCAGAATATAAATAGCAGAGAACGGTGGATAGTATTTGGTTCATTGTAGTATTGTTATTCATCCAGGCATTTGGACATGAACATTATGAGATGATGAGAGCATTTAATTTAAATAATTATGAAACTGATGCTCCCTGTGAGTTATGTATATATTCAACGTACCACTTTTTCAAATTTTTAAATCCTCAGCCAAGTGTATATAACATTTTCAATGATTTCGGCACGGCAATGTATGCCTTAAGCTTAGTAGACCAAAAACATATAAATGAATGTCTATTCTGAATTAACTAAGTCTACATTGCCTTATTTATTATGATTCCTAAGATTCACTCATCCTTTCAAAAATATTTTAACATTAAAGGACTAAGCCTATCTTTTCTTTTTGTTTGGTCAAATTGTAAGGCAATTTTGGCAGCATGCCATCTGTAAATTGGACGTTTTCCCATATAACCTGCACCTGGTAGGTTCAAATAGAGCATTTATAAGAAGTTGAAGGCACATGAGAACCTATATCCACTACCAGCATGCAATACACATCAACTGCATCCGCCATGCAGGAAGCATTCTAGACTACCATGCAATCATATAGCATATTCACGACAGTAATTAATACATGCCAACCATATCTTAAATTCAGAATATAAATAGCAGAGAAGATGCTTAAGTTTCAATTTTTTGGACGAGGATAAGATACGACAGTGTAATCAATGGCGAAAGGGAGAATGAAGTGGAATTGGACTTGTGGGTTAGTGGGTATTTATGAAAATGTGACATGTTTGAACTTCGCTTATGTAAAAACGTCTGTTTTTGTCAACTCATGATATGCTATGATCATTTGGCAGCCACTCAGGTGGGACAATTCATGAAGTTTGAAGAAGCATCCGAAAAATCTTCGAGACATGGTGGGATGACAACTGTAGGGGCAGTTCCTGTCCCTCAGTTGTCAAAATTATAAGAAAATGTGTGCAACTTCATGTTCTTCTATTGAATGGCTTGGACAAGCTTCTTCTTCTTTTTGGGGGGTGGGGGTCATAAAATGAATAAGCACAGGATGCCTGGCTTCTGTATAGTTTCTAGATTTTGTTACGTGTGTTGGACAATTTGAATATTTAGAAGTAATAGTCGAGGTAGTAGTGGTGATATGCAGTAAAATATTAGTTACAGTTAGTTGTTTTGGAAAAACTGAACATAATTAAGATTTTACTGCTTATCACCACTACTACCCCGACTATTACTTCTAAATATTCAAATTGTCCAACACACAGAACAAAATCCAAAAACTATACAAAAGCCATGCATCCTGTGCTCATTCATTTTATGACCCCCCAGCCCCCCAAAAAAGAAGAAGCTTGTCCAAGCCATTCAATAGAAGAACATGAAGTTGCACACATTTTCTTGTAATTTTGGCAACTAAGGGACGAGAACTGCCCCTGCAGTTGTCATCCCACCATGTCTCGAAGATGTTTCGGATGTTTCTTCAAACTTCATGAATTGTCCCACCTGAGTGGCTGCCAAATTGCTATAGCATATCATGAGTTGACAAAAACAAACGTTTTTACATAAGCAAAGTTCAAACATGTCACATTTTCAGAAATACCCATTAACCCACAAGTCTAATTCCACTTCATTCTCCCCTTCCCCATTGATTACACTGCCTTATCTTCTCCTTGTCCAACAAATTGAAACTTAAGCATCTTCAAACTTCATATATTCCCACACCTGAGTACCTGCCAAATGAGCATAGCATATAATGAGTTGATAAGTTCAAATAGAACATTTATAAGAAGTTGAAGGCACACGAGAACCTATATCAATTACCACCATGCAATACACATCAACTGCATCCGCCATGCAAGAGGCATTCTAGACTAGCATGATTTAACATGAAACTCAATTTGTGATCATAATACCTTATAATCAATCAAAGGAGCCACCCGCATCATCTTGTCCAGATCGACGCCTCCTTTCCTCTAACCGCGCCTGCCTATCCATCATGGCCTGCATTTGGGCTCGAACGGTGGAGAGGTCCGATCTCAGTTCCGCATTCTCCATAGCGATCCTTTGCATCTGTCAAGCCATCCCCTTTTTATCAGACTCGGCCTCTTGACGCTGTCATTCCATCTCTGCACGAGCCGCCGTACCCATGGATGATGATGCGGTTTGGGCGATGTATCCACTTCCAAGACCTTTCACCCAGCCCACCGCTCATTGCCCAAGCACCTGGGAAGTGATCTCGAAATCTGTCATGTGCGGACTCCCCTCTGGAACAGGTGCATCCCCCAGCTCGACCATCCATGCCTAATTTCAATCATGAAAATGATAAAAAGGAATAAGTAATACTATAACTTTGATGTTTTGAATAAAGTAATAAACTAAAATTTTCGCTTCACGTACATGTCGATCCTGCACACCCTCGCACCACTCCCCCGATCGCCATTGGTGTGTTCTCTGATATAGATCCGGCAGAGGCTCCTCTGTGCCAGTCTCGGGATCACACTACATTATCATGTAAGTCATCATTACTATTGTCATGTAATGGTCAGATAATTTTATATATAGTAATTACCTGGAGGTGATTTACAAATAGCCTCGATCCACCGCAATCACTCAAATTCCTTCATCGTAGTCGTTATAAATTTCGGCAGCATCTCCCCATGGCTCTCCAAGTACACAATATGGGGGAAGTGAAAATTTGGCTAGTCTTCCATCACTAACAAATTGTCACGACATCCCACTATGCACCCAGAGAACACAAGTAGAGATGCGCGTGAAATATATAATGACAAATGACAAAGTGTGAATGATGACAATAATTTAAATACAACTTCCTGAACTGTCCACATAGGACAATCCAAGAATGGTTGAAATACTCACATTACTAATCATAAGTGAAACAAATAATTAACATGTTCAAGTGATTATTAGTCAACATAGTATGACTAATAATCAATTGGAATATAACAATTGATTTGTCTCACATGTATGATTAGGAATGAATGTATAGTAACCGTTCTTGGATGGGTCTAAGCTTCAATGAATACATGAAATGGTAGTAATTAATTTGGCATTTTACTTCATATGACATTTACTTCTTGACCTTTCAATGTACACTTCAGATTGTTGTTCTTACCTTAATGTCTATGCATTTATGAAATTGCAGAAAAGATAAATCAAGTCCTAACAACATAAGTAATACAGTTCTAGTATCTCCCAAAAGACAGGTAGAAATCAAAAGCTCCATGTATTTTCATTACTTTTAGAGGCAATACAATGTAGATAGACACATCGAAGCATGCGTACAACCATTCAAAAGCATGGTAAAACATAATACAATAAAAGAAAATAACATAAAAAGAAATAAAATAACAGCACAAGGGTGCATGAGCACAGTACATAAGAAAAAAAGAAAGCGCATAAAAATATCCCAAGCATCTAGTCTATCCTAATCTAAGTATGAATTAGAATCAGAACTGCACGAGCAACAAGATGAGGCTACTGCTCTAGCGGCATCTCAGTCCCGTGCCATTTCCTCCAGAAGACGACGCATTTTAAGGGTATGAGGGGAGGGTGGTGGTTCCCTATATGGGCGTGGCCTGAGGGCCCAAGGTAGCAATAGGTCAGGAATGTCCACCGGAGGTGGATTATCGTAATTATACGGCATGGTCGGCCTAATCGTACGAAACAACACTAGATGAGTGGCCATGTCCTCTACAATCCCTGGGGTAACATTTGAGGACTGCTCTTTAATGGGTGCCGCAGCAGAACATGTCGGGGGCAACTCCACATCCTCAAGAGTCACCCTTGGTGCTCTCGTCTCATCTGAAATCCTTTTGTGCTCACTTAGTACAGCTCCACCCTTGGAAGAAGCCTCTCCCCTTGGTGGGTCTTGAACCCTCTGCTACTTTGAGGCTGCCTGAAGCTCCATTCGCGGAGGCATTAGCCAGTAAAGAGGAAATCCTATGATTTAAGTTCAAAATTTTTTTTTTTTCAAAGGGGCATGCTTAACAAAAAAATTACGGGAAAATATTCACATGACATTCTAGACAGGTGGAGTGCTGCAAGCAAAGTGCAGCTTGAGGCAGGGTACTCGATGGCGACGAACTGGGCGGGTAGTGGCGGTGCAGCTAGGGCTGCGATTCTGAGTTCAACCAAAGGTCGGGGACTTGACAGTGCGTGGCGGGTAGCGGCGTGGTACGAGCCGAGAAAGAGGAAGGTCAGGGAGTCCAAGCAAATGACCAAAGAGAAAACATGGCTCGGGCGGGAGGCTACTTGCAAACGACCAGAGGGCAGAAGGGAGTTCAGCGGCGGCTGCGGTACCTGCTGAAGGTAGCCATAGGAGGAAGGAAAGCAGGGGAAAGAAGGGAGGAGTGGCTTGGGCGGTGGGAGGCTACTTGCAGATGACAAGAGGGGAGAAGGGACTTGGGCAACGGCTGCGGTACCTGTTAAAGGCAGCCAAAGAAGGAAGGAAAGTAGGGGAAAGAAGTGAGGAGGGAAAGCCAAGGGAAAGCAGATCGTAGCGGCGTGCGCAGAGCGGGAAAGGAAAGGGAAACGAGGGAAAGAAAAGGAAGATTAGGGTAAATCTTATTAAAGGACTAGTATTGACGAATCCATAATCGTCACTACTAGGAGGCAATAGTGACGAATTAATAAATTTGTCACTATTGCTCTGCAAAAAAAAAAAAAATCTTTTTTTAATTATGAAATTATTAGTGACGATCGTAAAATCCGTCACTAATACAAGTGAAATAGTGACGAATTTCAAAATTCGTCACTAATACTTTGAAATAATAAAATTAAAATTATTTTAGAATATGGGAAACAGTAGTGATGGTTTTAAAATTCGTCACTAATACCAGGGTAATAGTGACGAATATATATATTCATCACTAATAATATAAACAAAAATATTGAAATCATTTTTAAATACGGGAAGTATTAGTGACGGTTCCGAATCCGTCACTAATACTGTAAAGTAAAAAAAAATTATTTGTTTTAAAATGGAAGTATTAGTGACGGTTCTCAAATCCATCACTAATAATGAGTCAATAGTGACGAATTTCTAAATTCGTGACTAATACTATTAAATAGAATTTTTTTTTATTTTTTTAAAAAAATTTGAATTATTAGTGACAGTTCTTAATCTATCACTAATAATGGGCCAATAGTGACGAATTTCTGAATCCGTCACTAATACTCTGAAGTAAAATTTTTTTTAATTTTTTTTAATTTTTTTTAAATTATAGTAGTCACGGTTATTTAGTCGTCACTAATATTTACCTTTTAGTGATGTATTTAATTTGTCACTAATACCACAAAAATCGTTGCTAATATTTTCCCGAGATAAAATCTGCATGAAAATATCTCGATTTTAGTGATGAAATCTTAGTGACAGATTCAAATTCGTCACTAATAGTGTAGTATTAGTAACGGTTTCTAAAACCGTCACTAATACCTTACTATTAGTGACGAATTTGAATCTGTCACTAATAATTTCTTCACTAAAAACCAGTTTTTTTGTAGTGCCTAGGATACTAGTGGATACCTAAAGAACAGTCGCTTTGACTCGGTCTAGATGGAAGACCCTCAAGAACACTCAAATAAAATAGGTTCACTCGTCATATGTGAGGAAGAGTGTCGCGATCAAACATCCCACATATTAAAAGGAAAAAATGCTAAGTATATGAAGTTGACTAGTCTGGAAAGGATCTAACCTATCTATGAGGAGTCGGGTCCTTCACCCTAGCGTCTTCTCACCTACTCGCCATATTTAACCGAGACCACCCTAGATTAACTTATTCACAAACTTGTCGTGAATACATCTGAGGCATTAATCGATTGAAGAATCTTCATACATGGAAAATATGTGTCGTGTCCTTGACCTTTTTGTGAAATTTATATGGAGCCGGCATTAGCATTTCATTTCATGTGCATGTTTATTGCTTATTCTTTCTTTTACTCATTCTTCATTTTCTGTCTTTTCTTTATCAATTAGGACAATCTCTACACTTCTTTTGTTATCTTAGTCTATCTCTAGGGGTGGCTCAGCCTTCACATCTTGAATAGGCTACAAGACCTAGGTTTCTATCTCCCCACTAGGTGTCACCTCTAGGCTAGCAAATAAAAAATAAAGACTAGTGTGAAAGGAATCATCCAAAAAAAGAGAATTGAGTTATGTGAACTTTGATTTGATATTAATGCTCAAAAGGACGATAAATAGCTCAAGGATATCTCACAAGGTGTCATAGTCGCCACGAGTGTTCTCTCAGTGCTCACAGGAAACCCTAAGTGCAATGAATCATGTGAATGTGTCTATTTAGTCTCGTGAGCTGCTGTGTAAATATAAGAAATTATATAGTCAGATTAACATGAATGTACTACCAATCAATTCCTCTTGGAGTCAAAAGACCATATAAAGAGAAACTACCATGATTGACTAAAGTGTGTCATTCTTAAGTTATATGCGAGTATGTGAAAGGTATACGCAGTGTTAAGCATGACATAATGTAATGTAATTCCTCAGTTCTCTTTCTTTCTTTCTCTCTTTATTTTTTGATTTTTTTGATTTTGTTTTTATAATATAAAACCCATATAAAACCTGGTATGTATATGTGCACAGTGGTACATGTGAATGCTCACCACCCCTAACTAAAGTGGAACATTGTCCTCAATGTGAAAGCATAGGAGAAATAGAAAGGACTGCGTACGGGAAAAGTAAGGCGTACCTGAGTGACGGGGTAATGGAAAAGGAAGACTAAACTACGAGAAAATAGACCTGAAAACTAACTAAAAATAAAATAAAATAAAATAAAATAAAAAGAAAGGAAAGAAAAACATCACAATTGTCTGGCGGAGGTTCGGGAGGAATTTCGTCTTGTGGCCGCAGGTATATAAATTGCACTGGCGGGTCTCCAAATATGAGCTGCCACAATGGATCAGTCTTCATACCTACATGAAAGTCTGCCACAAATGAATTAATACTCGTCAAAATACCAAACAATACGTATGCAAATTGAACTTCTTGTTTTGATAAGAAAGGGTCTTTATTCAACACCGTGTCTAGGAAATTAGCTTCTTTACGAACTAGTGTTTGAGAGAGAGTTATTGGAACAAGTACCTATAGTTCTTTAGAAGTATTAACATTACAAGTTTTACCTAGTTCCTTGAAAATGAGACTCTCACCATTCTGGTCACCCTTTTTATCGGGTGTACATATCATCTCACTACTGCAAGGGTCTGCTTCCACATTGGGCTTCTTGACATCTGATTTGGTCAGGAGTGACGGTTCCACGATTTCAAAGCTCTGAATGTGACGTCCCACAGGTTGGTACTCCTTATTGGTATCAGCTTCCTCATTAACTAACTGCTCCGCTTCTGGGCCCGTTTCCTCTTATTTTTCTTTGACCTCTTCTAGTTAAGTCATAACTTCTGGTACTAAGACAACTGGTTGACTGGTGATGAGCGTTTCAGGTTGGGGAACTTCTTTCTCACTTCTCGAAGAAGTGGCGGTCTCTGCTATCTCAAGATAAATATCGTGTATTTGTTGGTGTGGCTGCTGGTACTCTTAAGGACTACGCTAAGGTTCCACGGGCAATTCTTTTCCTTCTAAGTTGTCCAACTGCGTGCTCATCGCATTGATGGTAACCCGCAATTCATTTAAGTCATGAGTATGCTGAGTGTACTGATTGATGTGAGTTTGCATGAGCTGCTGGAGCATATTCGCAATTTGTGTCTTGCTATCCTCAAGAAGGTTTGATGGCGTACAGCTCTGAGAAATTTGTTGTGGTTGATATTGAGGTGGAGGATCATCTGGATAATATGTTGGCTCATATGCTTCTCTACCACTAACTGTGCTGATAGGGTGTGCATTCATGGGTGCCTGATTGTATAGTGTATTCCACTGTGGGACATTGTCAGCTAAGTAATCAAAGAATGATAGTACCTGATCTGGATGCTCGCTGACGGGCTCTCCATTAGATATGGTCTAGACAAAGTACTTGCAATCAGGGGTAAGAGCAGTATAAAAATAATCAGCTAACCTCCATGAGTCAAACCTGTGATGTGGACAAGTACTTAGCAGATCCTTAAATCACTCCCAGCAAGCCTGAAATGTCTTTTCATCATTTTGCACAAAATTAAGAATTTATTCCTGCAAAAATTGAGTTTTCTGTGAGGGACAAAATGCATGCAGAAATTCATGCTCCATATCAACCCAATTAGTGATAGAGTGAGGTCTCAAAGAATTAAACCACATCTGCACTCTATCCTTCAAAGAACCAAGAAATAAATGCAGTTTAGTAGATTCATCAGTTCCAGCACGAGAGAAAAAAATATTGCAAGTCAACTCGAACTTTGACAGGTGCCGATAAGGGCACTCAGATTTCGTCCCGTAGAACTAACTAAGGTAGCAACGACTTCCTCCCGCACTGCCTCATGAAATCAAGTTCTTCATTAGGCAAAGTGAAAGAGGATGTAGTGGCGTATTCAAGCTGCAAAAAGTCCATTATCATGCGCGGTGTAGGTGCAACCATATTTATGTGTTTATTAATTTTTTTTCAAAACTCAATTCTTTTTTCTGTTTTTTGTTCTCTTTTTTTTTTTCTTTTTTTTTTTCATAAACCAAATTAAAATGACGGGAAAAGAGCTAATTTGAGACTAAGACCAACATTCCCCAGCAACGGCGCCAAAAACTTGACTCACTCAAAAAATGAGCAGCTTAGAAGCTATTCCAAGTATAGGAGTTATGTTGTGTAATATTCAGTCCAAGGGCTAGATCGTCTCCTCGGGGAATGCATTTTAATTTCAAATTTCACATTCTTCCAATCGAAAATAAAAAGGTACTGATATCAATTTAGATTCAGGGTTTCAAGATTATTGCGATTCTTTTGACAAATTAAACGACACGCAATTTAAAACCCTAGTCCTATCATGCACTTGAATTAAAGAGCAAAAACAGAAACCCTAATCTACTCAAGGAAACATCAAAACACGCGTTAACTAAACATGGTAACTTAAAACATGGAATTAAAACATGCAAAGGAAACTCAATCAGATTCAAACACACACTAAAAACTGAACCTTTAATCATATCATGATGTTGAACCAAAATGCAAACCCAATGAAAATCTAACAGTTGAACAATAACGAAGCATAGTAAAAACAAAATAATTAAATTCTTCAAATCTAATAATAACATTAATTAAGAGAAACATAAATAAATAAAAACTAATCTTCAATAAAAAAATTAAAAGTACTTAACAATTGTTCAAATAAGTTTTTCAAAAACTCTAATTAACTAACTAAATAAATTAAAAAGAAATGTTTGATTGCAATAAAAGAAGAGAGAGAGAGAGAGAGAGAGAGAGAGAGAGAGAGAGAGAGAGAGAGAGATGGGCCAGCAGAGGGGGAGAGAGAGCCGTGGCAGGCCATGGCTGTGCAGTAGCCTGGTTGGAAGATGGTCTGCAGAGAAGCTGGAGGTCGGGGGCTAGTGTGATGGAGCTGATTTGGAAATAGTTGGAGCTAAGGGATAGAGCTAAGACAAGAAGGGAGAGAGGGGAGAGAAGAGTATAAGGGAAGAAAGTGTTGAATCAGGTGTAATCCCAAGAGGGGGGGGGGGTGAATTGGGTATTTAAAAAATTGTTTGACACTTATTTACCTTTTAAACCCTTCTTATATATTTACCAATGAATTCTTGTTACTCAATTACTTATGTGTAAGGCTATCCAACCTATACATGCAATATACACAATTTAAATGCAGTGCTGAAAATAAAGAGTAAAGGGAAGAAAGAAGACAAACACGGTTTTTACGAGGTTCAGCCGACTTGGCCTATGTCCTTGCCTTGAGCAACCACTCAAAAATTTCACTAAATCCCTACTCCTTAAATTGGGATGGAGCTTCCCTTACAATCCGCTGCTTACAAGAGGCACAACTCCCTCCCACTCCGCTGCTTACAAGAGATACAACTCTCTCCTCACACACCGGTTCACACACCGAACTGTGTATAGAATGGAATCTAAAAAACAACACTCAAAACAATGCTTCTAATAAAAGCTTGTGAGTACAATTCAATTTCCTAGCACATTAACATATGATTGAAGTTGAAGCTTAGAATGTATGAAAAACGATACAATCGTTTTATGTATGATATGCTTCAACACACAAACCTTCTTTAATCAAAACTCCCACGTAATGATATATTTAAAATGCTTTGGAGTATACTAGGGTTCTAGTTCACTTTGTAAAGATGCACACATATATCTAATGTGAACTTGATAAAAGCCTTATCTTGAATATTTTATCAATCTATATCAAAAAGCTTTCTATCAAATATTTAATCACAACTTGATCTTTGTAATATGTAAATGTATATGATATGTAATTCAAAGAACAAAATCTTGAGTATAAGATTTTCCAAACAAGATATCCTTTAATAAAATAGATATTTTTGAATACCAAGGATATATTCTCAAGTGTTTTAATATATATAAAATATGAATCCTATAACTGAATGCACACTTGAATCAAACCATTAAATCAATAACACAACCTTAATCAAGTAACGATCTTGTTTAAAATAAATATGTATATGTATAAGCAATTTCAAGATCAACCTTTTAATACCTAATCAAAAATAGATTTTTCAATAATATGCTCTATGAAAACTATATATATATGCTCTTGAATCAAAAACAATCAATTAATAGCTAAACAACTTTCTCAAGTAATGATCTTTTCAAAAACAAGTTTTTATATGTATGAACACACACAAGATCAAACTTTTCTAAAGATAATCAAGAACAAGTAATGAGATGAGAAGTTCTTGACGATAATAACTTGAATGATCAAACCTTAATGTTAGAATGAGAATTCAAATGAGTAAACTAGTTCACTTTAAGATTCTGAGTTGATTTTCCCAAGCTTGATGGTTATAAATTGAAGTGTAGGCAATCGTATAGCAATAGGAGCAAATTTTCAATATTTTTTCAACAAGATGTGTTCTTCTAGCTACGTTATAGGGTTTCGATATTCAGTATATATAGTGTCTTACCCTTAGGATTAATCTCAACCATTGGAACAAAGAAATGGCTCGCGAGTTCGTTTAATAAAAATCACAATTTTAAGTTTCCTGCAGGTTCAGGCGCCTGAGGGTGAAAGCCCAGGCGACCGAAGTTCCTTAACCCTTTGAAATTTTAACTTGGGATGCAGGGTCAGGCTCCTGAAGTGGTTCAGGCACCTGAGGTTCCAGGGTCAGGCGACCGAGGTGCCTCGGCCAACTTGTTGTGTTTTCCCATTAATTCTTCAGGCTACCGAACTTAATCTTCAGGCTACTGAGGGTGAGTTTAGGCTACTGAAGTCCTCTTTTTCTCAATTTTCTTTTCTAATTTAGAAATCTTCTTTGCTCTTTTTCTTGGGTCTTTTATAAAACATATTTTTCATGATTTTAAAAGTTTTTCTAAGTCCATGAAAGTACCCTAATGATGTACATGAAATGCATGAATCCTAAAATCATTCTAAGTTACGTTGAGCCTCAAATTATATCATATGAAAATGTAAGTACATGAGTTCTAAATACCCATTCCCAAGATGTTCTTGAACTTTTCTACTTACATCTTGATTCTCGTTCTCTTTGAGTTCCATGGATCTTGCCAAGATGTGTTAGCTTTACTTTATGACTTCCATGACTCGTTATCTTTCTGTGCATGCTTAATATGGTTCCTATTCACAAACCCAATGCATAGATCAAATACCAAGTGATTTGTCATTATCAAAACAAGATTGGACTCATAATGTCAACAAAAAGGTTGCCGGAAGAATAGAGAGGAGAGAAAAGAGAAAATAGAGTGAGAGAGGAAGGAAAAAAAAAAAACAATTCAAAGAGAGAGAAAGAGAGAGATGAGAAGCTAAGAGGGAGAGGGTGCGGAGGCACCCATACGTAGGGAAGAAGAAGAAGAAGAAGATGTTAAATAAGGGAAGAGGGAATCACAGCCCTAGACCCGAATCTGATTGCACGACATGACCCGGCCATGCATGGCTGGGTCACATCAAGAACTACTTTTTATTATTTATTTTTTTTCATTTTTTTTTCTTCATTTTTGTTCTCTGCATTCACAACCAAGTTTGACCTTTGTGGAGCCTGTTTTTCTCAAAACTCAAAACATAGAAGTTGTAAATAATAGTTTCCTCTTTCTCTATAAATTTGAATCGTCTTGATCGGAGCTCAAATGGAAAATTTATGTGCGATTTACGAACAGGTGCCAGTTTTGGTTCCCGGGAATTTTCCTACAATAAAAAGTTACCAAAAATTCATAAATTGTCCAATAAAACTCAAAAATGTTAAATATGGAACTTTTTTAAAATATTGGACGTAATTAGATATTTAATTAAAAATAGAAGCCATAATGCCCGGATTAAGATGCCTAATTATGCAGTTTTGACGCATAATCATTTGGTTGAATAGATTCTCTAAATTTAAACCATTTCAAGTTCATACCTTTTGAAATGACCATGTAAGAACCAAGGTAGGTGTGGTGATGTTCTACAATGATTGGACTAATTTCTTAATTGCAGTAGAGTTAATTTGAGAGATTTTTTGAAGTTGTTCATCACATAAAGTAAAAGGGATGGGATACACTAAAGAGAAATAGTGCGCTTTTGTATAAATGTCTATACATATATGGGTGGGTTCCTCATTAAGATGATTACAATTCAGCAGGGCTAGTAAGCTAAGAGGCTATCTTTGTAGCAGCGGAAAGATAAAAAGAGTTGTTGATATTGTCTAGTTAGTAAGCAAAACTTGACCCCACAAATGAGAATTTTGATGAGTTGAAGATAAAATACAATGAGAAAAGCATGTCCTAGGTTTAATGGGACAAGACCCCTTACACATCGTATTGTATAGCTTTTCCAAAAATTAAGAAATCCCACTTTCATCATATGCGAAAGATTTTAATTTGCAGTTTCTTTGAGACACACTTTGTGGTGTTAATGTGCAAAGGCTTCATGCGCAGATGCATTACTCATTTTTAGCTTCTTCAATGAATCAAGTCTTGAAGGTCTTGTCTCACTTTTCCTAATAGAACAACCTCTTTGAATTCTGAAGGAAAGATCTATATGTTTGGCCATGGACTGGGATTGTTCTTAACATAGTGGATGAAAAAAATGGAAGATCTGTCATTGATAGTGAACTAGGCGTATATACAGATTACCAGTAGCCGTATGAGTGGATGAATTTGAGGTTCGTAACGGCCGCAGTTAAGCTGGAATGAGATTTTGCATATTCAGCAGCCATGTTGGTGTATGAATGGGTGGGTTGCTCATGAAGATGATTATAATTCAGATGGGCCAGTGTGAGACTATTATCATTACAATGGACAATAGGAACTATTGCTGATAAATATTGTCCAAGAAGAAAGACCGTCACTGATAGTCTTTATATCAGTGAAAATTTTTAGAACCATCACTAATCATTTAGCTTAATTAAGCAGCTAATGCATGCATGTTAATTTTATTAAAAAAAATAGTAAAATATAAATTAGTGACTAAATGGTTATCAAAACACTTCAGAGTAGCTTTATTTTATAAACATAATTTGTAATTAATTATTAATTCCATTAATTTGGTTAACCCAATTAAAATTTATATTAATGAAACCAATATTCGATGAACCAAAAATTGATAAAATTGTAACCGAATCGAATCGACCCTATTTGTTGACCAAATCAAATTGATAACTGAAATTGGTCGCTTAATTCAATGAATTCGAGTTTCCCCGAATTATGCTCACCCCTAATTGGTACAATATTTTAAATTTCAATTTTAAATTGCAGACTATTAGTGACTGCTCTTAAATCATCACTAATATTCCATTATTAGTGATGGATAGTCAAACTACACTAATAACATATTTTTAGTGATGGTCTTAAAAGTTTTAGTGACAGTTTGAAATTCATCACTTATTCTCGGATTAAATTCCCAATTTTCCCAAGCCTTCCTCACGCAACTGTCTCCCTTCTCTTCTTTCCCTCCTTTCTTTACCTCCTTCCTTTCCCTCCCTCTATTCCTCGCTGAACCGAGTCCCGCCTCTGTCACTCGCCGAAGCTCCTCTTGCCACCACCGCAAGCCTGAGTTGCTCCTTAGCCTGCCGCTACCGCTCACTTGAGCTACTCCGATCCTCGTTCCGTGAACTCTAAAGCTCTACAATGTGTGGGTTGACCATGTCAACATGTGTGCGTGCGTGCGCGTGTTCGTGTGTGTGTGTGTGTGTGTGTGTGTGTGTGT
Organism: Malania oleifera; assembly: GCF_029873635.1. Taxonomy (NCBI): domain Eukaryota; kingdom Viridiplantae; phylum Streptophyta; class Magnoliopsida; order Santalales; family Ximeniaceae; genus Malania; species Malania oleifera. The sequence continues at coordinate 62,762,486 of NC_080425.1, forward strand.
TTGCGTGAGTGTGTGTGTGTGGGTCTGAGTGTGTGGGTGTGTCTGTGTGGGTGTCTGTGTGTTTGGGTCTCAGTGTGTATGGTTGTGTCTATGTGGGTATGTGAGTGTGTGTGTGGGTATGAGTTTGTGTGGGTGTGTGTGCGTGGGTGTGTGTGAGTGCGTGTGTGGGGGTCTAAGTGTGTGAGGATGTTTTTGCATGGGTGTGTGAGTGTGTGTTTGGAAAGATAGGAGTGGGGGAGTGTTAAAAAATTCATCCTCATCAATCCAAATCAGCAGAAGACAATGGTTTACTGTGGTCAATATTAGGCATAGTAGGATTATTATTTATGATTTTTATGTAATCTTTTATTTGTGTGACACCCTCTAGGTTGCTTGATTCTGTGATTGCATTTAACCACCTTGCCTCTGCAATATAGTTTCCTCTACTAATAAAAAAAATTATATATATTTTATATATTAAAATATTAAATAGGTTAATCAATTTAACTAAAACTCAATTCATTTGGTTATGGGTTTGGTAAATATGGAATTTTGGTTCAGTTCAGCTAACAAGATTCTTTAACAAAAAATATTCGGTTAATCCAGTTAATTATCCTAATTAACTGTAGTAACTGAATGTTCGCCCCTACTCAAACTTGCAGATGAAACTTAAGACAATACAGGTAGGATAATACTTACTGATGCAATATTCGATGAAATGATGAGTTGTGCATTGAGAATTTTTATGAAAAGCTTATTATTAATATAAAATAAAACATCACTTTTAACACAGACGATCCCCCTCCCCCCACCCTTTTTGGTTTCATATGTTTTTTAAAAGGAAGAAAACAATTACTAAATGATGGATTCATCTAAAATAAATCAACATCACATTTGCCCCCTCAGATCCCTAACACAATCAACTAACGTTTAGTTAAAGAATTTGTATTAGTTTAGTATATCCAAATTCTTGTCATTGCCTCCATGATTTGACAAGATCAAGTCATTCTTCAAGCCAACTATTATTTGCCTAGGAGTAACTCCCTTTGTAATTTCATAGTTCTATAACTTAAATGCACTCATAATCTCATCTTATTTATGCTTATATGCTTTTGTGAGATCAGCACTACACTTACTATCCATAATGTAATGAATGCTTGAATTTATTTGATGGATGATTTATATTTTGATATAAACTATTATTGAACTATACTGAATTGCATGCTTAAATTGAACACCATCTACATGGCTAATACAGAATCTTGTGAACTGCATGCCAATAATTGCTTAGGTTGTTGCATGTTTGGAATGAATGCATGAGAGCACACAGGGGAGCTGAGCTCCATCCTTAGTGAGCTAGCATGACTTTAACTATCTTTGGGATTCAAATGAATCATATTTTTATTGTTTTTGTGATTGCAGGTTTCAGAAATATTCTATTTACATACAGCTAGCTGCCGAAATTTCGTTAGAAATCCCATACATGACTACAGTCCTTAAAATGTGTGCTAAAATGATTATGATGTCCTGTATATTTTTTGAAAGGATGAGTGAATAAATGAATAATTGAATTTCATCCTTATGTTTTCTATAAATCTCCTACATCACTAGGATATTGCTTGCTGGTTGAGTTCAAAGCATTTGCATGCTTGATGAAGAAATTGTGAAATGCATGTTGCTTAGTTGACTATGATATTTCATGTCGGTCAATTGAACAAATCGAGAAATGCGTGCTAATTAGTTGACACTAGATTCTTGCATGCTTATTAAGCATTCTTATGTTGAATTCAAAACATTGAGCCCTTAAATGGAATTCTTCCATCGTATAAACTAAAACCATGCACACATACTAAGGCCAAGTGTTCAATGCCATATGAATTAGATTTAACCAAATTAATTACTATCATTTCATGTGTTCATTGAAGCTTAGACCCATTTAAGAATGGTTAATATACATTCATGCCTCATCGTACATGTGAGACAAATCAATTATTGAAATTCAATTGATTATTAGTCATATTATGTAGACTAATAATCAATTGAACATGTTAATTATTTGTTTCATTTATGATTAATGATATTTGTATTTCAACCATTCTTGAATTTTCCAATGTGGACAGTTTATGAAATTGTATTTACATTGTTGTCATTGTTCACGCTTTATTCATTGTCATTATATATTTCGAGTTTGTCTATACTTGTATTCTCTGGGTACATAGTGGCATGTCATGAAAATTTGTTAGTAATGGAAAACTAGCAACATGTTCATTTCGCTCATCTCGTGTACTTGGAGAGCCACATGGAGGTACTGCCAAATTTTAAAATGACAGTAATTAGAATAGCTTCCCAAGAGGGGGGTGAGTTGGGTTTTAAAAAAATTATTTCCTTTTTAATATTTTTGTGTTATAACAACAAGCACAACAAGCACACCTCCAACACAATCAAAAAATTAAATTAAGTCAACCACAACCAAAAACAAAGTAATCAATATCTTGATCATTGTATCAATAGCCTTGTAACAAAGTGTAAAACACGCTGAATTTATATAAGGCCTGTGTTATTTCACAATCACACTTCTTCCTAGTGTTCAGTATTTAAATAAACTTTCAGTTTAATAAGTTTAGGATGATCAACTAACGTAATCCCTTTCGATTTCTACAATCAATGTTAATCAAACTAAAACGAATTATCTTCCGGTCTATTTAACAACCATACACTCAGAATTTATCAATTTTAAAAGATCCATGCAAGTTTTAAATTTTTCTGAAAAATAAAGAATAAGGAAAAAGAGAGAGACACAAGGTTTTACGAGGTTTGGCTTACACTCAGCCTACGTCCTTGCCTTTGGCAAACAAGCAAAGGATTCAGTAGTTCAGTTTCGTTGACAGGTGGAACAATGGTGAATACAACCACTCCTTTATTTAGGCTAGAGCCCTCCTCTACAAACGATATTCCCTCGTTCAGTCCAACAATTCTACTGCCTTGGATCGTCTATAAACAAGAAACAAGATAAAGAAAGATTTGTGTACAAGAGACACTCTCACATTAGAGTTTATTAGTACAAGATTCAGCACAAATATACTTCAAAGTAAATCAATATAAATATATTGAAGCACAAATTGAATTTAGATCACCAAATATATCTTCCAAGTATTGAAAGATTCAGACTTTGAAGGCTCTACTTCGAAATTTGTATCAGAAGCAATTCAATAGTTGAAGTAGAAAGAACACAAGAGAGATTGAGAGCTTTCAGAGAACTTTGATTGTTGGAAAATTTCTTGGTGTAGAAATATTTGAAGTTTGGGGCTATTTATAGATGTTTAAAAAGTAATTCCCTCCCCCTCCCCCCTCCAATTTTACTTGGAACAATCCTCAAGTTTTTCAAAAGATCAGTGCCCAAGAAATGCATTTAAAAAAATCTTCCCGTTGAGAATTTAAAAACCCTTGTCAAGTGGCAGTCGCCTGCCATAGAAGAAACTGAACAATCCAGAAGATTTGCAGTTGCCTCCCATAACCCAGACAGTCACCTAGCTTGACCACCCAGGCGCTTGGCTATGCTCAAGCAGTCGCCTGGCACCCTACTGCCTCCTTAAAAATTCCTTTTATAAATTGGGCAGTCGCCTGCCAAATGTAGGTAGTCACCTAGCTCTTAAGCTTCACTTTATATTCTTTAAAAAAAACTTTTCTTCCTTTAAGACCTTATTTACTTTGAAAAACATATATTAGGGTTTTTCTAAAAATACATTTCTATGTTTCTTTTGATTTCTAAGAGCTTCAATTCAGTTTATATTGAAGTTTACACGAAGTACTTACTTACAGACATCATTAAAACTCTATTATTTTGATCTTCAAGTAAGTCCTTGTTCTTCTATGATCATATATCATCTTTAAGCTTTTGATCATATTTCTTTCTTGAACCTTTTGTATAGGACATTCATCATGAGCTTTATCATCCATTTAAGCATGGAGTTTCTTTAAGTTTTGCCTTCTTCCTGAAATAATTTCACTTGAAACAAACCATATCAAACTTATCGTGATTTGTTTTCATCAAAATAAGAATTGTAAGCCTTGTTAGGCCAACAATCTCCCCATTTTTTATGATAAGAATCTAGAGCAAAAAATAGTAAAATACCACTTAACATACTTTCCTTTTGAAAAAATTACGACTCATGGCTCCCCCTTTCAACAAGCATGGGATTTTCATACAAGTATCATTTAGGTATCATTAGGTTACACGTATCATTAATGAGAAAGCATACAAAAAGATCAGGTTATGAATATCATTAATGATCGAGCATACCAAATACACTTATACAAGCATGTACCAAATGTATTCATACAAGCATATATTCATTCAAGCATATCAAATACATTCATACAGGCATATACAAAATGCATTCATACAAGCCATTCATATACAAGCCATTCATATTTATTTTTGCTCTTCTCTCTCTCAAACACTCTCCCCCTTTGGACATCAATCAAAAAGGAAAAGAGGGTGATACAACAAAAAACATAGGGAAGAATTGAAGTAAAAAGTACCTATAGGTCTTACAAACACAAAAGAAATGTTGTCCGATGAAATACATAGAAATACTAATACATAAGCAAAATATTTAAAATATTACAAGGATGAAGCATATCAATCTGAGGCTTCCTTAGTCCCACTTTCATCATCATCTTCTTCTTCTTCTTCTTCTTCTTCTTCTTCTTCTTCTTCTTCTTGTTCAATAGAATTTTCAGCAAATTCATCATCACTTGATGGAACAGAGCTAATATCCATCGGAGTTGTGCCTTTGGAGCCAAGTGTTTCTCAATCTTATCAACACGTTGAACAAGATTTGAACAATGAGTTTCAACAGTGGAAACCTTCTCCCGAATAGTACCAAGACCAGTTTTCATCCCATCGCTGAAATTCATATAGTGATTGTAAAATAGAATGAACCAAGAGGGAGTTTCTAGGTCTAGTTGTACTGAAGGGGCTGGCATGGAAAGCTGAGAAGGTGGTTCAGATGTGGTGTGACGATGTCCCTTGTGAAACCATTGTCAAGTTTCTCCATGTTAGCATAGAAAATCCACACTACATTTGGATAGTACCCTTTTGCTTGATATGTGATAAATCGTTCACATCCAATTTCCTTAAAAAGCTCAATGATTTCAGGAAAATCAGAATGGAAGAATGTAACATCAAGTACTTTACCTCAAATTGGTTTTTCTGAAGCAATTTGATTTCTATAGAGAGTTTTGGCATGAGGAGTTACTAACTACTTTTCTACTTCATTATTGTTGATTCATGTGGAGGAAGAGGCACCTTTGTTAGAAACCGATTTTGATTCAAAGCATGTTTGTTTTGAAGAGTGAAACTGGTAAACCTAGAACTTTATGCGAGATAATGCAGAGGTTGGGTTTGAATCAGGATTTTAAACGGATTTGGAAGAGAAATTGGTTTGAAAAAGAGTAGGAATGAAAGATTGTGGGGTGAGAGGAGAAGGGGCAGGTGCTTGAGAGTAGTCAAAAGGATACATAATAGGGTTTTAAACCCTTACCCGTCGCGAGTCAGTCACCTGCTACGAGGAGGCAGGCGCTTGTTAACCAAGAAAAATACCAAGTTAGTAGCATGGCAGTCGCCTATCACCCAGGTGGCAGTCGCCTGCCAAGTAGATTTTTTGTTTAAATAGCTTCTCATATATGCATCATTCCTAATTCTCATCTAATGAATATAAACCACTCCTCAGAGAGTGATTTTGTGAATATGTATGCTAATTGATCGTTTGTATTGACAAATTCTAGTGTTATGTCCTCGTTTTGTACATGATCTCTCAAGAAGTGATGTCTTATGTCAATATGTTTTGTTCTTGAGTGTGATACTGGATTTTTTGAAATATTTATGATACTTTTGTTGTCACACTTTATTGGAATAATTTGATATTGAATTTTGAAATCTTTTAATTATTGTTTCATATATAACGTTTGGACACAGCAACTTCCAACTGCTATGTATTCTGCTTCTGCTGTGGATAATGCCACAAAATTTTGTTTCTTTGAGAACCAAGAGACTAATGAGTATCCTAGAAAGTGACAAGTTCCACTAGTGCTCTTTCTATCTATTTTGCATCCAGAAAAGTCTACATCTGAATAGTTTATCATTTCAAACTTAGTTCCCTTTGGATACCATAAGCCAGGTTTGAGTGTGCCTAGTAGATATCTAAGGATTCGTTTAACTGCTATTTGATGTGATTCCTTAGTAGCCGATTGGAACCTAGCAAACATACATACACTAAACATGATATCTAGTCTACTTGCTGTTAGATATAGTAAGCTTCCTATCATCCCTCGGTAATGCTTAGTATCAACTGATTTTCCTTTTTCATCCTTATCAAGACTCATTGAGGTGCTCATGGGAGTTCCTATAGGTTTTCTTTCTTCCATATCAAACTTTTTCAACATGTCTTTAATATATTTAGTTTGATTTATAAATGTTCCATTTTTAGCTTGTTTGATTTGTAACCCTATGAAGTAATTTAACTATCCCATCATGCTCATCTCAAATTCTTTTTGCATAGACTTAGGTTCGGTCGACCGTAAGTGGGTGATTTCCCATTTCTCTAAGGTTCGATTGATCGAGCCATTTTGAACTAGCTGGGTCGGTCGACCAGACCATTGGGATTTTTCTCCAGGACCCTCGTCGACCAAGTAGTTGGAGTACAAAATTGGCTCAGTCGACCAGATGGTCAAATTGTTGACCTCTGTGGGTTTCAGTTGACCTGGGGGTTTTGAACTACATTGGTTTGGTCGACCAGGGCCTTGGTCAACTATTGACCCAGGCTTGTTTCGGTCGACCAAGGCAAAATGAACTGCCTTGGTCGGTTAATCAAAAGTTCACGAAGTGTGCATTTCGATCCTGTTATGAATCACACAAACCCTAATCAAGTGCCTAACAAACATAGGTGCAAATGTGTGTTTCCTAGGGTCATTTATGTCCAAAATCAAGACATTGAAAGAATCCGGTGTTAGTCGACTGAACCCGAAGGTCTTTCTACGGTCACTTTTAGTTCGTATTTGGTTTAAGCTAACATAATAAATCATGCATGTGTTGTGTGTGCTTATTGCAAACCAAATATCCTAATTACTATTACAGACCCTTTGCATATGAATTAAATACAACATGAAATAAAGTACAATATGAATTGGGTCTTCCACTTTATGCTTTCATGTGCCATCAATGTATCTGTTAATATAGACCTGCACATGAACTAGATATTCATTAAATACATGAGTATTTGTCATTATCAAAACCGAGCGTAACCTATAAGGTCAACATATGAGAAATAAAGCTTTTTAAAATCAGAGAAAATTTGCTAATTATTTTGCTAATCTCTCTTTAATATTTGCAAATGAGGGGGTATATATAGACTCCCTAGAATTGTTGACTGTTTGGGACCTATTTGTCATTTTTGGAAATGTTTAAATGAGGTTAATTAAAAAATAACAACGTTTTAACCTTGGTAATTTCAAACAACCCGAGAGGACTGGTCGACCGAACTTAAGGTTCGGTTAACCAAGTGTCTGGGTTCGATCGGCCAGGAGTATTTTAAATTAGAAAGATGACCGATCGTACTTAAGGTTTCCAAGGCGATTTTCCAAATCCGCGTGGTTCAATTTACTAGATCATTTTTTAACTAGGAGGTTCGGTCAACCGGGCGGTTGGGGCTTCTCCCGAGTATGTTCGGTCAACTAGAGCATTGGAGTTTATTTTCTTATTGGTCAACTGAAGAGTCAATTTTTGGCCCCAAGGATGTTCGGTCAACCAAGAAGTTTGAGAAAATTTTTGGTCGATTCACCGAAGGGTGGTCAAAATGTTAACTTGGTGGAGGTTTGGTCGACCGAAGATTTTTGCATGTAGAAGTTCCCTATTCACATGATAATCAACACTAAGATTATAGGGGTCATTTTCTTGCAATTGTGTCGGTCCTATGGTCGATCTAAGGCCTTTGAGTATATATCCTAAAAATCTGGCGTCGGTCAGCATTTGGTCAACCGAAGGGTGATCCCTAAGGTCCGTCTATAATCTTGAGCTTGTCTATCCTACCACGCAGGTAAGGCATTAACTATTACAGACTATGCTCCTATGTTACTATTACAAGCCCAAAATGATAAATATAAATTATAATAAACAAATATGTCGGGGACTTCATTTTTCTTTAAGTTGTCGTATGCCATCAATATAATCCAGTTCGTATGATCCTGCACACAAACTTGAAAGCCATCAAATACAAAAAGTATTTGTCATTACAAATGTCCCCTAATCATTGAGCGATAAGATAGATAAACATTAGAAAAAAAATAAATGTCAATTTGTGTTTAGATTTTTAATGTTTAGAAATATTCTGAATTTATGATTAGGATTTATGGATTAAATTTATGGTTTGTAACTTTAAAATTGATAAGTTTTGACATCAAAAGGGTATTAAAGGGGGTGCAAATACTTTGTGATTGATAATAATTAAATTGAGTTTTAAACTTATTGATAATTTAATCAAGTAGATTCGAATTTAAATATTATTTTTAATAGGTAAGAATATCTTTATTAATACTAAATAGAGAGCTGGTCATGCAAGCAAAGAAACATTACTTTATATGTACACTAATGGTTAATGAAAAAGTCCACATACAACTCTAAAATGACCATAAGTTTGAATCTTCTACGGTGTCATCCTAACTTAACTTAAATACGCCCTCCTTAAACTAGAACATGTAGTTAATTGAGTCCAATTCAAGCGCAACTACTTTGTGATTGATAATAATTAAATTGAGTTTTAAACTTATTGATAATTTAATCAAGTAGAGTCGAATTTGAATATTATTTTTAATAGGTAAGAATATCTTTATTAATACTAAATAGAGAGCTGGCCATGCAAGCAAAGAAATGTTACTTTATATGTACACTAATGGTTAATGAAAAAGTCCACATACAACTCTAAAATGACCATAAGCTTGAATCTTCTACAGTGTCATCCTAACTTAACTTAAATACGCCCTCCTTAAACTAGATGGACATCCTTATTAAACTCCATCCAATTTTGGTTGGAAACGGGGTAAAAAAGAAAAAAAGAAAAGAAAAGAACTTGGACTGATAAATGGACCTCTTGGAATACTATTCAAAAAATTTACCCTAACCTTTTCCCTATGTCATCCAAGCAAAAGATAAAAATTGCAGATACCTTACATTTTTGCAACAACTCGCCCTTTTGAGACCTAGAATTTTATCGTTAAAGCGGAGGAATGGAGGCTACTTATACGCTAGAGCGTTTGATGACGATTTATAAAGTGCCGATTAGAAGAGATAGTGTAGACTCGTGCTCTTGGGGTCTCAATTCCTCTAATATCTTTTTGGTGGAAATTTTCTATAGATATCTTTCTCAACATTGATGGGTGGAGGGGACACTCAGTCACTGGTTGTGACTGAAACTAAGTGAGAATTAATTGCACAATAAACACTTTCAATTTATTTCAAACTGAATTATAGAGGAGAATTAAATTCACTCTCGCTCACTGATTATTCACCCTCTCTGCACCACATAATACATTGCACACACACACATATCTATTTATAGCAAATCATAAAACAATATAATCAACAATGGTGGGAATTAATCTTCAACGGAGGTGGGCTAGTAGGTGGAGTAGGTTGCCTGCCGACTCTAGAAAAATCAATAGCGGTGGGCTGCCGGCCATCTCCAGTAAAGTTTAATTTCCATCATCCCCCCTTAAGCTTGACTCTCCTAGTTTTGTCATTCTGAGCATTGTCTTCAATCTTGCAAAAATATCATGCCTGAGTGGCTTCGTAAAAATGTCAGCATTCTGATCATATGTTCTACAAGATATCAACTCCATTTCTTTCTTCTTGACATGCTCTCTGATAAAATGATACTGAGTATCAATATGTTTGCTTCTTTCATGGTAAACTGGATTCTTCACAAGTACAATCGTAGATTGATTATCGATGTAAACTTCTGTGGGGTTATCTTGAAGAAATCTCAGATACTTCAATACATTATTGATCCATAAACTATGACAAATAGCTGAGCTGGCAGCAACATACTCAGCTTCACATGATGACAACGTTACGATGGGTTGCTTCTTTAATGACCATGTAAATGCTTTATCTCCCATAAAAAATGTGAATCCATTCGTACTTTTTCTTTCATCAAGATCTCTTCCCTAATCGCTATTTGAATAGCTAATAAGTTTGCAATCACCTCTTGATGGATAGAACATACCATCGGTGAGGGTACCCTTGACAAAACGAAGTATCCTCTTCGCTACATTCAAATGGAATTAGTCAGGAGTCTCCACGTACTTGTTGACAAATGCAACTCCATAAAGTATGTCTGGTCTTGTGCATGTCAAATACCTTAAACCTCCAACCAAACTCTTGAAATATGTGGGGTCAACATTGTTAGAATTAGTGTATTCCAAAGAGGGGGGGGTGAATTGGAATTTTAAACTTTTCTCCTAGGTTAAATTAGAAATTAATATGATTCAGCTACCTAGGGTCTTTCTATACAATCCCAAATGCACAAGTAGATATCATGGACTAATATTTAAATCATACGCATCATCCTCACCATAACATACACGTGTGGTGATAAAAAAGTGCGAGAATATAAAAAAACACACGATATGTTGTAGGGGTTCAGCCAACTGTGCCTACATCCTCGCCTCTAGCTCGCAAGCCCGAGGATTCCACTAAAGGCTCACTTAAGGGTGGAGCGGCACCGATTACAACCAGGTTAATTAGCACAGGGCTGACCTTAACCTTAACAACCAGGTCAATTAGCGGGGCTGGCCTCAACCTACACGCCTTAACAGGATGGTGCACCTAGCTTTCCTAACCGGGTCTAAGCCAATTCGAGATTATTTCAAAGGGCTAGTATCCCTCTTTAGACCCGTGCCTGGAATACAACAGGTTTGCTCAAACAAAAGAATGGTTAGTGATTGTGCTTTCATGTAAAGCAAATGTGTACCCAGATATGCTCAGTCACATACACCACAATATGATTTAATATGTAAGATTAGCGTGGTCTAATATTTTAACTTTAAAAATATTTGATATCAGTGTAATGAGTGTGTGAGAGTGTCAACAAACAATCTTTGTTTTTCAAGATATTCAATCAATCGTGTTCACACAAAGATGTCAAGCAAGTCTCAAGTGTATTAATCAACAGGATATCTTAATCACGTGAAGATCAGATTTAGTATATGCTTGGTTTGCAAAAGATATATAATCTTTGTATGCAGCAAATAATATGTGAGTTAATGAATATTGCAACAAAGATCAATATCACATAAACAAATATCTTCTCAAGAAAATATATTCAAATAAATCAACCAAGATATTTGAGAATGTTTTTGAAAATATTTTTGCAACCCAAAAACAAATACAAGCTTTCTAAGATATTGCAACACAAATGCAATACTCAGAAGCTTAGATAAGTCTTCTTAGGATAGGCTTATGAACAAAGCCCCCTAAGAATACTCGGTTAAGCTCTCATTAAAATCGAATTAATCAAATACAAATAGGAGAGCAAACCTATGAAGATAAACACTCAATCAACTTACAGAGAGTATGATCAATAGGAGAAGGTAAGTATGAGTTGTTTTAATATGAAAATGAGTATTATAGGTTTTTGGATTTTCAAAGAATTTTCCCTAATCAAATATGCTAATCTGCTGCTAATAATCCCAAATGAGGGGGTATATATAGACACCCCATGAAATATAACCGCTGGAGACATAGCCGAGATTATTAGAAAAGACTAATGATGTTTTAAATATTTTAACCCTGATAAAAATAAGTTAACCACGGTAAAAATGCAGGGCAACCCGAGAGACCCGGTTGACTAGAACCATTTCAATCGACCTAAGTTCATATGGGTCGGTCGACCAGGCATACTTTGAACTGGGGACTCGGTTGACCGGACATATATGTCCAAGGCAATTTTTCCATTTTTCCAAGGTTCGGTCAACTAGGTTATTTTTAACTAGGTGATTCGGTCAATCAGACAGTTGATATTTCTCCTGAGGAACCTCGGTCGACCAGAGCGTTGAAGTTTATTTTGTGCTTGGTCGACCAGGTAGTCAAATTGTTGACTCTTGGGAGGTTCGGTCGACCAGGGTCAAATGACTTGTCATGGCTTGGTCGACCGAACTATGGTCAACCGATTGACCTAGATCGGTTTGAGTCGACCGGGACAAAATGAACTACCAAGGTCAGTCGACCGAAAGTGCACAAAGTGTGCATTTCGGTCCTAATTCAATACACTTTCACCCTATTCAAGTGGCTAACATTTATGAATGCAAAGGTAAGTGTCCTAAGGTCTCTTTAGGTCCAATTTGAAGACATCGAAAGAATTAGGTGTCGGTCGACCGAAGGGGAAACCCTAAGGTCATTCTAAGGTCATTTGTATTATGAGCTTATGTATTTGACCATGCATGTGGGGTGTGTGATTATTACAAGTAAAACACCCTAATTTACTATTACAAACCAATTTTGCAAATGAATATATATTACAATACAATTTGGCGTTCAATCTTTACTTGCTTTGTGCCCATCTTGATCTTGGCAATTTTAAGTTTCTGCACAACGTCTTAAACACTCATTAGATACAATGAGTATTCTTCATAATCAAAACCAGGCGTGACTTATAAGGTCAACAAACATCAAATATCTCCTTACTCGTTCTTTCTTAACTCCAATTTTGTTTCAATTGGAGTTATCACAGGGTTGCATTTGTCCATCCCAAACTTCTTCAATACTTCTTTTGCATAGTGGCTCTAGGAGATGAAGATTCCCTTCTCGCTTTGTAAGACTTCTATGCTAAGGAAATGCACCATTTGACCAAAATCTGTCATTTCGAATTCTTTGACCATGCTCCTCTTGAAAGCGGCAAACATCTTTGGATTGTTGCCGGTGAGAATTAAAAGGTCAACATATAGGCAGGCAATCAACATGCTTCCATCTGTCTCCATCTTCATGTATAGCGCATGCTCGTAAGGACACTTCTCAAATCCATTCTTCTGGAAATAATCATCAATCCTCATGTTCCACGCACGAGGTGCCTGCTTCAAGCCATAGAGTGCTTTGTTCAGTTTGTACACTTTATCTTCTTTGCCCTTCTTCACATATCCAGGTGGTTGATCGATATAGATCTCTTCTTTTAGAAAGCCATTCAGAAATGCTGATTCCACATCTAACTAGTAAATCTTCCATCCATTTAGTACTGATAGTGAAATTAGTAATATAATGGTTTCAAGCCTAGCAACTGGGGCAAAGATTTCTCCATAATCAATTCCTTCTTTTTGCTTGTAGCCCTTGGCGACAAGTCTTGTTTTTTATCTCTGAACTTTTCCTTGAACGTTCTTTTTGGTCTTGTAGACCCATTTCACACCAATACCCTTTGGGAGATTTGTTAACTCCCAAGTATTGTTCTTCTCGATGGATTGAATCTCCTCATCCATCGCTTTTCTCCATCTATCTTCTTCATTAGCCTCCTCAAATTTAACCGGGTCGCTAGTCAGCAATAGACAGTATAGAGTAACATACTCTTTTATAGGTTTTGTAATTTCATACAGATCAGCTAGATTACAAGCTCCTCTAGGCCTCATATTTTAGACTTAACGCTCAATTGGTGATGGAGATTCATTACTTTGTGGTGAACCGTGTGGAGGTGTCTGCAGCTCAGGAACTTGTGACTCGATAGCCACTTCTCTTGTGTGTGTGGATTCTTCTCCTTCAAGTGTCAATTACGCATCTTTGGAAGATTCAGCCTTGTCTTGGGTCAGGTTGTGCACTATTAGCAACAATGAATCTCCATCTACATGTTCAGTTTCAGCAAGGTTAGCCTCCTCGCTAACTTTTTCTTATTATCGCCCCCAACACTCATTGCTATAGTGTCCGTACTTATGACAGTTGTAGCACTGAACGTTTCTTTTTTCTATGTTCGGCCAGTTATTGTAACCCCCTCTTTTTCCTTGTCCCCTATCTTGTGGAACATAGTTTTGTTGATTGAGTCCTCCTCTAGTGGGACCTCTTCGGCCTCTACCACCTTCTCTAGATTCAAAATTTCCAGAATTTCTTCCACGAGATCCCCGGTCTCGTCCTCTTTTATGCTGTGACATCCCCCATTTGTCATATCTATCTGTAGTGAGGGACAATGTCATTTGGAGGGCTTGCTCCAGTGCTTTATCATCACTCCTTCTATTGACTTTCTGCTCATGGCCTTGGAGTGAGCCCACAAGTTCTTCTATGGATATGGTTTCCAGATCTTTTGTGTCTTCCACGGTCACAGCTATATAATCAAATTTTGGATCCAAAGATCGCAAAATTTTCTTACAAATTCTCTCATTATTGAGTGTCTCTCCATTTCTTGTCAATTGATTTGATACTACCATAACTCCTATATAGTAATCAGCAATGGATTCAATAAATTTCATTCTTAAAGATTCAAAATCACCTCGCAATGTTTGCAGACGAATCTTCTTCACTTTGTGTTGACCCTATGGGTTATACCCTGTTTTGATTATGACAAATACTCAAGTATTTAATAATTGCCGAGTTGATGTGCAGGTTTATCTTGGTAGTATCCTATGATGGCACTCGGAGACCTAGAGGAAAACGAAGACCCTGAAGACCCTAGATATAATTTATTTGTTGTAACTTATATTCAAGTCTGTAATATTTAAGTAGGAAAGGTCTGTAATAGTAACTAGGACTTTGGTTTTTAATAAGCTCACACACATCACATGCATGATAATACGTAAGCTCAAACAAACCGTGAATGAAAAATGACCTTAGAAAGACCTTAAGGTTTTCCCTTCGGTCGACCGACACTGGATTTTTTTGGTGTCTTCAAGTTGGACCCCAAGTGACCCTAAGACACTCACACTTGCACATATGTATGTTAGGCACTTCATTATGATTTGTGTGTGTTAAAACGAGACCGAAATGCACACTTGGTGCACTTTTGGTTGACCGAACCAGGTAGTTCATTTTGCCCTAGTCGACCGAACTAGGCTTGGGTCAACAGTTGACCAAGGCCCTGGTCGACCGAACCAGAATAGGTCAAAAAGCCTCGGTCTATCGAAACCCTCTCTGGTCAACATTTTGACCATCTGATTAACCGAACTAGGTAGTTCAAGAAGCCTTGGTCGACCGAAACCACTTGGTGTCAAAAGTTTGACCATCTAGTCGACCGAGACAGAAATGAACTCCAACTACCTGATCGATCGAGGGTCCTCAGGAGAAATCCCAGCGGTCTGGTTGACCGAACCAGCTAGTTCAAAATGGCCTGGTCGACCGAACCTTAGAAAATTGAGAAATCGCCCTCTCCTGGTCGACCGAGCCCTTAGTTCGAAATTTTCCTGGTCGACCGAACCATATGAGACTTGGTCGATCGAAACATATTTGGTCGACCAAACCTCTCGGGTTGCCTTGATTTTTATCACGGTTAAATATTTTTTAAACATAGTTAAAATGTTTTAAATGTCATTAAACTTTCTTAATAATACCCAATAGGTCCCCAACGGTCATATTTCCTCCCATGTCTATATATATGAGATCATTTGTGAAAATTAGACAATGATTAGCTACTTTGATTAGGGGAGAATTCTCTCAAAACCCAAAAGCCTATACTACTCATTTTTTATCCCCATTCACTCATACTTACCTGCTACTATTGTCTAAACCCTCTATAAGTAGATTGAGTGTTTGTTTGGAAAGGTTTTTTGCTCTCTTTGTTCTATTTCATTGACACGATTTTCTTGAGAGCTAAACCTAAGGATTCTTAGGGAACTTTGTTGATAAGTCTATCCTAAGAAGACTTTGATAGATCTTCTAAGCTTGCACCTTCATTGCAATATCTTGAGAAGATTATATTTGTTTTTGGTTGCAAAATATTTTCAAAATACTTTCAAATATCTAGTGTGCTTTATCTTGATAAACCTTTAAAGAGATATTTGTTTGTGTGAGAAAAATCTTTGTTGCTATATTCATTGATTTATATCTTTAGTTGAATACAAAAGATTAATCTCATTTTGCAAACCAAATCCATATACTACTTGAGCTTCATATACATATATGTATTGAGAAAACATGTTGATTGAAATATATGGAGTGTGGCTAATATCTTTTCTTGAGCATTTAGATTGAATATCTTGTGATACAAAGATTGCTTGTTTGACACTCTCACGTACGCATTACATTGATAGAAAATAGCCTTGAGAGTTTAATTATCTAGACCACACTGAGCTTACATACTATATCATTTGTGGTGTATGTAATTGCGCGTATTTGGGTACATATCTGCTTTACACGAAAGCACAATCACTGTACCATTTGATTATAATACACATCTATTGTATTTCCAGGCACGGGCCTGAAGAGGGAGACTAGCCCTGGAATAGTCCCGGATTGGCTTAGACCCGATTAGGAAAGTTAGGTGCGTCGTCCTGTTAAGGCGTGTAGGTTGAGGTCAGCCCCACTAATTGACCTGGTTAAGGTTGAGATCAGCCCTGTGTTAATTTGACCTTGTTGTAATCAGTGTCGCTCCACCCGTTTTAGTGAGCTATTAGTGGAATCCTCGAACTTGCGAGGTAGAGGCGGGGACGTAGGCACAGTTGTTCGAACCCCGATAACATTTCGTGTGTTTTTTTATATTTCCACACTTTATATTTACCACACGCGTATGTTATTATGTGGTTGATGCGCTTGATTTAAACTTTCGAATATTATATTTATCAGCGTATTTGGAATTACATAGAAAGTCCCTAGGTTTTAATATCTTGCCAACATCTAGTTCAACCTAGGAGAAAAGTTTAAAATTCCAATTCACCCCCCCCCCCTCTTGAGAATACACCATTTTAAACACTTTGTGTGCACCTTTGTGTGTTCGATGGAGAGAGTTCCAAACTTCTTTGGATGTCTTGGCAGATGCGATAATTTTGAATGTGGCCTCATCAATGCCTTGGCAGATTATGGACTTCACCTTACAATCCTTCTTTCGATTGGCTCACAAGGTCGTTCTTTGAGCATCAGATATAGCTGCTTCGGCTTCTTTTAATGGGTTTTCTTTGTAACCATATTCAACGATGTCCATGACATCCTGAGCACCTAGAAGGGCTCTCATTTGAATAGACCAGTTGTCATAATTCTCCGGGGTCAACTTTGAAATGAACGCTTGTGTAGTACCGTTAGCCATCGGGTTTAATATATCAAAAACAGAGTGATGGGGATATATTTTGGCAAATATGAAGCCACCATTGTGTTCAGAATATCGAAAAACCTTAGGAACCGATTTTTAGTTGCAAAGAACTGATCTAAAAATCACTGAACCGACCAACACAATTTTGAACCAATTTAAAAAAAAATATATATATATATATATATAGTTTGACTTAATGGCCAAAAGACGACATCAGATAATATTATTAGGCCCACATGGTGGCTTCTGCGTGTGCCACGTGAGGGTCTTTGAATGACCATGAGAAGATACACACACAACTATACTTGCAACTACTTATATATATTATGTGTAATTACCTTTTAATTTTTTGAAAGATAAAACCGAGTGAATTCATTAATAAAAAAAGCTCAAGTTAGAGGCCTGAGGATACAAAAGTGCTGGAAGACCCAAAATAGGAAACCAACAAGGCAATAAAAATAGTGAGCAGCCAATAAATCAACAAAAAAAACTAAAGAGAATGCCAATAATAAAAAATGTCAAAGCAGCTGAATCAACCACCGAGAATTTGATACTGTTCATTAACCATACGTGTAATTATTATCTTAAGATTGAGGCACCTTTAGTTATGGAGGTTGTCTTATCTTTTTTTTTTTTTTTTTTATGATAGTGTTTAAAGTCTTTTAGGCATGTTTAGGCATGTTTAGTCATGAAAATTATTTTATAATTTTTTTCTATGATGGTGTTTAAGACCTTTCAACTAATTGATTAATTTTTTAGGACATAAGGTTGGTCTGTCCTTCTACCCTAATCTCCAATTAAATAAATTTATATCTAATATTTGAGTCCTCTGTTGCCCTTTTGATAAGCTTAGGTGCTTACAAGGAGGTAGCATGGATCCTTATGTCATCCTCCTTTGCTGTACTAAAGAGCAGAAAAGCAGCATTGCATTAGGTGGGTCTTCAATCAGTTTGAATTTATGCCTAAGAAATTATATAAGGAAAGTGAAAACAATTTTTGTTGATAGCTAGATTAGTGTACTTACAAAGGGCATTTAAGCTATATGTTTAATGGTAAAAGTGATCATTGTAATGTATATTATACATGTTTGGTCACTGTTATGTACAAATGGCTGATACAGTGCAAGGGTCTCAGCCATAATGGAATGAGAATTTTGTATTCACCATAACTGGTGAGGTCTCCGAACTCAGGATGAAGATCATAGACAATGATAGTGCTACTCAAGATGATTTTGTGGGAGAAGTAATGTGAGTTGCAATTTATTGTCAGTTGTTTCTCATTTTTTTATTTTTCATTTTATTATTTGCTCAAAATACTGACTTGGTTGCATCCTACCTTTTTTTGCATTATACCTGCTGCTTGGCTTTTCACTTGTAAATATGGAATTCAAAGATTGTGAACCATGGGTGTTTGCACATTGTCCCTTGATCAGTGCACTGCCTTTAATTTTTCATACCATCCAAAGTTTCAGTGCAGTTGCTGAGAATACTTTGACTAAAGATGTTTAGAAAGAAGACTATGTAATGAAATCACATAATGACTGTTCTTTAGATTTTTCATTGCCTTCAATTTCAAAAAACACAAATAGTATAGGGGAGAAATCACATTCTCCAAACCATAAATGTCCTTATTGTAAAATGCATTATAGCCATTCAGTTTCAATGGGAGTTTTATATCTCCGGTGAGTATTATTTTGTATAGCCTCTATGATTCTTGACTAGTAATTGTAGGAACTAAACAATAAATCAGCTTCTAACACTTGGCTTAAACATGTTCATTTGGCTTGGTGTACAAGTGCGATAAGTTACTTGCAGTGTGTTTTGCATCTTCTGAATTTGTATACAACTTGAAAAAATTATATGGAATGGTTGTTCTTAATAATGTTGATTCTTGAAAGCACTTCTAGAAGTTATGAAATTTGATATAAGTTTTCAATGAATCATTCTTGGTTGCTTGATTTCAATAAATTTTCTTGGCAATGAAAGATAATTATAAAAAATAAATTGGTAATGATCCACCATCCACCATTGCTTTTATTAAAAGATAAATAGAAATCTTAGTTTATAGATTATTATTATTATTATAAAATGTCACTATTTTTTATTTTTTTTTTTATGATAGTGTTTAAAGTCTTTTAGGCATATTTAGTCATGAATGCTTCTTTAAATGAACAAAACCTACATTATCTCATTTCTTATGATTCCTAACTTTCACTCATCCTTTCAACAATATTTTAACATTCATTTTATCATAATTATCGTTGTACATGGTCTTTTTTTGAGAAAATTTTAACGAAATTTCGGCAGCATGTCGTCTATAAATTGGACATTTTCTCAAAAAACATATACCTGATAGGTTCAAATAAGTCATTTATAATTCCGTTCAAGGCACACGAGAACCTATATCCACTACCAGCATGCAATACACATCAACTGCATCCACCATGCAGGAGGCATTCTAGACTAGCATGCAATCAGGTAGCAATCCACAAATCACAATATATGATTTATCCATTAAATTAAGAATATAAATAGTAAAGAACAGTGAATAGTATTAAGTTCAGTGTATTATTGTTATTCATCTAGGCATATGGACATGAATGTTATAAGATGACGAGAGCATTTAATTTAAAGAATTATGAAGATGATGCTTTCTCTGAGTTATGTATATATTTAACTTATGCCTTTTTCTAATTTTCAAATCCTTAGTCAAGTGTTTTTAAGATTTTCAATGATTTAGGCTCGGCAATGAATGTTTTAGGCTTACCAGACCAAAAATATAAAAATGAATGCTTCTTTAAATGAACTAAACCTACATTGTTTCCTTTCTTCTGATTCCTAACTTTCACTCATCCTTTCAAAAATATTTTAACATTCATTTTATCATAATTATCATTGTACATGGTTTTTTTTTTTGGGAAAATTTTAACGAAATTTCAACAGCATGCTGTTTGTAAATTGGACGTTTTCCCATAAAACATGTACCTGATAGGTTCAAATAAGCCATTTATAATTCAGTTCAAGGTACACGAGAACCTACATCCACTACCAGCATGCAATACACATCAACTGCATCTGCCATGCAGGAGGCATTCTAGACTAGCATGCAATCATGTAGTAATCAACAAATCACAATATATAATCTATCCATTCAAAACAATATGCATTAACATACTCGTAATTCTAGGCAATTCATTCATCTAAACTGACCATCACATAACATTGAGGCTACTGAGAAAGAGGAATCAATGGAAAGAGAAGCTCAACATTTGGTGTTTTTAAAGTTTTTCCCATTACCTAGGAGATATCTACTAGTTAAAGCTTGGGATTCCCACGTTGGCAGTCTCAGGTCAATATTTGGAAGGGGAGGGAAGAAGTATGGGATGGGCTAACTCCCATTATGTAGCCCAGGCCCAGTGGGGGACCTCCCATCGACCAAGTTTTGTCCAATTAATGCCTAATACATATTTAAGAGGGATATGGCTCACTTTTATAGAATAATCAATTATCCATTACACAAATTTTTCTCACTCAATTAGATATAGCCCTTGTTCTCTTTCTTTTTTCTCTAGGAAGACATGAAATGGGATGCTTAGGTTGGGCCAAGGTCATTTTCTTGGCACAAATGTTCCGTGTTCGCATTTGAAAGCACAGATGGATGCTTAGATAGTACTAACATCAAGAATTGCAGTGTCACTACTTTTAAAGCTACAATGCCACTTCAAAAAGGAAACTAAAATTTTTTCAGTGATTTTCCTTGTAGCCTAAATAATATTCTTACCTACATTATTACCTGATATATATAACTTTCAGTAAACAAAAGTACAGGTAGGTATCTGAATATTGATTGTGGTTTGCTTACATCCATTTCACGAAACATGAAATAAGATATGCACTGTAAGGATATATACAATCATCACACCACCTCATGAATTCGTTAGATACATAAAAAGTTATGCAACAAGGCGTGCATCTAGATTCATCACATATATACCTTGTGTTGGAAGCGAAAAAAAAATTGATGTAAAAGAAGCAATGATTGATACAGGGCATCCTAACTGCAAGCTTCCTGTTGAGGAATGCAATGAATGCTGCAATTAATAAGGCTCATCAATAAAATAATATAGTGCAATTTAATGTGCTAACGAACAAACAATATATTTTCTACACAATTGGCAGCACTAAAAATGTATCGGCAAGAGATGTACCATGCAATGCTATTAAAAACAGAGTCTACTTTTCTAGATCTTACATAAAAAATAAAAAATAAAAAGGCTATTCAATTCCATAGAACATCTGCACACACTTGCAAATACCAATTATTTAAAATTAGTAAAAGGCCATTTCCCAGTGGTTTCCCACCGAGTTGAGCTCTTGAAGGGTGATCTAGCACAATCATAAACTTCTTGGCTCATTGCACAAAAAGGTCTCTCTCAAGCCTAACTGCATGCATGCACTTTCCAGAGTGAGCTTGTAAAAATGCCCAAACTATGGTCTACGGGTTAGCTACTGAACATTAATTATTGGGGCAGGGGTGGGGATTGTGGAATTCTAGTAGGTTGACCTCGAAATAAATCTTACCCAAATTCAAATTGGTGGCATGAATAATTAAGCAAAAAAAGTTCCAAACTTGACAATATTGAAGCAGCTGATGACTAAATAGTAACAAAACTTGTGGTTGGCTGGCTAAATAATCCATAGGAAACCTTCAACTCAGCAAAATACTAGCATTATATACAAAAATGAATTATATGACAAGTACATTTTTTATTTTGATATAAAAATATGTAATACTTCATTACTTAAACTTGAACCAGATATCTTTCATGCATTTTCACATCATTCAACCCAACAACATGGAAAATCTTAGTTCTTAAAAATTCACTATTCAAAAAGGAACATATGCTACAGAATGAATGGTAGGTAAATTTGAATCAGCTGCAGTAAATAGCAAAGAATTTTGTAGCTAAATGTCATAGTTGCATAATGTTAAGACATTCTCATTTCATTTTATCTTTTGTTTTTCAATTTTAATTCAAAATAAAGAAAAATTATGCTTCAAAGATGCATGAATTCTTTAGAAAAAATATCTTAAACTACTCTCCAAGAATACAGTGAAAAATATTGGAAATACATGTGGCAAGCAAGAGGAAATTCAAATAAAGGATCCCTACTGTATTTTGTCCTAAATAAGTAGCATTACAGTACTTTGGAAGAGAGAGAGAGAGAGAGAGAGAGAGAGAGTTATCACTTGTATCATTCTTGGTATGTTTGTTTTATGTTTGCATATACCTTCCCCATGAGGCCAGAGTGATGCTTCCTCAAGAAATGAAACCGACATATGACGAGTACGTTAGAGAATCACATCAGTTGCTTCTTATGAGTGTAGAAAGAATAAAAATAAAATTGATCACCTATGCTTACCTTTAGCATGTTTTGAGAAATCAAATGGCACTTCTTGTCCATATCAAGCTCACCACATGGTTGTATCTTTAGCACATCATTTGCTCAGAATAAAAAAAGAAAATCAGAGAACATGCTTTTTTTTTTTTCTTCTCTCTTAGAAATGAGAGCACATCACATGCAAATAGAAAAGAATAATGATGCTCTACGTAAGACAACTGAAATTCACTAGAATTCACGTATGCTCACTTCCACACACATGTGATGAATGCAAAAGCTATAAAATAAAAATAAAAAATTTGAGGAGTAGGTTTCATTTACAATGCATATATCTGCAGCCATTTTTAATCATAAGTGTGCATATATCTACAATTTATTGCACTACAACAGGTTTCATGTGCAATGGATAAATCTGCAGTTTTTTTTTTTTTTTGAAGATAAGCATTATTCACTAAACATGGGAAGATGCATAATTTGAAGCAACTAAAGACAGAAAATGAACGCAATGTCGGTACAAAACACCCAAGCTGATGGTGGTTCTCTGATTATCTATTCTTTCAAGGTTATATAGTATCAATACTGCATTATTTGGAAATGATTAAAATCCTAGCAAGCACTTCTAATGAAATCACAACTTGATGCATTGCAACTCAATTAGTGTCTTTGAGAGGTATTAATTATTTTCTTTTTAGTGCATTTAAATACCAAAGATAAAGAACAATTAGTGTCTTTGGTTTCTTTTTCTAACTAAAATTTATATTTTCTTTTGTTTTCCTAAACAAAAAAATTATTTTTACATTTGCTTCATATTTTCACAATGTCACTAACAATTTCAAGGGGACAGTCCAATAAATTTAAGATGATATTTCAACATTTTTAAGAGATTCTAGTAATTTTTAGGAGATTTCTAACAATTCTCACTCTCAAAACAAAAGATTCCTGCCACTTGGTTTCCTAACAGCAGAAGATGGGTACAGAACCAATGCATCAGCATATATAATGAAGAGAAACTACAAACCCACAAAAGACCTTCTTTCTCATTAGCCATTAAAAAAAATTATTTGTTCTTCAAATTGGAAGACACCCGAAAGCAATAGAGGATCTAACTTCAATAAATCAATTAAATGAATGTAGCAATGGTACATTAGGAAAGGAACAAAAAGAATGCATCATTTTCCAAATACATATTAGGAATACATGAGAAGGTTCGAAGGAAGACAACCAATATTAAAAAAGGAAAGAAAGACATCGGCAGAGTGATAACTATAGGAGTAGGCATGGTTGGAAGAGAGCAGCCAAAGGTTGAGTGATGAGCGGATGCCATACCAGGAACAGGAGGAATTGAGCAAAGAACCAATTAGAGTCGCAATGACTATTTATGGAAGAGGTTGTGAAGTCGCACGGCTGCATCAGTAGCAGCATCTTCTGCTCTTCTTGTTTTCAATCCAACGGCGATGGGCGACGGGTGACGGAGAGAGTAGGATTGGGAGAGAGGAAGATCGGGAGGGGCTGCACCGTTGCGCGTTGGAAACAAGAGATTGGGGGAAATATTGCGGGGAAAACCAGGAAACAATAGTTTTGGGGGGAACGGGCAATAGTGATGAATATATCAATTTGTCACTAATAATCTTAAACAAAAATTCTCGTTTTGTTTTAAATAAGGGAAGTATTAGTGATGGTTCTCAAATCCGTAACTAATAATGGGCCAATAGTGACGAATTTACAAATTTGTCACTAATACTAAGAAACAAAAATTTTTATTTATTTTTAAATAAGGGAAGTATTAGTAACGATTTTTAAATCCGTCACCAATAGTGAGTCAATAGTGACAAATATATAAATTCATCACTAATAATCTTAAATAAAAATTCTTATTTTTTTTAAATATAGATAGTATTATTGACGGTTCTCAAATCAATCAGTAATAATGGGTCAATAGTGATGAAATTGTAAATTTGTCACTAATACTCAGAAACAAAAATTTTTATTTTTTTTAAATAGGGGGAGTATTAGTGATGGTTCTCAAATCCATCACTAATAGTGGGCCAATAATGACGAATTTACAAATTCGCCACTAGTAGTTTGAAACAAAAATTTTTATTTTTTTAAAATAGGGGGAGTATTAGTGACGGTTCTCAAATCCGTCACTAATAGTGGGTCAATAATGATGAATTTACAAATTCGTCACTAATACTGTGAAACAAAAAAAATTTATTTTTTAAAATAGGGGGAGTATTAATAATGGTTCTCAAATTCGTCACTACTAGTGGGCCAATAGTAACGAATTTACAAATTCGTCACTAATACTTTGAAATTTTTTTTTAATTTTTTTAAAAAATAATAGTAGTGACGGTTATTTAATTGTCACTAATAAATATCCTTTAATGACGGATTTAATTTGTCACTAATACTGTAAAAATCGTCGCTAATATTTTTTCAGGATAATTTATGCTCAAATGGTGTCGTTGGGTGTGTTTTGTCGGTTGTTTGTCCATCACATTGTTGGTTTTTAGTTTAGTATGTCAAGCCTCTAGTTTGAGCTTTTAAGTTGTGTTTCGATTTGGTTATTTTATAAAATCTTTACCTTTTTTTTAAAAAAAAAAATTACATGATCTTTCTATTCTTAAGCCTCTCAATCTCTATTCTTTTACTTGAAAAAGTTTGAGTTGAACCCAGAGAGATTATTTTATAAAATCTTTACCTTTTTTTAAAAAAAAAATTACATGATCTTCCTATTCTTAAGCCTCTCAATCTCTATTCTTTTACTTGAAAAAATTTGAGTTGAACCCAGAGAGAGAGAGAGAGAGAGAGAGAGAGAGAGAGAGAGAGAGAGAGAGAGAGAGAGCTGTCGATGAACAATAGCAATAGATGGATCCTGTAGCATCAATAAGCGTGCACATGTGGGGCTTTTATATATCAAGCGAATTCAAACCTAAAAGCTGGTTCGTACTCAATTACAACATACAAGTGGGGGATCAATTTCAACATAAAAGTGGGGGAAAAGAGGCAATTAAAGCTAAGGACAGTACCAGGAGATGCCAAAAGAAAAAAATTATAAATGAGAAAAGAGAGAAAGAAATAAGTGAAGCACATGAACAGCACAATCAGTATCATATATATCTCCTTTATTGGTTTCTACCCAACTAATCCATCCCACGAGAGATCCCCATATCCCTACTAGCAGCAAACAAATAGCTCAGGGCCAGGCTTTCTACAGTGATACTTTTTCCTACCCAGTTCGTACGCACATGCATGCATTCCATCCATGCATCCACGCTGCCAGCTACTTACCGTGAATGACATTTAGATGGGATGGGACATGCCACTTGCGTCAGATGTCAGAAAACTAGCTTAGATAATTACATGATAAAACCCCAACCCCTTCCCCCCCGCCCCTTCTTCTCTCTCTCTTCGTATCAATAATTTTTGTATGCATGTATGTATATATATTTATGTATGTATGTATGTAAGAAGCTAGCTTGCATGGGAAAAGAAGCGGGGAATTATTATTGGGTTGAGCCTTTTAAATTAATTGGGGCGCAGGAGTACACAGAACAGAAAGCTCGAGCCTTGTGCTACCATGCATGCATGCCGCAGGTAGGAGCAGATGGAGGCCGAAATGTCAGGACGACGGTCTTGCGTCAGATTCCGACCGCCCCAGGACTGCATCCCTCTTCACCCGCCGCCCCCCTGGCACATCAGAAAATTTGCCGATCATCATATATGACATCCATGTCCAAAATCTGCGTAATTAAGCTTAATCACCAACACGACGTCATACATACAGCCTTCTCTATCTTTTTTTTCTTTCCTTCTTTGAAATTTTTATAAAAATATAGATGTCCAGAACCCTCATACTCAATTTGCTAGTCCACCAAATGATAGGTTTCTCTTACTTTTTCTTTTTGAAAAAAATAAAAAATAAATTCATAAAAGTATACAAGGGTTATTGTTAAGAACTTAACGAATCAAAAAGAAAAGAAACCCAAACAAATCTTATTCATCAGAATTGAAACAGAGATTATATGCTGAAAAATGAATAAAATGCAACTCTCCAAGAAAAGTATCAAATGTAGAGTAGTCTTGTAGTTTATATGCTACATTGAAGGCCATAACAACATAACTGAAAAAAAAAACTATAATAGTTAATAAGTTAAATCTTTATTTGAATCTTATTTGCCTCCTTTTTTCTTTCTTGAGCTTTTCTCCCTTGCATTTTAATTTCATGTTGTCAATGTGAGATACTATACTTCAACACCCCCCCCCCCCTTCTCAAGATGAGCATGTATACTAATGATGTTCATCTTGTGCAAATTATGATGGAAAGAAAGTGAACTGGGAGGTTTTGTAAAAATATTTGCGAGTTGTAATCTTGAGGGAATATAAAAAATCTTTATAACTTGCTGCCGTAGTTTTTCCCTGACAAGATAACAATCAATTTGAATGTGTTTAGTTCTCTCATGTTGTACTGGGTTGGTTGCAATAGACAAAACTAATTTGCTGACAGTGTATAACAATGATGGTTAAGGATGAGCAACATTGAGAACTTGAAGGGCAAAGAGTAACCACTACACCTCACATGTTGTGGCTGCAAGAGCTCTATATTTTGCTTTTGTAGATGATCTGCTAACTGTGGCATGCTTCTTTGATTTTCAAGAGATTAATGAGTCTCCTAAAAAAATAGCATAACCAATAACACTTTTTCGAGTATCTAAGCAACCTGCCCAATCACTGTCAGAAAAGGCTTTCAACTTTCAATCTAAAGATGATGAGAAAAATAACCCTTGGCTTGGTGTTGCTTTTAAGTATCGAAGCACGCGAATAGCAGCTTGATGATGAGATACTGCTGATTTAATAAGAAACTGACTAAGAACTTGAACAAAGTAGGCTAGATCAGGTCTTGTAATTGTCAAATATAATAGTCTCCCAATTAATCTCCTATAACCTAAGATATCTTCAAATTAAGATATTTGGATCAGCTGCACTAAGTTTAAGATTTGACCCCATTAGGAATGCAGCTAGCTTCCAACCTAAGATACCAGTATCTTGAAGTATGTCTAAAGCATACTTTCTTTGGCAAAGATAAATTCCAGACTTTGATCTGGCAACCTCCAACACCAAAAAATACTTTAGCTGTCCCAAGTCTTTGATTGTAAATTTATCATGTAGAAATAACTTGAGTTGCTGAATTTCAGTTAGACTGTTACCAGCTAGAAGAACATCATCTACAGAGACAAGTAAAGCTATCACTACAAAAAATAAGGTTATTAGTGACAAATCAAAACCGTCACTAATAATCAAAAAATCGTCACTAATACTTTTAGTGACGATTTTATAAGTATTAGTGATAGTTTAAAATTAGTTGTCATATCTGTAGTTACTAATACTTATTAATGAAAAATTTTAAACTATCACTAAAAGTCTAGTATTAGTGACGGTTTTATGCCGTGACTAAAAGCGTACGACCGTCACTATAAAAGATACATGTTATCTGTTCAAAATCGTCACAAAAGCACAAGTATTAGTGATGCTTCAATAAACATCACTAATATGATGATATTAGTGACGGTAAACAAAACAGTCATGAATATTACGATTTTACTGATGAAATTCAAAAACATCACTAATAATGTCCTATTGGTAATAGATATAAAACCGTTACTAATATATGGCCTTTAGTGACGAATTTGAGACAAGAAAATGTTAATTCTATAGTGACGACGTTTGACTTTTAGTGACGGTTTAGAAACTGTCACTAATGCTTCATTGAGCTACTATTAGTGACGGCTTTTTCAACTGTCACTAATACTTTTAAATAATTATTTTTTTTTCAAAATTACTGTAAAAACCTGTAATTACATTTTAACATACATAATATTAAGTTAGAATTACTAAAACATTCATAAATTATTAAAAATTAAAATAAAAATTGTTCAAAAATCAAATACATACAAATATACAAACTCAAATGTAAAGATACAAATTAATTATGTTCAGATAACAAGAAATATAGGAAAAGTCAAAAGATGAGCACATCTGACCTGACTATAGTGCCTGACATCATTGTAATGTTCTAACATCCGCAAACCTAGCAAAATAATGATTATATACAATAAATTAACTAGTATACAATGTTTGAACATATATGTATATAGTATAATTAAAAAAGATTTGATAGCAAAATGATTGGACATGCGGACATAGTGTAAAAAAATTATACAATTGTAACTAACTAAATTTGATTAGTCAGAATTCACTTCACTCAGTTCAAACCTCATATGCCCAAATTGTAAGTTAAGTACTTAAAATGAACTAAGTTTATTATATTTGTTTGTATTCTATATTTGCTTCCAAGTGGGAAAAAAGCTCTCGGGGAGGAATTTTTATGCACCGTTTAGTTCCGTCACGTCCAGATCAATGTCACGGACGTGTCGGGACTAACCACACTTGGTTTGGATCTCGTATACCCGATTTGGACACTTGAGTGCTTTAAATGAACTAAGTTTACTAAATTTGTTTGTATTCTAAGTTTGCTTCTATGTGGGGAAAAAGCTCTCAAGGATGAGTTTTTGGGCACCGTCAGATCCAACACATCCAAGTTTATGTGAAAGACGTGTCAGGAATGATTACACTGACAGGAATGGTGTATTCCCAAGAAGGGGTGATATGAGTATTTGAAAATCTCCTAGGTCATTTTATCCCTATTTTAATTTCACAATCAGTATAACACAACGTAGAGCCTTTCTAAGCAATTACCAATCCAAATATCAATATATGAAAATATTTAAATCATGCACAACAAATCAAATATAAAGATAAGTGTGGAAATGTAAAGAGAGCAAGGAGAGAGATAGAGAGAGAAAGAGCACAAACACAAGGTTTTTAATGAGGTTCGGAAAATCTCACATGCATCCATGCTTTGGGTAAACCACCCAAGGATTCTACTATCCGCTCCTTAAAACCCGGGCTGAGCTTCTCGATACAATCCACTTCTTACCAGGGCGAAACTTCCCTTTACATCCGCTTCTTACCAGGGCAAAGCTTCCCTTTACATCCACTACTCCTAGGTGTTGCTGCCTATCCAGATGATACCCCACGTCTGGTCCGGTTCACAACCCGAACCGTAATTACAAATCATAATATAAATTTGAGTACAAGAGATGCTTCTTAAAAAGATGATGTGTACAGTTGAAAAACTATATGCACTCAAATGATTTTATATTTGAAGCTTTGTAGGGTATGTGAAATACTCTCAAAAATATTTTTCAAACAAATGAGTGAGAGTATGGAAAAATGATTTTCTCAATATGATTGGCCATATAAAATATGAGAAGTCTCCCAAGCAAGAAAATATGAGTGAAATATATGCTTAAGGCTCCTTCGTAAAGCTCAAAACATCTTCTTGAAGATATTTTTTAAAATGAAAAGTGGGAGAAAAGTATATCTTCAAGATAGACCTTTGATAATTCAAATTGCAAGAAGGCTTTCAAGCAATATATATAAGTATAAATATATGCTTAAGATCAAGCCTTACATATAAACCCCAAAAAAAATTTCCCCAAAAAGATTTTCAAAAGAAGAAAGTAGGAGAAATAGAGTGTGATCTTCAAAATGGGTTTGGAAATGTGAATAAGAAACAAAATATATGCAAGTATGCTCCAATATGTTTTTCTAACATTTTTCAAGTGTCTTCGCTTGTATTTATAAGCAAAAACCTAAAGTAGTCGTTTTATGACCGTTGGGGCTTTAAAATAATAGTTTATTTTGAAAACGAGCCGTTTTTTGGCCGTTGGGGCGCTTTCTCTGTAGACACCCTTTAGTTTTTTAAACATAACTCTTTATATACAACTCCAAATTAGACGTTCTTAGTACCAAATGAAAGCTAAGAAAAAATTCCACAACTTTTACGTTGAATCCTATTTAAGATAAGGAATTATTGATTGATAAAATTGCTCATCAATGAACATAACATTTTTGACACAACTGCAAATTAAGCGTTTTGGAAATCAACAGAAAGTTAAGAAAAAATATCACAACATTTATGTTGGACACTATTTAGGATATGCAGTGATTGATCAAGAAATGTGCCCATCAATGAGATGGAAGAAGCATGAAGGGATTTTTGAAAAGCTTGTTTTGGAGTTTTTCATTTCAAAAAGGATTTTCACACTTGAAATAATTTTTGCACATTTGTAAAATTATTTTCCATGAAATATAGAGTGCCTACGGTCAGTCTAAGGTCTTGGTTGAGTTTCAATATAAATCATGAGGAATGCATGCACATATGAACCCTAATTGCTATTAGAACTTAAAATAAATGAAATCTTCATTCTTCTACTCGTTGGAATATGCCGAGGTGTGATCTTTAAGTGCATTTACGGCTTCTTGTTTGCATCATCATTTGTGCTTTCGGAACTGTAAACCTATTCAAACACTCAATGCACAAATGAGATACTGTTTCTTTGTCATAATCAAAATAGGGTTCAGATTCAAAAAGTCAACAGTCTCCCCCTTTTTTATGATGACAAGCACAGGAGCAAAATTGAGTTCACTTGACAAGGCTCCCCCTTACAATATGCATAAATTAAAAGTTCAATTTCAAGCATGAACACTTCAAAATTTTCAAGTTATACATTTATGTGCAGTGGTTCAATGTGCAGTATATGATTGAAGCTTATTAAAAAAAATATTCATAATTATGTAATTGTAAAAATTTTGCTCATTAATCTTCTCCCCTTTTTGTCATCAGAAAAAGGGCTAGAAAAATTTTTTTCTTTGAAAAGAAGAGCATTTAATATTTCTCCCCCTTTGCCCTTGATTTTTAGAAATATCATGACAAAAAGAATTTAAGGAAATTACAGAACATATGTTGTGAATGCTTTTATGCTCAAGGTAAGAGATAAGATATATCTTTTGTAAAAATGGATCTTGCCATAAAAAGGAAAAAAAAAATTCCCTTCTTGATATAACCAATGAGTACAAAGGAACAACGCTTGCTATATGATAATAACTTTTAATACTAAGGTTCAAGTAAGCTATGTTTTTCTTTGTGAACTTTTAAGAACAACACATAATATGACCAGAAAAAGCAACCATATGGATCTTAAATATAGACCTTTCAAATGCACTATCATGGGGAAAATTTTGAAAACTTTGTGGCTATGCAAGATAGTTCGAAAAAATTTTCAATACAATCATCATAGTTGATCACATGCCACAGTAATCTAAGCTGAAGGTAGGATGAGCACATGAGTTGGAATTTTATAAAATATCCCCTTTTAGATTTGACTGCAATGCATGGATGAAATGAACTATTTATACTAATCAAATATTGATTTCATTTGGAGATCTAACAGTGTAAGCAGTCATTTTTTTAATATTTTAAAACAACTATAGAACACAAATGCATCAGAAGAAATTTATATTAAGGCATACTATAATGCTCATAAATGTAAGAACAATCGACATCTAATCATAATGTCATAACATATGGATATGATGTTCAGGGGTTTTTAGAAGAGCCTCAATATTCAAAAAGCAAACAATGATGCAAATGAGTCCTTGATGCTTTTTCTATAAGAATGGAGCTTAGCTCCCCTTATTATGTTCTTATACATGCTTTTTCAATCAAGGATGAAGATCAATCTTCTTTTTATATTCACTCATTCTTTCAAAAAAATAATTTAACATACACCGTATTATAATGATTTTAGTACATGGAAAAAATTTTGGCAGCATGTCATCTGTAAATGGAATATTTTCCCATCAAGACATGCACTAAAACTTGGTTGTTTTCAACAAGTAATTCACTTTGAACATGCTACAACCTAGATCCACTAACAGCATGCAATTCATAAGGTACTGCACTAGCCATGCAGTTGGCATTGAATAGAAGGATACATTCCAGTAGTTTAATCAACAATAGACTAAAATTATCCATTAAAGAGATTTAATCATTTAATACATTACGGATAGTAGGCTGCAGTGCTATTCTTATATAGGCTTATAGGCATAAACAAAGATCATAACAACATTTGATCTATATAATAATGAAAGAGAAATGCTCCCCCTCAGTTATGTACTCTACCCAACACCATCTTATGCCTTTTTACTTTAATTTTCCATTCTTCAGATTCTTAGCCAAATCTCCTAAAATTTTCAATGACTTGAACTTGGCTTTGGATGCATAGGCTTTATGTAATGCCCCGAACCCGCCAAGTGCAGCTCGGGGTGTTATATGTTCCCTTCACCTATCTATGATACCATAAATACCATTCACACAGTAAAAAAATAATTAAACATTCTCAATTAAAATACAAAAACTCTATACTATACATCCCAAAAAGTGTATCCATTCACTTTAGATTACATAATTAGAAATTAAACCTAACTTTTAACTACTTCATATCTTACAACCACTTATAATTACCAAAAATTCTAAACCTGCCTTGGAGCTGGCTAGGCTCGATCATTAGAAGGTCCTAAAAAATGAGTTGTATATTGGGGTGACACACTTCTTAGTAAGGATGAAATAAATTATAACAATATGTGGCAGATGAGTTTTAATGTATACAAAGTATACTCGTTTATTAATTAACATTAATAGTAAAGACACATGAAGACTGTTCTCACACATACACACCATTATTTATAAGCGAGAGCTCTTGAGGATTGGGGAGATTACGCGGCCATACATGTAACGCCCCTTTGCTCTGATATCGTTTGTAACTTTGTCCATTTAGTTTGGGTGTGGCTACAACTGATACCTATTAGGACACTCGCCTTACTCAGTAAGCTCTTGGGCGGAGAGTTTTACCTCGCCATAATTAGTGTATGCATTTTAACTTCACACACATGTACTCACACACATTTAACATCAATCATACCCCAAAGATCCACGTATACACATGTCATACATCATAACCAAACACATCAATATTCACAACACATTTAATTCATATGCACATACTCTGGCTCACAATAAACAATGCACAAATACTTCGCTTCTGCATTTTACTTTTGTTGGTTCTCAAGGTTTACCTCCCCATCATTCTCAGCACGCACTTCACTTTAGACATGCTATACTTTCACATTGACCTATTCGTGCTAAATCAGAAAAACTACCTCCTGCCATGGCCACGTTTTACCCCATTTATATAAATGACAATATAACGACCTCCTCAAGTCTTGCCAATGTTATATTGCGATTTGTTATCATGGACAATATAACGACTTCCTCATGGTCTGCCAACGTTATATTGTGAATTACACAAATAACCACACAATCACCCAAACACACAAGCTTAGATACCACAGTGACTCACAACCAGTTTTTTATAAAGAGTTAATCCCATGCCACATGGTTTGGATGTCAACCATACTGTTATATACTATTAATAAATAATATATCCTACTCACACTAGTTTTTCACCAAATATGAATTATAATCAAAACCATCGTTTTCAAATACCTAACCCATTTAGAAAATCATACATATATACTGAAGCTTTTATACTCGAATTTAACCAGTTCAAATTTAATAAAAAGCCGGTATAATTTTTTTCCCTTACTTGTTCCTCAAAGTTTTGACTAAAACAAACGAAAGATGAACCACCGCCAAAATTGATCCGGCAACCTGAGAAAGATGATCAGAAAGTGAGAGTAGCTTTGAGTGAGCATAGAAGTGAGAGAAAATAACGCGAGGGATGAGAGAGAGAGAGAGAAGTTTGGAGCAAAGAGAGAGAGAGAGAACTGATTTTTTCTAAATAAAATTGACCTAATTTCTATTTATAGGTTCAACCCCCGCAAGAAATCGTCAACGATTTTTCTGTGTTTGACGAAACCGTCGACGGTT
Organism: Malania oleifera; assembly: GCF_029873635.1. Classification (NCBI taxonomy): domain Eukaryota; kingdom Viridiplantae; phylum Streptophyta; class Magnoliopsida; order Santalales; family Ximeniaceae; genus Malania; species Malania oleifera. The sequence continues at coordinate 62,796,982 of NC_080425.1, forward strand.
TGGTCCTTTCCAAACCTTTTTTTCCTTTCGTTTTCTTTTTCTTCTCCTTTCTCTATTTATTTTCCTTTTCTTTTATTTTCTTGGTTCAGGTTATTACATTATCCTCTCCTTAAAAAAATTTCATCTTCGAAATTTGCTAACCAATCATTTTTCACGAACTTAGAATTTTATTACCTAACCACATTTCACATATTTCAATCTACTCTAACATGTGAACAATTGCATCACCTCGAATCAAATGGAACTATCTCTTATCCTAAAAATAAACACATTACTTGCGCCTGTAGCAATGTCTGCCTTAGTTTGGGTAAGCATGTAGACATGCGCCGAACGGCCGCAAAGCACCTAATTGTTCCTCTGGTTCTAATCAGGAGTGGGTGCATTGTTCAGTGGGCCACAACAATCTTGGACTATATGACCATACTTTCCGCATCTACAGAACATAGCATCCATGCCTCGGCATTCTCCCCAATGCCTCTAATTAAATCGAGCACAATAGGGGCACGACGAATCGCCCCAACACCCTTGATCATCCCTATCTAGCCTGGGGCCCACAGTATCACCATTTCCCCTCCAAGAACCCTATTTGCCATCTACATGGAAGCTGTGAGGCATGGATCTCTTCCTCTGATCTGGTATCTCTGCACCCCTCTGCGAAATCATCTTTGCTATCATGACTTTATCCACCAGCTCTGAGAAACTTTGTATTCGCAAGACTATCATCTATTCGTAGATCTTTTGTTTCAGGCCCCTCTCGAAACTTCATGCTTTTTTGTATTCATTCGGGACCATGTAAGGGGCGAAGCGAGAAAGCTCGACAAACCTGATAGCGTACTGTTACATAGTGAGGTGCCTCTAGGTCAAATTTAGGAATTTCTCCGCCTTTGCCTCTCTAGTGGTGGCAAGAAAGTACCGGTCGTATAAGATCTCCTTGAAATGGCCCCTAGTCTTAACTTGGTACTGCCCGCTGCTCCTCCAATAGATTCACCGCTAGCCACCACCACTCGGCCTCTCCTGCCAGCTTGAAGGTTGTGAAGAGGATCTTTTGTTCCTTATTCTAACTCAACACAATCATTATTTTATTTATCTTCTGCACCAAACTTTTAGCCATGATTGGTTTAGTACCTCCTACAAAATTAGAGGGTTTCAGGTGAGTAAATTGCTTGATCGAATAGCGCTGGTTCACAAGTCGGCAGTTCTGTCCCTCGAGGTCTAGCCTAATCTCTTCCCTGCCTATTGAGCTAAACCTCACAACAGTCTGAATGTTTCAATCTCATCCCTACTAGAAGCCCCTAAATCATTATCCCTTTTAGCATCCACATCTTTACCTCTAGGATCCATCTTGAAGATAGGATAGAGGCGAGTTTAGAATTTCCATATCTTAACATAACTGGTACTGTTATAAAGCAAAGAAACAAATTTAACATTCAAATCTAAAATTTAAACATCAAACACCTAATTGACCTCAATCATCAAATCACATTACCTAAATTACCAAAATTCTCTTTTAGAGGCTTATCCCATAAATCAACCAATGTAACCTTTGAGTTCTAATTTCAAGTTCCAGTCTCTCTACTCTGAAACATCACTGTCGATGAATTTACCATGATTTTCTGAAACCATCGATTGATTCAGAAAATCATAAAAGTCCGTTAAGGGATTTTTGCCTCCAAGCTCAAAATTCCTAACAGTATCCTAATCTACCCATTCTTATCCCTATCCTAACTCGAACCTATAATTTGGTAAAATCGTCTGTTAAAGTCTACAGAACCGCTAGGCTCTGATACAACTTTGTAATACCATGATCCCACTAAGTGGGGCCCAGGGTGTTATGCCTTCCCTTCACATATCTCTAATACCATAAATATCATTCATGTAGCAGAAAATAAATAAACATTCTCAATTAAAATACTAGATTTCTATACTATGTATCCCAAAAAGTGTACCCATTCACTTTATATTACATAACCAAGAATTAAACCTAACTTTTAAATACTTCATATCTTACAAGCACTCATAATTATCAAAAATTCTAAACCCTGCCCTGGAGCTGGCTAAGCTCAATTGCAAGAAGGTCCTAAAAAAAGAGTTGTATATTGGGGTGAGACACTTCTCAGTAAGGATGGAATAAAGTATTATCGTGTGTGGTAGATGAGTTTTAGTGTATACAAAATATACTCATTTATTAATTAACAACAACAGTAAAGACACATGTAAACTGTTCTCACACATACACAACCATTATTTATAAGCAATAGCTCCTCAGGATTGGAGAGATTACACGCCCATACATGTAACACACCTTTTCTTTGATACCATTTGTAACTTTGCCCATTTAGTTTGGGTGTGGTACAAATGATACCTATCAGGGCACTCACCTTACTTAATAAGCCCTCAGGCGAAGAGTTTTTTCTCCCCGTTATTTATTTATGCATTTTAACTTCACACATATGTACTCACACACATTTGACATCAATCATACCCCAGAGATCCACGTATACCTGTGTCATATACCATAACAGAACACATCAATATTCACAACACATTCAATTCACACGCGCGTACTCATGCTCACAGTAAACAATACACAAATACTTCACTTCTACATTTCACTTTCGATGGTTCTCAAGGCCTACCTCCCCATCGTTACCTCTACGTACTGAGCATCCCTCCAGATCGTTCTCAGAACATACCTCACTTCAGAAATTCTATACTTTCACATTGACCAATTCGTGGTAAATTAGTAAAACTGTCATGCCCCGAACCCAGAAATGGGACCCAGGGGTGATCCTGTATCCAATAAAACATCCAAAGATACAGTATAAAGGATGAGGGTTTGATCCCGTGGGGTTCCCAAGCATCCTATACACATCCAAACACAATCATATACGCAACGGAAAAAAAGTCTTTCTATACAAGCATGGTACCTATATCTACCAACATCTATACAAGAATCAGAAGTGAGCATCTAATCTGCAACGGACAACTGATGCCCAACATATCTCAAAATGGCACCCGTAAAACACAAGTTCTAAGCACTTACTACGACCTCCCCCGCCGTCCAAAACAAACACGGCCATTGCGCTCCTAAACCAAGGATACTAGTTTCGGTTACCGCAGCTCGTAGGACTATAAAAATGTACGTATAAGTAGCGGGTCAGACACATCTCAGGACGGAAAATATAAGGTTTACCTGTTTGTGGCATTTGAGTGTCTCAATCATGACGAGAGCAATATAATACCGTTAAAAGACAATTTCTAAGTGTTTCAAATGCAGTTCATAGTACATTGTATACATGCACGAACACGCATATGCACACCCATGATCTACCCTAAATGTCATACCAAACCCCTAACAAAATGGTCATCACACGAGACACCCCTCGGCCCGAAGCTGTCACTCGCTAAATCCAGCATAGCTCCTTCGCCAACCTGCGAACTATACGCGCCACCAAACGCACACACTCGCTAGTCCCATAACTTCCAAAGGCATCGTACCTCGAGCTAACTCAGTGTATCCACACACACCCCTCGGTGATCAATCGTAATAGCTGCATGCCCTCAGATAGAGACCGACCCTCTTGGCCTACACCTAAGGCAAGCGATAAACACAAGCCCTCAGATATAGAGCCGAACATTCTTTCGTACCTGGAACAATTTGGAACCCAGTTCCTACTATATTTCAACCAAAACACAAACATGCATGCTCATATAACCAAACAAACCACACCCATTTGGTAATCTAAAATAATGGTTTTTCGAATACATACAGTTTAAAACAAGTCAAGGCACGACCATCCTTATATCACAGTATAAATCATCATTTACACACGGTTTTCAACAAAACCAAGGATGCAACCCGTCACCCCCTTTTTCCAAAACAGTAATCATGAAAAATTCATAGTTTTACCCGTTAGATCCCCCCAAATGAGTAGTCAAAACACACACAGGACCGTGGACAACAGTTCCATTGAGTCTGATTTCAAAAATAACTAATATAAACTGTATTCCCTTACTTTTCCCCCAAATGATAGATCCCGAACTCTAAGGCTCCTAAACAGCGAACCGAGTTCTCAAAACCTGCAAATCATAGTATAAAATATACTCACAACTCCGTCCTCTACCAAAAAACTGGATTAGAAAAGAAAATCGAGCCTTTCCTCGATTTTAAGTCAAAACCCGAAAATCTCTGAAACGGGATTTCGATCCGTAGGTTTTGTAGAGAATCCTTCCATGATCCTCATGGTAACGTTAGATCGTCGATTTCAGCGACCAACGGCGAAGAAATCTAGAGATAAAGAGAGTAGGAAGATTTCTAGAGAGAGAGAGAGAGAGAGAGAGAGAGAGAGAGAATCTAGTTTTCTTAGCTTGGAAGTAAAGAGAAAGGATATTTATAGCCCTTTGAATTGGCCGTCCTCGTCGACGAAATGGTGTCCTCATCGGTGAGGGCATATAGTCAGCTCATCGACGAGACGATGGATTCATCAACAAAACCTGATATTACCGATTTCCCGAAATCTCTCAACTTCTCCTAGTCGATAAGCCTATGAACTTTGTCGACAAGACTTACATGGACTTCGTCGACGAACTCTGGCTTCATTGAAAAAATATGCTAAATTCCTAATTTGCCCCTCTCTTATTTAATTAAACCCACCTATCATGGTTTGGGTTCTTACAGTATCCTCTCCTTACAAAAATTTCATTCTCAAAATTTGCCATCTCTCATTCACAAACTAAAACATACAACTGAATACATACACGCAACTCAAAGAAAACTGGCAATTACTACGACGCATTCCCATTATACACATACTTACATACCCTCCCTTATGGCAAAGGAATACTATGGTTACATATACACTCGTCTCAAGAGTTCACAATATACACACTTCCGATGACTAACCACCTATCCCAACCCAACGTAGGATAACGTACAAGTACTCAAAACAACTGTGGATACTTCCGGCGTATTTCCTTTTCTAGTTCCCAAGAAACTTCTTCAACCTCGTGATTTCGCCACAATACCTTCACTAATGGTATCTCTTTAGTACGAAACTTCTAAACTTTACGGTCCAGAACCTGAACAAGTATCTCTTCATACGCTAAAGTATCCCAAATTTCCCACTCATCATAATTGATAACATGTGAAGGATCCAAAACATACCTCCTCAACATGGATACGTGAAACACATCGTAGACCCTCGAGAGTGCTAGGGGTAGTGCAATCTTGTAAGTTACCGGACCCACTCGCTCAAGAAACTTGAATGGTTCGATTTACCTTGGGCTCAGCTTGCCCTTCCTCCTAAATCTCATTACCCTTTCATCGGATTGATACGCAGAAATACCTTACCCCCCACCTCGAACTCTAACTCGCGGCAATGAACATCTGCGTAACTCTTCTGCTGACTCTGAGTTGATTTAATCCTCTCCCGGATCAAACCCACCTTCTCAAATTCCTGTTGCACAAGTTTAGGTCCTAACACCTAATGTTCACCAACCTCATCCCAATACAAAGGAGATCGACACCTCCGACCATACAAAGCATCGAACGGTGCCGTCCTTATACTAGCCTGGAAGCTCTTATTATAAGTGAACTTTACTAGTGGCATAAATTGTATCCAGCTGCCACCAAAGTCTAACACACAAGCTTGCAACATATCTTCCAAGATCTGTATCGTCCTCTCCAACTGTCCATCAGTTTGGGGGTGGAACGCTGTACTGAAAGTAAGCTTCATCCCCAATGCCTCTTGCAAGCTTGTCTAGAATCGAGAAGTAAACCTTGAGTCTCGATCTGACACAATGGACACCGGTAGTCCGTGCATTCTCATAATCTCATGCACATACATATCAGCTAGCCTACTTAAAGAGTAGCCAACTTTCATCGGTACAAAGTGAGCAGATTTCTTCAACACGTCCATGATTACCCAAATAGCATTCTACCCGTGAAGTGCTAGTGGCAATCTGATAACAAAGTCCATGGAAATGTGCTCCCATTTTCACACCGGAATAGGTCAAGGCTGCAACGGCCCTGCCGGCCTCTGATGTTCAACTTTCACCTACTGACACATCAGACACTGCTCCATGAACTAAGCAATCTGCCTCCACATACCAGACCTCCAAAAGGTTTCGCGTAAGTCCCAATACATCTTTGTGCTACCAGGATGTACCGTATACAATGAACGATGCACTTCCTATAGAATCGTCCTTCTGATCTTATCGTCATTTAGAACGCACATCCTAGTCCCAAACCTCAACACACCTCTGTCAGAGATGTTAAACTCTGCAGCCAGTCCTTGCTGTAACTTTTCCCTAACCTCTGCCAACTCCGCTTCATTAGCTTGTGCAACTTTAATATGCTCAAACAAGGTCGGCTGGATCACCAAGCCAGTAATGAAAGCCTGATGATCACCAAAAACCAAATCCATGCCAAGGCTTTCCAGATCCCGTCTGACATGATGCTGATCTACTATTGCAAATACTGTTGTATGCTCTGACTTCTGACTCAACGTGTCAGCTACCGCATTAGCTTTCCCTGGGTGATAACTGATAATACAATCGTAGTCCTTGATCAACTCTATACACCTCCTCTGCCTTATATTCAGCTCTTTCTACGTGAAAAAGTACCTGAGCCTCTTATGGTCGGTGAAGATTTAACATTGCACACCGTACAGATAGTGTTTCCTGATCTTCAGTGCATATACAACAGCAGCTAGTTCTAGATCATGCGTAGGGTAATTCTTCTCATACTCCTTAAGTTGCTGAGAAGCATAGTAACCTTACCCTGTTGTATAAGCATACATCCCAAACCTTTCAGAGACTCGTTGCTATAAATCACAAACCCACCATCCCCCGAAGGAATGGTCAAAACCGGAGCAATAACCAGTTGGTGCTTCAACTCCCAAAAACATTGCTCGCAATCACTGGTCTTTTCAAGCTACACTCTCTTCCTAGTCAATCAAGTCAAAGGCCCAGACAATTTAGAGAAACCTTCCACGAACCGATGATAGTAACTTGCTAGTCCTAGAAAACTCTTAACCTCCTGCACATTCTTCGGCCTCACCCAGTCGACCACGACTTTGATCTTGCTAGGATCAACTGAAATACCATAACCAGTCCCCACATGGCCTAAGAATGCCACCTGATCCAACTTGAATTCACACTTCTTTAGTTTAGCACACAACTTCTTCTCCTGCAGAATCTATAATACTAACCTCAGATGGTCCTCATGCTCTTCCGTACTCCTCGAGTATACTAGAATATCGTCAATGAATACCACCATGAACTGGTCCAGGTACTCATGGAAAACCCTGTTCATAAGATCCATAAATACTTTCGGAGCATTTGTCAACCCAAAAGGCATGACTAAGAACTCGTAGTGACCATATCTGGTTCGGAAAGCCGTCTTCGCAACATCCTCAGATCTGACCCTCACCTAATGATATCCTGACCGCAAGTCAATCTTTGAAAAGACCCGCATCCCTTGCAACTGGTCAAAGAGATCATCTATATGAGGTAAAGGATAGCGATTTTTCACAGTTACCTTATTAATCTCATGGTAATCAATGCACATCCGCTTCGACCTTCCTTTTTCTTCACAAACAACACTAGAGCTCCCTAGGGGGAAACACTAGGTCGAATGAAACCCCTATCCAGTAATTCCTAAAACTGCTCCTTCAATTCCCAAAGTTTTGCTTCGAGCCATCCGATATGGAGCTTTAGAGATCGGTGCCTTGCCAGGAAGAAACTCTATAGCGAACCCCGCCTCACGATCCGGAGGTAAATTGGGTAAATCCTATAAAAAAAATGTCCAGGAACTCACTGACTACCCGAATGTCCTCAAGCCTTAACTCATCTCATAGTTGTTCCTTCACACAAGCTAGGTACCCCTGACACCTGTCCAATAGTAGCCTCCTCGCCTATAGTGCTGATAGAATCTGTGGCGTCGGATGCACAAACGATCCCATGAATTCATACTCCTACTCCCCAAGAGGTTTGAACACTACTACCTTCCTACGATAGTCAATCACAACATAACTAGAGAACAACTAATCCATCCCCAGAATAACATCGAACCTTGAGATGTCGTATATCACAAGATTCGTTGGTAGCAGTTTCCCCTGGATTACCACTGGGCAGTCTTCCAACATCTTCCAACAGAATGATACACTCCTAGATGGTGTAGTAACAGATAACACCTCGTTCATGTCTTGGATCTCAACCCCACACCATCCAACAAAACTCATAGATATAAAAGAATGGGTTGCACCCGAATCAAACAAAACATAAGCTTTATTTGAAAGCAATCATAAGGTACCTGTCACTATGTTCCCCGCATGCTCAGCGTTCACTGGAGTAAGAGAGTATACGCTGGCCAGAGCTATATTCGCCTGAACGACTCCCCCGAGGTATCTGATTGCTCCCTCAATTCACACTAGATGCAAGCACGTCTCGCTTCGGTGCATGACAATCGCGAGCCATGTGACCTGGCCGACCACAGTTATAGCAGTTACCCTCAAATAATCGGCACTCACCCTCGTGCCATCTAAGGCACCTAGTAAAACTATCGCTGGTCTGGCTCCCCTGAGAACTCTGGCGCTCGGTATTCTGATGGTAACCCTAGCCCTTGTTCCTTTTCTTCCACAATCCCTGATGAAATCCTGTCTGAGAACCAGAAGGTGCTGGCCTCTTCCTCAGCTCCTCGTCCACTTCGTCTTCTCGGATACCAGTCTTAATCATCGTGGTTTTATCCACCAACACCGAGAACTCGCAGATCTGAAGCATACCCACTAGTCTTCGGATATCATTCCTCAAGCTCTTCTTAAATCTCTGAGTCTTCTCATACTTGTTCGAGATCAAACACGACGCAAACCGAGACAACTCTATGTACCGAGCCGCATACCCCTGCACCGTCATACTCCCCTGAGTCAGAGCAGAAAACTCATCTGCCTTTGCATCACGTACTGAAGCTGGGAAGTATCTGTCAAAGAACACCTCCTTGAAACTGCTCGACAACATCTCTTCAGGACCACCACTCTGCTTCTCCAGTAGATTCACTACAGTCCACCATCGACCCGCCTCCCAAGATAGCTGGAAGGTAGCATAGAGGACTCACTATCTATCCGTGCATTACAGGACCTCCAAAATCCTCTCAGCCTTCTCCATCTAGTCCTCTGCTATCGTTGGGTCATGTCCCCCAGAGAACGTTGGAGGGTGCATGCATGTGATCCTCTCAATGGTGCACCCCGCAGCAATAGGAGAGCGTTCGCGTCTCCTCACACTCCACCCGATCTCCCGCAAAATCAAACCTCGAGGCACAGAAGGAGACTCATCATTCGCAGTTTCCTCAAAGCCACTTCCAAGGTTATTATCCTTAGGCTCCATTCTGAAGCACAATAAGAATCTATCAGTATCTCTACAACACACACAGTTAACACAATGATCTATAACTAATCGTGTTAACAACTCCCTGCTAGGTTCAAGTCCGTCCTATCACACCGACACGAAAGTTATCAATGATTTGCCCTGCTTTTACTGGAATCGTCATCCTAGGAAAAACACAGAATACCACTGACAAATCTCAGTTTAGCAACAGAACCACCCTTAACCAACACTACCCACATCTAACATCCTATACTCTGGTATGTACTCACTGCTAAGCCTAACCAAGTCTATAATACCTAACAAAATGTTACGCCCTGAACTAGGAAATGGGACCGAGGGGTGAAAATGTAACCTAACCTGTCCCTGTATCCAATAAAACATCCAAAGATACAGTACAAAGGATGAAGATCCGACCCCGTGGGGTTCATAGACACCCTATGCACATCCAAATACAATCATATACGCAGCGGAAAAAAGGTCTTTCTATACAAGCATGGTACCATACTAGAGTCTACAAAAGAGCAGAAGTAAGGCTCCATCATACAAAGTACAACTACGTCCCCAACATATCTCAAAACAGCAACCCACAAAACACAAGTCCTAACACTTACCCAAGCGCTACCCGCGGTATACCGGCCACTGCGCTCCTAACCCAAGGATTCTAGTTTCGGTTACTCGAAGGACCTGTAAAAATGTACATACAGTAGGGGTGAGACACATCTTAGTAAGACAAATACAGGTTACACTAGTGTGTGGCATTTGAGTGTTATCATGACAGTAAATATATACATAGTTAAAAGCATTTCCAGTGGTTTCACAATGCAGTTCCAATACAGTGCATGCATGCACACACATGCATACGCGCGCCCATGATCTACCCGGTGTTGTTACACCCCTAGGCCCGAAGTTGGTTCGTGATATCCGGCATTAGCCAATAGCCAACCCACGATACACGGCGCCACCGGCACATGGCTAGTCCCAGACTACCATGACATCGTACCAGCGCTAACTGGTGGATCCACACCCTTCGGTGATCAACCGGTATAAGCTCACGCCCTCTGATATAAAGCCAAAAACTCTTACCTACATTGCAGGCGATAAACGCACACCCTCGAATATAGAGCCGAACACTCTTTCGTACCTGGAACAATTTTGAACCTAGTTCGTACTCCATTTCAACCAAAACACAAACATGCATGCTCATATAACCAAACAAACCACACCAATTTGGTAATCTAAAATCATGGTTTTTCGAACACATACAATTTAAAACAAGTCATGGCACGACCATCCTTATATCATAGTATAAATCATCATATACACACGGTTTTCAACAAAACCAAGGATGTAGCCCGTCGCCCCCTTTCCCCAAAATAGTAATCATGAAAATCCATAGTTTTACCCATTAGATCCCCCCAAACGAGTAGTCAAAACACACACAAGAATGTGGACCACAGTTCCATCGAGTCCGATTTCAAAAATAACTAATATAAACTACATTCCTTTACCTTTCCCCTAGATAACAGATCTCAAACTCTAAGGCTCCTAAACAGCGAACTGAGTTCTCAAAACCTGCAAATCATAGTACAAAATAAACTCACAACTCTGTCCTCTGCCAAACTATCGGATCAAATAAGAAAATTGAGCCTTGGCTCGATTTTAAGCCGAAACCCAAAAATCTTCAAAACAGGATTCCGATTCGTAGGTTTTGTAGAGAATCCTTCCACTATCCTCATGGTAACGTCTGATCGTTGATTCTAGCAACCAACGATGAAGAAATCTAGAGAGAGAGAGAGGGTAAGAAGAGCTCTAGAGAGAAAGAGAGAGAGAGAGAGAGAATCTAGTTTTCTTAGATTGGAAGTAAAGAGAAAGGATATTTATAGCCCTTTAACTTGGCCATCCTCGTCGAAGAAATGGTGTCCTCGTCGACGAGGGCATATAGTCAGCTCATCGAAGAGACGATGGATTCGTTGACGAAACCTGATATTACCAGTTTCCCAAAATCTCTCAGCTTCTCCCCATCGACGAGCCTCTGAACTTCGTCGATAAGACTTACATAGACTCCGTTGATGAACTCTAGCTTCGTCGATGAATTCTGCTAAATTCCCAATTTTCCCCTCTCTTATTTAATTAAACCCACCTATCACGGTTCGAGTTCTTACAAAAAACGACCTCTTGCCTTACCACGTTTTACCCCATTTATATAAATGACAATATAACGACCTCCTCAAGTCCTGCCAACGTTATATTGCGATTTATATCATGGACAATATAACGACCTCCTTATGGCCTGCCAACGTTATATTGTGAATTACATGAATAACCACACAATCACACAAACACACAAGCTTAAATACCACAGTGACTCACAATCAATTTATTATAAAGAGTTAATCCCATGCCACACGGTTTGGATGTCAACCATACTGTTATATACTGTCGTGACGTCCCGGGAGCGCGTGTGCCCCGGGGGGCGAAATAAAAATCAATTTTAATTTTCAAGAAAAAATATGAAATGTTGGAGTCGCCACTAACCTTTAGTGCGGTTAGAACACGTGATTACTACCCCATTAGGGGTAGAATGGGTCTACATTACCAGAGTTGGGGTCGGGAGTTCGGTTACGCAAGGGGAAGGTACGAGCACCCCCTACGCGCCCATTCTTACGAACGGTACCTAATTAATTTAGAATTATCCCTAAGTTAATTTAAAAAGTCTTTAAATTACTCCTTTTATGAATTTATAAATATACATGGAAAATAAATAACTAGATAAATATAATATATACATATATATATTCTCTCAGAGCTTAGGGTACATGATGCCCAAAGGCTCATACCCCCGCAATAAAATCATAGGGAAAAAATCGAAAATAATGTACAAAATACACTCCCAAAATTTGGAAATCTTAGAGTTTTTCTAAGTATGAAAACACTAGCTTGGGAGGTTTTGGATCCTATTTGGGATGAAAAATTAAAAAAAAAAAAATGATTTTCATGTCTCAAAATATTTTTCCAGATTTTTCTATTTTATTTTACATTTTTGTATATATCCCAAATTTTGAACAATTAAATAATGAAAGGACAAATAATGAAAGTCAAGTCAAAAATATTTTTCAAATTTTTTCTAATTTCCTCTTTTTTTGTTCTTTTCATAGTTTTTTTGAAAAAAATAAATAATAAATAAAATAGTATAAAAATAAATAAAGAAAATAATACAACACCCATAACATTTTATAATACTACTATAGTAATAACATTGCCAATATGTATATATATATCATTGCACATAACTACAAATAATAAATGCAGCTAGAATAATAATGTGTATACATCATAATTAATAACAATACAAGCCCTATACAACTTTAATCTGATCATAAATAATAATAACAATAATAAGGAAGTAATCAAACCTTAAAAAGAAATCAATGTGTAACAAAATGGAAACAATAAATACAGATATGTGATAATATAGAAATAGTTGAACTAGGGAAACCAATATGTGGCAAAATGGAAACCCTAAAAATTCAAATAAGGAAACCCCAAAGATTAATATGAAATTTAATACTAAATACAACAAAAATATAAACTTATACATTAAAACAAATTTTATTATACTTTTAAAAATCCTACAAATATATTATAGACATTTTAATGTGTAACATAAGAGCTAAACATGTAAACTAAATATGTATTACACTAAATAAAACATTACAAGGAGAAAACTCAAAATATACCTGCATAAACAAAAACAAAAAAAAAACCCAAATATTATATATTGATACAATCCAAAACCAGCACAGAAACACAAAAAAGAAATAAAACGGAATAAAATAAAATGGAATCACGTGTCCGTGTGTGTGTGTTCACGTGTCTGCATGCAAAGGGGCAGAAGACTCACCATTGGGACTGAGTATGGATCGCCGGAGTCTTCTATGACGCCGTGGTTGCCAGATGGTCGCCGGGTTTGTCGATGTTGGCGCTGCCGATGGTGGTTGCTGGTGTGGACGGTTCAGGCGACAGCGACGGCGAGAGGCATAGACGACGGCGACGGCAACAACGTGCTGGGAGCCATTACGGAGATCTGGTGCCCGCTGCTAGTGCTCACGGTGGTTGGAGGCGGAGCTTTGGTCGTTGGTATTGGGCGTCTCGACTGTGGCTGGTGCTGTCGGGTCTGGCGCTGCCGATGGTGGTGGCTTCATTGTTGCGGGGCCGTGTTCTGCTCGAGTGAAGGCTGGGCTGGAGTTAGGAGTTGCAGAGAGACGCTCGGGACCTGCTAGAACTACTTGCTAGTGTGCTCCGGTCTTCGGGTGGCTGTGTGGCCTGCTGGTGTGGAGTTCCAGAGGGGCGGCTGTGAATGGAGAAAAGAGAGACAGGGAGGCTGTGCGAGAGGTTGTGAGGCTTGTGTGAAAGAGAGAAGATGGCTCTTTTTTTTTTGTGCGTCTCCGCGTGCTGTGCAGCGCCCCCCTTTGGCTGTGTGAATAAAGCCTTTATATAGGCATTCCCCAAAACCCTAGACCCACTAATAAAATAATAATAATAATAATAATAATATATGAAAATAACAATAATATTAATAATAACAAAGTAATAATAAAAATATATGAAAATAATTTGTAATAATAAAAAATTAATAAAAATAGTAATAAAGTAATTACAATAATATATGAAAATAATAATAATAGTAATGATAATAATAAATAATAATAATAATAATAGCAAAATAATAATCATAATAATAATAATAAAGATAAGAAAAATAATAATAATAATAATAAAAGAGTAATAAATAGTGATAATAATAATAATAAAAATAATGGTAATATTAATAATAATGAAAAGTTTATTATATTGGGTCTGGGAAAAAATGGGGTGTCTACAGTTGCCCCTCTTTGTAGGATTTGTTGCTTCAAAGTAAAAGTAGGATCTCTCCTACGTTATTTGTAGCAACAAACCTGCAAAGATAAAAGACGCCGATTTTGGACAGGGCCGAATGTAACAAAAGAGACCAAAATAATTCGTGAAAACCAACTTGCACTGGGTGTAGGAACCTGAGCTATAGTTCATGGAAAGAGACTCGCATCGGGTGTAGGAACCTGAGCTATAGTGCAAGGAGGGTGACTCGCACCGGATGTAGGAATCCGAGCTATAGTTCATGGAACGAGACTCGCATCGGGTGTAGGAACCCGAGCTATAGTTTACGGAGGATGACTCGCACCGGGTGTAGGAACCCGAGCTATAGTTCATGGAAAGAGACTCGCATCGGGTGTAGGAACCCGAGCTACAGTTCATGGAAACAGACTCACATCGGGTGTAGGAACCCGAGCTATAGTTCACGGAGGATAACTCGCACCAGGTGTAGGAACCCGAGCTATAGTTCATGGAAAGAGACTCGCATCGGGTGTAGGAACCCGAGCTATAGTTCATGGAAAGAGACTCGCATCGGGTGTAGGAACCCGAGCTATAGTTCACGGAGGATGACTCGCACCGGGTGTAGGAACCCGAGCTATAGTTCATGGAAAGAGACTCGCATCGGGTGTAGGAACCCGAGCTACAGTTCACGGAGGATGACTCACACCGGGTGTAGGAACCCGAGTTATAGTTCATGGAAAAAGACTCGCATCGGGTGTAGGAACCCGAGCATATAGTTCACGGAGGATGACTTGCACCGGGTGTAGGAACCCGAGCTATAGTTCATGGAAAGAGACTCGCATCGGGTGTAGGAACCCGAGCTATAGTTCACGGAGGATGACTCACACCGGGTGTAGGAACCCGAGCTATAGTTCATGGAAAGAGACTCGCATCGGGTGTTGGAACCCGAGCTATAGTTCACGGAGGACGACTCGCACCGGGTGTAGGAACCCGAGCTATAGTTCATGGAAAGAGACTCGCATCGGGTGTAGGAACCCGAGCTATAGTTCATGGAGGATGACTCGCACCGGGTGTAGGAACTCGAGCTATAGTTCATGGAAAGAGACTCGCATCGCGTGTAGGAATCCGAACTATAGTTCACAGAGGATGACTCGCACCGGGTGTAGGAACCCGAGCTATAGTTCATGGAAATAGACTTGCATCGGGTGTAGGAACCCGAGCTATAGTTCACGGAGGACAACTCGCACCGGGTGTACGAACCCGAGCTATAGTTCATGGAAAGAGACTCGCATCGGGTGTAGGAACCCGAGCTATAGTTCACGGAGGACGACTCTCACCGGGTGTAGGAACCCGAGCTATAGTTCATGGAAAGAGACTCACATCGGGTGTAGGAACCCGAGCTGTAGTTCATGGAAAGAAACTCGCATCGGGTGTAGGAACCCGAGCTATAGTTCATGGAAAGAGACTCACATCGGGTGTAGGAACCCGAGCTGTAGTTCATGGAAAGAAACTCGCATCGGGTGTAGGAACCCGAGCTATAGTTCACAGAGGATGATTCGCACCAGGTGTAGGAACCCGAGCTATAGTTAATGGAAAGAGACTCACATCGGGTGTAGGAAGCCGAGCTATAGTTCACGGAGGATGACTCGCACCAGGTGTAGGAACCCGAGCTATAGTTCATGGAAAGGGACTCGCATTGGGTGTAGGAACCCGAGCCATAGTTCACGGAGGATGACTCGCACCGGGTGTAGGAACTCGAGCTATAGTTCATGGAAAGAGACTCACGTCGGGTGTAGGAACCCGAGCTATAGTTCACGGAGGATGACTCGCACCGGGTGTAGGAACCGGAGCTATAGTTCATGGAAAGAGACTCGCATCGGGTGTAGGAACCCGAGCTATAGTTCACGGAGGATGACTCACACCGGGTGTAGGAACCCGAGCTATAGTTCTTCGAAAGAGACTCGCATCGGGTCTAGGAACCCGAGCAATAGTTCACGGAGGATGACTCGCACCGGGTGTAGGAACCCGAGCTATAGCTCACGGAGGATGACTCGCACCGGGTGTAGGAACCCGAGCTATAGTTCATGGAAAGAGACTCGCATCGGGTGTAAGAACCCGAGCTATAGTTCACGGAGGACGACTCGCACCGGGTGTAGGAACCCGAGCTATTGTTCATGGAAAGAGACTCGCAACGGGTGTAGGAACACGAGCTATAGTTCACGGAGGATGACTCGCATCGGGTGTAGGAACCCGAGCTATAGTTCATGGAAAGAGACTCGCATCGGGTGTAGGAACCCAAGCTATAGTTCACGGAGGATGACTCGCACCGGGTGTAGGAACCCGAGCTATAGTTCATGGAAAGAGACTCGCATCGGGTGTAGGAACCTGAGCTATAGTTCGCAGAGGATGACTCGCACCGGGTGTAGGAACTCGAGCTATAGTTCACGGAGGATGACTCGCACCGGGTGTAGGAACCCGAGCTATAGTTCATGGAAAGAGACTCGCATCGGGTGTAGGAACCCGAGCTATAGTTCATGGAAAGAGACTCGCATCGGGTGTAGGAACCCGAGCTATAGTTCATGGAGGATGACTCGCACCAGGTGTAGGAACCCGAGCTATAGTTCATGGAAAGAGACTCGCATCGGGTGTAGGAACCCGAGGTATAGTTCATGGAGGATGACTCGCACCAGGTGTAGGAACCCGAGCTATAGTTCATGGAAAGAGACTCGCATCGGGTGTAGGAACCCGAGCTATAGTTCATGGAAAGAGACTCGCATCGGGTGTTGGAACCCGAGCTATAGTTCACGAATGATGACTCGCACCGGGTGTAGGAACCCAACCCATAGTTCATGGAAAGAGACTCGCATCGGGTGTAGGAACCCGAGCTATAGTATGAGGATGATGTACATCGGGTGTAGGAACCCGAGCGCCGAAATATGAAGATGATGTGCATCAAATGTAGGATCTCAAGGGCTACCCAGATGTAGGATTCTGAGACTTTGATGGTTGCTTGAGTGTAGGATCTCGAGGACTTCTCATATGTAGGATTCTGAGAGTCTGTTGATTGTTCGAGTGTAGGATCTCGAGGACTTCTCAGATGTAGGATTCTGAGAGTCTGTTGATTGCTTGAGTATAGGATCTCGAGGACCTCTCAGATGTAGGATTTCGAGAGTCTCCTGATTGCTCGAATGTAGGATCCCGAGGACTTCTTCGATGTAGGATTCTAAGAGTCTGATGACTATTCGATGGGAATTTTGGACCGAAGGTTAATGATGACTCGGGTGTAGAATCCCGGCTCGCAAGATGAATTTTCAAATTGATGATGAATACTTGGGTACAGGATCCCGAGATCTTTTGGAAGGTCAGTATTTTGGAAAATGGTTACTCTGATGAGGGTGATCAATCGAGTGCGAGACCATGAGATTTTTCTGGAAAATGTCCTCAAGTGTAGGGTTCAGAAATATTTCACCGGGGATTATCGATGAGGAACAAAATCTTGAGTTTCTTTGGCTGTCTTTAGATTACCCTCTTTGAGACTCAACAACTAATGCGTCAATTGCTTCTTTAGGTCAACTGCCACAATTTCAAAGTATGTCAATCTGTGCATGGGGGCTAGCTGCCCCAGTTTTAAAATATGTCTAGACAAGAATGGCTCAGTCAAGGATGCAAAAGAATTATTCAGAAGTTAATTCAACCAGGCAAGTATGAATGAATGGTGCTCTATTGCTATATGTATGCATGTTGCTACCTAAGATGCTAGAATGCAGTGGTATGTTGCTATGTGTGCATAATGATGTGTGAATGCAAAGATGTATGCATGTTGAATGAGATGCCCTTTATATTTTCTTTCTTATGCAATGCATGAAATGTATGGTAATGCATGAATCTTTCCTCCTTCCAACGTGTTTGTAATCGACAACCCAATCTCTGATCTTGGGTGTGCTTTCAACTTCCAAGTTGCCGCCGATTCTAGCCATGTTTCGAATTCCAAAAGGAGCTTAAAATATGCCCCAGTGTTTACATGCTACTGGTCACTGCTCTATTTTCGACTTTTATTCTATCCTGAAAGCTCTTGAATTTGCTCCAATAAAACTTAAAAACTGCCCCAGTTTCAATCCTTGTCCACTGATCTTGGCTATGTTATCATCGTGCACTCTGTCACGACGTCCCGGGAGAGTGTGCCCCGGGCGGCGAAATTAAAAATCAATTTTAATATGGTGTGGAAAAACATGGATGTCGGAGTCGCCACTAACCTTTAGTGCGGTTAGAACACATGATTACTACCCCGTTAGGGGTAGAATCAGTCTACATTACCAGAGTTGGGGTCGGGAGTTCGGTTAGGCGAGGGGAAGGTACTAGCACCCCCTACGCGCCCGTTCTTACGAACGGTACCTAATTAATTTGAAATTATCCCTAAGTTAATCTAATAATTCTTCAAATTACTCCTATTTTATGAATTTATAAATAAATGTGAAAAATAAATAAATAAATAAAGATAACATATACATATATAATCCCTCAGAGCTTAGGATACGTGAAGCCCGAAGGCTCATACCCCCGCAATAAAATCATAGGGATTAAAATCAAAATTATTTAAGAAAATACGCTCCCACATTTTAAAATTGTAAGTAAAAGTTTTATAGGAAAATATTAGTATGGGAGGTTTTAATAATAGATATAATAATTTAAACATAATAAATAAGTAAATAAAATAGTAATAAACTAGAATATTAGGATACCAAAATACATACTAATCAACATATATAATAGAAGCTAAAATATCTAGCATACCAATAATAGTAGAATATAAACAATAATATAGACTAAGATAATGAGCAAATATTAAAATACTACATGTGCGTTATAAACAAAAATACTTAAACATACCATAATACACATAATTACGATAATAATAATAATAAATATCCACAAATAATATAATACGTAATAGATTACTATAATACTATATATACTAAACATACCATATAATAGCATGATACCAAAACACAAAGAATATTACCTAAAATATTAAACTTACCATAATAATTAATACCTTGTATATTAACATACTAAAAATATAATAATAATATATAATATTACCTAAAATGTTATATTACTAAATGTACACGGTCACCTAAAATACTAAATTAAATGTATAATGCTACTTACAATTCTAAGTTGCTAAATATAAATATCATTTATTCAAATAAATATTATAGCATTAAAAATTCCACAACAATGTTATGAACACGACAAAATGATAATACAATCGTATACAAGAAATAAATAAATAATAAACAATAATGAACATCAATATATACGCAATAGCAATATATATACAAAATAACATTAAGAAGAAAAAAATATATATATAAACAAATTACAAAAACATCACACGTGCGTGTGTGTGTTTGTGTGTGTGTGGACAAGTTGTCCAAGAGATGAAACTCAAAGAAATTAATCAAATCAGTAAATATTAACAAGGGAGAGTTAGAAACAACCGAGTAAGGTTTCAGATTGATCAGATAAGAAATCGCCGCTCGATTGGCTTCATCTAGTTGAATGCGCATACACCGACGATTCCACTGCTGCGACGGTGAGACATCTGTGTAATAAATTAAAATGAAATTGTAAAACTCAAAATAATAATCTGAATGGTGAGAATTAAGATAAAAGGGTTAGAAACAACCTGGTAAAATTTCGTATTGATCGGATAAGAAATCGCCGCCCGATTGCCTTCGTCTATTTGAATGCGCAGACGCCGATGACTCCACTGCTGCTGCGGTGATACGACTTTGTAAGAAATTAACACAAAGGGAGAAAACTCAAAAGACGAATCTGAACGGTGAAAATTAAGAAGAAAGGGTTAGAAACGACCTCGTAAAATTTCGCATTGATCGGATAAGAAATCGCTGCTTGATTGGCTTCATCCAGTTCGATGCGCAGACACTAATGACCCCACTGCTGCGGCGGTAATACGGCTGTGCAAGACATTAACACAAAGGGAGAAAACTCAAAAGAAGAATCTGAACGGTGAAAATTAAGATGAAAGGGTTAGGAAACACCTCATAAAGTTTCGCATTAATCGGATAAGAAATCGTTGCTCGATTGGTTTCATCTAGTTGACTGCGCAAACACCAACGACTCCATTGCCGCCGCACAAGACTGCAAGGTAAGATTTTTCTTTCTTTGGTCTGTGCCTCCTCCCTTTGGCTTGGCTATGCCCCCCTTTTATAAAAAAAAATTCTATAAACCCTAAAAAAAACTTCCTTTTTGATTTTATTTTTCTTTTTCTTTTCTTTTTTTTGCTTTTACTATTATGGTAATAATGAAAATAGTAATAGTAATAATAATTATTATAATAATAATAATAAAATCAATAAGGTAATAATAATAATAATAATAAATAATTGTAGTAAAAGTAAAAATAATAAAGATACTATCAATAAAATAATAATAATAAGACTAGTAATAATAATAATACTAATAGTAATAGTAAAAATGACAATAATAAAATAATAATAATAATAATTATAGCAAAAAAAAATAAAAAAAATAAAAAAAAAATGAAGTAATAATAACAATGTTAATAATAATAATAATAATAATCATATCGGGCCTGGGTAAAAATGGGGTGTCTACAGCTACCCCTCTTTGTAGGCTTCGTCACTTCAAAGTAAAAGTAGGAATTCTCCTACGTTATTTGTAGCAACAAGCCTGCAAAGATAAAAGACACTGATTTTGGACTAGGCCCAATGTAACAAAAGAGACCAAAATGATTTGTGAAAACCGATTTGCATGTATGCTTGAGAGTCCATGAGAATGACTTGCGTCGAGTGTAGGAACCCGAGCTATAGTTCAAGGATGGGGACTTGCACCGGGGGTAGGAACCCGAGCTATAGTTCATGAAGGGTCAATAAGGTGGGACCGTGGATGGTCAATAAGGTGGGACTGCGAATGGTCAATAAGAGTGGGACTGCAAAGGGTCAATAAAGTGGGACTGTGAAGGGTCAATAAGATGGAACCGCGATGGGTCAATAAGAATGGGACTGCAAAGGGTCAATAAAGTGGGACTGTGAAGGGTCAATAAGATGGAACCGCTATGGGTCGATAAGAATGGGACCACGATAGGTCAATAAGGTGGGACCGCGAAGGGTCAATAAGGTGGGACCGCGATAGGTCAATAAGAATGGGACCGTGATAGGTCAATAAGGTGGGACCGCAAAGGGTCAATAAGATGGGACCGCGAAGGGTCAATAAGAGTGGAACCGCAAAGGGTTAATAAGGTGGGACCGCGATGGGTCAATAAGGTGGGACTGCGATGGGTCAATAAGAATGAGACCGTGATAGGTCAATAAGGTGGGACCGCGAAGGGTCAATAAGGTGGGACCGCGATGGGTCAATAAGAATGGGACCGTGATAGGTCAATAAGGTGGGACCGCGAAGGGTCAATAAGATGGGACCGCAATGGGTCAATAAGAATAGGATCATGATAGGTCAATAAGGTGGGACCACGATGGGTCAATAAGGTGGGATTGCGATGGGTCAATAAGGTGGGATCGCGATGGGTCAATAAGAATGGGACCGTGATAGGTCAATAAGAATGGGACCGTGATAGGTCAATAAGGTGGGACCGCGAAGGGTCAATAAGGTGGGACCACAAGGGGTCAATAAGGTGGGACCGCGATGGGTCAATAAAAATGGGACCGTGATAGGTCAATAAGAATGGGACCGCGATAGGTCAATAAGGTGGGACCGCGAAGGGTCAATAAGGTGGGACCGCGATGGGTCAATAAGAATAGGACCGTGATAGGTCAATAAGGTGGGACCGCGAATGGTCAATAAGGTGGGACTGCGATGGGTCAATAAGAATGGGACCGTGATAGGTCAATAAGGTAGGACCGCGAAGGGTCAATAAGGTGGGACCGCGATGGGTCAATAAGAGTGGGACCGCAAAGGGTTAATAAAGTGAGACCGCGATGGGTCAATAAGGTGGGAACATGATGATCCAGCCATAGGACACAATGATGGCTTGCTTCGAATGTAAGAATCCGAGCCGTAGGGACACGATGATCCAACCATGGGACACAATGATGGCTTGCTTCGAATGTAAGAATCCGAGCCGTAGGGACACGATGATCCAGCCATGGGACACAATGATGGCTTGCTTCGAATGTAAGAATCCGAGCCGTAGGGACACAATGATCCAGCCATGGGGCACAATGATGGCTTGCTTCGAATGTAAGAATCCGAGCCGTAGGGACAGGATGATCCAGCCATGGGACACAATGATGGCTTGCTTCGAATGTAAGAATCCGAGCCGTAGGGACACGATGATCCAGCCATGGGACACAATGATGGCTTGCTTCGAATGTAGGAATCCGAGCCGTAGGGACACGATGATCCAGCCATGGGACACAATGATGGCTTGCTTCGAATGTAAGAATCCGAGCCGTAGGGACACGATGATCCAGCCATGGGACACAATGATGGCTTGCTTCGAATGTAAGAATCCGAGCCGTAGGGACACGATGATCCAGCCATGAGACACAATGATGGCTTACTTCGAATGTAAGAATCCGAGCCGTAGGGACATGATGATCCAGCCACCTCAATCTAGTAACAAGATGTGAAAGCAAAATTTGGAAAGTTGTTACTCTATTTGGAAAATGCACTTGGGGTAAAGTCTAAATGTCAATGAATGAATCCCCTATCTTTGGGATTTGTTGCCCTAGTTCAAAATAAATCAACGTGTGTCTGGGGTCAACTTGCCCTAGTTTTCCAAGTAAATCAATGTGTGCTTGGGGTCAGTTACCCCAATACAACTGAAATCTCTCCATCCAAGATGTCAAATAATCATTTGAAAGCTCAAGACAAGTGTGAAGGGTGCTCTATTGCTGCTTGTGATGCTAGAATGCAATGATATGCTGCTATATGTATGCATGTTGCTAACTGGTGATTTTTATTTTTTATTTTTGTGATGCTAAAATATAAAATGCATAAGATGTATGGTAATGCGTGAAATGCATGACAATGCATGAGATGCATAGTAATACATGAAATGCATGGCAATGCATGAGATGTGTGGTAATGTGTGCATGACATGCAAGGCGATGCATAAGATGTATGGTAATGCATAAGATGTATGGCAATGTGTGAAATGCATGGAAATGCATAAGATGTATGGTAATACATGAAATGCATGGCAATGCATAAGACGTATGGTAATACATGAAATGTAGGTAATGCATGCAATGCATGACGATGCATAAGATGTATGGTAATGCGTGAAATGCATGACAATGCATGAAATGTATGGTAATACATGAAATATAGGTACTGTATGCAATGGATGATAATGCATGAAATGTAGATAATGCATGAAATGCATGACAATACATGAGATGAATGATAGTGCATGGAATGCATGGCCATATATGAAATCTAGGTAATGCATGAAATGTATGACAATGCATGAAATTTGGGGTAATGCATGACAATGCATGAATCTTTTCTCCCAATGCACTCGTGATCAATGACCTCATCTTTGGTCTCCACATGAAACTCGTCATATTTGAATGGATCTATAACTGATCTTGGCTTAATCTTCTTTACTCATCCAGTCATGAAAGTGATTGACTCAGCTCAAAAATCGCAAAATCTACCCCAGTTGAATGGACCTACAGTTGATTTTGACTCTGATTTCCTATTCCAATCCGATAAGAAAGTGCTTGAATGGGACCTACTGAGACTTAACTCGGAATTTGCCCCAGTTAAATTCATCTGCCACCGATCTTGACTCTATTGTTGGATTCCTTGACATAACAGTTGACCCAGTTTGACTGCTCTTTCTCCACAAGGATCTTCTTTATAGAAATTGCTGGTGATTCTGAAACTCTTTGACTATCCATCCCATTGGAATGATTATGCAATTATGACATCAACTTGGGAAATCAAAAGGTCAACCACCCAAAAAGATGTTTTACCATGTTCCAATGTTATTACAAGAAAAATTTATACCAGTATTCAAAAGCCATATGATATTGATGTTTAATTTACCAAACTGAATGGCTGATCTTTTCTTCGACTGTCCCAATTTTATCGATGGCCACCTCTCTTCTTTTGTTTCATCATGCTGTGAAACCATTAGAAATTTCACCTATTTAAACGTTGTCTTTAGTTTAGTAAAGTTCAACTCATGTTTTGATCTCAAGATGGTCTTTAAGACTCGGGACGAAACGTAGGCTAAGGGATACAGGTTTTCACAATAAAAGGGAAACTAAGGCTCAAAAATACCACCCCAAATAATGTTTTACGCCCCCAGTTCAAGTTGAGACGTTTTGCAAGATGTTGACCGAACTTGTTATTCAAACAAGCTGCCTACGTACCTTTTCAGGATCAGGTCATTACGTAGTTCAGACTCGTCATTGAGTCTGACAAATCATTAGAGACAACAATGTATACCAATCTGGTCAGGACTTCATTTGGACCGTAATGTAGGCTGGGGGTTATAGGTTAAAGAAAGAAAGAGTTAAATAGGGCTCAAAATCATCATTTTCATCAAGGGTAATTTGGTCAAGGATCACATGCGTAGTATGTCCCTTATTTTCTTTCTCTTTTCTTCTTTCTCTTTCCATTTTCTTTTATTGCTCCCTTTTGTTTTTCTCTTTCTTTTACTGCAACTTTCACTTTTCCTTTTATAATGGAATCTTGTCTTCATTTTCATTTGAACTTCAATTGGGACCAATCTTTTAAAAACTGCCCCAGTTTAGGGTGTGATCCTTTGACGGGTTAATCAAGGAATGAATCTTTCAGGCTCAAAAAGGGTTTGCAAGGGATTTCTTCTTTGATTCTCTTTTAGGTAGCAGAAAAATGGCCTGCCATCCTTTTGGTAATGATTATTGTCTCAAATGATTTGCCAAACGCTAAAGGACCCAAACCCAGGTTGGATTTTTGGTGATCTGACTTTTAAGAAAAAGTTGGCTTAACATTCAGGCTCAATTTGGTTAACAAATGGTAAATCATTGTTTGGATTCTTTTTAGAGATAAATGGTCAGCCAAAGAGGGCCATCCATCATTTGATCAAAACATGAGTGATTAATTTATCAAAATAGTGCAGTCACCTCGTTGAATTCTTTGGAAAGTAAGATACTTTTTCATAACGTCTGAATTCAATGATTGTTCATCCTTTAACATCTCTTTCTAGCTCATGAACACTGGCAATATTACTTTCCCTATTCCGGCATGAAACATAAGCAAACATAATTTGGCAATGGGACTCATGATGCAAGTGAGATAACGAAATGCATAATTCATTTTATTGAATATAGAAACTATTCCGAGACACAGGCGTTCACGGATTACGAAAAGCAAATAACAATGGAAAACAAAAGAACATCAACTGAAAAGGATTAGATAGTCAAAAGTTCGGTACTCCATCACTTTAGCCTCGGCGGATAATGACTGAAACCATTGATTTGGGAACCTCCTGGATATGTTAACCACTTCCTTCCTCGTGTTTGGGCAAAGGATTCCCCTGGACTCCCGGTTGCTTGTCGTCGAATGCTAACCATCCAGCATCTCTTAATGATTGCACCTTATGCTTGAAGGCCCAACATCTGTCAATAGTATGGCCGGGAGAGTTAGCATGGTACTCACAACGAACCCCAGGATCATACCACTGTGGAGGAGGGTTCGCAACGGGCGTCCCAGGGATTGCAGATACCATCCCCTTTTCCCGCAGCTGAGGAAATAATTCGGCATATGTCATGGGAATGGGGTCCACCCTTCGGAAGTTTCTGGTCACAAACCTGTCTTGTGTTTGCTGATTCGGTGGACCAGAGTGAACAATCTAGGGCCTTGTGCCTGTATGCGCCGTTTGATTTACCATCGGCTCAAAATCAAAGTTTCTCTTGGGCCATTGGTTCCCACCTCTGGTATACTGATTCTTCCAATTAAATTGCCCCTGTATCATTTGTGCTTCTTCCTCCTTCTTCCTATTAGTCCACCTTTTTCCTAACCCAGTTTCCGAGCCATTATCCTTGACTAGGCCTGCCTTGATATCGCCTTCAATTCTTCCTCCTGCAGCCACAATATCCATAAAATCGTGGGGAGTTGCTCCCCGAAGGTGCGTGCGGTAGGGGTCTTTTAATGTACTTACGAACAAGGAGATAGCCTCTCGGTCACTCACCGGGGGGTCCACTTGGATTGACATATCTCTCCACCTGTAAGCATATTCTCTAAATGTTTCGGTGGATTTCTTCTCCATTTCTTGTAGCATCATCGGATCAGGCGCCATTTCTGTCACATGGCGGTAGTGAGTAACAAAGGCATTGGCCAAGTCCTTCCAAGTGCGGACCCGAGCCTTATCTTGCTGAATGTACCAGCGGATAGCGGACCCAGTCAAACTGCTTTGAAAGCAATGCATCATTAGTTTTTCATTGTCTGAGTACGCGGCCATTGCTTGGCAGTACATCACTAAATGTGTTCGAGGGCACCGGGTCCCGTCAAACTTTTCAAAGTCTGGCATTTTGAACTTTGGCGGTAGGGTGACTTTAGGCACCAAACAAAGGTCATTTGGATTAACTGAATCGAAAGTATTAGAACCTTCGATTGCTTTTAAGCGCTCTTCTAATACGTCACAGTGACGCTCAGCCTCAGATTTACTGATCCCCATATCAGAAGGTACTAACGGAGGAGTTCCTACCACTGGGAACCCCTGTGCTGGCATAGCAGGGATGAAAGGAGGCATATTTGGCGGTGGACCCCCCATGACACCAGACGGTGGAATTGATGTTTGTCCATGATCAGGGGTGAACCCTGGGGGATGAGCGGGGTCCATATCTACTTCGGGATCAACATGCACTGCCTTTCCCTTGTTCATCAGTAACTCCAGAACCTTACTTATCTTGTCATTTATCTCTTCTTGTCCTTGTTCTAGACCCAGGACTCTATTTTCCAATTGTTCACTCATTTCTCTCGCTCTTCGCCTGGTATTGTACTGATGCGTGGTGGTCTCAATTACTGCTTTATATTACTTAAACCACCTCTTTGATTAGGAGCTGAAAACCAACAAACTTCCTTTTAGAATCGTGAATGCATAGGTATGAATGCATGGATGCAATGTATGTTTGTGCATGGATGTAACTAGTGCAATTACACATACAAATAGAGATA
The DNA here is from genome assembly GCF_029873635.1 of Malania oleifera. NCBI lineage: Eukaryota > Viridiplantae > Streptophyta > Magnoliopsida > Santalales > Ximeniaceae > Malania > Malania oleifera. Next base: position 62,824,411 of record NC_080425.1, read on the forward strand.
TGAACATGCATGTGACCTAGCGTGCATGATTACGCGTGAAATTACGCATGAATACATGGATGCAATGTAACCTAACTAACTACTTTGTCAGCATTCTAGGAAAAGTCCCACTAATGAGAGATTTCAAGACAATCATTGATGGGCCACAATTTAAATTCAACTCTTCCCTCAATCGGTTCATGTATCTCAGATTTTATGATGGGTCAAATTATGATCTGAGGTTGGGGTTGACCCAGGCTAGTCAACCCGTTGGATTTGTTCTGTGCGGACTTGTGGACTTTAGTGTGCACTTGGGCCTCAAGTATTTTAAAATATGGGCTTCAATGTACTTCATGATGGGATTAGGCCCTAATTTTAAAGGGATTTGGGCTTGGATTGTTTAGAAAATATGGGCCCGGATTTTTAGGGTAATAAGGCCGAAGCCCATTTATGGAAATCTGGATTGACCCATTTTGAAAATCAAGCCTGGACCGAGTTTTTACTTAGGAAAAGGTTGGGCCTAGACTTGTTATTTCTCAAAAATTGGGCCCGAGTTACTTGAAAAAGGGTTGGGCCAACCCATATTTTAAATGCTTGGGCCAAGTGCTTCATTTTTTGAAAGGATGGGTCTTGGTCTCATTATTGGGCTTTTTCAGAATACTAACTAAGTAGTATGTATGTCTAAATGTATGTCAAATGCATGATATAATACAAAGTATTTCACATATATGCAACACACTATTCATGGAGAAGGATGTGGCTCCTGTCCCAACCTAGGGTAGGTACGTATGTATAGGGTTCTTCATGGCTCTACCCTAGTTAAGGAAGACTATAGAAAAGTAAGTGTGGGTAGGCTCTAATCCCTATATAAAATAGGTTCCCAATCTAACCTCCATCCTCACCCAAAAGGGGTTTGGACAAACTTTAAACTGAGTGGAGTGGTTCGCGGGTCCCACATAGCCCTATTCCACGTGGGGACAAACGCTATTACACTCCTATCTAATCCTAGTAAGGAAAGCTCGGGTATAGAGCGTGAGAGTGTGTGATTTTAATTTTTAATCTAATCCCACTATCCCCACATTTATTCACATGCTATAAACAATATGGAAACAAGATATTTACAATTAATATATATATTCAAAAGATAAGGAAACACAATATATGCAATTAATATGTTTATTCACAAAAAATTTGGAAACAAAAATAAGGAAACAAAATATTTACGATTAGTATACAAAATATCTACTTATTCAAAATATCTTACAATTAATAGGCTCTATTTAGAATATTTAGAAACAAAATATCTACAATTAATATTCACACAATTAGGAAACAAAATATTTTTAATTAAGTAGGGTTATTTGTAAATTATGGAAGCAAGATATTTACAATTAATTAACGTTATTTATAAATTACAATATTCACAAAATAAGGAATAATTAAAAGATTTATTAAATTTGAGCTTGGGATAATTTCTAATTAATTAATGGCTCGACTCTCTAAGTATCCCCAGCGGAGTCGCCAAGCTGTCGCGACGTCCCGGGAGCGTGTGCCCCGGGCGGCGAAATTAAAAATCAATTTTAATATGGTGTGGAAAAACATGGATGTCGGAGTCGCCACTAACCTTTAGTGCGGTTAGAACACATGATTACTACCCCGTTAGGGGTAGAATCAGTCTACATTACCAGAGTTGGGGTCGGGAGTTCGGTTAGGCGAGGGGAAGGTACTAGCACCCCCTACGCGCCCGTTCTTACGAACGGTACCTAATTAATTTGAAATTATCCCTAAGTTAATCTAATAATTCTTCAAATTACTCCTATTTTATGAATTTATAAATAAATGTGAAAAATAAATAAATAAATAAAGATAACATATACATATATAATCCCTCAGAGCTTAGGATACGTGAAGCCCGAAGGCTCATACCCCCGCAATAAAATCATAGGGATTAAAATCAAAATTATTTAAGAAAATACGCTCCCACATTTTAAAATTGTAAGTAAAAGTTTTATAGGAAAATATTAGTATGGGAGGTTTTAATTATAGATATAATAATTTAAACATAATAAATAAGTAAATAAAATAGTAATAAACTAGAATATTAGGATACCAAAATACATACTAATCAACATATATAATAGAAGCTAAAATATCTAGCATACCAATAATAGTAGAATATAAACAATAATATAGACTAAGATAATGAGCAAATATTAAAATACTACATGTGCGTTATAAACAAAAATACTTAAACATACCATAATACACATAATTACGATAATAATAATAATAAATATCCACAAATAATATAATACGTAATAGATTACTATAATACTATATATACTAAACATACCATATAATAGCATGATACCAAAACACAAAGAATATTACCTAAAATATTAAACTTACCATAATAATTAATACCTTGTATATTAACATACTAAAAATATAATAATAATATATAATATTACCTAAAATGTTATATTACTAAATGTACACGGTCACCTAAAATACTAAATTAAATGTATAATGCTACTTACAATTCTAAGTTGCTAAATATAAATATCATTTATTCAAATAAATATTATAGCATTAAAAATTCCACAACAATGTTATGAACACGACAAAATGATAATACAATCGTATACAAGAAATAAATAAATAATAAACAATAATGAACATCAATATATACGCAATAGCAATATATATACAAAATAACATTAAGAAGAAAAAAATATATATATAAACAAATTACAAAAACATCACACGTGCGTGTGTGTGTTTGTGTGTGTGTGGACAAGTTGTCCAAGAGATGAAACTCAAAGAAATTAATCAAATCAGTAAATATTAACAAGGGAGAGTTAGAAACAACCGAGTAAGGTTTCAGATTGATCAGATAAGAAATCGCCGCTCGATTGGCTTCATCTAGTTGAATGCGCATACACCGACGATTCCACTGCTGCGGCGGTGAGACATCTGTGTAATAAATTAAAATGAAATTGTAAAACTCAAAATAATAATCTGAATGGTGAGAATTAAGATAAAAGGGTCAGAAACAACCTGGTAAAATTTCGTATTGATCGGATAAGAAATCCCGCTCGATTGCCTTCGTCTAGTTGAATGCGCAGACGCCGATGACTCCACTGCTGCGGCAGTGATACGACTTTGCAAGAAATTAACACAAAGGGAGAAAACTCAAAAGACGAATATGAACGGTGAAAATTAAGAAGAAAGGGTTAGAAATGACCTCGTAAAATTTCGCATTGATTGGATAAGAAATCGCTGCTTGATTGGCTTCATCCAGTTCGATGCGCAGACACTAATGACTCCACTGCTGCGGCGGTAATACGGCTGTGCAAGACATTAACACAAAGGGAGAAAACTCAAAAGAAGAATCTGAACGGTGAAAATTAAGATGAAAGGGTTAGGAAACACCTCATAAAGTGTCGCATTAATCGGATAAGAAATCGTTGCTCGATTGGTTTCATCTAGTTGACTGCGCAAACGCCAACGACTCCATTGCCGCCGCACAAGACTGCAAGGTAAGATTTTTCTTTCTTTGGTCTGTGCCTCCTCCCTTTGGCTTGGCTATGCCCCCCTTTTATAAAAAAAAATTCTGTAAACCCTAAAAAAAACTTCCTTTTTGATTTTATTTTTCTTTTTCTTTTCTTTTTTTTGCTTTTACTATTATGGTAATAATGAAAATAGTAATAGTAATAATAATTATTATAATAATAATAATAAAATCAATAAGGTAATAATAATAATAATAATAAATAATTATAGTAAAAGTAAAAATAATAAAGATACTATCAATAAAATAATAATAATAAGACTAGTAATAATAATAATACTAATAGTAATAGTAAAAATGACAATAATAAAATAATAATAATAATAATTATAGCAAAAAAAAATAAAAATAAAAATAAAAATGAAGTAATAATAACAATGTTAATAATAATAATAATAATAATAATAATAATAATAATAATAATCATATCGGGCCTGGGTAAAAATGGGGTGTCTACAATCGTGCACTCTGATATGAAGGCATCGGAATTGGTCCAGACAAAACTCAAATCAAAATTTGTCCTAGTTACCATCGTTTGTTACTGATCTTGGTGATTAGCTTGGCTCCAATGAAACTCAATCACAAAATCTGCCTCAGTTGAATGGATCTATAGCTGATTTCGGCCCTGCTTTCATATTCCAATTTGGTAAGAAAGTGCTTGAATGGGTCCCACTGAAACTCAATTCTTCTTGAATAAGCGGATCTTTGAAACCTGGCATGACTTTTGCCCCAGTTTGACTGCTCTTTCTCCACAAGGATCTTCTTTATAGAAATTACTGGTGATTCTAAGACCCTTTTGACTATCCATCCTCCTTTAAAGCTTTAAAGAGTAAGAAGGGTTTTTTTTCTTTTTTTTTTGTTGATATGATGAAGCACCAATTTCCCAATGAGCCCATAATGAACCAAATTTTGATCTTGGCCATATTTTTGAATCCCCAACTGACATACATGTCCCTGAATGTGTCCTTTTGAAACTCGGCATGACACCCACCCTAGTAGATGCATTTGTAGCTGATCTTGTCTATCTTACATTTTCTCCACAAGGACGTTCTTTGGATTGCATCCTTAATGTTTTAAAATCTCTTTGAAATTTAAATGAATAAGCATGCAATCAGATAACTCAATCTCAATGGGAACATGGATGGAATGCACAAACTTGCTTGACTTTGCTTGATTTTCTGTGCTTGTTAAATAGGAGACAAATTTTACCAGTACTTTGACACTAATGTAACTTTGCTAGCTTAGAGAATCATATCAATGGGAAAAACCTTTTTTTCTTTTTATTTTTTTTCTTTCCTTTTTTTAGCCTCATAACCATAACTTCTCCACTGTATCACCACTTAGAGGTTCTTTCTTGCCTATTTCAAGCTTGTCTCAAACTCCCTATCTTGAATTATAACTAGTATCTCGTTAAGTAGTTTGATCAATATTCCGATCTCAGGGTGGACTTTAAGACACGGGACAAAATGTAGGCTTAGGATTTAGGTTTCACCAAGAATAAGGAAACTAAGGTTCAAAAATCCCATCCCCTAATAAAGAATTCTGCCCCAGTGGTGCAGTATTCACGAAGTATTGACCGAACTTGTCATTTGAAAAAGTTGCCTACGTACCTTTGCAGGATCAGGTCATTACGTAGTTTAGACATAACATTGAGTCTGACAAATCATTTGAGACAACAACATATACCAATCTGGTTAGGACTTTCATTTGGACCGTAATGTAGGTTAGGGGTATGGGTTAAAGAAGAAAAGAGTTAAATAAGGCTCAAAATCATTGATTTTATCAAGGATAATTTGGTCAAAGATCACATATGTAGCATGTCCCTTATTTTTCTTTCTTCTTCATTTACCTCTTCTTTCTCTTTCCCCCTTTTTTATCTTCTTCTTCTTCTTCTTCTTTTACCGCAACTTTTGATTTTCCTTTTATAAAGGAAATCTTAACTTCATTTTCATTTGAACTTCATTTAGGACTGATCTTTTAAAACTGCCCCAGTGTGGGGTGTGATCCTTTGACGGGTTAATCAAGGATTGAATTTTTCAAGCTCAAAAGTGTTCGCAAGGGATTTCTTCTTTAACTTTCTTTTGGGTGGTAGAAAAATGGCCTACCATCATTTTGGTAATAATTTTTGCCTCAAATGACTTGTCAAACACTATAAGACCCAAATCAAGTTTGAATTTTTGATGAACTGACTTTTAAGAAAAGAATTGTTTAACATTCAGGCCCGAATGGGTTAGTAAGTGGTAAATCATTATTTGGTTCTTTTTAGGAATACTGGTCGATCAAAGATAGCCACCCTTCATTTGATCAGAATATAATCATCATACCTTTAAGACAACCAATCATAATTTAGATAACAAAGAAAAAAGACTTTTTCTCAATTTCATCAAACAAACGTAGGACAAAGCTTGATAAGTCATTTCTGTATATTTCTCCTATGACTCTTCTTCATTTTGAAATCCTCATCCCATAAAGCTCCTTGACAACCTCTTGAAGTGGCGTTCTTTACTAAGCTTCATCTTGGAGGCTTTTTCTTCATCATTTTTTTTTTTGCCCCATTGAATAGACCCCTAAAATCAACTCATGGCTCCAAGTCCTTTGTACTGATAAAATTATTTCCTATGTCACTTACACAAAATACAAGCAAAAATGGACAAAATTTGGCACAAGGTAGTGGTTCAAGGAGGATGAAATGAGATGAGACTGAAAAGCATTCTTATTTCATTCAATTTCCAAATAATTTAAATAAAAAGCATGGACATTCCTCTTGTTATCACCCTTAGGTGATCAAGCAGCATTTCTGTATCATGTGAGCTCACTTTTAAAGTTGAATACCAATCAATCTTCTAACCCGATGGCGTTTATTACATTCCTACTATGATCACGCAATGGGTCCCTATGATCATAACCTTTCTCTGTAGAGGGATCATCTTACTCTGCTCAATACTGGAATCCTGGATCTCAATTCTATCACCTTGGACCATGGTTTTAAAGATAAATTGGAATGTGATTATTGACCCATTTGAGATGATTATGCATACATGGTTATGAAATTGAGCATGGAATGCATGAATATGTTATGCAATGGGTGTTTATGCATGGGGGTAACTAGTGCACAAATACATACAAATAAGGATATGAACATGCATCAGCCTATCATGCATGGCTATGTGTGAAATTATGCGTGAATGCATAAGTGCAATGTAACCTAAATGACTACTTTGCCAGAATTTTGAAAACATCCCTCTAATGAAAGATTTCAAGATTAAGAAGACCATTGATGGGCCACAATTTCAATTCAACTCTTCCCTTAACCATTCCTTTTTTTATGACGGTCCATGTACCTCGTATTCTATGAAAGGTCAAATTATGATCGGAGGTTGGGGTTGACCCAAGCTAGTCAACCCCTTGGATTTCTTCAATGCGGGCTTGTGGACTTTAACATGCACTTGGACCTCGAGTATTTTAAAATATGGGCTTCAATATATTTCATGATGGGATTAGGCCCTAGTTTTAAAAGGACTTGGGCTTGAATTGCTTAGAAAATATTGGCCCGAATTTTTGGGTAATAGGGCCGAAGCCCATTTTTGGAAATCTGGGTTTGACCATTTTTGAAAATCAGGCCTGGGCCAAGTTTTTACTTAGGAAAAGGTCGGGTCTTGGTTTGTTTTTAAAGAATTAGGCCCAAGTTATTTGAAAAGGGTTGGGCTGACCCATATTTTAGAATGCTCGGGCCAAGTGCTTCATTTTTTGAAAGGATGGGCCTTGGTCTCATTATTGGGCTTTTTCAGAATACCGGAAAAGTAGTATGCATATCTAAATTGATGTCAAATACATGATATAATACAAAGTATCTCATAACATATATACAACATACTATACATGAAGAAAGATGTGGCTCATGTCCCAACCCAAGGTAGGTATACCTATTTTATTGGGTTTCTTCATAGCCCAATCCTAGTTAAGGGAAAACTATGGACAAGTGTGTGTGGGTAGGCCCTATACCTATAGACAACAGGTTCCCAACCTGAACCCTATCCTCACCCAATGGGCTTGGACAGAGTTCAAACTGAGCAGAGTGGTTCGCGCGCCCCCAAGGACCTTGTCCCATGAGGGCTAACGGTACTGTGCTCCTTTCTAATCCTAAAGGGTGAAGCCCGGGTAGAGAGCTAGTGAAAGTGTGTGAGTCCAGATTTAACCTAATCCCGTTATCCCCACATTTATTCACATGCTATTAAAAATATGAAAACAAGATATCTACAATTAATATATTTATTCAAAAGATATGGAAACACAATATCTGCAATTAATATCTTTATTCAAAAAATTTGGAAACAAAATATATTTAGTTAATATGCTTACTAAAAAAAAATAAGGAAACAAAATATTTACGATTAGTATACAAAATATCTATAATTAATATGCTTATTCAAAATATCTACAATTAATATGCTTTATTCAAAATATTTGGAAACAAAATATCTACAATTAATATTCAAAAAATTAGGAAACAAAATATTTTTAATTAAGTAAGGTTGTTTGTAAATTATGGAAATAAAATATTTACAATTAATCAAGGTTATTTAGAAATTAAAATTTTCACAAAATAAGGAGTAATTAAAAGATTGACTAAATTTGAACTTGGGATAGTTTCAAATTAATTACTGGCTCGACTCTCTAAGGTCCCCAGTGGATTCGCCAAGCTGTCGCGATGTCCCGGGAGCGCGTGTGCCCCGGGAGGCGAAATAAAAATCAATTTTAATTTTTAAGAAAAAATATGGAATGTTGGAGTCGCCACTAACCTTTAGTGTGGTTAGAACACGTGATTACTACCCCGTTAGGGGTAGAATGGGTCTACATTACCAGAGTTGGGGTTGCGAGTTCGGTTATGCGAGGGGAAGGTACGAGCACCCCCTAGGCGCCCGTTCTTACGAACGGTACCTAATTAATTTAGAATAATCCCTAAGTTAATTTAAAAAGTCTTTAAATTACTCCTTTTATGAATTTATAAATATACATGGAAAATAAATAACTAGATAAATATAATATATACATATATATATATATATATACATATATTCCCTCAGAGCTTAGGGTACGTGATGCCTAAAGGCTCATACCCCCGCAATAAAATCATAGGGAAAAAATCGAAAATAATGTACAAAATACACTCCCAAAATTTGGAAATCTTATAAAGTTTTTCTAAGTATGAAAACACTAGCTTGGGAGGTTTTGGATCCTATTCGGGATGAAAAATTAAAAAAAAAAATTTATTTTCATGTCTCAAAATATTTTTCCAGATTTTTCTATTTTATTTTACATTTTTGTATATATCCTGAATTTTGAACAATTAAATAACGAAAGGACAAATAATGAAAGTCAAGTCAAAAATATTTTTCAAATTTTTTCTAATTTCCTCTTTTTTTGTTCTTTTCATAGTTTTTTTGAAAAAAATAAATAATAAATAAAATAGTATAAAAATAAATAAAGAAAATCATACAATACCCATAACATTTTATAATACTACTATAGTAATAACATTGCCAATATGTATATATATATCATTGCACATAACTACTAATAATAAATGCTGCTAGAATAATAACATGTATACATCATAATTAATAACAATACAAGCCCTATACAACTTTAATCTGATCATAAATAATAATAACAATAATATGGAAGTAATCAAACCTTAAAAAGAAATCAATGTGTAACAAAATGGAAACAATAAATACAGATATGTGATAATATAGAAATAGTCGAACCAGGGAAACCAATATGTGGCAAAATGGAAATCCTAAAAATTCAAATAAGGAAACCCCAAAGATTAATATGAAATTTAATACTAAATACAACAAAAATATAAACTTATACATTAAAACAAATTTTATTATACTTTTAAAAATCCTACAACTATATTATAAATATTTTAATGTGTAACATAAGAGTTAAACATGTAAACTAAATATGTATTACACTAAATAAAACATTACAAGGAGAAAACTCAAAATATACCTGCATAAACAAAAACAAAAAAAAAATCCAAATATTATATATTGATACAATCCAAAACCAGCACAGAAACAAAAAAAAGAAATAAAATGGAATAAAATAAAATGGAATCATGTGTCCCCGTGTGTTTGTTCACGTGTCTGCATGCAGAGGGGCAGAAGACTCACCATCGGGACTGAGTATGGATCGCCGGAGTCTTCTATGACGCCATGGTTGCTAGATGGCCGCTGGGTTTGTCGATATTGGCGCTGCCGATGGTGGTTGCTGGTGTGGACGGTTCGGGCGATAGCGACGGCGACAACGTGCTGGGAGCCGTTACGGAGATCTGGTGCCCGCTGCTGGTGCTCACGGTGGCTGGAGGCGGAGCTTTGGTCGTTGGTATTGGGCGTCTCGGCCGTGGCTGGTGCTGCCGATGGTGGTGGCTTCGTTGCAGCGGGGCCGTGCTCTGCTGGAGTGAAGGCTGGGCTGGAATTAGGAGTTGCAGAGAGACGCTCGGGACCTGCTAGAACTGCCTACTAGTGTGCTCGGGTCTTCGGGTGGCTGTGTGGCCTATTGGTGTGGAGTTCCAAAGGGGCGGCTATGAATGGAGAAAAGAGAGACAGGGAGGCTGTGCGAGAGGTTGTGAGGCTTGTGTGAAAGAGAGAAGATGGCTCTTTTTTTTTTGTGCGTCTCCACGTGCTGTGCAGCGCCCCCCTTTGGCTGTGTGAATAAAGCCTTTATATAGGCATTCCCCAAAACCCTAGACCCACTAATAAAATAATAATAATAATAATAATAATAAAAGTAATAATAATAATATATGAAAATAACAATAATAATAATAATAACAAAGTAATAATAAAAATATATGAAAATAATTTGTAATAATAGAAAATTAATAAAAATAGTAATAAAGTAATTACAATAATATATGAAAATAATAATAATAATAATGATAATAATAAATAATAATAATAATAATAGCAAAATAATAATCATAATAATAATAATAAAGATAATAAAAATAATAATAATAATAATAATAATAATAATAATAATAATAATAAAAGTGTAATAAATAGTGATAATAATAATAAAAATAATGGTAATATTAATAATAATAAAAAGTTTATTATATTGGGTCTGGGAAAAAATGGGGTGTCTACATATACAATTAATAAATAATACACCCGACTCACATTGATTTTTCCCCAAACATGAATTATAGTCAAAACCATCATTTTCAAATACCTAACCCGTTCAAAAAATCATACATATATACACAGGCTTATATACTCGAATTTAACTGGTTCAAATTTAATAAAAAGCTCGTATAATTTATTCCCCTTACTTGTTCCTCGAAGTTCTGACTAAAACGAATGGGAGATGAAAACCGTAACTTTACGGAACCGCCACAAAAACTGATCTGGAAACCTAAGAGAGATGATCGAAGAGTGAGAGTTGCTTTGGGTAAGTGTAGAAGCGAGAGAATATCACGTGAGGGTTGAGAGATTGAGAAGTTCAAAGTTTTGTGTGTGTGTGTGTGTGTGTGTGAGAGAGAGAGAGAGAGAGAGAGAGAGAGAGAGAGAGAGAGAGAAAGAGAGAGAGAGAGAGAGAGAGAGAGAGAGAGAGAGAGAGAGAGAGAGAGAGAGAGAGAGAGAAAGAGAGAACAAAAATTTTTCTAAATAAAGTTGACCTAATTTCAATTTATTGGTTCTCAGCCCTTGCAAGAAACCGTCGACGGTTTTTCTGTGCTTGAAAAAACTGTTGATGTTTGGTCCTCACCAAACCCTTTTTCCTTCCTTTTCTTTTCTTCTAATTTATTTATTTATTTTTCTTTTCTTTTTCTATTTTTATTTTATTTTTTGGGTTAAAGTTATTACATTATCCCCTCACAAAAACTTTGTCCTCAAAATTTGCTAACCAATCATTTTTCACAAACTTAGAAGTCTATTACCTAACCACATTTCACTTATTTCAATCTAGTCTAATGTGTGAACAATTGCATCAGCTAGAATCAAATGAAACTATTGCTTCTCCCAAATATAAACACATTACTTGCGCCTCTAGCAATGTCTACCACAGTTTGGGTAAGCATGTAGACAAGCACCGGTCTATTGTGAAGCACCTAACTGTTCCTTTGGTTCTGATTAGGAGTGGATACGTTGTTCGGTGGCCCCTGACAATCTCGGGTTATATGGCCGTACTTGCCGCATCTAGATCATATACCACCCCTATCCTGACATTCTCCCCAATGCCTTTGATTACATCGAGCACAATAGGGGCGTGATGAATCGCCCTGATGCCCTCAATCATCCCTATTTGGCCTCGGGCCCACACTATCGCCATCTCCCCTCCAAGAACCCTCTTTGGCTCTGCTTGGAAGCTGGGAAGCATGGATCTCTTTCTTTGATCTGGTATCTTTGCACCCCTCTACAGACTCATCTTTGCTACGGTGGCTTTATCCACCAAGTCTGAGAAACTCTGTATTTGCAAGACTGCCACATATCCATAGATCTTTTGTTTCAAACCCCTCTCAAACCTTCACACCTTTCTGTATTCATTCGAGACCATGTAGGGGGTGAAGCGAGAAAGATCCACGAACCTAGCAGGGTACTGCTGCATAGTGAGGTGCCCCTGGGTCAGGTTCGGGAATTTCTCTGCCTTTGCCTTTCTGGTGGTGACGGGAAAGTACCGGTCATAGAAGACCTCCTTGAAACTACCCCAAGTCATAACTGTGCATACTGCCCTCTACTCCTCCAACAGCTTCACTGCTAGCCACCACCGCTCGGACTCTCCTCCCGGCCTAAAGGTGGCGAAGAGAACCTTATGCTCCTCAATGCAACTCAGCATTGTCAGTATTTTCTCCATCTCCTGCACCCAACTTTCAACCATGACTGGATCAGTACCTCCTACAAAATTAGAGGGTTTTAGCTGAGTAAATTGCTTGATCGAACAACCCTAGTTCACAGGTTTGAGCCCCATGTAATTGATTTTTCAAAAATATGTCCGTTATAAATTTTAAAATTTTTCGCGTTGTAGTAGCCTAATAGCTTCTAGTCAAAAGCCTGTCAATAAATTACACAGTCAATTTTCACAGGCAGTAGGGTGGCAATCGCCTGTCACTTAATTTCTCAATTTTAATAAACAGGCAAAAGGGTGACAGTAGCCTGATGAAGCCTGGACAAGCTTCTTAAAAAACCTTGTCATGTGCCTATCAAGGTCTAGGTAGTAGCCTGACGACCTTTTGTCTGTGTATTTTAAAAACACTTAATTGATCAACCTACTGACTATTTTCAGTCAGGCTCCTTTCAAGACAAAATTCTAATTTTCTAAAATATTTTTGTACTAACTCTCTTTGTGGCTCACTTCTTGGAATGTCAATTTTTTTCTTTAAAAAATATGTTCCAAGTTTTAAGAATAAGATCTCTAAGTCTTTTTTTGCCTAATGAGCTTCAAAATAAAATTTCATACTCGAAATATACTTGAAGGACTTACAAACATGTCTGATTGATTCTCTCCAAATCTTGAACTCTTTGAGAATCTTCATGAATGTGTTGCTTTGAGTTCTTTTTGTTGCTGAGGTTTCAATGTTCTTGCGATCTTTGAGTCTTTCCATGTTGGAATCTTGAGATTTTAGAATTGATCACTTGTGTTGATATGAGCTTTCAATGTTCTTGTGATCTTTGAGTCTTTTCATGTTGGTCTATTGAGATTTCAGATTTGATCACTTGACCTCAAGAAGTATGCTTTTGTTTCAATACCTGAAATATCAAAACTTTGAAGAACATTAGATAACCTTACTTTGTTATCATCAAAATCAAGAGTCATAAGCCTTGTTTAGGCCAACAATCTCCCCCTTTTTTGATGATGATAAATAAGGAGCAAAAATAGATAATCCTTAAAAGGCTCCACCCTACAATAAGCATAGATCTTCAAAGTTAATATAACATTAAAGCACAATTTTAAATATTTCACAACTATAGAATTTCAAAAGGTCATCATGCTTCTATATAAATTCATCATTTCATATTCATCATGCATACTCCCCCCTTTCGACATAAACATAAACATATTCCAACATATGCCAAAAAATAATATATTCCAAAACATACACCATACATACCATAATCATCTTTTGCTCATACACATACTCCCCCTTTTGACATCAATAAAAAAGGAAATAGTACAACCATATAAAGAGTAAGTGTACCATACATAAGCTAAATATGAACAAAAGTCAAAGTTTCTAAAAGTTACAAAACATCATAGATAAGCATAATCAAGCATAACATTCTAAAGCACGATCTTCAGCAACTTCTTTTCCTTTGGAGCCTTTTCCTTTAGAAACTTCTCCTTCTTCCTCAGTCTCTTCAGTAGAGTCCTTATCAGATTTTTCTTTAGATGCTTCATCACTTTTATCTGATTCTTCATTGTACTTAGCTTCACTAGCAGGTGCAGAACTAATATCCATGGGGGCTGCACGAGGGATATGTTGTTCTATCTTTTCAAGACACTAATCTAGTGATGAGTATTTAGTGTCCATAGTGGAGACTCTTTCTTGAATTGAAGTGAGACCAGTCCGCATGTTAGAGCTAAAGCTAGAACAATGTTGGTACAAGGGAATGAACCATGCAGACATATCAACTTCTTCAGGAGCTGGATTAGGGTCTTCTGGCTCCAGTTGTGTAGGCCTATTTCCTTTTGAAAATTCATTTTTAAATAAAAATTTACTTAGTCTCTCATACCAAGCTTTAGGAGCTTGTTTTAAACCATACAAGGCTTTAGTTAATCTAAATACATGATTGGGGTGCTTTAACTCTTCAAAACCCGGTGGTTGTTTTACATAAACCTTTTCATTTATATACCCATTTAAGAAAGTAATTTTTGCATCCATTTGATAGAGCTTGAATTCCTTATGGGCTGCATAGGCTAGGAGCATTCTAATTGCTTCCATTCTTACTACGGGGGCAAAGGTTTCATTATAGTCAATACCTTCTTCTTGATTATATCCTTGAGCTACTAGCCTAGCCTCGTTTCTAACAACTATCCCATTTTCATCTTTCTTATTTCTAAAGACTCATTTAGTTCCTATGATTGAATGATCTTTAGGTTTGGGAACTAATTTCCATATTTGACTTCTTTCAAATTGATTAAGCTCTTCTTGCATAAACATAATCCATGAATCATTATTTAATGCTTCTAATATATTTTTGGTTCATCTTGAGATAGGAAAGCATAATGGTTGCATATATTCCATAATGAAGATCTAATGGTTACTCCTCTTCAAGATTCTTGTTGATATTATTGGTCACACCAAGTTTTGATCATAACAAATACTCTTGGCACTAATGGTTGTATGGAGGATTGTATGCAGGTTCACCTTGTGTGCACTTTATGACTAAAAGACATATCATAATGGCGTGCGATGTTCGTGCCGAAGAATGAAGATCTATGTGTTGTATTTTTGTATTCAATTTGTTTATTTCTTCATTCTTGGATGTAATTTATTTTGAACTGTGCGTGTGTACGACTTGTAATAATTTGCATCATGCATGGTAGATAGGTATGCTCAACCATAGTTGGACTTTAGGTACCTACACAGACCTTACGACAGAAAATTCTTAAGTCTCTAAACAAATGCATTAATAAGTCCCCATTATCATCTTCATATCAGCGAAATTAAAATTGGCTAAAGATGGACTTAAATTGAAAAGGTTGAGAGGCTTCGGGCGACTGAACCTAGGCCATGTAAAACGGTTCGGGCGGTCGAATCAGTCAACTTATTGACTCTGTGTTTGGGAACCCGAACTCATTTTGAACGTATCTTCTTCGGGCACCCGAACGCCTATTAGAGCAAATTTTTAACTACTTAGGCGACTGAACGTTTACGTTCAAAAGTGGGCTCAGGCGACTGAACTGCACAGTTCGGTTAACTGAACTCATCTTCAGGCACCCAAACCTCATACATTTGGCTACTAAATTTGGTTCAGCCAACCAATCCTCAATTCAGGCACCCAAATATCTTAATGTTGAATTTTTGACTGTGTTTGTTCGGGCACACGAACCTCAGGCCAGGCACCCGAATCTTGCAAGTTAAAATAATTTTTATCGATTTTTAAATGGGGTAAACTGGGTTAATTTTCTTAATGGTCCTTTAAAAAATTCTAATTATACCCATTGTGTCCCCAACGGTCAAAAAATCCTCCTTGCCTATATATACCAATTCATTTGTCTTAATTAGCTAGAATTAGCAAACTTAATTAGGGAAAAAATTCTCTCAACTCTCAAAATCCTAAAAACCCTATATTAGCCAAATATTTCTTGAAAACACTCACATACTCCTCATTCTTTTTCTCTAAACACTGTGAGTGTTTCTATAAGGCTATTGTGCTTAAATCTCTCTAGCTTATACTCTCTCTTGGTATCTTGATTGATTGATTTTATTTGAGAGTATAGCCTAAAAGTACTTCCACCGATTTCATTTGATAAACCTAGTGTGGAAAGACTTTGAGAAATTTTGGTTCTTGCATTATTGTTGCAAGTTACCTAAGCCTAGATTTTGTGTGCGAAAATCCTTTTGTAAAAAGCTAGCCTTTCAAACAACTCCATTGTGCTTTGTACATTGAAATATCCTATTGAGTTTGTTTGATTTATCTTGCTCAACATATTTGAAACCCTGATCTGATATTGTGATATTAAAATACTGTGTTTCAAATCTCGCTTAGATACACACTCTAGATCTTGATTGATTATCATACTTGATTGAGTGGTTAGCACACATTAGAGCACTGAGCATATTTACATATCATTCGTGATTGTGTTATTGATTGAGCTATATTAGTGCACACATTTGCTTGTCTAGAAGTGCATTTCCATGTGCGCATTTTTATACACATTGGTTGTATTCCAAGCGCGAAACTGAAGAGGGATATTAGCCCTATGGAATAGTCCCGGATTGGCTTAGACTCGGTTAGGAAAGCTAGGTGTGTCATCCTATTAAGGCGTGTTGGTTGAGGTCATCCCCTTGAATTGACCTGATTTGTTTATGTGCCACTCCACCCATTTAAGTGAGTATTATAGTGGTAATCCTTGTGCAGGTGTGGGCTAAGGTGGGGACGTAGGCACAGTTGGTCGAACCCCGATAACATATCGTGCGTGTTCTTTACATTTATGCACTTTACTTTTATCACACGTGTATGTTTGTTTATTGATTGCATAGATTGGCCCTAAGTTGTGTAATAATGTTGATTAACCAATTGACCTAATCGATAATTTTTTAAATACCAATTCATCCCCCCTCTTGGGATTGCACCAAAGCTAACAATTGGTATCAGAGCCTCGTAACTTAGACTTAGACGTCACTTAGTTATGAGATCATGATGACTCATATTAGTGCGTCCCCTTCATGCAAGGGAAGACTAGTCACACACCCAACTGTATTCTGTGGTATTGATTATGCTATATGAAAATTCAAAATGACTATATATGTGAAAGCTTTGAATTGGAAACTATGGAAAATCATTTATCAAGGTGATTGTGTACCTATGAAATCTATTAGGTGTACTGATGTTCCTAAATCTGAGTGTGAAATGAATGATCATGATAGGAACTTAGTACAAGTGAATTTTGATGCCATGAATACCTTACTGCACACATTAGATTCTAACATTTTATGTGAAGTTATGGTGTGTAGTAATGCTAAGCATATATGGGATGAACTTCAGAGGAGATATGGTGCACCTAGGAAAAACAAGGCGATCTCTCTATGTGACTCAAGCTCTACTGATCTTGAGGGAGGTAACCAGTGCCTTATTGCCTTAACTGAAAATGAGGTTATCTATGTTCCTTCTGCTTTAGTAGATAAATCTGGTGATGATTTATGTGATGAATTGAATGATGCATCTGATACTGAATCATATAATAGCACTGATAGTAAGAGCATGCCTACTTATGAGGAATTGCAAATTGAATATCTTAGGACTTATAAGTCACTTGTTAAATGTAATAAGAAATATTCTATTTTGGAAAACAAGTATGAAGCATGCATGAAAGAATGTGACTCTAAAGTTCTTGCTGAAAGATAAAATAATTTGAAAATCAAAAGACTAGAAAGCAAGCATGGATCATTAGAAAATGAATTAACTGTTTTGAAATCTAAAGTCTCTAATGATAATAATAAAGATCACTTGATTGCAGATCTTAAAAGTAAAAAAAAAAAATATGTCTAAAGAACTTTTGAAACTTCAAAATGTTTGCAAAAATTTGGAGAACTCAAAAATTCAAGATCTAAAGAAGGAAATAGAAGACCAATCTAAGATCATCTACATATTCACTAGAGGCAAGGAAAACTTTGATAAACTTCTAGGTGCACAAAAGATGACCTTAGATAAGGAAGGTATAGGTTATAATGTAATTGAAAATAAGAAAAGAAAAAACCTATACATGGGGTACTTTGTAAAATAATCAAAATATTATGCTAGTACCTCGTTTGGTCCGTGCATTCACACCACATGCATTTTATGTAAAAAGAAGGGGCACACAAAATTTGATTGCCTATTTAAAAGGAAAGGTGTGAAGCCCAAACAGGTTTGGAAAGTTAAAGAATCACCTACCCCTAACCCATCTAAAATAAAAAGTAGAAAAATGGTATGGGTAGTTAAGAAAGAAAACCCCTTGAAAGACAAGGAAGAACTTGCTCAAACAGGAATTGCATGATCACATAGCTCTTCCTTAATAGTTAGGATTAGTCATAGGGGGTAGCACTCTCAAAAGGATGAGGGAGTGGCTTGGGACTAATAAATGTAAAATCTTAGTATATTCATCATTCAAAAGAGCACCGAGTATCTTGGAGAATTAAGCCAATATGTAAATTCAAGTCTAAGTGAATATTCTTGTTGGCTTAAATATAAATCATTGACAGCTTGAACAAAAATCCTCTCCTTAGTGAACATGGCATGTGTACCTTATATTTAAACTTCAAACTACATAACCTCTTGCTTAAATATGAACATCTAACGTTAAGCATACTTTATCCATTGTTCAACCTTGAGGTTTGGAAATTAAAGTCAAAAATCCTGCCCAAATCTTACCTTGAAGCCATATCATTGCCCTAAGTCGTACAGATAATCCATAGGGTCTCTTGCTTTAAAAAAATATATCAACTAAGAATAAATAGACCAAGGTCGGGTGACTGAACCCATAAGTACATTTGTACTTCAGTCGACCGAACAAGAAGTTAGACCAAGCTTTTGAGCACTTTAGGCTGCTGAATTATCTTCGGGTCCCCAAATATATTTTCGAGTTACCTAACTAAGGTTTCTGGTGACCGATTGGATCAGCTCAAAATTATTTCGAGCGGCCGACTCTCGAAAATACAAAATGGTGCCTGAAATTCAGTCGACCGAACTTGGCTTCGAGCTGCTGAAAATACTCAGTGGGCTCTCATAATTAAAGTTGTTCAGATGACTGAACCATTGCTCAGGTGCCTGAAACACACTGATAAATATGGTTCTCTGCGAAAAATGGTTCATTTCTTCCACAAATTTGACAGCCTCCTTAGCCTTTTCTTTTATATCCTTGCCCAATCTTCTATGAGATTTGTTTCCATAGCCAAAGTTGCCGCGGCTATTCCATTAGAGTAGTGGTTCCCCACACTCGATCGGAGAATCAAATACGAGAAAATCTTTTGCCTCAAAGACCCCATCCTAAGAAAGACCCTTGATATCAAATTCCTGCAAACTCACTTCAGCAATGTTCTAGACATGTTTCGTTACCAAGGATGGTATGAGTTTATAGCCTTTCAGCCGAGAGGGATGTACCTGCTGCTCATCCGGCTCTTCTATGCCAATCTTGCTCAAGATGGCCAGGGCTACTACACTAGGGTGCTGGAGACAAATATCCACTTTGATGATGCCTACTTGGCAGAGACTTTTGATATCCAGCATGGTGACTTCATCTGCCCTGATTCTTCCTCCACCTGGATAGCTGAGCAGGACTTCACTGTGAGTACATTTGTTAATTGGTCATGACAAATCTAGTAGCTGACTTAACCCATACTCCCAACTACAGATCCTTGACTCTAGAGGCAAAGGTGGAACACCACCTGATTTCCTATAACATTTTGCCCAAGTCAGGATCGAGGGATCATGTGTCCTACTTGTACTACTTCGCCATGTGGTGCCTCTTCACTAGGAAGAAGCTAGACCTGCCTAGATTGATCTTACGGTGGATGTTTGTCAAAATTGTTAACTTTATCGGTCACGCCCGGTTTTGATTATGACAAATACTCTTTGTATCTAATGGGTGTTTGAGATTTTGTGTAAGATCTGAGAGTGTTAAGATCAAGATATGCACAAAGCAAGCAAAGCCTGAAGACCAATTTCTATTCAATATTGTAATATATCTCATTTAATTGGTCTATAATAGTAACTAGGGCTCTGGTTTGTAATAAGCTCACACACATCACATGTATGATAATACATAAGCTCAAACAAACCGTGAGTGAGAAATGACCTTAGAAAGACCTTAGAGTTTTCGGTCGACTGACGCTGAACTATTTCGGTGTCTTCAAAATTGGACCCCAAGTGACCCTAGGACACACATTTTCAGATATACTTATTAGGCACTTGAATAGGGCTTGTATGCTTCAAGACGGGACTGAAATGCACACTTGGTACACTTTCGGTCGATCAGCCAACACAATTCATTTTGGACTGGTCGACCGAATTGGACCTGGGTCAACAGTTGACTAAAGTCCTAGTCGACCGAACCAGATAGTTCAAAAAACCCTAGTCGACCGAAATCCCCTGGGGTTAAATAGTTGACCATCTGGTTGACCGAGACAAAAATGAACTACAACTACCTAGTCAACCAAAGGTCCTCGGGAGAAATTCCAGTGGTCTGGTCTACCAAACCAGCCAGTTCAAAATGGCCTGGTCGACCGAACCTCATAAAATTGAGAAATCGCCCTCTCTTGGTCGACCGAGCCCTCAGTTCAAAAGTCCCCTAGTCGACCGAACCATATGAGACTTGGTCGACCGAACCTATTCTGGTCGAACGAACCTCTCGGGTTGCCTTGATTTTTACCACAGTTAAATATTTTTTTAAATAGGATTAAAATGCTTTAAATATCATTAAACTTCCCTAATAATACCCAATAGGTCTCCAACGGTCATATTTTCTCTCATGCCTATATATGTGAGATCATTTGTTAAAAAGAAAAATGATTAACTACTTTGATTAGGGGAGAATCCTCTGAAAACCTAAAATCCTATAATACTTATTTTTTAGCCTCATTCACTCAAGCTTACCCTCTATCAGTGTCTAAATCATTTGTAAGTAGATTGAGTGTCTGTTTGCAAAGGTTTGCTCTCCTTGTTTTACTTGCTTAACACGATTCTATTTGAGAGCAAAACGTAAGGATTCTTAGGGCACTTTGTTGATAAGTCTATCCTAAGAAGACTTTGTTAGATCTTCTAAGCTTGCACCATCATTGCAATATTCTGAGAAGATTGTATCGTATTTTGTTTGCAAAATCTTTTCAAAATCATTTTGAAATATCTAGTGTGGTTTATATTGATAAATATATTTGAAGAGATATTTGTTTATGAGATAGTGGTCTTTGTTGCAATATTCTTTCACTCATATATTATTTGCTGAATACAAAGATTACATATCTTTTGCAAACCAAGCATATACTTCATTTGATACTCACATGCTTGAGATATCTTACTGATTGAAATACTTGAGACTTGACATCTTTGTGTGAACTTATTGGCTGAATATCTTGTGATACAAAGATTGCTTATTTGACACTCTCACGAATGCATTACACTAATAGAAAATACTTTTGAGAGTTGAACCATCTAGACCACATTAAGCTTACATATTGAATCATATTATGGTGTATGTTATTGCGCGTATTTGGGTACATATTTGCTTTACACGAAAGCACAATCACTGTACCATTTGATAGTAATACACATCTGTTGTATTTCCAGGCACGGGCCTGAAGAGGGAGACTAGCCCTAGAATAGTCTTAGATTGGCTTAGACCCGGTTAGAAAAGCTAGGTGCGTCGTCCTGTTAAGGCGTGTAGGTTGAGGTCAGCCCTGTGTTAATTTGACCTGGTTGTAAACGGTGCTGCTCCACCCTTAAGTGAGCTATTAGTGGAATCCTCCAGCTTGCGAGCTAGAGGCGGGGACGTAGGCACAGTTGGCCGAAACCCGATAACATATCGTGTGCCTTGTTTATATTTTTGTACTTTATATTTACTACACATGTATGTTATGGTGTGAATGATGCGTTTGACTTAATTTCCACATCATTTTTATCTACGCATCTGGAATTGCATATAAAGGCCCTAGGTTTGTGTAATACTGATTGTAGGATTAGTTGAACTTAGGAAGAAAGTTTAAAAGTCCAATTCACCCTCCCCCCCTCTTGGGAATACACCTTTTCTAACAAAAATCGTGAGAAAGAGGATCATTTTGCCCTACGATGGAATTCTATCTAGGATATTTGTTAGGGAAAGGCTGAATAGGTCACCACTAGCTACCATCAAGGAAGTGCGGCCCTCCGTCGTCTTCAACTCGACCACTTTAAAGTTGATGGGATACGAGCTCACTGGCAACATGTGGTTGCCTATTGCACATGAGAGAGGGCCAGGAGCTCAGGAGGTCCCACAGGAGCTGCCCCATGTACCATCTAGCATTGAGATCATGGCAGCCATCACCAATCTCTCCGCCTCGTTTGAGGAGTTCTGAGTCTCCATGACTGAGCAGACATCTTTTTCACAGGCTAGACTTGACTCTCTTATAACGAGTTCACTGACTTCCAGTCCGAGGTGCGGGCTAACTTCAACATCCTTGGTTAGTGGCTGAGAGAGATGAACGACGAGGATATCAGGGAGGATGAACAAATGGAGTTGAGTGGAGAAGAGGGAGATGATGATCATAATGATGGAGAGACCTAGGAGTGCTTCATGAGGATCCATTCCGTCGTACTACAGCTCCCTATTTTGATCATTTGTTATGTTCTATTTAGATACACTTTCTATTATTTCATCTGTATTTATTTTTAAAAAATATTTTATATTTTTTCCTTTGACGATCACTTTCACCACACACACACAGATACTATGATATGACGATTGTGCTTTTGATTATGATATACATGTGCAGTACTTTGATTTGTATGCGCTTGTGTTTAAATGACTATTCTGTTGAAATACATGCTTAGTATAGAAAGTCTCCTGCATGACAGATGCAGTTGATAAGAATTACCTATTGGTAGATTATAGGTTCTCGCATGCCTTACTTTTGAAATACTGCTTGTTTGAGAATCGTTTTTGTGCATGTTAATTTTGGGAAATGTCCTATTTACAACCGGCATGCTGCCAAATTTTCTATAGTCATTTGCCCAAAATAATTGAGATGATTTTCTTTGTTGTATGCAAATGTGACTTATTCTTAAAGTGTAGATATTTACACTTGGCTCATTTGTGTTAAATATTGGTAGATTTATTTAACGCGCTTTGTTGAATCAGGTGTAATCCCAAGAGGGGGGGGGGTGAATTGGATATTAAAAAAAAAATTAAGCCACTTAATTTCCTTTTACACACTTCTTATAAATTTACCAACTACTTCTTGTTGCTCTATTATGTATGTGTGTGGTAGTCCTATCTATGCATGCAATATACTCAATTTAAATACAACGCAGAAAATAAAGAGTAGAGGGAAGAGAGAAGACAAATGCGATTTTACGAGGTTCAGCCGACTTGGCCTACATTCTTGCCTTGAGCAACCACTCAAGGATTCACTAAAACCCTGCTCCTTAAAGTGGGACGAAGCTTCCCTTACAAACCGCTGCTTATAAGAGGTACAACTCCCTCCTTATCCACTACTCACAAAAGGTACAGCTTCCTCCTCACACCCGGTTCATAACCCGAACCGTGTTTACAATGAAATCTAAAAATAACACTCAAAACAATGCTTCTAACAAAAGCTTGTGAGTGCAATTCAATTTCCTAGTACATTAACATATGATATAACTTGAAGCTCGTGAATGTATGAAAACGATAAACTCGTTTTATGTATGATATACTTGAACACACAAATCCCTATCTAATCAAAACTCCCAAGTGAAAATATATTTGGAATGCTTTGGAGTCAACTAGGGTTCTTGATTCACTTTGTAAAGATGCACAAGTATATTTGAAGCAAACTAGTTAGCAAAAAAAAAAACTTTGTCTTGAAGACAAACACAATAAACTTACAAAGTTTCTTTCAAAGTTCAATCTTTCCACCAAACTAGATTTTTCAATAAAAAGACCCTATGAACAATATATATATATATATATATATATATATATATATATATATATATTTTTATATACTCTTGATTCCAACAATCAATGAACCAAGCTAACAAGACTTTCTCACAAAATGTTTTTTTTTTTTTTTTTTTTAAAAAAATTAACTTTTATATGTGTATGCACACTCAAGATAAAAAAGAACTCTTTCTAAAGATACTCAAGAAAACAGAAGATGTGATGAGGGGTTCTTGAGAAATAAAAACTTGAAAGATCAAACCTCACTAGACAATTGAGGTACAGTTGAAAGAGATAATGAAACCCTTTTGATTTTCCGAAGAGATTTGCCCAATGAAGATGGAAGGAGTGCAGAAAATCAGCTCTAGGGTTCAAGTCTTGCAATCAGATGTATATTTTTCTTGTTGTGTGTCTTAGCTTTCTTCTAGGGTTTAGACATTTAGTATATATTGTAAATGACCCTTAGGATTAATCTCAGCCGTTGGATCAATCAGATGGCTCGCGAGTTCACTTAATAAAAATCTAGTTTTTAGTAGCCCCGCGACTTCTGGCGCCTGAGGGTAAAGGTCCAGGCGACTGAAGTTCCTTAAGCCTTGAAAAATCATGTTGGAATACAGGGTCAAGCGATCGAAGTGGTGACTTCAGGCTCCTGAAGTGATTTCAGGCGCCTGAGGTTCCAAGGTCAGGCGACCAAAGAGCGTCGGCCAGGTTATGTCTTCTCCATTTAATTCTTCACGCTACTGAACTTAATCTTCAGGCAACCAAAGAAATTATTCACGCACCTTAGGTTTGAGTTCAGGCGACCGAAGTCCCCATTTTCTCAAATTTTCATTTCTAATTAAAAATCTGCTTGGCTCCTTTTCTTGATTCTTTCATAAAACATATTTTTTATGATTTTGAAAACATTTCAAGGTCCATGAGAGTTTCCTAATGATGTACATGAAATGCATAAATCCTAAAACCATTCTAAGTTATAATGAGCCTCAAATTAAATCATACAAAAATGTAAGTACGTGAGTTCTAAATCACAGTACATAAGATACTCACAAAACTGTTCCTTACAAGACTACTGGATCAAAACTGAAAACTGAGCCTTACCTCGATTTTATGCTAAAACCCGAAAATGGCCAAACCGAATATTCGATCTGTAGAACTTGTAGAGAATCCTTCCACGATCCCTGTGGTAACTTCGAATTAACGATTCTCATGACGAACGGCGAAGAAATCTAGAGAGAAAGAGTAGGATGAGTTCTAGAGAGAGAGAGAGAATTTAGTTTTCTTAGCTTGGAAGCAAAGAGAAAGGATATTTATAGCCCTTTGACTTGGCCATCCTCGTTAATGAAATGATGTCCTTGTCAATGAGGTCATATAAACAGCTTGTCAATGAAACAGTGACCTCGTTGACGAGCCTGAGGTTCCTGGTTTCCCGAAATCTCTCGGCTTCTCCTCATTGACGAGCCTCTAAAATTCAACGACGAGAAATACAAGGCCTTCCTTGACGAACTCTGACTTCGTAGATGAAGCTTGTTTAAATTCCAATTTTACCCCTCTCTATATTATTTAAACCCATATATCATTGATTACGCGTCAAAACTGCGTAATTGGACGCTTAACCCGGGTTTTATGGTTTATATTTTTAATTAAATGTCCAAAATTGTCCAATATTTTAATAAAGTGCCAAAATCATCATTCTTGAACTTTATTGCACTATTTATGAAGTTTTGGTAATTTTTTGTCGCAGGAAAAATTTCCGGGAATCAAAACCGACACCTGTTTGTATTTCATGAATAACTTTTCCATCCAAGCTCCGATTGAGACGATTCAAATTTTTGGAAAAATACGAAAGAATTATCTACAACTTTCATGTTTTGAGTTTTATGAGATACGGGCTCTAGAAGAGCAGAATTTGCAATGAAAAGAGAATAAAAAAAATGAAAAAATATAGCAATTCGGGTTTCCTATTCGGGTCTAGGGCTTTCCCCCCTATCCTATTTAACCCTTCTCTTCTCTTCCTACAGAGGCAGCCCCCATGGCTCCCCATTCTCCTCTTTTCCTTCTTCTTCTTCTTCTTCTTTAGTTTGTTTTTTTTGTTCTTTTCAATTCTGCTTCTCTCCCCTTGTCTCTCTTCCTTCCCTTTGTCTTTCCTCCCTCACTCTCCCCCTTTCCTCTGTTTCTCTTGGCCTCATCTGCCCTCTTGCAGTACGGTCAGCCTCCTCCATCATCTTCAGCAGTCCCCAAGCATAGCAGAACACTAGCCGACTCCATAGCAGGACCACCAAAGCGCAGCAGCAACTTCTCCAGCACAGCAGCAACTTCACGACTCCGTGGATTTGTTTCTCTCTCTCTCTCTCTCTCTCTCTCTCTCTCTTTTCCTTTCTTTCTTTCTTCTATTTACTTTTCTTTGAATCTTGGAATATTGAAGAAAGTTTAGTTTTTTTTTTTTAATGTTATTGGAGTTTTCTTTCTTTTTGTTTAAGTTGAGTAATGTTGGGTATTTCATTATTGTTAAATTAATCTCTTTGTTTATCTAATTGATAGTTATTTTAATTTAACATTCTTAATTAAATTCAGATATTTTTTTTTTTTTGTCGAAATTTGATTTAGTTAGGGTCTATAATTAGTAAAGGTTGTGTTTTTATTGTGTTCCGTTATTGTTTACGTTTTTTTTAAATTTCCGTTGAATTCATGTTTGCATTTAAATTGTGAGTCTTGATTTGATCTCTTAATTGTGCTAAAGGTTCGGTTTTTAGTAGGTTCGGTTTTTTTTTTTAGTATGTGTCTAGTTTAGTTTCCATTGTGTGTTTTTAATTCCATGTTCTAGGTTGCCATTTTTAATTAACGCGTGTCCCAGTGTTTCCTTAAGTAGACTAGGGTTTTCATTATTGTTATTTTAATTCCATGTTTAAAGTTTTCATTTTTAGTCAGTATGATCTAGTGTTTCCTTAAGTAGACGTAGGATTTCTATTCTTATTTTCTTTTATTTAGTGCATGTTAATTTTAAGGTTTAAATTGCGTGTCATTTAATTTGTCACAAGTGAAATTGAACCATCTTGAAAAACCCGAATCTGAACTGAGTTTAGTGCATTTTTAATTTTGATTGGAAGAACGTAAAATCTGAGATTAAACGCATTCCCTGAGGAGACGATCTAGCCCTTGGGCTTAATATTACACGACAGAACTCCTATACTTGGGATAGCTTCCGAGCTGCTCATTTTTCGAGTGAGTCAATCATGGTTCGAGTTCTTACATGACATATCTAAAGTGTTGCAAATATATTTGTTTGGGCATTGTGATAGAACATATTGTGTGATACAAAGATTACATTATTTGCACTCTCACTCACTGATTACATCGCTCATATAACTATTTGATAGTAGACATCTAAGACCACATTGAGTTTACTTCATTATATCATTTGGTGGTGAATGTGATAGATTATATTGGTACATATAAGCTTGTGTAAGAAGCATATTTCCGTGTACGTAAAATTGTATTTCAAATTTGTTGTATTCCAAGCACGGGCCCGAAGAGGGGGACTAGCTCTAGTGAATAAACTCGGACTGGCTTAGACCCGGTTAGGGAAGCTAGGTGCGCCATCCTGGTAAGGCATGTTGGTTAAGGTTTGCCCCTTGAATTGACCTAAGTGTAATCGGTGCAGCTCCACCTGTTAATAGAGCCTTTAGTGGAATCCTCGGGCTTGCAAGCTAGAGGCAAGGACGTAGGCATAGTTGGCCAAACCCTGATACCATTTCGTGCATGTTCTTTACTTTTCCGCAATTTATATTTCTACATGTGTATGTTATAGTTTGAATGAAGCGCATGATTTAATTTACGTTTCTTATATTATCTACGCATTTGGAATTGTATGGAAAAACCCTAGGTTTCCAAATAATATTGACCTCTGACTTAACCTAGGAGAAAAGTTTAAAATTCCAATTCACCCCCCTTTTGGGAATACACCAATTCTAACAATTGGTATCAGGTGATTGAGTGTTTTTATAAAATCTATGAGTTGGAAGGCTAGGCAGGTGATTTTCAAAGGAATGTGTATGCCTGTAAACGAAAAATGATATTACCTTAATGCATGCAAATTCATATGTCATGGAGTTATTATATTGTGCTTTAGATTCTCGTATTCTTCATGAGTTTATGGCATATAGAAGTGCATAGGAGATTCTGGGTTGAGTTGGAAAAGAGATATGGAGAGACCTAGGAAAAAGAAATTGCCACTTCAAATGATGATCAGGTAGTGGCTGAACATGAGCAGGTTGCATTAGTAGATGATAAGGTATATAAATCTTACCCTACCTCATTTACTGATTCATGTAATGAAGCATGTGATGATTCTTATATGGAAACATGTGATATATCATATGTTGAATCATCAGTTGCCTTTAATGATTGCTTTGACGATGACACATGTATTAATTCATGTGATGTATACCATGATGATTCTTATGCCAAATCATGTGATGTGTTAAATGTTAAATCATCTGTAAAATTTTATAATAATACTGCAAATGATTCATGCAATGTTCACTGTGATATAACTTATGATGAATCATACATTGTCTATACTGATGTTGCTATGAATGCATGCAATGATTCATGTGATACTTTTGGTGATAAATCTTACAATGTTGAATCATGTGCATCTAATTCTGAAAGTATGACATCTTATGAGAAATTGCATAAGGAATTCATTAGTGCTCACAAGTTCATTGTTAGGATGCATAAAAAGAAAATGTTTTTGAAAAATGATAATAGAAGGTTGGCTAAAAAATTAGAGAAATTAAGAGATTATCATTCCATATTAGAAAAGAAAAAGATTGAGAAGGTATTGAAGATCATCTGTTTAGAAAGAAAGTTTGAAAATAATTCTAAAATAATTTCCAAATACAAAGATGGGAAGTGTAGTTCAAACAAACCCTTAAGAGTTAAAAAGGAAAACATTTTCAAAATGGTTTCATCCTTCAAATCACATAGTCTTGCCTCATCAAACAAAAAGAATTTAAATAAGCATAATGTTTCACATATATACAAAATATGCTTATTTTATGAAAGAAAAGGGCACGTGTGGTTTAACTGCCTATTTAGAAATGCTAGAGGCTTGAGTAAAAAGATGATATGGGTTGTCATGATAGCCAACCCAGTAGGAGATGAGGAATGATGGCTTCAATAGAAATTGCATAATTGTTTAATTCTTCCTTAGTTCCTAGGTTTAGGGGTGGTAATGATTGTAAGTTTGGGAAGTGATCTTCACCTGCAATATCAAATCTTGGTATATGCTTTAACTATATAATATTGTCTTACCAAGAACCATTAGAGAATCACATCAGTGTTGAAATTCATGCAACATATTCAATCTAAACCTAAGAAGGAGTTTTTAGTCAAAATTTGGTTAAATCTAAAAAATTGACCATGCTCGGCCGACTTAGCATTGAATGAACTGGAGATCTCGGTCAACTGTCCCATTGAATTTTGACCGTGCGGTCGACCGAACCATTTGAACTTCACTAATTTGGTCGACCAAACCTATCGGTATACCCTCGGTCAATCGAACCGACAACCGTGCGCCTACCTCGATCGACCGCCCAATTCAGTACAAACTTCTTACAGTCAACCGAACACGACCGATTTGTGAAGCTTCGGTCGACCAAACCTGTCTGTGATCGACCGAACCTCGGTGCTTATATACATTTTTCTCATTCAGAACTCATTTTTCACTAAAAAAATCTTCAGAGCTCCTTCACTGTTTCGCTGAGTATTATCCCACACTCTTAGACCAGTACCAAACTCATCTCCTCTAGCTCTTATGGCTCGTCAAGATGATCGTATTGAAGTCCATGATATGGCTCACGCTGAGAACAACTAGTTTTTGTCAACACGTTCCAAAATCATATATGTGCGGGAGTTTCACCTAAAAAAAGCTATTTTGGGTAAGATTCTAGATCTCGAATTTATGGAACAACATTTTGGAAATGTTATGAATATGTTCCAGTATTAGGGATGGAAAATATTTATTTCTTATCAGCCCAGTGGCCACTACCCAACCTATGTTAGGTTATTTTATGCAAACCTAGGGAATGATGAGAATGGATACTTCTCCAGGGTAGTGAGGACCGATATTCGATTTGATGCAGAGTATTTATCTGATGTCCTAGATATTGATCGTGGCGACTACCCTTCCTTCGGTTGACCGGTGCTCTCGGGTTGTTCCAAATATTTTACGGCGGTTAATATTTTTAAACGGGGTTAATTTAATTAAATAATATTAAAACTTTTATAATAATTTAGTGTGTCCTTAACGGCCATAATCAAGGGGAAGTCTATATATACCCCTCATTTGGAATGATTAGAAAACAGATTAGCAAACTTGATTAGTGAATTTTCTCTTAATTCCAAAATTTCTATTACTCACTTCTAAACTCCCCACACTCATTCTTACCTTGCCATATTGTCAAAATCCTTTTGTAAGTTTGATTTGAGTTATGTTGTTCTATAAGGTTTGCTCTCTCAAGATTGTGCTTATTTGAAATTGTTTTATTTGAGAGCAAAACCTTGTGTGTTCTTAGGGGACTTTATTAATAAATCTTTCCTAAGAAGACTTCGTTTGAGCTTTTGAGTATTGCAAAATCATTGCAATCTCTTAAGAAGTTCTTATTTGATTTTGGTTGCAAAAATACTTTCAAATCATTTTCAAATATCTATTGTGTCTCATCTTGAGAAATCTTTGAAGATATATTTGTTTATGTGGTAAACATCTTTTTTGCAATATTCCTTGAGTAAAATTATTTGTTGAACACAAATATTAAATCCTTTGTGCAAACCAAATATATATATATATATCTCTTGAGCTTTATACAATGATAAAAACTATTCGTTGAGATATCAAAAGTGTTGCAAATATCTTTGTTTGAGCATTGTGATAGAACATATTGTGTGATACAAAGATTACATTATTTGCACTCTCACTCACTGATTACATCGCTCATATAACTATTTAGAGTAGGCATCTAAGACCACATTGAGCTTACTTCATTATATCATTTGATGGTGAATGTGATAGATTATATTGGTACATATCAGCTTGTGTAAGAAGCATATTTCCGTGTATGCAAAATTGTATTTCAAATATGTTGTATTCTAAGCACAGGCCTGAAGAGGGAGACTAGCCCTAGTCAATAGTCCCGAACTAACTTAGACCCGGTTAAGAAAGTTAAGTGCACCATCCTGATAAGGCATATTGGTTAAGGTCAGCCCCTTGAATTTTCCTAAGTGTAATCGGTGCAGCTTCACCCAATAAGTGAGCCTTTAGTGGAATCCTCGGGCTTGTGAGCTAAAGGCGGGGACGTAGGCACAGTTGGTCGAACCCTGATAACATTTTGTGCGTATTCTTTACATTTCCACAATTTACATTTCTGCACATGTACGTTATAGTTTGAATGAAGCACATGATTTAACTTACGTTTCTTATATTATCTGCGCATTTGAAATTGTATAGAAAGACCCTAGGTTACCAAATCATATTGACCTCTAACTTAACCTAGGAGAAAAGTTTAAAATTTTAATTCACCTCCCTCATGGGAATACACCAATTCTAACATATTTGTTGAGATATTTGAAGTGTGTTTGTGATCTTTTGTTGCTGCATTGTGATTGAGACTATTATTTTGACACAAAGATCCTATCACTTACACTCTCACACAATGATTGCAATATTTGCATTAATCTTTGAGAGTGGACACTAAGACTACACTGAGCTTATCTTATCATATCATTTGGTAGTGTATTGATTACATTGGTACATAATCTGCTGAGTTGAGAAGCATATTGGTTGTACGCAAATTTTATTGAGAAATCTGTTGTATTCCAGGCATGGCCTGAGGGTGCAGTAATCTAGTCCGGTAAGGATTGTATGTAAAGGTTGAAGTTAGCCCTGTGCTAATTGACCTGATTGTTTAGGTGCCCCTCCACCCATTAAGTGAGCTTATAGTGGTAATCCTTGTGCTTGTTTGCCAAGGTGGGGACGTAGGCTGTTTGCCGAACCTTGATAACATTTTTGGGTGTCATCTCTATTTACTGCTTTATTGTGCATACTTAGAAAAATTAATTATGCAGTTTAATTTCCGTTATATATTTATATTGATTTACTTTATCTATACTAGATTGATATTAGGTTTGCATAATACTGTTGTTAGTAGATTAACCTAGGGGACAAAATTTAAAAATACCAATTCACCCCCCTCTTGGGATTACGGTAATGCTAACACGATATCTTCTTAACCTTTTTCTATTCAAGGATTGCATGATATTCTTTTAATTTTTCTAATTGCTTTGCCAACCAATTATTCTCATTTTTCAAAAAGGTTTTCTTCTTAGATTTCCTAACTAGAAATGCATGTGATTTCAATGAAGTCTTTTCCATTTGTTTGCAAGAAGGCATGCTTTCATCTTCATTGCATGACTCATCACAAGATATATTATGATAACAGTTATATGAATCAATGCAGGTATGATTAGTAGTATTATCACTATATTCAGCAGATGATTCAACATATGATGCAAAGCAATTTTCAACATGTGAATCATCCATAAATATAGTGTGAGAATCATATACCTCTTCATTTGCTAAATCTATTAGCCCATAATTTGCCTTTACCTGATCATTTGAGGTGGGAGCTTCGAGAGTAGTGGTTTCTTTTACCTGGGTCTCTCCATATCTCCTATCCAGCTCAACATAGATCTCCTTTGCACTTCTACAAGCCATGATCTCATGGAAAACATTAGTCTCTAAAGCACAGTACAGTATATCCATGGCATTAGAATCGATCACATTAAAATCATTTTCATTTATTTGTGCACATCTTCCCTTAGCAGTCACAAGTCAGACCCTCCAGTCCATAGATTTTATAAATATACTCATTCTAATTTTCTAGGTGGTGTAGTCGACACCACAACACAATGGAGGACTAGTAGGTGACTATCCTTCTCCGAATGAGGATACACCAATGAGAGTCATCTCGATCTTTTAGCAAAAACGTTGAAGTCAATGCCACGAGACTCTGATACCAATTGTAAGCCTATGTGTATTCCCAGGAGGGGGGTGAATTGGGTATTTAAAATTTATCTCCTCGGTTCAACCAATCTAGCAACAGTATTACTCAACCTAGGGTTTGTCTATGCAATTATAAATCCAATCATTCACAATAGTAAAATACAAACACTCTTGTGCTGGAATTTAAAATGCGAAAATTAAAAGCACCCACAAGAAATGTTATCAGGGTTCGGCCAAAGTATCTACGTCCCTACCTTGGCTGACAAGCACAATGATTCCACTATTGCTCAATAAATGGGTGGAGTGGCACTGGTTACAACCAGGTCAATTTATGAGGTTTACCTTAACCTATTACCGCACCTTACCAAGATGGTGCACCTAACTTTCCTAACTAGGTCTAAGCTAATCTAGGACTATTCAACAGGGCTAGTCTCCCTCTTCAGGCCCACACTTGGAATACAAAAAATGTATATGAAATTTACGTACACAGAAATTTTGCTAATCTCTTCTTAATTTTCAAAAATGAGCCCCATATATAGAAAAAAAAAGGTGAAAATTATAACATTGGGGACATATATGCCATTTTTGCAAAAGATTAAGTGAGGTTAATGATAATAAAATCATTTTTAACCTCGGTAAATTTCGACAACCTGAGAGCATTGGTCGTCCATCTTGAGTGTTCGGTAGACCAAAGTGCTCAGTTTGGTCAACTAGGGAAAATTTGAATTATGTGTTGAATCGGCCATTCATAAGGCAATTCCTGAACCTACGAGGTTCGGTCGACCGAAGTGAGTTTGGTTGACCGAACATGGGTGTTCGATCAACCAGCCATTATTTGTATTGAAAGTTCGGTCATCCAGCTGGTTGGGAACACCCCACGTGTCGGTTTGGTCGACCGAAGGGTCAAATTGTTGACCCAGTGAAGGTTCAGTCAACTAAATGCTTTTGTGCATTGCAGTTCGGTCGACCAAACATGCCTTTTTCAAGCATTTCGGTCCTAGTTCCTTTATAAAATTATCCTTATTCATATGATGATTGAATTTAATTCAAAATGACATATTTAAATGCAGACATGAGGGTCCTAAGGTCAGTTTAAGTCTTTTTGAGCTTATTAGAACTCACATGCATGATATACAAGGATTATTACATACCTTTTTCCTATGTTACTATTACAGACCCGAATTAATATAGATTATAATAAAAAAATTTCTCGGTCTTTAGACTTGGAGTCTTCATATGCCATCAAGTGATCTGCTCATATGGACCTGCACACAAACTTGATGGACATTAAATACATGAGTATTTGTTATTATCAAAATAGGGTATGACCTATAAGGTCAACATTCTCTCCTTTTTTAATGATGACAAATACTTGTCTACTACTCCCCCTTTTGGCAACAACAAAAAGGGCCTAGATAAACATTTATATATATATATATATATATATATATATATATATATATATAGGCAAATAAGAGATAACTATCATTCAAATACAAACATGATTTTGGGAATTTTTAAAAATTTCGACAGCATGCCGTTTGAAAATACAACATTTCCTAGAAGAATATCTATATAAAAATGACCTATTTGAGTTCTAATTTCAATTATCCGCAACAATCAACTCAAACAGTCCAGTATGATCGTGAAGTATTACTTTCAGCATCCAAAAAGTTAATATGATCATACAATGCACAATACATGACAAAGTATGAAGTATAGCAATTGAGCATACCAACAATATAACTGGTCATTTAAATATTTAAATGACATCAAAACATAATGGTCAAAAATTAATTCATTTAAATGTTAGTCGACTGACTGAACATCGTTCAAAATGGTCAGTCGGCTGAACAGTTTAGTTTAAAGCTTTTAAAGGTTATAGAAGGTCTGTCGGCCGAGGAACCATAGTGCAATCTGGTCTCTAAGTCAATATTTAACCCTAGAAGAACTTCAAATATTTTAAGAGATATTTAAATGCGAAGCACTTACATAAAGACTTCTTAGAACTTTTGACACTCTAAACACATTAGTCTTCATGCTTGTCTTTCTTTGACTCTCTTATCTTCAAGCTTTAAGCTTTTAGCAAGTTTCTTTTTAACATCCACACTCTCATGATCTTTAAGCTTTAATAGATATCATCTTTGAATTCATGCTTTAATGTACTTTAAGCTTCATTTGATCATCTTTCTATGAAATATATGTTATCAATGATTCTTGTGAGCAATCATCCTTGTATCCATATACTTGAATCCTGAAATATCATTACTCAACCAAAAATGTTAAGTTTCTCTGTTTGTTATCATCAAAATAAGATTTTAAGTCTTACAAGGCCAACAATCTCCCCCTTTTTGATGATGACAAATAAGAAGCAAAAATTTGACTGAGCCCTAAAAAGACTCCCCTTTACAATAAGATTATGTTAACAAGCTTAACAATATCAAGATCAATTTCAAAAACTCTTTTACTATCATGCTCATCACATCATTCAAGTTCAAGTTCATCATTCAAGTTCACGATCATCATTTAAGTTCAAAATCATCATTTAAGTTAAATACTCTCACACTCAATATCATGCTTATGCTCAATTTTTGCCCAAAACTTCTCTTCCTTTTGACATCAATCAAAAAGAGTATAGATGTAACGACGACCTTATAAAATAAATTCTCTACTATTTTAAATTAAAACAATTTCCTACACAACGGAAAGCAAATAACATGAAACACCACCTCATAAATATACAATACCAGAGTGTTTAAATATTCCACAAAGATTACATATTTCACTGTACTATTAAGAAGTACTCATACTAATACCAGGGTTAACAAAATTGAACCCCAAAACACTCACCCTCTGAAAGGGCAGTCTAATAGCTCCTTTATCTGCGAGCCTGCTTCGCTCGCCCAACTGGCTCCCCTGAAAAATAAGTCAACACTGGGATGAGTCAAAGCTCAGTAAGACGAAACATGCTATCACTAGTGTGTGGCTATTGAGATGTAGATCTTAAAAATTCATCCGAGTTAAGAATAGTACAATTAACTAAAACTGAAAATGCTGATACTACATAACATATTATAACCCTTTAACTACATAATTTAACATGTCAAACTGCATGAAGTTACTTTTCATAATGATACTACTATTTCAAAAAGTATGATAATACTATAATATCTGAGAATATTTCCCTAGATGGCTGTATGTCATGATTTAACCCCTTATGAAAGGGTTGTGCGGCCTGAAGGCTGGATCTATCCTGGCTGGCCTACCAGGGTAAACCACTCTACTCCTCGGTCAGATCGGCTCTCCTCAACCCATATCTGATAGGGAGCCTGTCCAAAACTAGGCACAATCGACCTCATACCACTTACTATCTAAGTTAAGTGGTTGCACTCCGAACTGAATATCTGTATATCTGTACCTACGGTACCGTGCTCTGCTGTTTTATCCCACTGGGTCTAATACTATATAATATGTTTCTATATACAACTAATTCTTTTACCATGATTCTGTAATAACTGTATCTTTCTGAGATAAACCGTAAATCTACCTATTATGATGCTATAAAACTGTAAAATCACAGTATTCTAAAAAATGTTGTAAACGCATTTTATTGCCTGTATATTTTGTAAAACATATTCCTGAAAATACCATATAAACATGTTTCTATATGATATTCATACTCTCATTCCATGCAATAATTTAAAACACTTTAATCTCAATAATAATTTGCATAAATTTTTGCTCTAAGTAATAATTTGGTAAAAATATAAACTTCATACTGAAATCATACTAGGTTTTCCTAGCATAGCACGTTTCCTTTACCTAACTATCAAAAAGCCCCTATCGTATACTGGTCCTACACCCATCCTATTCAACACCCTAAAAACTACCTTTGCCATAATAGAATATCAATACTTCTTGGCCTACATCATTTCCTACAACTGCCAGAGGGCCAAAATTTGACTAAAAGGACTTACCCTGATTCTGGGAAGAAATTTGACTCAATCCCACCGACGATCCGCCCCAGAAGACTCGAAGAGAACTCCTTCAGGAGCATCGTGGTAGCCTCAGATCGTCGATCTGATGACTGACAGGGCTGAAATTGAAGAGAGATGGAGGAAGGGACCGTGGGAGAGAGAGGGGAGAGAGAACGGTGCTGAAATTCTTCATAAAACTGAGTTTAAGCACTATTTATACAATGGGCTTCATCGACGAGCCACGTCACCTTGTTGATGAGTCCTGTGGAAAGTTCGTCGACAAATTTGGACCCTCGTCGACGAATTTCATACTTCCAAAAAATCCCCTCTCAGTATCTTCTCGTCGACGAGTGCTTGGAAAATTTCTAGGGTTATTATATGTTGACTGCCTCCTTCTGTTACTGTTTCCATTTTCCTCCCTCTTTATTATTTAAATAACATTATTCTTCAAAAATTTCTGTTTATATATATATCTCATCATCCTTTAAAGGCAAAACGGTCTACTTATTTTATTACCTGCCCTCACTTATGGCGGAGGAATACTGTGGTTACATGGGTAGTTCTGAGATATTACAACCATAAAAGAAAATTTCCCCCAAAACCAAAATACTACCTAACTAATGCTCTACATTACAATTACACTCGACTCAACAAATTAAAATTACCATCCTAGCATATACAGCAATACTATAATTCATCGAACAAATGGGGAATATTTTCATCTGATTTCATCTTCAAGCTCCCACGAGGCTTCTTCAGTCGCGTGGTTTCTCCATAGAACTTTTACTAGTGGTATCTTCTTGCTGCGCAATTCTTGTTCTTTTCTATGTAAAATTTGTACTGGAGCTTCTTCTTATGCTAAAGCCTTACTAACTTCCAGTTCTACATGGTTGATGATATGGGAAGGATCTAAGATGTATTTCTTTAGCATGGAAACATGAAATACGTCATGAACTCGAAATAAAGATGGCGGTAAGGCTAACCGATAGGCTACTGACCCAATCCTCTCAAGTATCTCAAATGGGCCAATAAACCTAGGGCTCAATTTACCCTTCTTCCCAAATCTCAAGATCCCCTTCAGTGGAGTTATTCTCAGAAATACATGATCACTCACTTCAAATTTCAGTTCTCGGTGGCAAGTATCCGCGTAGCTTTTCTGCCGAATCTGCGCTGCAATGATTCTGTCTCGAATAAGTCAGAATTTATCACAGGCTTGCTGAATTATTTCTGGACCCAAAACTCGCCTTTCGCCTACTTCAGCCCAGAAAAAGGACATAGGCATCTCCTACCATATAATGCCTCGTAGGGTGCCATGCCGATGCTAGTCTAATAACTGTTATTATAAGAAAATTCAACTAGCAGCAAAAACTCAATCCAGCTACCTCCAAAGTCTAGCACACAAGCATGAAGCATGTCTTCTAATACCTGGACTATTCTCTAAGTCTGACCATCGATCTGAGGGTGGAAAGTAGTGCTAAGTGCTAACTGAGTCCCCAAAGCCTCCTGCAGACTCTTCCAAAATCGTGATGTAAAATAAGGATCATGGTCTGAGACTATGGATACCGACACTCCATGGGGTCGAACAATCTCTTATATATAAATCCTTGTTAACTTGTTCATAGGGTAGTTGACTTTAATAGGCAGAAAGTGCGCTGTCTTCGTCAACCTATCAACCACACCCCAAATGGCATTCTGACCATGCGGCACTAGTGGCAACCCAGTAACAAAATCCATGGATACGTGGTCCCACTTTCTCAAAAATGAATAATGGCTGCAATTGACCAGCCGGCCTCTGGTGCTCAGCCTTAACCTACTGACACGTCAAACACTGTTGCACAAATTCTGCTATTTCTCTCTTTATGCCACTCCATCATAAATAATCCCATAGATCCCTATACATATTCATACTGCAAGGATGAATAGTGTATAAAGATCTGTGTGCCTCTTCTAGAATCGTTCTTTTGATGCCAACATCTGCAGGCACACACAATCTGGTGCGAAATCTAAGGGCCCCATCATCGGCAATACTGAATTCTTCTCCCTGACCATCCTATATTCTGGTAAGCACCTCCACTAACTCTGGATCATCTCTCTGAGCAGCTTCAATTCTTTCATACAATGCAGGCTGTATCACAAAACTGGTAGTAAGCACCCAATGATCATCCTTCACTAATTCCACATCAAGTCTTTCCAAGTCCATCTGAATCAGGTGTTGAACTACTGTTGCTAGCTGTGCTATATCTCCTGATTTACGGCTCAGTGCATCAGCTACCACATTTGCTTTACTTGGGTGGTAACTGATGGTGTAGTAGTAATCCTTAAGGAGTTCCAATCATCTCCTCTGCCATATGTTCAACTCTTTTTGTGTGAAGAAATACTTTAGGCTCTTATGGTTAGAGAATATTTCACATTTCTCACCATATAAGTAATGTCTCCAGATTTTCAGTGCATGTACAACCGCAGCTAATTCCAAATCGTGAGTAGGGTAGTTCTTTTCATACTCTTTCAACTACTTGGATGCATATGCCACCACCCTACCATGTTGCATCAGTACACAACCAAGCCCTTTCCAAGATGCGTCACTGTAGATAACATAATCATCACCTCCTGATGGAATCGTCAATACTGGTGTAGTGATGAGTTCCTACTTTAATTCCTAGAAGCTCTGCTCGCATTCTTCATGCCACACAAATCTGGCATTTTTCCTAGTCAACCGCGTGAGTGGTCCTAACAAAGCCAAAAACCCCTAAAAAAAATAACGGTAATAACCTACTAGTCCTAAGAAACTCCTAACTTCCTGCACATTTCTCAACCCAGCCCAACTTACCACCGCATCAATCTTGCTAGGATCCACTGAAATACCGTCCCCTGAGATCACATGGCCTAAAAAGTCTACCTTCTCAAGTCAGAACTCACACTTGCTAAACTTGGCATAGAGCTTCTCCTCTCTGAGTGTCTGCAGCACCTGCCTCAAATGCACCTCATGATCCTCAAAACTCATCGAGTACACCAGTATATCATCAATGAAAACTACTACAAACTGATCTAAATATTCGTGAAAAACTCTATTCATCAAGTCTATGAATGCGGTTGGGGCATTCGTCAGACCAAAAGGCATAATGAGGAACTCATAGTGCCCATACCTGGTCCTGAAGGTTGTCTTCGCAACGTCCTTTGCTTTTACTCTCACTTGATGATACCCAAATATGAGGTCGATCTTGGAATATACCCGTGTACCCTGGAGTTGATCAAACAAATGGTCTATACAGGGTAGAGGATATTTATTCTTAATAGTAACCTCGTTGATTTCTCTGTAATCAATACACATCCTCATAGACCTGTCTTTCTTCTTTACGAACAACACTAGAGCTCCCCACAACAATACACTGGGTCGTATAAACCCCTTGTTCAGCAAGTCTTGCAATTGTTCATTTAATTCTCCCAATTCAGCTGGAGCCATACGGTAGGGAATCTTAGAGATCGGTGCGGTCCCTGAAAGTAAATCTATATGAAAATCCACCTTGCGCACAGGAGGCAACCTAGGTAACTCCTCTGGAAAAACATCTAGAAATTCTCATACCACTAGGGTGTTGTCAATCTTCAATTCATTTTGGGGGTGCTTTCACAAATGCTATGAACCCCCGACCTCCGTCCAAGAGTAATATGCTTGCCTACACAGCTAACACCAGCTGTGTTGGAGCACGTACCCGTGAACCAACGAATCTGAATTCCTGCGTACCAGGGGGTCTAAAAATTACCTCTTTCTGATGACAATCAATGCTGGCATGATTGGCAGCCAACCCGTCCATACCCAGTATTATATCAAACCTACACATATCAAATATAATCAAGTCAGCTGCAAACACTGCCCTATGAATTTCTATCGGATAGCCCCTAAATACCCTCTGATATCTGATCACTGACCCTGATGGTGTAGCTACTGACAATGCTATATATAATGACTGGGTCTCACTCTCAAATAATTTAACATAAGATATAGATATGAAAGAATGAGGAGCACCTGAGTCAAAAAGAACAACGACTGGATATGATAAAAGAGTAAATGTACTTGTCACCACATCTGCAGTAGCCTCAGCATCACCTAGCGTCAGAGCGTATACATTCCTCTGCTGGCCACAACGAGGCACTTGATATCCTCCCCGATAGAGCTTGGGAGCTAGAACCTGTTCCTGTGGTCCTGGGCATGCACGTGCCATATGGCCGGGTCTCCCATAGCGGTAATATACACCTCTCTTAACCAAGCACTCTCCTGAATGGCATCTCCCATATGTCTAACATACTGGGAAAAACAAGATGCCCTGATTCTCACGGGGTCCTGTCATCTGCCTCTGAACTCCTCTACTATGGCCTCCTCTCCATGGACCCCTACTGGAGCCTGACTAGAAACCCTGAGGGGCAGGCCTCTTCCTCTGACTCTGACCTGCTAAACCCCTCTAAATACCACTTTCAATGATCACAGCTCTGTCTACAACCTCCGCAAAAGTCTGAGCCCTAAAGCCATTCACTTGCTCAAACAGATTCTGCCTCAGTCCCTCTTAAAACTTTCTTGCATTTTTCTCTTCATCGAGTGCTAGATGTGGAGTAAAACGTGACAACTCAATAAATCGAGCTGTGTACTAGGATATGGTTATCTGCCCCTGTTCCAAATGCAGAAACTCTGCAGCCTTCATGCTCCAAATGATAGAAGGAAAATATCACTCGAAGAACAGCTCCTTGAATCGATCCTAAGTCACTGGCACTGGAACCGGCCTCTGATCCTTTATCACTCGTGCTGCTCTCCACCAGTGCTTCACCTCCCCTGTCAATTTAAATGTCGTAAATACCACTTTCTGTTCATCTGTACAAGGAAGCACAACCAACGTATCTTCAATATCCTGGACCCAATTTTTAGCCACAATCGGGTCATCCCCTCTAGGAAAAGATGGGGGCTTCATCCACGTAAACTGCTCAATCGAACAACTACGCTCCCCTGAGCTCCTAGACATCTCAGCCATCACCTGTTAGGAGCGGCATCCATATTGGCACCTCCCATACTAGAAGGTCCTGGCCTGTCTCCCCCAGCATTTGTGTCGCTGCTTCTTGGATCCATCCTGAAATCAAGAAACACACTTAAGAACTTTATCTCCTACATAAACCTATCCTATACCTATTCAGAATTAGCTATCTTCCCTGATCTTAATTCAATATCCAGTTCCGTCACCCAGACACATGACCCGACAATAGTTTACTATGGTTTTCCTAAAATCATCACCCTAAGAAAAACACAGAAACCACCTCGGTAAATCCTATGCCCAGACAACAGATGCAATCTCAAATTCTTCCCTATACTCTAGTATTGCTTCTACTGTACTCTAAAGTCTACAAAACCTAGCAACCTAGGCTCTGTTACTACATTTGTAACGACCACCTAATAAAATAAATTCTCTACTATTTTAAATTAAAACAATTTCCTACACAGCGGAAAGCAAATAACATGAAACACAACCTCATACATATACAATACCAGAGTGTCTAAATATCCCACAAAGATTACATATTTCACTATACTCTTAAGAACTACTCATACTAATACCAGGGCTAACAAAATTGAACACCAAACCACTCACCCTCAAAAAGGGTAGTATAACAACTCCTCTATCTGCGAGCCTGCTCCGCTCACCGAACTGGCTCCCCTGAAAAATAAGTCAACACAGGGATGAGTCAAAGCTCAGTAAGACTAAACATGCTATCACTAGTGTGTGGCTACTGAGATGTACATCTGTAAAAATTCATCCAAGTTAAGAATAGTACAAATAACTAAAAATGAAAATGTTGATACTACATAACATATTATAACCCTTTAACTATACAATTTAACATGTCAAACTGCATGAAGTTGCTTTTCATAATAATACTACTATTTCAAAAATTCTGATAATACTATAATATCTGAGAATATTTCCCTAGATGGTTGTATGTCATGATTTAACCCCTCATGACAGGGTTGTGAGGCCCGAGGGTTGGATTTATCCTGGCTGGCCTACCAAGGTAAACCACTCTACTCCTCCATCAGATTGGCCCTCCTCAACCCATATCTGATAGGGAGCTTGTTCACAACTAGGCACGATCGACCTCATACCACTTACTATCTGAGTTAAGTGGTTGCACTCTGAACTGAATATCTGTATATTTGTAGCTATGGTACCGTGCTCTGCTATTTGATCCATCAGGATCTGATACTATATAATATGTTTCTATATACAACTAACTATTTTACCATGATTCTGTAACAACTGTATCTTTCTGAGATAAACTGTAAATCTACCTGTTATGATGATGTAAAACTGTAAAATCACGGTATTTTGAAAAATGTTGTAAACACATTTTACCGCCTGTATATTCTGTAAAACATATTCCTGAAAATACTTTATAAACATGTTTCTATACGATATTCATACTCTCATGCCGCACAATAATTTAAAACACTTTAATCTCAATAATAATTTGCATAAATTTCTTCTCTGAGTAATAATCTAGTAAAAACATAAACTTCATACTGAAATCATACTAGGTTTTCCTAGCATAGCATGTTTCCCTTACCTAGGTATCAAAAAGCCCCTATCGTATACTGGTCCTACA
This sequence comes from Malania oleifera, assembly GCF_029873635.1. Taxonomy (NCBI): domain Eukaryota; kingdom Viridiplantae; phylum Streptophyta; class Magnoliopsida; order Santalales; family Ximeniaceae; genus Malania; species Malania oleifera. Next base: position 62,867,963 of record NC_080425.1, read on the forward strand.
CCCATAGGGCTTCCTCTTCCACACCCTGAAAACCACATTTGCAAGAATAGAATATCAATATTTCTTAGCCTACATCATTTCCTTCAATTGCCAGAAGACCAAAACTTGACTAAAAGGCCTTACCCTGATTCTAAGAAGAAATTCAACTCGATCCCATTGATGATCCGCCCTAGTAGACTTGAAGAGAACTCCACTATGAGCGTCATGGTAGCCTTAGATCGTCGATCCGGTTACTGATGGGGCCGAAATCGAAGAGAGATGGAGGAGGGACCGTAGGAGAGAGAGAGGAGAGAGAACGGCGCTAAAATTTTGCGTAAAATTGAGTTTAAGCACTATTTATACTGCGGGATTCATCGACGAGCCATGTCACCTCGTCGACGAGTCTTGTGGAAAGTTCGTCGATGAATCTGCACTCTCGTCGACAAATTTCAGACTTCCTAAAAATCCCCTCTCGTTATCTTCTCATCGACGAAACCCCTGTGTTCGTCGACGAGTGCTTGGAAAATATCTAGGGTTATTATATCCAAAATGCAATGTCATCGATTGCCTTCTTCTGTTACTGTTTCCATTTTTCTCCCTCTTTATTATTTAGATAACATTATTCTTCGAGTCGTTACAATGGATCTTATGAAGGTTCATATTTGCTAAAAATTCATCATGCATATTTATCTTTGCTTACAACAATCTCTCCTTTTTTTACATTAATTCATTATACCAATTGTTTATTTCATGATACTAATTGAAAGATAAAAAAATATATAATATAAGCAATAAGTCATAACACTCCTCCTGAATTTAATACATTCAGATTTTCATTTGTGAAATGAACTATATATTCATGAGAATATCAAGTGTGCTTTTTAAATTTATCATCCCATGCTTCAAATATTTATTTATTTCATGCAAGCACACATGGATACCAATATTAAGAATAATACCAACATTATTTCAATATCATCTTTGTCATGTTATGCTTATGTTTTATCCTTAGTCTATCATGCAAGAGATATACAAAGCTTTTCATCATGTAAAATGATATGATCAAGAATTTATCTCATACTTATATATCATGTCAAGATCATAACATGCTCATAGAAAAAAATATATTGTTCTGCTCAAGAGTTTATTCATGGATACCAATATGTTGTTATTCTCAAGTATACTCATTCATTTCATAGATACCAATACAAATATCATATCATAAGCTTCTTGATCATGCTCAATAATTTCATGCTCAATTTTTCAATGTATAGTGAGCCATTAATCCTCAATGTAAGTAAAGTCAATATCTCAGCATATATAAGTATGGAGCATATTATAATCATCTCAAATTGTCTTCATGTTTCAAGTGTTTCTCATTCAGTTTAACTACTTCTCATTTTGCTCAAATATTATCCATATTGCTTCAGATTTTCTTTCTTTTGATTTCATATGAATTCCAAAATTTTGCTTTTCAAATCTTAAGCCTTGTATGATTCATTCGTTGATGGAGGCCAACAATTTTCATTAGTTTAATTTTTTTTTCATTGAGTGACTTTCTTAGTTTCTAAGGGGTATGACTATTCCAAATATCTTTGGATCCTTAGTTTATGAACTTGGTTTTTTATCTAGGTACCCATACTTTCTTGGGTCCAGATTGTTTAACAGGAGATGTTTCTTTAATATTCCAAACTTGTTTAGTTTTCACATCATTCCTCTTTAATGGAAATTCAAACTTTATATGTCTCTTCTTTTTACATAGGTAGCATGTGGTGTGAGTGTAAGCATTTGAAGAGGTGCTAGCATAATTTTTAGATGCTTTTGTAAAGTATCCCATGTAAAGATTATTATTTTTTTTTTTTCCAATTTCATTGAACCTTATGCCTTCTTTATTCAAGGACATTCTTTGTGCACCTACCATTCTATCAAAGTTCTCGTTTCCTCTTATGAAATTGTAGATTATTTTTGCTTGATCTTCAATTTTTCCTTTAAGATCACTGATTTCTGAAATTTCTATATTTTTACCCTTTTCTTGATTTTGAGACATCTTAGTAATTTTATTTTCTAATTCATAAATATATAATAAGTCTTTTTCATTATCCATGGAAATTTTGGACTTTAAATCCTCTAGTTCTTTTATTACCTTCTCATTCTTGCTTTCTACTATGTGGATTTTCATATTATTCTCTCTTTTAGCAAGTTTAAGGGATTCCAACTCCTTTATTCTACCTTCATTCTTATTTTTCAATGAAGTATATTGTTTAGTTACTTTGATTAGGATCTTATGAACATTGAATAATTTACTTTGTAACTCTTCGTAAGATGGCATGCTCTCATCATTGGATTGATTAGAGGAATCACTACTATATTCATTAACCGATTTGGATGAAGAGCTTTGTTCTTCATCATCATCATCCCATGTCTTTTAGCAAGTATAAGCAACCTGTTGGTCACTTGATTCATTTTTTGAACTACTAGTACTTAGATTGTCCCATGTAGTGGCCTTCATTGCCTTTTTTCTTTTTCTTTTTAGAGTCCTTTACGAGCAGTGGACAATCCGATGTTATGTGTCCATCTTTCTTGCAACTATAACATGTGGGGATTTTATTCTTTGATTTATTTTCATTGATATCTTCTTTATCTGATTCTATTTTTTTGTTCCAGAATTTTTTTTTAAGTTTATTCTTTCTTCTAAGGATTTTTGCAAGTTTCTTCGATGTGAAGGCTAGTTCATCCTCATCCATTTCATCTTCATCTTCATCATTGGAGTTTTTGTTTGAAGTTTTAAAAGCAATTGATTCTTGGGCTTCATATTTTCCGTTTCTTTCATTCATAGACATTTCATATGTAAGAAGGGATCCTATGTGTTCATCTAGGGATGTATTTTCAAGATTTCTTCCTTTCGTTATAGCTATAACTTTAGGTTCCCATATTGGAGGAAGTCCCCTACGTATTTTACGGATCATCTCATAGGTTGAATATGCTTTTCCTAAAGTATCGAGGGAGTTTATAATATGTGTGAACCTTGTATACATGTTTGTAATTGATTCATGTAGGTTCATCTTGAAGGTTTTATACTCACTTGTGAGCATGTCTATTCTGCTATCTCTAACATCAATGGTTCCTTCATAAGTAACTTCTAATTTATCTCAAATCTCTTTAACTAATTTACATGCCACAACTCTATTGAATTCATTAATATCAAGTGCACAATATGGGGCGTTTATTGCACTAGAGTTAACTTGCAACATTTTATGATCTAAATCGTTCATCTCTTTTTCATCTTTATGGACTTCTTTTCCATCCACAAGTTTGGTAGGGATTAGGTTACCACGTGTAACAACCTTCTAAAGCTTCCAATCCATTGTTTGAAGATAAATTCTCATTCATTGTTTCCAAAATGTAAAATTTAAACCACAAAATATGGGTGGCCTAGTTGAGGATTAACCCTCTTGAAAGGGAGCTACTACTAGGTGTGCCAATTAGATCTTTATATAACTACTTGTTATGATTTGTTATAACCCCGCTATGATACCAATTGAAAACAAAGGTGTAGTCCCAAGAGGGAGGTGAATTGGGTTATTAAAATTTTCTTTTAAATATTTGTAAGAATTCTTAACCCCTTGTTGATTTAACAATTACACAAGAATGTTTGTTATTCAATGCTTACATATGCTAATCACAAATCACACTTCAATTAATGAATTGTTTCAAGATTAATACAAAGTAATGAAGATCAACCAATTGATTTACCAAGCACAAGTAATCAAAACTTAAACATCCAATCAATCAACAACAAAAGTGTTCAATCTACAAAATACAATATTCAGCACTTTGACAATTCTCAGCTTTTGTATGTAGCCCTGTGTATATATATGCAAGCCGTGTGGATAATTGATTTTGCTTTCTCAATATGATGTGCAATATAAAATCCAACACTCTATCCAAAAGCTTAGAATTTAAATAAACTTTCAGTTAAAGAATTTTTGGGTGTTGAATCAATCAATGTACTCCCTTACGGTTTCCGCAAATTATTACTCCCTTTCGGTTTTAGCAAGCCCAAAAACAAATTAATCTTCTGTTTATTTAATTCCAAAATACGTAGTATATATGATTATGAAGTTTAAAACATCCACACAGTAGATAGGTATGCTAAAATATAAAGAGAGTAAGGGAAATAGAAGAAGACCAAGGTTTTTACGAGGTTCGGCTTATCCCCAGCCTACGTCCTCGCCTTAGGCAAACCACCTAAGGATTACACTATACTTGTTCCTTTTCAAGCAAAACAAAACCTTATCCACTCCTTCAATAGGCTACATTAATCACCTCTCCAAGTGATACCCCACGCCTGTGCACTCCTTCAATAGGCTAGAGTAATCACCTCTCCAAGCGATACCCCACACTTGGTCAATGATCCAACAACTTGGAATCATCCATGAAATACAAGAAACACAAAAAAATTTATGCATACAAGAACACTCTCTCAAAGAGAAAATAAGTACAAATTCAGCACTATGTACTTCTGAATTTAAATATCAAAATGAAATAAAATGAAGCTCAAGTTAGAATTCACCAATTCAATCTCTAGATGAATATCAGCAGTAATTTAGTAGAATTCTCCCAGTAAGAGTGTGAGCAAGAGTGAGCTTTGTGAGAGATTGAAAGTAGGATGCTTGATTGCTTGATTGTATGCTTGGTAATTTGATTCCTTGGGTTAAAGGAGTATTTATAGACTTTTTAAGGTGAGTTTCTTTATTTCCCAAGTTACTTGGAGTGTCTACCAAGTTTTTATAATGTTTAGATTTGAACAACTAATTTTTAGAATTTTCCCATTAAAGTTCAAAATTTAAATTCTCGTAGGGTCAGTCAGCTAAGTCACTCGACTGTGTTAGTTTTTGTATAGGTCAGTTGGCTGGACAGGCGGCTGACAACATTTTATCTATCCAAAAATTAATTCATTTAAATATCATTCGATTGACTAAACATCACTTAAATGGTCAATCGGCTAGACAATTCAATTTAAAGGTTTTAAAGGTTATGGAAGGTATGTCGGCTGAGGAACCATAGTGTAATTGGGTCTCTAAGTCAATATTTAACCCTAGAAGAGATTCAAATATTTCAAGAGATATTTAAATGTGAAGCACTTATATAAAGATTTCTTAGAATTTTTGACACTCTAAACACATAAGTCTTCATGCTTGTTTTTCTTTGACTCTCTTGTCTTCAAGCTTTAACCTTTTAGAAAGTTTCTCTTTAACATTCACACTCTTATGATCTTCAAGCTTTAATATATATCATATTTGAAATGTACTTTAATTTTCATTTGATCATCTTTTTTTGAAATATAAGTTGTCAATGATTCTTGTAAGCAATCATCCTTGTATTCATATACTTGAATCCTGAAATATCATTACTCAACCAAATATGTTAAGTTTCTCTTGTTTGTTATCATCAAAATAAGATTTTAAGCCTTGTAAGGCCAACATTATTCTTTTGCATATGATTACCCAAAATTCATATAGCTTTCCAAATCTCAATACTTTCTAAGTTAAGCCTTGTACAATCCAAGTTTTCTTGATTGTAGCCAACAATACCATTCTTGTATTCATTTTTTTCAATATAATAGTCATAAATAAGCTCAATAACTCATCTTTAAGATTGTCCATTTCAACTCGTTCAATATCCCTTTATTAATTTTGATTAAGTAGCTTTCCATATATTGAATTAAGGAGAATTTTCTTCTTGGTATTTGTGAGCTCTTTAGATTTTCTAAGTAGCAGCTTTTGATATGATCATGGAGTGAAGGCTTTTAATAATAATTTTAGAAAACTTCTTAATTTAACTTTTCCTCTTAAGTCAACCATATGCTATGAGTATTTCAAAATTAATTTCATTGCACCTGCAATACTTTAACCAACCGAATTTCTGATTCTTCACTTTGGAGCTTCTTTCAGTGTTTTAATCAATCAACTAGGTTTCTTTTTCATTAGTTCTTCTAAATCTCAAGTTTATGCAAAGAGCAACATATGTTTTGCTCTATAATTTTAACCTTAATAATTTATAACCTTTCATTTAACAATTCAACTAAGGTTATTCTAACTCTTCCCTTATAGCTGATATTATGAATTATTTACCATGATATGCACAGTCAAGTTTGCATTAGATACCTCATTTCACTCAGCTTTTCAGGGTCTCTATTATAGTAGACATTTCAATTTAGTAATTTACATTTTAAGTATTATCTACAATCATAGCACACTTGGCGTTATCGCTAAATCTTTTCATATATTTGATTTGGATATCTTAAACCTTGTAGGCTATGGAGACATTCCAATCCCTTTTTATTTTAGTACAAATTTAGCTTTCTGAATTCTTAAAAAGGGAATGACTATTCCTAAGACATATGGAGTCCTTAGTTTATGAACTAGACTTTCATCTTGGTACCCCTACTTTCTTAGGTCTTAATGATTTAACAAAAGATGCTTCTTTTACTTTCCAAACTTGTTTAGTTTTCACACCCTTTTTCTTTAATGGACATTCAATCTTTATATGTCCATTCTTCTTACATAGGAAGCATGTGGTGTGAGTGTAAGCATTTGAGGAGGTGCTAGCACAGTCTTTAGAGACTTTTACAAAGTACCCCATGTAAAGGTTCTTTTTCCTTGTTTTCTCAACTCCATTGAATCTTATGTCTTCTTTATCCAAAGACATTCTTTGTGATCCAACCATTTTATTAAGGTTTTCCTTTCCTCCAGAGAAATTGTAGATGATTTTGGCTTGATCCTCAAATTTACTTTTAAGATCACAAATTTCCGGGTCTTGTATATTTTTACCCTTTACTTGTAGCATTACAAGATCTTGAAACATTTTGTTGATTTTTCTTTCTAATTCAGATGTATACAAATCTTTTTTTCATTTTCCATAGAAGATTGGGATCTAAGATCTTTCAATTCTTTCATTTCAACTTCATTCTTCTTTTTTAACAATGTGCATCTTTTAGTTACTTTAACTAGAATCTTATAAGCCTTGTATAGTTCACTTTGTAGTTCTTCATAAGATGGCATACTCTCATCACTGGATTCATCAGATGAATCGTCACAAGATTCACTGCATGATTCATTAAATGATTTGGATGAAGAACTTTGTACTTCATCATCGTCTCATGCCATAAGACAACCATTTGCAATTTCTTAATCACTTGATTCACTCTCCGAACTACTGGAACTTATATTGTCCCATGTAGTGGCCTTCAATGCATTTTTCTTTTTCTTCTTGGAATCCTTCTTAAGTTGTGGACAATCTGGTTTTATGTGTCCAGTTTTATTGCAATTATAACATGTACGAGGTTCATTCCTTGTTTCCTTTTTATTGGTTTTTCCTTCATCTAATTTTGAGTCCTGGAAAATCTAGTAAATTTATTTTTCTTTCTAACGATTTGTGTAAGTCTCTTGGTTATGAGGGCTACATCATTTACATCCATTTGCTCTTCATCTTCATCGCTAGAACTTTCCTTTGAGGCTTTAAATGCAATTGATTCCTTTGGTTTAGATTTACTCTAGTTCTTTCATTTATTGTCATCTTATAAGTGAGGAGAGATCCTATCAATTCATAAAGGGAAGTTTTTTCAAGTTTCTTCCCTCCGTAATTGTTGTGGCCTTAGGTTCCCAAATTTTTGGAAGTCCTCTAAGGATTTTCCGCATCATCTCATAAGTTGAGTAGTTTTTCCCTAAGACATTGAGGGAGTTTATTATATGGCTGAACTTAGTATACATATTAGTGATGGTTTCATCAAGGTTCACCCTACATGTCTCATACTCGCTTGTGAGCATATTGATTCTACTATCTCTAACATCAACTGTTCCTTCATAGGTTACTTCAAGTTTATCCCAAATTTCTTTAGCTGATTTTCTGCCCATAATTCTATTGAACTCATTCACATCTAGAGCACAATATAGTATATTTATAGCACTTGAATTTACTTACAACATCTTAAGATCATTGTCGGTCATCTCTTTTTCTTCTTTAGGTATTCTTTACTATCCACAGTTTTAGTGGGGATAAGGTCACCATGTGTAACAACCTTCCATGCTTTCCAATCAATTGTTTGTAAATAAATTCTCATTCTTTGTTTCCAAAAGGAGTAGTTTACACCGCAAAAAGTTGGTGGTATAGATAAGGATTGTCCTTCAACGAAGGGAGATACCTAGATGTGCCATAGGGATCTTTATATAGCTTCTGGTTTAAGATTTGTTGTTTTTACATCATTCTCATCTGCTATTCTTATATTTGTTGTTCTCATATCTGCTATTCTCATATCTACTATTCTCATATTATCACTAGTTAAATTAACAATTATGCATTTAGAACTCTCTATACCAATGGAGAAATCACTAGCATACTTCCACCTCATGACAGGTTGTGCGGCCCATAGGCTGGACTTAACCCTAGCCAGCCCTCTAGTGTTAAATCAACCATATTCTACAATTTGTAGGTCTGATTGGCTGTTCCCACACTGGTCTAGAATCCAAAGGGACTCTAACCTTCCCACCACAATCGACTATCTCGTCTCCACACTTTCTCTAAGACGTGTGGGTGCACTAGTGCTACCAAAAATACCCGCAATAGTACTATATCTATTCTGGTCCACCGGAGTTCTCAAATCATACTTGTAATTTAACATTCTCAAACACATGCATAATAAATCATATCACATTTTAATTCTCAGTACATTTCTGGTATTTCCAGCATCTCATACATATATCATAGTTCAACACAGAAACTTCATTTTACTTATGCCACACAACATTTTACTCATGCCACACAATTTAACAACATATTTCATACACAATTATCTAGAAAATCTATCGTTTACTGTAAACTAAGGCAACTCATATTCATAATTAATATACTGAAAATATACATTTAATTTCTTACACAATTATCTAGAAAATCTACCATTTTAACTTCCCATTTTCACAAATAATATCTAGTAGCATAGCCCTAGGCTCAAAAATTTACAATTCAAACGGTCAGCTTTTTAGAACTTACGTGAAAATCATAAATATAAATAAATATATATACACACACACATAAAATTTTCATTTTTCACTAGTTATTTCCTAAAAATCCTTGTTTAATATATTCCCCTTACCTGGTTTGCTAAGCTACGCCGGCAGGGACCCCAAAACGATGCTTGCGGTGCACACCCGAACCCTAATTTAATAATCCTAATTTAATCAATTCAACCCTAAATAAAATACTATTTTAACATTTCCTAAACCCATCAATTTTAAATAACAATTAAACTCCAAAAAATAACCATTTTTTCTTAATTCCCTAAATCTGACTCTCACTTTGGAGTGGTGCCTAAGACCCCGAAATTGAAAATTTACTCTAGTCAAAATGATGACAATCGAGATTAGGACACCATAGTGGTGCCTGATCGTCGATTTAGCTGAAGATTTAAGGAGAAATTAAGAAAAGAGAGGGAGTATTCCTTTCCCCAAGAGTGGTACCTATACCGCTCCTACGATAAATTCACTTCAGTAGGAATGTCGATGGCGGAAATAGGAACCCAACAGTATCTTCCGTTTTCTGATCGACTGAATATATATCAAGAAAATGTGGTGAGAGAGGAGGAGGACAAAGGAGGCGTTCAGGGCGGGGGGCGGCCTCTCTAGATTTCAATTGAAATCCTTTCCTGAAGCTTCCTTCAAGAAAGGTTACTTATGTATTTTATATATATATATATATATATATATATATATATATTATATTAATATATTATATAATATTATATTATATTGTATTATTTAATTAATTATTATTATTATTTGATTAATTTAAACAATTAAATAATTTTTTTTTGTTTTTTTTTTTTTTAGGATCACTACATTCTCCCCTCCTAACAAAAATTTCATCCTTGAAATTTTGCTAATCATTCATTTCCACATTTCTAAAATTTATCAAATAACTATATTTCACACAATCTAGTATATATAACTTCATATAAACTTCTACATCATCTACAATTAAATAAAATCATTATTTATCTTAAATATAAACTCGTATCTACGTCCCTAGCAATATCTGCCTCAGTTGGGATCATTGATTACATTCGTGTTGGACCACCTCCACCTCGGGGTACTTACTGGTTTCCCCTGATCTGGTTTGGTATAGGTGCAATAGGCAACGGTTCATGACAATTCCTCGTAATGTGCCCCGGTTTACTGCACCTAGAGCAGTTAGGAGTCTAGATCTGGCATTCGCCCCTATGCCTCTTATTACAGCTTGGACATAAAGAGCAAGATAGGTTATCCTGATAACCAGAATATCCCCGATCTCCCATCTCCTTCCTCAAGACCACAATATTCTTCTCTCTCTTCCATGATCCTTGACTACCCTCTACTTGAAAACTGAAAGGTGCAGGCCTCTTCCTCTACTTTATTGGCTCTGTACCGCCCTAAATGCTTTTTCCCAACACTGAACCCTTATCCACCAATTCAAAGAAGTTCTGGACCTAGAACCCTACTACAAGCTCATAAACCCTTCATCTCAGGCTTTTTTCAAACTTTCTGGCCTTTCTTGCCTCGTTCAAGATTAGGAACGAAGCAAAATGCATAAGTTCAACGAACTAAGCTGTATGTTCCCCGATAGTCATACTCCCCTGTGTCAGGTTAGTGAATTTCTCAATCTTTTCCTCTATGGTGGACAAGGGGAAGTACCTATCAAAGAATAGCTCCGTGAATCGATCTCACGTCAGAGCTATCTTTACTAACCTCTGTTCCTCTAGTAGCTTCACAGAAAGCCACCAGTGTTTCGTATCCCATGTCATCTTGAATTTGGCGTATAGGACTTTCTGCTCATTCGTGCAACTGAGTACAGTCATGATCTCCTTAATCTCCTATACCCAGTTCTCTGCAACCTTCGCAAAAGTTGGAGGGTTCAGTCTCATAAAATTCTGGATAATGCAACCCTGACCTGTAGGTTGATAGTTCATTTCTCTAGTATCCTACCTCGTCTCTGCCCTAACCTGACAGACTATACTCCACAACATCATGGAGGTATCAAAATCCTCCTCACTAGAAGCCTTCGAATCATACTCTCCCTCAACCGCCACATTCTTACCTCTAGCATCCATCCTGAAAATAAGACAGGAAAGAGTTAAGAATTCAATTATCATAACCCTATTAACACAATAATTAATCTAAATCCCAATATACACCTAACTTTTTAATTTAGGACTAGTCTCATAGCTCAGAAACAAAATCATCTAAGGTTTATCATGGCTTTTCCGAGGCCGTCAACTGCTTCAGAAAAATCACAAGAAATTGTCGATGTATTTCCACCTCCGGGTTACAAGACAAAATCCTATATTTCTCAATCCCTATTCTACCCATCTCCTATCCTCCCCATCATCTATTCCTATACTTTGGTATTAATCATCCCTAAGTTTGTAGAACCTAAAATCTAATGCTCTGATACCAAATTGTAATGCCTTAAACCCTAAAATAGGGTTTGGAGTGTTATTATAAATAATATCATGCTCTGTGACACCCTGAACCCGCTTGGTGGGCCCAGATGCCACGTTAACCATTTACCTGTATCTGGTACCCTATTATCTCAATAACGCAGTGAAAGTAATAATAATTCTATAATAATATACCATAGTATCTACATATATACATCTCAAAATTATCTTCCAACAACTAGTATTCAGAATCATACATCTCAAAAAACATAAACAAACCCAAAAATATACACATCCAAAAGTCTATACCCTCTCTCTAAAAAATGCTACAATAGCCCCAAGCTCTCTAAGATCGATCACGCGGAGGTCTTGAAAAAGATAAAATTCAACTATCGGGTGAGACACATCGCAGTATGGATGGAATGCATTAAATCAATGTGTGGCTATCATGAAGTTTGTGTACAACATATAAGTATTAATCATTTTCAAATAAAACCACAATTATGAAATCATTCACTATTCCTACTCAAACACATGTAAGGTATTTTACTAACGAGAGTTCCTAAGGATTGGGGTGATTGCCCGACCATACAAGTAGCACCCCTCTACTATGATACCTTATACAACCTACAGTCACAACTGAAGCATATTAGGGCACTTACCTTACTTAGTAAGCCCTCAGGTGGATGAGTTATCTTATATTCACAACATCCACACAAATGTTTAACAGCGAAGGCTCCCAAGAATAAGGAAGTTTACCCGCCCGTAAAAGTAGCTTCCCTCTGCCCTAATCTGTTAGGTACCCCAAGTTACGTTTGATATGTATTAGAGCACTCGCCTTTCTCAACAAGCCCTCGGGTGGAGAGTATACCTCGCCCCTAATACATATAATACTACTATATTTAATACTGATATAATACTTTACTACATTATTCAGTATGCTGTTATCTCTGTATTATTCATCTTTTCATGTTCTCAATTTTTACATTTCTCTGTTTTTTTAATATCATTCTCGTTTTCTATTCTTATATCTGTTGTTCTTATATTATCACTAGTTAAATTGATAATTATGCGTTTAGAACTCTCTATATCGATGGAGAAATCACTGTCATGCTTCTGCCCCATGATGAGTTGTGCGGCCTATAAGCTAGACTTAACCCTAGTCAGCCCTCCAGAGTTAAATCAACCACATTCTACAGTCTGTAGGTCCGATTGGATGTTCCAACACTAGTCTAGACTCCAGGGGGATCCTACCCTTCCCAGCACAATCGACCATCCCATCTCCATACTCTCTTTAAGACGTGTGGGTACACTAGTGCTGCCAAAAATACCCGCAACAGTACTATGCCTATTCTAGTCCACTGGAGTTCTAAAACCATACATTGTAATTTAATATTCTCAAACACGTGCAGAATAAATCATATCACATTTTAATTCTCAATACATTTCCAGTATCTCATACATATATCATTATTCAACACAAAAACTTCATTTTACTCATGCCACACAATTTAACAATATATTTCATATGTTTACTATAAAATAAGTCAACTCATTCATCATTAATATACTAAAAATATACATTTAATTTCTTACACAATTATTGAGAAAATATGTCATTTTAACTTTCCATTTTTGCAAATAATATCTAGTAGCATAGCCCTAGGCTCGGAAATTTAAAATTCAAACAGTCGGCTTTTCAAAACTCACGTGAAAATCATATACATATACACATAAAATTCCCATTTTTCACCAGTTATTTCCTCAAAAATCTTAGTTTAATATATTCCCCTTACTTGGATTCATGAATTATGCCAACAGGGACCCCAAAACGATGTCTGCGGTGCTCACCCAAGCCCTGATTCAATAATCATAATTTAATCAAATCAACCCTAAATAAAATACTATTTTAACATTTCTTAAGCCCATCAATTTCAAATAACAATTAAACTCCCGAAAATAACCAATTTTTCTTAATTCCCTAAATCCCACTCTTGGTTTGGAGTGGTGCCTAAGACCCCCCAATTGAAAATTTGCTCTGACCAAAATGACTATAATCGAGATTAGGACCCCGTGATTGTGTCCGATCGTCAATTTAGTTGAAGATTTAAGGTAAAATTAAGGAAAAAGAGAGAGTATACCTTTTCTCAGTAGTGATGTCTACGCTGCTCCTACGACAAATCCACTCCAATAGGAATGTCGGTGGCGGAGATAGGAACTCAACGGTATCTTCCGTTTTTCAATCGGCCAAATATTTATTGAAAAAATGAGGTGAGAGAGGAGGAGGACGGAGGAGGCGTTTAGGGCGGGGGGGCGCGGCCTCTTTGGATTTCAATTGAATTCCTTTCCCGAAGCTTCCTTTAAGAAAGGTTACTTATGTATTTTATATATATATATATATATATATTATTAATATATTATAAAATTATAGCATTATATTATATTATAATAATATATTATCATATTATTTAATTAATTTAAATAATTAATTAATTATTTTTAATTTTTAATTTTTAATTTATTTTTTATTTTTTTAGGACCACTATAGCTTGAGAGACCACTTATGATCTCCTTGCCTCACCTAATAATTTGACGATCACATCATCTAATGACTGCATGGCCTTTCGTCGCCTAGCTACGTGACTAAATATTCTAGGGTTGCTTAGGCAATAAGTAACTCACCTTATCCAAGCAATTTTTTTCCAACGTTACTCTTTATGTTATTTCCCTAACTAGGCAATTGTGATCATTCTACAAGGGAGTGCAAGAAGAGAATGCAAACACTAATAAAGTGACATTTTTATCATTTCATTCAATTAAAATAATATGTATTTCATTTTCATAACATATTAAAGTCGAAGTGCAATGATGAATGTTCATCATTCTCTTGATTACTAATAAATTCATTTTGTTAACTTCTCTTGCATACTTTATTCAACAAGCGAAAGTTCCTCAAATTTGAAAACTTAAGTGGTTATGAATGTGATTAATTATGGAAGACATTCAATTTGTCGAAAGCGTCACACAAAGCTAGTGTTTCAGTGCCGTCATAGTTGTTGAGTCCTACCTACCATAGATTATAAAACAAAAAATAACTAAATAAATAATTATATGTTTAGTGGTAGAAAATAATTTTCATTTGTTATTTTTAGATTTCTAAATGATTACAAAAATGTTACCTTTTTTTAATTTTTTTCTAAGTATAAAAAAGCTAGAAAGCAATAATACTAAAAATAGTTATCACCTTTCCTGTACAATTGGAAAACCAGATGGCTCTTGTATAATTATCAGAAAAATTGAAAATGAAAAATAAATTCGTCTTCTATTTCTGATTTCTGATTTTTGGTTTTTATTTTTTTATTTTTATTTCTCTAATTTTTGATAGTGATACCAACCAACCCCTATGACTTTAGCATTTGAGAGGATAAATTATTTCCAAAAATTTATTTGATTGTATTTTGCTAACAAAAATTCGGTCATAATGATTCGATTCTTGAAATTTTACATCCTTGCAAATTTAAGAAGTGACGAGTTCTTCTCACCATTTCATCAAAGCTGAAACTTCAAAATGCTAGAGGGATCTCTAAGTGCCGCAACCGAGTGGCATTCCACCATCCAAAGAACATACGTGTGCCAATTCCAGCCAATCCTCTGTCCCGACAAAAGTTGTGGACGCAGAGAGAAAACCCAGCTCGCACGTGCCAGTTTACATTTCTAATCCTCTTCTTTCCATCTTTCCTCATCCTACACTTCTCTGTACACACTGTAATGGCACTCACTTTTATCTCCCCAATATCCATAAAACCTCTGAACCTCTCTTCTTCCTCTAGCCGTTCTAGTTCAAAGGCTTCAAATCCTCTGCAATCTATCTCAAGGCCCCTTGCCATAATCTGTGGTAGGATAGACCCGGAAAGAGAGGATCACTGGCAGAGTGAGTTCATATCAGCTACTGTCATCAATTTCCACTTGCAGACCCCCATGAATTCTCCTTAAATTAGTTTATTTCGACATTAGATATCCAATCACCGATGCAGGATCCAAGAAATGGCAGACATTTGTTTCGACAGCACTGGCAGCTGCAGTTCTTGGCTTTAGCTCCAACCCAGCGGCTCTTGCCGAACTCAATAAGTACGAAGCAGAAACGCGAGGTGAATTTGGGATAGGATCAGCAGCTCAATTTGGCTCTGCAGATCTCAGGTAAACATTTCACGATAACTTGAACTCCGCAAAGAAGTTGTGCATTCAGTTCTAGATTGAACATTCTATTTCTTGCTGTGTAGGAAAGCAATGCATGTCAATGAAAATTTCAGGTAATTTTTCTTATATAAACCATTAACCCTGCATGAGACAAACCGTGAATCTATGCTATGCAATTAATCAAAACTGAGCTTGTTGAATTCATGAGAGTAGCATGGTTATAGACTGACGATAGGAATGTAATGAACAAGGCAATGATACCTTCCCATGCTTATAATCAGCCAAAATGGGTGATGCAGAAGAGCAAATTTCACATCTGCCGACATGAGAGAATCCAATTTCAGTGGCTCAACATTCAATGGTGCATACCTCGAGAAAGCTGTTGCGTACAAGGCAAATTTTACAGGTAAAACACATGCTCAAAAACATCAGAGTTAAGAGCTGCGACTTTGTGAACGAATTGGTGACTATTATCTTATAGAAAAGAAAAAATATCCTCAAGCAAGTACCAACTATTTACCTTGTCAGGATGCTTTCTTACAATTGTAGTAACGCACTAAACAATTCTTAGATGGTCTCAAGGTCGTTAGAATGGGCTACTAAGTAGAATTCCTAGGAGGGTTGGCACAATTGGATTGAGGATTGTCAGACTCTAATAACAAAATAAAATAGATATAAGAACAATATCAACATCAAGAGTGTTCAAGTAGTTGCGTTCAATATCTAAAAGTAAATTTGAGTTTGATGATAATGGATAAACCAAATAAGTTCCTAAGTTGTCCATTTATTGAACAAGTTAGCATAGGACAAAAACCCCTCTATTTCATTTCTTGGATTAAAGAGTGCATGTCAACTCTTCCTTTTCTTTAGCTATAAATGGCTCCTTGGAAATTTTCCAAGGGAAAAGAAGCATCAGGCAAGGAGATCCTCTCTCTCCCTATCTCTTTGTTATGGCAAAGGCATGGCCAACAAAGCTATTGGAGCTTGCCTCTGTATAAGGGAAGCTTAAGTATCACCTAATTGCAACCAAAAAAATAGAAGTTCAAAAAAAAAAAAAATGCAAATTTGTGTTGTGCTGGTGATCTCTTGATTCTCTCTTGAGATTTACGCTCTTCAATTTGCATCTAGGTTATATTGGATCTCTCCTGTTGCCTCTTCTGGTCTTAAAGCCAACACTATTAAGTCTGCTGTTTTTATGTTGGTTTATTTGATATGGAGAAGCAATCTGTTCTGACATTCCGGGCATTAAGGAGGGCTTTTTGCCAATCAAGCATCTTGCTCTCCCTCAGATTATAAAGAAAATTTATAAGCATGATTGTGCTATTCAGTCTGCTTAGTATCCAAGGGGCTCTGCCATGTCCCTGCCTGCAACTGTTTTAGATCTTCTTGAACATAATTTTAAAAACTTCTTGTGTAAAGGTACTGGCTGTGAGCAGAATAAGCTGTAAAAGTATAATTAGTTGGGTTAATATCAGCAAGCCTTTGGCTGAAGGTGAACTAGGCTTGAGGGGTTTAAAAGAGCTTGGGTTTGTATTGCTGTCAGGCGTCTCAGGCTTATCTGTTCAAATGCTCATTGGTTTCTTCGGGCCTTAAGGAAAAGAAAATTATTGGCAATGGTTGTTCCTCTTGCCTGTTTCATGATAACTGGCACCCTCTTTAGTGCTGTAGTGAGCAGATATGGGAGCAATATAAACACAGAATACTCCCTCCCCATCGATGCTAAAGTTTCTACCATAATAGTTATTAGGTTTAGCATAGAAGAACCTGACAGAGGAAGGTGTACTCCCAAGAGAGAGGTGAATTGAAATTTTAAAAATTTTTTAAAATCCTTTTTAATAAACTCTTTCTCAATCCTCTTTAGTTTTAATAATTACACATGTAAGATTGATTATCAATAATAAGTATAGCGAAGATTAAATTAGTTATCAACCTTAATGAATGAGTATGCCTACTTTAAATGCTTTATGGATTAGTCAAGAAATCTTTTAACAATTATCCCACAAACCAATCCAACCAAGGTAACCAAGATAAGATTCACAATATGAAATAATAACATAATCTCAGCAATGTTTTCAAAATTCAGCTTTTATGTATGTAGCTGACAAAAGCCCTATTAATAATACATAAGATACACTTGATTTTTCAATATGAAACACAAGAGAAATTTCCAACCACTCTTCCAAAAATCAGATTTCAAACCAATGACTTTCAAGATTAAAGATCTTTGTTGATTTTCTTTCAATAATTTTTGAGTCTTGGGTATTAATCAATCGACATACTCCCTTATGGTTTCCACAATAAGATTTGATCAACCAACGTACTCCTTTTTGGTTTCCGCAATCCCAATATCAAATTAATTTTCAGCTTTGTTTATTTCCAAACCACACAGTGTATATGAATTAAAAAATAAACAATCAACCACGCAGTTAATATGAACAGAAAATTAAAGAGAGTAGGGAAGAGATGAGACCGAGTTTTTACATGGTTCGGCTATACCCGCCTACTACGTCGCCTTAAGCAACACACCTAAGGATTCCACTATACCACTCCTTTACGGACCGAACAAACCTTTTACAACACTCCTTCAATAGGATAGAGCCCTCGTCTCTAAGCAATACCCTACGCTCTGTTACACAAGAATTTATCTTCTTCCAAATCTAACGATCCAACATTCCTAAATCATCACAAAAACAAAAACCAAATGGTGTACAATGACACTCTCTACAAAAGTTCATTAGTACAATTAATTAGCACAATATACTTCAACAGAAATCAATATAGAAAGAATGAAAGTCAAGATAATATCTCCGGGGTTCTTTAGATTTGGAAAATCTCAGTAGAAACTCAAAGAACCATGGCTTTAAATCAACAAATTCTCAATAGAAACTTTCGAAAAAGTTTGAGCAAGAGAGAGCTTTTGAGAAGTATTTGTAATATAGCTTGATTGTTGTTTGTATTCCTTGGTGTTTTGAAATCCTTGGGTTTAAGGGGTATTTATAGAGTTTATAAAGTGTATTTCGTGTTCCCCAAATGACTTGGAGTGCTTCTCAAGTTTTCATAACGTTTAGTATTCAAAAAATCAAATTTGGAAACTTCCTGTTATTTTTAAAATTTGAAATCTTAAAGAGTCAGGCAACTGGAAATAAAGAGTCAGTCACTTGGATAGTTAAAAACACAAAGAATTCAAACTCAACGAGGAGTCAGTCGACTAGAAACACTGAGTCCGTTGCCTGGGTCCTCTCAAATTGTTGTTCAATCGCTTGGACAAATTATGTTAGTCTCCTGGGATGTTGACAATTTTGACCAACTTTCAGTATTTTGAGTTTAACTTTCACTATACGACTCCAATTTTAATGTTCTTAGTACCAACAGAAAGCTAAGAGAAAATCCCGCAATTTTTTTGTTGAACACATTTTAAAATAAGAAGTATTTTATAGAGAAAAATGCTTATCAATACAAATATAGAAAAAAGAAGGTAATTTGAAGAGAGAGAGCTTTGGTGTTTTTCATTCAAAAAATAATTTAAACCTTTTCGAAATAACTTTTGATCTTATAAAAATATTTTTCAAGTATTTTAAAATGTATCTAGGTCTAAGTAATTAACCTAAGAGATTCATGTATCTATATTGAAACTGAATGAAATACTTACACGAGACTTCTTAAACTAAGGCACTCTAAGCAGTAAGTCTTCATGTGTAGCTTCCATTATTCATTTTGAATTTGGCTTTAAGTTTCATCTATAACTTCATGCTTCAATATACTTCAAACTTTATTAGATAATCTTTGAATCCATGCTTTAATACTCGTTAAGCTTCATTTGATCATCTTTCTTTAGAGTATAAGCTTTCAATAATCCTTGTGAGCACTTGACCTTGTATTCACGTACTTGCGTCCTGAAATATCATCACTTAACCAAATGTGTTAAGTACCTATGATTTATTATCATTAAAATAAGATTTTAATCCTTATAAGGCCAACAATCTCCTTCTTTTTTATAATGACAAATAAGGAACAAAAAATGAGTAAACCTTAAAAAGGCTCCCCCTTACAATAAGCATCAACTTAACAATATTTAAAATATCAAGATTAATTTCAATAATAATTTCAATATTGTGCTCATATATCAAGATCACATCATGTTATAATTCAGGATCAAATACTTTTATAGTTTAGCCCATATACATGCTTAGGTATGTAGTGTCATGCTCAATTTTTGCCCAAACTTCTTCCCTTTTTGACATCAATCAAAAAGAGTAAGATATTAAGAAAAACATATAAATACTAAGGCAAAGAGCAATCATAAGCAAAAGTGTATATCTAGTGAAGGCACTAGTTTTGTTGCAAGTGATGAAACTTTAGGAATCAAATCATTAAGGTCATGTTCAAATGAATACAAAATCTGATTGCAAGACTCCATGGAAAAGGAATATGACAGCTTAAAGATCATGAGAGCATGAATATCAAAGAGGACTTGCTAAAAGCTTAGAGAATTTGAAGCTTAAAGTCAAGATGGACAAAACAAAATACAAATATGAAGATTCCAAGCTTAAAATGTTTTAATGTCTTAAGAGAGTCTCTATGTAAGTACTTCATTCAAATGATAATTTGATTGGATTTGAAACTCATTAAGAATCTCAGTGACTTAGAGACCATGTTTTGAAAAACCCTGAAAGTACTTTTCAAAAGTCTTAAATTATTTTAGGGAAAGAAAAAGAGTAAGATATCAAGAAAAATATATAAATACTAAGACAAAGAGCAACCATAAGCAAAAGTATATATCCAATGAAGGCACAAAACATAAACTTTGCATTCATCATGCATAAAAAGATAGACAATAAGTCTCAAAATAGTATGAAAAAAATACAAACGATTATATATCAAAATTTTCAATAATCTCCATAAATCATGATTTCATAGCTTAACAAATCTAACTCCCCTTGAATGAAATGTATTTCATGTTCAATAAATTTATAATTTCATTCTTGAAGGACAAATTATGTGTTTATGAAGGTGTCAAGACTACCAATCATGCTTTTAAATTTGTCATGTCATGCTCAAATATCAATTAATTTCATGTAAGTGCTCATGGGTATCAATATCAAGAATACTACCAATATCATATCAATATCATTAATATCATAACATGCTCATGCTTAGCAAGTTATTTCAATTTTGCAACTCAATCTCTCTTTTTTATTTATCCTTTTATCAAGCTTCAAATGACTTTCTAAATTGGCTTTTTGAAGCAAATGACTTCCTTGACTTCGAAGATAAGCCTTATACAATCCAAACTTTCTTGATTTGTGGTCAACAATACCATTTTTGTATTCATTTGTTGCAATGTTATAGTCATCAATAAGCTCATAAACTCTTCTTTAAGATTCCATTTCAACTAGTTCAATATCCTTGTATTAAATTGGATTAAGTAGCTTTCCATATATTGAACAAGGATAAATTTTCTTCTTATATTTGAATTGGTTATCTTGAATCTTGTAGGCTATGGAGGTATCCCTTTTCATTTTAGTATAGATTTAGCTTTCTTAATTTCTAAAAAGAAAATGACTAATCCTATCTTTGGAGTCCTTAGTTTGTGAACTAGGCTTTTTATTTAGGTACCCATACTTTCTTTGGTCCGGATGGTTTAACAAGAGTTGATTCTTTTATTCTCCAAACTTATCTGATTTTTGTACCCTTTCTTTTTAATGGACATTCAAACTTAATGTGTTCTTTCTCTTTACATAGAAAACATGTGGTATGTGTGTAAACATTTAAGGAGGAGCTAGCATAATCTTTGGAGACTTTTGCAAAGTATCCCATGTAGAGGTTCTTTTTCCTTGTATTCTTAACTCCACTGAATCTCATGCCTACATTATTCAAGGACATTCGTTATGCGCCAATCATTTTATCAACATTTTCTTTTCTTCTAGTGAAGTTGTAAATTATTTTATTTTAATCCTTAATTTTCTTTTTAAGATCCCAGATATTCGGGTCGTGTGTATTTTTACCCTTTTCTTGATTTTGAGACATTTTGCTAATTTTGTTTTCTAGTTCAGATATATATAAATCTTTCTCATTTTCCATAGAAGATTGGGATCTTAGATCTTCTATTTCTTTCATCACTTTTTCATTCTTGCTTTCAAATATTTTGATTTTTAAATCTTTTTCTCTTTCAATAAGATTAGATACTAATTCTTTCATTACAGCTTCATTCTTATTTTTCAACGACGTATACCCTTTGATCACTTTAATTAGAATCTTATGAACCTTGAATAATTCACTTTGTAGTTCTTTATAAGATGGTATACTCTCATCATTGGATTCATCATTGCTAGTTTCACTGCATGATTCATTAAAAGATTTGGATGAGGAACTTTGTTCATCATAATCATCATCACATGCCATAAGACAACCATTTTCAAACTCTTGTTCACTTGATTCACTCTCTAAACTACTAGAACTTAGATTATCTCATTTAGTGACCTTCATTGCCTTTTTCTTTTTCTTCTTGGAATCCTTCTTAAGTTGTGGATAATCCAATTTTATGTGTCCAACTTTCTTGCAATTATAACATGTAGGGATTTTATTCCTTGCTTCCTTTCTATTGGTTTTTTCTTCATCTGATTTTGAGTCCCGAAAATTTTCTAGTAAATTTATTCTTTTTCCTAAGAATTTTTGCAGGTCTTTTGATTATGAGAGCTACATCATTTGCATCAATTTCCTCTTCATCTACATCACTAGAGTTTTCATGTGAGGTTTTAAATGCAACAAATTTCTAGGCTTTAGATTTTTCACTTCTTTCATTTATTGTTATCTCATATGTGAGAAGAGAACCTATTAGTTCATCTAGGTAGGTGTTTTTTAAATTTCTTTTTTCAGTTATTGCAGTTGCCTTAGGTTCCCAAATTGGTGGAAGTCCTCTAAGAATTTTTTGAATCATTTCATATATTGAGTAATTTTTCCCTAAAGCATTTAAGGAGTTCATTATGTGAGTAAACCTAGTATACATGCTAGTGATAGTTTCATCTGGGTTCATCCTAAAGGCCTCATACTCGCTTGTGAGCATGTTGATTCTACTATCTCTAAAATCAACCATATGAAGTAGGTTACTTCTAATTTATCCCATATTTCTTTGGCTAATTTACATGTCATAACCCTATTAAATTCATTTACATCAAGGGCACAATATAGTGCATTCATAGCACTTGAATTTACTTGCAACGTCTTAAAATCATTGTCCATCATCTCTTTTTCATCTTTAGGTATTTCTTTACCATCCATGGTTTTAGTGGGGATGTGGTTACCTTGTGTGACAACTTTCCAAGCTTTCTAATCCATGGTTTGCAGGTATATCCTCATTTATTGTTTCCAAAAAGTATAGTTGACACCACAAAAGAGAGGTGGTCTATATGACGATTGACCTTTGGCAAAGGAAGATACACCTAGGTGTGTCATATAGATCTTTATGTAGCTTCTAGTTAGGATTTGCTACAACCATGCTCTAATACCTATTGGAAAAGGAAGGTGTACTCCCAAGAAGGGGGTGAATTGGGATTTTAAAATTTTATTTAAATCCTTTTTAATAAACTCTTCCTCAATCCTATTTAGTTTTAACAATTACACATATAAGATTGATTATCAATAATAAGTATAGCAGAAGATTCAATTAGTTATCAACCTTAATGAATGAGCATGCTTACTTTGAATGCTTTATTGATTAGTCAATAAATCTTTCAGCAATTATCCAACAAACCAATCCAATCAAGGTAACAAGATAAGATTCACAATATTAAATAATAACACAATCTCAGCAATGCTTCTAAGATTCAGCTTTTATGTGCGTAGCTTGACAAAAGCCTTGTTATTAATACACAAGATACACTTGATTTTTCAATATGAAACACAATAGAAATTTCCAACCACTCTTCCAAGACTCATATTTCAAACCAATCACTTTCAAGATTAAAGATTGTTGTTGATTTTCTTTTAATGATTTTTGAGTCTTGGGTGTTAATCAATCAACGTACTGCCTTATAGTTTTCGCAATAAGATTTGATCAACCAATGTACCCCCTTTCGATTTCCGCAATCCCAATATCAAATTCATTTTCAGCTTTGTTTATTTTCAAACCACGTAGTGTATATGAATTGAAAAATAAACAATCAACCACGAGGTTAATATGAACAAAAAATTAAATAGAGCAGGGAAGAGAGTGAGACCGAGTTTTTATGAGGTTCGGCTATACCCTCCTACGTCCTCACCTTAGGCAACACACCTAAGGATTCCACTATACCACTCCTATATGGGCAGATCAAACCTTATACAACACTCCTTCAATATGATAAAGCTCTCCTCTCGAAGCAATACCCCACGCTTGGTTACACAAGAATCCTCTTTTTGCAAATCCAATGATCCAACAATCCTGAATCCTCACAAAAACGAAAAAACAAATGGTGTACAATGACACTCTCTACAGGAGCGGATTAGTGTTGATTAGCATAAAATACGAAGCTGTTGACTTTGGTGCAATCCCAAGAGAGGGGGTGAATTAGAGATTAAAAATTTTCCTCCTAGGTTCAACTAATCCAGCAGCATTATTACACAACCTAGGGGCAGTCTAAGTATATATGAAAATGCTGATACGATATATTAATCACCTTTTAGTACATACAATGCAAATCTAGTATTTCCAATTCAAAAGCAATATCGCGCCAATCAAATATGTAATATATTCATTAAGGAAATTAAGTGAAGTACAAAGCAGAATATAATGTAGGAAATGTAAATTTGACACCAAATATTATATCAGGGTTTGGCTAATCCTGCCTACATCCCCGCCTTAGCTCACAAGCACAAGAATTCCACTAAGGATCACTTCACGAGTGGAGCGGCACCGTATTCAAAACCTTACCAAGACGGTGCACCTAACTTTCCTAACCGGCTCTAATTCAATCCGGGACTTTTCACATGGCAAGTCTCCCTCTTTAAGCCCATGCTTGGAATACAATCGTTGAAATACAAATTTGTTGTACAAGTAAAGTGCTTCTAAACAAACAGATAAGTACCACAATATAGTCCAAATAAATATGCACACATAGATGATAGAATTTATGCTTGGTGCCAATAAAGTGTGCTAGCACTCAATCTGATGCAAATATACAATTGAGTCCTAAAGTGTATTTTCAAACAATCTTTGAAACAAAATATCAATATTAATAAATCACCACAAGTTTCAAAGAGTTCCAACTAGAGTATTCAAAATATCTCAAAGATAATTTTCTCAAAATAAAAACTCAAGAGATATTTGAAAAGTATGCATATGAAAAAATGCAAAGACTCACTAGCTACAAAGGTTTTTCCACACAAAGATTTATTAATTAAAATCGGGGGAAATACCTTATGCTTAACTCTCAATCCGAATATCAAATATACAACACAATGAGAGTTTCTTAACAAAGAGAATAATGTATAACCACTCAAAGCACTCTCACAAGGATTGATTTATCAAAGGAATGGTAGTATGTGAGGGTATATGTTTTGTACTTGGAAAAAGCTCTCTGAAAAATACAGAGAGTATTTTTCTAATCAAAGTGCCAATTAATTGTGAATTTGAGCAAATGAACCCGTATATATAGGCAGGGCTAAAATTTTAACCGTTGGGGATACATAGAGAATTATTAATTTTTTTTAAAATAGTTTAAGAAAATTAACCCTGTTTAACCCCAATTAACCGCGGTAAAATTTTGGCCAACTTAAGAGTTTCGGTCGACCAAGCCATAGGTTCGGTCGCCTAAACAGACACAACAGAAAAAGTTATTTTTGAAGTTCGGGTGTTTGAATGAGGGTTCAGTTTGCTGAACAAGGCGATTTTCCAATCTATGTAAGGTTCAGTCACCTAGTTTCAAGTTTAGTCTACTGAACTTGCACATTCGGTCACCTGGGGGTATTTGAATGTGAAGTTCGGGCGCCTGAGTTGTTCGAAAAAGTAAGGGTATGCTTTCAGTCGACCATGGACACTCAAGTCATTTGAGTTCGGTCACCCGAATGCAGGTCAACTTTTTTACCAGTCAACAGTTAAGTACCGAGGCGTTTTCAAAGCGAAGATTCGATCACCCGAACCCCTTACACAATTAAGACCTAAGTCATATTTTAAATCATAAGTTAACCCTGATTACATAGTTAATAGTGGAGTTTTTCCTAAGTATTTGTGTAAGGACTTAGGGTCATCTAAGGACTTTTTACTTAGTCCCAAAAATTCGATGTCGGTTGACCGTCTTAATCTATGGTCTTTGAGCATTTAGTTCTATCATGCATGTGATGCAGTAATTACAGACCATATTATATTACAGACCAAATAATGAATGCAAATACAATAGCAAATAGGTCTTCATTCTTTCGATTTTTCAGTTGCCATAAATGAAGCTTGATCTTCATAGTCTGTATGGCTCGCTTGAGTTCCTACCATCAGTGCATGTAAGGATAAACCTATTCAAGAAGCTTAGTGCACAAGTGAGAAACATTGGTTTTGCATTAATCAAAATGGGATCAGACTCATAAAGTCAATAGAAGCTCAAGATAATATCACTGAGGTTCTTTAGATTTGGAAAATCTTAATAGAAACTCAAAGAACTGTGGCTTTAAATCAATAAATTCTTAGTAGAAACATCAGCAAAAGTTTGAGAAAAAGAGAGCTTTTGAGAAGTATTTGCAATATAGCTTTATTGTTGTTTGTATTCCTTGGTGTTTTGAAATACTTGGGTTTAAGGGGTATTTATAGAGTTTATAAAGTGTATTTCGTGTTCCCCAAGTGACTTAGAGTGTTTCCGAAGTTTTCATTATGTTTAGAATTCAAAAAATGAAATTTGGAAACTTCTTGTTATTTTTAAAATTTGAAATCTCAAAGAGTCAGTCAACTGGAAACAGAGAGTTTGTCGCCTGGGTCTTCTCGGGTTGCTGTTCAGTCGCCTGGACAAATTATGTCAGTCGCCTGGGAAGCTGACAACTTCGACCAATGTTTAGTATTTTGGGTATAACGTTCACTATACAACTCTGATTTTAACATTCTTGGTATCAACAAAAAGTTAAGCGCAAATCCCACAACTTTCATGTTGAACACTATTTAAATTAATGAGTATATGATAGATAAAAATGCTCATCGATATAAATGTAGAAAAAAGAAGGTAATTTGAAGAACCCCGTTTTGGTGTTTTTTATTCAAAAAATAATTTTAACCTTTTTGAAATAACTTTTGACCTCATAAGAATATTTTCCAAGTATTTTAAAAGGTATCTAGGCCAAGTAATTAACCTAAGATTTTTATGTATCCATATTGAAATCGAATGAAGTATTTACATGAGACTTCTTAAACTTAAGCATTCTAAGCAGTAAGTCTTCATGTGTAGCTACCATTCTTTTGAGATGCTTCAATATACTTCAAGCTTTATTAGATCATCTTTGAATCCATGCTTTAAAACTCTTTAAGTTTCATTTTATCATCTTTCTTTGGAGTATAAACTTTCAATAATCCTTATGAGCACTTGACCTTGTATTGACATACGTGAGTCCTGAAATATCACCACTTAATCAAATATGTTAAGTTCCTCTGATTTGTTATCATCAAAACAAGATTTTAAGTCTTGTAAATCCAATATAACCTCAGCTAATGTTGTCATATCAGACACGTCTCCTTGTTGGGAAGGCACAAGTAATAGTAGCTTTAGCTCAGACTCTGCTTTGCATTTGATAAACCTAGGAATTCCACTTTCTGCTGGTGTTCTATTGTTTAGTTTTAAAGATAACATTTCAAGATTTTATTAATTGCTTGGTTGGCTGCCTGGAATAGAATGAGCACTCTAGAAATGATTTCTACTCAGAGTGGAACTGCCTCTGATTATTAATTCTATCATCACCATTAGGAGAGCCAAACCATCTATTTTTTGAGTGTAGTTTCTATGGTTGAATTGACAAGAAGTCTACTGACAGTTTGAAGATCTTGAAAAATGTTTTCTCCAACTGGAATAAATTGCTAGGTTTTCTCAAATGGGGAATATTCCTTGGCTGCAACTATTTTTCTAAGGACT
Source organism: Malania oleifera (assembly GCF_029873635.1). Taxonomy (NCBI): domain Eukaryota; kingdom Viridiplantae; phylum Streptophyta; class Magnoliopsida; order Santalales; family Ximeniaceae; genus Malania; species Malania oleifera. Next base: position 62,895,686 of record NC_080425.1, read on the forward strand.
TTGGGGAAGTTTGTTGGCAACTTATAGGTTTTTTTTCTTTTTTTGCTCGAGTGTACTACTTGTTTCCTTTGTACTATATAATATATATATATATATATATATATATATTTTTATATTTGTGTGTGACTCTTATACTTAGTGGGATGACAAATAAAGGAAGAAAAACATGTGAGAGAAGTCTTCTTGTACTGGCAGCAGAAGACTTATCGATGAGAGCCCTGTGCTCGTCGATGAGTAGATACCGAGAGCCTAAAAATCTTAGAGTTAAAGACTCGTCGACGATTGGGCTTATTTGACTTGTCGACGAATCCCCTGTTCTCGTCAACGAGTATGCCTAGGCTGTAAGAAGAAAATTAAATTTTGAATTTGAAAGTTGGTGTGGTTGGGTAATTAGAGGAAAACCTCCGATGGAATGTCTATTTATCCCTATCTGAGGGCATTGTGAGAGATGAGAGAGATCTTTGTGAAGTGTATTGTGTATTCTCAAATTTTTTAGTGAAATTTTTGTGTCGATTGCTTCTGTGGATGTAGGCTTTGCCAAACCACGTACATCTTGTTGTTGTGCTTGTTATTTTATGTTTTCTAGTTGAATTTGATTTTCTTGTTGCGTATTTATTCTGCTGTGCATCCTACTTATTTGATCCATTATTACAACAAATTGGTATCAGAGCGATTGTTGATATGGCTTCGAGATCATCATCCACAAGATTTGACTTCGTCAAATTTGATCGAACCGGGAACTTTGGTTTATGGCAGAGGAGAGTGAAGGATATACTTGTGCAACAAGGAATAGCTAAGATTCTACTTGGCATTCAATCAGTTGGAATGAAAGAGGCAATATGGGGAGAATTAGAAGTAAAGGCTATTTCTACAATAGGCTTGTGTTTGGCCGATAAAGTTCTCTATCATGTAATGGAGGAGGATTCTCCAGCGGTTGTGTGATGAAAGTTAGAAAACTGGTATATGTCTAAATTAAATCCTTGTTGAATAAACTTTTTCTTAAGCAAAAGGTTGTATTGGCTTAAGATGGTTGAGGGTTCGGATTTGAACCAACATATCAACACTTTCAATCAAATTGTGAGTGATTTGGCACGTGTTGATGTAAAGTTCGAGGAGGAAGACAAAGCATTAATGCTCTTAAATTCCCTACCTATGTCTCAAACAATGAGAATTTGGTCAGATGTCTTACATGGGGCAAGGATAGCCCAAATTTGGAAGAGTTGACAAGTGCATTGCTTGGTTTTCATCAAAGAAAAATGATTAGTAATGAAGCTTCACATGGTGAAGAACTTGTTGTGAAAAGTAATCAAGAACATGGAAAACATAAGTCCCAAAGCAATTCTCGGTTGCAGTCTAGGAAGAAGGACGTGAAATGTTTTAAGCGCGGTAAAATTGGGCATGTAAGACCACAATGTCCACAGTAGAAGAAAGGGAATTCTAAAAATAAGTAAAGTCCATCAGAATCTGCAAATGTAGTGGAAGAAGATTCAGAGTGCAATGATGGGGATATGATTTGTATTTCATCAGGTTCGGAGTGTCTCACGGATGATTCTTTGATTCTAGATATCAGATGCTCTTATCACATGACAACAAATAAAAAATGGTTTGACACCTACAGGATAGTTTATACTAGTTGTGTTTTTATGGGAAATAATGTTTCATGTAAAATACTTGGTATTGGAAATGTCAAAATTAAAATGCACGATGGTGTTGTAAGAACCATATATATTGTAAGGCATGTTGAGGGTCTAGGAAAGAATGTTATTTCATTGGGTACTTTAGACTGTAATGGATTTTTTTACAAGTCTAAAAGTGGAAAAATGGAAGTCTGTGAAGGCAACTTGATTGTAATGAAAGGAGAAAAGATAGCAGGAAATATCTATGTACTGCAGGGTGTTACCGTTGTAGGTGGAGTTACAACTGTCGAATCTGAATCACATACTTTGTAGAAAACGCAATTGAAGCATATGGATGACTAAATGTAGTCAGATGTTTGGGGACTGATGATGATAGAATCAAAGGATAGACATATGTTTTTCGTGAATGTATCACAAAAGGTCTTGGTTTATCTCATGTGGTACAAGCCTGATGTTGGGTACAACAAAGATGAGTCTTGGTTTTCTGATTCGTGTGAACAGAGATGCAGGGAGAATGGTTTTATCTCAGTGTGGCTTTGTGGACGGAACCGTAGGGAGACTTTGTTTGCCATCTCAAGGAGGTTCTATGGAGAAATCGTTGTGAAATGTCTACTGTGTACCCAAGGATGGGTTGTGATGTCCGGGATATGTCAAAGGTCCTCCATGATTGTTTGATGGAGTGTTTCAGCAGGCAACAGAGTAGACCATGAGTTGTTAGTTTTGTTAAAGACTATGCAGGGGGCTTTAGTGATATAAGACTTGCAGTAGCTTTTGTGTTTACTGTTGTGGGAAGGTCTTATTGGAAGCCTAGGGAGAAGTCTTCGGGTGCTGAATCTACAAATGTATCGGGGTTGATGGTAGAAGCTGAAGCAGCCATTGGGAAGTTCAAGCACCATTGCTTGGACTTGGTGCATGTCTCTAAATACTAGAAGGGAGACTGTCCTAACCGAGCGTTTCAAGTTCAAGAATCAGTCATGTTTTTTAGGTTCTCCTATGGGGCATATAATTGCCAAGGTAGAGTTTGTTATATTTGTGTGTATCTTTTATACTTAGTGGGATTAGAAACAAAGGAAGAAAAACATGTGAGAGAAGTCTTCTTGTGCTAGCAACAAAAGACTCGTCGACGAGTGCCCTGTACTCGTCGACAAGTAGACACCAAGAGCCTTAAAATCTTAGAGTTAAAGAATCATCGATGAAAGGATAGACTCGTCGACAATTGGGCTTCTTTGACTTGTCGACGAATCTCCTGCTCTCGTCAACGAGTGTGCCTGGGGTGCGAGAAGAAATTTAAATTTTGAATTTGATCGTTGGGATGGTTGGGTAATTTGAGGAACCTTTGAAGGAATGTCTATTTATCCCTATCTAAGGGTATTTTTATCTTGTAACCATGGTATTTCTCTGCCAAAAGTGAGGGTGTATCAATAACAAAATGGAGGTGCCGCCCTCTTTTAGTTAAAAAAAAAAAATTTTTAGTGAAATTTTTATGTCGTTTGCTTCCGTGGATGTAGGCTTTGCCAAACCGCGTTCATCTTGTTGTTGTGCTTGTTACTTGATGTTTTCTGAATGAGTTTGATTTACTTGTTGCGTATTTATTCCATTGCGCATCCTACTTATCTGATCCATTATTACAACATATATAGGATAGGACAAACACAAAACCTATAAAAGTAATTTAGTAAAGAGCCAAAAATTAATGTGTCACTGGATCTTACAATCCTACCCGAATCCTAATATACCCTTCTAGCAATAGATGAGATCACTTTTGAGTGTCTAGCTAATTATTATTTTCCATGCCTCTGGTTCTACCATTGATTCGCTTAGCTTTCCAAGCTTTTTCGCTCCACCTCAGTGGAGAATTTTTGGAGGTAACCATCAAGGCCTATTCAATCACTCTGCGCTGTGAATATTCCTCAGTATTCAAACAAATTCATTTTACCAAAGATCCCACTCAACTTTGTCCCTGAACTTTCATACTCGGAACCATGGTTTTAAATCATGGTAGCAGGTGGCGTAACATAATGGTAGCGGGTGTAACAAGAAGCGAAAGTAGTGGATGTTACATTACAGGAAGCGGGTGTAGCAACTGTGAATTTTTTTTGCAAGCACACACAACCTTGTGTATATTAGCATACTTGCATGTTTTAAGATGTAAACTTTTTTTAGAAAGAGTTTTAGTGTATTTTGGGTCCCTTAATTCAACTAAATTATTTGGTAAAGGCAAGAAATTTAAATTTGTTTAAAACCACCATTGTTAGAAAAAATTACATGTGTGTGCGTATTTATACTTCTCATTTTTTCTTATGTGTGCTAAATTAATTAATAAAACAAAATAAATTATTCACTTCATTAGTCTATTAGACACATAAGACATACAAATAATACAAATATAAAATAGCCATAAAAGAAAGAAGGTTGAAGTTGAAAAATATTGAACAAAAATATTAAATTTGTAATATTATCAAAATAAATATTTTCCTTACAAGATAGTATTTTCCAATTGTTAATTAATGCTTATCTAGTGAGTATTTAAAAAAATAGTAATTTTGGTATCATTGTCATCCTTATTATAATCTTTTCCCCCTCTTGCCACATAGTATATTGAGAATGATTGATGAAAGAGAGGGGAAAAGTGAGAAGAAAAAGTAAAAAAATTTGGCTAAGTAGTCTTGTAGCGGTTATGTAACGGCCATAGTAGCCTTTACAAAATGGTCACAATTTGTAATGGCTGCTACAACCGTGATTTTTTTCCTACTGATTTCGCAGTGTATAACGATATCGGTAACCAAAAAAATAGTTACATGACGACGTTATGTAATGGTCATGACCATTATTTAAAACCATGCTCTGAACTATCACAAGCACCTGCTTTCTTCTCCCCACAGCTTTGGAATTTGTATCGTCTTATTTGAATGTGCTCTTAAGGTCTGGCGAGAGGAAACCACTCTTACGGTGAGGTTTTGCACCAGCTTCCCTAGTGTCTTTCAATTTATTCTCTAAGACTATCCAACTTCAACTTCCTTTCTAATTCCTTCCTTACAATCACCTTGAAATGTACCAATAACCTCCGACCCATATTCATTTAAAAATATCCCCTTCAATTTTGTTTGACCACCTCAAACTTCTAGACCAACTTGCTAATCATCACTAAGTACTGCATTTTCATATTATTTTTGGGTGGGGGATTGAAAGGAAATTATCACGAAATTCTAAAAAAAAAAAAAAAACTTGTGAGAAACAAAATAGAGTAAAAACACATGCCGAAGAAAAAGAAAATAATCATATGCACAAGACAGTATTTACGTGATTCGAACTAAAATTATGTGGCGAAAATATTACCGATGAAAACATGCTTGAAAATACCTTTACTACTTTCCATCCTACTAATGTGCTCATGCAACAACAATATAGGTTGAGTAAATTTAGTAAATTTTCTAAACCAATACCATGTCTTCTTGTTGTTAAGGAAAATAACGAGCTTTTGATGAAAAATGACCAAAGTCGTCCAATTGGTTCGACCCTATTCCCTGAAGTAAATATGAACACATCTCGTGGTCGAGGATGAGACCGCAAGTATGGTCGTGGGCATGGTTGTGATTGAAATAATCACTGGCATCAACGTGAGGATACAATCCCATGGAAAAGGAATAACCCCCAGAAAATGGATGACACCTAGAAGTGAGATAATGACCAAAATCAGCAACCCATACATTATGAAAATGAATGCTACTTATGCGGAGGAAAATGTCATTGGTTGTGTACCTATCATATGCCTACGAACTTGGTAGATCTATACCAAGCCTTTATAAATGAAAAGGAAAATAGTAAAGAAGTAGAAATAAATTGTGTTGATTTTCTTACAAATCAAGATGAAAATAATGATGCAATAATTTAAGTTATAAAGTAAGCAAAATTTGGATTTAAATAAATAAACTATCATATTTATGATTGTTATGATCAATTATGGTTTTTATTATTATTATTGTTTCTAGGAAGAAAAAAAATTTTTAAAAACTGCCAACTTTATTTTTAGACTATATCATACAAAAATTAAAGCAGTTGAATCATATAATGTCTTGCACCAGAAGTGCAATGACCCAAAGTTATTTACACTTTGGCATGATTGTCTTGGACATCTTGGAGATGTAATGATGCAAAGAATCATTGAGAATTTACATAGTAGTCCACTAAAGAATTTGAAGATTCTTTCATCAAGTGATTTCATGTGTACTGCTTGCTCTCAAGGGAAATTAATTGTCAAATCATCTATTTTAAAGATAAGTCTTGAATCTCCTAACTTCTTACAAAGAATTCATGATGATATATTTGGACCAATACATCCACCATCTGGATCATTTAGATATTTTATGGTCTTAATTGATGTTTTTACTAGATGATCACATGTTTCTCTATTTTTCTACTCATAATATTGCATTTTCTAGACTTCTTTCTTAACTGATTAGATTACAAGCTCATTTTCCCGATTATCCAATTAAATCAATTCATTTGGATAATACTGGTGAATTTACATCTCAAATTTTTTATAACTATTGCATGTTACATGGAATAGATGTTGAACATCTTGTTGTTGATACCCATGCACAAAATGGTTTAGATGAATCTTTTATTAAGAGATTTAAACTTATTGCTAAACCTATGATTATGATAACCAAATTCCATTTATCAGTTTAAGGACATTCTATTCTTCATGCTACAAGTTTAGTTTGTATGAGGTCAACTGCTTACAATTAACTTTCACCCATGCAATTAGTTTCTAGGCAACAACATGATATTTCTTATTTAAGAACTTTTGGTTGTGCAGTATATGTTCTTATTGCCTCTCCTCAATGAACTAGAATGGGTCCTCAATGCAAGCTTGGTATCTATGTTGGTTTTGATTCCCCTTTTATTATTAGATATCTTGAACCTTTAATAGGTGATTTTTTTTAAAGCACGGTTTGAAGATTGTCATTTTGATGAAGCAGTATTTCTTACATTTGGAGGAAAAAAATAAGTGCCTAAAGCACAACATGAAATCACATGGAATGCTATGAGTTTATCTCATTTAGATCTTTGGACAAATCAAAGTGAACTTGAAGTTTATAAGATTATACACTTGCAAGGGATTACAAATCAGTTACCAAATTCTTTTGTAGATACCAAAGTCATATTAAAATCTCATATATCTGCTACAAATATTTCAATAGGTATTGATATCCTTCAAGGACAACAGCTGCTAATAAACTTAAACCTCAAGTTAAGAGTGGAAGGTCTATTGGTGCAAAAGATAAAACTCCTACAAGGAAAAAATTGAAATCTCTAAACACTTTAGAAGAGGTTACATGGATGGATAATCCATTCAACATTCAAAAACCCATTTCTCCTAAAAATGAAATCCCTATTATGGAACCTCGTCAAGAGGAATCTCCTGAAGAGACATCCCTTGAAAAGGGACAGACACTTGAAAATAATAATGAGATCTCAATTCATTACATAGGAGAAATATGGGATAGAAATAAAGTTGTTGTCAACAACATATTTGCATATGCAGTAGCTACTGACATTACCAGGAGTAATGAGGATCTGGAACCTAAATCTATTAATAAATGTCAATATAGAAGTGATTGGCTAAAATGGAAAGAGGTCATCACATCAAAATTAAACTCTCTATTAAAAGAGAAGTTTTTGGACTTGTAATCCAGACACTAGAAGATGTCCAACATGTTGGATACAAATGGGTATTTGTGCACAAGTGAAATGAAAATAATGAAATTACTCAATATAAAGCAAGACTTGTGGCACAAGGTTCTCACAGAAACTCGAAATTAATTATGAGAAGACATATTCTCCTGTAATGGATGGAATCACTTTTAGATTCTTAATTGGGCTAACAGTCACTAAACAACTAAGCATGCGTCTTATGGACGTAGTAAAAGCATATCTATATGGATCATTGGATAGTAAAATCTATATGAAAATCCCTAAAGGATTTAAATTTCTTGAAGCAAAACCCAAAAATTTATATTCAATTAAACTCCAACATTCTTTATATAAATTAAAGCACTCTTGACGCATATGGTACAATCGATTAAGTGAGTACCTTGTGAAAGAAGGATTCATAAATAATCCAATTTGTCCATGCATTTTTATTAAAAGATCAGAATTGAGATTTGCTATAATTGATATTTACATTGATGATTTGAATTTAGTTGGGACTCTTGAAGAGCTCACTAAAGCTACATATTATTTAATGGTAGGATTTGAGATGAAATATTTAGGAAGGACAAAATATTGGCTTGGCCTATAGATTGAACATGCAAATGGTGGAATTCTTGTTCATCAATTTAGATATACCAAAAAGATATTAAGGCAATTATGTATGGGCAAAGTTCATCCTTTGGGATCTCCAATGATGGTGCAATCACTTGATGTTAAAAAGGATCCCTTTCAACCTCATGATGAGGGGGAAGAATTACTTAGACTCGAAGTACCATATTTAAGTGCTATTGGCTCTTTTATGTATCTAACCAATTGTACAAGATCTGACATTGCATTTTCTATAATTCTACTAGCAAGATATAGCTCTACTCATACTCGACAACACTGGAATGGAATTAAGTACATTCTACACTAATTAAGAGGTACATCTGATTTGGGTCTATTGTACTCATCTGATTCCAAATCTCAACTAGTAGGATATGCAGACGCTAGATATCTATTTGATCCTCACAATGCTAAATCTCAAACTGAATATGTATTTCTTTATGAAAAATTGTTATATCTTGGAAATAAATAAAGCAGACGATTACAACAACATCCTCCAATCATTCTAAAAAACTAGCTATCCATGAAACTAGTAGAGAATGCATGTGGTTCAGATCAATGATTTCTCATATCCATGCAAATTGTGATCTTTAATCAATTAAGGGTATTCCAACAGTTTTATATGAAGATAGTGTTGCATATATAGTTCAACTAAGAGGATGATACATAAAGGGTGACAGAGTAAAGCACATCTCTCCAAATTTTTCTATACACATGAACCCCAAAGAATGGTTATATAAATGTTTTGCAGTTTCGATCAAGTGATAATCTAGCAGATTTGTTCACCAAAACTTTGCCTATCTACAACATTTAAGAAATTGGTTCATCTCATTGGAATGAGACATCTTAAAGATCTTAGCAGAAGTAGTTAATATATGGGTGACATCCAAGGGAGAGTGTAATAAAAAATATGGTTGTCACCCCTTCATCTTCCACCCCTTCATCTTCCACCACCATGTATTGCCCTATAAAAGAGCCCTCTTCCTCTCATTTGGTTATGTACTGAAAAATACTTGAAGAGAGTATGCATATAGAAAGGATGAGTGAAGATGAGAGATAAAGAGAAGAGAGATATTTTGTACAAGGCCGATTCCAAATTATCTTGTAATTTTTCCTGAGATAGTAAAGTATTTGATCTCATCTGCCCATGGAGTAGGCATAGCCGAACCACGAAAATTTATGTTTTATCTCTATTTATTTTCATGGATCTTTTATAACATGAAAATAGGTTTTTTTTTTTTTTTTATCCTTTTCCCTTGGTTTTGGTATGTCCTCTTTGTATCGCGTAATTATAAAGTGACATCTTCAAACTAACAATATGCATACTCAACTTGAGTAACCCCTTCATGTTCATCATTTTGTGCCATTAGGAGAGATCAACTAACCATAAAGAGTTAAGGCAAAGATCGTTGTTATGTATAATCATTTTCAAATTCATCTGAATTGTAATATATACTTTTTTATGATCTTAATTTCAATTATTATGTCACTTCAAAAAAATATTTAGGTTAAAAAAAAATGACCTAAATTTTTAATGATTTTTCTTAAACTTCGTTCTTATGTTGCAAGCCTTGTGGAAGAAATTGTTGATGAAGAAGGTCTGAATTTGATTTGTTGTTGGTTTTACTTAAAAGAAAAAAGAAAAAAAAGAATGAAAACTCATTGTAAAATGTTGTTCCCACTTGCAAATCAATTATTGGTTTTCTGTGTAATTTTCCTTCATCATGAAAATGAGGCATAACTTTTGTTGTAATTCCACGAATTGATTGGTACCGATTTTTTGCATGTTGTGATGCTTAAATTTCTATTATTTTCTTTTAAATATGTGTTTTTTGGATAGAAGATTTTCCTCTGTCAATTGTGTGCTAATTGAGTAGTATTTTTCTTATATTTTAATGATGCAATAACAATCACATGCAATTTGATGCTTTTAGCCAAGTTTCCTTTCCCTATTCAAGTGCGTATAGATTGTTTGTTATAATGTCACAGTGAAGCAGTAGAAACATTTTTTACTTTTAACATTTGCAATAATTTCTTATTGAAATTTGTTTAGTGATTCATAACAAATTTATTGCATAATTAATTCACATAGAATAAAATATTGTGAGTTATGACCTGACTATATCTTAAATATAGTTATAAAAAAGTATTCATAACTTGTAATTATTGTTATTCAAAATTTTCCAACACAATTAAGTGCAAATAAAAATAAGAACACCATGAACTATGTATTTGTTGTAATAACGCATGCAAGAAAGAATTTCTTGGCTACTTGATTATCAATTTGAATATGAGACGCACACAAGACACATTGTTTATGTTAGTTAAGCCGAAAAGAAGCACAATGCTCTACACAAATGTTTTTTGAGGCAAAATGAAATTGAATTAAAATTGATTTAATTGTATACTCATTTCTGCAACTTTTTTTTTTCTTCAAAACATTAATTCTCCCTAATACATTGTTTCCAATATGGATTTCAAAGGGTTTATGTGTTAAATTTACATCGAAGTAATTGATTCTTACGAACAAATAATTATTTATTAAAAATTATTCATTATTGCATGTTTTATAATTCAAGAAATTTTATTTTTCATTGTCATTGTTAAAAAATATGTAGTCAAAGTATACTAGATCCTTAATTTCATGTGCATGGCATGTGTTCCTACTAGTATGAAAGTTACATTACATTCAAGAAACCACATAACAAAAGTTGAAGATGAAATAGAGGGTATATAAATGAAAGGCAATATATTTCGGAATAAATTAATCTAATGTTCAGACGTTTGGAACTTGAACTTTAAGTTTAGAATTTTTGGATTTGGAGGAGACTTGCTACAAAATTTTATTGTATTTATGTATGAATGGATGTAAATTCAAAATTCAAAATCTACGCTAAATAACACAACCAAGACTTCCCAATAACCTAGCTTGCTGATGAAGTAGATTTTCAACTTATCCATTTAATTTATGAAGTGTGATATTCTATTGTATTGTTCATCTACACTCTTTATTGTTGCAAGTAACATTTATTATTAACATTAATTTGTTTAGCTGTTAAACAAGTTAGTAATTTGTATACTATTTTTGTCATTGAACAGGTGCGGATTTAAGCGACACATTGATGGATCGCATGGTAAAAATCTATTTGGCTATACCCACTTCTAAAATTTAAGCATATTTGGTTCAAAAACTCAAATGGATCATTGAAGGAAGAAAATTTCCATTAATATGCATGAATTCCCACTACAAGGTCTCTATTTTCATGTGTAGGTGTGTAAATTTCAATTCAAATTTTTATTGGACAAATGAGTATTGATTAATGGACCAAAATTCTAATTTCGATAGAATTGATTAGTGAATTTTTGTTAAGATTAGTGTATAGAAATATAACATAATGAGATGAAAAAAAAATCAAATCTATTGCTTAATTTGTTATGTTCTTCGTTTAATTCACCTAGGTTCTCAACGAAGCTAACCTCACAAATGCCGTGCTGGCTAGAACTGTTCTCACTCGGAGCGATCTCGGTGGAGCCCTAATCGAAGGCGCCGACTTCAGTGACGCTGTGTTGGACCTTCCGCAGAAGCAGGTATCACGCTAAGTTGGTCGGTCATCCTTGACATTCAAACTCTTTCTATTCCACAGTTTTCAAGACTGAAATCCGAGACTTGAGAAAGCCCTGGGTCGACCTAGCATCGATATGTCAAGTTACGATATTTCTTCCTCGTATATGTGATTTATGCTCTGCTATTTTTTGAATCGTTATACAGGCTTTGTGCAAGTATGCGAGTGGGACGAATCCAACGACAGGGGTGAGCACGAGAGCAAGCCTAGGGTGCGGCAATAGCAGGCGAAATGCATATGGCACCCCATCTTCCCCATTGTTGAGTGCTCCACCCCAACGCCTGCTTGATCGTGATGGATTCTGTGATGAGAGCACTGGTCTTTGTGGTTCCAAATAGTTTTGTTTTTAATTCCGTTTTTAGACTGATTAATATTTTAAATACATACATTAACTCCAAAACCAAATTTAAAACATTGTATGCATATATATCTCAGTGTATGTACTTGTGTGTGCAAGGATTAAAAAAAAAAATTCACGACTGATGTGGTCATTTCACGTTGATTTTTCTTCTTTATTTTGTGTTTATGTTTTTAATTTCAACAAAAAAATATATATGTAATAAATATTTAAGTGAACATTTCCTACAATATAAGTGCATTCAAGAAGCTTTTTTGACCAAAAAAAAAAAAGGTAGTCTATCAATTCTTATCCTTCCAAAATCAGCATCTCAAAATTTCAGGGAACAAACAATTTTTCTCATAGATAATCAGTCAAGATTTGGATTTGCATAAGCCAACATCACAAATTATAGTTTTATTATACTCATTTCAATGTTCAATGCAATGATTTTTTAGGTGTTTACAATTAAACTTAAGGAGATAAAAAATTGGTATTCTCAAATTTTGGATCTAGGATAGTGTCTTGGCCATTTGGGTGAGCTTCAGATTAGGGTGTGAAACTATGACTAGTTGGAACACTACCTAGGATTCTAAATTTGGGGTGTTAATGACTTTGTTATAAAAAATCAGTATGGAACAACGTTGAGCAAAATCAAAAGGGTGGGTTTTATTATAGACCAAAACAAGAAAGGAGAATAAGGGAGTTTAAATTGGGGATTTAGGTGCGAGTTCAAATGAGAAGCAAACTTGCATCTAAGTAGAGTGGTAGAATGGATATTCCAAGCAAAGAGAACTAGGTGACTCTTAGAAGCTTAAGTTCAAGTGGCAAGATAATGATGAGGGGATGATATGTAGGGTTTTAGATAGAAAGACTCTAAGTTAGAGAGAGAGAGAGAGAGAGAGAGAGAGAGAGAGAGAGAGAGATTCAAAGATTCTTAGGATCAATGGAGGCCCAGCAAGCCAAGGGGATAACCGACAAGGTTTAAAAGAAGGGGGAGACAAAAGGATGGGATTTGACCAGTCTAGAGAAAATCTTCAAAAATCATTTCAATGATTCTACCGCCCATTTTCGTCTACGACTATTGGCTCTTGTAGTATATAGTTTAGTCATTCTATCCTCAACAACGTATATTATCGGCTACAAAGTTGTTGTGATCTTCTCAATGATGGAGCATAGGAGAGATGATCCTGTTTTAACTATCCTTGTTGAAAGCTTTCTCTCTTTTAATTATTGCCAAGAGAAGGGAAAAGGACCTCTCATTTGATGCACACGGTTTCTAAGCACATGGTTTGTAGAAACCCCAAATTATCCGGAGGTCTTATATTACAAAAAAATATATATATTTCATACAAAGAAACAAAAAAAAATTAAAAAAAATGTAGAGAATAGGAAATTACATTTTTACATTGGGAAAATTAAAAAATAAAAGAAAACGAATGGAAGTGGACCACATTCTTCAAATTGAAAATCATTTTCACACATGCAATGTGAAAAATGTGCAAAAATAAAAAATAAGTGGTGATTAGGAGTTAACTTTGGAATTTAAATTTTGATTAAAGCAAATTGGAAATTTATTTAAAAATTTTGATTGACCAATCAAATTCAATTCAAATTACCTCTCCCAAGCCTATAAATAAAGGCATTAAGAAAAGAAGGACAAGACAAGAAGAGAGGAGGAGAAAAAAGGGAGACCCAAGTATTTTCCACAAATAAAAACACATGAAAAGAGGAAAGAAAGAAAGGAGAAAAGCATAAAAATAAAAAAAAGATTAAAAAAAATAAAAAAAAATAAAAAAAAATAAAAAAAATAAAAACTTATCTTGCAACGCAGGATCAATTTGAGGAGTCTTCTATGCTCTGTTCGCTGGTATCCCAGGCCTCCTTATGGTCTGGCTTCAGAAAAAGTGGGTAAGCGTGAGCGAGTAGTCAAAAGGGGTTTCTGTCAGGAAGGGATCGGAAGAGAGATGGGGAGAGTAAGAAGGGAGATAAGGGTTGCGATCCACAGATCTGTAGAGAGAGACTGAGAAAAGGAGAAGGAGGTAGAGGGTGTAGGTTAAAACTGTTAAACTCACACACCCTCATAGCTTTATACCCGGGTTTTCCCTTTTAAAGATTAGATAAAAGTGTAATAGTGCCAGTTCCCATGTGGCAGGGCCTTTGAGAACCCGTGAACCACTTTGCTCAGTGCAAGTTTCGTCCGGACCTCTGTAAGGGAGGATGAAGTTTTAATCTAGGAACCTTTTTCAATAGGGATTAAAGCTTAACCACACATTATCGTCCAAAAATCCCATCTTTAGGATAGAGCCTCGGAGAACCCTATAAAAATACCAACCTCTTCTAGGACTGGGACAGAGGCTCCATCCTTCTCCGTATGATCTTATATGTATGTATCTTGTGCTTAAAAATGTGTTGCATATTTACTAACATGTTGCATTCATATAGGCATCCCCATTCGTTTTGCCAAGGTTCTGGTAAAAATCTGACTAATCCATGGAGAACATGGTGGTCTATCATGAAACAGAGTCAACAGTGCGGCTATATTCTAAAAATCAACAAAGGAAGTGGGGCGACAATACCAACAAGGGATCTGTGGCTAAGATATTAGACAAGGTTGATGTCAATGCTCGATCCAATTCCCTAAAGGAGCTGAGAGACATTTGGAAGGGATGAACACCCCAGAGTCGTTTGACCTTTTCTCAGATTTACAGACACATTGGCTTTCTGCTGCATGTATCCATAAACCCTCATGTGATTGAAGCAGTGGTGGAATTCTGGAATCCGTCTTACAGCTGCTTTACTCTGGATGGGGTAGATCTAGCTCCCACCATGGAGGAGTACATCTCATTATTGCAACTAGCTAAACTTCCGACACCCTACAAGACACATGTACCTGCCCGAACATCTATCGCCAAAGAACTATTTAAAATCACCGAGGTTAAGGTCCAGAAGTTGGGAGAATCAAAAGCCACCTGGGAATGCTTAAAAGAGTTTATAAAGAAGGAGGAAGGGGAAGATGCCAAGCTGCACTTGTTGGCACTAGCCATCTATGGCCTGCTTATATTTCCAAATGAGCTGGGGACCATTGACTATGCGACCATTACCTTCGTGGCGCATGTGAAGGAAGGGGTTAACCCGGTCCATGAGATTTAGGTAGAAAAGTTTCGATCTCTTAACAAATGCCGGACCAAGAGGCATGCTAGGTTGACTTGTTGTGTGCCGTTATTGTATGTCTGGATAATGAGTCACTTCCAGTGCATTCATGAGTACTTTCGTGCTTCCTTATTAACAGTCAAAATCCTTTTGGCAAAATTTGTGGCAGCTCAGTGGGAAGGATACGCTAGCAAGATTGAATGGAAGGACAAGCTGCACAATCTGGTGAATAAAGGGATCGTATAGCAAGCACCGTGGATGGACAAGTCGAAAGTAGTATACAAATGTGGAAACCTCCCCTAAGTCCCACTTTTAGGCCCTTAGGGAGAAATATCCTACGCACCCCTCATGTTTAGAAGACAGGTGGGCGTAGTGTGGTTTATACCCATGACCCACGGATTAGCAGATGCTCAATTTGCATACGACGTCGTTGATAGCCAAAAGAAGGTTCAAGAGTTCGTTGTATCCTGGAAGCATGTGCACATTGTCGAATCGAGCAATCAGACCTGGGGAGCCCAAGAAAGTTATGTGTGGAGGCTTAATAGAGTAAACCCTCGGGTTAGGCAGGAGACAAAAGCACCGATGGCAAAGAAACAACCGAAAGAAAGCGTGCAGGCTTTGAAAATAGCAACCAAAGAGTAGTCACCAAAGCAAAGGAAATAAGATCCAGCTGACCCTCGATCCAAGTCAAACAAACAACCAAAGATCCAGAGCTCACGATCAGGGGAAAAGGTGACAATTATGAGAAAGGAAAAACAAAAACTTCAGATGAAGCTTGGTCGAAAAACCCAACTTTTGAGGGTGTCCAAAGCAGAAACTGGAGAAAAATATCGATACATACAAGAACTACAGGAAGAGTATGACAAGTAGAGATACCATTATAACAAAGTGCTTGAAAAGTTGGAGCCTTGTGTTACAAAGGCCAATAATTGGGAAACGCAATACAGAGCATTAAAACAGAAGGTAGAAAGTGCAGCACTTAGGAAGTTAGAACCAGCTCTAGAAGATTCGAGCTACCTTAATGGGAGGGGACCAGAAAATCAGAATCTGGCATCTACCTAGACTATTCGGAAAGTTCCCTATATTTTCTACCAAAAATTGTACAAAAAGTGGTAATGAAATGATGATAGTTTTTTTTAAAACCTTGGTCAAGGCGCATAAGACTGCATAATTGTACTTTTTTTTTCATCCATACATACTTGCATAAGCATTCATTGCATGCACTTGTCCTAAAAGATGCGGGTTTCTTGTTCAAGGGGAAAAAAAGGCGTGGCTGAGATCGGGAAAAATTAAGACAAATACACACCCCTACAACACTTGTAGAAAATCCAAAGCCATGGCAGAACAACTGGAAAGTCGTGTTTTGGGTATTGAGAAGGGGCAAGAAGAACTAAGCAATTAGATGAAAAGAATATTGGACCTGCTGCTAAACAAAAGAAATACAGTCTAGGATCAGGATCATGAAGAAGAAACAGATCATATACATCCACCAGGCTTCACATCGATTCATGGGCAGTTATCAGGACCGCCACCATTCACCTTGGAGAGACCACCGCCTGGTGTGCCCCCCTTTGTTCCAGCAGCGACGATTCCAAGAATGGGAATGCCTTCATCAGCAATGATAGTTGTGGGGACAAGCAAGACTATGATAGAATACCGCTGTGATGAGCTTGAAGAGCGGTTAAAAGCTATAGAAGGGACCTGAACCTCCAATACCACCGAACCCTCAGATTATTGCCTGGTGCCCAATGTAGTGCTCCCTCTAAAGTTTAAAATGCCCAACTTTGAGAGGTTTGGCGGGACTACATGCTCCCGGACCCACCTGTGCATGTATTGCAAGTCAATGGTCGCTTATGTTGACAATGAGAAATTAATGATGCACTCCTTTCAGAACAGTCTCACTGAAGCAGCGGCTAGATGGTATGTCCAACAAGATCGGGCCCGAATTTACCATGTCTTGGAAATGACTCCTAATAAAATGATTCCCTTTGAAATGGAGATAAAATCGACAGAAACGTTTAGATAAAATGTGCACCGTTGGAGGGACGTGGCCACCCAAGTAGATCCCCAGGTAGGCGACCGAGAGGCAATTATGTTATTTGTAGGGACATTAAAAGATCCCCATCATTCACACCTGGTAGGATTTACACCCCAAAAATTTATGGATATTTTGGCAACGGGGGCCAAACTGGAGGACGATGTTAAGGCCAAACAGATAAAGTTTAGCAGCACCGATAGTGGTCCAAGGAAGAAATGGGTTAAAGGGAAGAAGGAAGAAGAAGCCCAAATTGTACAAGGGTCCCTCAGGAATCAAAAGCAGAGAGGCCGAAACCAACGGCCTAAGAAAAATTTCTATATTGAACCGATGGTGAACCAGACACTGCATATAGGCCCAAGGCCTCAATACGTGGCTCCCTGACCAAGACCAACACAGATAAATGATCAAGTCTGGGAGGGGAATATGCCACAGAATACCAGGAAAATTGATTTGAAACCAATGCCTTATGCAAATTTGTTTCCTCAATTACGTGAAATGAAAATAATGACAATTATATTATCCATCCCCGTCACCAACCCACCCCCACGATGGTTCAATCCCAACGCCCACTGCACATACCACGCAAACTCTCAAGGTCACTCCATAGACCAATGTTGGGCTTTCAAATATACAGTTTAGTCATTAAAAGATGCGGGTTGGCTCACCTTTGATGACAAACCAGCGAGGATCCAAGGAAACCCTTTGCCAAACCATGGGGGGGACCATGTCAAAAGGAACCAGCTGTTAGAATTGGTGTATTCCTAAGAGGGGGGTGAATTGGAATTTTAAACTTTTCTGTTAGGTTGAATTAGTTGTTAGCAGAATATTGCAACCTAAGGTATTTTTATGCAGTTCTAAATACACTGATAAATATAATATACGAAAATTTAAATTAAGCACATCATTCACATGATAACATACACGTGCGATAAATATAAGGTGCGGAAATATAAACAAACACACAATATGTTATCGAGGTTCGGCCAATTGTGTCTATGTCCCCACCTCTAGCTCGCAAGCCAGGGGATTCCACTAATAGCTTACTAAAGGGTGGAGAGGCACCGATTACAACCAGGTCAATTAGCACAGGGTTGACCTCAACCTTAACCAGGTCAATTAGAGGGGCTAACCTCAACCTACATGCCTTAACAGGATGACGCACCTAGCTTTCCAAACCAGGTCTAAGCCAATCCGGGACTATTCCAAGGCTAGTCTCCCTCTTTAGACCTGTGCCTAGAAATACAACATATGTGTATTACAATCAAATGGTACAGTGATTATGCTTTCATGTAAAGCAGATGTGTACCCAAATATGTGCAATTACATACACCACAATATGATTTAATATGTAAGCCTAGTGTGGTTTAGTATTTCAACTCTCAAATATATATATTTACCATCAGTGTAATGAGTACGTGAGAGTATCAACCAGCATGATCTTTGTATCACAATATGTGCTCAATCTAACAGCTCACACAAAGATACTAGCCAAACAATATATATATGTATATTTCAATCAGCAAATTTTCTCAGTTGTATGATGCTCAAATAAGTAATATATATGTTTTGTATTCAACGAATGATGCAGATCAATGAATATTGCAACAAAGATTTTATCACATAAACAAATATCTCCTCAAATATTTTTCAAGATAAAGACACAATAGATATTTAAAAATGTTTGAGAATTTTTTGCAATTCAAAAACAAATACAAACTTCTCAAGATATTACAATGAATATGCAATACTCAGAAGTTTTATACAAGTTTTCTTAGGAGAGACTTATTAACAAAGTCTCCTAAAAACACTTAGGTTTAGCTCTCGTAAAAATCAAATCAATCTAATCAGAATGGGAGAGCAAACCTTTAAATCAAGCACTCAATCAACTTACAAAGAGTTTGAGCAATAAGAGAAGGTAAGTATGAGTGGTTGGGGCTTAGATATGAGTATTATAAGATTTGGAAATTTTAGAAAATTTCTCCTAATCAAAGTGGCTAATCTCTTCCTAATTTGCACAAATGATCTCATATATATAGACATGGAAAGAGATATGACCGTTAGGGACCTATTGAGTATTATTAGGAAATTTTAATGACATTTCAAATATTTTAACCCTGTTTAAAAAATGTTTAACTGCGGTAAAAATCAGGGCAATTCGAGAGGTCCGGTCGACCAGAACAGTTTCGGTCGACCAGAGTTCATATGGCTCGATCGACCAGGTCACTTTTGAACTGAATGATCGGTCGATCGAAAGTGGGCAATTTCTTATTTCTCCAAGGTTCGGTTGACCAGGCCATTTTGAACTGGCAGGTTCGGTCGACCAGACCGTTGGGATTTTTCCCAACGACCCTCGGTCGATCAGGTTGTTGTATTCATTTTTGGCTCGGTCGACCAGATGGTCAAATTGTTGACCTCAGGGGGTTTCAGTTGACCGGAAGGTTTTGAACTATACTGGTTCGGTCGACCAGGACCTTAGTCAACTATTGACCTAGACCTGTTGTAGACACCCCATTTTTACCCAGACCCAATATATGTATTACTATTATTATTATTATTGTTATTTTATTATTATTATTATTATTATTATTATTATTATTTTATTTATTCTTATTATTATTATTATTAATTTTCACTAATCTTATTATTATTATTATTTTTATTATTATTATTATTTTCTTTATTATTATTATTATTTTTCATTCGTAATATTAATATTACTTTTATTTTTATTTTTTTTACGTCTATTTTATTATTATTATTATTTATTATTTTCATTATTATTTTTAATTTTTATTATCATTATTATTAGTATTTTTATTACTATTATTACTATTATTTTATTTATTATTATTATTATTTTTCATTAGTATTGTTATTATTACTTTTATTTTTATTTTTTTTACGTCTATTTTATTATTATTATTATTTATTATTTTCATTATTATTTTTAATTTTTATTATCATTATTATTAGTATTTTTATTACTATTATTACTATTATTTTATTTATTATTATTACTTTTATTTTTATTTCTATTTATATTGTTTATTATTATTATTTATTATTTTCATTATTATTGACATTATTTTTAATTATTATTATTATTAGTATTTTTACCTTTATTATTACTATTATTATTATTATTATTATTTTTTTTATTTATTTATCTTTGTTATTACTATTATTATCATTATTATTTTTACCTTATTATTATTATTATTATTATTTCCTTATTACCATAATAGTAGTATATATTATTTCCAAAAAAAAGAAAAATACCATAAAATACAAAAAAGGAAAAGAGAAGTAGGGTTTCCAAATTTTTTTTATAAAGGGTCTCTTTTGGCTTCTCTCAAAAGGGGGGGGGGGGGGGGGCTGCGCTGCACTGCACGCAGGGGACACACACAGAGCTTTCCTTCTCCTTCTTTCCTCTCAATCACTCTGCGCGATCGCCATTACCATTCACCACCAACCTCTCTTCATCAGCCCCCAACCTCGTTGCAGTAGCAACAGCAGAGCCGCAAGCCACCAACTTCACCATCTCCGCTCCATACCCCTTGCCGCCTCTTCCTACTGCAACTCCGGCGAGCCACCAACCGCACCACGAACCAGCGAGCCCCTGCCAGCAGAATCCAGCCACGTCCTCTCCGACAAGTCTCCGGCGACAGCTCTGGCCACCCTCCACCAGCAACTCTCGGCCATCCCAAGCGGCCCTGCTACAACAGCCACGCCCGAAGAATCCCCGGAGACCCTCTGCAACCCCCCACTCACTGTCGCCGCTGCAAGTACCGCCTCCGTCCAGCAACTCCTCGGCCAGCCCTTGTTCCAGCAACCGGCGCCATCGCCGACGCCTCCCACCACTCGCCGTTTCCATCATCATCGCCCACAACCCGACGGACAGCAACCCAGCCGCTCCATCCTCCAGCCACCGCACCATTCCCAGACCCAGTCCGGCGGCCCCGTGTATCCCTGCAACTCCGACGAACCTGCAATTCCGGCAACCCCTATACTCCGGCCCGCTCCAGCAATCCAGCCCTGAAGACCTACTCCGGCATCTCCCGGCTGCACCCCCTCTGTAAGTCCCTGCACTCAAACACGATACACACACACACCTTATGTTTTAAAGTTTAAATTTTTCTTTATTTTATCCTTTATATATATATTAAAATTGTTATTGAAGGTTTTTTTCTGTTGATCATATTGTTATTATTATTTGTATATTGTTATTAGTAAATTGCTTGGATATTATTATTGCCATTATATTAATTGTATTAACGTAATTATATTGATTTTACTTATGTTGTATTAATTGTTGTATTATTATTATTATAGAATTTTTATTGTAAGAACTTGTTCTAATATTTAAAGTTTAAATTTTTATCATATTTGTTACATATATAATATTGTGGTGAGACCTTTTAATTGATATTCATGTTTGTATCTTTTGTAGTATTTATTATTATATTTGTAGAATTTTCTTGTTAAACTTTTACTGTTATAGGATTTTTAATATTTGTTAAGTTGATATCCATGTTTGTATTTTGGCTATATGTATTATTTAATAATCATTGTTCTCATTGCAAAATTGATATGGTTAAAGTATGTCTTAATATTTAATTTTAAATTTTTGTCGTATCCATTGTAAATGTTAAATGATATATTATCAAGTTAGGGTTTTTACATGTTTAGTAGTAAGGTAATATTACATATTTAGTAAATTAGGATCTTAAGCTTGGTGTTTTATTGATATTATATGTAAATTAATAATTTTGGTTATATGTATATCATATATTAGCATATTGGTAAATATTACATATTTAGCATTTTTGTATTTTTTTTTATATTATATATTTAGTGATTTAGGGTTTAATGGATATTGTATGTTTAGTAAATTAGCATTTTAATCACATGTTTAGCATCAATCATTATTATTTTTTTTAGTATATTAATATAGTTAGTATTAATTATTAGTATCCTAGTATTTTTAGTATCAGCTATTTTTAGTATATAAATAGGTTTAGTATTAATCATTATTAGAACCTGACTATATTTAGTATTAAGTATCCTTAATATATTAATATATATAGTATTTAGTTACTTATTTTGACATTCATAATATGTTGGTAGGTATGTGAGGCTTATTATTCTATTACCATATATTAAAAACCTCCCATGTTAGTATTTTCCTATAAAAATTTTATATATAATTTCAAAATTTTGGGAGTGTATTTTCCTAATTATTATCCCTATGATTTTATTGCGGGGGTATGAGCCTTTGGGCATCACGTACCCTAAGCTCTGAGGGAATATATATATGTATATATTTATTTATTTATTTATTTATTACATGTATTTATAAATTCATAAAAAGGAGTAATTTAAAGAATTATTAGATTAACTTAGGGATAATTTCAAATTAATTAGGTACCGTTCGTAAGAACGGGCACGTTGGGGGTGCTCGTACCTTCCCCTCGCGTAACCGAACTCCCGGCCCCAACTCTGGTAATGTAGACCGATCTACCCCTAACGGGGTAGTAATTATGTGTTCTAACCGCCCGGGGCACACGCGCTCTCGGGACGCCGCGACAGCTGTTTCGGTCGACCGGGGCAAAATGAACTGCCTTGACCGGTCGACCGAAAGTGCACAAAGTGTGCATTTCGGTCCCATTTCAATACATATTCACCCTATGCAAGTTCCTAATACATGCAAGTGCAATGGTGTGTGTCCTAGGGTAACTTTGGGTTGTATTTTGGTTTGAGCTTATGTAATAAATCATGCATGTGATGTGTATGAGCTTATTACAAACCAAACACCTAATTACTATTACCAACCAATTTCAAAAATGAAATATATTACAATTGAAAATAATAATTGGTCTTTAGGCTTTACTTACTTTGTGCCCATCTTAATCTTAACAATCTTAGTTCCTACACAAAACCTTAAACACTCATTAGATACAATGAGTATTTTTCATAATCAAAATCGAGTATGACTTATAAGGTCAACACCAGCTATGTCCCCAAGGTTCCAACTCAGCTAATTATTTTAGTTTCCCAGCCATTCCTACCAAAACGACAAGGGAATACGTTGGAGGTATGATTGCCAGGCCCAGGGCGCGAAAGATATAGACGATGTCGTAGGAATAACTTGCAGTGGTCGGGTATACGCACTAGAACAGTTAGGGAATCCGAATACGGACTAGATGGGGGAGTCAAGTAGAAATATTAAGAAACCTGTGCAACAGCAGGAGGCCGAAGAGTTTTTTACGCTTATCAAACACAATACAATGTGGTTTACCAATCGAACAAGATGCCGACACATATATCCATTTTATCTTTGTTGTTAAACTCAGAAGTTTATAGGGAGGCATTGTTGAAAACACTTAACCAGACATACATTCCTTAAAATATCAGTGTAGAAAAGTCCAGCCACGTGATTGGGAGCTTGGCCACTACTAATTATGTTGCCTTTAGCGATGAAGAGATTCCACCAGAAGGGAGAAGGCATAATCAGGCGCTGCATACATCAGTTAAATGCATGGATCATATGATAGCACAGGTGCTAATTGATAATGGATCATCCCTCAATGTCATGCCATTGGCCACTCTTCAGAAATTGCCGATAGATTCCTCATATGTCAAATAGAATAACCTGGTAGTAAGAGCTTTCGACATAACCAATAGGGAGTTGACAGAGGCAATCGAGATTCCCATGCAGATCGAGATAGTTATTTATGACATTACATTCTAGGTTATAGACATCACTCCATCTTACAACTGCTTGTTGGGAGGACCATGGATTCATAACATCGAGGCAGTCACATCTTCATTACATCAAAGGTTGAAGTTTGTGTTAGGAAATCAATTAGTTTGCGTGTATGGCGAGATTGATGTTATGATAACTAAACTCACTTCAAATCCATACGTGGAAGCCGATGAAGAGGCACTGGAGAACTCATTCCAAAATTTTGAGATTGTGAATGCCACAACTATAGTAGAAGGATCTCCCATCCCTCATCCATGGATCTCCGCCGCAGGATGGCGTCTGAGATGATTAAGCAGGGGTATCATCCGAAAAAGGGGCTTGGGAAATACTAACCTGGAATTAGAAAGCCATTAATGCTCAAAGAAGTGAAAGACAGATACGGTCTTGGCTACATACCCACGACAGCAGACCGGAATAAGAAAGCAAAAGAAAAGAAGATACAAAGGGTAGAGAGGCTTATTGGTGAGACAAGTTCGAAGGGGGGTTTAGTTGTCCCATCCATCAACCAAACCTTCGTAAAAGGTAGCCAATCCAACCCGGAGGTAGAATTCCGACAATTAAGCATATCAGTGTTAGATTATGAAGTCTCCTCAAGTACCTCCGCAGAGTGGGTCCATCTTCTCCAACCAGGAATACAACTTCAGAATTGGAGCTCTTTTGATTTGCCATATATCATCATGTAATGATTTTGTTCAAAATTTGTTTGGTTTTGTTTATGTAACCCCCCCCCCCCCCAGCCACTGAAAAATCAAGGAGGTTTCTTAATGAAAATGAACTATGCATTTCTTGTCATTTACGTGCATCTTGAAAAGCAGTTGTAAAAATTTGTTTGTTATTGATTTCATGTAGGAATAAAGGAAATAACAACATCAAAATTCCTCACCAAGTAATTGACATTAACTTTGAAAATATAATTCATGAAACTGAAGTTGAAAAGTAAGAAATAAATTTATCCCCTAAAATGGAAAGAATGTTACAAACAGATGAAAAACCAACCCTGACCAACAGCAACCTCACCATCATGATCAATCTGGGAACCGAGGAAGAGCCAAAGCAAGTAAAAATCGGAGCACTACTAAAGGGTGAGGAAAGGAGCAAAATGATTAAGTTGCAAAAGAATACCGGGATGTGTTTGCCTGGTCATACCAGGACATGCCAGGTCTAGACACGGACTTAGTAACCCACAAGATTCCCCTTCATCTGGACTCTAAGCCGGTAAAGCAAAAGCTGAGAAGAATGCGGCCAGAGATGTTGCTCAAAATAAAGGAAAAGGTACAGAAACAGTTTGAGGTAGGATTCATGGAGGTAGAATAGTATCCTGAATGGATGGCCAACGTGTTGTCCCAATAATAAAAAAGAATGGCAAAGTATGAGTCTACGTTGACTTACGGGATTTAAATAAAGCTAGCCCTAAAGATAACTTCCCACTCCCGCACATCGATGTGTTGGTGGACAACACTGTAGGGCATGCTTTATTTTCATTCATGGACGGATTCTCGAGATACAACCAGATCAGGATGGCACTTGAGGACAAAGAAAAGACAACCTTCATCACACTATGGGGGAGACTTTCTGTTATAAGGTCATGCCATTCGGACTAAAGAACGTTGAGACCACTTACCAGAGGGCTATGGTAACCCTCTTTCATGACTTAATGCACAATGAAATTGAGGTTTACGTTGATGACATGATCGTTAAGTCATGAGATGTGGAATACTGTGTAATAAACTTGGAGAAATTATTCAGGAGACTCTGAAAGTGCCAATTAAAGTTGAACCCCGAAAAATGTACCTTTGGTGCCACTTTCAGAAAGCTATTAGCATTTGTAGTGAGTAAGAAGGGGATTGAGGTGGACCCTGACAAAGTCAAAGCCATTCAAGAGATGCCTAGCCCAAAGTTCAAAAAAGAGGTACGAAGTTTCCTGGGTAGGCTCAACTACATTGCCTGGTTCATATCTCAGCTAACCGCCACTTGCGAACCCATCTTCAAGTTGTTAAGAAAGAACAACCTAGAAAAGTGGAATGAAGAGTGCCAAGTGGCTTTCGAAAAGATAAAGGAGTACCTCTTGAAACCCCCAATGCTAGTGCCCCTGGTGCCTAGAAGGCCGCTGATTTTGTACCTAGCAATCTCAGGAAATTCCATGGGTTGTGTGTTAGGCCAACATGATGAGACAGGGAGAAAAGGAAGGGTCATTTATTACCTAAGCAAAAAGTTCACAGATTATGAATCTAAGTACTCCGACTTTGAAAAAACATGTTGCGCTTTGCTATGGGTAATCAGCAGGTTAAGGCAATACACATTGTATTACTCCACCTGGATGATCTCCAAAATGGATCCGATCAAATATATATTTGAAAAGCCCACAGTAATATAACAGGTAGCACGATGACAGATGCTGCTAATTGAGTATGACATTTCTTACGTCACCATGAAAGCCATCAAGGGAAGTGTCATTGCAGAATACCTGGCTGAGAGGGTGGTGGTGGACTACCAACATAGTAGAATACGAGGCGTGTAAACTGGGATTGTAAGTCACTATGGATCAAGGTATCAAGCGATTAATGGTAAGAGGAGACTTGGCCTTGGTCATTCACCAACTAACCGAGGAATAGAAGACTCGGGATGCCAAACTAGAACCGTATCGGGAGTACATCCAAAAGATGATTGAAGGGTTTGATAGTTTCAGCTTCTCCCGAATTTCAATAGAGAACAACATGATTCTTGATGTGTTAGCTACACTAGCAACTTTGTTCAAGGTTAAGGAAGGGGTCGAGATTGAACCCAATTAGATCAAAATACAGTCACAACCCTCCCATTGCACTGTGGTAGAGGAGGTTGATGGAAAGCCTTGGTTTTATGATATCAAATCATACATCCAGAAAAGTGAGTAACCTGAAGGGGCAACCAGTAATGATCAGAAGACAATTAGAAGGCTGGTCATGGGGTTCTTCTTGGATGGCGAAGCATTGTATGAAAGAAACCACGACATGACCCTCCTACGGTGTGTGGAAGCACAGGAGGCCCGATGAGTCATGCGTGAGGTCCACGAAGGAGTCTATGGTACTCACTCTTGGGGCCACTCATTGGCACGAAAAATACTCAGGAGCGGATACTACTGGATGACCATGGAGAGAGATTGCATTGACTACGTTCAGAAGTGCCATAAGTATCAAGTTTATGGCGATCGGATACAAGTTCCATTGGCCCCACTTCATGTCCTTTCCGCACCACGGCCCTTTTCAACCTGGGGCATGGATGTGATTGGGCTAATAAGCCCAAAAGCCAGCAATGGGCACCGATTCATTTTTGTGGCAATTGATTATTTTACTAAATGGGTAGAAACTGCCTCATATTCCAATGTCACACAAAACATGGTAAGTCGTTTCATCAAAAAATAGCTGATCTGCCAATACGAAATCCCTAAAAGAATAATTACAGATAACGCCAAGAATCGGAACAACGTAGTAATGACGAAGCTATGCAACCAGTTCAAGGTCAGGCACCATAATTCAGCTTCGTATAGGCCACAAATGAATGGGGCAGTGGAAGCAACCAATAAGAACATTAAGAACATCCTGGAGAAAATGACAGAAACTTACAAAGATTGGCATAACAAGCTTCCCTTTTCTCTGATAGCTTATAGGACTACATCCAGAACCTCCACAAGTGCTACTCCTTTCTCCTTGGTGTACGGAATGGAGGCAATGGTCCTAGTAGAGGTCAAAATCCCATCTCTGAGAGTCCTGAAAGAAGTAGAGCTGGCTAAGGCAGAATAGGTACAATCTCGGTATGACCAGTTAAACCTAATTAAGGAAAAAGGGATGGCCGCCATAGCCCATGGACAATTGTATCAATAAAGGATGATAAGAGCATTTAACCAGAAAGTGCGGCCCCGGCAGTTCTAGAAGGGGGACCTAGTATTGAAGAAGATTTTATCGATCCATACACACCCTCACGGCATGTGGACATCAAACTATGAAGGGCTTTACGTGGTGAAGAAGGCATTCTCAGGAGGCGCCCTACTTTTGGAAGATATGGACGGAACCGACCTTTTGCACCCTGTTAATTCTGATGTTGTAAAGAAGTATTATGTCTAATGCTTGTGTACATCCCTAAAAGAAACTAATAAAAGATCATATTGTTATTTCATGCGTTCTCTCTTTACTCATCGTGTCGATTAAATGACGGATAGCCATTTTTGGCCCGCCAATTTCCCCTTGAAGAACCCAAAGTCTTTTAATCACTTGAAGAACTCTTTTGAGCTTTAAAATTAAACCATTTTCTTCAAAAAGTCATCTCCCAAAAATCAAACCAGGTTGGGGTTTTTCCAAGGGTTTGGCAAATCATGTGAGACAACAATTGGCTACCAAAGTGATGGCAAGCCGTCTTTTCTACTACCAAAAAGAAGATTAAAGAAATCCCTTACGAGCCCCCTTGAGCCTAAAAGAATTCAATTCTTGATCAACCCCTCAAGTGATCATGCCCCACACTGAGGTAGTTTTAAAGTATTAGTCCCAATTAAGCTCCCAAAGAACATGATGCCCAAAAATCCTCCATAAAAGGGAAGCAAAAAAGAAGAAAATGCTGAATAAAGAGAAAAAGAAAGAAAATGAAAAGGGACCTACTTGAGATGTGATCTTTGACCAAGGATTTCCCTTTTGAACAACAAAGTTTGAACCATATTGCACTCTTTTCTTCTCTAACCAATACCCTAAGCCTACATTACGGTCCAAATAAAAGTCTTGACCAGATTGCCTCACATTGTTAGCTCAAATGATTTGTCAGACTCAATGTTGAGTCTGAACTACATAATGATCTGATCTTAAAAAGGTACGTAGGCAGCTTGTTCAAAATTAACAAGTTTGATCAATACCCTGCAGCAAACCGAAAACTAGGGTAGTAAACGTTACCAAGGGATGGGATTTTGGAGCTTGAGTTTACTTTCCTCTTGGCAGCCCACAACCCAAAGCTTGCATTTCGTCCCGAGTCTTAAAAACCATCTAGAGGTTGAAACATGAGCAAAACCCTGAATGAACTGTGAGCAAACAATAGAACTATAGGCACCACTTGGCCTTACAGCAACAAGAAAGGAAAACTTCCTTTTAACTGAAACTAGAGCAGTTGCTGCTGAAGGGGAGAGTTAGTTTTCAAAAATTAGTATTGATACCATAAGGATAAGAAACACTGGTGTAAAATTTATCCATTTCCTTAAATAATTTTTTGAACATAACGAAACAACTATTTTGCATAACCTAATATCTTGATTTAGTACGTTAATGACATAAATGCATAATCATTTTCATTATCAGGAATCCCCCATTTTTTAAAAAAATCCAAAAAGAACAGGCCAAAATTCGAGAGTCCAATATACCAGGGTAGTTTTGGGCACTGGTGGGAACATGAAGCATTTCCAGGATCAGTGATTAGGAAACCCTAGGGGCAGATTTTGGGTACCTTCTGGGTCTTGATGAACCACTGAAAGTATTGACAGCCAGACACTGGGGCAGATTTTGAGTACCTTCTGGGTCTTGAAAAGTCACTGAAAGTATGGACAACCAAACATTGAGGCATATTTTGAGTACCTTCTGGGTCCTAAAAATCACTAAAAGTACGAACAGTCAGACATTAGGGGCAAACTTTGATCACCTGCTGAGTTTTGAACATTACTGAAAGTACTAGCGGATAAATACTGAGGCAAATAACTAAGATGTAGCCTCAAGAACTTCATGCATCCTCAGGCACCCTATATATTGATGCATTTTAGGGAAGGCATTTGGGAACGTGTTATGCGACATGCATCCATGCATCCCAGCATGCATACATGTAGTAACAAACCATGCATTCATACTTGTCTGGTAGGATAAGCTTGTGAATAGTCCTTTGGCATCCTTTACTGTCTAATGTTTGAAACTAGGAGAACTGACCCATCAGGACATTAGTTGCTGAATTTCAGGGTCAGTCGATTTAAAGACAGCCAAAGAACCTATAGATTAGTCCCCAACTGATCATCCCTAGTAGAGGAACCTTTTTCAAGACCTGGAATCCTACGTTTGAATGCTCATGGCCCAAGAGATCTTGGGATTTCATTCCCGATTGATCATGCCCAGTGGAGTAACTCTAAGCCCGAAACTTGAGGGCATTATCCAACAGATCTTGGGATTTCATTCCCGATTGATCATCCCCAGTGGAGTAACTCTAAGCACTACACTTGAGGGCATTTTCCAAAAGATCTTGGGATTTCATTCCCAATTGATCATCCCTAGTGGAGTAACTCTAAGCCCTACACTTGAAGGCATTTTCTAAGAGATTTGGGATTTCATTCCCGATTGATCATCCCTAGTGGAGTAACTCTGAGCCCTACACTTGAGGGAATTTTCCAAGAGATCTTAAGATTTCATTCCCAATTGATGATCCCCAGTGAAGCCATTTTTCAGGACATGAGCTTATTTGAACATGCCCCTAATTGAACTTCCTTAGTGGAGCAATTTTGCAGGGACTTGGAGCCCTACATTTGAGGACATCTCCCAAAGGACCTCGGGATTTCAATCCCGTTTGATTGTCCCTAGTGGGACAATTATGCCTCAAACCTAAAAAGATATATTTTCCAAAGAACCTCAGGGCAGCCTACGCCTGAATGATCACCTATCACTCATGGTGTGGCCCAAGATACCCTCTTTGTTGCATGAGCCCAGATTGAATATTTCGAGGCACGCTACCCATTTTTGATGCACAAGCCTAGATTGAATATTCCAAGGCACGTCATCCTCTCTTGAGGCACACAAGCACGAATTGAATATTCCGAGGCATGTTACCCTTTTGCAACACGCAAGCCTAGATTGAATATTTCGAGGCACGCGTAAGCCCAGATTGAATATTCTAAGGTACATCATCTTCTCCTGAGGCGCACAAGCTCGGATTGAATGTTCCAAGGCACGTTACCCTATTATGATGTGCAAGCCCGGATTGAATATTCCAAGGCACATCATCCACTCCTGAGGCACGCAAGCCCGGATTGAATGTTTTGAGGCACGTTACCCTCTTGTGATGTGCAAGCCCAGATTAAATATTCTGAGGCATGTCATCGTCTCTTGAGGCATGCAAAACTGGATTGAATATTCCAAGGCACTTTACCCTCTTGTGATGCACAAGCCCAGATTGAATATTCTGAGGCATGTTACCCTCTTGTGATGCACAAGCTCGGATTGAATATTCTGAGGCATGTCATGCTCTACTGAGCCGCGCAAGCTCAGATTCAATATTTCGAGGCACGTTACCCTCTTTGATGCACAAGCCCGAATTGAATATTCCGAGGAACATCACCCTCTTGTGATGCGCAGGCCCAGATTCAATATTCTGAGACGCGTCACTTTCTTCTCACTCGTGCAACTCAAGTACCCATACCTGATGCGTGACATCTCTCTAGTTGAGTCCCTACACCTAACGCTGATCACTAACCCCCACTAACTCCTAACTATAAAAAAAAAAATGCGTGCATTTCCGCATTTCCATCACACTTTGCCCTTCATTGGCTGGCAAATGCACTTGAAGGGACTAAATGTCTGAGTAGCCTGGTTAAAATAGTTGTCTTTATCTTTGTAGACTTGTCACTTCAAATAATGTAGGAGCGTTCCAACCGTTACATTGAAGCAACGAAGCCTACAAAGAGGGGCAACTATCGACACCCCAATTTTAACCAGGCTACCCCAAAGAAGCCTAGAAAAATAGGAGTTGACTTTAAGCCTTGAATGACCCCGCATTCTTAAAATTAAGGCCCTGACCTTTCACTCGAGTCCTCCCGATCTCAGTCGAATCTCTAAAAGAAATGGTTCAAAGTTGAGTCGTGCAAATAGCCGATCCAAGTTTTGTTTTTGTTCTCGAACCAAGTGCTAGGTTTTTTCGTTGGCAAGTTTAGCTAATCCCTTTTAGTTGCAAGACTAATCTTCATTCCTATATAGGACCCCCATAATTATAATTTCCCTTTTTAGGGTATTCGGTTCTAGAGTCTTGGGAGTTGTTGATCTCGTCTAAGTCAAGTGCCTCTAAATTAATTGATCTAAAAAAAAAATTTATTAATTGGAGCCCCCAACATTTTCCAAACTCATTGTGGGCTAGTCTTTAAAATTCTTGGATCTTCAGATTATTAAAGTTGGCAATTTTAAAACTCCGAGTCCCAAGTCTAGCCAAGAATCTCCAAATCAAGAGGGGTCATTCCATTTTAAATAAATTTGAGTCATCTTTTAATTTCCAAAATCCAATCTCGCCCTTCAAGGACTGATTTTAAGTCTTCTAAAAGCTAATTTAGTTGATTGAGTCTTGTTAAGTTTCCATAAGTCCAAAAACTTTGGAATTCAGAATTGACTGACCAAAGTCTTAATTCATTCTCAGATCGGGTCTTGTTCTTAAAAGATGGTGTCATTCAAGGATTAAAGTTATATATTGTTTTATTTGACCAAGGTTGGTCAACTACTTTGGTCAAATTAAGTCAAAATGAATGGTCAAATATGATCAAAGGGATGTGTGACTTGGGAGTATGAACATTAGCACAGTGTACGTGTGTGCACAGGGGCATGTAAGAGTATAAACGTGCCAAAGGGAGAATACAAGGGGCGTATGAGATAATAAATGTTGCAAATATAGAAGAATGTTCAAAAAAGATGATGCGGGGAGAATACATCAATACACATACATCAAAGAGGAAATATAAGACAAAAATCAAAATAAAAATGTTGAGCCTATCCCTACCAGCCATCTAGAAGTATCTTCTCCTCTCCCGTCAATTACAACACTCCACCTAGAACCCCCAAAAGCCTTTTTCTCTTCGGACGCCACCTGGCCAAACCTAGAGTCACTTGCATGCAGAAGAAAGAAGCAGGCAAGTTAGTTAGCAGAGAGAAATCATAGATTAAAAATAAAAAAATAATAATAAAAATAAAACTAAACCAAAGATACCTTGCCCTCCATCCCAGTGCTGCCACCTAGAAACATTCCAAAGGCCCTCCATCCCGGTGTTGCCACCTGGAAACATCCCAAAAGCCCTCCATTCCTCATCTGCCATGTGGACCTTCAGGGTCACGTGTGCACCAAAAAAGGAAAATTGGTTAGCTGAGAATATGCAAAATCAAATCAGTCACATGTGCAGGGAAAATTATTCCCTGACACAGTTTGTTACAAGGGAATGAAATTGTTGCTAAATGCACTCTCAGACCACCTATAAATAGGGAGTCCCATCACCGTAGCAAGAAAAAGGGCTAAGAGTGTAAGAATACTCTGCAAAAATTAGAATAGAGGGGGAAAATCAGAGAGTCTTACAAGAATTGATAAATTGAGAAGGAGTAAGTGAGCATTACCAAAACTCAGAGTGTCGAAAGAGGTTTGAGAAGAAAAGGAGCTACCAAGAGAAGCTTTGCAGCACTTGGTATAGAAACAGAGAACCAGAAACTCAAATCAGACGCACACAGAGTTTGGGAGAGAAGATCGAAGGAGTAAAAGAGAAGAGTAACTATCCTCGACCCTATGTTTTTATAATTGATTCAAATCTTTGAGAATGTATGTAGGTACCTCCTCTCGGGATTAGGTTCATGTCTGAACTTGAATTTTGGAATTCAGTAAGAGAGACTCCCACAGCCCTAAGTCTAACATCGTGAGCCCGAACATGAGCTTGGGTTGAGCCCCTCCAACTCTCAGACTCGAACCCTCTTTGCAAAAAAGCCCAGAAATCCAACCCAAACTCAAACTTGGGTTCAGATCCTTCAAACTCTCACCAGACCTGAACTTATTCCCAAACCCGCATTCGGATTCATACCCACTCCAAATCACACTCAAGACTCGAGTCCTCTTTCTCCGTCTGCTCTGACCTAGAGCCTAACTAATTTAACCTAACCTAGCTCTGAGCCTAGTCTTACACAAGCCCAGAACCCTTTTTTTTAAAAAAAAAAATTAACTCGGGCTGAGCCCTTTTTGAAAATCAAATGGGCCCTGTTGCTTTAAATTGAATTGGGCCAAACCTGTTTTGAAAAAGAAAACTGGGCCTTATTTTAAAAGAGAACTGGGTCTGCCCATTTTAAAATAAATAAACCAAGGCCTTTTGTTTTAAAGAAATGAACGTGCCAGCCCATTTTAAAAAAAAATCACCAGACCCATTGTCGAACTAAGCCCAGCTCCCCGTTTTAAAAGACCAAAGCCCAAGAACACTTGTTAACCCCCAGGCCCAAATCTTAAAGCCTACACATGATCCAGACACGTGCCAACCTGTTCACCCAGGTTAGCTTGCCAAGCTCACTCTAGTCTGGCTAGATCAATACACATACACTCACCAGGTCGACTCAATCAAGTCAACTCTGACACACACCCATCGAGTCGAAGACGAGTTGACTCGTCTTCAATCTCACTGGCCCATCCTGAAAACCTGAACCAACCATCATCGACACGTAGGCTAATACATCACACCCTCCCCCCCCCCCCCAAATATTTTCCACAAATAAAAACACACGAAAAGAGGAAAGAAAGAAAGGATAAAAGCATTAAAAAAAAAAAAAAACTTATCTTGCAATGCAGGATCAATTTGAGGAGTCTTTCATGCTCTGTTCGTTGGTATCTCGAGCTTCCTCATGGTCTGGCTTCAGAAAAAGTGGGTGAGCGTGAGCGAGCAATCAAAAAGGGTTTCTGTCAAGAGGGGATCCGAAGAGAGAAGGGGAGAGTAAGAAGGGGGATAAGGGTTGCGTTCCACAGATCTGTAGAGAGAGACTGAGAAAAGGAGAAGGGAGTGAGAAAGAAGACAAAAGCTAAGAAGGAAAATAACAGAAGGAGACAGAGAGGAGAGTCATAGAGAAAGGGAGAGGAACGTAGGGAGTAAGGAGAGAAGAAAGAGAGGGTGGCGTTCGAGAGAACGAGAAAAAACAATAACAGAATCAAAAATTTCTGCCAAAGTATCCCAAGCCTCGGACCCCCAAGATCATGCTATGTGGCCATTTCGCGCCCGTTTGATCAAAAAGCCACGTGACACCCTCAGAGTCGTATGATCACTTTTTGACACAAACTCTCAGGATGAAGTCGTACTGACGATGGGTATAACACTGTTCGATCTGGATCGGCTGGAATGGGCACGATGGCGTCGATGTCAGCGTCTCTGATATGCTCAATTGTTGCCATTCGATCCTTATGAAACCCCAGTGGTCCTGATCACCCACATCAAATGCATTGAATTACGACCCACCCTTCTGAGCCACACGTGGCGAGCAGTCACCATCATCATCAATGCTAGGAGGTGCTAACTCACTTGAAAAATGAACAGCTCGGAAGCTATCCCAAGTATAAGAGTTACGTCGTGTAATATTCAGCCCAAGGACTAGATCATCTCTTCCAGGAATGGGTTTTAATCTCAAGTTTTTCATTTTCTCAATCGAAATTAAAAAGTTACTAAACTTAGTTCAAATTCTGGATTTTCAAGATTGGTGGATATTTCCTTCGACAAATTAAACAAACACACGAATTAAAACCCTAATCCTAGCATGCACTGAACTAAATAGCAAGAACAGAAACCCTACGTTAACAACCGAACAAGAATTGAAACACATGTAATTAAAACACACAATAATGAAACTCACACAAACACAAACACGATAAAAATATGAACTTTAATAAGAGGGACCCTAAACAAAATCAAGTTTCGACAAAAATTAAAATTTTGAAAAGATCAACTAATCTAATTTCTTAAAAGCAAAAGCACTTTTTTTTTTATTTTTGTATTTTATTTTTTTTATTTTTATTTTAAGACCTAACCAGACCTTAATAGAATAATTAAATAATGCGAATTAAATTCACCACTAAAATTACTTGAGAAAACAAATAAATAATTAAATTGCAATGATAATAAAACAATTTAAATAATATTCAAATACAATTTTTCAACTTTCAATAATAATAAAAATAATAATGACTAACTTAAAAATAAAATAAAATTAAAATAAGAGAGAGAGAGAGAGAGAGAGAGAGAGAGAGAGAGAGAGAGAGAGAGAGAATACATCTTTAGATGGAAGGCCGGAGCAGCTGGAGGCAGAGGGTTCAGCAGTTAGAGCTGGAGCTGGTAGCTATTGTGTTCGGGTCTGATGAGGTAGCAATTGAAGTCACAGGGAGCTACGGGTGGCTATTGCTGTGGTGTCTTCTGGTAGATGGTGGTTGCTGCAGAGGTGTTTGGAGCTGGAGCTGGAGCTGGAGCTAGAGCTGGAGAAGAGGGCTGTTGGAAGCTGCCCAGAGTTACAGCAGGTAGAGAGAGTTGGTCTCCTCGGCTGGCAGCAAATGAAGAGGGAGAAGCAGGGAGAGGGAGAGATAAACTAAGGGAGAGTAAGAGAAAGAAGAAGGAGAGAGCAAAAAAGATGGCATCTGTCGCGACGTCACAGAGCGCGTGTGCCCCTAGGTGGCGAAATGAAAATCAATTTATAATTTTCGAGGAAAACAAGGAATGTCGAAGTCGCCACTAACCTTTTAGTGTGGTTAGAACACATGATTACTACTCCATTAGGGGTAGAATGGGTCTACTTCACCAGAGCTGGGGTCGGGAGTTCGGTCGCGCAAGGAGAAAGTACGAGCACCCCCTACGCGCCCGTTCTTACGAACGGTACCTAATTAATTCAGAATTATCCCTAAGTTAATCTAATAAGTCTTTCAAAAGTACCCCTCTATTAGTGGATTTACAAACATATATGTAGTATAAATAAATAAATAAATAATACAAAATATATGTACTATATATATTCCCTCAGAACTAAAGGTACGTGAAGCCCGAAAACTGATACTCTAACATTAAAATCATAGGGATATACATACAAGAAAATAAATAATAATTTAAAATAAATATTAATATCTTACATATGATATAAAATATAAATATACCTAAGAAATAAAAATACTAAGAATATTTAATATTAGTAATAATAAAAAGTAACAAGAATAATAACAATTATAAAAACAGGTTACTATAATCATAACCCTATTCTAATATTATCATATCAATAGTACAACACTATAATGTAATAGTAGCATACAATAATATCACAATGACACTAGGTAAATAATTATGGCATAATAATTACAAGCTAATAATAATAATACATGGTTATAATAACACTATCCCGGCATATGTATACATATGTATGACAATAATAAATAACATGTAATTCAAATATATATACATACACTAATAGTAATAACACCATCTACTTACCTATATATGTGCTTGCACAAAAATGATAATACTAATAATACCGCGTACTAGGGAATACAATGTTAACACACATTTAAAAATATACCTATGTACATGTATAATTATACCAATAATAATATTAGTAATAATAGGCATACCTAAATAATACGATATCTGCCTTAATATTAACATGCGATTAATGATGATATATACAATATGGAAATAATTAATGAAAGTAAAGAAACAAATCAATCCCACAATTAACATGTAAACTATATAATATGGAAACAAATCGATTCTAGAATTAGTATATAGATATACAAGGATAAGTATGATAGCAAATTAACCTTAACATTAATATGAAATAATATACAATGTGATTAATAACAATAATTGTATAAGTATGTAAATAATATTCAAAATTAACTGATCAAGAACCCTACTTAAATGTAAACAATAAATATAAATAATGTAACAACAATAAGACAAACCTAATGATGTGAATACAATAAATCAAAAACCCTAAATATATTACCAGTACAATGACAATAAATCCAAAACCCAACTACACAATGAACATGATAAAAAAAAACTTAAACTTACACAATAACAATAATCTATACAATAAATCGGAATTTACAATCATAAATAATATCATGACGATAAAAATCAAATGTATGACCAAAATATTAAATATAAACACCTTAACTATTAAAATAACACAATAAATCAAAACATGAAGAACAATACCCTAAAATCCATGGCAATATAAGAATAATCTGAAAAATAAAACCTAAATAAACATGAGCAATCAATATGCACAAAACCACAATAAATCATATGTAAATAATAAACAAATATATAAACCAATGATGTGCCAAATAAGTAGGTGTGTGCGTTGTGTGTGTTGCTATGTGTGCTATGTGTGTGCAGTGTGTGTATTTTGCAGTGTGTGTTGTGTGTGTGTGTTCTGCAGGATATACACACATATGCATAAGTAACATTAAAATAAACTTAAACTTTATGTAATAAAACACAAGCTAAACCAATATATATGTATATATTTGTGTGTGCGTGCATGTATATACAGTAGAGAGACTTACCAAAGGCCGTCAAATGTTGTAGAGGCTAGAGACTAATTCGTGGCTAGCCAGAGCAGCTTCTGGTCTGCTGGGGATGGCTCCGGAAGCAGGAGTCGGGGCCGGTGATTCGGGTATTATGCTGCTATGGGTTGCGGACTGTACCGATACTCCTCTCAGCACAAACTTCGGTGATGGCGAGGATGGTGCAATGACTGCGATGGTGGAGAAGAGGCCGCGAGTC
This sequence comes from Malania oleifera, assembly GCF_029873635.1. Lineage (NCBI taxonomy): Eukaryota > Viridiplantae > Streptophyta > Magnoliopsida > Santalales > Ximeniaceae > Malania > Malania oleifera. Next base: position 62,934,082 of record NC_080425.1, read on the forward strand.
GCTTGGCCTAGCATGGCTTCTTGTGGCCATTCGTGGTGATGCAGAGGATGTCGTAGCCGCTATCTGGTGTTGCAGCGGCCGTCGTGGTGATGCAAAAGAGGTCGTGGCCGCTGTCTAGTGTTGAAGCGGCCATGCAGAGGAAGGTTAAGGGAGATGGGAGACTGAGGGCAGAAATAGAGAGAGGAGGATAGCTGGGAGAGGCAGATCAGAGGTTGTTCGTGCGGGGTGGCCGAGAGAGAATGGCAGAGAGCAGAGAAGGGAAATTGGGAAAAGGAGCAAAGGGGCAGAGGGATGGAGCCGGTATTTTTCTTTTTTTGCTCTGTTTTTTTGCGCTCCCCCGGCTGTGTCCTCTTGGGTGTGTGCATGGTGACTTTATAGAAAAAAAAAACAGGGGGGCAGAGGAACCCTAGGGTTTCCGCCCCCCTCTCCTATCCTTTTTTCTTTTCTTTCCTCATTTTTTTTATTATACTAAATAATAATAATAATCATAATAATAATAAAGTAATAATTAAGATAATAATAATAATCACATTAATAATAATAATAACGATGGTTAATATTAATAATAATGATAATAATAATAATAATAATAACAATAATTATAATAGTAGTGGTAAAATAATAATTAATAAGATAATGATGATTAGAATAAAAAATAAAAAATAAAAAATAATAATAATAATAATAATAATCAAAATAATAATAATAATAATCAAAATAATAATAATAACAACTTTTGTTATATTGGGCCTGGGAAAAAATGGGGTGTCTACAGCTGCCCCTCTTTGTAGGTTTTGTTGCTTCAAAGTAAAAATAGGAGCACTCCTGCGTTATTTGTGGAAACAAACCTGCAAAGATAAAAGACGCTGATTTTGAACCGGGCCCAATGCATCAAAAGAGACCAAAGTGTGACTTCCCAAAAATTACCAGCGAAGGATCAACATGAGTGAGACCGCAAAGGGTAAATATGAGTTGACCGCAAAGGGTCAATAAGAGTGGGACCGCAGAGGTTCAATAAGGTGGGACCGCGAATGGTCAATAAGAGTGGAACCGTGATGGGTCAATAAGGTGGGACCGCGATGGGTCAAAAAGGTGGGACCACGAAGGGTTAATAAAAGTGAGACTGCGATGGGTCAATGAGGTGGGACCGTGAAGGATCAATAAGGTGGGACCGCGGAGGGTCAATAAGGTGGGGCCGCGATGGGTCAATAAGGTTGGGACCTCGAAAGGTCGATAAGGGTGAGACCGCGAAGGGTCAATAAGGTGGGACCGCGAAAGGTCAATAAAAGTGGGACTGCAAAAGGGTCAATAAGGTGGGACCGTGAATGGTTAAAAAGAGTGGGACCGCGATGGGTCAATGAGAGTGGGACCATGGGACTGCGAAGGGTCAAAAAGAGTGGGACCGCGATGGGTCAATAAGAGTGGGACCGCGAATGGTCAATAAGGTGGGACCATAACGGGTCAATAAGAGTGAGACCGCAAAGGGTTAATAAGATGGGACCGCGAAGGGTCAATAAGGGTGGAACCACAAAGGGTCAATAATGTGGGACCGCGATGGGTCAATAAGGTGAGACTGCGAAGGGTCAAAAAGGTGAGAACCACGAAGGGTCGATAAGAGTGAGACCGCGAAGGGTCAATAAGAGTGAATAAGATGATCAAAATAATTTTGATGAAACTGCTCGCATGAATGAGATAATCAAGAAAGCTTTGAGGTGATTCAACACCTCGGTTTCGTCGTGAACAACACCATTTTTGGATGTGAGGGCCGATGCCCTAATTTCAAGGTAGATGACTCAATTTGGACCAAGGGGATGGCTACTCTATATGGATGATCAATCAAGTATGAGGTCTCGAGATATTTGGGAAGTGTCCTCAAGTGTAAGGTTCTAAGTCCTGAAGAATTGCTCTGCTAAGGATGATCCATCGAGTGCAGTGTCCTGAGACTCTTTGAAGAATAAACTCCTGTGCAGGGTTCCAAGTCCTGAAAAATTGCATCACTAAGGATGATCAATTGGGTGCCAAGTCCCAAGACCTTTTGGAACATGTCCTCGGGTGTAGGGCTCAGAATTACTCCACCAAGGATTATTGATTGGGAACGAAATCCCGAGTTTCTTTGGTTGTCTTTAGATTACCCTCTTTGAGACTCAACAACTAATGCATCAATTTCTTCCTAGGGTCAACTACCACAGTTTCAAAGTGTGTCAATCTGTGCACGGGGGTCAGCTGCCCCAGTTTCAAAATATGTCTAGACAAGAATAGCTCGATCAAGGATGCAAACGGATTATTCTGAATTTTATTCAACCAGGCAAGTATGAATGAATGGTGCTCTATTGCTATATGTATGCATGTTGCTACCTAAGATGCAAAAATGTAGTGATATGTTGCTATGTGTGCAAAATGATGCATGAATGCAAAGATGTATGCATGTTGCATGAGATGCCCTTTGTATTTTCTTTCTTATGCAATGCATGGGATTTATGGTAATGCATGAATCTTTTCTCCTTCCAACGTGCTTGTAGTCGACAACCCAATCTCTAATCTTGGTTGTGCTTTCAAATTCCACGATGCCTCTAATTCTAGCCATGTCTCAAATTCCAAAAGGCGTTCAAAATAGCCCCAGTGTTTACATGTCACCGGTCATGGCCCTGTTTTTGACTTTTATTCTGTCCTAAAAGCTTTTGAATTTGCTCCAATGGAACTCAAAAATTGCCTAGTTTCGATCCTCATCCACTGATCTTGGCTATGTTTTCATCATGCACTCCGATATGACAACATCAAATTTAGTCCAAACCCAAAATCTGCTCCAGTTACCATCATTTATTACCGATATTGGCATCAAATTTGGCTTTAACACGAAGGCACCCAAATTAGTGTCACTGGAACTCAACACAGAGTTTGCGTCATTTAGGTGCATCAGTAACTATTCCTGACCATTTTACCTGTTTTTCACAAGGATCCTCTTTTGGCGAATATACCAGTGATTAAGCCCTTTTGACTATCCGTCCTCCTTTTGGAGCTTTTGAAGAATGGAATTTTTTATTTTTATTTTTATTTTAATTTGAATGAAGAAATGAATGATGAATGATCAAGCATTTAGGACATCAACTTGCTAAATCAAAAGGTCATATGAACAAAATAGATGTTTTACTATGTTCATGTGCTATTTCAACGAAAAATTTCATACCAGTATTCAAGAACCCTATGATGATGGTGCTAACTTTTCTAACTGAATAGCTGATTTTCTTCTTTCACTAATTGCCCCAGTTTTATTCAGGGACTATTCTTCTACCTTGTTCTACCGTGAAACCATTGGGAACCTCTTGTTTAATGGTTGCCCCTAGTTCAGCCAAGTCCAACCCATGTTTTGATCTTAAGATGGTCTTTAAGACTCAGGACGAAACGTAGGCTTAGGAATATGGGTTTTCAAAATAAAGGAGAAACCAAAGCTCAAAAATCCCATCCCCTCATAATGTTTGCCCTAGTTTGGGGTTTCTGCAAGGTATTGACCGAACTTGTCATGTGAACAAGCTGCCTACATACCTTTTCAGGATCAGGTCATTACGTAGTTTAGACTCGTCATTAAGTCTAATAAATCATTTGATACAACAATATATACCAATCTGGTCAGGACTTTCATTTGGACTGTAATGTGGGCTAGGGGTATGGGTTAAAGAAAAAAAGAGTCAAATAAGGCTCAAAATCATTGTTTTCATCAGGGGTAATTTGGTCAAAGATCACATATGTAGTATGTCCCTTATTTTCCTTTCTTCTTCTTTCTCTTATACCGCAACTTTCGCTTTTCCTTTTATGAAGGAATCAGAACTTCATTTTCATTTGAATTTTCATTTGGGACTAATCATTTTCTTAAAACTGCCCTAGTGTGGGGTGTGATCCTTTAGCGAGTTACGAATTGAATTTTCTAGGCTCAAAAAGGGCTTTGCAAGGGGTTTCTTCTTTGCCTTTCTTTTGGGTAGTAGAAAAAAATGGCCTGCCATCCTTTTGGTAATGATTATTGTCTCAAATGACTTGTCAAATGCTAAGGCACCCAAACACGAGTTAAATTTCTGGTGAACTGACTTTTAAGAAAAATTAGTTTAACAATCAAGCTCAAGTGGGTTAACAAATGGTAAATCAATATTGGGTTCTTTTTAGGGATAACTGGTTGGCCAAAGATGGTCATCTATCATTCGATCAAAACATGATTAGCGGACTAACATGAGATTCATGGAACCAACATATATTTTGCTAAGGCTTTCAGAACTTCTTCGCAGTGAACTAATGGAGTGACGAACATTGTTTCATCTTCCTTTACTTCTGTCTCTTAGCTTGAATTTTTCACAACTAACATCTGCTATTGGTTCATGAATACTGATATTTTTATTTTCCTTATCTCGGCATGAAACACGAGTAAACAAAATTTTGGACATTGAACTCTCGATGCTAGTGATATACGAAAATGCATAATTTCATTTCATTGATAGAAAAAGGAAAATTTGAGACAAAAGCGTTAATAAATTGCAACAAAAGAAAGAAGAAAACAAAAGAAAACAAAAGCATCCCTAAAGGGGGCGAACGATCAAAAGCTTGCCACTTGTATTTCTCTGTTTCCATGGTCAAAAAGTAAACCCATTTATTCAGACTATATGCAGAATATCTCTAGTTCAAAACTTGTTGTACTTCTCTGACTGATCTGAACTTCAAAATATTCTTTTAACATTGCACAATAGGCTCCTCCACGTTAATCGCCAGTAAACCCAAATCTCTTAAGGTTTGTACTTTATGCTTTAAATGCCAACATTTTTCGATTGAATGACCTATTGCCCCAAAATGATACTCGCATCGAGCATTTGGGTCGTACCACCTTAGGAAATGGGATTGTAGCAACAATCCTGGTACTGGTGCAACCATTTGAATTGCCACCGATTATGGGAACAATTCTACTTAAGTCATCGGAATAGGCTGAACTTCTTTTCTCTTTCTTTCCATCGGAGGGCTCCCTCTCGTGTCCTGAACATTCAGCTGCCTTGTAATAGGCTTAGGTCTAAAGGAAATTGCTTCGGGTTGCGCACTTGAATGCACTATCTGATGGACTGTGGGCTTGTAAGCAAAGTTCTTATTTGTCCACCGGGTCTTACCCTCTTGCCCCTAAATGATCTGTGCTTCCTCATCTTTCTTCCTCTTACTCAGATCAGTTTCTGTGTCACCACTTTTGGTTCTTCCAACTTTAATGGCCGTTTCAATTCTCTCTCCAGTAGAAACAATATCCATAAAGTCATGGGGGGTTGCCCCTAGGAGATGTGCAAAGTAGGGATCTTTCAATGTATTCACGAATAGGGAGATAGCCTCCCTATCTTCCACCGGAGGGCTCACTTGGATGGACATGTCCCTCCATCTATATGCATATTCTCTGAATGTTTCATTAGGTTTCATTTGCATGCTTTGTAGGGTCATGCGATCAGGTGTCATTTCTATCACGTGGCAGTACTGAGCTATAAAGGAATTTTCCAAATCTTTCCAAGTACAGATTCGAGATCGATCTTGCTGAATGTACCATCTGATAGCCGCTCCAGTCAAGCTATCTTGAAAGCAATGCATCATCAACCTCTCATCATCGGTGTGTGCAGCCATTTTCTGGCAATAAAGGTGCAAATGGGTTTGAGGATAGTGAGTTCCATCGAATTTTTCAAAATTCGGCATCTTGAATTTTGGCGGTAGAGTGACCTTTGGCACTAGGCAAAGGTCATTAGGGTCAACGGAGTCGAATATATTATAACCTTCAATTTCTTTCAAGCTCTCCTACAATACGTCACAACGACACTCAGACTCGGATCTGTTTATCCCCATATCGGAAGTTACTAACGGGGAAGTTCCTGCCACTAGAAACCCCTGTACTGGCATGGTAAGGATGAATGGAGGTATATTTGGCATTGGATCCCCCATGACGCCGGGTGGTGGAACTGATGTTTGTACATGATTTGGGGTGAACCCTAGAGGATGAGTAGGGTTCGTATCTGTCTCAGGATCATTTTGTACCGCTTTTTCTTTATTCATCAATAATTCCATAATTTTGCTCATTTTCTTAGTCAATTCTTCTTGTCCTTGTTCTATGACCAGGACCCTATTTTCTAGTTATTCACTCATTTCTCTTGCCTTTCGCCTAGTATTGTACGGGTGTGTAGTGGTCTCAATATTGCTTTCAATTATTCAGGCAGCTTCTTTTCTTGGGAAAGCTATGGACCAAAACTTTCTTTTTAGAATCAAATGCATAATTATGTAATGCAATAGTTGTTTATGCCTGGATCTAACTAGTGCACTTATACATACAAACAAAGATATGAACATGCATGTAGCCTATCCTGCATAACTATGCATGAAATGAAGTGCATGAATGCGATGTAACCTAAATGACTAATTTGCCAAAATTCTAGAAATATTCCACTAATGAAAGATTTCACAACCATTGATGGGCGACAATTTCAGTTCAAATCTTCCCTCAACTGTTTCTTTCTTTGTTGATGGTCCATGTACCTTAGATACTACGAAGGATCAGGTTATGATCTGACTTTGGGGTTGACCCAGGCTAGTCAATCCATTGGATTTGTTCAATGCGGGCTTGTAGACTTTGACATGCACTTGGACCTTGAGTATTTTAAAATATGGGCTTCAAGCTATTTTATGATGGGATCAGACCCTAGTTGAAAAGGAATTGTGCTTGGATTACTTAGAAAATGTTGGCCTAGATTTGTAGGTAATAGGGCCAAGATCCACTTTTGAAATCTAGGTTTGACCCTTTTTGAAAATTAGGCCTAGGCTGAGTTTTTGCTTAGGAAAAGGTCGGGCCCAAGTTTGTTTTTAAAGAATTGGGCCCAAATTATTTAAAAAGGGTTGGGCCAACCCATATTTTAAAATTCTTGGGCCAAGTTCTTTATTCTTTGAAAGGATAGGTCATGGTCTCATTATTGGGCTTTTTCAGAATACTGGCTAAGTAGTATGTAAGTCTGAAATGGATGCAAAAAGCATGATATAATACAAGGTATCTCACAACATATATACAACGGAACGTATGGGGAGAGGGATGTCCCGACCTAGGGTAAGTATGTATATACAGGGTTCTTCATGGTTCCATCCTAGTTAAGGAAAACTATATACAAACATATGTGAGTAGGCTCTAACCCTATTAACAAAAGGTCCCCAGTTTGGAATTCCATCCTCCCCCATAGGAATCAGGATAAAACCCACACTAAGCGGAGTGGTTTGCGGGTCCCATCAAGCTCTGCCACAAAGGGACTGACGCTATTACACTCCTATTTAATCCTAGCAGGGAAAGCTCAAGTATAGAGCGTGAAAGTGTGTGATTTCAAGTTTAGCCTAATCTCGCTATCCCATATGCATGCACATTTGGCCTAATCTCGCTATCCCATATGCATGCACATGTTATTTCAAAATTAATCACATGCTTATTCAATAATCATAGCAATAAAGTATTTACAGGCAATCACATGCTTGAACCGTCATGGAAACAAATATTCACTACACCAAGGATATTAAATGTTCACTTTAAACCCAGGATATTTATAAATATAGTAACAAACATTCACATTGAAGCGAGGATATTCACATGTATAGGGAATAAATGTTCACAATCTACCTATATGGAAAGTAATATTCACATTAATAAAGAATATACACCTATATAAAAACTAAATATTCACATAATTACGGATATATACATATATGGAAACTAAATATTTACATTAATTAAGGGTATCTTCCTATATGGGAAGTAATATTTACATTAATAAAGGGTATCTACCTATATGGGAACTAATATTCACATTAATGAGGGTATCTCTATATATGGGAACATTAATTAAATTATCAATAATTATTAAGTCCAAGCTATCTACAACTATGGAAACATATATATATTTACTAAGTCAAACGTATTATAATTTTAACAAATTACTTTATTCAAATATAGGGGTATTTTATTTACAAAAGTGAAGTAATTAAAAGACTTAATAGATTTCAATTGAGATAATTCCTAATTAATTATTGGTTTGACTCTCAAACATCCCCAGTAGAGTCGCCAAGCTGTTGCAACGTCCCAGAGCACGTGTACCTCGGGGTGGTGAAATGAAAATCAATTTATAATTTTTGGAGAAAACAAGGAATGTCGGAGTCGCCACTAACCTTTTAGTGTGGTTAGAACACATGATTACTACCCAGTTAGGGGTAGAATGGGTCTACATCACCAGAGCTAGCGTTAGGAGTTCGGTTGCGCGAGGGGAAGGTACGAGCACCCCCTACGCGCCCGTTCTTACGAATGGTATCTAATTAATTTGGAATTATCCCTAAGTCAATCTAATAAGTCTTACAAATTGACCCTTTATTAGTGGATTTACAAATATACATGTAGTATAAATAAATAAATAATACAAAAATATATGTACTATATATATTCCCTCAGAACTAAAGGTACGTGAAGCCCAAAAGCTGATACCCTAACATTAAAATCATAGGGATATACATACACGAAAATAAATAATAATTTAAAATAAATATTAATATCTTACATATGATATAAAATATAAATATACCTAAGAAATAAAAATACTAAGAATATTTAATATTAGTAATAATAAAAAGTAACAAGAATAATAACAATTATAAAAACAGGTTACTATAATCATAACCCTATTCTAATATTATCATATAAATAGTACAAAGCTATAATATAATAGTAGCATACAATAATATCACAATGACACTAGGTAAATAATTATGGCATAATAATTATAAGCTAATAATAATAATACATGGTTATAATAACACTATCCCGGCATATGTATACTTATGTATGACAATAATAAATAACATGTAATTCAAATTTATGTACATACACTAATAGTAATAACACCATCTACTTACCTATATATGTACTTGCACAAAAAATGATAATACTAATAATATCGCGTACTAGGGAATACAATGTTAACACACATTTAAAAATATACCTATGTACATGTATAATTATACCAATAATAATATTAGTAATAATAGGCATACCTAAATAATACGACATCTGCCTTAATATTAACATGCGATTAATGATGATATATACAATATGGAAATAATTAATGAAAGTAAAGAAACAAATCAATCGCACAATTAACATGTAAACTATACAATATGGAAACAAATCAATTCTAGAATTAGTATATAGATATGCAAGGATAAGTATGATAACAAATTAACCTTAACATTAATATGAAATAATATACAATGTGATTAATAACAATAATTGTATAAGTATGTAAATAATATTCAAAATTAAATGATCAAGAACCCTACTTAAATGTAAACAATAAATATGAATAATGTAACAACAATAAAACAAACCTAATGATGTGAATACAATAAATCAAAAACCCTAAATATATTACCAGTACAATGACAATAAATCCAAAACCCATATACACAATGAACATGATAAGAAAAACTTAAACTTACACAATAACAATAATCTATACAATAAACCGTAATTTACAATCGTAAATAATATCATGACGATAAAAATCAAATGTATGACCAAAATATTAAATATAAACACCTTAAGTATTAAAATAACACAATAAATCAAAACATGAAGAACAATACCCTAAAATCCATGGCAACATAAGAATAATCTAAAAAAGAAAACCTAAATAAGCATGAGCAATCAATATGCACAAAACCACAATAAATCATATGTAAATAATAAACAAATATATAAACCAATGATGTGCCAAATAAGTATGTGTGTGCGTTGTGTGTGTTGCTGTGTGTGTGTGCAGTGTGTGTATTTTGCAGTGTGTGCTGTGTGTGTGTGTTCTGCAGGATATACACACAGATGCATAAGTAACATAAAAAAAAACTTAAACTTTATGTAATAAAACACAAGCTAAACCAATATATATGTATATATTTGTGTGTGCGTGCATGTATATATAGCAGAGAGACTTACCACAAGCCGTCGAATGTTGTAGAGGGCAGAGACTAATTCGTGGCTAGCCGGAGCAGCTGCTGGTCTATAGTGGATGGCTCCGGCAGCAGGAGTCGGGGCCGATGATTCGGGTATTATATTGCTGTGGGTTGCGGACTGTACCGAGACTCCTCTCAGCATGAACTCCGGCAATGGCGAGGATGGTGCGACGACTGCGATGGTGGAGAAGAGGCTGCGACTCGCTTGTCCTGGCGTGGCTTCTTGTGGCCGTTCGTGGTGATGCAAAGGATGTCGTGGCCATTGTTCAATGTTGCAGCGGCCGTCGTGGCGATGCAGAGGTCGTCGTGGCTGCTGTCTGGTGTTGCAGCGGCCGTCGTGGCGATGCAGAAGAGGTCGTGGCCGCTATCTAGTGTTGCAGCGGCCGTGCAGAGGAAGGTTAAAGGAGATGGGAGAATGAGGGTGGAAATAGAGAGAGGAGGAGAGCTGGGAGAGGCAAAGTAGAGGTTGTTCGTGCGGAGTGGCCGAGAGAGAATGGCAGAGAACAGAGAAGGGAAATTGGGAAAAGGAGTAGAGGGGCAGAGGGATAGAGAGAGGATGGAGCCGGGTTTTTTTTCTTTGCTCTGTTTTTTTGCGCTACCCCGGCTATGTCCTCTTGGGTGTGTGCGTGGTGACTTTATAGAAAAAAAAAAAAAAAAACAGGGGGTCAGAGGAACCCTAGGGTTTCCACCCCCCTCTCTTATCCTTTTTTCTTTTCTTCCCTCATTTTTTTTATTATACTAAATAATAATAATAATCATAATAATAATAATAAAGTAATAATTAAGATAATAATAATAATAATCACATTAATAATAATAATAATAATAATAATAATAATAATAATAATAATAATAATAATGATGATGATGATGATGATAATTATAATAGTAGTGGTAAAATAATAATTAATAAGATACTGATGATTAGAATAAAAATAATAATAATAATAATAATAATAATAATAATAATAATAGAAATAATAATTATAATAATAAAATAATAATAATAAAATAACATTTAAAAGCAATAATTAATGATAATAATAATAATAATAATAATAAAGTAAGATAATAAAAATAATTAAAATAATAGTAAAAATAATAATAAAGATAATAGAAATAATAATAATAATAATAATAATAATAATAATAATAACAACTTTTGTTATATTGGGTCTGGGAAAAAATGGGGTGTCTACAGCATCTAGGAAGAGAAACTAAAACAAAAGGAGAGAAACTAAGAGAGAGCGGGGAGAAGGGTTGAGAGAGAAGAGGGAAGAGAAAAGGAAGAGGGGGCTACGCGAGGGTACACCGAGAAAAGAAGGGGAAAGAGAGATATAAAGGAAGGAGAGTGAAGGCAGCCCTATGACCCGGATTAGCAACTCGACCCAAGAGATCAAACCCAGCCTGCATGGCCAAGTCACATCAAAGTATTATATATATTTCTTTTTCTTTTTCTTTTTTTCTTTTGTTCTCTTCGTGAATAAGGCCAATTTTGACTTTCTTGGAGGTTGTTTCTCTCGAAACTCATAACATAGAAAATGTAGATAATCTTCTCGTCTTTCTCCAGAAATTCAAATTGTCTCAGTTGGAGTTCGAACAAAAAATTTATGCGCGAATTACAAACTGATGCCGGTTTTAGCTCCTGAGAATTTTCCTACAATGAAAAAAAATACCAAAATTCATAAATTACTCAATAAATCCCAAATATTATAAATAGGACACTTTGTTAAAATATTGAGAGTAATTAGACATTTAATTAAAAATATAAGCCCTAATGCTCAGATTAAAATATCTAATTACGCAGTTTAACCCCCCATCTAACGTTTTGCTAGTCTCTAACAAATAACGTGAATGAATTTCAGGGCGATGCCTATAACTACGAACTCTAGTAAACATGAAATTAATGCACATGCGATCATAATCATACCATTTCGCATACAAGAATATAACTGAATTTCATACAAACTTGTTCACAATCAATGCACACAACTTGGAAGCATGTCACTAATGCAAGTTTCATCGTTTATATAGCAATTAAGAGCAGTATACTCACATTAAGTTAATCAGTGGCACAATTCAGAATTAATGCAGTCATAAAAGTTTGAGTATAAATAGGTAAAATCTTGAGGTGTGTGTGATTTGTGCGACTCAGTACACCTAGGATATGAGTGGACACCCACAGAACTGTCGCTTTGACTCGGCCTAGCTGGTATACCCTCACGAATACTCAAAGAAAATGGATTCACTCATCATATGTGAGGAGTGTCACGATCAAACATCTCACATATTGAAAGGAATAAACGCTAAGTATATAGAGTGGACTAGTCTGAGAAGGATCTAGCCTATCTACGAGGTGCCGGATCCTTCACCCTAACATCTTCTCACCTACTCGCCATATCCAATCGAAATCACCCTAGATCGACTTATTCACAAACTTGTCGTGAATACATCTGAGGCATTAACCAATTGAAGAATCTCCGTACGTGGAGAACATGTGTCGTGTCCTTGACTTTTTGTGGTATTGCTATGGAGCAGGCTGATAGGTGCAAACTGCAAGTGCACAATAGCAAACTGCAAGTGCACAATATCGTAGTTTTATAATATAATGATGTGTAGAGTATCGTCCTCAGGGATTGATGTCTTAATTTTACCAAGTACCGAATTTATAATAACCTTAATTTTATTTAGAAAAATTAATAATTTTAGACTACGAAATTTAAACAAAGCTACTTTAAATAAATTATTCAAGAGAATTTAAAACAGGATGCTGCGTATCATATTATTGATGATGAAAACTTTTAGGAAACCGATTTCACCAATTTTCTCACTATGCTTTACTCCTTTACCTAATTCGATTTCGTTTTCTCTATTTGTTAGAAAATCTCTAATTTTTCCAAAAACCTCTTTTGATAGTCAATTGGAACCTATTCTTGTTTATTATTTAATATACGATTATGCAAATTAATAACGCAAGAACGCAATAAGACCTTCGATTTTTAATGCTACCTAGGTTCATATAAGTCTTTCGATCTCTATATTTACCTATGCTGAATTATCCAAGATCTATCCTATAATCCCCCCTTTTGGAAGCAAATCACAAGAATAATATCATTTAATTAATGACCAGTTAATTAAAAGCATTCAACGCAGAATAACTCAAACAAACATTAATGAAAACTACTTCATATTAGCATCAAAGAGCAAGCATAGTTCGAAACTGGTTAAATCATTTTCCTAGAATACAAAAATTTAGCTCATTCTGAAAATTAAATTCAACATAACAGATTACACCATATTTTCTTCTATTTGGAGCATACGGGAATCAACACTCAGAGCACTGTCGTCGCTCGCCGTGAACACCCCAAGCATCGACCGCGCACCGCGTTCTTGTTCGGAAAAGATTTTGAATTTTCTACGTGCGGCCAACTCTCCCTTGCTGTTGTGTTTGTTTTTCACCGCCACCCTCCTTACGATTCCAAAAAGCTTTAAAATTTCGGCGTGTCGTCAATTCCTAAAGAGAATTCTTTTTTTCTTTTTTTCAAAAGAAAAATTCCTTGGGTGCGACCTCCTTCTCTCCCAAAAGAATACTCCCGAAAAGAATAGATACAATTCCCCTATTTCCAATGTGTGGTGTAGCCTCTCCCAGCAGCTGAATAAACTCCCAAGCTGCCTTAAAAATCTCTTCTTGCTCAAGGCCTCTCCCGAAATAGAAAACCTAAAAAAAATATGTCTACTTCCTTTTTCCTTTTTCTCTCCTTTCTTTTACTTTTTTTCTTTCCTTTCTTTCTTTCCTTTCTTTTGTATTATCTCAGCACCTCACCCTACTAAGATGACCCGACTGCATGGCCGAGTCACATCTCACTTTCTTTTATATTTTTTTATATATTTTTTTCTTTTCTTTTTTCAAAAGCACGTGGTCTGCCCTCCTCCTTCAAGCCCGATTTTGACCCTACTACAGCCCGTAACTCTTAAACCTCAAAACATGAAAGTTGTAGAACTCTTCTTTAACTTTCCCTAGAATTTTGAATCATCTCGATCGGAGCTCATACAAGAAAGTTACGCCATATTATGAAGAATTTTTGAAATAGTCCATAAAACAGCATATGATAACTTCATGTCCGATTTTGACCTTGATGCATCCAATATTTCACAAAATACAAAACATGAAAATTGTATAACAATTTCTTATCTTTATATGGCATCCTGAATCATTTGAATCGAAGGTCAAATGAGAGAGTTACGCATAGATTACAAAGTACCATCGATTTTTAGCTTTCAATATTTGCCCTACAATAAAAAAAAAATACCAAAATTTCATAAATTACTTAATAAAACGCAAATATTATAAATAGAATACAATGTTAGAATATTAAGAGTAATTAGGCATTTAAATAGAAAAAATATCTTTCGTAATGCATGAATTAAAATACCTAATTACGCAATTTAAGCATGTAATCACAGGCATTAGTATTTCATTTCATGTGCATTTCTATTTCTTATTCTTTCTTCTGCTCATTCTTCATTTTCTATCTTTTCTTTATCAATTAGAACAATCATTACACTTCTTTTGTTATCTTCATACCATCAATGGGAATTAAGCTCGAACAGTAGTCCATGAACTAAGTCCATTACTACTAGTGAGGAATCTAATAACCGTCACTAATACTCCACTATTAGTGACGAATTTGAGCAGAGCCGATGTAGAATTTATAGTCACAATATTTAGGGTTTTAGTGACGATTGTAATTCGTCACTAATAGTTAGTAGTAACTGCAAATATATCAACTAATTTAAAATCGTCACTAATACTTATAAATTCGTCACTAATAGTATTAGTGACGAATTTATGAGTATTAGTGACGAATTTGTTCATTCACTAATACCCTGATTTTTTGTAGTGTATTATTAACGGTTCTTATAAATCGACACTAATATAGTTGACATTTTTCAGTCAACAAATGCATTATTAGTCATAGTTTCACAAACCATTACTAATACCAGCATATTAGAAACGATTCCCATAAATTGTCACTAATATAGTTAAATAAATATTTTTTATATTTTTTAAATAAAAATACTATTAGTGACGGTTTAGAAAATTTGTCACTGATAATATTAGTAACGGTTCTAATAAACCATCACTAATATTGTTGACTTTTTCCTAGTCAACAAAAGTATTATTAGTGACGGTTATATAAACCATTACTAATAAAATATTTTTAGTGACCGTTTAGAAGAACTGTTACTAATAATGCAGTATTAGTGACGGTTCTTAGGAACCATCACAAATATTGTTGACTTTTTTTTATAGCCAACATGCATTATTAGTAACGACTTATAGAACCGTGACTAATATAATATAATTAGTGATGGTTATTTTTTTATCACTAATAAGTTGCTTTTAGCGACGATTTGATTTGGTTACTAATACCCTAAAAAAAAACACTAATATTTTCCTAGGATAGTTTCCGCGCGAAAAGATGTTTCCTGCGATGGTTTGAACGGGAAAATTGGGTTTTAGTGACAAAAGTATTAGTGATGGTTTTAATTTCGTAACTAAATGTTCCTTATTAGTGACGGTTTGGAAAACCATCACTAATACTTACACTAGTAGTGATGGTTTTTAAAAACCGTCACTAATAAGACATTTTTAGTGATGAAATTGAAACCGTCACGAATACTTTCGTCACTAAAAACCAGTTTTTTTATAGAGCATGTCATTTTAGATTATGTAACCACTAAGGCTAACAAAGTCGCTTTGACTACTTCATTAATTTGAATTGTCGCATTCATGTTATCTTGGCTATCTCGAAGGCAACTCGCATTGATA
Organism: Malania oleifera; assembly: GCF_029873635.1. Lineage (NCBI taxonomy): Eukaryota > Viridiplantae > Streptophyta > Magnoliopsida > Santalales > Ximeniaceae > Malania > Malania oleifera. Next base: position 62,949,938 of record NC_080425.1, read on the forward strand.
GTTCCTAAATCCAAGAAGTTGCGTTCAAGTTGTTCTGGCTACTTCATAGGCATGTGACATTAATAGTTCCCAAGTATGAGTAGTCACATTTGTAATAACCCAAGAAATTTTTCCAAGCCTCATCAACGAACACAGGGGTTTCGTCGATGAGGGTTCTTCAAGATCTCATCGATGAAGACCCGTTTTGTCGACGAGAAGATACCGAGAGAGGGTTTTTGGAAGTCTGAAATTTGTCTAGGAGGGTGCAGATTCATCGATGGACTTTCTACAGGACTCGTTGATAAGGTGACGTGTCTCGTTGATGAATCTGGCTCTATAAATAGTGAAAACTCAAATTTTTTTCTAGAATTCTCAGTGCAATTACTCTCTCTCTCTGTCTCTCTCTCTCTCTAAAACACACCTCTCCTTCCTTTTCGATTCCGAGTCCGTTTCTTGCCGGATTGAAGATTTAAGGCCACCATGATGCTTCTGACAAAGTTCTCTGCAAGTTTGTTGGAGCTGATCGTTGGTGGAGTTGGTTTGAAATTCATCCCAAATTCAGGGTAACGTGTTTTATTCAAAATATATTTTCCCTGCAATTATAAGAAATGTTGTATACAGGAAAATACTGGTGTTTTGTTCTAGGGGATGTCATTTTCAGGGTGTTAAGTGGAGAACCTTGTGGGTGTAGGGTCAGAGTACAGTAGGGGCTTTTCAGAAACTAGGTAAGGGAAATATGCTATGCTAGGAGATTTACTTACGTTATCAGATATTTTATATTTATGCATGTATACCAATTATTATACAGAGTATGAATTTTTAAAGTATGTGTGGCCTGAGTAGATATTATCTTATATGGAGTTTTATACAGTTTTTCAGTATATCAAGTTATGCAGATATAGTTTGATATTTATAGATTTTATATAGATAGAATATGTATGTATATACAGTTTTTATTCAGATGATTACACAGACAAATATATATAATAGTATACAAATGTTTATTCAGATCAGTATGTACAGTATATTTTGAAAGTCATGTTTTCTCAAATGTCATAACACTCAGAGTATACAAACTGATTATACAGATAGAATATACAAACAAATTATACAATATAGCATCAAGATGCTACAAATATTCAGATATTACAGAACTATAGTGTTATGGTAATTTTGGAAACATGATGAAAACAGTAAAAGAGTATATATATATATATATATATATATATATATATATATATATAGTATCAGATCCCTGCGGAAAGATTACAGACAGATACAGATACAGAACACAGAGTACAGTACCGTTGCTAATACAGATAGAGTGCAACCACATATCTCAGATAGTGTGTGGGTACCGTCAAACTGTGCTTGGAGAGGATGCAGCTCCCCAGTTCACCTGCTTGAGGGGGCCAGTTTGACAAGGTAACATCCAATCCCGAGCCTTGGAGTGGATGTAGTTTGGCCGGGCTGAAGTAGAGTAGAGTATAGTTACTTACCTGGAGGGCCGACCAGCCGAGTTAAAAGAGTTAAAAGATCAATTACAAGAATTACTGGATAAAAGGTTCATTAGGCCCAGCATGTCACCTTGGGGAGCACCGGTCTTATTTGTGAAAAACAAAAATGGAACTATGAGAATGTGTATCGATTACAGGGAAATAAATAAACTGACAATTAAGAATAAATATCCCCTTCTCAGGATCGATGATTTGTTTGATCAGCTTCAGGGGACCCAAGTTTATTCTAAAATCGACCTGTGGTCAGGTTATCATCAAGTAAGAGTGAGGGCAGAGGACGTCTCGAAAATGGCGTTTCATACGAGATATGGGCATTATGAGTTCTTAGTGATGCCATTTGGGTTTACTAATGCACCAATGGTATTTATGGATTTAATGAATCGAATGTTCCATCCGTACCTAGACCAATTTGTGGTTGTATTCATTGATGATATACTGGTCTACTCAAGGAGTTTTAAGGAGCACAAGCACCATTTGAGGCTGGTATTGTAGACATTGAGAGAAAGAAATTTATATGTGAAGTTCAAGAAATGTGAATTCTAGCTGAAACAAGTTTCTTTTCTCAGCCATGTGATCTCTGAGGCAGGTGTATCTGTCGATCCGAGTAAGATAGAGGCAGTGGTAAATTGGATGAGGCCTAAAAATGTTCAAAAGGTTCGGAGTTTTCTAGGTTTAGCAGGGTATTATTGATGTTTTGCGGATAGTTTCTCCAGCTTGTCAGGTCCGTTGATGCGACTTACGAGGAAAAATGTAAGGTTTGATTGGACTGATGACTGCGATCGTAGTTTTCAAGAATTGAAATAGAGGTTAGTGACTGCCCCAGTGTTGGCTATCCCAGCGAGGGAGGATGGGTTTGTGATATACAGTGATGCGTCCCTTAAGGGACTTGGGTGTGTACTGATGCAGCACAATAGGGTCATTGCATATGCTTCTAGACAGCTTAAAGAATATGAGAAAAACTATCCTGTGCATGATCTAGAGTTGGTCGCGATGGTGTATGCTCTTAAAATTTGGAAGCATTACCTGTACGGCGGAAAGTGCAAAATCTTCACAAATCACAAGAGTCTGAAATATTTCTTCACCCAAAGAGAATTGAACATGAGGAAAATAAGGTGGCTTGAACTTATCAAAGATAATGACTGTACTATTAATTACCACCCAGGAAAAGCGAATGTAGTAGCAGATGCTCTGAGCAGGAAATCAGTAGAATCAGTACTGGCAACCATAGAGATTCAGCACCCGATCCTGATGGATTTGGAGAGACTCAACATAGAGTTGGTAGAAGATAGTTCACAAGCTTTTGTTGCCCACCTATTTATACAGCCTACCCTATATGATAAAATTAAAGCAACTCAAGGTGATGATGCAGAGTTGGCAGAGGTTATGGCTAGAGTGAGGGATGGTCAGGGAAAGGAGTTTAGCATATCAGATGATGAAGCCTTGCATTTCTGTACTAAGCTATGTGTTCCTGCTGACACCGAGATCAGGAGAACTATATTGGAGGAGGCTCATAGATCCTTACACACAGTCCATCCTGGCAATACTAAAATGTATAGGGATCTGCGAGAGTACTTTTCGTGGAGTGGGATGAAAAGAGAAATTGTCGAATTTGTATAGTAGTGCTTGACGTGTCAGCAAGTTAAGGCTGATCACCAGAGACTAGTGGGGCAGTTGAAGCCGTTGTTTATTCCAGAGTGGAAGTGGGACCACGTTTCTATGGATTTTGTTACGGGGTTACCACTAGTACAACAGGGATTGAATGCAATTTGGGTAATTGTTGATCGTTTGACGAAGACTGCCCATTTTATCCCTATTAAAGTCGGCTATTCCATGGATATACTGACAGAGATATATGTTTAGGAGATAGTTCGCGACCATGGTGTACCAGTATCCATAGTCTCAGACTGGGATCCTCAATTTATTTCAAAATTTTGAAAAAGCTTTCAGGAGGCTATGGGTACACAGTTAGCATTTAGTATAGCTTTCCATCCCCAGACAGATGGTCAGACTGAGAGGATAATTTAGACCTTAGAAGATATGCTTCGTGCGTGCATGCTAGATTTTGGGGGTAGCTGGACTCAATTTCTGCCACTAGTTGAATTTGCCTATAATAACAGCTGCCAGTCTAATATTGGCATGGCTCCATACGAGACACTGTATGGCAGGAGATGTCGTGCTCCTCTCTTTTGGGATGAGGTAGGTGAAAGGCAAGTTTTGGGTCTAAAGATTGTATAGAAGGCTTATGAAAGGTCCGACTAATTCAAGAAAGAATCAGTACCGCGCAGAGTCGGCAAAAAAGTTATGCAAACACTCGCCACTGGGAGTTAGAGTTTGAAGTGGGAGATCGGGTATTCTTGAAAGTAGCTCCTATGAGAGGGATTATGAGATTTGGGAAGAATGGCAAGTTGAGCCCTAGGTATATTTTGCCTTTTGAAATACTAGAGAGAATAGGGTTAGTTGCCTACAGGCTAACTTTGCCTCTAGTTTTATCCAGAATACACGATGTATTTCATGTTGCTATGTTGAGGAAATATGTCGCAAAACCATCCCACATTATTAGCTATGCAAAGATAAAGCTTAAGGATTCATTAGCTTATGAAGAAGCACCAATACAAATATTAGACAGAAAGACACAAGAATTATGCACAAAATAAATTCAGTTAGTAAAAGTTTTGTGGAAGAATCACGCTATAGAGGAAGCTTCTTGGGAGCTTAAGGAATAGATCAGACAAAGATACCCGTAGTTGTTCCAAGAGGTATAGAGGTAATTAGGTAAAGTATAATAGTTAGATAACTTTATTTTGCAAGTACATGTATGAATTTAGTTAGTAGATAGTTTCAATTTTATATATGTAATCTCTCAGAACATAGAATGTAACCACGGTATTCCTCCGCCACAAGTGAGGGTAAGTAATAAAATAGGTAGACCATTTGCTTTTATGGGATCATAGAAGGTAATACAGATAGTAAATTTCGAGGACTAAATTTTATAAAGAGGGGAGAATGTAATAACCCAAGAAATTCCCACAGGACTCGTCGACGAACACAGGGGTTTCGTCAATGAGGGATCATCAGCATCTCGTCGATGAGGTCCTGTCTCATCGACGAGAAGATACTGAGAGAGGGTTTAAGGCAGACTGAAACTTATTGACGAGGGTGTAAGTTCGTCGACGAACTTTTTACAGGACTCGTCGACGAGGTGACGTGTCTTGTCGACGAATTTAGTTCTATAAATAGCTGAAACTCATAATTTTGATAGAAATTTCAGCACAAAAACCCTCCCCTCTCTCTCTCTCGTGTCCCTCTCCCCTTCCCTCTTTGATCCTGGCCCTATTTCTCATCGGATTGAAGATCTAAGGCCACCACGACGCTCATGGCAAAGTTCTTTGCAAGTCTGCCGCAGCATATCGTGGGGAAAATTGGTTTGGAATTCATCCCAAATCCAGGGTAAGGTATTTTATTCAGATCATGCCTTCCTTGTAGTTATAAGAAATGTTGTAGGTAAGAAAATACTTATCTTTTGTTCTGGGGGATATTATTTTCAGGATGTTGAGTTAGGAACCCTGCGGGTATAGGACCAGAATTTAGTAGGGGCTTTTCAGAGTTAAAGTAAGGGAATTATGTTATGCTAGCAGTTTTAATATGTACACAAAATATTATAAATATGTATTTACAAGTATGCAGATCATATTATATTTTCAGAGAATTATGAATATTTTTTTTATAGAAGAATACAGAAATCAAGCATGAGATTGTGTTTACTCAAATGTGTGGCATGAGTTTATTACAATACAATATATATAGATTTTACAGTATTACAAATATATAGATATTCAAATATTTCGTATTATTGGCAGTGAATGAGACGTACAGTATATTCCCAGAGAAAAACATGATTTCTAAACCATAACACTCAAACAGCTTATTCAGACAGATTATACAGTGATAATATCAAGATGCTACAGCAGATTATTCAGAGATTACAGATATTATATACAGAGTATACATATATTATATAAAGATATTTTATACAGATATTACAGATAGTACAGACAGAAAACACAAATGTTACAAATAGATAATATATATATATATATATATATATATTAGTCAGATATCTTAGATAGTACAGCTTAGAATTATAGTGTTATGGTTGTTTTTGAAATCATGTTAAAAGCAGCAAGATGAGTATATATATTTATATATGTATATAGTATTACACGATATCGGATTGATTACGCTCAAAATATACTAGCGGTTATTGAAGTATAGATTGAGGTGTCGATCCCACGAGGAAGCGTTTACAACAAAATAAGTTGAAGAGAACCAAGTATTAAGGATAACAAGGCGTTGAGAATCCCTTCTATGCTTCGTAAATGTATTTCCTATTTTGATTCAATTTTATAACTCAACTGAAAGTTTCACGTCCCAAACCTTCAATCGGAAAGTTTTTCTTTGAAGAACAAATGATCAGCAAATGTATTTAATATGCATAAAACTCTTTTTTTTTCCTTGAGAACAAGAAGATGTTATCTTAGAGGTTATCTAAGATCGACAATATATCTACTGACAATATTGCAGTAAAAGATCAACCCATAAAATAAAACTATGATTAAAAAGAAATCGCATAAAGAAAGCATGACTAAATTTATACGAACTTGAAAACCATAATCTTTGGTTTAATTGAAACTAAAAATGATAAAGAGCTTCATGCATAAAAAAAAAAAGATTACATTTATTAAACTTCAATTTGAATCAAAATAGAGAAGTAGAAATACTACACATAGAACTTCATCTCTAGCCTTGTTAAGAACTCTAACCTAACTTACAATTCATCTCACAAACTTGAGAAAGAATTTCTTCAACAATTTTTGGGAGAATAATGGTCAGAATTTTCGTGTCCCTAGAGCTCTCTCAAGGTTTCCTTTTATAGGCACCTTATGCAAGTGTGAACACAAGTTTGAACACAAGCTAGAATTTTATCAACTTACACGAGATTGCTCCATTTGTACCCATTTACACATGGACTTGGGAGCTAGTCAAAACATGAAAGTTGTAACCCAATGTCTTGGGCATTCATATATCAAATTTCATCTTCATTCAAGGTTTGCAGCTCCAGCTATGTCCAAAATAGCAATCTGTATGTAGCCAGCATTGTTGACTTATCTTCATCCAGATTGATTGCTATATTTCACCTACATTCACACCGAATTTGAATTTATCAAAAACATAAAAGTTGTAGATATATGTCTTTTCTTTCTATATATAAAATATCAGCTCATTTTGAGATCTAAAACTTCATATATGTTCAAACTATTGACTGCTGTGCAGTAGGTAAGCAAGCTAAAATTGTTGGCTTTTCATTCACACATTTTTTTCCATTTGCACACAACAAATACACTACATAAATACTATACTTTATGAATAATACTCAAGACAACCTAAACATGTATGCATAGTCTTATTTTTATAATGAAAGTCAATACAAATCAAAGTTGTGACATGAGTTTCTACTTTGACCAAAAGTATAAGTATTAATATAATGGAAGTGTAATAAAGTCTTATGAAGTGTATAAAAATACTGAATTTTTAGACTATTATCACGGATCCCTGTGGAAATTACAGACAAATATATTTACAACAGAGCACAATACCATTACTAGTTTCAGACACGTGAAATCACATGACTCAAATAGCATGTGGATTCCGTCTAACCGTGTTAGGAAAGATTTGCAGTCTCCTTAACATGCTGGGTTAAGGTAGCCGGTTAGACAATGACAGAGGTTTGAGATAGCCCAGAGTGATTGTAGTGGGCTAGGATCTACATGGATCATTACAGATTGATAGATGACAGAGATTGACTTACTTGGAGGGTCGACCAGAGTACGTCCAGCCTATGGGCCGCACAACCCTATCATGAGGGGATATATCATAATATACAGATCCCAGGGTATAGCAGATGTTCCTATGTATAGATATATCTCACAGCAGCAGATTATACTATTATATTAGCAGTACTTTCAGATAGTAAACTCAGATACACAATTATATTTTAAAGATTACATGATAGATATATATTCTATACAATTTATCAGTTTTCTTATATTACAATATTATTTCAGTATTTTAAATATTTAACTCAGTCGCCACACACTAGTAATAGCATATTTCCACTTACTGAGCGTTGTCTCATCCCAATGACTTATTATTTTTCAGGAGACCCTGCTAGACGAGCAGATCAGGCTCGTGGTTAGAGATTGTCTTGAGCTGCCCTAGTAGGAAGGGTAGGTGTATTATTTTTTTATGCTAGTGATTTGGGGCAGATTGTTTTGGGATGTTGTCACTGGGTATTTTGTGTCATAAATATATTTCATAGCTCTATAGTTTCCTGGTATTGTATTGAATGTAGCAGTTTCCAGTCATGTGTACCGCTGCTTAGTTATGTATGACAGATAGAGTTTCCACAGTGCTCTTTAGGTCTGGGATGTTATTATCAATATTTCAGACAGATGACATTTATTATACTCAAAAATAAAAAAAAAATGTTGAATAAATAGCAGGTCGTTACAAGGCTTATGACAAGGTCCGACTAATTAAAGAAAGAGTCAGTACTGCACAGAGTCGGCAAAAAAGCTATGCAGATTCTCGCCGCCAAGAGTTAGAGTTTGATGTGGGAGATTGAATATTTCTAAAGATAGCTCCTCTGAAAGGAGTTATGAGGTTTGGGAATAAGGGCAATATGAGCCCTAAGTATATTGGCCCTTTTGAGATACTGGAGAAAGTAGGGTCAGTTGCCTATAGGTTAGCTTTGCCGCCAGCTCTAGTTAGAATTCATGACGTGTTTCATGTTGCTGTATTAAGGAAATATGTCCCAGACCCGTCTCACATAATCAGCTATGTAGAGATAGAGCTTAAAGAATCATTAGCTTATGAAGAAGTACCGGTACAAATCTTTGATAGAAAGAAATAGACACTGCGCACGAAAGAAATTCCGTTAGTATAGGTTTTATGGAAAAATCACGCTATAAAGGAAGCTTCTTGGGAACTCGAGGAGCAGATCAGACAGAAATACCCGCAGTTGTTCCAAGAGGTTAGTGATAGCAGGTAAAGTATAAGTAATTAGATAAAGTTTCTTTGCAGGTACATGTATTGAATTAGTTAGTAGGTAGTCTTTTAGTTTTATATGTGTAATGTCACAAGACTTAGATTGTAACTACGGTTTTCCTCCACCATAAGTGAGGGTAAGTAATAAAATAAGTAGACCATTTGTCTTTATAGGATGATAGAAGGTAATGTAAATAGTACATTTCGAGGATAAAATTTTATAAGGAGGGGAGAATGTAATAACCTAAGAAATTTTTCTAGGCCTCGTCGATGAACACAAGCGTTTCATCGATGAGGGTTCTTCAAAATCTCGTCAATGAAGACCCGTCTCATCGACGAGAAGATACCGAGAGAGGGTCTTCGGAAGTCTGAAATTCATCGACAAGGGTACAGGTTCGTCGACGAACTTTCTACAGGACTCGTCAACAAGGTGAAGTGTCTGGTCGACGAATCCGGCTCTATAAATAGTGAAAACTCATATATTTGACAGAATTCTTAGCGCAATTACTCTCTCTCTCTCTCTCTAAAACGCACCTCTCTCCTTCTCTCTTCGATTTCGGGTCCGTTTCTCGCCGGATTGAAGATCTTATGCCACCACGATGCTCCTGATGAAGTTCTTTTCAAGTCTGCTGGAGCTGATTGTTGGTGGAGTTGGTTTGAAATTCATCCCAAATTTAGGGTAAAGTGTTTTATTCAAAATATGTTTTCCCTACAGTTATAAGAAATATTGTATGTGGGAAAATACTGATGTTTTGTTCAGGGGGATGTCGTTTTCAGGGTGTTGAGTGGAAAACCTTGCGGGTGTAGGGCCAGAGTACAGTAGAGGATTTTCAGAAAGTAGGTAAGGGAAATATGCTATTCTAGGAGATTTACTTACGTTATCAGATATTTTATATATATGCATGTATACCAGTTATTATATAGAGTATGAATTTTTAAAATATGTGTGGCCTGAGTAGATATTATCTGATATGGAGTCTTATATAGTTTTTCAGTATATCAAGTTATGCAGATATAGTTAGATATTTATAGATTTTATACAAACAGAATATGTATACATATACAGTTTTTATTCAGATGATTACACAAATAGATATATATAACAGTATACAAATGTTTATTCAAATCAGTATGTACAGTATAAATAGAAAGCTATGCTTTCCTAAATGTCATAACACTCAGAGTATAAATATAGATTATATAGGCAAAGTATACAAACAGATTATATAGATAGATTATACAGTATAGCATCAAGATGCTATAGATATTCAGATATTATAGAATTATAGTATTATAGTTATTTTGGAAACATGATGAAAACAGTAAAAGAGTATATATGTATATATATAGTATCAGATCCCTGTGAAAAGATTACAAACAGATACAGATACAGAATACAGAGCACGGTACCATTGCTAATATAGATAGAGTGCAACCACATATCTCAGATAATGTGTGGGTACCGTCAAATTGTGCTCGGAGAGGATGCAGCTCCCCAGTTCGCTGGGTTGATGGGGCTAGTTTGACAAGGTAGCAGCTAGTCCCGAGCCTAGAAGTGGATGCAGTTTGGCCAGACTGAGGTAGAGTAGAGTATAGTGACTTATTTGGAGGCCCGATCAGGTAAAGTCCCGCCTACGGGCCACACAACCCTATCATAAGAGGTCAAATCATGACATGTAGAGTTTCAGGGATAGAGCACAGTTATGTATATGTATACAGTTTTATATTATCTGATAAATATAGTATGATATTAGTAGTATGAAAAGTAGAAAACTCAGATGATACAGTTATGTTTTAAAATGCGAAAAATGTAAGATATGCTTTGCAGATTTATCCTTTATTACAGTTCAGATGTTATTTAAAGTATATGTAACTTAGTCGCCACACACTAGTAATAGCATATTTCCACTTACTAAGCATCGACTCACCCTATTATTTCAACATTTTTCAAGTGAGCTAGTTAAGCTAGCAGATCAGGCTAGCGGATAGAGATTTCTTGGTTACCCTAGTTACAGGGTAAGATGGTGTAGAGTTTTGTATTTTTGAGATAGATTTTACCGGGGAGAGATGTTTTTTATGACTATGTGATGGAAATACTGAGTTTTGGTATTGTATGGTATATGTGGTTGTGTGATTTATGTTTCCGCTGCATAGGTATGAATTGTACACAGTAATACCGCAGCGCCTTTGAGGCCAGAGTTTCCTTAGTAGGGGTATTAGAGAAATTTATATTTTAAAAAAAAAAATAAATAAATAAATAAAAATTATGAGGTCGTTACAACATTCAAGTTATTTTGGTTATTTCGGAGGCACATGGCATAAGGTCCTAAGTGTGAATAGTCGTATTCAAGTTGTTTTGATTGTCTCATAGGCATGCGACTTTAGTTCTCAAATCTGAGCATTCAATTTTAAAATGTGTGATCTACCTTTGTGGCACAGGGCATAGTTTCGAAACCCGTGGTAGTAATCTCTCCATGGACTAGGACACTTTACGCCTTATTACGTAAGTTTGTTAAGTTGATCTAGATTCCATACATTTTCTTTTGTTAGGATTTTTTTATATAAAGCCCAGACTAAAATTTGTGTCTTTTGTTTTTTTAGATTTATTACTATAGGATGCTAAGAAAGATAGATTTGTCTGTCATTCTAAGGTAACAAACCTATAAATGGGGCACTATAGACACCCCATTTTGTCCTAGGCTTATATTACAAAATTAGACAAAAAATTTATTTCATAAATGGAAAAAAAATATGGGAAATAAACTTTTACATTAAAAAGAACCAAAAATACAGGAAAGAAAAATAAAAAATTGTGGTTCTCCAATTCCATGTTGGCACCTTCACACACGTACAATGGAAACAATTAGAAAATCAAAAATAAAGATTGATTGAACTTTTTTTTATTTGATTGATCCGCTTTATAAAAAAAAAAAAAAAAAATTGATTGGTCAAGTTTAAATGTTGATTTATATTGATCAATGCTCTCAAGCCTATAAATGGAAGCTTTTTGATGGGGTTAGGAGATACATGGAAGAATAAACAATTACGAAATCAACAATAAAGATTGATTGATCTGTTTCTTAATTTGATTGATTCATTTTTCTAAATTGATTGATCAAGTTTAAATGTTTATTTATGCTAATAAATGCTCTCAAGCTTATAAATGGAAGTTTTTTTTAGAGGAATAGAACACATATGAAAGAATAAGTTGTTAGGAAATCAGCTATAAATATTGATTACTCTATTTTCTAATTTTATTGATCCGTTATTTTTATTTGATTGATCGAGTTTAAATGTTGATTTATCAACCAAATTTAATACTGATAAATGTTCCCAAGCCTATAAATAGAGGCTTTCCGAGGGACACATTCATAAAGACAAGAAAGCATAGAGAGAAATCATACGGGCAGTTATGAGAAAATCATAAAGTTCTGATCGGGAGTGAACTATAAAGCTTTGGAGTTGGAGGTATCCTGAAAGAAAGAAGCTGGTTGAAGTTCAAAAGTCAAAATTTGAGGTTTGAGGATTGCACACAGAATCAAAGAATAATTGAAGGACTGATATTGAATCTAAAGACCAAAGGAGTTGAAGACTACGGTTGGTTTCATTTTTATTTTTGTGCTTGATATTTCTTTTTGAATTGCTCAAAATTTTTAAATCTAGTGATTGAAAATATTTTGTTTTGATTTGTTTTGAAATCAACTTGTTATTTCGACCCATTGGACTGGATCCAACCCGTTGGATTAGATTTGACCTGCTGACCTGTAACCCATGACCCATTGGACTAGACTTGACCCATTAACCCAAGACTCAAGTCCAATTTGGATCTAAGTCCATTAATCGTTAACCCAACATTTAACCCAACAGAGTTAGGCCCAGTTTAGACCAACTTGAACCGGTCTGATTTCTGAATCACTAGTTTTAGAGATTTTATTATTTTTTTTATTTTTATTTTTAACTGAAATTGATTCTAAATTTTTGAAATTTGAAAATAATAATAAATAAATAGAAAAAAAAAAGGAGAAATATTTTAAAATTTTGGAAAAATAAATGAAAAATATTTGAGTTATTTTGACTCAAATAATAAAAAAAATTAAATACAAAAATTCCAAAAAAAAATTAGAAAAGTCTTTAAAGATCCCAGAAAATTTTAGAAAAATGTTGAAAATTTCCAAAAATATATATATATAAAATTTTTGAAAAAAATATGGGAATGTTTTAAAAACACTTTTTCTCATTTTATATGATTTTTATGTGTGTCCCAACAATTTTACAAAGGGTAAAGAGGTAGACCTCACCTTTATTAGTTCTGAAAGGGGTTTATCAAGCAATATTCACTCATTTGGAGGACTCATTAGACATTTGTAAATCGCACTGTAGTTTTTATTTTCCTTTTAAATATTTATTTATTTATTTATTTATTTATTTATTTTAAATGAGTTAATTAAATGTCATTATATTCAATTTAGGGATAATTCAAAATTGATTAGGTACCTTTAGTAAAACAGGTGTGTAGAGAGTGTTGATACCTTCTTCTTGCAAAACAGAACTCTTGATTCCAACTCTGGTAAATGTAGACTGAGACTACTGGTTTCTTGACCTAAGATTGGCCTAGAGACCAATCAATTAGTAGTAATTATTATTTTTCGCCATTCTGGCCTCTTTGAGAAATACTTTATTCAGATTAATTTAAATATATATATATATTAATTAAAATAAATAGTATTTTTAAGAAAAAAAATTCGAGCTTAATTGCTGTACCATTATTAATCTGAACCTTCTTAAGGCTGATAAAAAAACAAAAGATAAAAGTGATCTTGGAAGCTAAGGTCAACCAACAAAAGCAAAAAGCCTCATGGGCCTTTGCTGCTGAATTTGGAGGAAGCAATCACAGTAAAAGACAAATAAAGGGGTGGTGGAGAAGCCTATCCCAACTCCCAAGTCAAGTAGCAACCCCCCCTCCCCACCCATATATATCTTAAAGTCATCTATCAACTTGCTTCTGCTTTACTTTTCTCCTCTCTCTCTCTCTCTCTCTCTCTCACACACCAAACATTATGTACCCAATTAGTCCAAAAAGTGAAACATCAATCAACATACAAAGCAGCAGTTGTCTCCTCTCTAGGTGTCCCTTCAGCACTCTCAATCAGTGAATGTGCCCTTTCCCCCCATCACCTCTACTCCCCTCTTCTCCTTAATTCCTCCCTAAAGCCATCCCTCTCTCGACAAGTTTAGCTAATAGATTGTGCCTTAAATCATAATTACAGTCATAAAAGTGTGTTAGCATTAGGTAATATGTATATATACTTTGTATGCATGCATGGAAGGGTTTATACTTTGTGTATGGGTGGCATGTGACAGTTAAGTGCATATGCATCTATTGCCCGTATGTATTCCGTATGGCACGAATGAATCATACACTACTACTGTACCAATCATTTTGTAAAAAGTTACAATATTTCGTAGACTAATAATTGGTTTCATGAAGGTGAGAAAATCCTAAAGTAACTATTTAAAATTTGTGAAGAATTTTAAATTAACTAAAAGAAATTGTAATCACAAAACTCACCCCAAAAATATTAAAGGGCTAAAAATTTAGAGATTATTAATGTATATATATATATATATATATATATATATATATATATATATGCATTGAAATTTTAAAGTTTTTGAGAAATGTATCTAAAAATAACAACAATAATTAACAACAACAACAATAATAATAGTCTTAGGAAAAAAAATTTACTAACGTTCATTTTTTTATTTTGGTAAAGAGAAGAAATATATTGAAGAACAGAAGATTTACAAGGTTATATAAGTGAGGTGCTTGATAATTAGAACAAATTACTAACTTAGTTGAGGGAGAAGATGTAAAAAAACAAAAAAAATCTTCCAAAGAAATATTGGCATATACAAGGCAAGCATGACTCTGATTTTAGGTGATCTTGAGTGATAATGAAGATTGTCCTAGTTTGAAAGTTTATGCATACAAAAATATATATAGCAAGATCAAGTAGTTAGAGGCGAGGTTCCAAAAGAACTTGTTGATGCTTAATTCTATATTTTTATAGAATCAGTTAGATTTGAAAGAATATTTACTTTTGCTTTCTCCAATCCACCCTAATAATATGTTTGGATATATTATAATGTTCCAAACTAACTTCCTTGGTTTTCAAGTAGTAGTTCTTCATTTTCAACTTTTAAGCTTTAAAATTCATCAAGACGGACTTAACCTAGTCAAGAAAGGCTTGACCTATGTCAATAATAATTGGGCACTATGTGCTCGAATCATTAACGAGTGTACTCCGTATATGATCTGTATGTTTTTCTTTTTTTAAAATCAACTAAAAAGAGTCTCTTCCTCTCCTCCCATTATCAATAAAAAAAAAAAGGATCTAAGATAATGTTTAAGAGAATGAATTTCAGACGTTCAATTTCAATTTGGATGAATTTGGATAAAAATTAAAAATAACTTTGTATTATACCTTTTTAAGTCCACACAAATCCAAATGTAAGGCCTATCCTAAACATTGTGTGAGTTTCTTTATCAAGGAATTACTAGTCAACTTCTCCTAGAATTATGCAATCAACAATAACGTTCTACAAGAAACATGGATAGTTGTAGCTTGTATTAGATGTTAATAACTTCATTTGTGCCCTTAGAACAAACATTCTCCCTCATTGAGAACATGACCTCTAATTACAAGCGAAACAATTTTCATCATCTTCCTATTGAGCCACATGGTGTCTTATTATTAACTAGCCATTACATCACTCTCCTATAATAATTTTATATCACTAGTTCTAAAAAAAGATTACTTGGTGTATTCGTGGTTACAATAAAATTATAATGTTTGCATCATAGCCTAACAACTTAATTGTGCATTACTTTTGATTGTTGACTTGACATATATAATATCATAGTCACAATTATATATATGAAGCTAGTTCTTAGGTCTAACTTGTGATGGCTATATATATTTACTTATTTCAAGTAATATATCATACATTACATAAGCCTAATATGTGATGGTGTGTATCCCACATGAGAGAAAAATATTAAGTCTTGATAGACAAACATCGAACAACAATCAACTAACTTTATTTTTTTAAAGTAAGAGGTACTATCATTAAAAAGTAAAGAATTCAAGCAAGATGCTTGGATTGTTTAAACAAGACACAATCAAATAACTTTATATATTGCTAGTATATTAAATGCTTTCTTTTTAACTTTATAACACAACTTTATAGTCATATAACTAAGGGTTTTGATACCTAATATATCATTTCATTTTCAATATAAATAACATGTTTAATTGAGGAACATTTCAACCTAAAACCGCAAAGCATTAGATAGCATTTGATGGTTGGATTTGTTAGCTTGTTTTGGATTCACTCTAAATTCATGTTTTTAAAATCTAAATATTTTTGTTATATATAAAAAATAAAGAAATATGGATTTTAAAGATTTATTTTTCACTCACAAGAAGATACCCATTTTTGTATTTGCTTAACATTTAAACACGCCTCCATTAGTTTATCAAAAACTCATTCCATCTTTGTCTAATGGACTCAAAATAAATAAGTGATTAAACATAAGGGGGAGAGGGGAGACCCTTTGCTTTTAAATTTTTAAAATGAATTATTTCCATTTGCTGATTCCCGCGACACATATGCCTGCAAACCAAAATGAGAATTCCTATTAGCAGTCTTAGCAGCTCTGCAAGCATTTTAGTTAAACAACAGCAACAGCATATCAGTTACAGCAGCAACAGCATTTTCAGTTTTTCAGTTTTCCAGTTAGCTTAACAGATAACAGCAGCATATTTTAGTCGTAAAATTTTGTTATTTTATTCTTCAGTTGTAAAATATGTTTATTGTAGTGTGTATATAAAGGATTGTGTAAGTAATTTTTGTGTGTGAATAAAAGTTAAAATTTCATTCGTTTTTAACATGGTATCAGAGCATTTTTAAACTTCTTCTGCATTCTCTGCAAATTTTTTTTTCGAAGCTTTGTTGAAGCTTTCATGGCATCTTCTTCTACTTCTACAAATTCATCTACAGCGGATGATTTTATCATATAATCATCTTTCTTCAGCTTATCGTTCTTTTGTATTAAATTTTTTTGTTCAATCTGAGCCTCAATATTATCACCAAGCTATAAAAATTCCTAAATGGCATGATGCCATGAATGCTGAAACACATGCACTTGAAGAAAACAAGACCTGGTCAATTACTTCTTAGCCTTCTGGTCACAAACCTATTGGCTACAAATTGGTGTATCATATAAAATTTAATTCAGATGGTTCTATTGAACGATTAAAGGCTCTTTTGGTAGCTCAAGGGTACAATCAAACAGAGGGCATTGATTATTTTGAAATTTTTTCTCCGGTTGCTAAAATGGTTTCCATACGTTGCTTATTAGCTGTTACTGCAACCAAAAATTGGTTTATTCATCAGTTTGATGTGAACAACGCCTTCCTCCATCGTGAATTATTTGAGGAAGTTTACATGAAATTACCACCTGTTTATGGAATTCAAGAGAATTAATCATGATTTGGTTTGTGGACTTCATAAAAGTCTTTACAGTTTAAAGCAAGCATCCAGACAATGATTTTCCAAGCTTGCTACAACTTTAATTGCTTATGGATTTTATTAGTCCAAGTCTGATTCATGTCTCTTTATTCAAAAATATGCTACAGTTTTCATAGCTCTTTTGGTATACGTTGATGACATTATTCTTGCAAGTTCTAGTATGTCATCTATCAATGCCTTCAAACAATTTATCCATTTAGCTTTCAAAATTAAGGATCTTGGCTATCTGAGATATTTTTTAGGGCTCGAAGTAGCTCGTTCCTCTAAAGGATTTTTTCTTTGTCAGCGCAAATATGTTTTGGACATTTTACAGGACACTGGTTTTCTTAGCTCTAAATTTGTCTCTTTTCCAATGACTCATTATCTCAAGCTCTCTCAGTCCGAAGGTGTTTTGCTTCCAAATCCTTTACCATATCGACGTCTTGTTGGAAGGCCATTATATCTCACAATCACCAGACCTGATATTGCTTTCTCTGTTCAAATGCTTACTCAGTTCATGGATACACCACGACTACCCCATCTTCATGCAACTCACCGTGTTCTTCTATATCTAAAATCATCTCCTGGATAGGGTTTTTTCTTTCCTGTTCATCCATCTCTAAAACTTACAGGTTTTACTGGTTCTGATTAGGCAAGTTATCCTGACACTCGTCGCTCGATTACTGGCTTGTGCATATCTCTTGGTAACTCTCTTGTATCATGGCGACCTAAGAAACAAACTACCATTTCCAAGTCTTCTACTAAAGCTGAATATGGCGATCTAAGAAACAAACTACCATTTCCAAGTCTTCTGCTGAAGCTGAATATCGAGCCATGGCAACTACTTCTTGTGAACTTACTTGGCTCATTACTCTCCTCAATGATCTGGGTGTTTCGGTATCTTTACCCATTTCTTTATTCTGTGATAATCAAGCTATTATGCATATTGCTTCTAATCCTATTTTTCATGAAAGAACAAAACACATCGACATAGATTGCCACTTGGTTCAAGAGAAGATTCAAGCTGGTTTTTTAAATCTTCTTTATGTTTCCACCCATCGTCAATTAGCAGATATTTTCACAAAGGCCTTAGGTTCTTATGTTTTTCATTATCTTTTGCATAAGATGGGTGTGTTGAATCCTTATTCGCCATCACCATCTTGAGGGGTTGTATTAGTAGTCTTAGCAGCTCTGCAAGCATTTTAGTTAAACAGCAGCAACAACATATCATTTACAACGGCAACAATATTTTCAGTTTTTTAGTTTTCCAGTTAGTTTAATAGATAATAGCAGCATATTTCAGTTGTAAAATTTTGTTATTTTATTTTTTAGTTGTAAAATTTGTTTATTGTAATGTGTATATAAAGGATTGTGTATGTAATTTTTGTATGTGAATAAAAGTTAAAATTTCATTGGTTTTTAACAATTTCATTGGAAAAAAGAAAAAACAAGAAAACAAAAACAAACAAAAAAGTGTCAGAACACAGGTGAGTAGTGAGGAGTCCGAGGACTGCAGAGGTTTGGAATCTGGGTATCAAGGGGGAACAGGAATAATGCAAGTCTCACATGGGTTTGTCTTCCAATGGTCAAATGATGGATGTCGATATTGTAGCCATAGCTTACTTAGCCCGCAATTCAAACACATTAATTAATAAAAGTTATAACATATAGATTCTAAGTGTATGTATGTATATATATATATGTAATTATGCAGTCAAATATACTCACCGCATGTATATGAACGCGCATGCATGCATGGTTTGGAGTAATAACTGTGGAGTACAGATGTCGACAACTAATGTTGGGGTTTGCTGGAATATACGGATTGTGAACTAAGTACATGCGTGAAAGTAAATAAAAGGCAGTAGATGATGATGATGAAGAAGAAGAAGACGAAGAAGAAATACGTACATGTATACTGTGTTGGTTTCTTTTAGGAGAAGTGACGCAAGCTAGGATGAGAAGAAAGGCGGACCCTCTAATGAGAAAGAGCGACCCCTGCACGTCAAACTTGGTCAGAAAGCACCACTCATTTGCCCTACCCCTATCCCTTCACTTAGCCTTTGAGTTTGTGCCCTAGCCTTCCACCCTTTCTTCTTTTTTCTTTTTTCTTTCCCCTCTTTTTTTCCATTTTCTCCCCGCCAGGAGGATTCCTTCTGTTAAGCAATAAGCCCTCACTACCTTCTCTCTCTCTCTCTCTCTCTCTCTCTCTCTCTCTCGCTCTCTGCGGATGATGATTTGAGAGTTCACGCCCAATGATTATGTCGCCTGGGAAATTTTCATTGCTTTTAAGGGAGTGACAATATTGCAAATATATGGCTTGCTTGGCTTCAACCCAAGTGATCGGATGCTTCAAAATCACCGGAGATATAGATTTCCCTCTGCTCCTTTGTCCCATTATCGAATCATTAACCCCTTAAACTCTCTCTCTCTCTCTCTCTCTCCACATATAAATAAAGCCAGGTTACAAATTTTCCCACTGATTCTCATCGAACCATTGAATATTTGGCGAGTACTTGTCATCCAAGTAACAGTACCTATTCTTCCACTATATATATATATATATATATAGTTCTTCTCCTTGCTCAATGCGGATTTATCTCTCTCTTGGGTGAGCTTCAAAATGCCAGAAAATATATATACAGATTTGAAGGTTGCTCACGGCTCAGAGTTTCGGAGGCCTGGGACAAATTAGGTTTGACAGTATCTTCGAATTGCACGTGATGAAGCTGGGTTTTAAGGGATTTATCATCTTTATTCTTTCACAGGCGTGTACTAAGGATACGGAGGGGAGAATGCAAGAGGGTTTTGGAGCTGGGTTTAATATGTTTTCAGGGGTATTCAAATTGCTTCGATCTTTGCCAGGTTATTCATTATCGATCAGGTATGGTTTTGTATGCAGTACTAAGAATGGCGTGCAGAACTGACTGCATTTTCTGAATTAAGCTTTAGAAGTAACAGTAGCCATTCTTTTCTCGTCCACGTACGTAGTACTGTAATTGCCCATGAGACACATTGGCCTACTTATGCTCCTAGTTTATTCTCTCTCTCTCTCTTTTCTTCTTCTTCTTCTTCTTCTACAGGTTTTGTTTCTTCGTTAGTGATAATGCCTTAGTTTTTTTTTTTTTTTTTTTAATAATCTGGAAACTCCAGTAACCATTGCATCATTTTGGATACTATAGTACGGCACCAAACCCAAAGGGTGAGAATCGTCTGCTCATTGACATACTCCTAATAATTCACTAGGGTAAATTATCAAGGTAGAATCGAACGCGTGACTTTGGGATCACAAGTCACAAATTGCCCTTATCACTTGAGTCAACCTAGCTAATGCCATAGTTTTTTAATTTAATTAAGTATTCCTCTATATAATATTGGAGTGTATTGTAATTTCTTGAACTAGAAGTCAAGTAGTGTTCAATATTGGGCAGTACTTTGTTGATGCTTCAAGCCCAATGAAGTTGATGGCAAGGGCATATAGATAATAAGAAATCATGTGCTCTCACATTTCATTGCCATAATTTGTTGCCAATCATTTAGAATGTAGAATTCTAAATTCATTTAGTATACACTTTTTGGATAAAATGTAAATTATGTGTCATGATCTTGAAAAATGTGACAACAAAATATTGTGCTAACAACAATAAACATTATTAGCTAATTAATAAAAGTTGCGTTAGGCCCTCACCCTATGGATCAAATATTTTAAGTTGAATGGTAGGTGTGTGTATAATATACACACACACTTCAATATATTCATCATTTCACCATGCAACCATTTGGCTAATTAAGAAAAGTCACCTTAGGCCCTCACCTTATGGATAAAATATTTTAGGTTGAATGGTAGGTGTGTGTATAATACACACACACACACACTTCAATATATTCCTCATTTCACCATGCAACCATTTGTAAATTAATAGTAAAGTACTTATTAGTCATTATTCTTCGTAAAATTAGTAATTTTAAACTTCTAAATTTACTAGTGATCGACTCAACATCATCATAATCATTGTTATTAAAAATCTATGAGTGAGTTCAATTTAGAATGAAGTGTATACTCATAACAAGTTTATCTACGTTTGATTTACATGTAATGCAAATATTTGAAATGATGTAGCCCGTGTGAGGATGAGAGTGGCAGACTAGCTAGATGTACATACATTATAAGTCAGCAAGCTAAAATATTAAGCTTTTAACACCCATGGCGACTTCAACAACATTTCTAAAATAGTCATTGGCATAAAGTAACTCACCCTACAATTGTGATAGACCTTGAATTTGGATTTTTTCAATTTAGAAATAAGTTTAATACAAAATTATATGGTATTTAGTTCAAATCCATGCTCCCAAAGGCAATGTGGGTGATTGCATTGTGGTTCTAAAAGATACACACCTAGGATTTGTTTGTGTCATTGAAAACAAGTACTTTCTTATTCCAGTAATTATGAATTTAACTTCAAATTTAAGACCATGTTGTGATTAATAAATTCATGTAACATGCAAAATATGTAATTGCATGTATCTAAAGAAACCTTCAAAATCCTAGTGGGGGGGGGGGGGACCAATCCAAAGAAGTTTATATCAGCCCTGGAGTCATATTATGCGTAAGAAATTGGAGACAACATTAGAATTATGTGTTCTTATTGCTATTACTATTTTTGTCCATTGCACACTTACTTCTATGTATGCTGGGGTTGGAATTACCATAAATATTCACAAAAGAAATTTGTAGCCTCGATACATATTAAATGTACACTCTCCAATCTATCAACTTCCCTCTCAATTATCAATCGCATTCCATCTAATACATCTCTTAAATTAATGTAGTATTTGAGACAGACCAACTCCAACTATTCCTGTTTCAAATTAACAAAACACGCAACGATTTTGAGTATATGAATTGACATTCAATCGACCCATTAAAACAATAACAATGAATGTTCAGCCTTCTCCCTCTATAATTTTTTTTTTTCTTTCAATTACATGACCAAGTTAACAGAACAAGTTCTATTAGAACCATATGATTGTGTAGACATCAAATTCAAGAATTCCAACCGCACATAAAGGAAAGTCATCTTCAATAACTAACAGTACCAAAGGAAGGAATGCACCTTGTATGAGAGAGAGAGAGAGAGAGAGAGAGAGAGAGAGAGAGAGAGAGAGAGAGAGAGAGAGAGGAAATGAATAGAACAAAAAGCCTTGCGCTATTTAAAGTAACGAAAAATAGTATATATGATCTATATAGCAAAGGGTTTAAATAATAAACCCGTACAAAGGTTTACACCATAAACCCTTCAACTCCAACTTAAACTGCAGTAAGAGAAAATGCATCAAACACTCATACAGTTATGTCTGAAATCACCCCGTGCCCCATACGTACAGTACAAGAACTCGAGCTAATAATATTTCTATATGTGGACATTTATTTTTAAAGTGCATCTCAATACTAACAAAGTCCTAGTAGTATTGATCAATACCAAGGGCATCATAATCCCCTCGATCATCATCGTCATCTTCTAGAGCATTATCATTTTAGTTTTATTATGTACATCAACCATGATCACCCGATAGTCTTCTTTCAATCTTTTAGCCAATAGTATAATTTCCTATGATGATTAGTATAATAATTATATATATATATATATATATATATATATATATATATGATATTTAGATATATATACTATACTATAGTACTTATTTATTATTAGTTTTTTTTTTCTTTACTTCCACAGATCAATCTGGCAACTGGAGGTGGATGTGGATGGATACTCCTGCGTCATCTCATGCCTCTTGACGTCCCCCATGAGGATGTTCATGTGCTCTGCTGCACCCACGTGAAAATTTTGTGCATTCGAATACTGGGTTTGATCCTTAGACCCATCTTCTTGGCTGAGCTGTGATGCGACAAATTTATCGAGCACTCGCCAATCGGTCACTTGATCCACCGCCTGTAGCTCATTGCTGCTACTGTAAAATGCGTTGTTCAAATTGTTGTGCTGGTAGCTTTGCTCTTCGCGGGTGAGGGTCGAGGTCTGCAGAGTGTTTCCATTGCTCCTATCGAAGCCATAGGGGTTGGCCGAGTTGCAGCTTAGGCTGGCCACAGCTGCCGCAGTCTGTGCATTAACTTTGGGGCTTTCGAGCTGAGGGAGTTGGAGGAAGGGCTCAACGTGAGCTCCATGAGGCATATTGTACTGTAACTGATGATGCTCATGGAGCTCTTGCTTGCAGGGATAATGTTGATGGTATGTGTTGTATGTTGGGTGAGAGATACGTCTCGGAGAATCGAGATCATGCATGAAGGAGACTTGGTCCTCGTACCAGCTGCACGGCGACTCGTGCTCCCCGACTTTCCGCATTGTGGCCATTCTCTTCTTGAACACCCTACACACAACCCATCCTTCTTCCTGTTAAAATAACAACAATCTTTAATTACTACAATACTTTAATTAGAAGATGAAGAAGAAGTAAATAGCTTAAGCAATTCATTTCCTTCATAATGAAGAACTACTATATATGACATTCACCCTGCAATGGTCATCATATGTAATTAACTATGTTGCATAGGCATTTGACCGGATCCAATCTTCCATATGAGACAAAGCATCAAGTGATTTATCCAGCTGGGAAAGGAAACTAGTATAATTGTTGGCACTTTTCCTGCATTATTTCTTGACCAGAAGAGCTAATGGTGGTCATTGTTGTGGGGAACTAAATCATAAATTTTATTGTTTTTTTTTTTTATGCATTAATTGGTAAATCGTGTAGGCCTAGGCCACACAATGGGTATGGCTAGCACGCATCCCGATCCAAAGCTTCCCCAACCTTCTCACAATTTAAATTAAACCTAAGACCTCCAATACAACCAAATTGCAGCCGTCGGGTTATCCCGAGAAAAAAAATTGTGAATTTTATTAAATCTGAGGGCTAATGTCATTTTAAAATCAAATAAAATTAAGAGTGAACTAATGTATGCTGCCATTGTAAGGAAACAAAAATAATAATAAGACAGAAGAAGAAAAACAGTGCATTTTGTTGCTGCAACGCTTGTTCACCTATATGGAATGCAAAAACTGGGGAGAGTGTTGGACTAATCATCACATTAAGTTTCTGATGCCCTAAGCTACGTTTGAGCTGTGTCAAATGAGCATTTAGATTTTTCAGGTGGGTAACAATGGACACTCAACTTATATACAAAAGAGAATAAATTATATGTATTTGTATATATGTTAGTATGTATAATGCATTAATTTGTGACTGAAAATACCAAAATCAAATTTAAGAATCCATACATTAGTACTTGATAAGCTACCTGAGGAGTTCCATTTTCATTGGTCTCAAGCCTATACTCATGCATGATCCAATCGGACTTTTGACCATTTGGAGCTCGACCTTTATAGAAAACCAAGGTCTTTCTCATGCCAATCAAGCTGTGTTTAGCGTAGATCGCCTTGTCCCTTCCTGTTGCTTTCCAAAACCCTGCTTTCGTTGCCCTGTTAGTGCGTGTTCCGGTCGGATACTTCTTATCTTTATGGCTAAAGAAGTACCACTCATTCTGCTCTTCAACTCCTATCTTGCACAATTCTGTTCAAATTAACAAACAAGTCAAACATATGAATATCAACTACTCGTACTTTTGGTTAGGGTTTTTTTTCTTCGGTTGGTCATTTATTGTGTGTTGGTGTTGTTGTGGTGTGTTTTGCTTTGGGTTGTTAAATTTATCATGTTGATAGTATTTCGTTTCGTTCTTCAAGCTTCTGGCTTGAGTTTGTAAGTTCTGTTCGGTTTCTTCATATTAATAAAATCTTTACCTTCTAAAAAAAAAAGTGTGGGCACACATGTGTAGATGTACCTTGAAGATCCCATGGCTCAATTTTGTAAAGATCAACATCTTTGATGACGTCTAGATCAATCCGTCTTGCTGCTACCTTTTTCCTGAGATAGTAATCCACAAGTTCTTCATCTGTCGGATGGAATCTAAAGCCTGGGGGAACATGCGAAAATGTATTCATGTTCTCCCAATAAAAGGTTGAGACCTGCATTTCAAAGGACAAACTATATTAGCTAGTTGAATATCAACAAACACAAACAAAGTTAAGAACATAACCCGTTTATAATACTCATGAACCCCATAAGCATAATTCTTGCGCTCTGGCCTAATAACTTAAGTGTACTTCTATGTATAGGGTTTCTTTAATCAACAAAACATTAGAGGTAGGTGGAGAGTTCCAAATTTTGAGTGGTTTGGCAAATTCTTATATTAAGTTTTAGCACAAGGCAAAATGATATGCCTACGTTAGAAAATATATATATATTCTTGAGCCCTCGCCTAATTAATACTATAAAGTTTTAGATTGGAGCAATGCCATACCACTAGATTAGTGCATATATAAACTTCATAACGACACTCTTTAGATCTGGCGGTTAGATACTTAATATATGAGTATGATAGTTAATGAGTTAGATAAAATTCTTTAGCATTAACATTAACAACTAAATGCATTGGAAACCGTGGAGGCATAGATAAATTAATGCAAGGAATATTGTCTCAAGTCAAATGTGACCACTCTCCATTAGATTATGCGAATTTACAAGAAATTTTATATATATATATATATATATATATATATATTGTAAAGTTAAAATTCAAAATTCGAATACTTGAAACTATCATCCTCAAGATGAATGTTTCTGCTGAGGTTTGTTTGTTTAAATGTAATTAACTGAAACAAAGACTTTGCATAAAAATTCGGGCACATATCTAGAAGGAAAAAAAAAAAAAAAAGTACTTAAACTAATTTTTATCTGTTTTTCGTATACACAAAGTTTGGTTTTTTATCATTGGAGCTCATGCTGGCTGGATTACCCCATTCTTACCCCTTCTCCCAACCACGATTCAAACATGAGAGCTCAATATGCATGGAATCCCCATAACTTTACCAGCACATATAATACCAAATAACATAATCTCAGTGGCAATATAAAGTGCCAATAGACATAGATTGTAAGTATTATATATACGAACTTCATGCTACTTAAATGACCATGGACCAGACGTCATAGCAAAATATATGATAGTTTTGTAAATTCATGATAATGAAGTACTCCCATACATGATTCATGGATAAACATTAATCAAAACGGAAATCACATTCAAGCACAAATAACATAAAATCCAGAAAAAAATCTTTGTACATGCATACGCACGTTAACACTTTGTCATGCAGAGAATTTAACTAATTAGTGAGAAAGATGAATATCTGAATAATCACTAAATGTAATTATTCCTTTTTTGGTCATTAGAAAGTTAACTTTGTGAATAAGAAACAGGCAAAAATATAATCGCACAAAAATAGTAATGATTTTGTTTGTATGTAGCAGCGTTTTCTTAATTATTGTTGTCTGTACGGAAGTTGTATAACTCAGTTTGGAAGTCAAAAAATGAATTATGGAGAAATAAGCACGTACATGTAAAATAACAGAAGCAATTAAGGATCGTCAGCTGCTATATATATATATATACTGTTAATTAATTAACAGATAAATACCAAATCGAGTTAACAGATGATAATCCAGACATAGATATAGAACAAAAGTTGCTTTTACTTAAAGCCTACTGCATGAATGGGACTAGCATTTAAAAAGTATGTTGTCCACTTATAAAAAAGTGCGTTTTGGATAGGCATAGGGAATCAAAGTTTTCTTTATTTTGCTGAAATATAGAGATGACCCTTTTGGGGAAGAAGAACAACAAGAACAAGAACAAGAACAAGAGCACGAAGAAGAAAGAAGAAGATGAAAAAGAAATTTTTTTTTTTTTTTAAAAAGGAATTTTAAAAAAGAGAGAGAAAGAAAGAATGAATGTGATCATGAGAATGGAATACGTACCCTACACAAAAGAACAACAAATGAATTCCAGTATACTAATTCATCTTCTCCTAGTGCACATCTTCCTTTGATCCAAAGCCTCCATATATGCTTACAATGAGTTTTCGATTCTGGATCCATCTTCATGACTCATAATTTTGGATGTTCACTATCCAGTCTGTCCCATTTCTCTTGTCTGAGCTATAGCCTTTTTTTAGGTTGTTAATTCATGCATTAATGACATTTGGATGCTTTGTGATTCTAAGTCAGAAAATGAAAGCATGTGTACGTGGACATACAAAGTGAGATCTAGCTCAAAACTCTCGAAAAGCTAAAGGGAAAATCAAATACGTGTGATGTGGGAACAATGACCACCTCTAGCTTGTGTTGCTGATCATCAAAAGATCAGCGAAATTATGAATGATGAAAAATTTGAAGCTTCTCCTCGACCGTACTAGAGAGAGAGCGAGAGCGAGAGAGAGAGAGAGAGAGAGAGAGAGAGTTTTGGACATGGAATATTATCAGATGCTGTGAAGACATATATAGCATGCAAATGAAAAACTCAGATCAAACAGAGTCATTAATTTCATGAACAAAAACAATAATGAGAAAAGAAGAACATCCAATAGTGGAAGATATCATATCCGATATCAATTATGACTTCAATTACTTGCGACAAAAACATCATCCACACCATCCTCCAACCACAACCACATATGACAAATCTCTGAAACATCAAATTAATGAAGCCAAATGATCAACAAAACACCAGAAGATTTATTTATTTTTAAAAAAAAATAAAAAACATTCAACCTCAGAAGAAGAAGAAAAGGGATGGGTCAGGATCGGCAACACAACCTTGATTATAGTAAAGCCTATAAAGATGTGAGATGTCCAAGTTGAAATTCTGGCTGTTCAGATCTGGTTCAACCCAAGCTGGTTTAATTCCAGCAATCAATCGATGAAGACGATGAGAGTTGGCCTTTTGGAGATGGATGGCCTGCTGGCTGGCTGGCTGTGGCTAGCTTTGCTTTGGTCACTCTCTTGCTCTTGCTAGCCACTTTTAAAATTTATATAGGCTTAACCAGACAAAAAGGGAAACAGAGAAAGAAAGGAAGAAAAAGGGCCAAATAAAAGTTGAGTTATACTCCTCGGGAATTGAAGTGAAGTGAACCCCTCCCAAAATTACTACTGTTGTGTTCTGGAAAATATGTCGCCGGGCTGGCGAAGAGGGAGAGATCAGATCCCAAGGAGGAAAGGTCAGGAAAAGAAAAGAAGAGAGAAAGGAAAATAGAAAAATGGAAGGTTTGAGGAACGGGAAAATGGAGAACGGGATAGGGTTAAATAAGAAGCAAACAACACACACATGCCCTAATTATCAGTCAGTCCCTCTCATTCTCTCTCTCTCTCTCTCTCTCTCGCTCTCTCTCTTACACACACAGACACGCAGAGAAAGAATATATAAATAAATGTATATATATTGCTTTTTCCTTATCCTGGGATGAGCTTGATTGCTGGAAAAGCTTTAATGGAAGAGGGAGAGGAGCTAGTTGATGAGGTGAGAAAGAAAATGGCAAACAGAAGAGAGAAGAGGTTTGCAGAGAGAAATTAAACCTGAGTGAGCGCAACCTTCGCCACCTCCCACCAGCTACTGATAATGACCACAAGAAGAAGAATGTTCTGCTACCTCTGACCCAGAGATGCAGAGAAAGATAGAAGTTTGCCGCATAAAAACATAAGTCTTCTTATTATATATTCTTTACTATTTAGAGAGCGAGAGAGAGAGAGAGAGAGAGAGAGAGAGAGAGAGGGGGGTCAATGGTGGATGGACATGCATTGATGGGAAAGCTGAGGGTAAACGTCAAAGAATCTGACGGCTCAGATCACTGGGCCTTCTTAAACCCTCCACTCGACCATCCATAAGGATGCTAACATTGAACGCTGTTTCTCATTTGTGATTTATTTGCATTTGATAATCATTTAATTCATAAGAAATATAATAATAATGCCAATCTACTGGCTTATGTTTTTTGTGCTGACCCCACATGAAAGCCTCCTCCAATCCCTTCCCCCCCCCCCCCCCCCAAAAAAAAAGTAAAATTATTTAGATATTCTAAGAATGTTTTTTATAAATTGATCCAAATTACAGCACCAAACATGACTAACATAATTATAATTAAAGAAGATAATTCATTTTATATTTAAAATTTTGTACTTTGCAAAAGCTTCAAAATTTTAATATAAATGCATCATATATTAATAACTTAAATATTTTTTTAAAAAAATTTAAATGCAATTTTCAGAGCTCATATAAAAACAAAATATACTATCGTACACCAAATAATTAAAAGTAATTACCTTAACAAAATTATAAAATATATTCATACAGCTCCCTTCTAATATAATCTAGTTGGAGACTTTTTCTTGCAATTAAAAAATTATTTTTCTAGCAAAATATTACATAAATGTTCATTTTATAAAATAATGTTCATTTCTTACAATTTATATTACATGTTATAATTTTCAATAAAATTCGTGGTTTAATTATTTTTATTTATTTATTTGCAGGGTGGGGTCGTGTTGGAATTAAGCCTAACTTCGGTGGCTACTATAACTATTGCGTACTGTCCACCGCCAAGAACTGCGAGTGGTGCGACTCCATAAAAACATCTTTGCAATCCCTTGTGACAAAACTACCCTTCTTTCTTAACGAAAATTCCACAATTCATTTTGCGGCCACCATGCCACTCTGGGGAAGCAGTTACAAAAAGTAATTTCATGAAGTTTGGGGGTATTTCAGAAATTAGAAAATCTTGAAAAAAGCCAACAACAACCGCACGCGGGCTCTGGTTGGTTGGTCTGCAATTTTTTAATCTTTTTTATTTTTTATATTTCTTTACCCCTTCCCCAAGGCCAAACCCTTCACGAGCCCATACTGGGCCCACCAACCGACCCAAAGCAAAACGAAAAAGACTCTGCTCCAAATACACGTTATATATATGTATAAGTATAAATAAAAAAGTTCAATTGTTCGGCTAAGCGGCTGAAGCTGGCAAGCTGAGCCGAGAGGCCACTATCTCTGATACTTCTGCCCTGTTTTTTTTTTTTTTTTTTTTCGGCTCTGGTCGTGGTGGAGAGTGGTCCCCCGTATGATGATGGGCCAGCTCCGATGGTAGCGGCTGGCGGTCCGGCGTGGGCTGGCCCGATCATTGAGCTCACGAGTTGGGGAGCAGGCCAGTTTCGCTAGTGGGCCCGAACCCGTTTTCCCATTTGGGCCCCAGCCGAAGCTTCCCTCTTCATGTATTTATTTATTAATATTTTTATATTACTAATTAATGCCGGAGGTGTCCTACCGGAGCGACACGTGTACCGGGCAGAGCTATTGTCTTGGGGGTGCCGGCAAGTTAAAGCCACGGCGTCGCTTTTCCTGCGACTCGGCCTGTTCGTCGCCTCCGGCCAAGGCGGAAAGAAAAGAAGAAGAAAGGCGTATTGTACGTTTTGGGCTTTGGGTGGGTTAAGAGGGAGAGGTATAGAAGTGAAGCAAAAGACACACACGTGATCGAAGTGTCATGTTGCCCCCACCATGCTTATATTTTAAAAAAAAAAAAAAAAAAACGTGGCTGTATTATTATTATTATTATTATTATTATTATTATTATTATTATAAACAAATTCTAATATGAATAAATTTATGGCATAGCTCGAAACAATACCATAATGAGGAGATGAATGCATTTGGTATGTACCCAAACTCTATTTTCAATATTACTAAATATGATATATATATATATATATATATATATATATAAGAAATTCATTTTTTATTTTTAAAATACTCTTTTGGTACACAAAAATGAAAATAAATATAATTTTTTAATTGATTACTTTTAATTTTTTTATTCTACAATATGACGTTTAAGTATTAGTTGATATTAATGGCATTTTAAAAAATTATACTAGCACCCGAAATTATTTCACACCTTGATTTTTAACTGTAAAAATCATTATCATGTTATGGAGTGTCAATTGTATTCTTTCGAATACAATAGCATTTTGTTTATTATTAATGTTTTAATTATTATTAATTTAAAACTTTTTAAAGCTAGTCTCCCTTTTTATTTTCACTACTGATAGAGTATATACCAACTAACATATCTTTTCTTTAATTTATAAGATAAATTGGAACTCTTTTATAAGCCTATTTATTTTCTTTGCTTTGCCTTGATTATTTGTTAAGGAAATAAACCTAGTTTAAGAGTAATTTGGAAATTTTGTATGATACTTTTTTATAGTTGAAAATCGCAAACAACAAACTCAAAATGAAAAGTCAATACATCTTGTAATATAATATTACTGTCTATATGGTTTATTAATGAAGACTGACCACAGTCTATAGAGGCTAAGATTGAAATAAGTTTTAATATATTAAGCAAAAATAATAATAAAATAGTTCGGAGTCAAACGTAACATAACGATTCAATCAATACTTTTGAGATAAAACATATATATAATTCACTCTAAACTTTTGAAGTTCAAATGCCCATAAGAATTTTTTCTTAAAAAAAAGAAGGTCCTTTTATTCATAATTTACAAGAAAATAGAGAATTGTTTGATTGAGAATGAAAATAACAATATTTAAAATTAACTTCTCAATTATATTGAGACTATCTTCCATCCACAAATATCTGCAATCGAGTTTAAAAAATTACAATCTTATAATTCTATGCACCATCTTGTTACCTTCTAGAACAATGATTATGCCACCAAATATAGCTACATTTAATACATCTTCAACGAGTTCTCGAAAAATTTAAAATAATAAACTAATAATAAGAGTAACCATGAAACTTTAAAATTAAATTCAATGTATTGCTTTTTTAGAATTAGAGACAAAATCTAAACAATCAATAATCACATTGTCGTTGTTTAATTAATACTTAAGGGAATCAAATTAAAGACAACTTAAGAATCATGAATAATTGACTGTGTCATTTTATTATTACATTTTTACTAAAAATACAACTTCTTTTATAAGACATTACTTTATGGCATTTTAAGAATGTTTTACGCTTCACTAAGGTGTAAAAAAAATTAATTCAAAATTTTTATTTGACTTTGGCCCCTAATGTATAAAATCTCAAAGGTAAATATTTCAAAAATAAGTCATAAACTATTTGAAAGCTTAAATTTTACATAAATTTAAATACAATGTAGCCTAAAATTATATTAATTATATATATATATATATATATATATATATCCATCCGAAACTAGGGGTGAGCATTCGGTCAGTTCGGTTAAAAAATCTAATTAACCGAATCGACCGAAATTCCATATTTAACTTGTTAGATAGCTTATCATCAAAACCTAAGTGTTAAGGAGAGGGAGATAAGAGGATCTTATATTGGTTTTGGAACTGTTCACAGAGACAATGTGAGACTGAAAGGACATTAATACCCCCCCTTGAACCTATGAGAGAAATGAGGCGAGGAGAAGTCCAGCCCACGAAAGAGCTAAACAGCCCAAGTCCCAGCTCTGATACCATGCTAGAGAACTTATCCTCAAAACCTAAGTGTTAAGGAAAGAGAGTTAAGAGGATATTATACTAACTTTGGAACTGCTCACAAAGACGATGTGAGATTAGACGAACATTAATATAAATAAACTCAAAATTGACCGAACCGAATTGCAGTTAAATCGGTTAGCCAATTTTAACCGATTTAATATATATATATATATATATAAATTTTATACATATAATATATAAAAATAAATAAACTTTTAGTATATATATTTTAAAATACTTTAATATTATATATATATATAATTATTTATTATTAATTTATACTATTTGATAAATCAAACCAAAAATCAAAAATTGAAAATTAAAATTCAACGAAAATGAAGATCGAATCGAACTGAATAAAGTTTTAATCAAACTGAACTATTGAATTTATTCAATTAATTCAGTTTTAACCAAATTATACTCAAAGCCCAAAATCCAAAATTCGAAACACAATTTTAAATAAATAAATAAATATAAATATTTTATCGGTAGAAC
Source organism: Malania oleifera (assembly GCF_029873635.1). Taxonomy (NCBI): domain Eukaryota; kingdom Viridiplantae; phylum Streptophyta; class Magnoliopsida; order Santalales; family Ximeniaceae; genus Malania; species Malania oleifera. Next base: position 62,983,046 of record NC_080425.1, read on the forward strand.
TCTTTTTAAAAAAAAAAGAGCATGGCCCAAAGCACCATCTAGCTTTTTCTATGGGGAAAATTTGTTCTTTTTGTGCTCTATGTAGATTAAGGATGGGATTAAAATTTTGTTCTTTTGTTGTGGAGGAAATCAATGAGGTTTAAGCTTGGGATTAAAAAAATAAAATAAAAGAGGAGCAAGTGGTGGGCTCCTGTGCTGAAACCCAACCAATCGTGGGGCCCATTTAAATCATTGCTGAAATACACTCATTATTGTTTCTGCTTCCCACGTTTTCATCCCTGCAAGTATGCCTGTATCCATACTATCCATCTCTTGCAAAAGCTTATCCTACAAGAAAGGCTAATTAATTTTATTGGGACATTAGGGTTTTAAAGTAAACTTTGTTCAATGGTGGAATCCACATAGGACTGTGTTTAAGAATTAGAAGCTAATCAAAATTTATAGACTAAATACAAATTTAACGTGGATCATACTAAAAGAGATTATGTGATGTGATTCAAAATAATTATTGATGTCACGATCGATCGTAATACTCGAATGATCAATCAATCACAAGTTTAGTTTTGTCTTTATGTGTACGTAATTTTTATGGTATGTATGTTTGAATAAAGTGAAAATGTGTTGAGTGTTAGATGAGCAATTTTAGGTCAAATACTTGTGGATAGCTGTAGAATTTTTTTTTTTATCCATATGTGTGTGTGACCAACTGTTGCGCGTTTAGCTTTACATGCTTTACGTGCACGTGAATTTTATCACTGTTCATACAATAAAATTATTTGATTAAAGAGAAAGACGACTTGTTTGTTTTTTAATTCTTTCATTTTAGGTAAAAGAGAAATTCCTATAAGAAGAAAACATTGAATGAATGAATAATTAAATTCATATTACGTTTTATTCACTATCAGAATGTCTATATATTATGAGAATGTCTACTATGAGAACGTCTATTATTAGCCTACCTTATGTTAGTTTGTTTATCGTAAAATGGAAAATAGACACTTGTGTGCACATCCATCAAGATTGCAATAATGCAATTCACACACCAAAATCCTACTGAAGAAATACTAATGATAAAGAAAGTTGGAAAAAAAATGAGAAAAATGAGAGAGATTGAGATTAAGAATGAGAGAAAAGAGAAGGTTAAGAATTAGTTGGAAAGAAATTTTCAAAGAGAATTAGAGAAAAAACAAGGATATTTTTTTGTTTTTAGGCTGGCCTTTTAATATTATTCGTTGAGTTGACTCTACTATCGTGTCATCAATCAATTTGCTTTATATGTGTGTTTGTGGAACTAACCAGAGTCTTCAATATCTATCCAAGCTTGTTTGTAAAGTGTAATCACCAACCGTTAATCATAATTTGAAAAATTTCTTAGAGTTCTATTTGGAACTCTAAAATTATTAGGAAAAATGAAAGGAAAATATCAAAAAATCCATATTTTCCTATTTAGTTATTAAGAAAAGTAAGAAAAATAATAATATATATATATCAAATCTATAAATAAAAATTTAATTCTACATATTATTAATATTTAATTTTTTAAAAAAATGTTTAGCCATATTAAATAAAAATTTTATTTTTATAGTATTTAATAGTTGGACTCATTCCTCACAATAGCATAACATAGGAATATTACATGCCCTAGGAATTTACCAATAATATCCTCTCATACTAAATATGGAAATCTTATATTTCTCGAAACCATGCATATTTAATGGGGAAGGTCGCATCGTCATGCTTTAAATTGAACCAAATGCACACTAAATATGCATATAGATGACCCATAAGAACCGAATTGCATAATTTGAAAGGATCTTTTATTTTTATTTTTTTATAAAAAAATACAAAATTACTATGAATATTATCCTTTTGAATTGCACCACATAAGATCGGGAATGTGTTTGTTTGCAATAATCCAAAAAATAAAAAAATAAAAATGCATTTTCTATTATAAAATCATACCAACCAAACAACTCTTTTAAAATAAAGGAATCATCTTTTTTATTTCTTTTTTCCCCCAATGTAAGTATTTTTGTATATTTGATGATGGTATTTTGGGAATTATAGGAATTAAGAAAGAGTCTGCCTAAAGGCGCAGGGGAGGGGTAGGGGTAGGGGTAGGGCGTGGAGTAAACTCTAGGAAATGTCAATAACTACAGGGCGTAGGTTTGAGACTTGAATATATATATATATATATAAAGTATAAACATCAATGGTATACTGTATACATCAACAATGACGACCCTTTACCTGCTTTATTTTCCCCCAAAATATCTCCCACGAAATAGCTTCACTTTTTGTTTTCGTTTTTCTTTCTGGCATCCCCCCCTCCCCCCAGTTTAGTTGTAAGGGTTTTTAAGAAAAAGGCAAGATTGCAATTAAGTTAATGGGATTGGGACATGATGCAAAGAATTTATTATTATTATTATTATTATTAAGGTATAAGAGCGTAAGTCCAACAAAATTCACTCACAATAACAACAACAATAATAAGTCTTACACCCCACTAAAGAAAAATTGAAATATGAAGAACAACGCTATTTTTATTCCAATAACTAAACTGTGAATACTACGTACTTTAAGGAAAATACAAGTAAGGGTATTTAAACACGATTATATGATATCGCTAATAATAAATAACATATCATTAATTTTATGATTTGAAATAAAATCTGTATGGTTGATATATATGCTCTTTTTGAATCAATGGGTTCTGATTTGTTAGCATATATCATAATCAGATAATTGACTTTGGATTTTTGCTGCTCCTTAGTCTTTATTATGATGATTTGTCTCAAATGTTCATCATTTGAATTTGCAATGGACAAATGTAACTGTCGACGGTTTAATGAAACCGTGGACGGTTTGCTTTGGAATTGCTTTATGTTTGATACTATCAATCGTCAATGGTATTGTTAGGTGTCCCTCCTTGCGGAGCCCATGTCTTAAAAAAGTGTTCCAATATTTTATTATTTTTTTGTTGGCTTCTCTAAGAAGCTTGGGTTGGTGATTTTTTTTTTGGTATTCAAAAAGGCAAAGGAAAAACTCTCTCCCTCTCCTGTTGGGTTTTACTCTTCACTAGGTGCTCTCTTGGCCAGCGTTACTGCTCTCATTTTGTGTTCTGGACATTACTCAGTGGAAATATTCTGGAAGTACTCTTGGCAGCCCCTGGTCTTAGACTAGGTCTAGTAAGCATAAGAATCATTATCAACAAATTGGGCTTTTGGTTGTGCTTACATTTGTGCTCCATTTTGATTGGCTCTTGGAGCTTTATTCTCAATATTTTGTGAGGTCTTTCATTTTGTTACATTTGTTATACACTTTTGTGTATTTGTAAGCTAGGCTTGTGCCTTTTGTACTCACTTTTTACGAACTTTGGTGATAATGGATTTGGACCGTCATGTCCTATGGACGTACCTCAATATTTGAGAGAATCAAGTTAAATTTCTTCTATCTCAATTTATTTATTTCTTTTTTGCATTACCTCATTGATTTACTTGTGGGAATCACTCATTTTTCCAACAAGTGGTATCAGAACCGTGTTATTTGGACTCATTAGGATTGGCTAAATCATGAATAGTAATGTTGGTCGTATAATTAGTTTCAATGGAAGCAATTGGGTAACTTGGAAAAAAAAAATGTAAAATTTTTTATTTTACAAAGATTTGGATGGACCTATTGAGGGTGATAACTGAAAGTCTCAAAACATATGAGTGATGATGAGTGGAATAGACTTAACAGAAAAGTCGTTGGTGTCATCCGCCAATGGATTGATGATAGTGTTTTTTATCATGTTTCTACCCAAACTAAGACATATGAATTGTGGAAAAAATTGGAGGCTCTATACGATAGAAATTCAGTTACAAATAAAGCTTTTCTTTTCCAAAAATTGGTGAACTTGAAATATATATATATATATATATATAAAGATTGTGGTCTTATTACCGAGCATTTGAATGAGATGAAAAATATTATCAATCAACTTGCTACTATGAAAATAATTTTTGATCATGAGTTGCAGGTCCTAATGCTTCTTAACTCTTTGCTGGAAAGTTGGGAGACTTTGGTTGTTACAATTAGTAATTCGGCTCCTGATGGAATTATTAGTATGAACCAAGTAATTGTTGTGTCGGACACCCCACTTATGCCCAACACCAATACTACAACTATTGTTATTGAATATATAAGAAACTAAAGTAATGCAGAAACTAATAATAAAACAGTAAAAAAAACAAGACAATAAATTAATAAGGCTCGATATAGAATTACCTACATCATCGGGCGTCGACAATCAATCCACTACTTCTTGACAAAGTACAATTTTGAGGTGTGTTTTACAAATGAAGAGTTGAGCTCTTTATATAGCTTCAACTTAAAGTCCAAAAAACACTTCTCTCCAATGTGGGACAAATAATACAAAAAATTCAAAACAACTTTTTATACTAATGTGAAACTATTATACTAATGTGGGACAAAAAAACAACAAATCTCCACCTTGACGATAAATTCAATAAATTTTTCAATAACCAACATTTTTTGGAGTTCCACATCATCGGCGCCTTCCAAAAATATTAAGACTTGCAGGATATTGATCAAATCCAAACAATGTTTGAACTTGATTGTTGTCACAATCTTGGTCAACATACCTATGGGATTTTCAGTTGTAGTAATCTTTTGAAGAAGTATCTTGCCTCCATTAATAATAGGCCGCATAAAATGAAAATGAATGTCGATGTGCTTCATTCGTGCATGATAGACTTGTAAGAACCCGAACCGTGATAATGGGTTTATATATATAAAGAGAGGGACATTTTGGTAAAAGAGCAGATTCGTCGACGAAGCCGAATTTCGTCAACGAAGCATGTGTTCTTCTTGTTGACGAAATTCAGAGACTAGTCGATGAGGAGAAGCTGAGGGGTCTGGAAAAAACCGACGATCTCAGATTTGTCGACAAGGCCACCGATTCATCGACGAAGCCAGTGAAAGATTCATCGACAAAGGCACCATTTCGTCAACAAAATTAGGCTGGGTCAAAGGACTATAAAAGGAAATTCTCATTACTTCTTCATTAAAAAATCTCAAACTTATCTCTCTCTCTCTCTCTCTCTCTCTAAACCTCTCCCTACTCTCTCTCTCTCTCTCTCTCTCTCTCTCTCTCTCTCTCTAGATTTCTTCACCGATCATTGATAGAATTGGGAAACAGAAGTTACCACGAGGATCATGGAAGGATTCTCTACAACTTCTATGGATAAGAATCTCGTTTTGGAGGCTTTCGATTTTTGGCAAAAAATCGAGGTAAGGCTCGGTTTTCATTTATAATCTGGTAGTTTTGTAGAGGATGGTCTTGTGAGTATATTATGTACTGTGATTTGTAGGTTTTGGAACTCGGTTTGCTGTTTAGGAGCATTGAAGTTCGGGATTTGCTATATGGGGTTAAGGTAAGGGGAACTATGTTTATATTGGTTCTTTTCGAAATCGGATTCAGTGGAACTGTGGTCTATGGTCCTATGTATGTTTTGGCTACTCATTTTGAGGGATCTAACAGGGAAAACTATGAGTTTTTCATTATTTTAGTTTTGGGAAAAAGGGGGCGACGGGCTGAATCCCGGGTTTTATTGAAAACTAAGTATATGTGTAATTTATACTGTGATATTGGGATGGTCGTTCCTTGACTTTGTTTAAACCGTATTTATAACGATGATTTAGATTATCAAATGAGTGTGGTTTGTTTGGTTATATGAGCATGCATGTGTGTGTGATATGCGGAATTGCTTATAGGAACGCGGTTCCAAAATGATTCCAGGTACTGAGAGTGTCTAGCTCTATATCTGAGGGCATGTGTTTATCGCCTGCCACGTAGGCAAGAGTGTCTGGCTCTATATCTGAGGGCGTAAGCCTATTTTGGCAGATTAGGCCGAAGGGTGTGAATCCACCTGCTAGTGCCGGTACGATGCCATAAGAGTCGAGGACTAGCCATGTGCCGGTGGCGCCGTGCTTCACGGGTTGGCTAGGGCCAACACCGGAATGCCGAACCGGCTTCAGGACGATGAGTGTGACGACACTGTGTATTACTGATCATGTGTGTGTATTGTGATAGGGTTGCGTATAAATGGCCATCGTATGCATGCGCGTATGCACTGTGTGAAGTAGTACTGGATTGCATTCAACTGCGTGTATGTTGTATCATGATAACACTCAAATGCCACACACCAATATAACATGTATTCTTCCTTACTGAGAGGTGTCTCACCCCTACCATACGTACATTTTTACAGGTCCTTCGAGTAACCGGAACTAGCGTCCTGGTGTGAGGAGCGTAGTGGCCGGTGTACTGCGTTAGCGCTTGGGTAAGTGCTAGGATTGTAGCTTGTTGGGTTGCCATTTTGAGTTGTATTTGAGCACCCAGTTTGTACGTTTTGTTAGAGTCATGTTCTGCTCTTGTATAGACTCTGGTATGACACTGCATATGTTGATATATAATGACTTTTTTCGCTGCGTATATGATTGTGGTTGGATGTGTTTAGAGTGCTTGGGAACCCCACGGGGTCGGACCCTCATCCATTATACTGTATCTGTGATGATTTGTATGATACAGGGACAGGTTAGGTTACATTTTCACCCTTGGGTCCCATTACGGGGTTCGGGGCGTGACAGCTTGGTATCTGAACTAACCAGGTTACTAGATCTTGTAGACTTAGTTAGGCTTAGTTATGAGTACATACCAGAGTATAGGATGTGGATATGGGTAGATTTGGTTGAGGGTTGTTCGGTTGCTAGATCAGGATTTGTCGACGGTATTCCGTGTTTTTCCTGGGATGACGATTCTAGTGAAAGTAGGGCAGATCATTGATGACTTTCGTGTCGATGTGATAGGAAAGACCTAGACCTAGCAGGGAGTAGTTAACACAATTAGTGTAGATCATTGTGTTAACTGTATGTGTTGTAAGGATACTGATAGATTCCTATTGTGTTGCAGAATGGAGCCCAAGGAGTTTTTTTTGTAATTATGGTTTAATGTTATGTATGCAAAAATGTAATACATATTTTTACAGGAATTAATGATTAAAAAATAATAATAATTGTTGACTTTTTGAGTCTGATCCCTATTTTAATGCTGACAAAGCACTTGAAACTAATGTATATGCCTAATGCTTGAACATGTCATTAATTCCGAACACACACACATGAGAGAGGATTGATGGAGGTCAGCAAAGACTTAAAGCACATACTCCTGGCGTACTCCATGGAAGACGGAAAAGCAAAAAAACAAGAAGACATTTGTTCTTATTGTAATGCATTTTGTTTTGTATTTAGTCTGTAATAATGCATGACATGCATTGTATGAATCAAAGCTCAGTAATGATTGTAGATAGACCATAGGGAACCACAAGACCTTAGGGATCACCCTTCGGTCGACCGACGCTAGGTTTTTAGGATAAATTAAAAAGTATTGGCCTTAGATAGACCCTAGGTCCCCGCGCGTAACTTTTGTTTAAAAAAAAAAAGACCTAATCTTAAGTTTGAAAAGGCTTTGGGCGACTGAACCTTGTGCGTTGAAACTGCCTCGGTTAACCAAACAGTTGAAAAGTCAAATTGTTAACTATAGTTCGGGCGACCGAACAAATTTAAACTAAACTTCCATGGTCGACCAAACCTAGGTCTTGACTTTTTCCAATGTCCCCGAGCGCTCGAACTTTAAATTCATTTTCACCCCGGGTGACCGAATCCTAAAGTTAGGTAGACCGAACTAAGAATTAGGAAACTGAACCTCGAGCAGTTTGGAAAATCGCCTTGGTTTAGCTAGCCAACCCTTCCCTCAGGCACCCGAACTTGAAAAATACATTTTTCATTTGTGTCTGTTTGAGCGACTGACCTTAAGGATTGGGCAACTGAAACTCTCGGGCTGCCAAAAATTAACTGCGGTAATTAGGGTAAATTTTGAATTAAACATTTCCAAAAATCCCTAATATGTTCCTAACGGTCAAATTTTCTAAGGAGTCCATATATACCCCCTTATTACAAAAATTTGAACATGAGGTTAGACTAAAAAGATCCTCCCGAAATTTTTGTGCTTTAAATTTTTCTTACTCTCTTATACTGATAATTTTTCATAAATCTTTTCTAGAGAGCATTCATTATTGGCTATTGATCTTTTAAAATCAAAAAGCATCTATACTCTCATATATTTTTTATTTCAAAAATCTTTTGAGAGTTGATCTTTTGTTTTCTCCCATTACTATTCTTGAAAATTTCTTTTGGAGAAAACTTGTCTTGCTTAGGAATCTTGCACACACATTGCAAAAGTTCATAAGCTCACTTGTTATTCATTGCATAAATTGATTTAAGTGTAAAACCCTAGGTTTTCCTATACTTTACTTGAAAAATATTTTTGGGAGAAAATCATTTTTATTAGGGTTTGAATCTTAGAAGTGTGTTATCATACACATCATTTTCAAAGATCACAAAATCTTTTTAAGAAACACACATACTCACTTGAGCTTATATTTCATATCATGTGTGAGTGTATTTGAGCTTCATAGTGGTACATATCTTCTTGTATTGGAAGCAACCTTGTTGTATGAAATATTTCATTTGAATATTTTTTGTATTCCCAACATATGATCGGAAGAGGGAGACTAGCCCTGTGAATAGTCTCGGATTTGCTCAAACCTGGTTAGGAGAGCACTGGACTGGTTCAGACCCGGTTAAGAAAAACTAGGTGCACCATTCTGTAAGGCGTAGTATTAGGTGCCGCTCCACCCGCAAGTGAGCAACCATAGTGGAATCTTCTTGCTTGTGAGCTAGAGGCGGGGACGTAGGCACAGTTGTCGAACCTCGATAACATATCTTGTATCTGCTCTTATATTCCTGCACTATAATTTTCTACACATGAATGCTTAGATTTAAATTATTATGAATGTGTGCATGATTTAAATATTGTGAATGATTGGGAAATACTTAGACAGACCCTAGGTTGTGTATTACTGCTGCTGGCTAATTTGAACTAGGAAGAAATTTTTTAAATATCCAATTCACCCCTCCTCTTGGGAATGCACCAATTCCAACAATAATAATAATTTTAAATTATTAGTGACAGTTTCAAAAATATCACTAATACTAGAGTAGTAGTGACGAATTTCAAAACTGCCACTAATAGCACGCTATTAGTGACGAATATCAAAAGCGTCACTAAAGACTAAGTACTAGTAACGGTTTTGAAACCATCACTGATAGCCTATTATTAGTGATGATTTTATATTCGTCACTACTACTCTACTATTAGTGACATGTTTAAAATTCGTCACTACTAGTCTACTATTAGTGACGATTTTGAAAATTGTCACTAATACTTTACTTTTAGTGACGATTTTGAGCGGAGTCAATGTAGAATTTATAGTGACAATGTTAGGGTTTTAGTAACGGTTATAATCCGTCACTAATACTCCATTATTAGTGACGCTTTTAAAATTCATCACTAATAAGTATTAGTAGCCACAGTTATGACGACTACTTGAAAACCGTCACTAATACTTGTAAAACAGTCACTAATACTATTAGTGACGATTTTGTGATTATTAGTGATAGTTTTGATCCTTCATTAATAACCTTATTTTTTGTAGTGCTAATAAGTATTAGTGATGATTTTTTGGTATTAATGACGGTTTAAAAGTGTCACTAAAGGGCTTGTTTTTTGTAGTGGTATGAGGCTAGTTAGTCCTCCACCATTATCTAGTGCTAGCTAAGTTAAAAGAAATTAATAGAGGATAAATATGCCCTAGCCTAGCTCCCTTGGCCACTTTTCCCTTTTGCTCCTCAATCTTCTTCGACTATGTTTTTAAACATTTCGCTAACGTTGTTACTAGGGTGGCTCAATTTCTTGTTAGGGAATATATTTAGGAGAATTGTGGATGGGGATAAAAATGAGAGGTTAAGGTTTTGCCACATGAAAGAGAACAAGAAGCAATGCTGGAAGAAGAGGGGATCGCTTGTGGAAAAGGCATTGCTTGTTGATGAATTCATAGACTAGATCAGAGCAAAAATATAGTGTGTGTGTGTGTGTGAGAGAGAGAGAGAGAGATTGCGCTTGGATAAAGAAAGAAATGAAGGTTCATTCGCTAGTTGTCATACATGTGGTTGTCATATATATATAACTCAGAACTCCAATCTAGACAAATCTTTTAAATCCATCTATATATATATAACTTGGAACGCCGATCTAGACAAACCTTTTAAACCTTCCAACAACACCAAACTGAGAGGATAAAAAAATTATCATTCATTTATTGACGCATCTCTGATAATTTTTTAAATAAACTGTAAGTAGAGATTCAAACTTGAGATTTGGAAGTAACAAAAGCTTAATTTTGTGTGAGCATATGTTGTTGAACAATGTTTATGTATATATTAATTATGGATATTAATTTTATTTTAGTATATTTCTTAACCTGGACCTACGGGTTACTGTTTGTCCAGTTAAAAACACTAACAAAATCTCCTGGGCATTTAAAGAAAGGAAATAAGGAAAACAAAAAAACAAAAAACAAAAAAGAAGATAGGATATTATTTAAGCAGAAGAATGCCAATTGTCAGATAGTAGAAAGTGCATGCGCATGATCACGCGCGGTGACAGTGACAGAGAGGGAATAAGCATTCATCAAATCACGTGATCAGTTCTAATTAAGCATCCCATCGCTTTCTCAAACTTTCCATTATATATTTACATATATAAAATATTATTACGGACTAGCTTATTTTAACACGTGTATACGGGCGTAGAGGCAGAAGGGTTGAGAACAACTCGGCTCGAGTCGGTCCACGTTGTGGAATACTTGGGCCGTTGATGGTTACAAAATTGTTAAGTTTAAACTAAATTAGAATATCAATTCTTTAAATTGGAGTTTGATTTTATTTAATTTAATTGGATTATCAATTAATATTAAAATAATAAGAAAATAATATAATGTATGTATATAATATATAATATAAAATTAATAAATTTATTTTAAAACTCTGACCGAAACTTGTGCATAGTGTTATAAAATTAGAACTCGAACTCATCAAATTATTCAAATATTTTTTTTATATACCGAATGCTATCATTTATTTTTTACAGTAATAAACTGCATCATTAGTGCTACATTAATTAATTAACTTTATAATGTTTGTCACTAGCTTTTAAAACTTAAATATTAAATCAATTATTCAGTTATTTTTCACGAATCAAACATAATTATTTAAAAAAATTAATATTGTGCTTAATTAAAAATATAAAGTTAACCTTAATTAAAATAATAATTAAGAAGATATTTAATAACCTTATTTTAAAAATTAGAAATAAAGTTGTATTTTTGTACCATAAAATTTGTTCTAACTAACTTAATAATTTCTCCTATAAAATATGTCATGATGAAAATAAACAAGACTAATACATCGAGAACCATATGCTTTTTTTGGAACGTATTGTGGTTAAAATTTTAAATTTATTACATAACTCAAGTTCGAACTCTAAAATCCATTTTTGGATTTATTTCATCTATTTCATGACCGGAACAGGGGAGGATACACGTTACACCACGATTTTGAATCAGAATAACACTCCAATGTAAATGCAAATAGATGACTTTAATTGCATTTGCTAAATTAATTTATCAAGCCCATTTAGGGCCTGCATGGCCGACCTCAATTGGTGTAATGGCTCAATCACATAATGCCTATATTCCAAAATAACAGTCTTGGTCTTAATTAATACTTTAATTAAGATTAAAAAGGGCAACTTAGTGCACAAAGCTCTTGCGTATGTAGGGTTTGGGATGATGGGTGGTTTAGGATCTTCTCAACCTCAAAAGTTAGTTCAACGGGTGAGGTTTTCCTGCACACTTAATAACTGAACGCCAGCCCCTTCCAACCCCGATGTAGGATAACCCAACAATCTCCCACTTACACATTGCAATCTCTCCCGGTAAGGCAACCATCGGGGTCTCCCCCAACACAACACACCAAGGAGAATATTGGTGAACCAAACTCTGATACCAGTGATGGGTGGTCTAAGACCTTCTCAACCCCAAAAGTTAGCTCAAGGGGTGAGACTTTCCTGCGCATTGAATAACTAATCACCTACCCCTTCCACAACCGATGTGAGATAACCTAACACGGGGAAGGATCATACCACAATGGGTCCATAGTACGTAACCTTAACTCACATTTCTTCAAGAGGTTGTCTTCACGCCTCGAACTCGTGACCTCCAAGTCACACGACCTAAAGGTCATGGATTCGAGGTGTGGAAACAACCTCTTGCAAAAAAGAAAAAAAAAAAATCTTGGTTAATACTTTAAGATTATGAAAAAAAAAAGAAAAATAGTTAGTCATGCAAAATTTTATTTTATTTCATTTAATGTTGAATATCATAAAAGATAATAGAAATTTTCATGCTAAAATTTGGAAATGATCATTCATTTTTTTTATTATATGTTTTCGGATCTATAAAATCTTTTCTACATATAATTATTTGCTTTATAACCACTCCATATCTTCTATTATAATGTGTCAAATCCTTATATTATGGTTGCTTTACTCCTAACTTTGTCTTTCAGGGTGTGGGTTTTTATTTTTTAAATTTCGAGAAAATATGCTATAAATTCAATGTTGATCTTATAAGGCTTAACATCTTGTTTTGATGCTAACAAACAAGTAGATCTTAATATATTTTGTTTAGTGATGTATTTTCAGGACTCAATGATGAATGCAAGGTTAAAGAATTCATGAATTATATCAAACTTGAGGCATGGATTAGAACTTGAAGATCATGGGAGCATTAATATTAAAGAAAAAGTTTCAAGAATAAAAGTTCAAGTGATCAACATGGAAAGCTCAAAGATCAATGAAGTTCAAAGTCTGAATTAGTGATGAAAGATCAAGAGAGATAAAGAATTGAAAGCTCACATCAAATACAGGATCATTGAAACTCAGCAATAAAGAGAACTCAAAGCAAAGAAGAATCAAATGAGTCTTTAGGGCAAGCTTTGTAAGTACTTCAAATATGGTTCAAATATGATTTTTCATTTTGAAGGTCATTAGGCAAAGATACTTAGAGAACTGATTTTTAAAGCCTTGGAACATATTTTTCAAAGTTAAACAAGTTAAGATTCCAAGTCTAAATAAACGAAGAAGAGAGAAATAAAAAATATCTTAAAATAAGAAACAACTAGTTGATAGACGACTGCTTGTCTATGGCAGTCAACTGACATATTAAAGAACCTTAACTAAGTAGACAGAAGTATGACAGACGACTGTCAAGTACTTGACAAACGACTGTCAGTGACAAATGAGACGACTGCATAGGTTCTGTCAGATGATTACCACCCTTCTGAATGTTTTAAAAAAACTGAGTTCTTCAGTAACAGACAACTGCCACCCTGATGACAGGCGACTACGACCTTACTGTTTATGAAATTTGTATTTGAAATGCATGGACAGCCGACTACCAGATACCACACAGTCGTCCGGCTCACGGAAAATTTCAAAATACTCAACATATGTATTTTTGAAATTTCAATTACTTGAGGCCCAAATTAATATAAAACTTGGACCCTACTCCAAGTAAACTTGGGGAACAAGCTAGATACCTTTCTACATCTATAAATACTCTTAAGTTACATTGATTTAAAAACTAAGAATTCAATTCAGCAATCAAATTTCTCTCAAGCATTCTAAAATTCTAAAAGTTCTCTATTGCTTACATCTTGCACAAAGTCTACTGAAGTCTTGTTGATTTTCTCACTAATATTGTGCTTCAACTATCAATTCTTTCATTCATAGAAAGAATCACACGGTGAAAATTTCTAGAGCTTCAATCTGAATTTCGTATTGTGAATTTTATTGAAGTGTATAGTTTTTGAGCTGTACTAATCAACTCTTTGAGGTGCAAATTATTTGTACACAAATATTTGATTTTTATCTTGTATATTGAAGATTCCAAAGATTGTTTGGATTGTTGGCTAAGCAAGGGGATATTGTTTAGAGAGGCGGGCTCTAGCCTACTGAAGAAGTGTGTAAATGGTATTGTTCCACCCAGCAAATGAACTGAATTTAGTAATCCTTTGGTGGTTTGCCAAAGGTGAGGACGTAGGATGGGTATAAGTCGAACCTCGTAAAAATCCCAATCTCACTCTTTCTTTCCCCTACTCTTTATTTTCAACACATTTAAATTACGTGGATGGTTTAATTGGTAATCATACAAACTACGTAATTTGGAAGTTAAATAAACTTAAGGTTTAATTTTGATTTGGGATTGCAGAAACCGAAAAGGAGTACGTTGGTTGATCAAAATTTTGCGGAAACCTCAAAAGGAAGTACATTGGTTGGTTAACACCCAAAGAAAAATTAACTAAGAGTTTATTTAAATTCTGAGTTATTTGGGATTTGAGTTGTGGTTTGCATTGAAGAAACAATTTCATATATATAGTGCTAGATTCAAATTCATATACTCAGGGCTGACAACAAAAGCTGAAAGTTGAATTTAATATAGTGGTTGAATGGTTTAAAGCTTGATATTGATTGGAATGTGTTTATATTCCAAAAAGTGCTGAATCTTGTAAGCTTTCATCAAACTAAATAGTGCTACAGTTAACTTGTACTTGGAAAATCAATTGGTTGTTTGATTGAACTTTGTATTGGTCATTTGTTTTGTGGTTGTGGATTAGACAAAGAGAATTTTCATTAAGTTACAATGTATATCTTGATTGAATGTTTTTGATTGGTTTGGATAGTGTGGTTGATTGAAAGGTTGATTGATTAGATACTTAATTGTTTAAATAGTTGAGGTATAAAGGAACTAAGTTCTTATGTTATTGACAAATTAAACAAACAAGTCAAGAATTGGTTAAAAGAAATAAAAGAAGTTTCAAAAGGAATTAAAAGAAATTTTCAAACTCCAACTCACCCCCCCTCTTGGGACTACACCTTTCTTTTCTTTCAAATTTAATTTTCAAAACTTATATTGTCAAACACTGTCAAGAGTAAACAATTCGTGAATTAAATTTAGCAGTACTCCTATATTGAGATTACATCATTCTTATTTGAAGTATTTAAAGTAAGAATAGACTTAATGTAACGCCTCGACCCGCCATGTGGGGCCTAGGGTACTACTTCAATAACCTCTGTGTTCCGAATACCATATTCATTATATAAAAGCAGCGGAAATAAATGATACATCCTCCAAATACATTACTAGAGTTCTAAACTGCTAACATACATAGAAGTCTCCCTATATCCATATTACATCCCAACCAAAAGAAAGGAAACTAACTCAGTCCATACGACCATATTACATATCCAGGGACTTCAAATATAACTTAAATACATTAGAGTTCTTACAAACACTCACAAATAGAAACTAGTTATCACCCCACCCCAGAGCTTGCTAAGCTCGATCTCGAGATGGTCTTGAAAAATGATTTGTATCTTGGGGCGAGACACTTCTCAGTAAGGCAGATTAAGTTAATATAAGTGTGTGGCCAACATGAGTTTTAATGTGAACAAAATATAGTTATTTGTAAATCAACATCAACTGAGAAAACACAAGTAGACTTTATTTACACACACATAAACATTTATAAACGAAAGTTCCTGAGGATAGGGGAGATTACATGCCCATATATGTAACGCCTCTTTACTCTGATACTGTTTGTAACCCTTTTAATTGGGTAAGGTTATAACTGATACTTATTAGGGCACTCACTTTACTCAGTAAGCCCTCGGACGAGAGTTTTACTTTGCCATAAACATTCATGCATTTTAATTCACACACATGTACTCACACCTTTATAGTTGAAAAATATGCATTTGCTTCCTTAATATAAACCAATTCAATAAATAAAAACACCATTTACATAAAACAACAGGTATGCATAAAAGACACTCCCTAGAACTAAACGACATGCTTAAATCCCCATGACGGGTTGTGCAGCCCGAAGGCTGGACTTAGCCTCGGTGATCAACCCAAACTAACTCAAAGTAACCATATGCAAGTACGTTGGCAGACATCCACAACTCCGTTGCAGGTCCAATTGCCTTACCACTTCTTGATCCGAAACCCAAGTGTTGGAATTGGTGTGATCCCAAAAGGGGGGGTGAATTGGATATTTAAAAATTAATCCCCTAGGTTTAGCTAAACCAATAGCAGTATTCCACTACCTAGGTATATATATATAAACCCAAACGTGCAGATAATATGCGAAAATTTAAATCATGCACATCATTCACACTATAATATAGACGTGCGGTAAATATAAAGTACGGAATTATAAATAGACACACGATATGTTATCGGGGTTTGGCCAACTGTGCTACGTCCCCGCCTTGGCCACACCAGCACAAGGATTACCACTATAATGCTCACTTAAATGGGTGGAGTGGCACCTATACAAACCAGGTCAATTCAAGGGGCTGGCCTCAACCAACACTCCTTAATAGGATGGCACACCTAACTTTCCTAACCGAGTCTAAGTCAATCCGAGACTATTCCATAGGACTAGTCTCCCTCTTCAAGCCTGTTCCTAGAATACAACCAGTGTGTATAAAACTGTTTGTACATAGAAATGCGCTTCAATACAATCAACTGGTACAGTATTATGCTTTCATGTAAAGCAAATATGTACCCAATATGCGCAATATAATCAATCAACCACACATCAATAATATAGGAAATGTAAGCTCAGTGATGTGTATTTTGGTGCAAGCCACACTCAACAAGATATGATTGCTAATATGCTCAAGTGTGTTCTAAACAAGTTGTATCTTTGAAACAAGCTAAATGAAATCTCAATAGTAGATAAGGGTTTCAAAGATGTGTTACTCAAATATTCAAACTTAACTAAAAATATTTTCCTTCAATGTAATGAGGTCAAGAGTAGTTTGAAAATATCTTAACTTGTAGAAAAATATTTTGCACACCAAAATCAAGCTATAGGAATCTTTGCAATGATAATGTAAAGATCCTTAAGCTAATGAGTTTTTCCCAACACTAGATTTATCAAATAAAAATATATGGGAAAACTCTTGCTTGACTCCCCAAAAACAATAACAATCAATCAATAAAAACAATGGGAGTATAAGCAATATCTAATATACACTAGCATAATAGATATCAAGGGAATATAAATTTGAGAGTATTAGGACAAAAGGAGTATTTTTCAAAAGAGAGGATTTTTGGCTAATGAATTAGCTAATCTCCCTCTAATCCTCACAAATGAACCCATATTTATAGGCAGGGGTAAAATTATAACCGTTAGGGACTTATTGAGAATTATTAGAAAGGTTCAAAAAGGCTTAAGCACATTTAACCCAAATTAACCTTGATTTACCATGGTTAAAATAATTTAACCCGCCGAGGTTCGGGTGGCTGAACCATGGTTCGGTCGCCCAAACAGACACAGGAATAAAAGATATTTAAATGAGTTCGGTCACCTGTGTCATACTTCAGTAGCCCGAATCAAAGTTAGTAGCCTTTGTTTGTGATTTCGGGTGCCTGGTCTTGGGTTCGGTAGCCCGAACTCTTGTGTTTAGTCGCCCGGGGTCTGATTTGACTGTGAAGGTTCGGTTGTTTAGGTAGGTGAATTGTTCCCTTTAAAGGGTTCGGTCGCCTGAGGACAATATGGTCATTTTAGCTTCGGTCGCCCGAAACCTAGTCAAACTGTTGACTTCTCAATAGTTCGGGCGCCCGAGGAGTTTTAAACTCTTGAGTTTCAGTCGCCCGACCTCTCACGTACTTACCCTATTTTGTCCATTTTTATTTCAATTCTTTCCCCTGATAATGTAAGTGATTACGGGGACTTTGTGCACAATGTGTGTGAACTTAAGATCTTTTCAAGTATGCCCAAAAACCTGACATCGGTCGACTAAAGGTTGACCGAAGGGTGCCCTAAGGTCATTCGATCTCTATGGTCATTCTACGGTCTTGTTGAGCTTACAATTGCCTACATGCATGACATGCAGAGATTATTACAAATCATATACCTAGTTACTATTATAGACCCAAATAATATAAATTACAACAATAATTAGTCTTTAGGGTCTTCAGTCTTCAAGCTTTCACGTGCCATCAAATGATCAAGCTAATATGAGCCTGCACACAAACTTGATAGACATTAAATACTAGAGTATTTGTCATTATCAAAACCGGGTATGACCTATAAGGTCAACACCAGGAAAGGTACATCAACCCTTCACAGGTCAATCGACTAAAACCACCCTACACTTCCATTACAGTGTGGGCACACATGACCAAAAATTCCCTAGCAACGGTATCGTGCGCACAGTACAACTAGTCGTCAGGGTTCTTAAAATCTGCCATTTGACAATAAAAACCCGGCTCTCAGCCATCAAATAAAACCTGGCCCTCAGCCATCAACTACAACTCGGTGCTCAACCGTCAAATAAAACGCGATCCTCAACCATCAAATAAAACTTGGCCCTCAGCCGTAAAATAAAACCCAGCCCTCGACCGTCAAATCAAAACCAAGTATTTTACATCAATAGTTCCATTATTTTCACAACCATTATTAGATCTGATTATACAATAAACCAACTAGATTATTCACCTGCCACATGATTTCAGTATTTGAACATAGTCCAATAAACAACCAAGAAAACACAGTACATTTAGTTCGTTTGATAAAACTAAGCTTTCCACCATTCATTTTATTCAAACACCGTATAATAACCCCAATATTTGTAAAATCCATTTTGAACGGTTGGTTTTTGAAATATCCTTTGAATCATAAGTATATATATATATATATATATATATATATATATATATATATATAATGCAGTTTAATCGGTTTAATTTTAATAAAAACCTGAATTAACTTAATCCCCTTACCTATTCTTGAAAAATAGACCGCTAACGTTTCGAAAATGAAAACCCTGGCTTTTCTAATCCCGCCACTAAAAATGAATAGGCAAGCCGAGAGAGAAGGAAAATATGATCAAAGAATGATGATGGGCTCCAAGTGAGCCTACGAGAGAGAGAGAGCCACGAGAGAGTGAGAGTAGAGAGAGAGAGTCCAAAATCCTAAGAGAGAGAGAGAGAGGAAAATTTTAAATTTTGAAAAATTATATGTTGCTTAGCCCGTAAGTAAGTAGACTCCTAGGAAAACCGTTGACGGTTTTCCTTACACTAATAAAACCATCGACGATTTGGCAGTTGACCACTTCAGTTGACTAAAATTGTCGACGATTTTTCTCGAGCTCAGTGAAAACATTGATGGTTTGGGTCTTGCCAAACCAATATCCTTTTATTTTCCTTTATTTTCCTTTATTTCTCTCTTAGTTATTTTCTTTTATTTTCTGGATTTGGGTTTCTACAGTCTCTACCCCTCTTATAAAAATTTCGTCCTCAAAATTTGCTAACTATTACCAATCCCATCCTTAACTAACAATCCATTTTTGCAAAAGAGTGAGTAACCACCCACATAGCTGCCCCGTCCCAAGTATATTAAATACCCTTATTCATGGCAAAGGAATATCGTGGTTCCACACAACATCTCAGAAGATTACAATACCATACAAAACTCTCCCAAAGACCATTCATATATGAAAATCGTAAACAAACTAATAATACTAAAAAAACCTACCTTACACAACCTAGATATAAAACTAGACAGCTACCTATCTAGTGTTGAACCTATCTAAAAAGCTGTGGGTACTTCAGACGTATTTCCATCTCTAATTCCAATGAAACTTCCTCCACTACATGATTACGCCACAACACCTTCACTAACGATATTTCCTTAGTATGCAGTTCTCGTATTTTCTGATCCAAAATCTGAACTAGTATCTCATCATATGCCAACGTATTCCAGATCTTGAAAGGTTCATAACTTATCATGTGCGAAAGATCTGAGACGTATTTCCTCAACACCGACACATATAAAATATCATGAACCCTAGACAAAGCTAGGGGTAACACCACTCGATAGGCAGCTGGACCATTCCTTTCTAGGATCTCGAAGGACCCAATGTACCTAGGACTCAACTTGCCTTTCTTCCCAAACCTCATCACTCCTTTCATCAGTGCAATCCTCAAGAATATCATATCACCTACCTCAAACTCTTGCTCCTGTTGGCGAGTATCTGTGTAGCTCTTCTACCGACTCTATGCTGTTTTAATCCTTTCCTTGATGAGCTCGACCTTTGTAGAGGTCTTCTGAACAAATTTCGGCCCCAAAATCTGCCGCTCACCTACCTCATCCCTATACAACGGAGATCAACACCAACAACCATACAAAGCTTCATATGGTGCCATCTCGATACTGGCCTGAAAATTGTTATTACACGCAAACTCAACTAGCAGTTGGTATCGAATCCAACCATCCCCAAAATCCAATACACACGCTTGTAGCATGTCCTCCAAAATTTGAATAGTCCGCTCGGACTGATTGTCCATCTGCGGGTTAAACGCGGTACTGAAAGTGAGTTGAGATCCTAAGGTGTAACGCCCCGAACCCTTAAATTCGGGTCCAGTGCATTATACCTGATAAAATCCCTGATAATCCATAATCAATATATACGCAGCGGAAAACATAAACATAATCTTCATATAACATAATACCAAAGTTTACTAATTCTAACTACCAACCATAATAAATTAATCATCCACCTGTATTCAAATATATACATGTCTACAAAACATTATCCACAAATACCAGTATGTTTCACAACCATCCATATCTTATAAAACTTAAAACATAAATCATAAAACATAAAATATACATATCAAAACTAACATAAAAATATACCATCTTCTTTTTCTATTTACCAAAAACACTATAAAATCTCGAGCTCTCTAAGATTAATCTCGAGGAAATCC
Source organism: Malania oleifera (assembly GCF_029873635.1). Lineage (NCBI taxonomy): Eukaryota > Viridiplantae > Streptophyta > Magnoliopsida > Santalales > Ximeniaceae > Malania > Malania oleifera. Next base: position 63,003,916 of record NC_080425.1, read on the forward strand.
TGAAAAAGATAATTTCATATTCGGGTGAGACACATCTCAGTAAGGGAAGAAACAATATATTAAAATAGTGTGTGGCCAACATGAGTTTATATAATAACATATTATTTAACATTTGAAAATCATTAACATAATTTTTGAAATCATTCTCTAATCCTAACCAAACACATGCAAAAGATTTAACCCACGAGATTTCTCGAGGATAGGAGTGATTACTCGCCTATACAAGTAGCACCCCTTTGCTCTGATACATTTAGCAACCTGAAGGTCACAATTTAAGCATACCAGGGCACTCACCTTACTCAGTAAGCCCTCAAGTGTTAAATTGATCTTGTACTCACGCATTCAACAATAGTTTACTGGCAAAGGCCTTAAGGATAGGGAATTCTACCTGCCTATACAAGTAGGTTCCCTCTACCCTAGTATGTTATGCAGTTACTGCCACATCTGAAACTACTAGTGCACTTGCCTTACTCAGCAAGCCCTCAAGCGAAGAGTATGCCTCGCCCAATCGTAACATATTTTACATACATAGATACTTCTAATATTATAATACATCATTATTTCCATCGTTATTCAATCATTCACATTCTTTCATGTTCATAACTTAACATGTCCTTGTGTTTTACTTTAAGTGACTCTTTCCCATTTGTATCATTCACATTTCACATTTCATTTCATTGCATTGTCATTCCTTGTCATTTCATTTCATAACAATTTCATTTCATTACTTTGTACTACAGTCGCTCTTTAGCCGTCATCAGTTAGTCCACATAGAAATGCGCTAGAATCTGCTAACTCGACTTTCAGCTGTCGTACCTTTACATGGTTGCATTTAACATACACAGACAACATTATTCATATCATATTTTATTCTCATTATTTTACTTACTTAGCTTGCATCTCATACATTTAACATATAATTTGCACATATTCCCATACCACACAATTTAGTAGTAAAATTCATACATATTTCTCATAAAATAAGCCAACCCACATTTAAAATTTATATGCTCAAAATACATTTCATTTCTTATTTAATTCATCAGAAAATTATTTTCACTTTCATTTGTTTACTTTCACATATATATAACTATATCGACAATCTTAGGCTCAGAAAATATAAATTTCATAGCTGATATTTTAAACCCACATAAAAACATATATACATAAATAACATATAATCATTTTTAATTCATGAAAAACTTGATTTAATATATAAATTTCCCCCTTAACTGATTTCTTGAACTACGCCAACAGGGATCCCGAAAAATACCTGCGACGCTCACCCGGACCTTGAATCAAAAATCCTAATTCCATTAAATTAACCCTAAATAAAATATTATTTTAATATTTCCTAGGGCCATAAATTATAAATAAATAAATATACCTTTAAATTCAGCTAAATTACCAAATTTCTTAAATCTCACTCTCGCTTTGGAGTAGGGCCTAGAAAACCCCAATTGGAACTTTACTTATGTCAAAATGATGACGATCACGACTAGGACCCCATGGTGGTGTCTGATCGTTGATTTAATAGCAAATTTAACAAGAAATTAAGAAATTAGGAGAATTATACATTTCCCTAGGAGTGGTGCCTACGCCGCTCCCACGACATATTTGCTCCAGTAGAAATATCGGTAGCAGAATTAGAAATCTAACGACACCTTCCGTTTTCCGATTGGTCAAGTATCCGTCGAGAAATAGGGGAAGAGAGAGATGGAGACGGAGGGAAAGAAAAAAAAGAAAAGAAAACAATGCCGGAACTCACCTGTGTGTCCCCTTCTGCAATTCAATCTATTCTCTTAGCATCTTTATTTTCTTCTTCTTCTTTTTTTTCCTTTTTACTTACTTTATCATATAATAAGTATAATAATATATTTTATATATATATACACACACACACACACACACACACACATATACTTTAACCATCATATATATATATATATCATATTATTTATTTAATACATCATATTTAATAATACTTAATTAATTAATTAATTAATTTATGATAAATAATTTTAATTGAATTTAATTAATATTTTTATTCATTTTTATTTGTTTATTTAATTAATTGATTTAATAATGTTTAATTAATTAACTAATCAATAATTACTGTTAATTTTAATTTTTTAATTAATTAATTAAATTTTAAAAAAAAATTTCGGGTTATTACATTCTTCCCTCCTTTAAGAAATTTCGTCCTCGAAATTTGTTACCTAATCCTCCATCTCCATAATTCTATGATTTACTATACCTCATACCATTCAATAAATATGTCTCCCAAATAAATTTTTACATCATCAATAATTAAATAAAATCATCATCATCTTCAACATAAATTCATACCTGCCTTCTTGGCTTTATCTGCCTCGTCCAGGACCATTGTATAACCACGTGTCGTCCACCTCTACCTAGTGGTATCTGCTGATTTCCCTCGATACCATAACCTCTAAAATCAACTAACCTCACCATCGAGTTAAAATCCCAAGTTTGAATTTTTCTACTCTGAAACATCACCATCGATGGATTTACTATGATTTTCTAAAGTTAGCTACTTCTTCAGAAAAACACAGAAGACCATCAAGGGATTTCTGCCCCTAAGCTTACGAAACACAACTCAGAATTCCTAACGGTATTTTAATCTACCCATTCATATCCTTATCGCAACTCAATCCTATACTCTGTTATAAATCATTCCTAACCTAATACTCTAATATTTCCTTATCCAGGCGATGTGAATCTAATAACACTTCCAGCTGGACATTGCTTTGATACCATCTGTAACGCCCCAAACCCTTAAATCCGGGTCCAGCGCATTATACTTGATAAAATCTCTGATAATCCATAATCAACATATATGCAGTGAAAAACATAAACATAATCTCCATATAACATAATACCAGAGTTTCTAATTCTAACTACCAACCATAATAAATTAATCATCCACCTGTATTCAAATATATACATGTCTCCAAAACATTATCCACAAATACTAGTATGTTTCATAACCATCCATATCTTATAAAACTTAAAACATAAATCATAAAACATAAAATATACATATCAAAATTAACATAAAAATATACCATTTTCTTTTTCTATTTACCAAAAATGCTATAAAATCTTGAGCTCTCTAAGCTTGTTCTCAAGGAAATCTTAAAAAAGATAATTTCATATTCGGGTGAGACACATCTCAGTAAGGGAAGAAACAATATATTAAAACAGTGTGTGACCAACATGAGTTTATATAATAACATCTTATTTAACATTTGAAAATCATTAACATAATTTCTGAAATCATTCTCTGATCCTAACCAAACACATGCAAAAGATTTAACCCACGAGATTTCCCAAGGATAGGGGTGATTACCCGCCCATACAAGTAGCACCCCTAATCACCCCTCTGTTCTGATACATTTAGCAACCCGAAGGTCACAATTTAAGCATACCAGGGCACTCACCTTACTCAGTAAGCCCTCAAGTGTTAAATTGATCTTGTACTCACGCATTCAACAATATTTTACCGGCAAAGGCCCTAAGGATAGCAATTCTACCCGCCAATACAAGTAGATTCCATCTGCCCTAGTGCGTTATGCAGCTACTACCATATCTAAAACTACTAGTGCACTTGCCTTACTCAGCAAGCCCTCAAGAGAAGAGTATGCCGCACCCAATCGTAACATGTTTTACATACATAGATACTTCTAATATCATAATACATCATTATTTCCATTATTATTCAATAATTCACATTCTTTCATGTTCATAACTTAACATTTCCGTGCGTTTCACTTTAAGTCACTCTTTCCCATTTGTATCATTCACATTTCACATTTCATTTCATTTCATTGTCATTCCTTGTCATTTCATTTCATAACAATTTCATTTCATTCCTTTGTACTACAGCCGCTCTTTAGCCATCATCAGTTAGTCCACGTAGCAATGCGCTAGAATCTGCTACAGTTAGTCCATATAGAAATGCGCTAAAATCTGCTAACCCGACTTTCAGTTGTCGTACCTTTACATGGTTGCATTTAACATACATAGGCAACATTGTCCATATCATATTTTATTCTCATTGCTTTACTTACTTAACCTGCATCTTATACATTTAACATATAATTTGCACAGATTCTCATGCCACACAATTTAGTAGTAAAATTAATACATATTTATCATAAAATAAGCCAACCCACATTTAAAATTTATATGCTCAAAATACATTTCATTTCTTATTTAATTCATCAGAAAATTATTTTCACTTTTATTTGTTCACTTTCACACATACCTATATCGACAATCCTAAACTTAGAAAACATAAATTTCATGACTGATATTTTAAACCCACATAAAAACATATATACATAAATAACACATAATCATTTTTAATTCATAAAAAACTTGATTTAATATATAAATTTCCCTCTTACTTGATTTCTTGAACTATGTCAATAGGGATTCCGAAAAATACCTGCGGCGCTCACCCGGACGCTGAATCAAAAATCCTAATTCCATTAAATTAACCCTAAATAAAATATTATTTTAATATTTCCTAGGGCCATAAATTATAAATAAATAAATATACCCTTAAATTTAGCCAAATTACCAAATTTCCCAAATCCCACTCTCACTTTGGAGTAGGGCCTAGAAAACCCTAATTGGAACTTTATTTTTGTCAAAATGACGACGATCACGACTAGGACCTCATGGTGGTGCCTGATCATCGATTTAATAGCAAATTTAACAAGAAATTTAGAAATTAGGGGAATTATACCTTTCTCTAGGAGTGGTGCCTACGCCGCTCCCACGACAAATCCACTCCTGTAGAAATGTTGGTGGTGGAGTTAGGAATCCAACGGCACCTTCCGTTTCCCGATTGGTCGAGTATGCGCCGAGAAATAGGGGAAGAGAGAGACGGAGACGGAGGGAAAGAAAAAGAAAAGAAAAGAAAACAATGCAGGAACTCACGTGCGCGTCCCCTTCTGCAATTCAATCTATTCTCCCAGCATCTTTATCTTTTTTTTTTTTTTTCCTTTTTACTTACTTTATCATATAATAAGTATAATAATATATTATATATATATATATATACACACACACACACACACATATATACTTTAACCATCATATATTTATATATATATCATATTATTTATTTAATACATCATATTTAATAATACTTAATTAATTAATTAATTAATTTATGATAAATAATTTTAATTTAATTTAATTAATATTTTTATTCATTTTTATTTGTTTATTTAATTAATTGATTTAATAATGTTTAATTAATTAACTAATTAATAATCACTCTTAATTTTAATTTTTTTAATTAATTAATTAATTCTTAAAAAAAAAAAATTCAGGATATTACACAAGGCATCTTGCAAACTCTTCTAGAACCAAGAGGTGAATCTAGGATCTTGATCTGAAACAATGGATACCGGAACGCCATGAAGTTGTACAATCTCTTGCAAATAAAGCTCTGCCAGCCTATTCATAGAATAACTAACTCTGATTGGAATGAAGTGTGTAGTTTTCGTCAGCCGATCCACTATTACCCAGATGACATTCTTTCCATGCACCGCTAAAGGCAACCTCGATACGAAGTCCATAGAGATGTGCTCCCACTTCCACTTAAGGATATCAAGTGGTTGAAGTGGTCCCGATGGCCTCTAGTGCTTTGCTTTTATGTGCTGACATGTTAGGCATGATTCTAAAAATTTGGCAATCTCCCTCTTCATGTTACTCCACCATAATGATTCTCGCAGATCTCTATATATCTTTATGCTTCTTGGATGAACAGTATAGAGAGAGCGATGAACCTCCTCTAGAATCATCCTTTTAATCTTTGCGTCATTAGGTACACATATTCTGGTGTGAAATCTGAGAACTCCATCCTTAGAAACATTGAAGTCCATTTGCTACTCACTCCGTACTTTCTCCACAATTTTTATCAACTCTGCGTCTCTCATCTGAGTGACTTTAATTTTCTCCTATAAGGTTGGCTGAATAATCAAACTAGCCATGATCGCCTGGTGATTCCCTTCCACTAACTCCACACCCAACCTCTCTAGGTGTCCATCCTGATCTGATGCTATACAACAACTGCCAAAACTAACGCATCCACTAACTTCTGACTCATGCATTAGCTACCACATTAGCCTTTCCTGGGTGGTAACTAATGGTACAATCATAGTCCTTTATCAATTCAAGTCATCTTCTACCTCATGTTCAACTCCTTCTAGGTGAAAAAGTATTTAAGACTCTTATGATCAGTAAAAATCTCGCACCTTTCACCATATAGGTAGTGCCTCTAGATCTTTAACTCAAAAACTACTACTGCCACCTCTAAGTCCTGCGTAGGATAGTTCTTCTCGTACTCCTTGAGTTGGTGAGAAGCGTATGTGACCTTTCCTTGCTGCATCAAGACACGCTTAAGTCCTTTCTTAGATGTGTCACTATAGATTACGAAACCACCATCCTCTAATGGAATGGTCAACACTAGAGCAGTGACTAGTCGTAGCTTTAATTCCTGAAAACTCTGCTTGCATTCACTAGGCCACTCAAACTTCTTATATTTTCTCATAAACTGCGTCAGAGGACCTAATAGCTTGGAAAATCCTTCTACAAACCTGCGATAGTATCTCGTTAGACCCAAGAAACTTCTAACCTCATGCACGTTCTTCGACCTCACCCAATCAACTACTACCTCTACTTTGCCTGGGTCCACTGAAATTCCCTCCCTAGACACTACATGTCCCCAAAACACAACTTGTTCTAGCCAGAACTCGCATTTCTTAAATTTAGCAAACAATTTCTTTTCCCTAAGTACTTGAAGTACCGTCTCAAATGAGCTTCATGCTCTACAAGGCTCCTCAAATATACTAGGATGTCATTGACGAACACCACTACAAGCTGATCTAAGTACTCGTGGAACACCTTGCTCATCAGAACCAAAAATTCATAATGGCCATACCTAGTACGGAAAGTCGTCTTTGGTACATCCTTTGATTTCACCTTCACGTGATGATACCTGGATCACAGATCGATCTTAGAGAAAATCTGTTGGAATTGGTGTATTCCCAAGAGAGGGGGGGGGGTGAATTGGAATTTTAAAACTTTTCTCCTAGGTTAAACCAGACATTGGTAGTATTTCACAACCTAGGGTCCTTCTAAAAGTAGACTCAATTCACCAAACAAATAACTGAGCAAAATTCAAAGCATGTATAGCAGGCTCAGTAATTCATGATCATACACAATAAAACATAAACATTCAGCTACTGAAATTTAAACTGCGAAAATTTAAATTAGGCATAAGAAATGTTATCGGGGTTCGGCCAACAGTGCCTATTTCCCCGCCTCAAGCTCACAAGTTAGAGGATTCCACTATGGCTCACTTAATAGGTGAAGCAGCACCTAATACAACACCTTACCAGGATGGTGTACCTAGTTCTCCTAACCGGGTCTGAACCAGTCTGGTGCTCTCCTAACCAAGTCTGACAAATTCAAGACTTTCTATAGGGCATGTCTTCCTCTTCCAACCACATGTCGGGAATAAAACATATATTCAATTTTTTTGTACAAACAAGTATGCTTCTTACACTAAGGAGATATGTACCACTATACGCACAATGTAATTAATGCACTCACGAGTGATAAGATATTAAGCTCAAGTGAGATTTCGTTAACCAATGTGTTAACTCTCAATAATATGTGTGTCATTATGTATATGTGAGAGTGAGACCTTTGATTTCAAGATAATGTATTTGTAATATGAAAATTCAAAGCATCTTTAGAACCCTAAGCAAATATCTTAAAAATATTTTTTAAATATCAAGCACAATTGATATTAGGGTTTAAGCTTGCTAAAAAATGATTTTATCAAAACACAAAGCAAGCTTATGAAACTTGCGATAAGGATGCAAGTTCTTAAGCCAATGAAGAGTTTTCCCAAACAATATTTATGAATGAAAATTCAATGGGAAATCTTTAGCTTACTCTCAAAGATCAATACACAATCAAATGCTAGTGTGGGAGAGTTTAAGCTTGTAAGATGAATGTGAAGAAATGATATCTCTCAAAGATATGCAACTAAATGAGTATGGGAAAGAGATTTTTGCAATATGCTTGTAAAAAATGGGAGTATGAAATATTTAGCACAATAAATTTTCAGAGAAAAATTTTGCTAATTTATATGCTAATCATTTGCTAATTATGACAAATGAGGGGGTATATATAGAGTTGGGAAAAAAATATAACCGTTGGGGACATCAAGGGTATTTTGAAATTTGTTTAATTAAGTTTAATGAAAATTAACCCTAATTTATTGCAGTAAAAATTTTACCAACCCGAGAGATTTGGTTGACCATATTTGAGGTTCGGTCGACCATATTATTGAGTTCGATCGACCATGGCCATTTTTAACTGGAGATATGGTTGATCGTCTCAAGGCAATTTTGAACCCTTCATAGGTTCAGTCGACCAAGGCAAGTTTGGTTGACCATTTTCTAAGGTTCGGTCGACCAAGGCAGTTTTGAACTAATGGTTTAGTTGACCAAGTTGTTGGGAGTCAGAAGACACGTGTGAGTTCGATCGACCATGGAAGGCACGTTCATTTTAGAACGGTCGACTATGAAGTCAATATGTTGCCTTCTAGTTAGTTTGGTCGACTGAGGCTTTTGTACTGCTTAGGGTTCGGTCGACCGAGACTGCCTACAATGTGCATTTAAGTCTTGATTTGGTCTTAGTACTTCATCAACCCAATGTAAATAAACATAAGGCATTTTAGGCTATATGGGTGATGATTCCTATGGTCATTCTAAGGCCTTTTGAGCGTATACACCCTATCATGCATGACATGCAAATATTACAGATCATTATTACAGATCCAAAAACTAAATACAATTACAATAAAAATAAATGTCTTCAATCTTCATGCACATCACTTTATGGAGTATGCCAGGTGTATGTGTATTATCAATCTTGGCCTCTGTTCTCCCTGTCCCTTATGTGTGATCTCAATTATGGACCTATTCATATGCTAAATACACACATAAGTTTACTGTGTTTTGTCAGTATCAAAATAGAGATCTGACTCAAAAAGTAAACAATCTCCCCCTTTTTGATGATGACAAATACGCATAAGCAAAATGGGTCAAGCCCGAAAAGGCTCCCCTTAATAATATGCATATCGTAAAAAATAAGTAATGATTTAGTTTAGGCATATCCAAGAAAGAAGACATAAGAAATTTGAAAATTATTTGCATTTAGTTTTGGCATTAAGATACAAGCACTTATGCATTTTGATTAATAAAACATATCTCCCTTTTCGGCATCAGCAAAAGGGTTAAGCTAAGAAAAATATGTGATGACTTTAAAAGAAGTCTTAGCTCGAGAATGGCAGTCCCCTTTTCTAAAAATATTCATTTTTATTAAATGAGTATTCCCCCTTTAAAACACTCCCCTTTTGATTTTGATCATAACTGAGATGAAGTGAATTGCTTATACTAAACAAGATTAATCTCATTAAGCACACTAAGCAGTATAAGTAACTATCTTTGCTCCCCTAAATACCTGATGATTATGTAAGGATGAAAATAGATATTCATTTTGTTTTCACACATCCTTTCTGTAGAGACCCGAACCCGTAAATAAGGAAAATAAATAAGAAAAGGGTAAAAATAGAATTATAGTCGGGTTCATCGACGAAGGTAGTATGTTTGTGACGAAGTCCCATCAGTTCTTCATCGTCTAAATTTAGAGTGTCGTAGATGAAGAAATACCGAACGAGTCAAAGAAACTATCCGGATGGGGTTCGTCGACAAAGGTAGAGCTTCGTCCACAAACTGAGTGGCTGGTTCGTCAAAGAAGGCGCGCACTTGTCGATGAATTTGACTCAGTCAAAGGCTCTATAAATATTGTTTTTGGTTGCTTAAGGGGTAAGAAAACCCAAAAGATCTCTCGCTCTCTCTCTAGAATCAGCGAGTTATCTCTCTCTCTCTCTCTAGGATCCTTCACCGTTCATCGTCTGTTTCTATGGTCGGAAGTTTCTGCATGGATCAGTAGTTGGCTTGGTAGGAAGGACCACTGGTCAAAAGGGATTAGGGTGGTGATGGCCAAGTTGGACTGCAGTATGTTACGATGCTTGACAATGTAAAAACCCCAAAAAGAGATATAAAAGATTAATAGAATGATTCCAAATAAAAAAATTAATTAAAAAATATATATTAATTAATTAAACGAATTTAAAAAGAAAAAGAAAAAAAATTAATTAATTAAAATTAAATTTTTTATTAAAAAAATATTATTATTAATATTAATTAAGTATTATTATTATTATTATTATTATTATTATTATTATTATTATTATTATTATTATCCTCCTAAAGCTTCAACAAGCTTCAGGAGATTCAAAGTATATTTTATTATTATTATTATTATTATTATTATTATTATTATTATTATTATTATTATTATTATTATTATTCTTCTTCTTCTTCTTCTTCTTTTCTTTTCTTTTCTCTGTAACTCTCTGAACTCTCTCTCTCTCTCTCTCTCTCTCTCTCTCTCTCTCTCTCCTCACGTTCTCTCTCCCTCTCTCCTTGATTTCGTGATGGATTTTCGCCCGATCGAAAATCTGAAGATACCACTGGACTCCATTCGAAGCGGATCGGTGGTAGGAGCGGCGTAAGCGTATTCCCTGGGGTAAGTCATTTTTTCCTTTTTCTTTAATTTCTTGCAAAATATAAGCCCAATTGACGAACGGACACCATCACGAGAGTTTAGGGATGATTCTCTACAAGTCTAGTGGGACGGAATTCTCGTGGGGGTGTCGGGCTAAAATCCCAAATTTGGGGTGCGGCGGTTATTAAGGGGTTTATTTTTAATTAATTAGTATTAATTTAGAAATGCTAAAATATTAAGCATCTAGGACTGAAGTAGAATTTCTGAAATTTAGGGCCCGGGTGAGCGCCGCGGGTGTAATTTTGGGACCCACAGGCAAAACTTGGAAAATTAAGTGGGGATATTAAATAATAGTTTAAATATTAACTTGAGGTATATGGAGCCTAAGGAAGGCTAGATGAGTATTATTTTGGATAAATAAATTAATTAATCTGGGAAAAATGTAAATTTCAGGAGTTGAATTTCGGGCGCTAAGAGCGTAAGATTTGGGTCCTAAGGAATTTCTCAATAGCTAGGTAAGGGAATAAACTAAAGCAGTAATTTTTCATGCAAATTATTATTGATTATGAGTAAATTTATTTTCACAAAAGCATATGTTATATTGTGTATTACGAATGAAATGTACGATTGGGAAAATACTGTTATGATGATTAAAATGTATATGTATGTATGAGATATAAGGAAATCACGATTTTAGAATATGAAGTATGACTTTTAACGGCATATGTGTGGCATGAATATTATTTTATGTGAAATGTATTATGATGTAAAAGATTTTACGAACAAAACATGTTTTCAGGTATTATGAAAAGATGAATTATGTTGTGATGGTTTTGACGATTATATGATAAATGATGTATTTTTAGAATATATATACTTGAAACAATTTTGGCGCGAGGCCATATATTTATGTTATCGACACGAGGCCATATTTATGTTATTGGCGCGAGGCCATGTATTTATGTTATCGGCACGAGGCCGTATTTATGTTATCGGCATGAGGCCGTATTTATGTTATTGGCGTGAGGCCATGTATTTATGTTTTCGGCACGAGGCCGTATATATGTTTTCGGCACGAGGCCTTAATGATGTTACGTATGATCATGTATTATATGTTTTCACAACCAAAATGTTAGTTTAGTTCAGAAGAGGAGCTCGGTACCGTAGCTATGGGTTAATTTTGGCACGAGGCCTTATTAGTACTATCGTCCCACGAGGAGATGGGAGATGGATAGTCGATGTGGCTTTCAGTAGAGTGTGGACGTCCACTTGGCAATCTGAACCAGGGTGTGGCGGGCTCATCGTACTTACAAACATATTTGATATTGCAGTGGTCAGCCAGCCATTGTCGGGTCCCGCCTTCGGGCTGCATAACCCGTCATTGGGGGTAATACATGACACCAGCTAGCTATTCATCCTGGGTTTATTTTCAGTACTACAGTTATAATAGATGATTTTATGTATGTTATGATTTATTAACAGATGTGAAAATATATGTTTATCCAGTACGATATAATGATGTTTATAGATTTATGAAATGTACTATATACGTATAAATGCATTAAATATTCATGTTGCAACACAGCTGTATTTAGTTTATTTTTCCTTACTGAGAAGTGTCTCACCCCTAAACTTAATTAATTTTTCAGGAGCCCCTGAGAGACCGGTGGGTCAGGGCCGCCGTTGAGCTAGTGAGATTACCCTGTGAGAAGGGTAAGATTTTGTAATAGGGTCAGAGTTATTTTGTGTTTGACCCTAGAGATATTTTGATGTATGTGAGGATGTATAGAATGCTCTGGTATTATGTTTTATGATTGGATGTTTGAGATTTTATGTTTACTGCTGCTAGGTTTTCCGCTGTGTTTGACAGGTGTCCCCGCTACCCATGGTTTCGGGTTGACCATTTTATTTATTATGTGATATTTTATGTTAAGAAATTGAGGGACGTTACAGACAATGCCTGTACGAACAGGGATCGATTAGTGCTTTCTTGTTGCATAACCCTTGCCACGGTGAGTTACTGGCATAGTTTTGATAGTTTCGAGCTGGATAGTGTTCTAAACATACATATACATGATTTAAACGCTTTACTAGGAAAATTCATAGGTCTGAGTACCAGGCGGAGGGATCATACATTGTATGGGTTTGTACCCTACCCTAAGCTCGGGAACTCTCACTTGTAATGATGTTGGGTTATATATTATCAGGGATTTATATATGTACTATGTATACATTACAGTATTGATAATGTGCAATCCATGTAACCATTTTCAAATAAGAATATAACTGTACAGTCACACAGTGATGTAATATCTTCCTCCTTACTGAGAAGTGTCTCACCCAATCTTACAACCTTATTTTAGGAGTTATAGGAAATCGGTCGTAGTTGTCTAGAGAGGTGGTGGAGCGTAGGCTTCTATTAGTTAGCGCAAGTTTTTGTATGAGTACTGGGTTGTTAGCCTAGTTGGTTTTGGGAATGTAATACAATTTATGTTTTACGTACGATTGAATATATATATATATATATATATATATATATATATATAAGGAACATTTAGATAGTCTGGTAGGTCTATTAGAATCCATATGAATGTTTATGTTTTTCGCAATATAAGTGAGTACAGACCATTATGAAATACCCTAATGTCCCTATTTAGGGCGGGTAGTTATGTATGTTATTAGGATTTGTACAGGATATGTATGTAGAGTAGCACTCTGGGGCCGTATTAAGGATCCGGGTTTTATAGTTTGGTATCAAAGTCGTAGCCAGTTGAAATTGTGATGTGAATTGCACTACGTGGTTATGGATATGCTCAGAGCTTAGGTTTCTAGGTTCTATAGATTAGACTATGCCAGAGTTTAGGATGTGAGTATGATTTTCGAGTTTAGCTTAGTATACCTGGGGACATAAATTCATTGACAGAGTTCTGTGCTTTTTTGGATCATTCGAAACATTTAGAAAATCACGGCAATCTATTGGCGGTTTTGTTTCTAAGTCGAAGGGCGAAACTCGAGTAGGAATGAGAATGTGAGTCATTAGAGTACGTGGATACTAGGAATGTTATTATAGGAAATGAGTTTATAGTATTGCGGTATTAGTTGGTTAAGCTTCTAATTGATTTCCTCAATTGCTTCTTCAGGATGGAATCTATGGATATTTTTACCAACGTTGAAGGCAGTAGTAGTGAAGGAGTTGGCCATGAGGCTGGAAGTGACTCCACAAGTGTTCTACGGGACTTCCCTTAGCAGCTTATGACTAAGGTTGTCCAGATGAATAAGGGTCAGGATCATCCCCTTGCTGAGTTGGGATGCTCCATTGACCAGTTCACATGACGGAAACCTCCTATCTTTGTGGGGAGTGCGGATCAGATTCAGGATGAGAATTGGATCGGGGAGATTAAGAAGATTCTAGACGTCCTAAACTGCATTGAGAAGTAAAAGGTAGCCTTTGCGACATTCAATCTGATGGGCAAAGCAGAGAGGTGGTGGAAGTCAGTTAAGATGCTTGAAGAGCATCGACCTGTTCTAGTAGTTGTGACGTAGGCTTAGTTCAAATATTTATTCTTTGAGCGGAATTTTCCAGCCACAATCAGAAATGACAAGATTGAGGAATTCATGAGTCTGGAGCAGGGGCAGCTATCAGTTCAGCAGTATGTTGCCAGATTTCAGAAGCTATCTCAATTCGCCCCTTTCATGATTCCGGACGAGGCAAAGAAGGTTTGGAAGTTTTAGAGGGGCTTGAAGAACGAGATTAGGAAGCAGACTGCGATCTGGCAGATATAGAACTTTGTCACTCTAGTTGACAAAGCCACGATAGTAGAGGAGAGTTTGCAAGAAGACTTTAAGGTTTAGGTTCCAAAGAAGAGACCTGCACCTTCTAGTTCTTATAAAGGGGCAAAGCAAGGCCACTAGAAGAAGAACAGTGGTGGTGCTTCTCAGAGTACCGCAACTACTCCGGCTTGTTCTAAGTGTGGGAGACCTCACTTAGGGAAGTGTTTGTTAGGTTCTAGAACTTTTTTTCATTGTGGTAGGATGGGATATCAGAAGAAAGATTGTCGCATGCCGATGAATAGCGGAGCTCCACAATAGTCATATAGAGGAGGTGTTCAGGCATAGAGGGGTGGACAATAGGGGGGGTACTGCCCAGGCTAGGGTGTACTTCTTGACTCCAGGTGACGCAGATAATGTAGGAGATGTTGTCACAGGTACCATTTGCATGCTTTCCAATAAAGCTATTCTACTATTCGACTCGGGGGAAACACATTCCTTTGTCTCCTGAGGATTTGTTAAATTGTGTGGCATTGAGACTCAACAGTTAGATTATGAACTGGTGGTGGCTACGCCTTTAGGATCGGTAGTCGTATGTAGTAGGGTAATCCGTGACCTTATAGTAGAAATTCAATAGAGAGTACTACTACTTAGTCTTATTGTGTTTGATATGCATGACTTCAATATTATTCTAGATATGGACTGGTTTTCTACCAATTATGCCAGTATCGATTGCCACAGAAAAGAAGTGGTGTTTAGACCTCCAGGAAAGTAGGAATTTAGATTATTAGGGTCGTGTGTGCGCTCCGCGCCACGAATCCTTTCAACTTTGTAGGCTGGTGGATTGCTTCGGGAGGGGTGCCGAGGGTATCTAGCATTTGTGAAAGACACGCTGGTAGGGGAACATGAACTAGAAAAGATCTTTATCATGTGTGAGTTCCCATATGTGTTCCCAAAAGATTTCCCGGGATTACCTCCAGATCGTGAGGTGGAGTTTGGTATAGAGTTAGCTCTAGGTACGGTGCCAATATCAAAAGCTCTGTATCATATGGCTCCAACTGAACTGAGAGAGTTGAAAGAACAACTTTAGGAGCTGCTAGATAAGGGGTACCGAGTGTTTCTCCTTGAGGAGCACCTATGCTATTTGTAAAGAAGAAGCAGGTCGATGAGAATGTGCATTGACTACAAAGAACTTCATAAGGTAACGATAAAGAACAAATACCTACTACCCAAGATCAATGATCTGTTTGACCAGTTTTAGGGTATGCAGATCTTCTCTAAGATCGATCTACAGTCTGGGTATCACCAGCTGAAGGTGAAAACAAAGGATGTTCCGAAAACAGCTTTCCAAACTCGATACGACCATTACAAATTCATTGTTATGCCATTCGGTCTAACAAATGCGCCTACGACATTTATGGGTTTGATGAACCAGGTTTTCCATGAATACTTAGATCAGTTCGTTATGGTATTCATTGATGACATTCTAGAGTATTCTAGTAGTGCTGCAGAGCATGAAGTTCATCTAAGACTGATACTGCAAATGCTTAGGGAGAAGAAGTTATTTACTAAACAAAAGAAGTACGAGTTCTAGTTGGAACAGATTACATTTCTAGGGCACGTAATGTCTAAAGAAGGAGTATCAGTGGATCTAAGTAAGATAGAAGTAGTAGTGGACTGGGCGAGACCAAAGAATGTTTAGGAGGTTAGAAGTTTTCTGGGTTTTGTAGGTTACTAGCATCATTTTTTAGAAGGGTTCTCAAGTTTTGCAGGTCCATTGATGCGACTCACAAGGAAGAACGTGAGGTATGACTAGACTGATGAGTTCGAGTTAAGCTTCCAGGAGCTGAAATGGCAATTGGTTACTGCTCTAGTTCTGACCATTCCATTTGGGGCTGGTGGATTTGCTATCTATAGTGACGCCTCTAAGAAGGGTCTTGACTGTGTTCTAATGTAGTAGGGTAGACGCTTCTCATCAACACAAAGAGTACGAGAAGAACTACCCGACACATGATATAGAATTGGCAGCTGTAGTGTTTACATTGAAAATCTGGAGGTACTACCTATATAGTGAAAGGTATAAGATTTTTTCTGATCATAAGAGTCTTAAGTACATTTTCACGCAGAAAGAATTGAACATAAGACAGCGTAGGTGGCTTGAGTTGATAAAGGACTACAATTGTATTATTAGCTACTATTTAAAAAAAGCGAATGTGGTAGTTGATGCTCTGAGTCGGAAGTCAGCTGATGCGTTAGTCTCTACAGTGGAAGTTTAGCATCAGATCTATATGGACCTGAAAAGGTTGGGCTTGGAGGTAGTTGAAGGAAATCATCAGGCTATTCTTACTTGCTTGGTGGTACAATCGACTTTACAGGAGAGGATCCAAACAACCCAAAAGAAGGATCCAAAGCTTGTGGAGGTTATGGAAGGATTCCAAAGTTTAAAGCCGGATTTTAGTATCTCTGGTGATGGGATTTTGAGATTCCATAATAGGGTATGTGTACCAGATGACGCTGGGATTAAACGGGTCATTCTGGAGGAGGCACGCTGTTCGATCTACACTGTACATCCTGGAAGTACGAAGATATATCGAAATCTAAGGGAATCTTTCTAGTAGTCGAACATAAAAAGAGAGATCGCTCGATTCGTATAGCAGTTCCTAACATGTCAGCAGGTCAAGGTAGAGCACTAGAGGCTAGCAGGACCACTTCAGCCACTTGACATCCCTAAGTGGAAGTGGGAGCACATCTTGATAGATTTTTTGACGGGATTACCTGCAGCGGTTCATGGACAAAATGCCATATGGGTTGTAGTTGATCGATAGAAGAAGACTACACATTTTGTTAGAATTGATGTATTTCCAAGAGGGGGGGGGGGAATTGGAAATTTAAACTTTTCTCCTAGGTTAAGTGAGAAGTCAATATGATTTGGTAACCTAGGGTCTTTCTAAACAATTCCAGATGTGCCGATAAATAAAATATGCGGAATTTAAATCGTGCACATCATTTATATCATAACATATACGTGCGGTAAATACAAAGTGCGAAAATGTAAACAGACACATGATATGTTATTGGGGTTCGGCCAACTGTGCCTACGTCCCCGCCTCTAGCTCGCAAGCTCGAGGATTCCACTAATAGCTCACTTAAGGGTGGAGCGGCATCGATTACAACCAGGTCAATTAGCACAGGGCTGACCTCAACCTTAACTAGGTCAATTAGAGGGGCTGACCTCAACCTACATGCCTTAATAGGATGACGCACCTAACTTTCCTAACAGGGTCTAAGCCAATTCGGGACTATTCCAGGGCTAGTCTCCCTCTTCAGGCCCGTGCCTGGAATACAACAGTTTTGCTCAATAAATGAAATGGTACAGTGATTATGCTTTCAAGTAAAGCAGATATGTACCCAAATACGCACAATTACATACACCACAATATGATTTAATATGTAAGCTCAATGTGGTCCAATATTTCAACTCTCAAAATATTTTCTATTAGTGTAATGAGGACGTGAGAGTGTAAACCAGTATGATCTTTGTATCATAATATGTGTTCAATCTAATAGCTCACACAAAGATACTAACCAGAAAATATATATGTATATTTCAATCAGCAAATTTTCTCAATTGTATGATGCTCTAGTAATGTATATATTTGGTTTGCAAAAGAATAGTTGATCTTTGTATTCAGCAAAGGATATGTAAGTTAATGAATATTGCAGCAAAGATCAATATCTGAAACATAAATATCTTTTCACAAATATATCAATATAAATCACACAAGATATTTGAGTATGCTTTGAAAATGATTTTGCAACCCAAAGACAAATACAAGCTTCCTAAGATATTGCAATACACGTGCAATACTCAGAAGCTTAAGTAAGTCTTCTTAGGATAGGCTTATTAGCAAAAACCCCCTAAGAACACTTAGGTTTAGCTCTCGTAAAAAATTGAATCAATCAATCAAGAGTGGGAGAGCAAACCTATTTAGACTAACACTCAATCAACTTACAGAGAGTTTAATCAGTATGAGAAGGTAAGTATGAGTGTAGGAGGCTCAAAAATGAGTATTATAGGTTTTTGGATTTTCAAAGAATTCTCCCTAATCAAATATGCTAATCTCTTGCTAATCTTAGCAAATGATGGGCTATATATAGACATTGGAAGAATTATAGTCCTTAGGACATGTAGGGTATTATTAATATTATTTAAGATCATTTTAACCCTAATTAACCCTATTTAAAAATGTTTAACCACGGTAAAAATCAAGGCAACCTGAGAGGTCCAATCAACCAGAACCATTTCGGTTGACCGAAGTTCATATGGTTCGGTCGACCAGGACACTTTTGAACTGGAGACTCGATCGACCGAAAGTACCTGTCCAAAGGGCGATTTTCCATTTCTCCAAGGTTCGGTCGACCAGGCCATTTTGAACTGAATGGTTCGGTCGACCAGATAGTTGAGATTTCTCGCAAGGACCCTCGGTCGACCAGGTAGTTGGTATACATTTTTGGCTTGGTCGACCAGAAGGTCAATTTGTTGACCTGAGGAGGTTTCGGTCGATCGAGACCTTAGTCAACTGTTGACCCAGGCCTGTTTCAATCGACCGAGGCAAACTAAATTGCCAAGGTCGATTGATCGAAAGTGCACAATGTGTGCATTTCGGTCCTACTATGATCCACTCAAAACCTAATCAAGTGCCTAACATTCATAGGTGCAATGGTGAGTGTCCTAGGGTCATTTTTGGGTCCTTTTGAGGACACCGAAAAAATTCGGTGCTAAGCCCTAAGGTCTTTCTAAGGTCACTTTAGGTTGTATTTGATTTGAACTTACGTATTATATCATGCATGTGATGTGTGTGAGATTATTACAAACCAAAGACCCTAATTACTATTACAGACCTTTGAATAAATATGAAATACAATACAAATAGAAATTAAGTCTTCAAGTTCACTTTCTCTTTGTGCATTATGATTTGCCAATTTAAGTTCCTGCACATAAGTTCAAAATACCCATTAGACACAATGAGTATTTTTCATAATCAAAACCAGGTGTGACCTATGAGGTCAACATTCTCCCCCTTTTTGATGATGACAAATACGACAAGCAAAAATATGGGGTTAAGTCTAAGAAGGCTCCCCCTCTCAATATGCATTCAACTTATTTTTAAGTAAATTCATTTTACCCATTATTTTTTCCCCTTTCCATCTACCCCTTTTGGCAACAGCAAAAAGGGTCATATGAGTTAATAACCTAGGCAATGGATAAGTATTACATTTATACATGATGAATTTTGGAAAGATTTTAAAGATTTCGGCAGAGTGCCGTTTGTAAATCGGACTTTCCAGAATAAATCCTGTGTAAGTGTAACCTGTTTGAGTTGAAATATTTCCTAGAAATTTATCCACAACTACTCAAATAGTTCAGTAATGTCCAACAAGCAAATAAAATTTCAATATGATCATGAAGTGGACGGGTTGAGCATCATAAATGATAACCAATATTCATCACATTCAATATGAACATGTTATAGATTTATGAAGTGTGCACACATGCAATAATCAACACTCACAAAGTCTAAGGCAAGAAAACATGACAACAATGAAATTAGTTGCTAAGGCTTGTTAAATTTTATTTGAGAGCTCCCCCTAAATTTATGCAAATTATGAAACATCTAAGAAGCATCTCTACTGTGCATTAGACCTTGTAGCTACTTAAACTGATATTAATTATCAGAGGTCGTTAGATTTATAACACAGTATAAGTAATGGAACAAATCAGACTCACAAAGTAATACCAGTTAATAGTATGAGCCCAATGAGCTTGGTGAGTTATAATTCTCTTCTCAAGGATGGGGCTTAAACTCCCCAACATAGTCTCAGGCATACATAAGTGCGTTTATGCTCAAGAATGAATTTCATTTAAGCACATCCATCATATGTTCATTCTTTTTAGTATTACTTAGCATATAAGAGATTTTAGGCATTAAGTTCTTACTGATTTATTCTAAGATTGGGACTTAAATTCTTATGTATATTTGCATGCACGCTTAGTTGAATTAAGCTCAAGGATGATGTTCTCTTAAGTGCATTTCTTATACTCATCCTATCAAATAAATTCAGCATGCAACGAATATTAATCATTCAGTGCGTATGCATAACATATTGCATTTCATTTTAAAAGCATGATAGTCAATTAAGACTATACTCAAAGTTATGCAATTTTGAAATACATGTATGTATATAATAATAATGAGGCAAAAGGAAATTTTTTTTTTTGAAATTTGATCTTGCCAAAAGTTAATGTAGATAAATATATATTCATATATAATTATAATGTACATCCCCTTTTTAATGTTTGCAAAATGGTGCTGGGGGTTGCTTGCAGAAAAAAAGCTTTAATTTAAGACCCATGCAAGCAGTATTTTTCTAGTGAATATTTAAGCATAAAAAATCTCAACCAGAAAAATACAACCATATGAAATTTGAAGATATATTTGAAGATAAAAATAAAATCATATGGCAAGTACAAACAGTTGTGGCAAAATAAACATGCTTCAGATTTTGATTTTCAATAAAATCTTTTCATTCAGGTGCATGCCACAATGAATTCATTCAAGATCTAAGCTAAACATATGGGTAAGCAAATCGGGGTAGTAATTTAATTCTAGATGCTCCCCCTATCAATTTGAATATGTGCTTAGATTCTTTAACTACTTATACTAACCAAAAATTAATTTCATTATGCTTAGTAGTATAAGCCGCCAATCAAAATATTTAAAGTCAACTATACTTAGTATTTGTCAATTGCATTTGTTACTTCATTAGTATAGTTGTCCCTATAGATCATAGATGCTTCAGAGAGTATATATTGAAGCATGCAATAATGTATATGACCCAAAAACATTCCATATCAAATCATAAGATTTTAAGCACTAGATATAATGTTTAGGGTATTCTCAAGAGCTTCAATATTCAATAAATGAAAGTGATGCATATGGATCATTTATACGCTTCCTATAGGGATGGATCTGAGCCTTTCTAAACAATTGATGATTATGTTAGGATGAAGTTTAATTATCTATTTGGTTTCACTCATCCTTTCAAAAATGTTTTAACATTAATTTTGTCATAATCATCTTTAGCACAAGGTTTTATTTTGGGAAAATTCCTATCAAAATATTGGCAGCATGCCATCTATAAATCGGACATTTTCCCGTAAAACCTGTACCTGATAAGTTCAACTAAGTAATTTATAATTAATTTTAAGGCACACGAAAAAACCTATATCTGGTACCAGCACGCAATACACAACATACTACATCAGCCATGCAGTTGGCATTCCATGCAATCCAGTATTATCAAATGATATATTCAATAACAGTTCACAATACTAGATAAACACAAATCACTGTCCATCAAGATATAATTTTGAACAATGAACAACAGTGGATAGTTATGAGTTTGTGTTGTGTTGCTCTTCATAAAGGCATATGAAAATATAATAATGAGAGCATTCAAAAGAGTTATGAAATTTAGAAAAGAAGTGCTCCCCCTGAGTTATGTACTCAACTCATTTAATGCCTTTTTCATTTTCTAATTTCTTTAGCCAATTGTTATAAGATTTTCAATGGATTTGGACTTGGCATAAATGCTTGAGGCTTATTTGTCCAAAAGGTCACAATGTATATTCGTTTGAGTGTGATAAGCCTATAACATCCTCTTTTCTTATTATCTTCAAAATGTGAGAGGCATGAGTTTGAATGACCTTTAAATTTAACTCATCATGCATAGGTTTCTTTCAAATTTCATTTCATAATCTAGATTTGAAACCTAGTGCAAATAATTTTAGCCATTCACATCATTCTGATAAGGTGAACCTCTAAATAATTTGATTTAATGTTTGAGAGCTTATGAAGTGAATTAAAAATGAATACTCTTAAAGTTAAATTAACATTTAGTTCAAAAGAGTATTTAGAACGAGTGGACATTATTCAAAATTATTTTCATGCTTAGTAATCATGTCCACACCCTTTTTGACAAAGAGCAGCTAGGAGTATATGAATTTTTGAACACAGCACTTTGGACAGTGGTATGTATCCTTTCGATATAATTATAATTATGAAGTAAGGATACAACTAGTGAGTAGAAGAGACCTTACCGAATATGAAAGTGGTTTGGTAAGGATTTCCTATGAAGGAGATAGGTGAATCAAGATTAGAGGATTTATATATTAAACTCAAAGGGAATAATTTGATTTAATAATAAAATATGAATTCCCTAGTAGGTGCCTCTAATTTTGATTCTGAGGGGATATCTTATAATAAGAATTTATCGGATTAGGAATTTCTAATAATTAGTGCTTACACCTAGAGTGATGACTGCTACTTTTTCAAGGCTATAAAGTTCAAGGATGGGTTTAGGATTATATGATATATAGTGTGAGATGGATTCCCTAAACCACGAACTTGTGCAATGGCCAATATATGCTCAATTTAAGAATTGGACATTCAAGTGTGGATTAAACATTTGGAATTATTTACCAAGCAAGAAAGCTTTGTCTATTTTGAAGTGGATTTTCATTCAAGTAAACTACAACCAATGTTTTCATATCTTATCCAATCATCATGATATAGATGAATTAAGTTCATATTGGATATCTTGCTTGAATTTGCATATTTTCTTGAATTTCTAATGATCTTAGTATTCAATATAATGTATAATGAATGCATATACTAAGATTTGGAATTTTAAGCATGCACCACTTCCTGATCCTAAAGTCATCACAACCCTTAAACCTAAACACTAAGGAAAGATTAACTAGAAAATAATTTCAATTTAAGTCCATTTTTCCTTAGGTCCTACGGGGTTTGTTTTCATGATTACCCACATCATTTCTTTTTCTAACCCTCTGACACTTCTGGATGAGAGAATAAATTGGTTGTGCCTCTTTCTTTTATAATGCAAGAAGGTTTTGTAAATGCGTGAAAGGATATGCTTACAATTCTTATGATTGCTTGTAGAGACATGATAGTGGGAATTATGTGATAGTCCTAAATATTTTTTGAAAATATTTTTCTTTTTAATCTCTAAGGATTTATTATGATTATTCTTCTCATTTATAACTTTGAGTGTAGCTCTAGAATAATCATCCATTTCTTCTTCTAATCAGATAATTTTTAAGATCTTCTTAATCTTTCTCTTTTCTAAGATGGCGTGGTAGTCTTTTAGATTTTCTAATTGTGCAGCCGACTTTTTACTTCTGTTTTTCAGAAAGATTTTCTGTTTAGACATCCTAACTATAATCTTATGATCATTAAGGATTTTCCTTTTCTGTTTTTCATAAGATTTCATGCTTCCAAGATTTGATGCACATGATTCAACAAAAGATTTAATACAATCATTTTCGCATATATTATTGCATGCATCATCAACAAATTTGTCATAAAATGCAAAAGACGATTCATTCCTTAATATATTGCAACATTCAATATATGAATCATCACATACATCATTAACGGAATTATTATGATATTCAACAGATGATCTAGCATTTGATACATCACATGATTTGGTGCGAGAATCATCACAGTAAATATCACATGAGCAATTAGATGATTCATCACAAGATTTTATATAGTAAACATCACATGAACCATTTATAGTATTATCAACAGATGATTCAGTATATGACACATCACAACATTCATCACAAAAGCCATCAAACAAGCTAGAGTGAGAATCATATACCTCTTTGTTGATTTCTAGCTCACGATTTACCTCCTTCTGTTCATTTGAGTTCAGAGCATTTAGAGGAGTTACGATCTCCTTCTCCTAGGATTCTCCATATATTTTTTTCTAGTTCATCCCAGATTTCCTGTGCACTATGACATGCCACACACTCATGTAGAATATTAGAATCTAAAGCACAATGTAATAAGTCCATGGCATATGAATTCACATGCATTAACCTAATATCATTTTCATTCAAGGGTATACGAATCCCATTAACAATCACCTTCCAGGCCATCCAGTCCATCAATTTTATGAATATGCTCATTCTAATTTTCTAGGTGCTGTAATTGACATCACAAAATAATGGAGGACTAGTAGGTGACTGTCTTTCTCCGAATGGGGATACACCAATATGAGTCATCTCGATCTTTTTGCAAAAACGTTTAAGTTAAGTGCAACGAGGCTCTAATACCAATTGTTAAAATTGGTGTATTCCCAAGAGGGAGGGGGCGGGGGTGAATTGGAAATTTAAACTTTTCTCCTAGGTTAAGTCAAAAGTCAATATGATTTGGTAACCTAGGATCTTTCTACACAATTCCAAATGTGCCGATAAATAAAATATGCAGAATTTAAATCAAGCACATCATTTATATCATAACATATACGTGCAGTAAATATAAAGTGCGGAAATGTAAACAAACACACGATATGTTCTCAGGGTTCGGCCAACTCTGCCTACGTCCCCACCTCTAGCTTGCAAGCTCGAGGATTCCACTAATAGCTCACTTAAGGGTGGAGCGGCACCGATTACAACCAGGTCAATTGGCACAGGATTGACCTCAACCTTAACCAGGTCAATTAGTGGGGCTGACCTCAGCCTACATGCCTTAATAGGATGACACATCTAGCTTTCCTAACTGAGTCTAAGCCAATTCGGGACTATTCCAGAGCTAGTCTCCCTCTTCAGGCCCGTGCCTGGAATACAAAGTTTTTCTCAATAAATGAAACGGTACAGTGATTATGCTTTCAGTAAAGCGGATATGTACCCAAATACACACAATTACATACACCACAATATGATTTAATATGTAAGCTCAGTGTGGTCCAATATTCAACTCTCAAAAATATTTTCTATCAGTGTAATGAGGATATGAGAGTGTAAACCAGAATGATCTTTGTATCACAATATGTGTTCAATCTAATAGCTCACACAAAGATACTAACCAGAAAATATATATGCATATTTCAATTAGCAAATTTTCTCAATCGTATGATGCTCTAGTAATGTATAGATTTGGTTTGCAAAAGAATATTTGATCTTTGTATTCAACAAAGGATATGTAAGTTAATGAATATTGCAGCAAAGATTAATATCTCAAACACAAATATCTTTTCACAAATATACCAATATAAATCACACAAGCTATTTGAGTATGTTTTGAAAATGATTTTGCAACCCAAAGACAAATACAAGCTTCCTAAGATATTGCAACACACGTGCAATACTCAGAAGCTTAAGTAAGTCTTCTTAGGATAGGCTTATTAGCAAAAACCCCCTAAGAACACTTAGGTTTAGCTCTCGTAAAAAATTGAATCAACCAATCAAAAGTGGGAGAGCAAACATATTTAGACTAACACTCAATCAACTTACAGAGGGTTTAATCAGTATGAGAAGGTAAGTATGAGTGTAGGAGGCTTAAAAATGAGTATTATAGGTTTTTGGATTTTCAAAGAATTCTCCCTAATCAAATATGCTAATCTCCTGCTAATCTTAGCAAATGATGGGCTATATATAGACATTGGAAGAATTATAGCCGTTAGGACATGTAGGGTATTATTAATATTGTTTAAAATCATTTAACCCTAATTAATTATGTTTAAAAATGTTTAACGGCGGTAAAAATCAGGGCAACCTGAGAGGTCCGGTCGACTAGAACTATTTTGGTCGACCGAAGTTCATATGGTTCAGTCGACTAGGACATTTTTGAACTGGAGACTCGGTCGACCGAAAGTGCCTGTCCAAAAAGCGATTTTCCATTTCTCCGAGGTTCGATCGACCAAGCCATTTTGAACTGAATGGTTCGGTCGACCAGACAGTTGGGATTTCTATCGAGGACTCTCGATCGACCACGTAGTTGGTATACATTTTTGGTTCGGCCGACTAGATGGTCGATTTGTTGACCTCAAGAGGTTTCAGTTGACCATAGGATTTGAACTACATTGGTTCGGTCGACTAGGACCTTGGTCAACTATTGACCTAGGCCTGTTTCGATCGACAGAGGCAGACTGAACTGCCAAGGTCGGTCGATCGAAAGTGCACAATGTGTGCATTTTGGTCCTGTTATGATTCACTCAAACCCTAATCAAGTGCCTAACATTCATAGGTGCAATGGTGAGTATCATAGGGTCATTTTTGGGTCCTTTTGAAGACCCTGAAAAAATCCGGTGTCGGTTGACCGAAGGGTAGGCCATAAGGTCTTTCTAAGGTCACTTTAGGTTGTATTTGGTTTGAGCTTACGTATTATATCATGCATGTCATGTGTGTGAGATTATTACAAACCAAAGACCCTAATTACTATTACAGACCTTTGAATAAATATGAAATACAATACAAATAGAAATTAGGTCTTCAACTTCACTTTCTCTCTGTGCATTATGATTTTCCAATTTAAGTTCCTGTACATAACTTCAAAATACTCATTAGACACAATGAGTATTTGTCATAATCAAAATCGGGGGTGACCTATAAGGTCAACACATTTCACTCCAATCAAAGTCAGCTACTCTTTGAATAGGTTGGCTGAATTGTATGTGCAGGAGATTGCACAACTCCATGGTGTCCCTATCTCTATTATTTTGGATCGAGATCCATGTTTTACGTCTCGTTTCTATAAGAGTCTACAGGATGCCTTGGGATCACAGCTGATGTTAAGTACATCTTTTCACACATAGATGGATGGACAGTTTGAGAGGACTATTTAGATGTTAGAGGATATGCTACGGGCTTGTGTACTGGACTTTGGTGATAGTTGGATACGATATCTACCGCTTGTGGAGTTTGCGTATAACAACAATTACCAGGCTAGCATAGAGATGACACCTTACAAGGCATTGTATGGTTGTTGGTGTTGATCTCCATTGTACTGAGATCAGGTACGTGAGCGGCAGATACTGGGTCCAGAATTGATTCAGCAGGCCTTTGCAAAGGTTGGGTTGATCAGGGGGAGAATTAAGGTAGCTGAGAGTCGGCAGAAAACTTATGCTGATACTCGTCAACGAGAGTTGGAGTTCGAGGTAGGAAGTATGGTGTTCTTGAAGATCACTCCGATGAAATGGGTGATGAGGTTCGGGAAGAAAGGGAAGTTAAGTCCTCGATATATTGGGCCTTTCAAGATCTTAGAAAGGATAAGTTAGGTTGCTTATCGAGTGGCTTTACCCCCATCACTATCCAGAGTTCATGATGTGTTCCACGTGTCAGTGCTGAGGAAGCACGTGTCAAATCCATCACACGTGCTCAGTTATGAGCCTCTAGAGACTAGTGATGCATTAGCATATAAAAAGGTTCCAGTACATATATTAGATCGAAAAGTTCAGGAATTACGGAATAAAGAGATACCACTAATGAAGGTATTATAGCATAACCATGTAGTGGAGGAAGCTTCATGGGAACTAGAGTCCGAGATATGCTAGAAGTACCCTCACTTATTCAGAGATAGTTAGATTTATAAAGGTAAAGAGAAAAATATGTAAGTAAATGTATGTGTTTAATAACGTATGCATGACTTCGGGGGAGTTTGTTTGTATATTGTAATCTCCCAAAGTATTATATTGTGACCACGATATTCCTCCGCCATATGTGAGGGTATATAATAAACTTGGGTTGGAGCTGCTATGTGGGTGGCTACCGACTCTTCGGTAGGACTGAGCCGTAAGTGAAGCATATACATAGTATCTAGTAGTAAATTTCGAGGAAAAAATTTTATAAGGAGGGGAAATTGTAGAGACTCGAACCCGTAAATAAGGAAAATAAATAAGAAAAGGGTAAAAGGGGAATTATAGCAGGGTTCATCGATGAAGGCAGTATATTTGTCAGCGAAGTCCCTTCAGTTCTTCGTCGCCGAAATTTAGAGCATCGTTGACGAAGAAATAGCGAATGAGCCAAAGAAAATATCTCGATGGGGTTCATTGATGAAGGTAGAGCTTCATCCACGAACTGAGTGGCTGGTTCGTCGACGAAGGCGTCGCCTCATCGATGAATTTGATTCGGTCAAAAACTCTATAAATATCGTTTTTGGTTGCTTAAGGGGTAATAAAACCCAAAAGCTCTCTCTCTCTCTCTCTCTCTCTCTCTCTCTCTCTCTCTCTCTCTCTTTCTCTCTCTAGAACCAGCGAGTTCTCTCTCTCTCTCTCTCTCTATGATCCTTCACCGTTCGTCATCTATTTCTACGATCGGAAGTTTTTACATGGATCAGAAGAAGAATCTCTTCAGTTTTAGCGGATCAGATCATCATTTTGAAGATTTTTGGGTTTTCCCTAAAATCAAGGCAAGGATCTAAATTCATTTTCATTTTAGTAGATCTGTAGTAGATTGAATAATACTGAAGTACTGTTCTTCAATTTTTAGGTTTTGAGGATCCCGTGTTGTAGTTTTGTATCAATAAGCTTGTGTTCCAATTTCCGGGATAAAGGTAAGGGGATTTGTTTATATCAATATTTTTTTTAAAAACGAAACCACAGGATATGTAGCTTATGTTTATATTTACTTGTTGACTGCTTATTCGCAAAGTTTTATCGAGCATAAATACTGATTCTTATAGTTTTCATGATTTTACGATTTTGGCAAAAATGGGATTTTTGGCATATGATCTCCAAACTTCTTAAAACTACTTTATTATCACTAAAACTAAAGTAGGAAATGCTTGAAACACTTAATAGTAGCAGAAATTATATTTTACAAACCAGTTTATATGAAATGTACATATATGATCAAATAAGTATGACGCATGATATGAATTGAATTTATACTGATTTGAGATGCATGTATATGAACTATGGGGACTAAGGCTCCAAGTAGTTAATAGAAATTGCAGAAAATAGGTGCCGATTAGATACCATGCCAAGTATGAGAAAAGGGTAAAATCGAGAGGTTATGAGCTGATTTTTACCATAGTATGAATGAAAGTATGCATGAATGAGATTGTAAAAATACTGGAATTGCACAGGTGATTATGTTTTAATGTAAATTATATATATGATATTGGGACCGCAGCTTGTCTCAATAGTATACGAAGCCTTAAAAAGCTTATATTATGTAGGCTCGATACTGTTGCCAAAACAGAGGTATAGTGCAACCACACGTAGTTATTGTTCAGTATGGGTACCTAGTAGTAGGCTTGGTAAGAAGGGCCACTGGTCAAAAGGGATTAGGGTGGTGATGGCCAAGTCGGACTGTAGTATGTTATGATGCCTGACAATGCCTGCACGAACAGGGCTCGATTAGTGTTTTCTTATCAACCCTTGCCACGGGGAGTTACTGGCATAGTTATGATAGTTTTGAGCTAGATGGTGTTCTAAATATGCATGTATATGATTTAAACGCTTTACTGGGCAAAGTCACACGTGTGAGTACCCGGCGGAGGGATCATACAGTATATGGGCTTGTACCCTACCCAAACCTTGGGACCTCTCACTTGTAATGATGCTGGGTTATATATTATCAGGGATTTATATATGTACTATATATACATTACAATATTGATAATGTGCAATCTATGTAATCGTTTTCAAATAAGAATATAACTGTACAGTCACACACTGATGTAATATCTTCCTCCTCACTAAGAAGTGTCTCACCCAATCTTACAACCTTGTTTTAGGAGTTACAGGAAATCGGTCGTAGTTGTCTAGAGAGGCGGTGGAGCGTAGGCTTTTGTTAGTTAGCGTAAGTTTTTGTATGAGTACTGGGTTGTTAGCCTAGTTAGTTTTGTGAATGTAATACAGTTTATGTTTTATGTACGGCTGAATATATATAAGGAACATTTAAATACTCTTGTATGTCTATTAGAATCCATATGAATGTTTATGTTTTCCACAATATATGTGAGTACAGATCACTATGAAATACCCGTATGTCCCTATTTTGGGTGGGTAGTTATGTATATTATCGGGATTTGTGCAAGATATGTATGTATGGTCCTAAAAATTGATTTGTATATTGAGGTGAGACACTTCTCAGTAAGGCAAATTATTAATATCAGTGTGGCTAATATGAGTTTTAATGTAAACAAAAAAAGCTATTTTTAAATCAACATCAATTAAGAAAACACATGCAGACTATTTTTATAGACACATAAACATTTATGAGCGAGAGTTCCTGAGGATAAGGGATATTACATGCCCATACATGTAACGCCCCTTTGCTCTGATATTATTTGTAACTTTTCTCTTTAATTGGGTGAGGCTACAACTGATACTTATTAGGGCACTCACCTTACTCAATAAACCCTCGAACGGAGAGCTTTACTTTGCCATAAATATTCATGCATTTTAATTCACATACACGTACTCACACCTTTACAGTTGAAAAATATGCATTTGCTTCCTTAGCATAACAAATTCAGTAAATTATAACATCATTTAAATAAATCAACAGAAATGCGTAAAAGACACTCCCTGGGACTAAACGACATGCTTAATCCCCATGACGGGTTGTGCGACCCGAAGGCTGGACTTAGCCTAGGTGATCAACCCAAACTAACTTAAAGTAACAATCTGCAAGTACTTTTGCAGGCATCTGCAACCCTGTTTTAGGTCTGATTGCCTTACCACTTCCTGATCTGGAACCCAAGAAAGATACATCAACCCTTCGCAGGTCAATCATCTAAAATCACCCTACACTTCCACTACAGTGTGGGTGCACATGGCAAAAAATTCTCTATCAATGGTACCATGCTCACAATACAACTGGTCCTCAGGATTCTTAAACCATATCATAAAGTTTAAGTATTGAAACTGTAATATAATATCATTTCGTATAAAATCTGCCATTTCATAATAAAAACCCGGCTCTCAGTAGTCAAATAAAACCTAACCCTCAACTGTCGAATACAACTCGGCCCTGAGTCGTCAAATTAAATCGACCGTCGGTCATCAAATAAATCGCAGCCCTCGGCCATCAAATAAAACCCGACCCTCAACCGTTAAATAAAACCTAACCCTAGGCCGTAAAATCAAAACCAAGTATTTTATATCAATAGCTCCAGGATTTTTTCACAAACAGTTCCAGTATTTTCACAATCATTATCAGATCCGGTTATACAATAAACCAACTAGATTATTCACTTGCCACACGATTTTAGTAGTTGAACATAGATAAACAACCAAGAAAACACAGTATATTTAGTTTGTATGATAAAACTAACCTTTCCACCATTCATTTTATTCAAACACCGTATAATAATCTCAATATTTGTAAAATCCATTTTGAACGGTTGGTTTTCGAAATATCCTTTGAAATCATAAGTATACATATATATAGTGCAGTTTAATTCGTTCAATTTTAATAAAAACTTAACTTAACTTAACTTAATCCCCTTACTTGTTCTCGAAAAATAGACAGCTAATGTTCCGAAAATGAAAACCCTAGCTTTTCTGATCTCACTGCCGAAAAAGAATAGGCAAGCCGAGAGAGAAGGAAGAGATGATCGAAGACCGATGACAGGCTCTAGGTGAGCCTACGGGGGAGAGAGAGCCACAAGAGAGTGAGAGTAGAGAGAGAGAGAGAGAGAGAGAGAGAGAGAGAGAGAGAGGGAGAGGGAGAGAGAGAGGGAGGGAGAGAGAGGAAATTTTTAAGTTATGAAAAATTATTTGTTGCTTATCCCTTAAGTAAGCAAACTCGCAAGAAAACCGTCGATGGTCTTCCCTACACTAACAAAACCATCAATAGTTTGGCAGTTGACCACTTTAGTTGACTAAAACCGTCGACGGTTTTTCTCGAGTTCAATGAAACCGTCAACGGTTTGGGTCTTGCCAAACTAATTTCCTTATTTTCCCTTTATTTTTCTTTATTTCTCTCTTAGTTATTTTCTTTTATTTTTCGGGTTCGGGTTTCTACACTTAATGGAGAAAGTGACGGCTTATTTGGTTCACTGGAATGAGTATTACTTGAAATAAGATGAAATATAGTTTAAATTTTGAGAATTAAGGGAATAGTTATTCCTTATATATTCCTAATTATTTCATTCAACATTTAATAAAAAAGGAATAGACATGGTCAAATAAAATTTGAGAATAATTATATATTCCATGTATATTCCTTATTATGAGCTCATAAAATGTTTAACATTGTTATTTGCTTCATAGTAACAATATAATTTCTTATATAACTAATTTTAAGTAACCTAATAAAACTAATCTATTCATAAAAATAGGCATTTCGTAGGCCAAACTTAACTTGAGAGATTTAAGCGAAGGAAAAGCTCATGTATTAAGAGAACAAACTAGTAATGTATTGTGAGGTTTATCTTACTAACGCGGAGTTATTTAGAGAGAATGCAGTTGATCTTCTAACAAAAGTTGTTATGAAAAAGAAGTTAAATACATTGTTAAAATTCACTTCATATATATTGCAAAATGTTGATTGGTTGAATAGGGGTTTGAGCATAAATATAGGCATAGGATTTAATCTCCTAGTGAGTAAATTTTGGCCAAAGTGGGAATTGTTTGACATAACACATATTTTGGTAAGGTACATGCTTACTTGAAATGTGCAAGTATATTGTATTTGTCAAAATATTTTGGAAATTATTGAAAAGAACTATATAGAATTAGACACATTATTGAAATAACTAAAATTTTAGACAAAAGACATTATTTCGTCTTGATCGTTTGCTAAACAAGATACAAGCACCGCTTTTGAGTTTTAAAAATTTTACAAACCTATTTTGTGATTTTTCATAAAAAGACATATTCCTGTCTTGAGATTTTAAAATCTCGTAAATCTTATATTGTATAAATCGAAAGCACAACGGAATTTGCAATCACACAAGTGCATCGCTCAATGGTAAAATATACAAAAATGAAAATCACACTGACCATATATGAAAGCAATAGAAACAATAACACAACGAATTACGTGATTCAACAATGCCTACATCCATGTGAGCAAACAACAAAGATTCATTATTTTCTTGTCCAAATTATATGAAAAATACATCAACCCTCTCAACCATTTACCGACCATCCTCTACAAATACATCTAATATGACATATAAATAGAGTTCTCAGAAGCTTTTCCTCTAAAGCCCAACCAAATTAACGTCCCTTTTTCAAATTTTGAAATTTGCACTAGGTTTCTTAAGGCAAACCGTCGACAGTTTCATACAGAATAAAATTGGCTGAAATATTGCTCCAAACCGTCTACAATTTCCCCTGCTGCTGCTTGATTTCTTTAATGCTTTCCTTTTTTACACGCTTTCCACTCATTATGCGAGTCACGTATCACAACATCTTATACGTTTGATTTTTTAGCACAGTTATATTTTTTTTCATTAATTTATTACTAATCTCAAGGACATAATATATACAAGTGTTTCTAAAAATCTTTATAGAGGTTAGAGATTTTTGAAATCTTAAAAATGTTTTTTTTCTTCTTTTCAAATCTCAAAGAAGACTGCACAAGTTTTTCTTGTATTTGTATATTAATATCATTTATTATTACATATGCATAATATGACATCAATTACAACTAGGGGAAAGAAATAAACAAGAGTAAATGACATTCAAGTTGAGATAATTGATGCCTATTAATTATTTACAACTTCAAAGCCACAATAAACTGAAATTATTATCACGCTGTACTGCATCTATTGATTGATTAGCATTTGAGTCCTACACAATAATGAAAACCAATGGTGCAAGCAATTAATACTCCACCACTATACTCACTAGACTGGAAGTACTCATGCATAATGGTAAAATATAGGGAATGAACTATACGTTGTCATGGCAAGAATATTAGCATACAAATTAATATTCTAATGAATAGTCTCTCACAAACCCCTCTTCACCTTTCTTATTTTCTATTAAAATCACACCGAAGCCTTTTTAGGGGCGTTTTTAGTTATTAAAAATATGAAATATTAATATCCGAAGTCTTAGAAATGGGTTGATGAGAGATGGACTGATGTCAATTTTTTTTTTTTTTATATTAATTGGGTATCCATATTTTCTTAGAAAACAAAATAGAATGTAATTCAACTCCTCTCATGCTTTTTCCATTTCTCTTATTATCAGAATCTATAACGTTTAACAAAAAAAAAATTTAAAATTTAACTACTAAAATGTTTTTCAAATAAAATAATGATTAATGAAATAATCCCATCCAACCTCCTTACAAAGGGAAGTTGTGTTATTGATCAAAATTAATAATGAAATAAAAAATAAGGGTGGGTTAATGATTAATTAGTTAATTTGGAAGAAGTGATAGCAAGTTAATGGGAAAGGTGCATGCCTTGGTCAACAAGAGGATAGAGGGCTCTCATGAGTCCTCTATCCTAATAGGGCACAGAAATACATGCACACAAGTGGGAGGGGCATCATCATCGCCACCATCATTCAATGTTGTTATTTTGCTGCCCAGAGGACTCTTAATTACCAGTAATGACAAGGTTTTACTGCCTTTCTGCATATGGTTGGTGCTGTTGCCCTTTTCAGGAGTGTTGATTGCTAGGCATTGGGAATGGGAATGGAGAATTGAATGAAATTAAGCATAGTTAATGGTCAGACCTACAATTTAATTAATATCATAATTGCATCAGAATAATTAAGCACTACCAATTATGGCAAGAAAAATAGATAGATAGATATAGATTAAGAAATGAGAACCAATGGAGGGCGAGAGAATTTATATAGATGAAATCATTACCATCATGTTCACAGTGCGATCCCTAGAAGCCTCCTGACCATGAATTAATTTATATTTTTTCCCTGTGATAGGATTAATTAATTTGGAAAGATGTGCTAAAAATAGTTGTGGTTAATTAAAAATTGGGCTCATGATGTGCAAAATTTGTAAAACCAAGGCAACAAGGCAGGCGTTGGAGACTTGGAGAATTGATCACGTGATGGCACGCTTTATTGGAGACTCGGAGAATTGATAAGGTGATGGCACGCTTTTGATTTATTATTGTAAACTATTGGCGCTCTAATACCAATTCATGTTGCCGGGTGCGCGTAGCGGAAGACTTTGCACAAACTCACGAAATAATCCTATAAACAAGTAATCCATGCACTCAATGATAAATTATACGAAACAAGCAATCACTCAAAAATGAGAATAAATGAAAGTAATAATCAAAAATACAAAATTTTACATGGTTCGGTAATTTACTTATGTCCACGGGAGCAGTGGTTGTTTTTCACTATCAAAATGAAGCTTATCCAACTAGGGTTACATAATATGATTAAATACTAATCTTATGCGTACAGAAAACTTCAATTATATCTAAAACACTTCTATAGCAATCCCTCGAAGGAAAATCCTCCAAAAACTCACAATCTGCTGATCTCCAATTCTAAATTTCGCGACGTCCGCAAGCGTAACCGTCAACGGTTTGCCTTCTACAACCCTATTTCTTTGTTCCTTGCTTCATGATGCTTTCCCCTAGCACATGCGTTCCACTCAAAATATGAGTCATATCCCCAACAATCTCCACTCTGGTGAATATTCACCACTTGGGAGAAATCCAAAAGCATAACCTCACTGCTCCACCCAGGCCAGTAGATTGGGACCACCTCTTGTCTAGTACCTGGAGACGTAAACCAAGTCTAAGAAACACTTGAACTTGTCCATGGTAATAGGAACTCCACCTAACTGAACACCCAACTCCTTGAACAATCCTTTAGACCATAATGCTACCTTGGCAGCTTCAGCCACTACCAAGTACTCCGACTCTCTTGTTTAAAGTACAAGCTAAAACTGTACCCTAGACTTCCAACAATTAGGCCTTCCAACAACATACCCCGTTATAGGCCTTCTGCCATCCAAGTCCCCGTGTAGTTTGCAGTGAACCTCACAACTAACGGATTACTCTGTTGCTCGCTGAATTACCCTACTGCACCGGCGTAGGAAACCTTTGACATGTCCTGAACATCTCCGTCCATCCTTAAGTACTGAGCGGTAGACTGTTTACTTTGATTCGTCAACAGTGTACCAGTGATCATCTTTACATTAACTATGCTAAACCTCTCCAACACTCGATCCGCTAAACCACCCTGAGATAACCACAATCTCCTTATAGTTTTGTCCACACAGCCACCTTAAGATAACCCCAATGTCCTTGCAGCTTTATCTTTGCGAATCTCCAGCCCAAGATTCCTCTTGGCAGCACCCAAAACTTTCATGTCAACTTCTTTCTCAACAAAGTCTCCAATTGATTTACCTAACTTGGAACCTTCTCAACAATTGGCATGTCATTCACATAAAACAATAGAATAATTGTCCACATGCATCCTATCTCCCTCTCCCCCTTTGGGAGCTCCACCAACCCCCACGTCTGATTCTTATACAGTAACTCCATCTCTTCCACCGTGGCGCCTATCCATCTACCCTTCTCTTGGCCATGCACTGTCTCCTAAAAGGTAGTCAGATCCTTCCTGGTAGTAATGAATGCATAATACATTAGATCATCAGATTTATACTTGTGCGGTGGCTTGATAGTGCCTCTGAGCCCATTATAATCCTACTGGTCTTGCAAGCTTGAACTCCCCAAATTATGACCAATGTCATCTCTGCCTTGATTCTATAACTTCACCTACATCACAATCTCCTTTTTGCTATCGTTTATACTGTGATAATGCAAGTCTCCTGAGTTGGAACTCCCTGCACTTCTGCCTTGAGTCTCCAACTCCACCTACACAGTATGCTCGTTGTTGCTGTAGCTTTTTGGCACCTGTTTCTTCATATATCTGAGCACATTGCACCATGGATTTAACACCTAAAACTATGTCTCCACCGATCACCACCCTATTTGCCATTCGATCACCCAACTTGAATGCATCTTTCTTATATCCTAGAAAGATGTACCATCCGGACATCATACTAAGCTTAGATCCCACCTCACTAGATACATGCATAGTTGGACCTCCAAACTCTCTTAAACCAGAGAAGTCTACCCTCTATTTTTGTGTGTGGTTATTTTACACAAAATGATATTATTTGACTTAGAACTTTCAGTTGCAGCTCCACTTACAACTGTGTTACCCAGCAGTGCATAGAGATTCCCTGCTAACCTCTGTCCCTTCATCACCATCAAGATGCCTTTACACACTTTCATTGTCCCACCTTCAGACTTGCAACTATACTCGTTACAATCCAAAGTGCCCAATGATATCACATTCTGTTGTGAAAAATAGGGCATCTTCAAACAATGCACAGTGGAATAAAACATTATATACAAGGATCACACATATACTTGCAACAATATCAATGGTGAATACAGAATCATTCCACAACCATAGTAGTATAAGGAAAACAATAATAAAGGCAATGACACCAGGAATTACATAGTTCGGAAAAGCTTATATCCACGTGAGCAATCAACAAGAGATTTCACTATGAAGATTAAAGATTACACACTACAATGATCTTCTCTCCTTCTATCATTACAAAAAATAAGGTTATTAGTGAAGGATCAAAATTGTCACTAATAATAAAAAAATCGTCACTAATAGTATTAGCGACGAATTTATCAGTATTAGTGAAGGTTTTAAATTAGTTGTTATATCCGTCGTTACTACTAATTATTGGTGACGAATTTTGAATCCGTCACTAAAACCCCAATACCGTCACTATAAATTCTGATTGGCTCGGCACAAAATTGTCACTAATAGTAGGGTATTAGTGACGAATTTCAAAACTGTCACTAATAGTGTAGTATTAGTGAAAGATCAAAACCGTCACTAATACTAGACTATTAGTGACGAATCCTTAAAACGTCACTAATAGTAGAGTATTAGTGAAGGATCAAAATTGTCACTAATACTTGGTCTTTAGTGAAGAATGAAAATTCATCACTAATAGTTTGTTAAACCATAATTATTAAAAAGATTCATAAATTATTAAAAATTCTAATTCAAAATCAAATACAAATACATTATATAAATTTTGAATGTTTTATACATGAATCTCATATGTTCAGATAAAAAAAATATAAAAAAATACAAAAAAAAAAAAAATCAAAGCAGCATCCTATTGTAGTGTATGACATTGTGTTGATGTTGTGACAGCCGAAAACCTTACAAATTAAGAATTATAAAAAAAAAATTAGTATACGATTTTTGACCATATACGTACTATAAGTATCAATGATTTGATAGAAAAATAACCGGACATTCAGACAGTTAAAAAAAAAAAATGATACTATTTTAAATAGCTAAGTTTTATCAGTTTTGAGAAATTTTGGTAGCATTTCCCATGTAAATATGACATTTTCCATAGAGATATGTTCGAAACTTGGGTGTTTACACTAAACAGTTCACAATAATCCAACCAGTAATTAATAAATTTTATGAGTGCACAAGATCTTCATATAATCAACATTAAATAATGTAATGTGTTTATGCATCCCACAAACAACCTATATCAGACTATAATTCTATGAAAAAAAAATAGAATGTGATGCTGATAATTGTTTACATGTCTTCTTTAAGACTCAAAAACAATTATAATAATCAAATAATGCAAATGAGTCCATTATTGATAGAATTTTCACTTACCATATGCAAAAGTAAATTTAGAAATGAAGTTCAAAATTCATTTGAACTTCACTCATCCTTTCAAAAATGTTTTAACATTCAACATACTATAATCATTCTCACAAATATGGTATATGACTTTGATTATTTTTGGAGAAATTTAACAAATTTTTGGCAGCATGCCGTCTGTAAATAAAACATTTTTCAAACCTACAAGTCATAAAAACATGCATTCAGAAGATTTTTGCATCATACAGATGCTCAATGTGCTCAAGACAACCTTATCACTCAAAAATAAAGACAATGATATGCATGAAAGTCCATAGGATTTTGTTTTCCAAAATTATAGAAGTTTTAAAAAATGTTGGCAGCATTTTCCCTATAAATAGAACATTTTCCATAGAAATATGTTCCAAACCTAGGTGTTTACACTAAACAATTCAGAATAATCCAACCAGTAATGACTGTATCTTATAAGTGGTACAAAAAAAAAAAGTAAGCTAGCTTTGAAACACTATGATCTATTTAAATTTATATACACACACATACATACATACATACATACATACATACATAAAGATCTTTATTTTGACTAGATTTTATGCATGCTTTTGATCTTCGTTTCCCTAATTGGGTCTTAAGTTGGGAGTTTAATATTGTTAGATCTTTAGTTAAGGAGTTGGGAGGCTCCTGTATTACTTGTAGGTTATAGTGTTTGGAAGATTTATTTGAGAGGAGGTTAAGAAAACATTGGAATTTAACAAATTTTTGGCAGTATGTCGTCTATAAATAGAACATTTCCCAAACCTGCAAGTCACAAAAGCCCAAAATAGAAAAGTAGAACAATAGAAAAGCCCAAGTTGCATTACCAATAGATTTAACAGGCTTTTGAGGATCTCTTGTCCTCTTCGCTTTGTACTTTTCTCTATTCTCATTCTTAATGTATTTCTTTCACTATCAAAATAATAATAATAATAATAAATTTAAACTAATGTCAGGATTTAATTTACACAAAATCAAGCAAAGCTTGCCAAACCATTAGAATCAATAAACATGCGAATAAATATTTTTGGTTGTGTTTCTTGGTTTGTTGATGGCAGCTCATTAAATGGTGAAAACTATCTAGCAAGGTTGATAACCTTGAGTAACTTAGAGAGCTCAAGAACTTGAAAATAAAAAAGAGAGATGGCATAGATATATATATATATATATATATATATATATATATATATATATATATATATTTCTGGATTCCATTATAAACAATTGAAAGTTGGTAAGGTTCTTGCAAGTGTGGAGACCTTTGGTACTACTGGAAATGGAGTTTTTTATCACACCTAGGTAAATATCTTGTAATATATTCTTAAAATGGTAATTCAGCTAGATAGACATTA
This sequence comes from Malania oleifera, assembly GCF_029873635.1. Classification (NCBI taxonomy): domain Eukaryota; kingdom Viridiplantae; phylum Streptophyta; class Magnoliopsida; order Santalales; family Ximeniaceae; genus Malania; species Malania oleifera. Next base: position 63,044,256 of record NC_080425.1, read on the forward strand.
ATTTAATATTTTTCTTAGTTTAATTCATAAACCAAGTATGCTAATAAACTGTTTTTTTTTTCTAGGAAACACCGTCTGATTGGAAAGTAGCTGATTGAATCTTCAAATTAGTTCACTTCTTAGACATTAGGCCTAAGGCTTAACTATTTGGAGTATAATCCCGACAATATGGAACTTTTTATCTTTTTTCCATATAATTGATCCCCATAAACCCTTGTACAGGTCATTAGTGAAAGTTCAACCCCTAAAAGAAAATTTTAGTTAAAAGTTTATCAGTTGAAATAAAAAACCAAAAATATCCAGCATAGATGAGTGTGAATTGATCAAGCTTAAAACCTTTAGCTGCAACACCCAAATAAAGAACATTTTGGCCTTCTCCATTACTGGGTAGGTTTTGAGAACCTAATTGATTGTGTAGGGCTCCCATTTCATAGAGAGCCTCTCTAGATATTCTTGAGCTGAATATTTTGCTAATGACATCCCTTGTACAAACTTTTGGACACCAATCATCAACCTCAGTTGGTTTCCATGTTTCCCCATCTTTCTATTGAATTGGTTTAGATCAAATTAATTGATAAGGGAACAAACACCTTTTAATGAAATTTTTAAAAGCCCAAAACACCAATCACAACAGGATGGCCAAGAAAAGCTTGGCATTTTCCACCTACACTATTACACAATTTGTTGTCTAATGTTCATAGTTAAAATTGCAGTAGTAGCAGCAACAACAATGGCATGAAAGATCAACAGTAGCAGTAACAGGAAGCATTCAACCCAGACCACCAACTACCCTCTATAAGAACATCATAGAAAAACATAAAGAATCAATATTTTCATTGTGAAAATAAAAAATGATTTTTATGATTGAAAAAAGCATTCAAAAGAAAACTTTCGAGGGATACAATCAGTAACTTCCTATCAAAACTACATTTTGCACAAATAGATGAAGGGGTGCGATGCGAGAAACAAAAGCAAAATAAAACCTACTTAATGTCAATTGAATGATGATGAAATTTTGAAACATCAACATCTATAGGACATTAGACATCTTCATGATGCCTTGATGGAATAAAATGGAACTATTTAATTTTATGGGATAAGCTAATATGCTTTAAATATTTTCCCCCTTTTTCTAATTGAATTGTCATGTCATATTTATGTTATTATTTGTAAAATCTGATATGCAAAATAGGTTTTTTGAACATCTAGAACTAAATTTCTATGACTGTTGGGACTATGCAGGATAATGTCATATGTAATTGCCTTGAAGCATAAGCCTGGAGCATTTTATAAGATTACCAATGTTAAAATATTTTATTTAATAAGTAAACTATATTTAAAATGTAACTATATTCTTTTTTATTTTTCTTAGTATAGGCAAAATAGACTTTTTAAATTTAAGAGAATTTTTCGTTAATGATCTTGCTAATATGTCTCTAATCTTCACAAATGAGGCCCTATTTATAGAATTAGGGCAAATTATAACCGTTAAGGACATGGGTGAATTATTAATATTGTTTTAAAATCATTTAACAAAATTAACCCTGTTTACCCCTTTTTGGTAGATCTGGTGAAATCCCAAGAGGGGGGGGGGGGGGTGAATTGGGTATTTAAAATTTAACGCCTAGGTTAACTGGTTTTGTCAACAGAACAATCCAACCTAGAGTCAGTCTACACTATAAAAAAATAAACATACATGTGTAATAAAGGTAAAGTGCGGAAATGTAAAGAACATGGACGATATGTTATCAGGGTTTGGCCAACTGTGCCTATGTCCCCGCCTTGACCACACCAGCACAAGGATTACCACTATAATGCTCACTTAAAAGGGTGGAGTGGCACCTAATATAACCAGGTCAATTCAAGGGGCTGACCTCAACCGACACACCTTAGCAGGATGACATACCTAACTTTCCTAACTGGGTCTAAGTCAATTTGGGACTATTCCACAGGGCTAGTCTCCCTCTCAGGCCCATGCCTGGAATACAACCAATGTGTATAAAATGTATACACAGAAATTTGCTTCTAGATAAGCAGATGTGTGAACCAATACAACTCAATCAATAATGCAAACATAAATGATATGTAAATATGCTCAGTGCTTTAATGTGTGATAAACACTCAACCATGTATAAGTTTTCAGTTCAGATCTAGTGTATATTCACGCAATATTTGAAAAACATTATGTGAATAATACAATATCATATTAGGGTTTCAAAATATGCTTAGCAAGTTCTAACAAACAAACTCAATTAATATATTCTAATATTCAAGGCACAATGGAGTTGTTTGAAGTACTAGCTGTTGAAAAGAGTTTTGCACACAAAATCTAGGTTTAGGTAACTTGCAACAACAATGCAAGAACCACAAACCTCAAAGTCTTTGCACACTAGATTTATCAAATGAAATCGGTGGAAGAACTTTAATACTAAACCCTCTCAGAAAATTGATCACGCAATAATGTAAATGAGAGTTCTAGCAATTGTGATTAAGCACACTAGCCTCACAAGATACTTACAATGCTTTGGAGAAATCAAGAATGGAGAGTTTGTAAGTGTTTGGAAGTAGCATTTGGCTAATATAGGATTTTGAAAGTTGATAGAATTTTGCCCTAATCAAGTTTGCTAATCCCTTGTTAATTATGAAAATTGTTTAGAAAGCCATTAAGAAAACTAACCCAGTTTACCCCATTTAAAAATTAAGTAAAAATTATTTTAACCCGTGAAGTTCAATCGCCTGGCTAGAGGTTCAGGTGCCCGAACAGACATAGTAAAAAATTCAACTTTTTGTGATTCGAGTGCCCGAAGAATGAGTTGGTCGGCCGAACAAAAGTCAGTAGCATTCGTTCATTAGTTCGGGTGCCTGACTCACAGTTCGGTTAACCAAAAGAGGCAATTCGGTCGCCCGACCCCACTTTTGAACGTAAACATTCGGTCGCCTGAGTAGTTGCAAAATGCTCTGACAAGCTTTTGGGTGGCTGAGAAAGATATGTTCAAAATAGGTTCGGGTGCCCGAAGACCAAGTCAACATGTTGACTTGTTCGGTCGCCCGAGTCATTTTACACGGCCTAGGTTCGGTCGCCCGAACCCTCTTAACTTTTTCCATTAAGATCATTTTATCCTCAATTTGATTCCTTTGATTATGTTAAGTGATGTTGGGGACTTTGTGCACTAAGTGTACGTACCTAGGGTCTTTTCAAGTACGCCCAAAAACCTGGCGTTAATCGACCGAAGGGTTCCCTAAGGTCATTCAGTCGTTATGGTCAGTCTATGGCATCTGAGCATACCTACCTACCATGCATGATGCAAATTATTACGAGCCACAAAGTGTACAGTCCATAATAAATATTACATATCAGAATGAAGAAATAAAATAATAGCTAAAAATACAATACAAAATTCTTCATTCTTTGCTACAAATACAGCACGCCGTCATGTTGTGTCTTTCAGTTCGAATACATGTGCACAGTGAACCTGCATGCAAACCTTGGTACAACCATCAGTATCAAGAGTATTTGTCATGATCAAAACTGGGTGTGACCTATCAGGTCAACAGTTTTTAATTTTGGTAAAATAAAACAAATCGAGAGTTTTTGAGTGCCTGAACCTCAGTTCGGTCGCCCAAACAGATACAACTTGAAAAGTTATTTTCAAGGTTCGGGTGCCCAAGTATAGGCTCAGTTTGCTAAACCATGGCTATTCCCATTCTGTCTGTGTTTCGGATACTTGGTCTAAAGTTTGGTTAACCGAACTCATGTGTTAGGTTGCTCGAGGTCATTTTGAACGTGAATTTCGAGCTACCAAGTTGATGGGGAAAGGTCAGATCAGCGGTTCTGTTGACCATGGACGGTATGTGTATTTTAGTTCGGTTTGCCGAACTTAGGTCAACATGTTGACTGGTCCACGTTTCGGGTGCCCGAGGTGTTTTGAACACTACAGGTTTGGTAGCCCGACGTTTAACAGATTTTACCTATTAAGTCCAATTTATTTCAATTGATTCCCCTGATAATGTAAGTGATTATGAGGACTATTTTATGCATTTGTGTAGGGACCTAAGGACCTTCTAAGGTCTTTGAGCTTACAATAACCTACATGCATGACATGTAGAGATTATTACAAACATTTTTCCTATAATTACTATTACAGACCCAAATAGCACCATAAAATGAATTACAATATAAAATAATCTTTAGGGTTTTCAGGCTTTACTTCTTGTGCCATAAATTGATTTGCTAATATAAGTCTGCACATAAACTCGATAGCCATCAAATACTTGAGTATTTGTCATTATCAAAATCGGGTATGACCTATGAGGTCAACATTCTCCCCATTTTTGATTATGAAAAATATACCATGCAAAAATTGGGAATAACCTTGAAAGGCTCCCCCTGATAATATGCATAATGTTAAAGATTTATTAATACAAACATTTTTTTTTTTGAAAGTACGACCCAATTTTTGCCTCTTCTCCCCCTTTTGGCAACAACAAAAAGGGTTATGATACATATAAAACACATAGTTATATGCATTGAGTATGATTCATTTAGATACAAGATAGGTTTGGGAAAGTTTTTAGAAATTTCGGCAACATGTCGTGTGAAAATAGAATATTTTTCCAAAAATACCTGTATATAAATGACCTGATTGAGTTTTAAATTGACAGTTTATCCACAACTACTTAACTCAAACAGTCCAGTATGATCAAGACATAAAACATAAAGATAATTCTCAATCATGCAATAGATATGAAAATCATGCATTTCAAATCAATACCAAATTCATAAAGTCTAAAGCAATGACAGGTTTAGCAATTAAGCACACAAACTATATAACTGGTCATTTAAAGATTTAAATGACATGAAAACAGAATTAGACCATAAATATGCACAAATCATTACATTTGAAATATATCATAAGACCCGTGAAAGATATGAGTTAAAGCACGTGGCATATGATAGCATATAGTTGGTTTGAACACAAACACGATCTAACTAGTTCGCATGCATTTTTATATGAAATTATCATATATATGTATATAATAATAAAAATATATTCCGCTTTGATATTTGCAAAAAAAAATACTGGGGGTGTGCTTGCTGAAAAAGAGATTTTAATTTAAAACAAACAAGCACAAATTTTCTAGTTCGTCAATTAAGCACATACTAAATTTAACCAGAAAACCACAACTATAATGATCCTAAAAATTCAACAATCACATGCAAGATCATATGGAAAATCAAATGACTGTGACAAATTAACATATTTCAAGTCAAGATTTTCAATAAAGTTACTACATTTTAGCACATGCCACACTTGATTCAACAACAAATCTAAGCAAACAAAATTTGTAAGCACAATATGATAGACATTTTAATTTTAGATGCTCCCCCTATTGATTGGAATCCTAACTTAGATGCAATAAACTGCTTATACCAGTTAAAGACAAATTTCATTATGCTAGTAGTATAAGCCTATCAATTTAAATCTTTTAAACCAACCATACTAATGATTTATCAACTATATTATTATTAGTATGGTCATCACTATAGGCCACAAATGCATCTTAGAAAATATATTAAGACATAAACTAATACTCATAACCTAGAACAATCCATATCTATTCATAGACTTTTAAGCATTGGATATTATGTTCAGGGTTTTCTAAAGAGTCAATATTCAAAAACGTGAATTGATGCATATGAATCTTTTACGTTCTTTTTCTAGGGATGGAGCTCAGCTCCTCTAAGTGCGTACTTAAGCATGCACTTTCATGTAAGGATGATGATTAAATGTTCAGTTGACTTTCACACATCCTTTCAAGAACATTTTAGTATGCATTTTATCCTTATCATCTTGGCACATGATTTTAATTTGGAAAAATCCTAACGAAATTTCAACAACATGGCGACTATAAATTGAACATTTCCCAAATTTTCATGCACCAACACCTGATAGATTCACGCAACAATTTTCAATTTTAAGCAAGCAAGAACCTATATCCACTACCAATATGCAATTCACATCAACTGCATCCATCATGTAGGAGACATTCTAAACTAAGCATACAATCAGGTAGCAATCAACAAATGATACCAAAGATAAACTATCCACTAGAAGATATACTCATTTAACACATAATGAATAGTAGGAATTCAGTGCTTTTTATATGAAGGTATATGGGCACAAAAGATAAAAATCATGAGAGCATTTAATGTATATATATATATATATATATATATATATATATATATTCATGAAGAGAAATGCTCCCCCTGAATTATGCACTTATTCAATTTATGCCTTTTCCTAATTATCTACTTTCTTTAGCCAAGGTTAATAAAATTTTCAATGAATTTAGACTTGGCATGAATGCTTTAGGCTTAGAGGTCCAAAACGTCCCAATGAATATTTCTTTCCAAGTCATAAGCCTACAATGCCTCTTCTCTTATGAATTTCAATATGTAAGAGGCCCCATGTTTGAATGGCTTTCGATTAAAACTGCATGTGCATAGGTCTACTTGAATTTTATACATTCATCTAGATTGAGACATAGGCGATCATATTAGCCATTCAACTCATCTCTAAGTATATAAAACTCTAATGGGTTTGACTTAAAGTTTGAGAGCTTTGCGTGAGAAGTGGATTAAATACTCTTAAGGATTAAAAGTTTCAGCTAAGTTTGAAGGGTATTCAATATTAGTGGACATGATTCAAGATATTTGCATGGAATAGAATGACTAAAAATTTATCAGGCTTTTAAGGCTAGCTCCAAGATGAGTTTAAGATCAAATGATGCTTAATATATGTGATTCATTTCCTAAAGCTCAGTCTTATGCAATGGACACCAGTTGCTTAACTTAGGATGTGTATTTTTAAGCATGAGTTAAGCATTTAGAATTATTTACTTGACAAAGATGTCATGTCCATTTTGAAGTGGATTTTCATTCAAGTATGCTATAGCCAATGTTTTCATATTTTATCCAATCATTATGGTATGTGTGTGTGTGTGTGTGTGTGTGTTAAGTTTAAATTGGATATTTTATTTGAGCTTGCATAATGGCTAGATTTTCTAATGTTCTTAGCATATGGTGAAAGTGTATAATGAATGCACTACTAAGATTTAACATTTTAAGCATAAACCACTTCGTAAGCCAATAGACATTACTCCCCCAAAACCTAGAACCTAAGAAAAGCATTTATGTAACTCCAATTGGAATTCGTTCCTCCTTAAGTTCTAATGTGTTTCCTTTCTTTACAACCCATACTAATTTTCTATCTTTGAGTTTTGATGGGTTAGGACTAGGTGGTACTTTGACTCTCCAGACCTGTTTGCATTTTACACCTTTCCTTTTAAATGGGCAATCAAATTTTATGTGCCCCTTCTTTTTACACAATGCACAAAAGGTGTGGGTATAAAGGCTGGAGGAGGTACTAGCATAGTATTTTGATGCTCTTACAAAGTACCCCATGTATAGGTTCTTTCTATTCTTAGTTTCAATCCCATTATAACATATACCATCCTTATCTAAGGTCATCTTTTGTGAACCTAACAACTTATTAAAGTTGTCATTGCCTCTAGTGAACGTATAGATGATCTTCGCGTGGTCTTCTATTTTCTTTTCTAGATCTTGCATTTTTGAATCTTTCAAGTCTTTGCAAATAGTTTGTAATTTTATGAATTCATTAGACGTTGTGTTTGCTTTACACTCAAGTTCTGAAATGAGAAGATCCTTTTTATTATCACTTGAAATTTGAGATCTTACAACGTTCAAATCTTTTTTTCTAATTTTTCATTCTTGTTTACTAACTGTTAGATTTTTAAATCATTTTCCCTTTCAACAAGAACTTTTGATTCATATTCTTTTAAAGATGCCTCATACTTATTTTTCAAAGTAGTATATCTTTTGTTAGCTTTAACAAGTGACTTATGAATTCTAATATATTCAATTTTCAATTCTTTATAAGTAGGCATGCTCTCACCATCAGAACTATCACATAATTCAGTATCAGATGTATCATTCAAATCATTACATGAATCATTACCAGGATTATCTAATAACATAGGAGGAGACAGATTTACCTCATCGACAGTTAGAGCTATGAAGCACAGTTTACCTCCTTCAAGATCCGTAGAGCTTGAATCACAAGGAGTGATCGCCTTTTCCTGCGTAGTTGCTCCATATCTCCTTTCAAGTTCCTCCCATATCTCCTCAGCACTATTACATGTCATAACCTCACAAAGAACATTAGAATCTAAAGCATGCAGTAAGGTGTTCAAGGCATCAAAATTTATTTGCACTAAGTTCCTATCATTATCATTCAGCTGAAATTTAGATTTAGGAACATCAACACCATCAATGATTTTTACTAGAATACTATCTCCTTGTGCAATAACCTCCCAGAATCTCCAATTTAAAACTTTAACAAATACGATCATCCCAAATTTCCATACAGTGAAATTTTCACCGCTAAATACTGGAGGGTTCGTGACTAACCTTCCCTCACATAAGGGGATGCACCAATACGAGCCATCATGATCTTTTTACTAATTAACTATTAAGTCAAAGTAAAGAAGCTATGATACCAATTATTAGCTTTGGTGCAATCCCAAGAAGGGGGGGGGGGGGTGAATTGGAGATTTAAAAATTTATCTTAGGTTTATCTAATCCAACGATCTGTATTATGCAACCTAGGGATAGTCTAAGAAATTTCAAGCTCAAATAGATATTTAACCAATAAGCATAAACATACAGGTATAGAAAATAAAGTGCGAAAAATAAACTGACACCAGATATGTTATTGGGGTTCGGCCAATACTGCCTACGTCCCTACCTTGCTACACCAGCACAAAGATTCCACTATGGCTCACTTAACGGGTGGAGCGACACCGGTTACAACCAGGTCAATTAGCGGGGCTGACCTTAACCTACATCTTACCAAGATGGTGTACCTAACTTTTCTAAATGGGTTTAAGCCAATCCAGGACTATTCCACAAGGCTAGTCTCTTTCTTCAGGCCCATGCCTGGAATACAATGAATATGAAATTTACGTACATGGAAATGCTTCTTACACAAGCTAGTATGTACCACTAAGCACAATCACAAATCAATGCACACCAACAGTATAGGAATTGTAAGCTCAGTGATGTGTATGTGTGCTATTAACACTCAGTAATGTATAATCTCAAATATGCTCAAAAGTGTACAAACAAGCTATTTCTTTGAAACAAGATATAACAAATCTCAATTTTCAGATTAGAGTTTCAAAGATGCTGATAAAAATATTCAAATTAACTCAAAATAATTTCCTCAATGGAATAAGCCCAAGAGTTTTTTGAAATATAGCTTGTAAAAATTCTTTGCACACAAAAATTATTGTTTTAGGAAATCTTGCAATGACAATGCTAAGATCCTCAAGCTAATGAGTTTTCCCAACACAAGATTTATCAAGTTAAATCTGTGGGAAACACTCTTTCTTAACTCTCAAAAATCAAACAATCAATAACCACAAAGATGAGAGTTTTAAGCAATGTAAAATAAAGCACTAGCACATTTAAGAACTCTCACAATGCTTGAATGATCAAGGAAATGAGTGAGTGAGAGTATTTGGAAGTAGTATTGGCAAAATAAGCTTTTTAAATTTAATAGGATTTTTCGTTAATGATCTTACTAATCTGTCTCTAATCCTCACAAATGAGGCCCTATTTATAGAAGTAAGGCAATTTATAACCATTAAGAACATGGGGAAATTATTAATATTGTTTTAAAATCATTTAACAAAACTAACCATGTTTACCCCTTTTTAATCTCGGTAAAAATAAAAAAAACCCAAGAGTTTTCAGGTTCTCGAACCTCAGTTCGGTCGCCCGACCAGATACAACTTGAAACGTTATTTTCAAAGTTCGGTTGCCCAAGTATAGACTAGCTTTGCTAAACCAAGGCGGTTCCCATTATGTTCGCATTTTTGGTGCCCAGTTTGAAGTTTGGTTAACCGAACTTATGTGTTTGGTCGCTCGAGGCCATTTTGAAAATGAAGTTCAGGTTGCCGGGTTGGTGGGGAAAGGTTAGATCAGCGGTTTGGTCGACGGGGGATGGTATGTGTATTTTAGTTCGGTTTGCTGAACTTAGGTCAACATGTTGACCGGTCCACGGTTCGGGCGCCCGAGGTGTATTGATCACTACAGGTTCGGTCACCCGACCTTTCACAGATTTTGCCTACTATGTCCAATTTATTTTAATTGATTCCCCTGATAATGTAAATGATTATGGGGACTATATTGTTCATTTGTGTAGATACCTAAGGGCCTTCTAAGGTCTTTGAGCTTACAATAACCTAGATGCATGACATGTAGAGATTATTACAGACATTTTTTCTATAATTACTATTACAAACCCGAATAACGCCATAAAATGAATTACAACATAAAATAATCTTCACGGTCTTCAACTTTACTTCATGTGCCATCAATTGATCTGCTAATATAAACCTGCACACAAACTAGATAGTCATCAAATACTTGAGTATTTGTCATTATCAAAACCGGGTATGACCTACGAGGTCAACAAAAGTATTAGTGACGTTCTAAAATCCGTCACTAATAAGGCGCTAATAGTGATGAATCTTTAAATTCGTACTAATCTTTTGAAATAATTTTTTTTTTAAATAAAAGTAGTATTAGTGACGGTTCTAAAATCTATCACTAATAAGGGGCTAATAATGACGAATCTTCAAATCCATCACTAATATTGTGAAATAAACTTATTTTTTATTTTTTAAAATAAAATAAGTATTAGTGACGGTTCTAAAATCCGTCACTAATAAAGGGCTAATAGTGATAAATCTTCAAATTCGTCACTAATATTTTGAAATAAAAATTTTTTAGAATTAGTGACGGTTCTAAAATCTGTCACTAATAAGGGGCCAATAGTGACGAATCTTCACATTCGTCACTAATATTGTGAAATAATTTTTTTTAAATAAAAGAAGTATTAGTGACTGTTTTCAAATCCGTCACTAATAAGGAGCTAATAGTGACGAATCTTCAAATTTGTCACTAATATTATGAAATAAATTTTATTTATTTATTTTTTAAATAAAATAAGTATTAGTGACGACTCCCAAATTCTTCACTAATAAGGGGCTAATAGTGACGAATCTTCAAATTTATCACTAATATTATGAAATAATTTTTTTTAATTTTTTTTTAAATAATAGTAGTAACGGTTATTTAATCGTCACTAATAAGTGTCTTTTAATGACAGACTTAATTTGTCACTAATACCGCAAAAATCGTCGCTAATATTTTCTCACGATAATTTATGCGCGAAAAATGTTTTCTCGCGATATTTTTTTAGTTTTTAGTGACGAAACTATTAGTGACGGTTGTTAAAACCATCACTAATACCAACTTTTAGTGATCAAATTGAATCCGTCACTAATAGTTTTGTCACTAAAAACCAGTTTTTTTTTACAGGGATCTCACCCTCTCTCACTCTCTTACCAATCAAAATATGCCCAAAAGAATATATATAACAAGCCCTTGGAGGCTTCCCTCCGAATCCACAACTATCACACCGTTTACATTCAAAATTCAAATATTTTTTTTGCAGCTCAGGCGCACTCGTTGACAAGAATAGGGCACTCATCGACGAGCCAGAGAAGGCCACTCGTCGACTAGTTTTTCACCTCTTGGCATCTTCTCATCGACGAGCACAGAGCGCTCGTCAACGAGTCATTGCTGCTGCACCAAGATATGTTTTTCTCTTTTTGTTCATAAGCCTTTACGAAGAATAAGAGGAACACCATAAACAAAAATCTCCACCTTAGAGATTATACGCCCCTTAGGAGAACTCGAAAAACATATCTGATTGAACTTAAAACATTCGGTTGGGACCGTCTCCCTTCTAACACTTGGAGACATGCACCAAGTCCAAGCAACACCGCTTTAACTTGTAGATGGCAGTTTAAGCTTCTACCATCAACCTCAATACAGTTGTAGATGTAATACCCGAAGACATCACCCTAGAGACAGCAAATGAAGTCTCCCTGTAGTTCCATCCATAAAGCCACACTGAGATAACACCAATCTCCCTATAGCCTTATCTACAAAACCACCCTGCGATAATACCAATCTCCTTGCAGTTTTGTCCATGTGAATAAGCAAACTAAGACCCATCTTGGTCATATCCAATACATTTATGTCAAAACCTTTCAACAGAGTTCCCAACTGATTAGCCTTAGTTAAAGCTTTTCCATCTAATAACATGTTATTCAAAGATAACAGATACATCAATCCACGACATCTTATCACTCTCTTCCAAACTAGAAGCCTCACCAACTTACCTGAGTAGTGATATGATAATGCACATGGGCCCACCGTGATTCTGCTGGTCTCCTGAGCTGAAACTTCCTGTAATATGAACTATGTCATTTCTGGCCTGAGTGTGTTGCTCCACCTGCATCACATGCCCATTCATACCATGATACTATTGACCCGAGATAGAGCTCCTTGCATTTTTTTTCTAGAGTCCCTAACTCCACCTAAATAATATGAATACTGCTATTGTAGTTTTTTGGTATTTGTTTCTTTTCCTTTACCTTAATATGCTGCCCCATGACTTTATCACCAAAAGTCATGTCCTCGATCACCCCTTTGTTTGCCATAGGATCACCCAGCTTGCACCCACCTTTCTTATACCCCAGAAAAGTGTATTTTCCAAACATCACACCAAGCCTAGATCCTCCATTACTAGAATAGTACACCAGTGGACATCCACTCATAACCGAGTAGTCTATCGCATAACCTGACCACAATTTACTTGCAACTTTGCCATGTAACGATACCTTTGGCGATCGGTCACACAAGAAACGTGTCATACTCACTAACTTCACCAAAAAGTACCCTGCAAACCCTACATATAACCTGCCCTGCTCACAAAACTTCTTGATCAAAACCATTGTACTCAGCCCTAATGTTTGACTTGTGAATCTATCTCGTGGTCCGGTTCTCTACCTCAGCCACTGCATGAAATACACCAAGACCCTTCGTGATAATCCCACGAAATACATATGTGTATCCCCTAATGCTATCATCACTGGTTCCCAATTATCTAAATACATGTAGTCACCCATATGCTTTAACCGCATATGCCACAAGATACCTGACTCAAATTCAACAATTGCAACTCCACCTACAGCCATAACACCCTATAGTGCATATATATTTCCCGCTACATTTTTCCTTTCATCACTACCAAGTTACCTTCACACACTTTCATTTCTCTACATTTAGACTTGTAACAATATCCATTATGGTCTAAAGTTCCCAATGAAATACCATTCTTCCTTGTACCTGATTTATGTTTTACATCACATATGGTTCTTACAACACCATTATACATTTTGATTTTGACATTTCTAATAACAAACAATTTGCATGAAATATCATTTTCCATCAAAATACAACCAATACAAACTGACTTGTAGATGTCAAACAATTTTCTAGGATAAAATCATCTTGTATCTAAGACCCAAGAATCACCAGTGAGGGACTCCGAACTTGATGAAACATGTAGCATATCTCTATCCCTACATTCTAAGTCTTCCTCCACTACACTTGCAAATTTTGACGAACCCTTAGACATATATCGACATTCCCTTTTTTAGCAAACTAATGCGAGATAATTCACATCCATGACGTGATACAACACATCCTTAGCCAAACAAAGACCAATGATTGCTCCCAATTCATTCCGAGTCGTTGCATCCATGCTATCCGGTTGAAATTTTGCATAAACCTTTCACCAAACCTTGTTGCACCAAGAAATCCTTCAACTTAGAGGCCATACAACATGCTTTGATACCAATTGTTGTGAAAAATAGGGCCTCTTCAAACAAAGCACAACGGAATAAAATATTATATAAAAGGATCACACCTATACTTGCAACAATATCAATGCTGAATATAGAATCATTTCACAACCATAACAACATAAAGAAAACAATAATAAAGGCAACGACACCAGGAATTACGTGGTTTGGCAAAGCCTACATCCATGGGAGCAATCAAAAAGAGATTTCATTATGAAGATCAAAGATTACACACTACAATGATCTTCTCTCCTTCTTTCACCCCCTCCTACTCTCTTACCTGTCAAAATATGCCCAGAAGAACATATATAACAAGCCCCAAAATTCAAATATTTTCTCGCAGCCCAGGCGCTCTCGTCGATGAGAATAGGACACTTGTCGACGAGCCAGAGAAAGCCACTTGTCAACTAGTCAACCCACTTATCGATGAGTCTTGAACTCTGCAGTTTTTCACCTTTCGACATCTTCTCGTCGACGAGCACAGAGCACTCGTCGACGAGTTATTGCTACTGCACGAACATATGTTTTTCTCCGTTTGTTCATAAGCTCTCAGAAAGTATAAGATCCACACCATAAACAACACATTCTTCTGTAGATCAGGTACATGCCTTACAGCACATAACGTCCTTACAACACTATTATACATCTTGACTCTGATATCTCTTATCCAACAACTTTGCGGACAACATTGTTTCCCATCAGAATGAAATTAGTACTCACTAATCTGTAAGAGGTGAGCTAGGCTTTCTTGGGCATTATGTGAAAAGAACATCCCAAGTCTAGGATCCAAGAATCCGTGAGGCATTCTGAACCTGATGAAACAAAAAGCATCTCGAAATCACTGTTGTAACAACCTCAAATTTTAATCATTTTTTATAAAAAAAAAAAAACACATATGTACTACTCTGATACCCCTACTATGAAATCGCAGGCCTCAGAGGGGCACTGAGGTATTCTTGTATACAATAAACATACCTATGCAGCGGAAACATAAATCATAGAACCATATATACCATACAATATTAGAATTCAGTATTTCCAGACCATAGTCATATAATACATCTCTCTTCAGTATCATCTACCCAAAATACCATACTCTGTACAAACTTACCCTATAAACAGGGCAATAAAATAGTCACGCTATCTGCAAGTCTGATCTGCTTGCCTAACTGGCTCACCTGAAAAATGTTAAAGTAATGTGGTGAGTTGATGCTCAATAAGTGGAAATATGCTATTACTAGTGTGTCGTTACTAAGTTGCATACTATTTAAATAACATCTGAATGGTATAAAATAATAAATCTGTAAAACATATCTTACATTTTTCACAGTTTAAACTATAACTGTATCATTTGTATTTTCTACTTTTCATACTACTAATATCATATTATATTCATCAAATGCTGTAAAATTGTATACATATACATAACTATGCTCTATCACTGGAACTTTGTATGTCATGATTTGACCCCTCATGATAGGGTTGTGTGGCCTATAGGTGGGATTTACACTAGTCGGCCCTTCAGGTAAGTCATTGTACTTTACATTACCTTAGCTCGGCCAAACTACATCCACTTCTACGCACGAAACTGGACTGCTACCTCATCAAACCGGTCCCCTCAACCCAGCGAACTAGGGAGCTGCATCCACTCTGAGCATGGTTTGATGGTACCCACACACTATCTAAAATATATGGTTGCACTCTATCTGTATTAGTAACGGTACCGTGCTCTGTAATCTGTATCTGTCTGTACTATTTCATAGGAATCTGATACTATATATATAATACTATAATCTTTCTACTATTTTCATCATATTTTCAAAATAACCATAACACTATAATTCTGTATTGTAAATACTCTAATATCTAAATAATATAAATGTAGCATCTTGATGCTATATCTATATATCTGACTGTATAATCTGTTTGTATATTTTGAGTGTTATGGTATTAGGAAACATGACATACTTTAAATATTGTAAATAATGATTCTGAATAAAACTATAATATACTGATCTGAACAAATATTTGTAATATATATTGATTTGAATAAATATCTGTAATATACTGATCTGAATAAATATCTGTATATGTGTACTGATCTGAATAATTATCTATATCTACCGTACAACATAATATGTTGGAAAAAGCTATATAAGGTCTGTATCATATAAATATCTACTTAGGCCACACAAATATTAAACTCTTATTTTGTAAAAACTGTATAATAAACTGGTATATATGTATCTATGAAATCTCTGTTAGCATTTTTAAAACTCCTAGCATAGCATATTTCCCTTACCTAATTTGTGAAAAGCCCCCACTGTACTCTAACTCTATACCCGTAGGGTTCTCCACTCAACACCCTGAAAATCACATCTCCTAGAACAAAATATCATTATTTCTTCGTATACTATATTTCTTATAATTGTGGGAAAGACAAATGCTGCATAAAATGTCTTACCCTGAAATTGGGATGGAATCCAAACTACTTCTACCAACGATCCGCTCCGACAGACTTGTAGAGAACTTTCCTAAGAGCGTTGTGGTGGCCTTAGATCGTCGATCCAGCGAGAAACGGAGCCGGGATTGAAGAGAGAAGGAAGGAGGGATGTTTTAGAGAGAGAGAGAGAGAGAGAGAGGGTGAGAGTGTTTCTTGCGTCGAATTCTGCAGATTAATCCGGGTTTTAGCTATTTATAACCCTAGATTCGTCAACGAGACACGTCATCTCGTCGACGAGTCCCTGAAGAAATTCGTTGACGAACCTTCACCCCTCGTCGATGAATTTCAGACTGTCTCAAACCCCCTCTTGGTATTTTCTTGTCAACAAGACATGTCCTCGTCGACGAGGTCCTCATATGTTCTCTTCGACGAATTCTCTGTGTTCATCGACGAGACCCTATTTAATTCTCCGGGTTATTACAACCACTCCCTGAGTCTCCTTATTCCACTACATTAACAGATTTTGACAAACTCTCTTAAGCTTTTGCTTTCCCTTTCTCCCACTTTGAACACTCTGGTTTTATGTGCCATTTTTTCCCATTCTTAAAACAATGAATTTCCTTCCTTCTCTTAGACTGCGACTGAGTTTTATTATCACTCAATCCACTCTAGGACCTACCTCCCCCACAATTCTAATTACCCTTCGCCACAAGTCCTTCACCTTGTGAACCCTCATCGCTAGCCTTCTTCCTCTAATGCAACCCAAACAATGCACTCGTGATGTCCTCCAACCTTAGGGTTTCTTTCCTCCAAGTTAAAGTCGTAACCAGATTCTCGTATATATGCAACATAGGTAGGGAATTCAGCAGCATTAATGCTTTCTCTTCTACCTCAAACTTCACATCAACTCGCCCTAGATCACTAATGATTTGATTAAATTTGTTGATGTGTTGTGTCAAGTCCGAACCATCTGCCATCTTAAGCCAATATAATTTTTGCTTAAGATACAACTTGTTCATTAATGAGTTGGACATGTACTGATGCTCCAGTTTCAACCAAACCATTGCCGACGATTCCTCATCCATGACGTGATACAACACGTCATCGGCCAAACATAACCTGATAGTGGACATAGCTCTTGCTTCCAACTCCTTCCAACTTGCGTCGTCCATACTTTCCAGCTTCTTCCCGTATAAAGCCTTCACCATACCTTGCTACACTAGCAAGTCCTTCACCCTATTTAATTTGCCAAAGTCCAAAATTCCTCGTTCCATCGAACTTATTAACATCGAACCTCTCAGAAGAAATCTCAGCCATTACAAACCAATAGCTTTTATACCAATTGTTGTAAACGATTGGCGCTTTGATACCAATTGTTGTTGTCAAGTGCGAGCAGCAGAAGACTTCACACAAACTCACAAAATAATCACGAAAGCAAGTAATGCACGCACTCAATGATGAACTATACGAAACAAGCAATCACTTAACAATGAGAATAAATAAAAGCAATAGTCAAAGTCATAAGAATTTACATGGTTTGACAATTTGCCTACGTCCACGGGAGTAGCGATTGTTTCCACTATCACAATGAAGCTTACCCAACTAGGGTTACATAATATGATTAAATACTAATCCTATGCATACAAGAGACTTCTACTATATCTAAAACACTTCTCTAGCAATATTTAGGAGGAAAATCCTCTAAAAAACTCTCAGTCTACTTATCTTCGATTTTCGTGACGTCCACTAGCATAACCGTCGATGGTGTCAGCCAAGCTGTCAATGGTTTTAACTCGAGAGCAGTTCCCTATAGAACATCCTAAAATCGTCGACGGTTAGGTCAAACCATTGACAGTTTCGCTCCTGCAACCCTCTCTCTTTGTTGCTCGCTTCTCGATACTTTTCCCCGGTACATGAGTTCCACTCAAAATATAAGCTACATCCCCAGCATTTATAGAGCAATTGAAGAGTTGGGGTCTTAGGGAATTTTGTTTTGAGGGGTCATTTTTGAGATGCATTCTGAACTCCCACCACTATTTTCCTGTAAATGCCATAAAATGTCATTGAACGGTCGTAAAAATTATTTTAGTAGAATAATATTTTTAAAAATTATATTTTAAGAAATAAAATATTGATGATATGGAAATACTTTTGTTTAGTTTGCATTGTAAGATACTTAAAAATAGATGCAACATGTTCATGTTGCTATTTTTATTAAGCGTGAGGATCTTAGCTAGCATTTCGAAAGGATTGTAATTATACATTCGACTTTTATATAATAATCTCATCAAATTAGGTCTAGAGATTTGGTACGTTATGAGATGGCAAGAGAAATAATGAGTGTATTTCTCTCGTTAAATGGTATCTTCATTATTCCAATACTTCTGTTTTAAGTATGATTAGTTACTATTATACATTTAATAGAGGGACAAAGCCAAATCCAAGTACAATTATAAAAAGGTAGGTTTTTTTTTTTTAAAAAATAATTATTATTTTAATCCAAAATTAGTATTATAGTTATGTGAAGAGAAAGAACTAATATGTAACCTTAACACATTTGTTTCATAGTTTGTACCATGCATATATACTCACCAATTAAATAATGGTCCTTAATTTTATTTTATTTTTTTTATATTGTGTTTCCTTCTATTATTCGGCCACTATGCTTCTCTCTTAGCAGTCCAATTAGATACATAGATTTTTTACCTCTTGGAAACGCTTTAGTGCATTTATAAATTTTGAGAATGCTAACAAATGAACATAATTCAAAGAGAAAAATTAATCAAACAAACCCTATCTTATAAAATTAAGCTAGATATATACTTTTCCATCTAATTACCTTTATTTCAATATTGAAAACACTTTGCATCCTACACAATTAATGGTCCAATTAGACATGTAAATATTTTCTCATCTCAAAAACCTTAGTAAAATACTAATTCACTCTCTTTAAGTATGAACGGTAGTGGTGTAGTTGCAGCAATGGCCATACTATTCAATCCTTAAGTCATATACATAACATGGTATTCAAGAAAGATAATAATAGAGACAAAAATAACAGTGACCTTAATGGATGAATACATTTTTAGCCTTAGCGTGAAGTCCTATCTTATCAGGGTTAAGTGACTGATCTTGGAAATCGAATATGAAACAATCTTTTAAAATCTATTTTTGCGGGTGGTTCATTTTTATGTGGAAAAGACTTAATTAATCTTTTTTCTATGTCCACAATAATATTGTCCAAGCAAAGCACTCCCATCTGTCTTCGTTGTCAACACATATAATCATAATGTTAGTTTTATCCTTGTCCTCCGCACTTTGTTTGACTATGTATTAGAACAAATTTGATCCAATCAAGTCATTAACTTAGTATATGATAACTATCCGTTCTAACCAAACTTAAATAACACATTTATATATATATATATATATATATATATATATATATATATATTATGGGTCACATTATATATATTTTCATGCTTATGCAAACCGCGATCGGACATTGAATTAATATATGTAACAAGGATTTTTAAAAGTTTAATTAATTATACTGTCCAAACGTCACGATTAAAATTAGTTCGAGTCTTCTTTTATTTTTCTTTTCCTAGTAAACGCAATTAATTAAGATGCCTCATTTTTCACTCGACCCTTGTACCACCTACTCTATGCTATTCATAGTTCAAATTCTAGCCTTTCAATGCTTTTAATTTGTCTCACCGACAAGTTACGCAAATGATATACAGTAATTCAAGAATTTAACCGCGGTAATTCGCAGGCGACCGCCGTAAAAAACATAACTTACTTTGTGTCGCTGCTTGGTTTATCTTTCAGAAAGCACAGTTCCTTTTGAATCCGGTTCGCACGTATATTCATCAACAAGCATGCATGGTGGAAGTTGAATTGCCAGCCAGTTGGAAGAGAGTCAGCAAGCTGCATTTCCAATCATATGCCGCAACTCCATGCAGGGGCCCTACTGCTCTCATTCACCCTGATCGCTTTAAATTATCTGATCAGCGGAGATATCAGCCGTTGATCAAGCTTACCGGGTCATCCTCCTAGGGCGTCGCCTGTTGGTAGGTTAATGCTGGACCATCGATTTAGTGGGGAAACAATGAATGGATGGCTTTGATTAATTGGTGTACTGCGACCGTGCATTAACGTTGATACCCCCGCACGAGGACATGCAAGCGGAATGCTTTTCTCCCATAAAGTGCTGGTCCAATGGATACCAAAGCAAGGAAGCAAGCATGCATGCAAGGAATTGAAAACCACTTCTCTCTCTCTCTCTTTCTCCAAAGAGATTTTTTTTTTTTTCTCTCTAAAAAGTTTGCCAAGCTTGTTTGTTCTTTTTTGAAAGGGCTTGACTTAGAAGGGCAAAATCTTAGGTATGGTCTATTCTTGTCCCTATAAATTAGGTTAGTGTAAAAACATTGTGTTTGTAATTGAGCTTTTTCTTTTTTAATTACTGGGATCTACCTAAAATTTCTCCCCATAGGTATAAGAAATTTTTATCTTGTATGGAAGAAAAGACTCATCATTTACAATATATTAAAGCTATAGTTTACAAAAAAAAAAAAAAAAGGCTATAGTTTACAATATATTAACGCTATGGTAATGTCGCACAAACCGGATACAATTAATCATGAACAATCAATTCTCAATTCTTGACTCTAAATATGGGGCTTTATACATACACTATGTACTGTACAATCGTAAATTTAAGATTACGCTTGATTTGAAAAATATTTTTATCAATAACGGGTTTTGTGGATTCAATTGAGTTGCTAATATTTAGTGGTTTTTTTTAAAATAAAATTAAAAAAAATTATGCACTGATGGGTGGAGTTATAATTTATTTTATTTAATTATAGTTTTCAACTAAAATATTTAGTTGTACTTACGAATTGGAGGATGAGAATTAAGGAAAGAACCTTTCACCATGTCGATTGATTGGCCATATGCATGAAAGCTATTAGTTACAAAGAAAAGTAAATACAACTTTAAAACATTTTATGGTAATTAATTAACTATGCATCACTTCAAAGCTTAAAATCTCGTTTCATAGCTAAAATTTCTTAGATCTCTTTTTTTTTTTTTCGAAATCTAAGCTCCTAGTAACTAATAGGAATAGAACATGTAATATAATTAGTTCAACATTTTATCTATGCTTTAGAAAGATTAGTAGCATTGGTAGACTTATTTTTAATTGTATGAAATTAATAAATACATATTTTTAATTGTACTAACTAAAACTATAGTGATTAAAATAAATTCCACTTAATCATGTTGAGACTGTTGGGAAAAACAATTATACAAATATATATGAACCAATTTTCACAAGTAAATCAATGGAGTAATGCAAAATAATAAATAAAAATGAAACACAAAATTTAGCGTGGTTCCCTCAAATGTTGAGGTACGTCCACGGGGCACGGCAAACCAAATCCACTATCACTAAAATGTTCATACAAAGTGGATACAAAACGCACGAACCTTACAAATACACAAGAGTTTTTAAACAAATATAGCAAGATGAAGATGCCTCACCAAATACTATGAACAAATCTCTAAAGAAGAATCAACTAACCAAAGAAGAGCACAATGAAATACCAATATGCTGTAAATAATCTATAGCTGGAGTCACACTAAGAAAAAGGTAGCAGCAGGTTGCTGTACTAGAGAGATGACGGTGTGGGTTTGCTGCAGGCGCTGGCTACATATACCAACTGCAGGCGCTAAAGGCTATATGAGTGAAAAGCCAAAAATGGAGAAAAACTTACGGTTGGCCCAACTGCTTGTTGTGTGTGTGGAGAAAATTCAAAATGGAGGGGCAGCTGCTGTGCATAATCTTTGATTTTGAATTTCAAAATAGAATCTCTAGATTTTGCTCCTACTGGGAAGCTAACAAACATTTGAAAACAAAACCTTTTCAAGGCATTGGTCCCCACAGGAGGGAAACCCAACAAATCTCCTCCTCCCGACTTATGGGGACAATTCTACAAATCCGGCCAAAACTCGACACTTTACATGCTTGTCTTTAGTCAATGCCTTTTTCATCATATCCGAACCATTGTCGTCAGTGTGAATTTTGTCTAGCTTTCTTGTTCCATGCCCAACTCTTTTAAGAATCTCTTCAACCAAAGCAATTCTTTACAAGCTTCCGTAATGGCAATATACTCAACTTCCGTAGTAGATAGAGCAACACATTTCTATAATTTAGATTATCATGCCACAGCTCCCCCAGCAAAAGTCATCAAATTACCTGAAGTAGATTTTCTAGAATCAACGTCACTAGCCATGTTGGCATCCGTGAATTCATGGAGCGTAGATTTACCATTTCCAAAGCACAAATACACCTTTGAAGTACCTCTAAGGTATCAGAGAATCCATTTTACCACTAACCAATGCTCTTTTCCCGAATTAGAGAGAAACCGACTAACAACTCCAATGGCGTAAGCTAAATCCAGTCTTGTGCAAACCATTGCATACATTAAGGAACCAACGGCTGAAGCATAAGGAATTTTCTTCATCTCTTCCTTGTTTTTTTCACTTGTAGGACTTTGTTTTGTAATAAACTTGAAGTGACTGGCAAGTGGGCAACCAAAGGATTTTGCTTTATCCATATTGAACCTCTTAAGCACTTTTCCAATGTAGCTTTCTTGAGACAACCAAATTTTCCATTTTTCACGATTATGAACAATTCTCATGCCAAGAATTTGCTTTGCTGGTCCCAAGTCTTTCATAGAAAAATACTTGCTCAACTCCAACTTTAACTTGTCAATCTTGGAGAAATCCTGTCCTACAATATGCATATCATCAACATAGAGAAAGAGAATAATATAAGTACAATTCGGAATTTTTTTCATAAACACACAATCATCCGAAGAGGTTTTTGAGTAACCATGATCAATTATGAAAGAATCAAATTTCTTGTACCATCTCCGTGGTGCTAACCCATACAGACTTTTCTTTAATTTGCACACTAAATTCTCTTTCCTTTTTGTTTGAAGCCTTCCGGTTGTTCCATGTAAATTTCATTTTCCAAGTCACCATGTAAGAAGGCAGTTTTCACATCTAATTGCTCAACTTCTAAATTCAAGTATGTTGACATGCCAAGAATAACCCGAATAGATGACATCTTCACAACTGGTGAGAATATTTCATTAAAGTCAATTCCCCTTTTCTAACCAAAGCCTTTCACCACAAGCCTAGCCTTGTACCGGAGGTTCTTTTCATCATTTTTCAATCTAAACACCCATTTATTTTTCAAAGCTTTCTTTCTAGGAGGAAGTTTAACCAAATCATAAGTGTGATTGTAGACTTCATTTCCTCTTGCATAGCCTCCATTCATTCAACTTTATTTTCATGGTTCATGGCTTCTTGATAGCTTTCGGGCTCCTCTTGATCTGTTAGAGTAACATAATCACTTGATAGATATTTAGTTGAAGATATTGGCTCTCTTGAAGATCTTCTCAATGGGGCTTAGTCTTGAACTTGTTGCTCCCCCTCATTTTCATCTTCAACATCACTAGGAATTTCATCATTTCCAACATCTTCAAGAGGTGGAAGAACATCTTCCATATTTTCATCATGTGCGAAAGGAGGAGAAGGTGACTCTAAGTCAACAAAATCATTCCCATTAGATTGTGGTTGCTCAACTGTGCCAAAATCTTCAATTGTTTGATCTTCAAAAAATACAACATCTCGGCTTCTAACAATTTTTTTTGTCAACCAGATCCCACAATCTGTATCCAAATTCATCATGCCCATAGCCAAGAAAAATACATTACATTGTCTTGTCATCAAGTTTGGATCTTTCATTTTTTGGAATGTGAACAAATGCACAACAATCGAACACTTTCAAATGATCATAAGTGACATCCTTACCTTTCCAAATTTTTTCGAGAACTTCACTAAGTAAAGGAGTTGAAGGAGACAAATTAATCAAGTCCACCGCCATCCTCATTGCTTTACCCAAAAATGATTTTGGCAACGTCGCATGAGAGAGCATACATCTCATTCTCTCTAGTATGGTGCGGTTCATTCTTTCAGCAAGACCATTTTGTTGAGGAGTTTTCTT
Source organism: Malania oleifera (assembly GCF_029873635.1). Taxonomy (NCBI): domain Eukaryota; kingdom Viridiplantae; phylum Streptophyta; class Magnoliopsida; order Santalales; family Ximeniaceae; genus Malania; species Malania oleifera. The sequence continues at coordinate 63,068,651 of NC_080425.1, forward strand.
GACGGTCTTTTGATGTCTAATTCCTTGGCTATAACAATATGTATCAAATGGGCCAATGTACTCTCCACCATTATCCGAGCGCACACATTTCACCTTCTTTCTAGTCTCCCTTTCAACTTTAACCTGAAAATGCTTAAACACATCTAAAACTTGATCTTTAGTCTTCAAAGTGTAAGCCCAAACTTTTCTTGAATAATCATCAATAAAAGTGACAAAATAAAGTGCACAACTATGAGATTTATCTTTCAAAGGATCACATACATTGGAATGTATCAAATCTAGAACATTAAATTTTTTAGTAACAAGCTTTGTACAAAAAGGAGCTCTATGTTATTTACCGGCCAAAAAATGAACACAAGCTTTAAGAGAAGTACCTTTCATTCCGGGTAGAAGCTCTCTTTTGAACAAAAACTGCATTCCTTTTTCACTCATGTGCCCAAGCCGTTTATGCCACAAATTGGTGGAAGAGTGACTCTCAATTACATTCACAATATCATTACCAATTTTACCTTACATCATATAGAGTGTACTAGTCTTCTTGCCTTTAGCCACCACCAAATTACCCTTTGTGAGCTTCTATTTTCCATTACCAAAATGGTTGTCAAAACCTTCATCATCAAGATTTCCGGTAGATATCAAATTTAGCCAAATGTCGGGTACATGTCTCACATCTTTGAGCACCAACTTGCATCCTAGATTTGTTTCCAAACAAACATTTCCCATGCCAACAATTTTTGACAAACCTTCATTTCCTATCCAAACAACTCCATAATTTCCTTTGGAATAAGAAGTGAAGAAATCTTATCGAGAAGTGACATGAAATGACTCACCAGAATCAATAACCCAAGCAGGCTCTCGACTTGTCAAATTAATGCAACTTTCATCACAAACAATCACAAGATCACTATGAGATGCAACTAAAGTTTGTCTTCATGCTTTTTCTCAAAATTTTTCTCCTTGTTTTGCTCCTTGAATTTCAATTTTTTACACTCCCACTTTATATGCCCTTTCTTATGACAATAGTGACACTCAATATTTTTTTTTCGAAACTGAGTTGGACCGGCCTCTTGATTTATCATTACAGTGAGAATACCTGCTTTTGCTTTTGCCTCTCCCTCGATTTTCTGTTATAAGTGCCTCTAAATGAGAAGAGTCAACTAATTTTCTTCTAATTTCTTCATTCAACAAGCTACTAGTTACTTGGTTCATAGTAACAATTCCATCGGGAGCCGAAATACTAACTGTCACAACCAAAGTCTCCACACTTTCCGGCAAAGAATTAAGAAGCATTAAGGTCTGCAATTCATAATCAAAAACTATTTTCATAGTAGCAAGCTGATTAATAATATTTTTCATCTCATTCAATTGCTTGGTAATAAGACCACAATCTTTATATTCCAAATTCACCAATTTTCGAAAAAGAAAAGCTTTATTTGTAGCCGACTTTCTATCATAATGACCCTCCAATTTTTTCCACAATTCATGTGCCGAAATTTTGGTAGAAACATGATGAAAAACAATATCATCAATCCATTGTCGAATGACATCAACGGTTTTTCTATTAAGTCTATTCCACTCACCATCACTCGTGTCTTTAGGCTTTTGGCTATTGCCCTCAATAGGCCCATCTAAATCTTTGAAAAATAAAAGATCTTGCATTTTGTTTTCCAAGTTACCCAATTGCTTCCATTGAAGCTAATCATGCGACCAACATTACCATCTATGATTTAAATAAATTTAATGCGTACAAATAACTTGGCTCTAATACCACTTGTTGGGAAAAATAATTATACAAATATATATGAACCAATTCTCACAAGTAAATCAATGGAGTAACACAAAATAATAAATAAAAATGAGACATAAAATTTAACGTGGTTACCTCAAATGTTGAGGTACGTCCACAGGGCACGGCAAACCAAATCAACTATCACCAAAATATTCATACAAAGTGGATACAAAAGACACGAGCTTTACAAATACACAAGAGTGTATAAAAAAATATAGCAAGATGGAGATGTCTCACCAAATACTCTGAATAAAGCTCTAAAGAAGAACCAACCAGCTAAAGTAGAGCACAATGAAATACCAATATGCTTTAAATAATCTACAGCCAGAGTCATGTAAAGAAGAAGGTAGTAGCAGGTTACTGTACTAGAGAGATGACTAGTGCAGGCGTGGGCTTGCTGCAGGCGCTGGCTACAGGTATTGGCTACAGGCACTAAAGGCTATATAAGTGAAAAACCAAAAATGGAGAAAAACTGAGGGCTGGTCCAACTGCTTGCTGCGTGTGTGGAGAAAATTCAAAGTGGAGGGGCAGCTGCTGCTCATAATCTTTGATTTTGAATTTCAAAATAGAATCTCCAGATTTTGTTCCTATTGGGAAGCTAACAAACATTTGAAAACAAAACCTTTTCACTATAGTTTTAGTTAGTACAATTAAAAATTTCTTAGATTTTTTTTTTTTTTGAGACCTAAGCTCCCAGTAACTAATAGGAATAGAACATGTAATATAATTAGTTCAACATTTTATCTATGCTTTAGAAAGATTAGTAGCATTGGTAGACTTATTTTTAATTGTATGAAATTAATAATTACATATTTTTAATTGTACTAACTAAAACTATAGTGATTAAAATAAATTCCACTTAATCATGTTGAGACAAATTTATGGTTTCACTCAATAATTAATTTTGACAACTTATGCGAGAAAAAACTCGTCAAATAGCATATGGTTTCATTACCATCCAATGTAAATACTTCAAATAGTGGATTTCACATATTAGGACCCACGTATAATATGATGAAACTCACTATTTAAAGTATCTTTATTGGATGTGATTGCCTCGGGAGGATCATACTCGTCATCCCAAAGGATCTAATATCTTTTGGGCATATCCTTGAATGTTGAATGAAATTGTTTTTATAATATTATGAATATAATAGTAAGTTAAAGAATTCCTTAAATTCCTTTAATAATCAATAGTATAATAGATGTTTTTGGTGTACACTAATATTTTTTGCACATTTTTTTTACTACATCAAATAATAATTTTACTCCTTAATTTTTATTTTTGTCTCTTTTTCACAAGTGAAAAATAAAAAATAAAAAATAAAAAATAGAAAATGCATTACTTAATTGTATAAGAAAAATAGAGTGCCAGTGGCATTTTTTGGAGTGTTAATAATTTTTTTTTTTAAAGTCAAATAGTGTTATAATCTACTAATTGTCAACACACATAGCCCACATTTTTGAATTTATTGTTTTTTAATGCATAATAGTAGTTAAAAATATATTGAAAAATTTTAAAGAGTTTTTTGAATTCAATTTATTTTGTTAGACTATTTACATATTTGTAATTTGTACATCTTGTGATTAAAAGATAACTTGAAGTTCGTGGTAGTACATTTTAAAAAGAATGAAGAAAAAAAATATGCATGCTGCCTAGATCGACTTAGAAAAATGGATAAAAATTTGTTAATCCAAACCGAATCCGATCCATTTAAATTGACTCATAACCGATTTACACATTAAATGAGTCGAATATGGTTTAAACTTTCTTTATCCACCCCTAAATGAGTTGGTTGGTAGATTTAGGATTTTATCTTATGAATATCCGCCTATCCGCTAACAACAAATGTTTAAATTCATTGATAATCTAATATGCTCATACTTATTACACATCAAACAATTAGTACAAGTTTTATTGGCTAAGGCCTAGTCCCACACTCTTAACTTTTACGTTGCTATATGCCCTCTTTAGGTCTATCCTATGCCCACATTCAAACTTAAGCACAAATGCTCAGTTTTTTTTTAAATTTTTTGTGATCAAAATAAAAGTCTCTAAATTTATGTTCCAAAAAATAAGACAAATTATATTTTTGTGATTAGTTATTAAATGTTTAATATACTACTAAGTTATAATTTTAAAAACAACTTCACTTATTGTGTTATAAAAATAAATTGTTCATTGGATGGTAAAAAAATTATTTTTGGGATGAGAATGATGGATTATCTGCCATCCATCACGGATTATCCGATCCGAACTGCTATAAATCTGTAACTTAAATAAGTCGGTTATGAATTGTAATATTCTCACCGATAAACCATCTAATCTGCCAAGGATTATCCGGCTCGATCCACTTTACCAGGTATAATGCTGGCTGAGAATTACTCTCTTCTCTTTATTATTATTATTATTATTATTAAAAAACTAGGGAAAACACACAGCAACCTTTGTTATGCAGACCAATTGATCAGTTTCTATTGACTTCAGAGTTACGCCATCGCCTGGGGAACACACAAAATATACAATCATGTAGCTACTTAGATAATAAGTTGAAAGATTGTTATGCAGATCAATAGGTTTCTGAAATGACAGGGACAGCACTAATCCTACTCTCAATCATTTAAACTCACCTACATGAATTTGTTTTTAACATTTAACACAGTTTAACCCCAGCTAGCTAGCTTGTCTATCACCAAATGAAATTCAAATTCCTTTTATCATGAGAAATTAATACTTCTTACATGATAATCCAACCGGTACAAAGGGCGAGTTCTTAGGCGATGCATCAATCCAAACAGTTCAAATTCAATTTTTCACTGTATCAAACTAATATTAAAGTAAATACAGAGCAGGATCTCTCTCTCTCTCTCTCTCTCTCTCTCTCTCTCTCTCTCTCTCTCTCTCTCTATACACCACACTAACACTAGCATGATTATCTCCTCACCAGCTACTGAATCAATTGATTCTCATTAGCCATAAATCATCTAATATGATGCCCGGTAGGTATATTGGAAAGAGTAATGGTGGTGGCTCTCCCCCCCCCCCTAGCTATCAGTGTTAGACCTAATGATCACATAATATAGAGACGCACAAAGATAACAACTGCAATCCCGAATTTACATTTCTTACGAGGTACTCTTCAGATTTCCTTTTTAACAGTTATGCTTTGTGATAGATATCATGCATGCATGAAAACCCTAAAAGATCTTAAAGTTGACGACACAAAAAATATAGAGAGAAAGTTCATGATAAAACAACTGCTCAGTAATTTGCTGTGATGATCCCTTTGGTTCATCTTCTCTTCTTTTTTGGTTAAACCAAAGTTTATTGATTGGGCTTGGGCTATGAAATGTGATCGAAGTAGCCCGTTTCTCATTAATTTTACCCCAAAACTTTAGTATAAAAATTTTAAACTCTAATTATGGCTCATATGAGAGATTGGGCTGTATACTTTTCAACATCGCAGCCTTGCAGGACTGGATGCCCCCTCCCTCTGATTCCCAGATGTGGAAGAATGGCGCATCACCAAAAGAGCAATATTGGGCTGGCAGGCTGCTGCCAGGCCCAACTGTGAAGCCCAAATGAACTGCCTTAGGAAGCCCATAATTACATTTTCCTTTTTTCCTTGACAGAAAGCCTTTTGTGAGTTTTGTGTCAACCCAAATATACGATATGTATAAATTGCTAGTGCAATATGTGTATTTTATGCGGAAAATTGCCTTTCTCACTTTACATTTACTAGTTTTGTGCATATGGCCTCACTTTTATGTTTGGAAATTTTAATTTTATGACCCTGCATGTGGGATTATTATATATATATTCATTTTTTTTATAAAAGGAATCATGAAGCCTAAATTTAAAAATAGAAATCCTAAATTTGACCCTTTTGTATCATTGTTTTATTTAGCAAGAGACTCAATAAATTAGTATAATCCCTTCATTTAAGTCCTATTAATTTTAACATTTTTTTAGATGAGTCATACAATTTAAATCGACAATTTTAATTTCCAACTCACATATAATTATAATCTGATTCATCATTTTATTCATACTTACTTTCACATTTTCTAGTTAAATCAAAATATTTTTATCGACTCATTACCCTTTATAACACTATTAAAAAACTTAATTATTAGTTACTCAGAAAAATTGTCACCAATAAAATTGACTTCTCTTTTTTGATCTTGGAATTCAGCTTGATGTCATAGTGAGTGATATTATAATCAATTGTACACATAAATGGTCAAAAAGGCTTTCAAGTACGGTTGAAAGTTTCAAGAACCTAATTTACTACACCCGAAACTCTGATAGGGAAGATACTATTCTTTGACAAAATTCTTCTAAAGGAAAATTTACTTTTAATTCAACTTGAGATTACATTAAAATGAAAAATCCAAAGATGAGCTAGTGCAAAAATGGTTTGGTTTAGATATGGGATTGAACACCAATTGCAACAATTTAATAGACAACTCATTGGGATAGATAAGCAATACACCCCTAGAAACTTATAGGAAGTTTTATCCATATGATTCTGAAAAAAAAAATTCCAATTTATTTCTATGCATAGAATTATAATGTAAAATAAGGACATAAATATATAAATAATAAATAATAAATAATTAAATTAATTAAATTGATTGGCGCTTGCAGCTCTTGATAGATTGAATACTTTGGAAAAGCTAAAATTGTGGGGGTAAGGTCTAATAATCCTCATGTATGTTGTGGAATAATTTCTTGGAAGATTGGAATCACTTGTTCTCAGTCGTAAATTTTCAAACAAAGTTTGAAAAATTTCTCTTCCATAAATCTGGTAAGGAGCTGCTCAAGTTGGGATAAGTAATTATCTTCATTATCCTCATTATGCTCCATTAGATTGAAAATTAAACCTCTTTAGAATGCAACTGTGTATCGTATTAATACTCGAAATGATCTTTTATATGATATAGAGGATATAAATGTACAAATGGTAATAAACAAAATTATATTCAATATTAATCATAAACTCTATAGTAGCTCTCCATAGAGTTTAGTATTTTTTTTTTTTTTTTTTTGACATTCCATAGAGTTTAGTTTTTTTTTTTTGACATTTTCTTTGTTATTGTCACTTTTGCATTTCTCCTTTTGTGCTAATATGTATGTCTGCCTTCTTATAAAAAAATGCAAAACCAGTACTTATAATTATTAGTTATGATTTTTGATCCATAAAAATGATCACTAATAAATATGTCATCAATAATTAGTTAGTGACAATTTTCAAAATTTGTCACTAATCAACATTAGTGATGGATAAACAATGATATGGTTTTTAGAGGGAAGCAAATCACTACTAATAGTAACTATTAGTGGCAATAATCACTACTCTTGATATCAATTATTTGTGGTAGTTTTTCAGTTAATAATCTTTTGGTTTTGTTTTCTTTTTTTATTTGGGGTTAGGTATTGATAAAATTTTGTATATAATTTATTATTTTCAAAACTATAATTCTTACGTTACTTCATTCATCTAAATACATACATACAAACAAGTATAACGTAATTGCACAATCAAATATATCTACAACCTCCAAAATTAGAAATGTATTATTTTAACAATATAACCAAAAAGAATAAATAAAAGCAGTTCATCAACAAGCCTTTTTTTTACCACACAACCATTGAGCATGTGCATCAATGAAGACTCTGCAAATGAGTAAATAGGTAATTAGTATGTTATGTTAAATTAACAAAGAATGCTTTAAAAAGTTCAAAACAGTATGAGAAAAAATCATTCAAAAGAAATTATGAATATAAAAAAATTAAACATAAGCTAGAAAGGCTCATTGCAAATAAATAAACATGATATTGTTATCAATCTCATTATCTAGTGAGAGAATTAACTTAATAAGATAACCAGAAACAAACTGAAAGATCTTATTAACTTCACAAGCAGTTTCTAAGTGGGATAGTTTCAAGCTCATATTCAGAAAAATTGATCTTCAAAAGACATAGTTAATAAAAAGAGGATAGGAAAAGTGATCACATAGTAACAAACTATTTTTAAGATAAGAGTACAAACTTTTTTAAAAGAAATCAAAATTTTTTTGCTATAAGGGAGTTGTAATATGGGTAAACTTTAGTATCACCATTTGAAGTTGGGAGAAGAAAAAGGGGGAAAAATTTAAAAAGATAAAGACAGATTTATATAAATTGAGAACGCATTATTTATAAGACTTTGCCTCTGCTTGCTGTGAGTGAGAACTGCTGAGCTGTAACAGATCGAACACAAGGGAGAGAAGGAGAGAATGCTCTTTACTGTAAGAACATGAAAGAATGTTGAATAGGGGAAAGAGAGATGGAGAGAAGTTTTATGTATTTCTTCTGTATTCAACAAAACTGTGCAGGATCAGCATAAAAAGAGTACAAAAGGAATAAAAAATAGTTGGATGCTAACTACAAGAGTAATATATGGTTATTCCTAACAATTTTCCTGTAACAGAAAAGAGGAGAAAATAAAAAAAAATAATAAAAAGAATTTGAGCAATTATGGTTATGGACGGCTGCCTGCAGCCAATTTAATTTCCTTCATTCTTCAACAGCCCCCCACAAGATGGAGAGTAGATGTTTTCTACTCCCATCTTGGATAAGCATGAATAAAAATCTTGTAAGCCTAAGCTCTTTGTGAGAATATCTGCCACTTGCAACCTGCTTTCCACATGCTTTGTTGAAATGCAACCCTCTTGAATCTTGTCTCTAATTAAATGACAATCTATTTTTATATGTTTTGTCCTCTCATGGAATATGGGATTGGTGGCAATGTGTATAGCTGATTTGTTGTCACAGTACAAGAAAGTAGCCTGTGAATGAGCAATTTGTAGATCTTTAAGTAAATACCTCAGCCAAGTCAATTCACAGCTCACATTTGCCATTGCCCGATACTCTGCCTCTGCAGAAGACCTAGAGACCACACTTTGTTTCTTTGATTTCCAAGACACCAAAGATTTCCCAAGGAACACGCAGTAGCCTGTCACAAACCTCCTAGTGTCTCGACGAGCCCCCCAATCTGAATCACTAAAACCTCTAAGATGGATTTATGAGTGCATTGGATAGAACAAACCCGGCCCTGGTGACCTTTTGATGAACCGCAGTACCTTGTGGGCTTCCTGCAGGTGTGGCACTCTTGGATTCTTCATGAATTGGCCTAGCATTTGGACCGAGTAAGCTAATTCAGGCCTGGTTATGGTCAAGTACAATAATCTACCAAACAATCTTCTATAAAGAGCAGGCTCAGGAAGCAATTCTCCTTCTTCTTTGGACATTCTCACATTTTGATCCAAGGGAATCTTTTCTGGAGTGGAGCCAATGGTACTCGAGTCTCTTAAAATATCCAAAGCATATTTGCGTTGACATAAATGAACCCCCTTTGCTGTCCTTGCCACTTCAATACCTAGAAAATACTTCAACTTACTAAGGTCTTTGATTTTGAATTGGTCATCAAGAGATCTCTTCAATTGATCAATTTCATCCACATTATTTTCAGCAACTATTACATCATCCACATACATAGAATAGCTGTGAAAGAGCCTTCAGTTACCTTTGTGAACAAGCTATAATCTACCTTGGACTGGATATATCCTTGGTGAATGATGAAATTTGAGAGTTTTGAGTACCATTGAAGTGAGGCCTGTTTGAGGCCATACAAACTTTTGTTTATTTGCATACTTTTCTCCCATTTTCATTGGGATACCCCGGAGGCAACTCCATGTACACCTCCTCCTCTAAATCCTCATGCAAGAAGGCATTATTGACATCAAATTGCTGTAAAAACCACCCTTTTACTGCTGCAACGACTAACAAGGTTCTCACAGTAACCATTTTTGCCACGAGAGAAAAGGTTTCATGATAGTCCAACCCCTCCTACTGTGTGTACCCTTTAGCAACAAGCCTGGCCTTGTATCTTTCTATGCTACCATTAGCAAGAAATTTGATTTTGTAAACCCATTTACAGCCTATTGGTTCTTTGTCAGGAGGTAAATCCATAATAACCCAAATGTCATTGAGTTCAAGGGCAGCAATTTCAGCCTTCATGGCCTCGACCCACTTAGGTGATGTAATTTCTTCTAGGTAAGTTGTAGGTTCAGTGTGTGAGGTTATGGAGGTCACAAAAGTCTTGTGAGGTGTAGACAATTTATCATAAGATATGGTGGCACTTAGAGGAGAGGGCTTACCTGATAAGATCTGGTTTTTCTGCTTGTCCAAGTCTTGAGATGGGAGAAGGAAGGTTGACTACTGACATATGAAATCCTGCAAATGAGTAGGAGCTCTCCTTATTATGGTTGATCTTTGGGTAAGTGTGTATGAGTGTTGTCATGAGCTTCTGTTTCTGGTCTGGAGTTATTTTAGGAACTGAACTGTTCATTGTTTTGTGAATCAGATAATACAGTAGCATTGGCTCTACCTTTGAAATGGTATTGGGGCTGATAGTGTCTATGGAGTGATTATGAACAGGAAGAGTGGGAATGGAAATGACAGGGTTTTGAGTAAAACATAATTCGTTTGGATTTGGTAGTGAATTAATGTTGCTGAAATTAGTATCAGGATGGCTGATTTTGTTTGTTTTGGATGGAAAAACAGTTTCATAAAACACAACATTTCGAAAGATGAAAATCTTTTTAGTATCTAGATCCAAAAGTCTATATCCTTTGACACCAAAAGGATAACCAATAAATACTGACTTTCTAGCCCTCAGATCAAATTTTTGTCTTCCATTAACCAAAGTGGTAGCAAAGGCCAAGCACCCAAAATCCTTTAGATAGGCACAGCTGGGTTTCCTTTTGAACAAAATCTCAAAAGGGCTTTTATGATCTAATAATGGAGATGGAGTTCTATTAATGAGATATACAGCTGTAAGAATGCAGTGGTTCCAATACTTCAATGAAATGCTACTTTGAAATTTTAGTGCTCTTGCTACATTTAAAATATGTTGATGCTTTCTTTCAATAGTGGCATTTTGTTGAGGTGTCTCCACACATGTTCTTTGGTGCAAAATTCCATGTTTTAGATAAAATTATTTCATGTCAAACTCACCTCCATTATCACGCCGAATGGTTTTTACTTTTGTTTCAAATTGGGTTTCTATCATCACACGAAAGTTTTGTAAATTGGTGCTTGCTTCTGAGTTCAACTTCAACATATAAGCCCAAGTACACCTACTGAAATCATCCACAATAGTCAAAAAATACCTGCAACCATCATGACTAATCTCATTACATGGACCCCATATATCACAATGTATTAGCTCAAAGCATTTCTTAGATTGATGTTGACTAGTTGGAAATGGTAGCTTGTGTTGTTTAGCAAAAGGACAAATGAGACATGGGTGATCATCGGAGGGTTTTGGTATGTTGACTTTGGTATCTATGTCAAATTGAGAGTAAGAAGAATGGCCTATTCTATAGTTCCAGAGGTCGAAAGGTTCACTATTGTTGCTGACAGAAGCTGAAAGGCTAGTTTTGAGGTTGTATTTGGATAAAGCATAAGATAAAGCTGAAGGAGAGACTTCCCTTTGTAGCATATGATAGTCCTTGCTTCACTTCACCCATGCCGGTCGTTGTCCAAGTCAAAAGGTCCTGAATATAACAACAATCAAAGAAGAAAACAAGGCAACAATTTAGTTCTTGAGTCATTTTCTTTGCTAAAATCAGATTAAAAGAGAAATTGGGAACATAAAGAAGATCATGCAATATAAGATTCTTGGTGACTTTGGCTGTTCCTACATAAGTAACAGGCACTATCTGACCATTTGGTAGAGCTTCAAAGGAGAAAATGGTACTTTGGATGGAATGAAATAAAGACTTGGAGCAGATCATATGGTTTATTGCTCCAGTGTCAAGAATCCAAGGAGTTTCTAAGATATTGTTGGATTTAGAAGTGAAGGAAAAAAGACATAGAGATATACCAGAAATTTTGTGGTTATTTGCATCTGAGGATGAAGGTGTGACCATGGCATGAACATTATTGGCCGAGGGAATGAAAGCTTGGTTGCCTGAGATAGGTTTGAGGAGGGCCAGAAGTTGAGTATACTTGTGACAACCCAAAGAATAATGGTATTTAAATAATAAAGAGTGAGAGAAATGGAAACAATAACAGAAGGAGGCAGTCGACGCGTTCGTCGACGACATTGAACTTTGGGAAAAATACCCCCAATAAATTTATCAAGGCCTCATCAACGAATAAAAGGGATTCGTCGATGAGGGTACAGCACGACCTCATCGACGAGAAAATATTCAGAGAAGAATTTGGGCTACTTTGAATTTCGTCGACGAAGGGTAAGGTTTGTCGACGAAATTACTTAAGGACTCGTCGACGAGATAACGTGGCTCGTCGATGAATCCCGCAGTATAAACAGCCCTAAACTAATTTTTAATCGCAAAAATTTGTCGTAAACCCTCCTCTCTCTCTCTCTCTCTCTCTCTCTCTCTCTCTCTCTCTCTCTCTCTCTCTCTCTCTCTCTCTCTCTCTCTCTCTCTCTCTCTCTCTCTCTCTCCAACGGCCCTTCCCCCTTCTCTCTTCGATCTGGCCTCGTCAGTCGCCGGATCGACGATATGAGGCCACCACGACATTCCTGGCGAAGTTCTCTTCAAATTTGCCGAAGCGGATCATTAGTGGAAAGAAGTTGGAAGTCATCCCAAATTTAGGGTAAGGTCTTTTATTCAGTTTTTGGCCTTCTGGCAGTTGTAGGAAATGATGTAGGCCAAGCAATATTGATATTCTGTTATGGAAAATATGATTTTCAGGGTGTTAAGTCAAGAACCCTGAGGGTGTAGGACCCATTACAGTAGGGAGATTTTAGTGGAAATCAGGTAAGAGAAATATGCTATGCTAGGCTAGGTAGTTTTAAAATGATTTCTATTATAAAACATATATTTTTACTAGTCTATTATTCACAGAAGGACATTATATAGATTATTAATTATGAATATTATGTATTAAAGCACTGTGTGGCTTGAGAATATAAATAGAATAATTTTGAGGGTAAGTTATATAGAATATACAGCCAATGGATATATTTTAAAGTAATTACAGAATACCATGATTACGTAATTTTTAGTACCATGATTATACAGTTTTCAATACCATGATTTATAGATTACAGTTCAGTTCAGATATACAGTTGATATAGTTACAATTTATTTCACTATCCTGGTTAATACAGTTATTTCAGAATCATGGTAAATCAGATAGTTGTATATATAGAGATATATTATATAGTATCAGACCCTGTTGGACCATACAGTTATAAAGCAGGGTATCGTAGCTACAGATATTTCAGTTATGAGTGCAATCACCTATTTAGACAATACGTGGCAGTAGGTCGATCGTGCCCTGACGTGGACAATCTCCCCATCAAATATGGGTTGAGGAGTGGCAGATCTGACTGAGGGAGTACAACTCTATTATGAGGGGTTAAATCATGACACACAGTTATTCACAGGGAAGTTTTTAGTTACTATTATGTATATACAGATTTACAGAAACAGAAAGTATACTTATTTATATTAGAAGTATTTTGAGTAGAAACTTATAATACAGATATGTTAAGCAACATGAAAATGGGAGTGGTTTCTATTACTTGTACTGTATTTACAGGTTCAGTTATACATAATTTTTATAGCAACAGATTTTCTTAGTATTGTAACTCATTTGCCACACTAGCAATAGCATATTTCGTCTTTTTGATTGTTGGCTCATCTCGTTACTCTAACATTTTTCAAGTGATCCAGGTAGGAGAGTAGACCAGGCTTGCAGATAGAGGGTCCTTAGAACTGCTCTGTCAGTAGAGAGTGAGTATATTTTTAGGAGTACTTTTGTAAATCCCTAACCCAGATAAGGGTATCTTGGAGAACAGTTGTACATGTATATTTAGGGAAACATTTTAGCACTTTGGTATTGTGTAAAATTATTTATGGTTATGTTATTGGATTTCTGCTTTTCGCTGCTTAGGTTGATGATTGGCTTTAATCTAATATAGTATCAGAGCATGTTAAATGTCATAGTATAAAAAATAAAAATAAAAACTCCCTATTTAAATAGCAGGACGTTACAGTTTGGTATTAGAGTCAAGTTGCTAGGTTCTGTAGACTTTAGAGCAGAAGCAATACCAGAGTATAGGAAAAGGATTTGAGGTTTGTTTGGTTGTCTGGATACAGGATTTCCGTGGTGGTTTCTGTGTTTTTCCTGGGTGGACGATTTCAGGAAAACCATAGTAAACTATTGTCGGGTCGTGTATCTAGGTGACAAAGCTGGATATTGAGTTAAGGTCGGGGAAGGCAATTAATTTTGAATTGGTATAGGATAGGTTAGTGTAGGAGATGAGGTATTTAAATGTGTTTCTTGTTTTCATGATGGATTGAGGGAGTAGCGACACGAATGCTAAGGAGGATAGGCCAGGACCTTCCAGCATAGGTGGAGGAGATACAAATGTTGTGCTATGCAGTGTCACTCAGCAAGTGATGGCTAAGATAGCCAAGAACTCTGGGGAGCGTGGCTATTCGATCCAGCAGTTTACGCGAATGAAGCCCCAATCCTTTGCTGGAGGTGATGACCTGATTGTAGCTGAAAATTAGGTCTAAGATATCAAAGAGACACTGGCTGTGCTTCCATGTACGGATGAGCAGAAGGTAGCATTTGTAGCATTTAAGTTGACGGGGGAGGCGAAGCGTTGGTAGAGATAAGTGCGACTGATAGAGGAGCAGAGTCCAGTTCCAGTAGCAATGATGTGGGACTGATTCAAGGAGCTGTTCTTCGAGTGGTATTTCCTTGCTATCGTTCGGAGCGCGAAGGTAGCAAGGTTTTTGCTTCTGGTACAGGGGCAGATGACTGTATCCCAGTATACAACTCAGTTTATCGAGTTGTCGCGTTTTGCTCCACATCTAGCACCTGAGGAAGAGAAAAAGGCACAGAAGTTTGAAGAGGAATTGAGGCAGAATTTGTTTGAGCAGGTGATTGGTTTTAGGGCTTAGACATTCACAGAGGTTGTAGATAGAGTTGCGACCATTGAGAGTGGTATTCAGAGGGGTTTAGTAGGTCAGAGTCATAGGAAGAGGCTTGCACCTCAGAGTTTTCAGGCTGGCTCTAGTAGGGGTCCATGGAGAGGAGGTTGCGATAAGGGAGATTAGAGGCAGATGGCAGGACCTTATGGGAATCAAGGTGCACCGACTTACCCGGTATGTTAGACGTGTGGGAGACATCATTTGGGGGAGTGCTGGGTACGCAGAGGTGCATGTTATCGATGTGGGAGACCCAGCCACATGGTACGTGAATGCCCAGGTCAACTAGATCAGGACCCAACTCCCAAGCCCTATTGGGGAGGATATCAAGCAGCTCGAGGAGGATACAAGGCGCCTTGTGTTGGCCAGCAGAGGAATGTGGCCCCAACGCGAGTGTACGCTTTGACGCCGGGTAAAGTAGAGGCTGCTACGGATGTGGTGACAGGTACATTTATTGTTTTATCATATCCAGTTATTGTTCTTTTTTACTCAGGTGCTACTCATTCTTTCATTTCTGCATCTTATGTTAAATTATCTTAGAGTAAGACCCAGTCATAAGATGTAGCGCTGTTAGTAGCTACACCATCATGGTCAGTGATTAGATGTCAGAGGGTTCTTAGAGGCAATCGGATGCCATCAGAAAAAAGTAATTTTCAGACCCCCTGGAGAGCAGGAATTTAGATTTATTGGTTCACGAGTGTGTGCTCCATCACAGCTAGTGTCAGCCGTGTAGGCAAATGGATTACTTTTGGATGGAGGTCAGTGGTTTATAGCATTTGTGAAAGAAGTATCTAAAAATGAATTGAAGATTGACAGCACCCCAGCATTACGATAATTTCCATATGTTTTTCCATAGGAGCTACCAGGGTTGCCTCCAGTACGTGAGGTGGATTTTCCTATAGATTTACCTCCAGGGACTGCGCCAATCTTTAAGGTTCCCTTTCGAACCGGATTGTGTGTGCCTACAGATAACAGCATCAGGAGGACGATTTTAGAGGAGGCACACAGATCTCTATACACTGTCCCTTTGGACAGCACGAAAATGTATAGGGATCTACGGGAGTATTTCTAGTGGAGTGGCATGAAAAGGGAGATAGCAGAATTTGTGCAGTAGTGGTTGATGTGTCAGTAGGTTAAGACTGAGCACCAGAGGCCGGTAGGGTAGTTGCACCCACTTTTCATTCCTGAATGGAAGTGGAACCATGTATCCATGGATTTTGTTACTGGGTTACCGCCGGTGCCGCATGGTCAGAATGCCATCTAGGTAATAGTTAATAGGTTAACAAAGACCGCACACTTTCTGTCCATTAAGATTAGCTACCCTATGAATCGGTTAGCAGAGATATATTTATACAAGAGATTGTTGGACCCCATGGAGTGCCGGTATCCATAGTCTCAGACCATGATCCACGTTTTACATCACGGTTCTGGAGGAGTTTGCAGGAGGCATTGGGGACTCAGCTAGCATTTAGCACCGCTTTCCACCCTCAAACCGATGGTCAAACTGAAAGAACAATCCACGTATTAGAAGATATGCTTCGTGCTTGTGTGCTACACTTTGGAGGTAGCTGGATTCATTTTTTGCCGCTAGTTGAATTTGCTTATAATAACAGTTATTGGACTAGCATCGGCATGGCACTCTACGAGGCATTATATGGTAGGAGATGTCAAACTCCTCCTTTGTGGGATGAAGTAGGTGAAAGTCGAGTTTTAGGTCCAGAG
Organism: Malania oleifera; assembly: GCF_029873635.1. Taxonomy (NCBI): domain Eukaryota; kingdom Viridiplantae; phylum Streptophyta; class Magnoliopsida; order Santalales; family Ximeniaceae; genus Malania; species Malania oleifera. The sequence goes on from NC_080425.1 coordinate 63,085,188, forward strand.
ATAATTTAGTAAGCGTGTGATAAAGTATGACTTATTCGAGACAGGATCAGTGAAGCACAGAGTCGGCAGAAAAGCTATGCAGATACTCGCCGCCGAGAACTGGAATTTGGAGTAGATGATCATGTATTTTTAAAAATAGCACCATTGAAGGGGATCATGAGCTTTGGAAAGAAGGGTAAGTTGAGCCCTAGGTTCATTGGTCCATTTGAGATACTCGAGAAGATTAGCTCAGTGGCCTATCGACTGGCTTTACCACCATTTCTTTTCACAATTCATGACGTGTTTCATGTTTCCATGTTAAGGAAATACATCCCCAATCCTTCCCATATCATAAGCTATGCAGATTTGGAACTCAAGGGTGATCTAGCATATGGGGAAGCTCCAGTTCATATCTTAGACAGAAAAGAACAGGAATTGCGCAATAAAAAGATACCGCTAGTAAAAGTCCTGTGGAGAAACCACACAGTTGAGGAAGCCTCGTGGGAGCTAGAAGATGAGATTAGACAAAACTATCCCCACTTGTTTTGAGAAGTTATAATGATGATATATATATATTAGGATAATAATTTTCTTTTGTTCGGTACAGTGTAACTGTAATATAGAGTATAGGATAGGTAGTATTTTGGTTTTGGGAGAATTTTCTTTTATAGTTGTAATCTCCAGGAACTACCCATGTAACCACGGTATTCCTCCGCCATAAGAGAGGATAGGTAATAAAATAAGTAGACCTTTTTTCTTTACTGGATGATGGAGTGTATAGATAGGTATACAGATAGTAAATTTCAAGGACAAAATTTTATAAGGAGGGGAGAATGTGATGACCCAAAGAATAATGGTATTTAAATAATAAAGAGGGAGAGAAGTGGAAATAGTAACAGAAGGAGGCAGTTGACGCATTCGTCGACGACATCGAACTTTGGGAAAAATACCTTCAATAAATTTATCAGGGCCTCGTCAATGAATACAAAGGATTTGTCAACGAGGGTACAGCAGAACCTCGTCAATGAGGGTCAGCTTCGTCGACGAGAAAATATCGAAAGAAGAATTTGGGCTACTTTGAATTTCGTCGATGAAGGGTAACGTTCGTCGATGAAATTACTAAAGGACTCATCGACGAGATGTCGTGGCTCGTCGACGAATCCTGTAGTACAAATGGCCCTAAACTGATTTTTAATCACAAAAATTTGTCGTAAACCCTTTTCTCTCTCTCTCTCTCTCTCTCTCTCTCTCTCTCTCTCTCTCTCTCCTATGGCCCTTCCCCCTTCTCTATTTGATTCTGGCCATGTTAGTTGCCAAATCGACGATCTGTGGCCACCACGATGTTCCTAGTGGAGTTCTTTTCAAGTCTATTGGAGCGGATCGTCGGTGGAACGAAGTTGGAATTCATCCCAAATTTAGGGTAAGGTCTTTTATTTAGTTTTTGGCCTTCTGGTAGTTGTAGGAAATGATGTAGGCCAAGAAATATTGATATTCTGTTCTGACAAATATGTTTTTCAGGGTGTTGGGTGGAGAACCCTGGGGGTGTAGGACCCGTTACAGTAGAGGGATTTTAGTGGAAATCAGGTAAGGGAAATATGCTATGCTAGGTAGTTATAAAACATTTATTTTTACCAGTCTATTTTTCACAACAGGACATTATATAGATTATTAATTATAAATATTATGTATTAAATCACTGTGTGGCTTGAGAATATAAATACAGTACACATGCATGTTTTATAGCATTTTCAGGGTATGTTATACAGAATATACATCAAGTGGATATATTTTAAAGTAATTACAGAACACCATGATTATGTAGTTTTCAGTACCATGATTATACAGTTTCTAGTACCATGATTTATAGATTACAGTTCAGTTCAGATATACAGTTGATACAATTACAATTTATTTCAGTATCATGGTTAATATAGTTATTTCAGAATCATGGTAAATCAGATAGTTGTATATATAGAGATATATTATATAACATCAGACCCTGTTGGACCATATAGTTATAGAGCACGGTACCGTAGCTACAGATATTTCAGTTATGAGTGCAACCATCTATTTAGATAATACGTTGTAGTAAGTCGATCGTGCCCTAACGTGGACAGGCTCCCCAACAAATATGGGTTGAGGAGTGGCCAATTTGACTGAGAGAGTATAGTGATTTACCCTGGGTGGCCTGCCAGTGTAGATCCTGCCTACGGGCCGCACAACCCTGTCATGAGGGATTAAATCATGACACAGAGTTATCCACAGGGAAATTTTTTTTTACTATTATGTATATACAGATTTACAGAAACAGAAAGTATACTTATTTATATTAGAAGTATTTTGAGTAGAAACTTATAATACAGATATGTTAAGCAACATGAAAATGGGAGTGGTTTCTATTACTTGTACTGTATTTACAAGTTCAGTTATACATGATTTTTATAGCAACATATTTTCTTAGAATTGTAACTCATTTGTCACATACTTGCAATACCATATTTCATCTTACTAAGCGTTGGCTCATCCCGTTACTTTAACATTTTTCAGGTGATCCAAATATGCAAGTAGACCAGGCTCGCAGATAAAGGGGCCTCAGTACTGCTCTGTCAGTAGAGAGTGAGTATATTTTTGGTAGTATTTTTGTAAATCCCTAGCCCAATTGAGGGTATCTTGGAGAATAGTTGTACATGTATATTTTGGGAAACATTTTCGCACTCTGGTATTGTGTAAAATAATTTATGGTTATGTTATGGATTTCTGCTTTTCGCTGCTTAGGTTGATGATTGAGTTTAATAAAGTATGGTATTAGAACATGTTAAATGTCATAGTATTTAAAAAAAAAAACCCCATTTAAATAGCAGGTCGTTACAGTTTGGTATCAGAGCCAGGTTCCTAGATTCTGTAGTCTTTAGAGTGCAGCAGAAGCAATACCAGAGTATAGGAAAATAATTTGAGGTTTGTTTGGTTGTCTGAATATAGGATTTCTGTTGTGGTTTCTGTGTTTTTCATGGGGTGACAATTTTAGGAAAACCATAGTAAACTATTGTCAGGTCGTGTGTCTAGGTGACAGAATTGGATATTGAGTTAAGGTCAGGGAAGGCAATTAATTTTGAATTGGTATAGGATAGGTCAGTGTAGGAGATAAGGTATTTAAGTGTGTTTCTTGTTTTCAAGATGGATCTAGGGAGCAGCGGCATGAATACTGGGGAGGATAGGCCAGGACCTTCCAGCATAGGTGGAGGAGATATAGATGTTGTGCTGCACAGTGTCACTCAGTAGGTGATAGCTGAGATGGCCAGGAACTCTGGGGAGCATGGCTATTTGATCGAGCAGTTTACGCGGATGAAGCCCCCATCCTTTGTTGGAGGTGATGACCCGATTGTAGCTGAAAATTGGGTCTAGGATATCGAAGAGACACTGGTTGTGCTTCCATGTACGGATGAGAAGAAGGTAGCATTTGCAACATTTAAGTTGACGATTGAGGCGAAGCATTTGTGGAGATTAGTGCGACTGATAAAGGAGCAGAGGCCGATTCCAACACCAGTGACGTGGGACGATTCAAGGAGCTATTCTTCGAGTGTTATTTCCTTGCTATCATTCGGAGTGCGAAGGCAGCAAAGTTTCTGCTTCTGGTAAAGGGGCAGATGACCATATCCCAGTATTCTGCTCGATTTATCAAGTTGTCACGTTTTGCTCCGCATCTAGCCCCTGATGAAGAAAAAAAGGCAAGGAAGTTTGAAGAGGGACTGAGGTAGAATTTGCTTGAGCAGGATATTGGTTTTAGGGCTCAGACATTCACAGAAGTTGTAGATAGAGCTGCAATCATTGAGAGACGTATTCATAGGGGTTTAGCAGCTCAAAGTCAGAGGAAGAGCCCACACCTCAGAGTTTTCAGGCTAGCTCTAGTAGGGGTCCATGGAGAGGAGGTCGCGATAAGGGAGATCAAAGGCAGATGGAAGGACCTCGTGGAAATCAAGGTGCACCGACTTACCTGGTATGTCAGACGTGTGGGAGACATCATTTGGAGGAGAGCCAGGTAGGCAGAGGTGTATGTTATCGTTGTGTGAGACCCGGCCACATGATACGTGAATGCCCAGGTCAGCTAGATCAGGACCCAGCTCCTAGGCCCTATCGGGGAGGATGTGAGGCAGCTCAGGGAGGATACCAGGCACCTCATGGTAGCCAGCAAAGGAATGTGGCCCCAGCGTGAGTGTACGCTTTGACGCCAGGTAAAGTAGAGGCTGCTATGGATGTTGTGACAGGTACATTTACTATTTTATCATATTTAGTTATTGTTCTTTTTGACTCAGGTGCTACTCATTCTTTTATTTCTACATCTTATGTTAAATTATCTGAGAGTGAGACCCCGGTCATAAGATGTAGCACTGTTAGTAGCTACACCATCAGGGTTAGTGATCAGATGTCAGATGGTACTTAAAGGCTATCCAATAGAAATTCAGGGGAAAGTGTTACCAACTGATTTGATTGTATTTGAGATGTGTATGTTTGATATAATATTGGGTATGGACTGGTTGGCTTCCAATTATACTAGTATTGACTGCCATCAGAAAGAAGTAATTTTTAGACCCCCTGGAGAGTAGGAATTTAGATTCATTGGTTCACAGGTGCGTGCTCCATCACAGTTGGTGTCAACCGTGTAAGCAAGTGGATTACTTTTGGTTGGAGCTCAAGGGTTTAGAGCATTTGTGAAAGAAGTATGTGAAAATGAATTTAAGATTGATAGCACCCGAGTAGTACAAGAATTTCCAAATGTTTTTCCATAGGAGCTACCATGGTTGCCTCGTATGCGCGAGGTAGATTTTCCTATAGATTTACCTCTAGGGACTGTGCCAATCTCTAAGGTTCCCTATCGTATAGCTCCAGCTAAATTGGGAGAATTGAAGGAGCAATTTCAGGATTTGTTGAATAAGGGGTTTATACGACCCAGTGTATCGCTATAAAGAGCTCCAGTGTTGTTCGGAAAGAAGAAAGACTGGTATATGAGCATATGTATCGCTTACAGAGAAATCAACAAGGTTACTATTAAGAATAAATATCCTCTACCCTATATAGACGATTTGTTTGATCAGCTCCAGGGTACACGGGTTTATTCCAAGATCGACTTTAGGTCCGGGTATCATCAAGTGAGAGTAAAAGAAGAAAACGTCGCAAAGACAGCCTTTAAGACCAGGTATGGACACTACGAGTTCCTCGTTATGCCGTTTGGTATGACGAATGCCCTAGTCATGTTCATGGACTTGAATAGAGTTTTCCACCAATTTCTAGATCAGTTTGTAGTAGTTTTCATTGATGATATACTGGTGTACTCGGGGAGTTTTGAGGATCATGAGGTGCATTTGAGACAAGTGTTGCAAACATTCAGAGAGGAGAAACTCTATGCCAAGTTTAGCAAGTGTGAGTTCTGGCTTGAGAAAGTTGTCTTTTTATGCCACGTGATCTTAGGGGATGGTATTTCAGTGGATCCCAGTAAGATCGATGCGGTGGTAAGTTGGGCTATGCTGAGGAATGTGCATGAAGTTAGGAGTTTCTTAGGACTGACAGGTTATTACCTTCATTTTGTTGAGGGATTTTTGGTTTTGTCAAGACCACTCACACAATTGACTAGGAAAAATGCCAGATTTGTGTGGGATGAAGAATACGAGCAGAGCTTCCAGGAATTAAAGTAGTGACTCGTCACAACATCAGTATTGACGATTCCATCGAGAGGTGATGGTTATGTTATCTACAGTGATGCGTCTTTGAAAGGGCTCGGTTGTGTACTGATGCAGCATGGTAGGGTGGTAACATGTGGGTCCAGGCAGTTGAAAGAATATGAAAAGAACTATCCTACTCACGATTTGGAATTGGCTGCTGTTGTACACGCACTGAAGATCTAGAGACATTTCTTATATGGTGAGAAATATTAAATATTTTTGCATCACAAGAGCCTAAAGTATTTCTTCACACAAAAAGAGTTGAACATACGGCAGAGGAGGTGGTTGGAACTTATCAAGGATTACGACTGTACCATCAGTTACCACCCAGGTAAAGCAAATGTGGTAGCTGATGCACTGAGCCATAAATCAGAAAATACAGCATAGCTAGTCGCAGTTATTCAGCACCCGATTCAGATGGACTTAGAAAAACTCGGTGTGGAATTAGTGAAGGATGATCCTCAGGCGCTTATTTCCAGTCTGGTTGTACAACCCACATTATATGAAAGGATTAAAGCTGCTCAGAGGGATGATCCAGAATTGACAGAAGTGATTTTCCAGAATACAGGATGGTCATGGAGAAGAATTTAGCATTTCTGACGATGGAGCTTTGAGATTTCGCACCAGATTGTTTGTGCCTGCAGATGACAGCATCAGGAGGGCGATTTTAGAGGAAGCACACAACTCTCTATACACTGTCCATTTGGGCAGCATGAAAATGTATAGGGATCTGCGAGAGTATTTCTGGTGGAGTGGCATGAAAAGGGAGATAACAGAATTTGTGCAGTAGTGTTTGACGTGTCAATAGGTTAAGGCTGAGCACCAGAGGCTGGCAGGGCGGTTGCAACCACTTTTCATTCTTGAATGGAAGTGGAACCACATATCCATGGATTTTGTTACGGGGCTACCACCGACACTACATGGTCAGAATGCCATCTAGGTAATAGTTAATAGGTTGACAAAGACCGCGCACTTTCTACCCATCAAGATTAGCTACCCTATGAATTGGTTAGAAGAGATATATATATATATAGGAGATTGTTCGACCCCATGGAGTGCCGGTATCCATAGTCTCGGAATGTGATCCACGTTTTACATCACGGTTCTGGAGGAGTTTGTAAAAGGCATTGGGGACTCAGCTAGCATTTAGCACCACTTTCAACCCTCAAACCGATGGTCAAACTGAAAGAACAATCCAGGTATTAGAAGATATGCTTCGTGCCTGTGTGATAGACTTTGGAGGTAGCTGGATTCAGTTTTTGCCGCTAGTTGAATTTGCTTAAGTAACAGTTATCAGACTTGCATCGGCATGGCACCCTATGAGGCATTATATGGTAGGAGATGTCGAACTCCTCTTTTATGGGATGAAGTAGGTGAAAGACGAGTTTTGGGTCCAGAGATAATTCAGCAAGCGTGTTATAAAGTCCAACTTATTCGAGACGGGATCAGTGCAGCACAGAGTCGGCAGAAAAGCTATGCAGATACTCGCCGTCGAGAACTGGAATTTGGAGTAGATGATCATGTATTTTTAAAAATAGCACCATTGAAGGGGATCATAAGGTTTAGGAAGAAGGGTAAGTCGAGCCCTAGGTTCATTGGTCCATTTGAGATACTCGAGAAGATTGGGTCAGTGGCCTATCGGCTGGCTTTACCACCATTTCTCTCTAGGATTCATGACGTGTTTCATGTTCCTATGTTAAGGAAATACGTCCCCAATCCTTCCCATATCATCAACTATGCAAATTTGGAACTCATGGGTGATCTAGCATATGAGGAAGCTTCAGTTCATAACTTAGACGGAAAAGAACAGGAATTGCGCAATAAAAAGATACCGGTAGTAAAAGTCCTAAGGAGAAACCACGCGGTTGAGGAAGTCTCGTGGGAGCTAGAAGATGAGATTAGACAGAAGTATTCCCACTTGTTTTGAGAAGTTATAATGATGATATATACATATATTAGGATAATAATTTTCATTTGTTCGGTACAGTGTAACTGTAATATAAAGTATAGGATAGGTAGTATTTTGGTTTTGGGAGAATTTTTTTTTATAGTTGTAATCTCCCGGAACTACCCATGTAACCACGGTATTCCTCTGCCAAAAGAGGGTAGGTAATAAAATAAGTAGACCTTTTTCCTTTACTAGATGATGGAGTGTATAGCTAGAGATACAGATAGTAAATTTCGAGGTCAAAATTTTATTAGGAGCGGAGAATGTGACGACCCAAAGAATAATGGTATTTAAATAATAAAGAGGAGAGAAATGGAAACAGTAACAGAAGGAGGCAGTCGGCGCGTTCGTCAACAACATCGAATTTTGGGAAAAATACCCCCAATAAATTTATTATGGCCTCGTTGACGAATACAAGGGATTCGCCGATGAGGGTACAGTAGGACCTCGTCAACAAGGGCGAGCTTCGTCGACGAGAAAATATCGAGAGAAGAATTTGGGCTACTCTGAATTTCATCGATGAAGGGTAAAGTTCGTCGACGAAATTACTCAAGGACTCGTTGACGAGATGACATGGCTCGTCGATGAATCCTGCAGTATAAATAGCCCTATACTGATTTCTAATCGCAGAAATTTGCCGTGAACCCTCTTCTCTCTCTCTTTATCCTACGGACCTTCCCCCTTCTCTCTTCGATTCTGGCCCCGTTAGTTGCCGAATCGACAATCTGAGGCCACCATAACGTTCCTGGCGGAGTTCTCATCAAGTCTGCTGAAGCGGATCGTCGGTGGAATGAAGTTGGAATTCATCCCAAATTTAGGGTAAGGTCTTTTATTCAGTTTTTGGCCTTTTGGCAGTTGTAGGAAATGATGTAGGCCAAGAAATATTGATATTCTGTTATGGAAAATATGGTTTTCAGGGTGTTGAGTGGAGAACCCTGGGGGTGTAGGACCCGTTACAGTAGGGAGATTTTAGTGGAAATCAGGTAAGGGAAATATGCTATGTTAGGCTAGATAGTTTTAAAATGATTGCTAGTATAAAACGTATATATTTACCAGTCTATTATTCACAGCAGGACATTATGTAGATTACTAATTATGAATATTATGTATTAAATCACTGTGTGGCTTGAGAATATAAATACAGTACACAGGCATGTTTTACAATATTTTGAGGGTATGTTATACAGAATATACAACCAATGGATATATTTTAAAGTAATTACAGAATACCATGATTATGTAGTTTTCAGTACCATGATTATACAATTTTCAGTACCATGATTTATAGATTACAATTCAGTTAAGATATACAATTGATATAGTTATAATTTATTTCAATATCATGATTAATACAGTTATTTCATAATCATGGTAAATCAGATAGTTGTATATATAGAGATATATTATATAATATCAGACCCTGTTGGACCATACAGTTACAGAGCACGGTACCGTAGCTACAAATATTTCAGTTATAAGTGCAACCACCTATTTAGATAATACGTGGTAGTAGGTCGATCGTGCCCTGACGTGGACAATCTCCCCATCAAATATGGGTTGAGGAGTGGCTGATCTGACTGAGGGAGTATAGTGATTTACCCTGGTCGGCCAGCTAATGTAGATCCCGCCTACGGGCCGCAAAACCTTACCATGAGGGGTTAAATCATGACACACAGTTATCCACAGGGAAGTTTTCAGTTACTCTTATGTATATACAGATTTACAGAGACAGAAAGTATACTTATTTATATTAGAAGTATTTTGAGTAGAAACTTATAATACAGATATGTTGAGAAACATGAAAATGAGAGTGGTTTCTATTACTTGTACTATATTTAGAGGTTCAGTTATACATGATTTTTATAGCAACAGATGTTCTTAGTATTGTAACTCATTTGCCACACACTAGCAATAGCATATTTCGTCTTACTATACGTTGGCTCATCCCGTTACTTTAACATTTTTTAAGTGATCCAGGTAGGCGAGCAGACCAGGCTCGCAGATAGAGGGGCCTCAGTACTGCTCTGTCAGTAGAGAGTGAGTATATTTTTTGGAGTATTTTTGTAAATCCCTAGCCCAGTTGAGGGTATCTTGGAGAAAAGTTGTACATGTATATTTTGGGAAACATTTTAGCACTCTGGTATTGTATAAAATTATTTATGGTTATTTTATTGGATTTCTTCTTTTCGCTGGTTAGGTTGATGATTGGGTTTAATCCAGTATGGTATCAGAGCATGCTAACCCCATTTAAATAGCAGGTCATTACAATACTGCTCTTATGTGAATTACGTTTGAGGTTTGTCTTTTAGAACCCCCTGCTCAGGACCAACAGTTGCATTTACATTTGGCAGATTCATAACATGTTTGTTCCCTTCTCTTTTGTATCCTGATGGGTATCCATGCAGTTTGTAGCATTTTTCTGCTGTGTGGCCTGACATTTGGCAATGAGTACATGTGGGCTTGCTTTGATTTGCTTTGAAGCATCTCTCCAGGGAGTGTCCTGGGATTTTACATAAGGTACAATAATAACTATCCCTCCTTTGTTGCCCAGCAGATTGTTTTCTAAAATTCCCTTTGCTCACCAAAGCCATAGAGTCACTGCCCAGGTTGTTTGTAGAAATTTCTCTTCGCTTTTCCTCTTGATGGATAATGGAGTAAACCTCAGTCAAGCTGGGAAAAGGTTTGATCAGTAGTATCTATACTTTAATAGCTTTGTACGTATCATTGAGCCCCACTAAGAATTTCATCACACAATCCCTTTGCTGGTTCTAAACTACAACTTTTAACCCTCCATAGGTACTGTTAGGGATTGATTCATAATTGAGTAATTCATCAAGCAAGGTTTTAAGTTTAGAAAAATAAATGCTTACTAAGTCTTGGTTTTGCTTTAGGTTTGTGATGCCTTGCTTCACCTCAAAAATTCTCAGAGCATTTTGCTAAGCAAAACATTGTTCCAGCTCCAACCAAAGCTGATGCACAGTCTCTGCATATGTAGTGCTAGACTTGATATCAACTGTCATTGTGTTCTGCATCCATGTTATCATGATGTCATTGCACCTTAGCCAATGTTCCATTAGAGGATCATTGGGGTCAGAAGGTTCACAGATGGTACCATCAATGAATCCAAGCTTGTTCTTAATCCACAAAGCCCTCTTCATAGATCTAGCCCAAGAATAGTAGTTGTTGCAGTCCAAGGTATGTGTGACAAGCATGGCACCTAAACCATCGTTTCTGCCAATATAATAAGGACTAGTGGGTTTCGTTGGGTCGTGAGGAACAACTCCTGACGAATTGGTGTTTGGCTACACATGAATGGTGTTTGGTGGTGGATTTGGAGGAGTGGATTGGCTGGTATTGAAGGATTCCTCCATCATGTCTCTGATACCATATAAGACTTTGCCTCTGCTTGCTGTAAGTGAGAACTACTGAGCTGTAATAGATTGAACACAAGGGAAAGAAGGAGAGAATGCTCTTTACAGTAAGAATAGGAAAGAATGTTGAACAAAGGAAAGAGAGATGGAGAGAACTTTCGTGTATTTCTTCTGTATTCAAAAAAACTGTGCAGGATCAGCATAAATAGAGTACAAAAGGAATCAAAAATAGTTGGATGCTAACTACAGGAATAATATACGATTATTCCTAACAATTTCCCTATAACAGAAAAGAGGAGAAAATAAAACAAAATAATAAAAACATTCTGAGCATTTATGGTTATGGATGGCTGCCTGCAGCCAATTTAATTTCCTTTATTCTTCAACATTATTTACATATTCTTGTCATTCATCCTTTAAATAAATTTCAAATGACAAGTAATTCACTATATTCTACCACTGTCACTTACCTTACAGCAACAACTTCCTAGTTAGAGTCACCAAGAAAATGTGATAGCATATTATTCTTCATGATATTCCTACCCGTTGCCTATGAATACAACTCAAATGACTAAAAAACATGAAAATCTCCTTTCATTGAAAACCAAGAATGATTGATGAAATTATGATAATTCTTTCTTATTCTTTGAATATATATATATATATATATATATATATATATATATATACTCACAAAAAAAAAAATACAACCATGAAGAAATTATAATTTCTTTAGACTTATATAAATTGAACTACCAACAAAGTTCCCAAAAATTGTACGAAAACATTTTTTTTTTTTTTTAGCAAAATGACAAGATTATTGAAGTTTTCACCATATATTTCTAAGAACAAAGAAACACCATAATTTCTATATAAACTCCAGAGAAAAAACCATAGGTAGTCCAAATAGGAAAAGAAACCAGCAACCACTGTACTTTGATGGATATAACCAAGTAACAATTCCTAAGATACTTGACTTCAGTCATAGGTAGTCCAAATAGGAAAAGAAACCAGCAACCATTGTACTTTGATGGATATAACCAAGTAACAATTCCTAAGATACTTGGCTTCAGTGTGTTTTAAATTCAAGCATTTTTTACTACAATTCAAACATATAGCCATTCGTACAACCTCTCACAAGCATTTTATCAAACATTATACACACATTTCTTCATTCCCAAATATGACAAACATTGTAGACATATAATCACGAATTTTATTGTGGAAATATAATATGCTCTAATACAAAGCTATAATACATATTCTGGAAATTATATTACATTTTCATCTCTCTAGTATTCATGTATGGTTGATACCAAAATTATTTCCTACATAAATCCATACAGGAGGTTACATGGAATAATAAAATTGAAATTAAAAATTAGGCTAACCGAGTATGTGTTTTGTTGTTTAGAAAAACCTTTGACACTCTTTCATCGTCCAAACCGATTGATCTAGAAGACACTTCCGTCATATTTTCTTGGAATACTTGATTGGATGAAGGGAATTTATAGGAAAATGAGCAGTTACAAGTGCAAGTAGGGCATGCAAGTAGATTAATCATTGAATGAAGATAAATTAAAAGAATAATGGGTAGAGGAAGATGAAGGTAGAGCATAATAGTCGAAGGAAGATGGAAGGCCATGAGCAATTAGACTGCTAAACACAAGACTAGAAGAATGACTTTTGCTTTTTTAGTTTATTGAAGGAATTCCTTTTAATTTAATTAAAACAGAAAGGGCAAAATTGGTATTTTAATTTTTGTCGCCTAGGGGACTACCAAATATTTTTCCTTTATGCTTTTAGAAGTAGTTTAATATGGTTGAGTGACTTTTGAATCTTAAAATTTATTCTTATTAATATGGGAGAAAATATTAAGTACATACAAGCTAGGTTTGGATGTAACGCCCCAAAACCCGAAACTAGGGTCTAGAGTGTTATTTGAAATATATCTCTAATACTACCTTGTGACGCCCCAAACCCGCCAAGTGGAGCTCAGGTGCCACGTGTTCTATTACTTGTACCCAGCTCAATATCAATTACGCAGTGGAAATAATGACAACTCCTCAATTATATACCAGAGTTTCTATATCTATATAATCTCAAAAGTATAAACCAACATCCTGTAATCACAAATATTTACAACTCTAAAAACATAAATATATTAGAACCCCAAAAAAAGTTATAACCAAAGTTTATACCCTCTCTCTCTATTAAAAATGCTATACCAGCCTCAAGCTCACTAAGCTCGATCACATGAAGGTCCTGAAAAAATAAAATCTATATTGGGTGAGACACATCTCAGTAAGGATGAAATACATTAAATCAATGTGTGACTATCATGAGGTTTGCGTACAAATATATTTAATTATCATTTACAAACATATTATAGTAATGAAACCATTCTCTATCCCTATTCAAACACATGCACGGTATTTTACCAATGAGAGTTCTCAAGGATTGGGGTGATTACTCGCCCATACAAGTAGCACCCCTCTGCTCTGATACCTTAAACAACCTATGGTCACAACTAAAGCATATTAGGACACTTACCTTACTCAGTATGCCCTCAGGTGGTTAGTTTATCTCATACTCAAACATTCACACAAAGGTTTACTACCACAAGTTCCTGAGAATAAGAAAGATTACCCGCCCATACAAGTAGCTTCCCTCTGCCCTAATACGTTATGTAGCCTAACATAGCTAGATCTAATACCTATCAGGGCACTCGCCTTTCTCAGCAAGCCCTTAAGCAAAGTGTATACTTGGCCTCAATACAAACTATAATACAATATATAATACATTTCTTTCTTTACTCTGTATCCATTATCATTGTATTATTCACTCCACGTTTCACATTTCACATTCACATTCACATTCACATTCTACATTTCTCATTTGTATATTCATGTCTGCTTTCACATATTCTATTTCCATATCATTCTCGTCTGCTATTCTTGTATTCGTTGTTCTCAAATCTGCTATTCCTATATCTGCTGTTCTCATATTATTAATGGTTAAATTAACAATTATGGGTTTAGAATTCTCTATACCGATGAAAAATCATAGTAATGCTTCCGCCCCATGATGGGTTGTGCGGCCCGAAGGCTGGACTAAACCTTGGTCGGCCCTCCAGAGTTAAATCAACCACATTCTACAGTATGTAGGTCTGATGGGCTATTCCTATATTGGTCTAAACTCCAGGGGGACACTACCTTTCTTAGTACAATCGACCATCTCGTCTCCACAGTACTCTATCTAAGATATGTGGGTGCACTAGCGCTTCGATAAATACCTGCAACAGTACTGTGCCAATTTTAGTACACCGAAGTTCTCAAACCATACATTGTAATCTAACATTACCAAACACATACAAAATAAATCATATCACATTTTAATTCTCGATACATTTTAAGTATTTCCTGCATCTCAAACATATATCATAGTTCAACACAAAAACTTCATTTTACTCGTGCCACACAATTTAACAACATATATTCATACGTTCACTAAAAATAATTCAACTCATAATCATCGTTCACATACTGAAAATATACATTTGATTTCTTACACAATTAATTAGAAAATCTGACATTTTAACTTTCCATTTTCCCAAATATTATCTAGTAGTACAGCCCTAGGCTCAAAAATTTCCAATTCAAACGATCGTCTTTTTAGAACTCACATGAAAATCATATACATATATACATAAAATTTCCATTTTTCACCGATTATCTCCTCAAAAATCCTAATTTAATATATTCCCCTTACCTGATTTCCTGAATTAGGCCAATTGGAACCTCAAAATTATATCTGTGGTGCTCACCCAAACCCTAAATCAAAAACCCTAGTTTAATTAAAAAAATCTCAAATAACCTACTATTTCAACATTTTCTCAATCCATAAACCTTAACTAAACGTTTTAAAACCTAAAAATTAAAAATTCTTACCCTTACCTCAACTTTGGAGCTATTCCTGAAAAGTACAGTTTAGAAATCTGCTCCGCTAAATGTGTACAGAATCTCCCCTAGAACACCGTAGCGGTTTCCGTTTGTTGATTCAGACTGAATCTGGACCGAAATCTTAGAGAAAAGGTAGATAGAAACGTTTTTTAGAGAGAAAAATAAATAAAAAGTAATTCTTCACAGAGAAGCAACCTCAATTCTTCTTATACACAATGTTTCCATGTGGCTTCGTCGACGAGAAGACAAGGTTTGTCGACTGACCAAAGAAGGAAATTTGTCGACGAAAGGATTCATTCATCGACTAAACCGAAAATCTAAATGTCACTCTCTCAGGATATCTTTGTCGAAGATCACTCGTCGATGAAGTCAAAGGATTCATCAACGAGGTCTGCTACCTTTTTCTTTTAAAATTTTTCCTTTTCCCCTTATTATTTATTTATCTATTCTACTTATTATCTTTCCTAATTATTTTAATAGTTATAATTTTTCGGGTCTCTACATTCTCCCCTCCTTCAAAAAAATTTTGTCCTCAAAATTTTGCTAATCATTCTTCCTTTTACATTTCTACAATTTTCTAACTCACTATATCTCATACAATTCAACATATACCATCATCTGAAATTCTATATTAACTATAATCAAATAAAACCTTCATTATTATAAACATAAACTCATACCTGCCCCATTGGCTTTATCTGCCTCGTCTCGGATCATCGTATACACACGTGCTGGACCACCTCCACCTCAGGGTACTTGCTGGTTTCCTATGATCTAGTTTGGTGCAGGTGTAATAGGCAGCAATTCATGACAATCCCTCCTAATGTGCCCCGGTTTAATACACCTATAACAGTTAGGACCCCCAGCTCAGCATTCACCCCTATGCCACTTATTACATTTTTGACATAAAAAGTAAGATAGATTATCCTGAAAACCAGAATAACCCCGATCTGCCATCTCCTACCTCGGGCCCACAATATCCTTCTCTCTCTTCCACGATATCTGACTACTCTTAGCTTGAAAATTGGAAAATGAAGGCCTCTTCCTCTATTTTGTCGACTCTATACTGCCCCGAATGCTCTTCTCCAGCAGCGAAGCCTTATCCACCAAGTCTAAAAAATTCTAGACCTGGAACCCACTACAAGCTCATAAACCCTTCATCTCAAGCGTTTTCAAACTTTCTGACCTTTCTCGCCTCATTCGGGATCGGGAACGGAACAAATCGCAATTCAACCAACTTAGCCGCATATTCCCCCATAGTTATATTCCCCTATGTTAGATTAGTAAATTCTTTAATCCTTTCCTCTCAGATAGATAAAGGGATTGTTGGCCTTACAAGGCTTAAAATCTTATTTTGATGATAACAAACAAGAGAAACTTAACATATTTGGTTAAGTAATGATATTTCAGGATTAAAGTATATGAATACAAGGATGATTGCTCACAAGAATCATTGACATCTTATACGCCAATGAATGATGGTCAAACGAAGCTTAAAGAACATTAAAGTATGAATTCAAAGATGATATCTATTAAAGCTTGAAGATCATGAGAGTGTGGATGTTAAAGAGAAACTTGTTAAAAGCTTGAAGCTTGAAGAAAAGAGAGCTAAAGAAAGACAAGCATGAAGACTCAAGCATTTAAAATCTCAAAGTCATAAGAGAACTTTATGTAAGTACTTCATATTTTAAATATCTTATGGAAATATGTTTGAAGCTTTTTTAGGGTTAAATATTGACTTAGAGACATTAGTTCAAAACCCCAGAAAAATGTTTTATAAATACTTAAAGCAAGAGGGCAAAGGACTTTGAAAACAAAACTAAAATTTCTAAAAGTGGTATATCCAGATGACTGAGGAGAATCCTCAGATGTCTAAAGAATTTCTTTAGAAGCCTGAAGATTTAATTTAGAAGACAGAAAATTTTATTTTTGAAATATAGAACAGGCAGAATACCTTCAGACATCCGAACTGTTAGTTCAGTCGTTTGAGCAAGATCTTTAGAAGTCTGAACCTATGTTTCAGACGTCTGACCCTATGTCTAGACTTCATTTTTCAAAGCATTAAGGAACTTTAGAAGACTAAACTTGAAAGTTCAATCGTTTGAACACTATTAACGGTCAAAAATTTTAAATATTTTAAATTTTAAATAAAGGTTGCTTGTGCCCCAAATTTTCTAAAAACTTGGAAGATACTCCAAGTTAACTTGGGCATCAGGAAAACACTTTTCTAAGCTTATAAATACATGATTTTTAAAATCAAATTGACACCAAAAAAGAAAGAATTGAAAAAATTTGCTGAAAGCAACTTGCTCTTAAAAAGCTCTCTTTTACTCACTCATTGCAATACTCCTTTGATGAGAAACTGAAGTACTGATAATCTCAAGTCTAGTTCCTATTGTTGATATCCACCTGGAGAAGGAATTGGTGAATTATATGCTTAAGCTTTATCTTATTTCATCTTGATATTTAAATTCTTTGAAGTACATAGTGTTGAATTTATACTTATTTGCTCTTTGAGAGAGTGTTCCTGTACGCTACGATTATCTTGTATTTTTGCAGTGTTCTTGGACGATTCCAGGTTGTTGGATCATTGACCAAGTGTGGGATATTACTTGGAGAGGTGATTACTCTAGCTTATTAAAGAAGTGCCCAAGTGTGGGGTATCAATTGGAGAGGTGATTACTCTAGCCTATTGAAGAAGTATGTAAGGTTTTGTTTTTCCCGGAAAGGAACATGTATAGTGGAATCCTTAGGTGGTTTGCCTAAGGTGAGGACGTAGGCTGCGGATAAGTTGAACCTCATAAAAAACTTTGGACTCCTTCTCTTTCCCTTACTCTCTTTATTTTTCAGCATACCTATATACTACGTGTATGATTTAAATTCTTGATCATATATACTATGTAGTTTGGAAATTAAATAAGATGAAGATTAATTTATTTTTGGGCTTGTAGAAACTGAAAGGGAGTATGTTGGTTGATAATAAATTGCAGAAACCAAAAGGGAGTACGTTGGTTAATAATAAATTGCAAAAACCGTAAGGGAGTACGTTGATTGATTCAACACCCAAGACATATTAACTAAAAGTTTATTTAAAGTCTAAGCTTTTAGAAAGAGTGTTGATTGTGCAGCAAATTGAGAAATTAAATCAATTAATCATAGGGCTTACATAAATTCATAGGGCTACAAATAAACAAATATTTCAAATTCCTGCAAAAGCTAAAATTGCTAAAGATCTGCAGATTATATTGAGTGGTTGATTACTTTAAGTTGATAATTGGTTGAATGTTTAAGTTTTGATTTGCTTGTGTTGTGTTAAATATTGGATTGTGGATTGAATAAGAAACTAAGTTCTTTGTTGTGTGTTTGAATAATAAACTAAGCTTTGATGAGTATTAGATAAATTAATAAGAGGTTAAAGAATTCATAAAAATAATTAAAAGGAATTTTAACAATCTAATTCACCCCCCCCCCCTCTCGGGACTACACCTCAACTTTGAAAGGGGAAATACCTATTGAAGAATAGCTCCTTGAATCGGTCCCACGTCAGAGCTATCTTTTCATTCTTGCTTTCTAATTTTTTGATTTTCAAGTCTTTTTTTTTTAAGCAAGATTTTTAGCTTCTAATTCTTTTATTGCAGCATCATACTTATTTTTATTTTCTTGAGTTTTGAATCTTTATCATTTTTCAGCAAGCGTACTTGATTCTAGCTCTTTCATCATTCCTTCGTTCTTGTTTTTCAATGATGTGTTTTATTTAGTTACTTTGATTAGCATCTTATGTACTTTGAATAAATCATTTTGTAATTCATCATAAGATGACATACACTCATCATTGGATTCATTTGATGAATCACTACAAGAATTATTTCAGGATTTAGATAAGGAGGTTTCCTCATCGTCCCATGCCATAAAGCGGGTGTAAGCATTAGTAGTTGAAGCTTTAAAAGTATTTCACCGAATGATTCTTTCAATGGATGAAAGAATTAGTAGTTGTAGCATAATATCAGTTAGTAGAATTAGCAAGAACTCAGTAAGCTTCGTGCAATTTGAGAGCAAGAAAGAGCTTTGAGAATTTAAGAACAATTGAGAGAGATTTTGAATGCTGAATTGAATTCTTGGGCTTTAAATCAATTTAACTTGGGTGTATTTATAGATGTAAAAAGGTATCTAACTTGTTCCCCAAGTTTACTTGGAGTAGGGTCCAAGACTTAAATAAGTTTGAGCCTCAAGTAATTGAATATTTCAAAATATGTCCGTTATGTATTTTAATTTTTGTCGCGTGACAGTTGACTGTGAGGACTTTGGCAGTCGCCTGTCAATGTATTATATGTATAAAATGCACAAGCAGTAAGATGGCAGTCGCTTGTCAACAGGGGAGGCAGGCAACTGTCACTGATCAATTGGGTTTTTAAATATAACCAGAAGGGTGACAGACGACTGTCAAAACATAGTCAGTCGTCTCAAGTTGCACTGACAGTCGCCTATAAAGCTCTAGACGGTTGACTGTCATGCTTCTGTCTATTTATTTAAAGCCTTTTAACATGGCATTTGACTGTCTACGTGCAGGCAGTCGCCAACAAACAATTTTTTTCTTGTTTTAAAATATTTTGTTCTCTCTCTTCTTTGCTTATATAATCTTGGAATATCAATTTGTTTTTCCTTGAAAATTATGTTCCAAGACTTAAAACTAAGGTCTCTAAGTCTCGTTTGCTTAATGAGCTTCAAAATTAAAATTCATACTTGAAGTACTTACAAAGCTTGTTCTAAAGACTCATTTGACTATTATTTGCTTTGATAGTCGCCTTTTATTGTCGAGCTTTAATGATCCAAAATTTGATGTGAGCTTTCAAGATTTATCTCTTTTGATCTTTCAATATTACTTTAGATTTTGAGCTTCATTGATCTTGGAGCTTACCATGTTGATCACTTGAGCTTTCATTATTGAAGATTTTTCTTTAATATCAATGCTCTCATGATCTTCAAGTTTTAATCCATGCCTTAAGCTTGATATAATCATCATTCTTTGAAGTACAAGCTTTCATGAATTCTTTAACCTTGCATTCATCATTGAGTCCTGAAAAAACATTACTAAATAAAGCATGTTAAGTTCTACTTGTTTGTTAGCATCAAAACAGGATGTTAAGTCTTGTAAAGCCAACATATGCATCCTATAAAAACTTCAAACTCTAACAAATGGATGTCAAGAGTACATTCTTAAATGGTTTCGTAAATGAAGAAGTATATGTAGCACAACCCCCAAGTTTTGAAAATTTCCATTTTCCCAATCACGTGTTCAGATTTTTGAAAGCCTTATATGGGTTAAAACAAGCTTCCAGAGCATGGTATGAGAGATTAAGTGGCTTTCTATTAGGAAATGGATTCTTAAGGGGAAATATGGATAGTACTCTCTTCATCAAAACTCAAGCCAATGATGTGCTTATCATTCAAATCTATGTTGATGATATCATATTTGGTGCTACAAATGAGAATCTATATAAAGAGTTTGCTACATACATGCAAGATGAATTTGAGATGAGCATGATGGGCGAACTGACATAGTTTCTTGGTCTTCAAGTCGAACAAGCTAAAAATGGTACTTTTATAAACCAATTTAAGTAGATAAAAGACCTGCTCAAGAAATTTGATACAAAAGTGGAAAGGCATTAGGAACTCCAATAAGCACCTCTTAAATTGCATTTCCTGAGGAGGCGATCCCTTGGGCTAATTATTACACGACAGAACTCCTATACTTAGGATAACTTCCGAGCTGCTCATTTTTAGAGTGAGTCAAAAAGGAAAAAGAAAAAGAAAAGAGAAAGGGAAAGAAAAGAGGAATTCGGTTTGGCTAAGGACCAAATCGTCGACAGTTTCAGGGAATCTCAGGAAACCGTCGACAGTTAAAACTACTGGGAGCATTTTAAGTGCCAAACGGTTGACGACTTTGTAAAGCTCAAGAAAACCGTTGACGGTTTTCCCTGGCCTAAGCTTACTTAAGTAAGAAGCAAGCTTTAAAATATTATAAATGTAATAACCCAAGGAATTAATCAGGGCCTCGTCGATGAACACAGGGGATTCATTGACAAGGATACATGAGGACTTCATTGATGAAGACACGTCTCATCGATGAGAAGATACCGAGAGAGGGTTTAAGGCAGACTGAAACTCATCGACGAAGGTGCAGGTTCATCGACGAACTTTCTACAAGACTCGCCGAATTGAAGATCTGAGGCCACCACGACGCTCCTGATGAAGTTCTCTACAAGTTTTCCAGAGCTGATCGTTGGTGAAGATAGTTTGAAATTCACCCCAATTTCAGGGTAAGGTATTTTATCCAGTTTTTACCTTTCCCAAAGTTATAGGAAATGTAGTATTTAATGAAATACTGATATTTTGTTCTAGGGGATAATGTTTTTAGGATGTTGAACAGGGAACCCTACGGGTATAGGGTCAGAGTATAGTAGGGGTTTTCCAGAGTTTAGGTAAGGAAAATATGTTATGCTAGAAAATTATGAATGAGTATTTATAAACATGCAGATCAGATTATTTTTCCAGAATAGCATGAATATTATTTTCACAGCAGAATTACAGAAATTGAGCATAAGGTTTTAATTACCCAAATGTGTGGCATGAGTTTACTACAGTATAGTATGTAGATTTTACAGTATTATAGATATTCAGTTATACAGATTATAGCAATGAATAAGACATACAATATTTCTCAGAATAACATGATTTCTAAACCATAAAACTCAGACATAAATTACAGATTGATATACAGATATTTTAGACAGATATTACATAAATTACAGATATTACAAATAGATATCATAGTTATTATAGACAAATATTTCAGATATTTTAAATAGATATTACAGATAATTCAGATAGATATTTCAAATATTACAGCTTAGATTTATAGTGTTATGGTTGTTTTGAAATCATGTTAAAAGTAGCAAGATGATTATATATTTATATATGTATACAATATTACACAATTTCAGACCCTTGTGGATATTACAGACATAAATATACAACAGAGCACGGTAACATTGCTATTTCAGACACGTGCAACCACATGACTTAGATAGTATGTGGATTCCGTCTAACCGTGCGAGGAGAGATTGCAGTCTCCCAGTATGCTGGGTTGAGGTAGCTGGTTAGATGATGATAGAGGTTTGAGATGGCCCAGAATGATTGCAGTGGGCTAGATTTACACAGATTGGCGGATGTTAGAGATTCAAATTGACTTTCCTAGTAGGCCAACCAAAGTAAGTCCAGCCCACGGGCAACACAATCCTATCATGAGGGGACATATCATGATATACAAATCCAATGGTATAGTAGAAGTTCCTATGTACAGATATATCACCCAGCAATAGTTTATACTATTATATTAGCAGTACCTTCAGATAGCAAACTCAGATACATAGTTATGTTTTAAATTATATTCTATATATTCTGTACAACTTATTAGCTTACTCAGATTACAATATCAGTATTATTTTAGTATTTCAAATGTGAAACTCAGTCGCCACAGACTAGTAGCATATTTCCTCTTATTGAGCATCGACTCATCCCAGTGACTTCCTAATTTTCAGGAGAACTAGCTAGGCGAGCAAATCAGGCTAGCGGGTAGAGGTTGTTTGAGCTGCCCTTGCTGGAAGGGTAGGTGTTTATAAGATGCCAGTGTTTTGGGCTAGTTTTTAGATTATAGTGACGTCACTGAGTATCTTGTATTATAAATAAATTTTAGAACATGGTAGTTTTCTGGTATTGTATATAGTAGCTCCCAGTTTTTGTATACCGTTGCTTAGATATGTATGGTGCCTAGAGTTTCTTCAGTGCTCCTTTGAGCTTAAGAAATTATCAGAAGTATAAAAGACACAGAATATTTGTGTATATGAATATAAAAAAAATATTAAAGAAATAGCAGGTCGTTACAATAACTCTCATTTCTCTCTCTCTCTCTCTCTCTCTCTCTCTCTCTCTCTCTCTCTCTCTCTCTCTCTCTCTCTCTCTCTCTCTACCTTCCTCCCTCCCTCTCTCCCTCCTAAGCCTCTTGGAACACTCTCACGTGCTCCTTGATCCTCTCTCCCTCCTCCTGTCTCGTAGGTCATCAGTCCTCAGTAGATTTAAGCGGCTAGGGTTTCATGTTTCTGAAGGTTTTAGGCATATTTTTTCAAGAATAGGTAAGGGGATTCTAATGTCATCTCTTTTTGAAATATGAACTAATTAAATTGATGTATATGATTTTTAGAAACGGTATATGTGATTTTCCGAATGAATAAGGATTATGAAAATGATAGTTTTAATTATTATATGTATTTGCGGAAAACTAAAGTGAATGGGTTGATCATCTCATTTTTCTTGTAAAACATATAGTTTGAGTTAAATTAAACCTTAGAGATGATCACACCCTTGTTTTCAAAAAATTTTATGTTTCCTGGGCACTTTATTATATTATGATTTATCAGTCAAAATTGTGTGGCATGACAACGAGTATTACATCATAATTAAACATGATGGTTTTATAAGAATTTTTATCAATACAGAATGTGATGACTGTATGTCGGAGTATGAAATGACGGTTGTATGTCGAATTATGAAATAACGGCTGTATGTCGGGTCATGATATGACGACTTGATGCTGAGATACGATATGGCGTGTTTTATAATGAATTTCATAAATGAGATTTTATTACAATTTTATTACATAAATTGCAATATATGGTTTAAGAACCTTAAGGGATCAAATGTAATGTGAGCACGGTATCATAGCTATAATCAGAAGGGAGTGTAACCACACTAGTATGAAAGTGTGGTATGGGATAGTCGATTTGGCCTAGGTACAGTACTACTCCTGAAGGACATACCGGGAGACCCATCTTGAAGAACATTCCGAGGGACCCTACTAAGGTACATTCTGAGAAAGGGTAGGAAAATCTTACTTACAGATCAGTTACTTTAACTTAGCATTGGTTGGCCGGTCAGATGCTAAGTCCAGCCTTTGGGAGGCACAACCCGTCATAAGGGGAAGCATGTCATTAGTACACTAGCCCAAGAGGTTGGTTTTTCTATGCATATATTGGTGAATTTATGATAAATGGGCTATACTGAGCCGAATTATGTTATGAAGGAAAGTGTTGACCTTATAGGTCATATCTTAATTTTATAATGACAAATATCTTTGTATCTCACCTATGCCCTGAGTTTGTGTGCAAGATTAGTCTTACATCATATGGTGGCACATGGTGACTCAAAGGAAATGAAGGCCTAATTGCTTTCATTTGTATTTAATATTTTAATAATTTTGGGTCTGTAATATATTATAGTCTATAATAATGCATTTGCATGAATGATAGGGTTTAAATGCTCAAAAGGCCATAGACTTACCGTAGGTAATCAAACCGTCGACCGATGCCAAATTTTTTGCCTTAATTTAAAAGCCTAGGCTATAGACTAACTTTAGGTCTCTAAACATCACATAAAAAGTCCCCCATAACTTAAAAGTTATACCCATATGAACATGGGTGACTTCTGATAAAAATTAGGATCTTAAATGAACATTGACAGGGCTTCGGTCAACCGAACCGTATAAAGTCAACTGTAGTAACCTGAAAAAAATAATAATAAAATAAATAAATAAATGTTAATTATTAATTAATTAATTATTAAGGAAATTAATTAAATTAGGAAATCTGAGGGTTAAATGTGTGTGTGTGTGTATATATAAGGATATGTTATGATATATATAAGTATATAATAATAGATAAAGTAAAGAAAAAAAAAGAGAAAGAAAAAAAAGATTTGGAAGCTTAATGTTTAAGCTTTACGGAGGGTAATAGAACAGAAAGGAAAAAAAACTCTTGAGCTCTCACGCTCACTCTCTCCCTCCTCACACTCTCCACTTTCTCTCTCTAAAATTTCTCAACAAATATTCGGCTGATCAAAAATCGAAAAATACCAGTGGGTTCCATTCTCCGCTACCGACATTTCTACTAGAGTAGATTTGTTGTAGGAGCAGCGTAGGCATATCTCCCGGGATAAGGTAAATTCTCACTCTTACCTCAATTTTTTTCTTAAATTCTAAGCCAAATTAATGATCGAACACCACCACGAGAATCTTAGGATGATTCTCTACAAGTCTAGTAGAGCGGATTTCTCATTGGGTCGTTGTAGGCATAGCCCCAAAACTAGGATAAGGGGGTTATTTAGAAATTAATTGTTATTTAATTATTGTAGATTAGGAAATATCAAAATAGTATTTTATTGGAGTTGATTTAATTGAATCAGGGTTCGAGTGATCGTCGTGGGTATAATTTTGGGAACCCTATAGGTGTGGTTCAGGAAATCAGGTAAGGGGTATAAAATTATATCAGCATTTTATTAAGGTGAACTGGTTATTTATGAGCATATGAAACCTAGTATTTACCTATGATTTTTAGAACAGCCTGAGTACTGGAAAATGATGGTTTTATTTAAGGTTATATTGGGGATAATTGCATATGACATTAAATCTGTGTAGTATAAGAACAATTTTTCCTAATAAATTGAATATGAATTTATGTGGTATTTGGGCTTCCATGTGGAGATTTTTGGAATGATTATGGCATGACGAATGAATTGTTATGTTTAACTCTTGTGTGGAAATGTATTTATCTGTTGGATTACTGCGTGGGAATGTATTGATATGTTGGATTCCTATGTGGAAATGCATTGATGTGTCTATGTGAATTAACTGGTGTGGTTATTTGTATGCATCTCAATATAACATTGGCATGAGGAAGTTGTTATATTGCCTAGATATAAATCATATTATGACGTTGGCAAGTCGAGGAGCTCGTTATATTGTAGTTTATATGGGGTAGGACATTGGCAGGTCAAGAAGCTTGTTCTATTGATGTACTACAGATAGGTCATGGGGATTGGATATTGGTGAAAAGTGGTGCCTGTGTGGGCCACGTGTCGCAGAAGCCGAAGTGGTGCCTGTGTGGGCCACGTTATATCCTGTATGGATGATGGCGCTTGTGTAGGCCATGTTATGTATATTGTGTGGATAGTGGCGCCTGTGTGGGCCATGTTATGTACCCTTTGTGGATAGTGGTGCCTGTGTGGGCCACGTACTGATATGTATGCAGTTGCTCTATATGGGCCACGTATGGAGGACTTTGGAAAATGAAGTCTAAGTTGCATGATTCTTGTGTGGATGTGTTGTGCTCATGTGAATTTAATTGAAACATAATAATAATGGTATAACATATTGTGAATACATATGTGTGCATGTGGCAAGGTAAACATACCGTCGGGAGCTTTCTAAGAAAGGAAAATGCTCTGATAGGTAGTTTCTTGGTATCAGTGCAATGAGATGCTTACTTGTATGGGCGAGCAATCATCCCGATCCTGGGAAACCTTCGCCTTTAAAAATAAAAATAAAGATGTGTATACCGGAGGCGAGGTAATTCTTCGTATGAGGGCTTACTAAGTAAGGTGAGTGCTCTGGTAGGTATCTTTTGGGTATTAGAGTAGAGGAAACCTACTTGTATGGGCGGGTAATCTTCCCTATCCTCGGGGACTTTCGCCTGCTTAAAAATTATGTACTTGTGCATATTATATGTGTGTATGATATCAAATGTTGGTGATGTTATTAATGATGCATTTTCTCAGCTATTATAGATATTATATGAGAAACAATTTATTTTGATATATATATATATATATATATATATATTAAAACTTATCTGCCATACACTGTTATAATTTATTCCACCCTTACTAAGAAGTGTCTCACCCTAGTGGATTATCAACTTTTTAGGCTCTTCTTGAGATCGGGCTTGAAGGTCTTGGCTGGGACTGTTTTTGGTAGTTTTCATTTTGGGGTATTATGAGATACTGGTAAATATACAGATATATTTCTACGAGGTTATGTTTTAAATGCTGGCTGTAGATATAGATATTTGGATGTTGTAGTGTTAAATTTTGGAATGTGTTATAGAACTCTGGTATTTATTTAAGGTTATTTATTTATATTCCTTTGTGTGTATGTTAATTATGGTATTAGAGATGGGGACTGAACAGCATGGCACGGGTCCCACCTGGCAGTCTCGGGGTGTCACATCAACTATTTGACATTAGTATGGTCAACCGTTTGTTTTTGAACATAATGTCCTCGGTCAACCGAACTACCAGTGTCTGACACCTTAACTGTTTGGTCGACCAAATTTTTAGATCTATTTAGCCACGGTCGAGCGAATTGTATGAATAGTCGATCGAACTCATTATTGGTCTATCGAACCTCAAACGGCTCAAAATCGCCCCATAATGGTTGACCATATTCTCAGTTCAAAATCTCCATGGTTGACCGAATTTGGCAATACGATCGACCAAACCACAAATACAGTCGACCGAAACTCTTGGGTTGCCATATTTTTTACAGCGGTAACTCGCTCTAAACAAGGGTTAATTGTTAATTAAACTTTTCAGAAATCCCCTTCATGTCCCTAACGGTCTAAAATTAAGGGAATTCTATATATACCCATGATTCATTCAAATCAGGATATGATGAGCAACATAATTAGACAAAAATTCTCTTTGATTTTTTGCTTAGCCTATATTGCATATTTTTCATATCTTTAAGATTATACTTCCTACTCTCATATATTTTTGTTTGAAAACTCTTTTCAAAACCAGAGAGTAATTTTTGCTTACTCATTTCTTGCAAACTAATTGCAAGTTAGAGGGAGTTTGATTTTCACTTGGTGTGTACCTACACAGATTTGTTCTTGAAGTTCATTACTCTTATTTTTGAATATTGATTAATATTTTTCTTGGAGAGTAAAGCTAAGGTTCTTTCTCAATATATTGATTGATAAATATCTTTTTGAGAAGAACTTTGTGAGCTTCTGAGTCTTGGCATCTTCATTACTAGATTCGAAAGCTTGCTTGCATTTTCGATAAAATACTTTTAAGCAAGCTAGAACCCTAATCTCGTTTGTGCTTGAAAAATATTGTATTGATATTTTCTCTTTGAGATTCAAAGTTCCTTTGATAATATACTGATCTTATTTGTCTTGAATCAAAGGCATTCAACCTCACATATACACACATACATGTATTGTTATTGAGAGATGGAATAATGTTTTAGCATATCCCACATAAGCATTAGATCTTATCATTTGTGAGTGCATATATTTTAGATCGTAATATTGTACAAATCTTCTTGTGCTCGAAGCATTCAAATTGTATATGAAATTGTGTTTATTATCTAATTGTACTCCAGGCGTGGCCTGAGGGGGTGTTAAACCAATTCGTAAGGATTGGTTGTAAAGGTTGAGGTCAGCCTTGATAATTTGACCTAGTGTTGTATTCGGTGTCGCTCCACTCATGAAGTGAGCTTTAGTGAAATCCTCGGGCTTGCGAGGTAGAGACGGGGATGTGGGCAGTATTGACCGAACCCCGATATCATATCGTGTGTTTCCTTATTTTGTGCACTTCAATTTTCGTACATATATGCTATTATTTATTATTTTTATTATTTTATATACATGGTTTGAATGGTTGGAAAATACTGAGATTGGATTATTTTTTAAAATATTTACTCAGTAGTTTTTCTGTGATATTGGGAAAAGTTTAGATAGACCCTAGGTTGTATGTTATTGCTGCTGGCTTAGTTGAACCTAGAAAGAATTTTTAAATTTTCAATTCACACTCCCTCTTGGGATTACACCAAAGTCAACAATTGGTATCAGAGCCTTGCTGTACTAGACTTAAATGTTTTTGCAAAAGATCGCAATGACTCATATTGGTGTATCCCCATTCGGGGAGGGATAGTCACCTTCTAGTCCTCCATTATTTTTTGGTGTCGAATACACCACCTAAAAAATTAGAACAAGCTTATTTGTAAAATCAATGGATTGGATGGCCTAGCGGGTGATTGTTAATGGAATTTGTATACCCTTAGATGAAAATGGCATTAGGTTAATGCACGTGAATTCATATGCCGCAGACATGTTATATCTTGCATTATATTCTAATGTTTTTGTTGATATTGTGGCATGTAAGAGTGCATAAGAAATATGGGATAAACTCAAAAATAAATATGGAGAATCCTAGGAGAAGGAGATCGCCACTCTAGAAGCCCCAATCTAATGCCTCTTGTGGAAATTTTGCTAAATCGTGTTGTAGTATTGTTGATAATGCATGCGCTGATTCTTTTGATAATTTGTGTGTTGAATCTGGTGATGAATCATATGCACATGATAATGGAAGCAAGATATCTTATGAAAAACCTCAAAAGAAAATTATTAATGCTCATAAGATTATAGTTAGGATGTCTAAGTAGAAAATATTTTTGAAAAATGAGAATAAGAGGTTGGTAAAACAATTGAAAGATTTAAAGGATTATCATGCCAACTTAGAAAAGAAAAAGATTTAGAAGATATTGAACATTATCTACTTAGAGAAAGAAATTGGTGATTATTCTCGAGTCATACTCAAAGTTAAATATGAAAAGAATAATCATGTTAAATCCTTAGGACACAAAAGAAATAATTCTTTCAAAAAGGGTTCATCCTTCACATCCCATAAGCTTTTTAATGCCTAATCCAATGGAAACAGAATGAGTAAGCATGGTTCTTCACATATACATAAAACTTGCTTATTCATTGGAATGATATGGCACACTAAATTTACATGCCTATGTAGAAGTGCCAGGGGCAAAGATAAGAGAATGAAATGGATAATCAACAAAGCAAACCACTTAGGACCTAAGGAAAAATGGATTCCAATTGGAATCAAATAATCATTTAAATTCATCCTTTTCTTTTAGGTTGAGGGGGAGTGTTGACTAAAGGCTTAGAAAGTGGTTCGAGTTTAAAATGTAAAAACTTAGTATATGTCCACTATTCAAAATTTTACATACTAAGAATCTTGAAAAATTAAGTCATTACAAAAATTCAAGCAAAATATCCAACCTGGACTTAATATACACACAAACACACACACACACACACATGCACACACACACATATCATAATGATTAGATAAAATGTGAGAATATTGGTAGAAGTCTACTTGAAGTTAAAAATCCACTTCCAAATGGACAAGGCAATTGTGCTTGGTATATATTTCCTAGTGCTTAACTCATGCATAAATATAAACATCTTAAGTTAAGCATACTTTGTCCATTTCACAAAGTTAAGGTTTAGGGATTCATCTCACACTATATATCCTTTATCCCTAAGCATATCTTTAAACCTAAAAGCCTAGATCAAAGTTTAGTCATCACTCTAGACTTAAGCACTAATAATCATAAATTTCTTATTCTACTAGTGCTTATTCTAAAGACATCCATCCGTCATCAAACTAGAGGCGTCATCTACTAAGGGACTCAAGCTTTCCGGCTAATCAAATCAAAATACTCCCTTCAAACTTCAAATGCAAAATCTCAAACTTTGATTCACCATAGGAAATCTTTGCTATTTCACAATCACATTCGACAAAGACTCTATTTATGCCTTGGTCTGTATCCTTGTCCCAAATTGATCATATCTCAAGGATACTTTCCATTCTCTAAAGAGCATTGTTCATAACATCCATATACTCCCATATGCTCTTTGCCCAAGCCTCAACATAATTACAAGCACGAAAATGTTTTGGAAGATGTCCAGCGTCTCCTAAATACTCTTCTGAAGCAAATAAAAAAAAATTTAACCGTTAAGAGTATTTAAATTATCTTCACAAGCTCTCAAACTTTAAGTCAAATAATTTAAAGTTTCATCTTTGTGAATTAAGTTAAATGTCTAATATGATTGGTATATGTTTCAACATATATGAAAATGCAAAGTTTCAAGAAACATATGCACAAACGTTAAAGTTTAATGTGACTTGAACTTGTTCCTCTCACATTTTGAAGATCATAAGAAAAGAGGTAGCTATAGGCTTTATTCATTGAAGGAATATTGATTGTGACTTTTTGGTCCTTTAATGTAACGACCCGAAGAATAAGGGTATTTAAATAATAAAGATGGATAGAAATGGAAACAGTAATAGAATGAGACAGCCGACTTCGTCGATGAACGTAAAACGTTCATTGATGACGTTGCACTTTGGGATGTAATAACCCAAGAGAATTTATCAGGTCCTCGTCAACGAACACAAGGGATTCATCGACGAGGGTACTAGAGGGCCTTGTCGACGAAGACAAGTTTCGTCAACAAGAAGATGCCGAGAGAGGATTTTTGGAAGTTTGAAATTCATTGACGAGGGCGCAGGTTTGTTAACAAACTTTCTACATGACTCGTCGACGAGGTGATGTGTCTCGTCGACGAATTCGGCTCTATAAATAGCTGAAAGTTGGATTTTTACGTAGAAAATTTACAGAAATTCACTCACTCTCTCTCTCTCCTATAGCTCCACCTCCATCTTTCTTCGATTTCAGCTCTATCATTCACCGGATCGATGATCTGAGGCCACCACGGCGCTCTTGGGGAAGTTCTCCCTAAGTCTGCCGGAGCGGATCGTCGGTGGGACGAAGTTGGATTTCATCCTAGATTTAAAGTCAGGTCTTCTATTCGAAATTAGGCTTTTTGGTAGTTGTAGGAAGTGTAGAAGACGTAGAAATAATGATGTTTTGTTTTGGATTTATGCTTTCCAAGGTGTTAAGTGGAGAACCCTAC
Source organism: Malania oleifera (assembly GCF_029873635.1). Classification (NCBI taxonomy): domain Eukaryota; kingdom Viridiplantae; phylum Streptophyta; class Magnoliopsida; order Santalales; family Ximeniaceae; genus Malania; species Malania oleifera. Next base: position 63,116,835 of record NC_080425.1, read on the forward strand.
GGGTGTAGGACCCGCTACAGTAAGGGGATTTTAGTAGAAATCAAGTAAGGGAAATATGCTATGCTAGGTAATATTAGTATGATTTCAGTATGAATTATATATTTTTATCAGATTATTATTTCAAAGTTTGTTTTACAGAATATACAAATAGTAGATATGTTTTGTAGTATTTTTAGAATACCATGATTATACAGTTTTCAATTTCATGATATATAGTTTTACAGTTTATTTCAGAAATACAGTTGATACAGATACAGTTTATCACAGCGTAATGGTTAATATAGATATTACAGAATCATGGTAAAACAAATAGATTGTATATACACTAAAAAAAAATAAGATTATTAGTAACGGTTTTGTGAGTATTAGTGACGGTTTTGAACTAGTCGCTATATCTGCCGTTACTAATACTTATTAGTGACAAATTTTTTAAATTGTCACTAATAATAGAGTATTAGTGATGGTATAAAACCATCACTAAAAAACCTAAGTCCGTCACTATAAATTCTACACCGGCTCCATAAAAAATCGTCACTAAAGCCATAGTATTAGTGACGGTTTTAAATTCGCCATTAATGCTCTATTATTAGTGACGGTTTGAAAATTGTCACTAATGCTCTATTATTAGTGACCGTTTGAAAATCGTCACTATTGCTCACAGGCAACTATTAGTGACGATTTTCAAACCGTCACTAATACTATAAAACTGTCACTAATACTATATTATTAGTGACGGTTTGAAAACCTTCACTAAAACTCTTTACAAAAAAAAAGCAATTATTAGTGACGGTTTTGAAACTTTTGCTAATACTTAAATTGGACAACTAATAGTGACGGTTTTAAAACTATCACTAATAATTTTAAATTAATTTTTTTCCAATTATTAATTTCTCTAAAAGTCTGTAATTACATTTTCGTATACGTAACATTAAACTATAATTGCTAAAAAATTCATAAATAATTCAAAATTCAAATTCAAATTTAAATAAAAATACAAATATATCATACAAATTCAAATTCAAATACAAATATATTATACAAATTCAAATTTAAATACAAACACATTATACAAATTCGACAGTGAGAGACCATGGCAGCATGGGCAGCTATGGCTTGCTGTAGCGTCCTCCTCGAGGGTGAAGTTCTCAAAGAATAAGGCTTAATCTGTAATCTACGGCCCAACTTCAGAATCCTTGACCTTGATGGTGATGGAGCAGACGACGAGGTCATGGAGGGTGATGAAGGACAATGAGGTCTCGGATGACAGAGAAGGACGACGAGGTTGTGGATGGTGGTGGCTGCATCAACGATTCTTTATCTAGTTTACCCGAAGTTTCTTTTCAAAATTGATTTGAAATGCAATAAGTCTGCTCATGTAGACAAAATGAATTTTAGCCTTTTATCTGATAGGTTGTCGCTTATAGTTAAGATATGATTTAAATATTAATTTTATTTCTCTTGAATCTTGATGCCCTTCTTGTGGATGCAATATTAATGACCGCAAGAAGGGCATCAAGATTCAAGCGAAATAAAACTAATATTTAAATCATACCTTATTTATAAGCGACAACCTATCAGATGAAAGACTAAAATTCATTTTGTCTACATGGGTAGGCTTATCGCATTTCAAATCAATTTTTAAAAGAAACTCCGGATAAACTAGAAAAAGAATCATTGATGCAGCCACCACCATCCACCCCACTATAAGAGTGGAAGCATCTGGAATAGGTTATGCAGCATGCTAACAAATTAAACATTCATAGTCAATAACAAGACATTCATACTATTAGTTAAGACCTTTAACATGAAAGTTCGAAGTCTCAAGTCATAATCAGGATATCCCTTTTAGGATAACAAGAAAAAAAAATTAATATAATTAATGTAAAAACTATGTTGTAGGTAGCCTATTTATGCATTAGTTTACATATTTGTAAACCCTAGCATGGATTAGTTCATCTATGTACAAGAAATCAACCCTTTAGTTAGACAATTTCTCACACTTATTCATAAGAAGGGCTTATTTTTTAGGCAACTATTTTAGAAACCGGTTTAAAAAAGCTTTACCTAAACCTCGCTCATCTCAAAAAAATAAAATAAAAATAAAAATAATATTATTTTAGGGTGCCTAAAGTTTGACCTCTATAAAGGAAATGTCCCTAAGCTTAGTTACGAGCTACAAAATTTAACAACCAACTCCTTTTGTGACCATTATTTTTCTTTATCTTAAATATCGTTAATAAATATGCTTATTAAAGTATTGTAACACTTAAAGCTATATATTCACTTGATAGTAATTTACTTTTTGTCTCATTAAATCACGATAATAGTTGAAATTGTCAGACTCCTTAAGTTACTTTAGGGATTATTCATTGTCCGTGATAACTTCATTTAAAGAAAATTGTCATAATCCAATAACAATTATTTATATTACAAATGATATCGATACTCTCAGAATAAATATATTAACAATTATCTGGAGTATCTATTAAAACTTGAAAATGTAAAGACCTACGGACTTGTGACATCACAAGCTCTGACTTTTAACATTACTCATTCAAACCAGTTTTACAAACTAGACGCACTAGAGAAACAATTGCCCTAAGTGCATTATACTTTGAAACCGAATTGACATTTTCAAGGATGTTGCTTCAATTATAAGGACTTTCTTTTTGACTCGTACCTCTCAAGTTCAAATTTTTCAAGACATTTATACCAAATTAGGTGTTCTAGTCAAATTATTTGAAAGCCTTATTTTCAAATTAAAAGGGGGGGAGGGGCAACGAGGCAATTTATGTCAGATATTGATTACCTAGTGCAATTCTTATACAAAAAATTGTATGCCTGCCATTAGCTGCCTAGTGCAATTCTCTAGCTCCTCAAAGCATGGAATCAACTGTCAAGTGTGAACTATGTGAAAAATATAGAATTTGCATTGGCCACAGACTTTAGTAATCAATAATGAAGCAATGTTTTTTGGTGAAAATTTGTTCATTAAGGCATTTTAGGACCATCGTCTTGAGGTCAGCCTTGATTGTTCCTTTTAAAACACTATATTGGGGAGGCCAAATTTTAAGTGCTACCATTATCTTCAATAATACCATCAGATAACTCAAGCAATTCACAGTGCTAAAGTCATCATTATAAGAAAGAGGCAAAACACAGTAAAACCAAGAAAACAATTGTCGAATAAGTTTTCAACCATATATCCTTCTGTTTTTATTGCTGGCTCAATTATAACAGCTGACGAATTTCAAAGATACAACATATCATACGGTCATGGGTCATGGTTTGACTAGCAGAACATAATGTCATTATGCCACAAGGCATAACATCATATGATAAATTAGGGGCAATAATTAGAAGTTCAACCAAGCAAGTAACTTGATCATCACTAGACTAATGAGGAAAAGTTAAGACTTCTCTTTTTCCAGTGTCTCATTATCATTCTCATTGCCTCCACACTAAATACAGAAACTTCAATACAAAGAACCGAAAATATCATGGCCATACGATATTGCTTAGCTGTATAGCAAAATAAACCAGTCAATGTACCTTAACTGCTAGTTCTCCAATTGCCCAACATGCATTATTTGCTACGGAAACAGTTTCTTTGATCTTAGGAGTGTTCTGTAAAGGCCACATATATTATAAATGACAACCGAACAAATGTAATTCCAAATACATGAACTAAGCATTGCTCACCAGCTGCTTCGCTGCAACATCAAGAAATTCAGACAAACGAGGGCGCAAATGAACAGGGCAAACCTGAAGAAAGTCACCAAAATTCAATAATATGCATGAAAAATGAATTAGACATAAAATTGCCCAAATGTTAAATACAAAAGCTTCCAAGGACGACAACTGGCCATGTGACCTATTGATATTTAGCCAAATCTTCATTGAAAGCCTTGCTGAGAACGAACCAATCTTACCTAAAATGCAGAATATTCCAGATTGTGGACTGAAAAGGATCATGGCGCAACACACACTATAAACTGTGGTCCGTTAGGAGTATAAAAATAATTTATGGCACATGTATATTTAAGAGAGGATGTTGAAGTGTTCCTAAATCTAAAATACATTTTCTTTTGTGAAATAGATAGATAATGATTGAAAATAAAATTATAACGTGATAATGCTCTTTTTTACTAATAAAAATGTCATATTGAAAATATTGATTTGAAATGTCAGATCACTACATTTAAAGTTCCTGAGAAAAGCACCACCAGTCTCATTATACCAATTTTCAGTAGACTAGGGTGTTAGCATTTTCCAGTAACAATGGTAGAAACCATTAAATACCTAGTCCAAACTCAAAAGTAGAAACAGAAACCCATCCTATGAGTTGTAGTTCTATTTTTATCCAAAAATTACTTGGTGATTTATTTTTTTACTTACTCTAGCAAGGTCCCCTAGAAGAGCAAATGCACTTTGCCAAACATCAGATGCATCATTCATGCAACATTGCAGAAGAAGGTCTCTCAAACTACTTTGTGAAACCTACAAAAGAAATATTGACGTGTATGAGCAAGCAAGCTATTGTACAAGCAACATATAATTCCTAAGTACAAGCCATATGCTTAACTAATCTTGAGTATAAAGAATATCCACATCCCATGCAAACTCCTTCAAGTTGGAATATCTAGTGGACAGATTACTATTACCCAAACTAAATTATTTCCTTAATGAAGTGAATCAGGATGCAATAAGAATTTAAAAAGGAAACAAAAACCGCAAAAAGAGGGAGGACTTCTAAATCACATAGTTGTCCAATAACTCTAAGTTAATAATCTTCCAAATTGGATAGCAGCAAAAAGAAGAAAAGCAAAAAGAAAATAAGTCCTCCAGCATGGAAATAATCCCTTCAACCACAAAGGCATTTTGCACATAATCCCTTTGTATTATTGAAGCTTCCATGTCAAAAATAGTACACAATGACTTAGCATTATTTACAAATGATATCGATACTCTCAGAATAAATATATTAACAATTATCTGGAGTATCTATTAAAATTTGAAAATGTAAAGATCTACGAACTTGTGACATCACAAGCTCTGACTTTTAACATTACTCATTCAAACCAGTTTTACAAACTAGACACACTAGAGAAACAATCGCCCTAAGTGCATTATTAGTGACGGTTTGGGAGAAATGAAAGCTAAGCATTTTATATCATTATCAATTCAAAATCCAATATTGAGTTCAGGGTTATAACAGTAAGAACATACAACCCAAAACCATTATCATTATTATTACTATCATTTTCTTCATGTTTGGATGCAAGGGCAGGAGAGGGACATAAAGAGAATCCTATAAATTTCTGGCAGCCAAATTCTAAACCAGATTGGGTTCCAACTCCAATTACCCATTTCCCCTACATACTATTGTTATATTACAACCAGTATATTATCTTATTGACATATAACAGGGAAATTGAAGTTAAATTTTAACTTCAAAAAATCTCAAACTACATTTTTTGCAGTTTCAGAATGACTATTAAATTAAATGAATTTTGACCAATCAATGCTACAGTTCCAAACTTCACCTGAACATCAACACACATGACTTGCAGCACCTAGACGCCACTGAATTGAAGAAACCACCGCCGAGAGAACGTCATTTGAACAAAGCCCCAACACTCCCAAAAACCCTCAAATCTATTGTCAAATCGCCCAAATTGATCAATTTCTGCAGCACAAATACAATTCGAAATAGCAAAGAAAAGCCTTAATCACTGCACCCAAAAAGCACTGCCTCCAACCAGATTCCACACGAGCTTGTCTCCACAAAGAGAATCTAAAAAGAGATAAACAAGTAAATAACTAAAGTAGAGGATACAAATTGAGAAAAGTTAGGGTCAAGGTTTGATGGTACCGTTGGAGTTGGTGCTCGGCTCCGAAGCCCCGCTCACAGTGATGGAGTTCTCAGTAGCTACACAGAGAGCAAAGAGAGTGAAAGGGGCAGCGGCGACCCCCAATGTATAGAGAGAGAGAGAGAGAGAGAGAGGTAGGAGTTAGCCCGCGGGGATCCTGGGCTGATCGGTGCGGTCCAATCGACACGTAGACCGCCAGATTAGGCTGCATGGATTGAGTGTCGAGAGGACTGATCTGTGTCCATGGAGGAGCGAGGAGGGAGGAGAGGGCGGGAGGAGCAGAATGAAAGTTCGGGAAAGAAGAGATCGCAGGAGGGAGAAGAAGGCGGGAGGAGAAAGAAGAAATTTGGGGAAAGTGTGGTTTAAGATTTCCAGCATCAGTGATGGTTTCAAAACCGTCACTAATACCCCCTTATTAGTGACGGTTCTCCAAAACCGTCACTAATACCCTTAACTATTTATTTTTAAAATTTTTTTCATTGAAAACACTAGTAGTGACAGTTTCAAAACTATCACTAATGCCCCCTTATTAGTGACGGTTCTCCCAAACCATCACTAATACCCTTAACTATTTCTTTTTTAAAATTTTTTAAATAAAAACACTAGTAGTGACGGTTCTCCCAAACCGTCACTAATACCCTTAACTATTTCTTTTTAAATTTTTTTTAAATAAAAACACTATTAGTGATGGTTTCAAAACCGTCACTAATACCCCATTATTAGTGACGGTTCTCCCAAACCATCACTAATACACTTAACTATTTCTTTCTTAAAATTTTTTATGTGAAAAAACTAGTAGTGACGGTTTTGGAACCATCACTAATACCCTTAACTATTTCTTTTTAAAAATTTTTTAAATAAAAATACTAGTAATGACAGTTTCAAAATCGTCACTAATAACCGCTTACTAGTGACGATTCTCCCAAACCGTCACTAATACTCTTAATTATTTCTTTTTTAAAATTTTTTATATGAAAAAACTAGTAGTGACTGTTCAACCATCACTAATAAGGGGGTATTTGTGACGGTTCTCCCAAACTGTCACAATACCCTTAATTATTTATTTTTAAAATTTTTGAAAATAAAAACACTTTTAGTGACGATTTCAAAACCATCACTAATACCCCTTATTAGTGACGGTTCTCCCAAACCGTCACTAATACCCTTAACTATTTCTTTTTAAATTTTTTTTTAAATAAAAACACTATTAGACGGTTTCAAAATCATCACTAATACCCCATTATTAGTGACGGTTCTCCCAAACCGTCACTAATATCATTAACTATTTATTTTTAAATTTTTTTTAAATAAAAACACTATTAGTGACGGTTTCAAAACAGTCACTAATACCCTTAACTATTTCTTTTTTAATATTTTTTAAATAAAATACTAGTAGTGACGGTTTCAAAACCGTCACTAATACCCTAGAATCGTCGCTAATATTTTCCCAAAAAAATCTTCGCGCAAAAATTGTTTACCACGCTATTTTTAGGGATGAAAGTATTAGTGACGGTTTTAAAATTGTCACTAATAGTGTTGTATTAGTGACAGCTGCTAAAACCGTTACTAATGCTTAGACTATTAGTGACGATTCTTAGAAACCGTCACTAATACCAACTTTTAGTGACGAAAGTGAATTCGTCACTAATACTTTCGTCACTAAAAACTAGTTTTTTTGTAGTGATAGTAATATATTATTTAGTATCAAACCCTAATGGATCAGATTCAGTAAAGCACGATATCGTTGCTATATATAGATATTCAGTATAGAGTGCAACCACCTATTCAGATAATACGTGGTAAGTAGGTCGATCAAATGCCCAAGAGCGGACAGGCTCCCCATCAGATATGGGTTTAGGAGGGCTAATCATACTGATGGAGTATAGTGGTTTATCCTAGTCGGCTAGCCAGGGTAGATCCCACCTTCGGGCCACATAACCCTGTCATGAGAGGTTAAATCATGACATACAGCCATCCAGGGAAGTTCTTAGTTATTATTCTGTATGTACAGTTTCACAGAAATAGGGAATATATATTTATATATATTAAAAGTATTATGTATAGAAACCTAAAATACAGATATGTTAAGCAACATGGGGAGGTGGTTGTAATATTATTTGTACTATATTTTCAGATTCAGTTAAATGTGATTATATAGACACGGATCTTCTCAGTATTATAACTCATTTGCCACACACTAGCAATAGCATATTTTGTCTTACTGAACGTTAGCTCATCCCATTACTTTAACATTTTTCAAGTGATCCAGGTAGGCGAGCAAATCAGGCTCACAAATAGAGGGGCCTCAGTACTGCCCTGTTAGTAGAGTGAGTATTTTTAAAAGTGTTTATGTATGGCTAGCCCAGTTAAGGGTATTTTTGGAAATAGTTTTATATGTATATTTCAGGGACACATTTTAGCACTCTGGTATTGTATATTTTCTTAATGGTGTTTATATGGATTCTGCTTCTCGCTGCTTAGGTTGATGGTTTGGTTTAATTTAGTAGGTATCAGAGCATTATAAATCTTACAGTATAAAAAATAAAAAAAGTCAAAACTGGAAAAGAAATAGCAGGTTGTTACATTTAAAGCCTATGCATCTAGAACCAAGTTTTAATCATTGAGAATCTTAAATCACTTAACTAAGAAGTTGAAAAAAAAAAATTAAAGCATAAAATGATAGTAGTGCATAACTCAAAGGGAGCATTTCCATTTCATGGCTATATATAAATCAAATGCTCTCATAATCATATTCTGTGTTCGCATGCCTTTATGAAAACAACACTTCAGCCTACTATCCATAATGTATTAAACGCTTAAATTCCTTGATGGTTAGTTATTCATGTCCATGATCTACTTTGAGCCATACTACACTGCATGCTTGTCCTAAATTCCATCTGCATGGTTGATGCAGATTCATGAAGTGCATGTTAGTAGACAACAAGGGCTTTGTGTGATTGAAATTGAATGATCACATATACACTCACATGTTAGTTAGTTAATGAAGATCATCACTTCATAAGACTGGTATAAAATTCCAAATTCTTCGCATGTTAAAAGAATCATTTGCATTTTTTTAATGATTACTATTATGGCTTTGCATGCTGTATAATCATGCCTTGTTTTTCCCTGGATTATATTCATCATATACACCTTATCTGATTCTAGGAAAATCTTGTCCATCGTTACCCTTTTGGTCTTAACTTTTAATTTCGAACTTCATTTTTTAGGTTTGTTTTAAGTCCTAATACTCTTGTAAACTCCATGAGCATCATATCCCGTTTTTTTGGACATATGAAATGATATGGATTGGTCTTGGATTCTATGAACCTTACATGTCCTTAACATTGGCATTCTAATGCATATAAGCTCTAAAGGAATACACTTGCTGGATGAATATAAATGGCTTAATCTTATATTCATTAAAAGTGTTTAATGATTTCAATCCGTTTGCTTGTGTATTTTACTTTTAGGAATATCATCCTTGATAGGTATAAGTATTTGTTTGGATCTAAGCTAGCATTCAAATTGAAAGGGGCAGTTTTTATGTTAAAATTCTGTCTCTTATGGCTCATCCAAAATTTTAGCTTAGATCTATTTTGAGTTTATTAGGGTTTGATTATTTAAGCATAATGATTGTCTTAAAAATCCTAAATGGAAGAATATTACTTGCCCCAAACTCTTTTACTTAAGACCTAATGCACAATAGAGATGTTATCTAGAAAACTAAAGAAATGCATTAATTCAAAGGGAGCCACTTAACTTAGAAAACTACGGCTCCAAAAATTTTAAATAGTTCTCTCACATCAATTAGTAACATACTTCATACTTTGTGAGATCACTTATGTTATCCATTTTGCACTACATGACTATACTATTTTTTGGATGATGGAAGTAATGTACTTATTGTATAAATTGCTTTGATCCCTAGTGGACTACTTGAGTTGATTACTGTGGAATATAGTAAACTATTTGTTGAAATCAATCAGGTCTTTGATATACAGGTTTTTTTTTTTTTTTTTTTTTGGGAAATGCTTTATACTCAAACGGCATGCTGGAAAAATTTATAAAATTTTTCCAAAACTAAATCTTATATTTGAATGACTTTTACCCACACCATGCTTGTAAATCTCTATCTAAGGTTACTTTCAAAACTTATATCTTTATACCTTATCCCTTTTACTAATGCCAAAAGGCGGAAAAGTATGCAAAACTGGGAAAATCAAATTGGGAGTGTTTGCTTGGTATCACACATAATATTTATTCCCCCACGTATTTGAACTATACTGCCAATAATTTGATTACATGATTGATCATTTGGATGTCTTCCTTCCATATATGCTTGAACTTTATTATAAATTTCTATTATGCATATTCTCAAGGGAAGTCTTTCATGGCTATACCCATTTTTGCTTGAAGTATTTGTCATCATCAAAAAGAGGGAGAATGTTGACCTTATAGGTCATATCCCATTTTGATAATGACAAATATCTTTATATCTCACCTATGCCCAGAGTTTGTGTGTAGGATCAGTCTTACATCATATGGGGGCGCATGGTGACTCAAAGGAAATGAAGACCTAATTGCTTTCATTTCTATTTAATAGTTTAATCATTTTGGGTCTATAATATATTATGGTTCGTAATAATGCATCTGCATTCATGATAGTGTTTAAATGCTCAAAAGGCCATAGACTGGTCGTAGGTAACGAAACCTGACTTCGGTCAACCAACGCCAGATTTTTTACCTTAATTTAAAAGCATAGGCTATAGACTAACTTTAGGTCCCTAAACATCACATGAAAAGTCTTCCATAACTTAAAAGTTATACCCATATGAACAAGTGTAACTTCTAATAAAAATCAGGACCTTAAATTAACATTGGCAAGGCTTCAATCGACCAAATCTTTGTAGCATAATTATTTTGGTCGATCGAACCGTACAAAGTTAATAAATTGACTTTAGTACAGTCGACCATCTTCTTTTTAACACAATGTCCTCGATCAACCAAACTACCATGTGTCTGACACCCCAACTATTTAGTTGACCAAAATTTCAATTTTATTTGGCCATGGTCGACTGATTTGTATAAATAGCCGACCGAACTCTTTGTTGGTTGACCGAACCTCGAACGGTTCAAAATCTCCCAATGACGGTCAACCATATTCTTAGTTCAAAATCTCCACGGTCGACCGAACTTGGCAACACAGTCGATCAAACCATAAATATGGTCGACTGAAACTCTCGGGTTGTCATATTTTAACCGCAGTAACTCACTCTAAAAAGGGTTAATTGTAAATTAAACTTTTCAGAAATTCCCTTCGTGTCCTGAATGGTCTAAAATTAAGGGAATTCTATGTATACCCCTCATATGTTCAAATTAGGATATGATTAGCAACATAATTAGACAAAAATTTTCTTTGATTTTTCCTTAACGTACATTGCATACTTTGATTTTTCCTTAGCCTACATTGCATATTTTTCATATCTTCAAGCCTATACTTCATACTCTCATATATTTTTGCTTGAAAAATCTTCTCAAAACTAGAGAGTAATTTTTACTTACTCCTTTCTTGCAAAATAATTGCAAGTTAGAGGGAGTTTGATTTTCACTTGGTGTGTGCCTACACAGATTTGTTCTTGAAGCTCATTGCTCTCATTTTTGTGTATTGATTAATATTTTTCTTGGAGAGTAAAGCTAGGGTTCTTTCTCAATATATTTGATTGTTAAATATATTTTTGAGAAGAACTTTTGTTTGCTTCTGAGTCTTGGCATCTTCATTTCCAAATTCGAAAGCTTGCTTGCATTTTCGATAAAACACTTTTGAGCAAGCTAGAACCCTAATCTCATTTGTGCTTGAAAAGTATTGTGTTGAGATTTTCTCTTTGATATTCAAAGTTCCTTTGATAATATACTGATCTTATTTGTCTTGAATCAAAGGCATTCACTCTCACGTATACACACATGCATATATTATTATTGAGAGATGAAATAATGTTTTAGAAAATCTTATATGATCATTAGATCTTATCATTTGTGAGTGCATATATTCTAGATCGTAATATTGTACAAATCTGCTTGTGCTAGAAGCATTGAAATTGTACACAAAATTGTGTTTATTATCTGATTGTATTCCAGGTGTGACCTGAAGGGGTGTTAATCCATCCCGTAAGGATAGGTTACAAAGGTTGAGGTCAGCCCTGGTAATTTGACCTAGTGTTGTATTCGGTGTCACTCCACACGTGAAGTGAGCTTGAGTGGAATCCTTGAGCTTGCGAGCTAAAGGCGGGAACGTAGGCAATATTGGCCGAATCTCGATATCATATCGTGTGTTCCCTTATTTTGTGCACTTCAATTTCCATACATGTATGCTATTATTTATTGTTTTTATTATTTTATTTACATGGTTTGAATGGTTGAGAAATACTGAGATTGGATTATTTGTTTAAATATTTACTCAGTAGTTTTTCTGTGATATTGGGAAAAGCTTAGACAGGCTTTAGGTTGTGTATTACTACTGCTGACTTAGCTGAACCTAGGAAGAATTTTTAAATTTCCAATTCACCCCCCCTCCCTCTTGGGATTACACTAAAGTCAATAGAAAGGTGTCTGTATTTTTAGTTGTATGGGTGAATACAGTTTTCAAATGTCATTTTCTATTCACTTAAATAAATGAAAATATTATGTTCACACTAAAACTCATGTTAGCATTTTTGAAAATATAGTTTGCATTTTTGAACGTTGGGTGGTTAGGCAAATGAGGGGAAACCTCCGAGGAATCTCTATATATGTCATATGAGCATATCTTGAGAGAGGAAGTGATCATTATTGAAGTGTATTGTGTACAATTTGATTTCCGTAGTGAAATTTGTGGTTCATTGCTTTCGTGGATGTATGCTTTGTCGAACCACGTAAATCTTTGTGTTGATCTTATTCTGGTTGTGTGTTATTTACATTTACTTGTTGTTTATTCCACTATGCATCTTCATTATACGATCCATATCACAACACACACAATGATGATAATCCGATCCACCTTACTGAGAAGTGTCTCATCCTAATATCCATCTCATATTTTAGGTCCAATAGGGAATCGAGTCTAGCGTACTACAGGGCTAGGATTAGATTGGAGGTAGTGGTTGTTGACCCTATGGGTCATACCATGTTTTTATTATGACAAATACTCAGGTATTTAATGACTGCCGAGTTGATGTGCAGGTTTATCTTGATAGTATCATATGATGACACTCGGAGACCCGAAGGAAAACGAAGACTTTGAAGACCCTAGATATAATTTATTTGTTGTAATTTATATTCAGGTCTGTAATATTTAAGTCGGAAAGGTCTGTAATAGTAAATAGGGATTGGTTTGTAATAAGCTCACACATATCACATGTATGATTTATTACGTAAACTCAAACAAACCGTAAATGAGAAACTACCTTAGAAAGACCTTAGGGTTTAGGTCAACCGACACCGCACTTTTTCGGTGTCTTCAAATTGGACCCCAAGTAACCCTAGGACACACACATTTACACATTTGTTTGTTAGGCACTTGAATAGGACTTGTATGTTTCGAAACGGGACCAAAATGCACACATGGTGCACTTTCGGTCGACCAGCCAAGTTAGTTCAAAAGGCCCTGGTCGACCGAAACCTCCCTGGATCAAAGTTTGACCATCTGGTCGACCAAACCAGGTAATTCAAAAGGCCCTGGTCGACCGACACCTCCCTGGGTCAAAAGTTTGACCACCTGATCCACCGAACTAGGTAGTTCAAAAGGCCCTGGTCGATCGAAACCTCCCTGGGTCAAAATTTTGACTACCTGGTCGACTCAAACCCCCTGGGGTCAAAAGTTTAACCATCTGATCGACCGAAACCCCCTGGGGTCAAAAGTTTGACCATCTGGTCGACCGACCCTTTTTTTACTCTAACTACCTGGTTGACCAAAGGGTCCTCGAGAGAATTCCCAGCAGTCTGGTCGACCGAACCAACTAGTTCAAAATGGCCTAGTCGACCGAACCTTGGAAAATTAGGAAATCTCCTTCTCCTGGTCGACCGAGACCTCAGTTCAAAAGTTCCCTGATCAACCGAACCATATGAGACTTGGTCGACTGAACCTATTCTAGTCGATCGGACCCCTCGGGTTGCCCTGATTTTTTACCGTGGTTAATATTTTTTAAACAGGGTTAAAATGCTTTAAACATCATTAAACTTTCCTAAGAATACCCAATAGGTCCCCAACGGTCATATTTTCTCCCATGCCTATATATATGAGTTCATTTGAGAAAATTAACAAGGGATTAGCAATCTTTGATTAGGAGAAATTCTCTAAAAATCCCAAAGTTTATAATACTCATCCTCTAACACTTATTCTTACCAGATTTTCTACTCAAACATTTTTGTAAGTGTGATTTAAGTGTTGTTGCCTTCTAGGGTTGCTCTCCCATGTGTGGTAATTGTTTTTGATGATTTTAATTAAGAGCTAACCCAAGTATTCTTAAGGGAGTTTGTTAATAAGTCTCTCCTAAGAAGACTTATATTAAACTTCCAAGTATTGCACATTCATTGCAACACCTTGTGAAGTTTGTATTTGGTGTGGATTGCAAAAACCATATCAAAATACTTTCAAATATCTAGTGTGCTTTATCTTGATAAATCTTTAAAGAAATATTTGTTTTTGTGAGCAAAATCTTTGTTGCAATATTCATTGATTTATATCTATAGTTGAATACAAAGATAAAACTCTTTTGCAAACCAAACTTATACATTGCTAGAGCTTCATATACACACATGTATTGAGAAAACTTGTTGATTGAAATATATGAAGTGTGGCTAATATCTTTGCTTGAGCATTTATATTGAATATCTAGTGATACAAAGATCATATAGGTTTGCACTCTCACGCACGAATTACATCGATAGTAAATCTATTTGAGAGTAGACATCTTAAGACCACATTGAGCTTACTTATTATATCATTTGTGGTGTATGTGATTGCGCGTAACTAGGTACATATTTGCTTTACTTGAAAGAATTTTCATTGTACCATTTCATTGTATTTCAAATACTGTTGTGTTTCTAGGCACAGGCCTGAAGAGGGAGACTAGCCCTAGAATAGTCCCGGATTGGCTTAGACCCGGTTAGGAAAGGTAGGTGCGTCGTCCTGTTAAGGCGTGTAGGTTGAGGTCAGCCCCGCTAATTGACCTGGTTAAGGTTGAGGTCAGCCCTGTGTTGATTTGACCTGGTTGTAAACGATGCCGCTCCACCCTTAAGTGAGCTATTAGTGGAATCCTCTGGCTTGCGAGCTAGAGGCGGGGACGTAGGCACAGTTGGCTGAATCTCGATAACATATTGTGTGCCTTGTTTATATTTCTGTACTTTATATTTACTACACATGTATGTAATGGTGTGAATGACGCGTTTGATTTAATTTCCACATCACTTTTATCTACACATTTGGAAATTGCATAGACAAACCCTAGGTCGTGCATATATCGCCATTAGATAGATTCACCTAGGACAAAAAGTTTAAAATTTCCAATTCACACCCCCCCCCCTCTTGGGAATACACCAATTCTAACAGTGGTTGTCAGAGCTAGTGAGGCACTAGTTGTCGTGTTTTATTATTTTGGGTTGTAATATAATGACAGAGAGTTTTGTATGTGTGTTTAGGATAATTAGAACTCTGGTAACGTGTTTTGAGGAGGTTTTTCTTTCGTTGCATGTTTATGTTTTTAGTTATTGATAGGAACACCTATAACCCCAGTTTGGGGGTGGGTTGTGTATTTATGGTATCAGAGACTATTATAGGGATTTATGCAGGTCTTTCTTATGTGGCACTCAAGGCCCCACGTGGCGGGTTTGTGGCGCTACAAACATGGTATCAAAGCTTAGGTTGCTAGGTTCTATAGATTTTGTCAGATGATCTTACTAGAGTATACGTTTAAGTTAGGATACAGGTAGGAATTTTGAGTTTTGGTTTCGTAGCCTAAATGCAAAATTTCCTTGACGAAATTTTGTGTTTTTCCTAAAACGACGGTTTCAGAAAAATCACGGCAGTCCATCGACGATTTTGAGAGACTAGAACTTGAAATTTTGAATGGGAATATTAAATTGGTTGAGTATGTCGTCATTTGGGGGTTATGGTTTAAGCCTAGTAATTGAAAATTATTAAATATGTACAGGAAGAAGGATTAGTAAAGGTTGCTGGGGCCAAGCTGACAACGGTTTTTGGGAAGGTTTGCGAACCATCGACGGTTTTGTATCTGTGTTGTGCATTCGGGGTTTATATTGAGAGGTGAGATATTAAGTGAGTCTTTTAGTGTTATAATTGCACCAAAGATGTTAAGATATTAAAATTCTAAATTCATGCTGGTTATATCTTCTGGATGGATCTCAGGGACAGTAATGTTAACGTCGGGGGAAGTAGCAGCGAGTGGGTTTCCCACAAGGATGGCAAGGATTTTACATTGGCGCTTCAGGGTTTCGCCTAGCAGTTTATGGGCAAGGTCATGCAAAGTTCTAGGGAGCGAAATCATCCCACCACTAAATTGGTATGTACTATCAAGCAGTTCACCCATATGAAGCCTCCCACCTTCGTGGGAAGCGCCGACCCAATCATTGCGGAGAATTGGGTGTAGGAAATTGAAAAGATCTTGGCAGCACTACAATGCACATATATTCAGAAAGTGCTCTATGCCATGTTCAAGCCGACTAGTGAGGCCGAGCTATGGTGGCTAGCGGTAAAACTATTGGAGTAGCAAAGACCGGCACTGGAAGCCCTGACTTGGAACTGCTTCAAGGAATTTTTCTTTGAAAGATACTTCCCCGCCACAACCAGAGATGCTAAGGCGAAGGAGTTCCTGAACCTAGCTCAAGAACACCTGACTGTTTAGCAATACGCCGCGAGGTTTGTGGAGCTATCTCGCGTTGCTCCATATATGGTACCAAGCGAGTCTCGAAGGGTGTAGAGGTTCAAAAGGGGCCTGAGACAAGAGATCTTCGAGCAGGTGGCAGTTTTGCAGTTGCACGATTTCTCAGCACTGATGGATAAATCCACCATGGTGGAGATGAGTCAATAGAGAGGTGTAGGTATAGGGGTACAAAACCCAAAGAAGAGGCCCATGCCTTCTAGTTCTCACACAAGTACAAGGCAAGGTCCTTGGAGGAGGTATGGTAACAGTGGAGGCCAGTAAAGGGAGACGGGTGGCGGGCATTTTAGGGTGCCCCATCATACCTTATTTACCCTACATGTGACAAAAGGCATATAGGGGAGTGCTGGAAAAGAATGAATGTCTATTATAGGTACGATCCAGTCACGTCACTCGTTATTGTCGTGGGCCGGCTGGCAATGCACCTACACCTCATCAATATCGGGGAGGTAATCCGGCACCACGCGGGAACTACCAGATGGGCACTGCCCAGGCGCAGGTGTATTCCTTGACCTCAGACAATGCAGAAAATGCAGGGGACATAGTGATAGGTAACATTTACATGCTTTCAAATAAATTTATTATGTTATTTGATTCAGGAGCGACGCACTCTTTTGTATCTCAAGGGTTTATCAAATTGTACGGGGTAGAAACTCAGTTCTTAGACGCCGATATATCAATAGTCACACCAACAGGGACAACCATGATATGTAGAAAAATGATTAAGAATTTCCTAGTGGATATTCAGGAAAGAATATTGCCTACTAGCTTAATTGTATTTGATATGCACGGATTCGACGTCATTTTGGGGGTAGACTGGCTAGTATCCAACTATGCGGGCATAGACAGCCACAGGAAAGAGAGTGTTTAGACCTCCTGGGGAGCAGGAGTTTAAATTTTTTGAGTCGTATGTGCGCTCTACACTACGATTTCTTTCAACAATCTAGACAAAGAGGCTACTTCTAGGGGGATGACAGAGGTACCTAGAATTTTTTAAAGAAGCACCAAAGGAGGAACTAAAGTTGGAGGATATTGTTGTAGTAAGGGAGTTTTCGAATGTTTTTTCCAAAAGACATACCAGGTTTGCCTCCTAATCATGAAGTGGAGTTTGCCATTGATTTACCTCCAAGAACTGCACCAATTTCTAAGGCTCCATACAGAATGGTTCCATCCGAACTAAAGGAGTTAAAGGAGAAACTACAGGAACTACTAGACAAGGGGTTTGACAGACCTAGCGTGTCACCCTAGGGAGCACCAGTGTTGTTTGTGAAAAAATAAAGATGGGTCGATGAGAATGTGTATCGACTACAGGGAAATCAATAAAGTGATAGTTAAGAATAAGTAGTCATTACCCAGTATTGAGGATTTGTTTGACCAGCTTCAAGGCACACAGGTCTTCTCCAAAATCGATCTTCAATCTAGGTATCATCAGGTGAAAGTTAAATCAAGGGATGTACCAAGGACTACGTTCCAAATTAGGTATGGCCACTATAAATTTCTGGTTATGCCTTTCAGATTGACCAATGCTCCTACGACATTCATGAACTTGATGAATAGGGTCTTCCATTGGTATTTCTAGTTTTTCCTTTGTATTTTGACAATATTTCCTCCAATTTTTGTATCTTTACTTGCTCCTTTTGAGAATTTAAAACAATCTCCTCATTCTTCTTTTTAAAAGAATTATTTTCTTCTATCAATAAGGATTCCCTATGTTTTGACAAAGCAAGTTTTTTCTCCATATTTTTGTTCATTCTTTTTACTAAAACTAATTCATCATACAATTTAGCACAATTTTCTATTACTTCATCATAAGAAGGTGCATAATCCTCCTCATCCGAACTTACTTCATCTTCTTGTTCGTTAGCCATTAAGCATGGATGCACTTTTTTCTCATTTTTGCTTATTTCTTCTTTCCTAAAGTGTTGTTTTTCTTCAAGGAATTTTCTAAAGTCTTTTATGAGTGATTCCATATCATCCTTACTATCCTCATCATTTTCTAACATTTCTTTGAATTTTGGACTAGATGATTTAAGAGCAGCACACTTATCCTTCCTAGGCTTTTGAGGATCCAAAGTCGTATTTTTCTTAAGTTCATAAGTCATAAGTGATCCAATAAGCTCATCAAGTGTGACTTTGGTCAAATCCTTTGCCTCCTCAATGACGGTGGATTTAGCATGCCATGACTCAAGTAAAGATCGTAAAACTTTTTGAACATTATCCTCCATAGAATAAGTTCTACCGAGTGCTTTTAATTCATTTATGATGTGTGTGAACCGAGTGAACATGGATGTGATAGATTCTCCCTCATCCATTTTAAACATTTCATATTCATTGACTAACATGTAAATTTTGGACTTCTTAACTTGTGAAGTACCTTCATATGTGACTTCAAGTTTTTCCCATATTTCTTTATCGGTATCACAACCACAAACATGATTGTATTCATTATCACTTAAAGCACAATAAAGAAAATTTTTGGTTTGAAAGTTAAGCTCAACTAACCTTATTTCGGTGTCCGACATCTCCTCTAGTTTTTTTGGTTCACCCTCGGTATTTTTAAATTCGTAATTTCCCTCCGAGATGACACGCCATATTTTGAGATTGTGTGCTTGGATGAAGATGATCATTCGGTTTTTCCAAGCCAGGTACTTTGAACTGTTGAACAATGGCGGTCTTGCCACGAACTGTCCTTGGGAGGAGGTACTCGCTAAATACTCCATTTGATCTTTACGCTCTGGATTTTACACCGTTAAATGCAAGCGTCTGGCTCTGATACCACTTGTTGGGAGTCCCAACCCGAAGTGTATAGTCTAGATGGGGGGTGAATAGACTCTTTCTGCGGAATACGTATTTTTTTACAAAATAAAAACTCTTGGAAAGATACAAAATATTATATCTCAATATAAATGTAAATCATGCACAAGATATAAAATAAAGAGTGTAAGGGAGAGAAAGAACAACACCGGTATTTTTACGTGGTTCGGCACCAAGCCTACGTCCACGCCTTAGCACCAAGAGAAGGATTCCACAATCCACTTAACCGACGGAGAAGCCTTATAACTCGAGAAAAAATCCCTACACTTGGGAACAAACCCCTACCGCGCTCAACAAGAGCCTTCGCTTCGGTTCACAAAGAACCTTATGACAATGGTTCACAAAGAACCTTACAAGAGATTGGAAATACAATTTAATGCTCCTTAAATGAGCCAATATGAAACACAACCAAATCCTCACTCTATTCTCTCAAGGAATGAATCTTACAAGATATGTGAGCAAGAGAGGATTGAGCACTTGTGAAGAATAACTAAAATGCAAAGTACAAAGTGCTTAGGTTTTAGATAAAATGATATTTTTCACAAATATGATCAACAATGCTCAAAACCATATTAATACAAGTCTAAAAGCTTGTATTTATAGCCCAAGAACCTCAGGAGCCATTGGGGGGAAGAAAAAATATTTTATTTGGCAAACTAGCCTTTTTCCGCCCGTTGGAGCGCTTCGGCCCAGAATTTGTTGATGAAATCTGAATTTAGTCAACGAGGTCCCTGAATCAGAAAAAGTGATCAACATGAAAGTTGTGGAATTTTGTCTTAGCTTTCTAGGGACACCAATATAGTCTCATTGGAACTTTTTTAGAAAAAGTTATGTCCAAAATATCGAAAGGTGTTCAGGACTCAAGGTTGCACAACGGTAGTGATGATTTCTTTGTTTTTCCTTGTCAAAAAGCATTTTAATGACTTTCGACAAAAGTATATGAAATATATTGAGTCTAATGAAGATTAAAACTTGTCCAAGTGAGTTTACCCATAAATATAAGATATCTTGTTTTATGAAAACATATTTGAAAACTTGTTTCAATATTTTATATGCTTAGTATGTCCTTTATTGAATATACTTGACTTTCTTTGAATCTTTAGGACATTAAATTTGTTTTAACACAAACGGAACTAAGTATAAAAATGTTCGTAAAACTAGAATGTTAAAAACTTGTCCCTTTGAAAACATATTTGAGTTTTAGGATTCATTTGACAAACTATTGTTTTAACTTAGAAAGCCATGAAATGTGAGTTTGTGTTTATGTCTTTAATGCAATCCTATAAACTCATGTGTCCTAGTATGCATGTGCTTTGCTCAACTCTTGCTCAGAAATCATGCAAGAAATACACTCACAAGAGTTACAAAACGTACTACCTCACAGAACCCTTATTACAAATAATTCTACAATTAGGTTTCCTTTGGTTGTGCTTGTGTCATTCCGAGTACGTGTCCATTTGATCTTTACTTCTTAACATCTACTCAGTCTGATCTTTGCCTTCAATCCAATAATTCATGCACAAGTACCTATAGTAAACGTGATATGCAAAGATAGGAAAACACTAGGAACAACATATAGGTTAATATCATCAAAACACATTAAACAATGATGGTGTAGCCACTAAGGAAAACATGTATTATTCAGGGAAGGTGTTTCAGTGGACCTGAGTAAGATAGAGGCGGTAGTTGATTGGGTGAGATCGAAAAATGTGCATGAGGTCAGAAGTTTTTTAGGTTTAGTAAGATACTATCGCTGGCTCATAAAGGGATTTTTCAGACTATCAGATCCTCTGACACGACTAACTAGGAAGAATGTGAGGTTTGATTGAACTAGTGAGTATGAGCAGAGCTTCCAAGAATTGAAGCAGCATCTAGTCACTGCACTAGTTTTGACCATTCCATCAGGAGATGGTGGAGTTGTGATCTACAGTGACGCGTCTTAGAAAGGACTTGGGTGTGTTCTGATGTAGCAGGGAAAGGTCATTGCGTATGCTTCTCGATAGCTCAAGGAGTACGAAAAGAACTATCCCATGCATGACATGGAATTGGCAATAGTAGTGTATGTATTAAAAATCTGGAGGCATTATCTATATGGTGAAAGATGTGAGATCTTTACATACTACAAGAGCCTCAAATACTTTTTCACGCAGAAAAAACTAATTATGAAACAAAGAAGGTGGTTAGAGCTAATAAAGGACGATAACTGTGCCATAAGTTACCACCTAGAAAAAGCTAATGTGGTAGCGGATGCGTTGAGTCGGAAGTCAGTGAATGCATCGGTATTGAAAGTGGTAGCTCAGCACAAGATCAGGATGGACCTGGAAAGGTTTGGTGTAGAGATAGTGGAAGGAGATCACTAGGTGTTCATTGCTAGCTTGGTAATTCAGCCGACCTTACTAAAAAGGATCAAGGAAGCTCAAATGAAAGATGCAGAGCTGGTGACGATGATGGATAAAGTATAGAGTGAGTTGAGGGTAGGTTTCAATGTCTTATACGACAGGGTGTTGAGGTTTTACACCAGGATATGTGTACCAATTGACGCTAAGATTAAACGAACCATTCCGAAAGAAGCGCATTGCTCTCTCTATACAGTGCATCCAAGGAGCACTAAGATGTATAGGGATCTATGAGAATCTTTCTAGTGAAGTAACATAAAAAAGGAGATTGCTAGATTCATAGAGCAGTGCCTGACATCTCAACAGGTGAAGGTCGAGCATCAGAGGTCGGTAGAATCGTTGCAACCACTTTACATTCCTAATTAGAAGTGGAAGCATATTTCCATGGACTTTGTCACGGGATTACCATTAGCACTTCATGAACAGAATGTCATCTAGGTAATTGTTGACTGACTAACGAAGACTGCTCACTTCATTCTAATTAAAGTTAACTACTCCCTAAACAAACCGACTGAGTTGTATGTTGAGGAGGTAGTCAGATTGCACGACGTGCAAGTGTTCATAATTTTAGATCGGGACCCTCGGTTCACTTCTTGATTTTGGAAGAGTTTGCAGGAAGCATTAGGAGCTCAACTCACTTTCAGTACCGTATTTCACCCACAGACCGATGGACAGTCAGAGAGGACCATTCAGATTCTAGAGGATATGCTACGGCCATGTGTACTAAATATTGGGGGTAGTTGGATTCAATATCTGCCGTTAGTTAAATTATCTTACAATAATAGTTATTTAGCCAATATCGGGGTGGCACCATATGAAGCATTGTATGGTCGAAGGTGCCGATCCATGTTGTATTGGGATGAGGTTGGTGAGCGGCAGATTTTAGGGTCGGAAATAATATAGCAGACCTCTGAAAAGATCAAAATCATCAGGGAAAGGATTAGAACAACACAGAGTCAGCAAAAAATCTATGTAGATACACGTCGACAAGAGCTAAAGTTCAAAATAGGAGATGTGATATTTTTTAGGTTTGCTCTGATGAAGGGGGTAATGAGGTTTGGAAATAAGGGTAAGCTAAGCCCCAGATACATCAGACCATTCGAGATTCTGGAGAGGGTTGGTCTGGTAGCTTACAAGATAGCATTACCCCCAGCACTGTCTAGGATCCACAACGTGTTTCACGTGTCCATGCTAAGGAAGTATGTCCCAGACCCTTTGCATGTGATAAGTTATGAGCCTTTACAGATCGAGGACACTTTAGCATATAATGAAATACTAGTTCAGATCCTAGACCATAAGGAATAGGAGTTACGTACTGAGAGAATTTCACTAGTGAAGGTACTCTGGCGTAATCACGCAGTGAAGGAAACTTCATGGGAACTTAAGGAAGAGATATGTCAGACGTACCCCTAGTTATTCAACGAGGTTCAACGATAGACAAGTATGATAGTATAGGTAGGTGTTTGGTTTCGTATATAGGTTTGTTTAATTTATCTATTTATTTTTGGTTTTAGTATATGGATGGTCTTTGGGAGGGTTTTGAATAGTTACTGTAATCTCCTAGAGGCATTGTATGTAACCACAGTATTCCTCCACCATAAGTGAGGGTAATTAATAAACTTGGGATGAGGCTGCTATGTGGGTGGCCACCGGCTCTTCCTAGAGTTGGTCCAGCCAATCACTGATGATCCAGTGATTGTGGTTAAAAGTCAGTTAGCAAATTTCGAGGATGAAATGTTTATAAGGAGGGGAGAATAGGAACCAGAACCAAGAAAATAAATAGAAAAGATAAAAATAAAAGAGGAAATCGGTTTAACACAGGACCAATTCATCGACAATTTCAAGGAATCTCAGGAAACTGTCAACGGTTAAAACTACCAAGAGCATTTAAGTGTCAAACCATCGATGATTTCGTAAAACTTAGGAAAACCATCGATGATTATCCCCAGGCTGAGTGTACTTAAGTAGGAAGCAAGCTTAAAAATCTTATAATTCTCATTTCCCTCTCTCTCTAAATTAGGTTTTTGGGAGCTCTCTCTTACGTCTCTCTCTCTCTCTCTCTCTCTCTCTCTCTCTCTCTCTCTCTCTCTCTCTCTCTCTCTCTCTCTCTCTCTCTCTCTCTCTCTCTCCTAAGCCTTTTGGAACACTCTCATGTGCTCCTCAATCGTCTCTCTCTCCTCTCGACTCATAGGTCGTCGATCCTCGACAGATTTAAGTGGCTAGGGCTTTGTGTTTCTGAAGGTTTTAGGCAGAGTTTTCAGGAACAGGTAAGGGGATTAGATTATGTCAGCTCTTTTTGAAATATGAACTAATTAAATTGATGCATATGGTTTTTAGAAACGGTATATGTGATTTTCTGAATGAATTAGGATTATGAAAATGATAGATTTGATTATTATACATATTTGGGGAAAACTAAAGTGAATGGATTGATCATCTCTTTTTTCTTATAAAACATATAGTTTGAGTTAAATTAAACCCTAGAGATGATCACACCCTTATTTTCAGCAAATTTTATGTTCCCCGGGTACTTTATTATATTATGATTTATCAGTCAAAATTGTGTGGCATGAGAATGAGTATTACAGCATAATTAAACATGATGGTTTTATCAGATGTTTTATCAGTACAAAATGTGATGGTTGTATATCGAGGTATGAAATGATGATTGTATGCTGAGTTATGAAATAACGATTGCCGAGGTATGAAATGACAATTGTATGTCGATTTATGAAATAACAGTTGTATGTCGGGTTATAATATAATGACTCGATACCGAGATACGATATGGCATGTTTTATACTGAATTACAAAAATGTGATTTAATTACAGTTTTATTATGTAAATTGCAATATATAGTTTAAGAACCCTGAGGGATCAAATGTAATGCGAGCATGGTACCATAGCTATAATCAGGAGGGAATGCAACCACACTAGTATGAAAGTGTGGTATGGGATAGTTGATTTGGCTTGGGCACAGTACTACTCCTAAAGTACATGCCAAGAGACCCCTCCTGAAGGACATTCCTAGGGACCCTACCAAGGTACATTCCAGGAAAGGGTAGACAAATCTTACTTACAGATCAGTTACTTTGACTTAGCATTAGTCGGCCGACCAGATGCTAAGTCCAGCTTTCGGGCGGCACAACCCGTTATAGGGAAAAACATGTCGTCAATCCAGTAGCCCAAGAAGTTGGTTCTTTTATGCATATACTGGTGAATTTATGATAAATGGGTTATATTGAGCCAAATTATGTTATGAAGGAAAGGTATGTGTATTTTTAGTTATATATGTGAATATAGTTTTCAAATGTCATTTTTCGTTCACTTAAATAAATGGAAATATTATGTTCACACTAAAACTCATGTTAGCCACACACTGATGATAATCTGAGCCACCTTACTGAGAAATGTCTCACCCTAATATCCATCTCATATTTCAGGTCCTACAGGGAACCAAGTCTAGCGTATTACAAGGTTGGGATTAGACTACCGGTAGTGGTTGTTACAACTGGTGAAACACCAGTTGTCGTGTTTTGTTATTTTGGGTTATAATGTAATGATAGGGAGTATTGTATGTGTGTTTGGGATAGTTAAAACTCTAGTAACGTGTTTTGAGGAGGTTTTTCTTCCGTTACATGTTTATGTTTTTAGTTATGGACAGGAACACTTGGGACCCCAGTTTGGGGGCGGGTTGTGTATTTATGGTATCAAAGACTACTACAGGGATTTATGCAGGTCTTTCTTACGTGGCACTCCAAGCCCCACGTGGCGGGTTCGAGGCTTTAAATATTTTAGGTTTTCCAATAATACTCATAGTATTACAAAACTAGGATTCTAATCCTACGTTGTTGAAAACCTATCAATAATTGTGCCACAGCACCAAGGACAAAACCATATGGAGTCAACACAGCCCCAAGATGGACCTTGGTCAAACACACTGCCTTTGCATTCCAAGAATACAATCCCAATCTGGGATTACACCCAATATTTAGTGACGCAACACTCCAAGGCACATGTCTTAACTAGGATGAAACTAAAGGAAAATAACAATAAGATGATAAACCTTTAAGGTCTTTTTCTAGTTCAGCCAATTAAATTCTAAAAATCAAAATCATGAAACTAGATAGCCATTGAAGGACTCAACTGATTAGGTAAGATTTACAATGAGAAACACAAAGTTACAACAACAACAACAAAACAACCAAGTCGATCAAATATAGCAGCCAGCATGTAAAATTAGTAGCATGAGTTCAAAACTCGTGCATGTTGTATTTTCTTATTCCGTTAGTCTTCAACTAGTATTTATAGGCAAGTGAACAAAATTCAACAAGCTTTATTAGGATTTGTAGTTAATGCTTGAATAAGTGAGAAGATATTATGCCATGTAATAGACTATTAATGCAAGCTGAAGAAGGATACTTCTAGCCATTAATAAAATCCTTACTTGATTCTCCAATTTTTGAATTTTGAATGTTAGAACTTGACTTGAAGGACTTAGAATCTGTTTACGATATTAATCAGCAATATATGAGATGGTATAAATTAAATTGATACAACAAGATCACCAAACAACATAATAGATTGTACAATAAAAATTATAGTTTTTTTTAATGAGTTTTTGATAGAGTTTGCATATCAGTATATCAGTGTATCAGTTATAAAGTTTGTGTGTGAATTTGTTCACAAGTCTATATGCGAGTCTATTCAAGAGTTTGTGTGCGAGTTTGTTCGTGAGTCTGTGTGTGAGTCTATTTAGAAACATGTGTATGAGCTTTTTCAAGAGTTTATATGTGAGTCTATAAGTGAGTCTATGTTCTAAGTGCCACTTTTTGTGAATCATCAAAACTAACATCCAGTGGTCACATTGACTACACTACTATAATCATGTGTTTGTGATTTCTTGTTTGGTTGCGGGTTTACTTTGGTGGATCTTTTACTTATTTCCGCACATTTATTTTTTTATGACTATCTTCAATCATTAATTGGCAAATTGTTTAGGATGAATTTAAAGTTTATAAGCACAAATCAAAGTAGACTCATGAGGGAAGCAACATAGTTTTAAAGCTTGCTCTATTAGAGGTCTTAGACCAATGTTAGGCCCTTGTCAAAAATTTATAAAGAAGTTTGTTGTAAACCAATTGGAAAATAGCTCCCATAATTACCAATTATATTAGAGAAAATATTAAATAGTATCAAGCCATATTTAGTTGTTTCCTAGGGCGCATCAAATGATTTGAGCATAAGACTTCTCTATTGGTGATCTCAAGTACTTTTTAAGGGGTCCAAAGAAATTTATTACAATTTAATAGGAAATATCCGCCACGATTACGATTTGAGTCAAAGAAAAGTATAATTATAATATCAAGTCATTCAGTCATGCCTTAGGGGGCCACATTCTAATTGTTTGAGCATAAAACTTTTGTAATGGAAGTCTTTGACTTTGTAAATGGACAAAAGGAGAGGAAAAATGCCTTTGAGGTGTGAGATGAGCTTACTCCTATTACATAGTTCAAGTCCAATAAATCTCCAAATATAACCAAAAATAATTATGTCACATTCAACAGTCACTCAAAACTCACTTAGAAAATCAAATTCATACATTTTTGGTCCATCTAATGGAATGTGATGGAAATGAAATAAAATCAAGATTTAAATGAGAAACATAAATAAATGAAGTAATGTTGACCCCATGGGTCATACCCTATTTTAATTATGAAAAATATTCAAGTATTTAACATCTGCCAAGTTTGTGTGCAAGACCATATTAGGAAGATCATATTGATGGCACATGACAACTTAAGGAAAATGAAGACTCGAAATGTTTTTAAATTATTGTAATCTATATTTCATTTCGCTGAATCTATAATAATTATCATCCAAGGTCTGTAATAATCTACATATCATGCATGTAGGACTATAAGCTTAAGACCTTAGGGATGGTCAACTGACGCCAGGTTTTTTGGCATACTTAAAAAGGCCTTGGAAAAGACCCTAGGTCTTGCACAATCACTTAACTAAGTCCTCAACATCACTTTTCATATCAGGGGAATCAAATCAAGACTAAAATGAACTTTAAATTGAAATGCTGAGAGGGTTTAGGCGACCAAACCCATGTCGTGTAAAAGGCTCGGGCGACCGAATAAGTCAACATGTTAACTTCATGTTTTGGGCACCAGAACCACTTTTGATTGTATCTCCCTTGGGCACCCAAACCTAAGTCAGAACAGTTTTCAACTACCCAGGCGCCCGAACGATCACGTTCTAAAAGGGCTCAAGCGACCGAATTACTTGGTTCGGTTAACCGAATGTAGCCTCGGGCATCCGAACATCGGACATTTGGCTACTGACTTTGGTTCAACCAACTGGTCCTCAATTCGGACACCCGAACCGTTAAAAATTAGATTTTTGACTGAGTCTGTTCAGGCACCCGAACCTCAGGCCGGCACCCGAACCTCGCGGGTTAAAATATTTTTACTGATTTTTTAAAGGGGTAAAATGGGTTAATTTTCCTAAACCATTTTAAAACAATTTTAAGAATCCCCATTTAGTCCCCAACGGTCAAAAAATCCTCCTTGCCTATATTACCTGTTCATTTGTCATAACTAGTAAGGATTAGCAAATTGATTATGGTCAAAATTCTCTCAAAATCAAAAATCCCTTTTTAGCTTATACTACTCCAAAACACTCCAGAAATTCGTTCTCCTTGATCTTTCAAGTGTTGTGAGTATATTTAGAGTACTTGTGATTAATCATCATTAGCTCATTCTCTCATTTGTTGTGCGTATTGTTTTTTTTACTGAGAGTAAAGCTTTAAGTTATCCCATCAATTTTATTTTGATAAATCTTATGTGGAAAGACTTAGAAGGTTGTGGTTCTTCTATTGTCATTGCAAGACACCTAAGCCTATATTTTTGTATGCAAAAATCATTTTCAAAGCATGCATTCAAACATCCATTGTGCTTAGTACTTTGAGAACATCTTATTAAGGTTGTTTGAATCATTTAACTTGCATATTTGAAACCTTGATCTAATACTGTGATATTCAAATACTGTGTTTCAAATCTTGCTTTGATATACACTCTTGTGTTTGATTAGAGAAAATCATTATTCTGAGTGTTGATTGCACACGTAGAGCACCGAGCTTATAGTTCTTACATCATTGAGGTGCATGGTACATATCTACTTGTATGAGAAGCGTTTATTTGTACAAAAATTTTATATTGATTGTATTCCAGACATGAGCCTAAAGAGGGAGACTAGCTCTGTTGAATAGTTCCGGACTGGCTTAAACCCGATTAGGAAAGTTTAGTGCGCCATCCTAGTAAGGCGTGTTGGTTGACGTTAGCCCCACTAATTGACCGGGTTGTAACCGGTGCCGCTCCACCCGTTAAATGAGTATTAGTGGAATCTTTGTACTGGTGTAGCCAAGGCGAGGACATAACCATAGTTGGCCGAACCCCGATAACATATCGTGCATGTTCTTTATATTTCAGCAAATTTATTTTCCACACTCTTATTTTCAACACATCCATGTTGTATGCTTGATTCATTATATGTAATATATGTGTTGATTGGGTTTATAATTAAATAGAAAGATCCTAGGTTTGTGTAATGTTATTGTCAGATTGGTTGACCTAGGGACAAATTTTTAAATACCCAATTCACCCCCCTCTTAAGAATACACCAAAGCTAACAAGTAATAAATTCAATTCCATTTCGGTTCATTACGTTCAATTTTCATATACTAAACATCTTATGCTCAATACGGTGTGGGACTAATAAATTGAGTAGTCTTATTAAATTAATCACTTCTTTGGGGTGTTAATTAATCCAAATTTTTTAAAAGTAATGTTTGTTCAAGTATAATAAATTAATTTTGATGCATGGGGTGTTTTTATTGATTATTATATAAGCTCCAAGTATTATTTTATTTTTATGATATATTTTTTCATGATAAATAAAAATTATTAATAAATTTGGGAAAGAATCACTATGTGGGTGACTTGATTCTTTCTATATTTGTGATAAATTAATGCCACGCCCAAGAAAATGGCACACCAAGCCGACGTCGGAATGTCAATTTTAAACATTGATCAGTGGAGGTGATGAGGCCGCCGCCCATCACAAATATAAAAATAAGCACTAGCAAGGATGATGTAATCTGCCACGACAGGTGGCGCAGCCTACACAGGAAAGTTGAAAGAATCAATCAAACTAGTTTAAATCAAGAACATAATATAAAATGAAATTAGTACTTTAAAACTAAAAATATAAATTAAATCAGAGAGACTGTTAGTTGTCTAGTTGATGCTCAACCGACAAATCAATAAATAGCTAAGTGACTGCTTAATCAGTAATAAAATTTAATCATTTCTCTTATTAAAATGAACTTTGATAATAAAATAAATATTACTGATAGTTCGACTCATACACCCTACTTAAAATATGAAGGTGTTAGTCCATTATTTACTTTTGACTTAATTTTAAATTAATTATAACAATGAAAGTGTTTACCATTTAAATTATTAGTTGGCTAAAAATATTCAAAATTAATTTCAAGACGGCCATTCAATTTAATCTTATATAAGAAAAATCATTTGAAGTAAAAGCTTAAATTGCTACATCGGACTGCATAATGAATTTTATCATCTAACAAGCACAAATTCTATGATCATGTTCTAGCAAAGTGCATCATTATGCTCATTTATGAGTAATTTTTTACGTGAAGTTTATTGATAAAGCATAGAAGAAGTTTTAATATCTACAATTCTATAATGATGCACATTAAAAAAGTAAATTTTTGATATTACTAATGTCTAGACAGTAAGAATTTTATGTCTTAAAATTAATTTTCGTGTAGTTGAATAAGGTTCGATATGTTTTTCTATTTAAGCTTTCTTAAATAAATTTACACCTATGGTCCAAAGACCAATTTTCAAATATAGGGTTAGATAAATACATCTGTCTCTCACATACACACCTTATTGATAGTAGTAGAAATAGTCAAAATAAATAAACATGAAGTCCACCATAAGGATGAGAATTTATTACTATTAATCTTTCTTTCACATAAAGGTCACCTCCACAACCTTAGTTCAAAAATGGGAAATAGTGACATCAAGATTACCAGGAGCAAAATTCTATATTAGTGGAGAGTCGACAAAAATTTTGACTTCTATAAACCGTATTCATGTACCCCACCCGTACAAATAGGTTTTTTATTGTAAAACGGTGAAATTGATGGACCAAGTAGCAATATGTCACATGAGGCACATGGTAATAATTTTTAACATTAATATTGGGCCGCATCTTAAAGATTCAAAGGTTTCATATGGAGGACAAAAGGTCAATGTATAGGCACTCATTAGCATAAGAGATATCAATCCCTCAAATAAATGGACTCCCGAGGTTTTCAAATTTGATCAACTAAGGAGTTTAAGTAGTTGCATAACACTTAAAAGATCAAGAATAACTTCTGTTATTTTTTGAAAGTTTGTTGAAAATCACAAGCAAGTGGAGAGATTTTTGAGAAACTTCACTTGTAAATTCAGCTCACATTGAAAATTCAGGTAAAGAATTAAGGGTCCCTTTGGTATCACTGTCCAAAATTATAAAAACAAAAGTTAGAAACGAAAACTAAAAACTAGAAATAAAAACTAAAAATTGAAAACCAACAACGTGTTTGGTTAGTGTTTTCAAAATTTAAAACTTGATTAAGCGAATGTTTACTCTCTCTCTTTTTTTCCCTTGAATCCAAATTGCAAAATATGATTAAAATAATAAAAATAATTGAAAAATAATACAGTTTTTATTTTCAATGTTTGTGCTAATAACAGAAAACTATTAACATAAGTAGAAAACCAGTGACATAAACAAATGTGTTTCTCATACTATGTAAAATAGAAAAGGAAAAATTGAAATCATGAATAATATCTATTAGGCCTTGAAGGAGTAGGCAACCCAATAACTTAAACTTTTAAATCAATTTGAAGCTCATTTATGTATTTCAAAATCTGTTCATAAAGATTTCCCTTGTTGACAATTGCAAAAAACAGAAAAAGAGTGTGTAGGCTAAATACATTATGAAAACCCTTTCCATAAAAAAAAAAAAAAAAAAAAAGAGTGTGTAGGTTAAGAAACGATTTTTCCAGGAAACAAGCAAGACCCAAACGGAAGAAAATTCAACTTTCCAAGTGCGTGCCATGTCTCCTTTGCTCAACTTGGATGGCACCACGAAAGCACCAGGGGGTTGACTCTCTCCCTCCCTTCCTCCGACTCATGTAATTTAATAACCATTCTTGACATTCTCCAAGGGCCATTAATGATGGAAGACTATTTTTATTTGTTTGTTTGCAAAGAAAGAAGGACGGAAAACTACTCACGAGGGTTCAGGCGGAGTCGATCGTCCAAGCTCCATGATTGTTTTCTTGACTTGTTTGGGAAAATTCGTACGCACCCTACCTTTGTACGTACAGGTGCATTCAATAAACCGGAATTAATCAAAGCTGTGGTGCGGACTTTAAATTCTCTCCCCCGTATCCATCAATTGGTGTCAATCAATCTCAACAGTAGAAATAACAATGAAGAAAATATTGCTTGGGCTTCACCATTTCATACGTGATACTTAGTCATCTCATTTATTTTCTCGGGAAAAGTTTCTCTAGCTTCCGTTCGCAGAGGTGATTACTGATTACATTTGTGGCTTCTAAATTTGAAATTTCAGACACTAAAAACGTCTCGCATGTATACGAAGTACAGGTATAAATTCAACTGAGCAAGCCATAGTAGTTAAGGGTGTGGGAGCCATTCCTAGAATTTTTTTTTTTTATTATTTTTTTAAGACATGGAAACTCCATTCACCGACGAGGCCTTTGGACCCCCGGTGCGACACCAAAGCCATGGTGGTGGAAATGCTGCTTTTGGCCATTGACGCACCCTTAGTCATTCATGGTACAAACCACAAATGGAGAATCGAACCCGGTCTTTCCTAAATATTATATTCCACTTATCCCAAATACTAAAACTTGTAGCATTTCATTTTTATGATAGAAAATATGATTTTGTTTTTTTTATCACATGTGCACTCTTTGTACATTTAAGCCGCACCTAGTCCGTAGAATAGATTGAATGAAAATGGAATGAAAGAAAGAATCGAGAAAATGAGGTATTGAAATCTAAGTAACGAAAATTTTATTAAATTAAAATTCATTACTGTATACGAAACAAATTTATAGTTAATTCTTTGTCGAATTACATTTTCAAATGAAAAATCGAGCAATTAGAATCTCCTTTTTTTAATTGGATTTATTGAAGAAATCACTCATTTGGGTTAGGCTACTAATTAAGAGGATAATCTTTCCTTTTAAAAATCTTTCATATCTTATATAAGCTTTGAGTTAAATACATTTAATGTAAAAGTCTTGTGAAGAAACTATAGTTTATATATGATGACTTAGTAAAATCACTGGATAGAACTGGAAGGCCTAGCTAATGATATTAGCATATGATATGTAGGTGATTATAAACAAATATGCAATGTATAAAGATTAAATTAATTTTTTTTTTTTCAATAACTATCAAAGTCTATACACAGCTCATGTATATAAAATTTTAAATAAAATTAAATATGTTTATAATGTTTTAAATATTTTTTAAAGAAAAATGAAATATTGTTACATGAGAAAAATTATTTAAGCATTATTTTGTATATGTATGTATGTGTATATAAACATTAAGTTAAAGTTTGCTAATCGTTGCCTTTGGTATATAGATAGTTGAATACATGTATACTTTTGAAGTGTAAATTTTGTTTTGTTTTGTTGTTTTTTTTTTTTTATTGGAGGTTTGTCCGGATTGAGCTAAACAAACATAATGTACGAAATTTTCCATATCATGTTCCTTCCCAACTCTCTCAAATCACAAGGTTAAATTCTACATCTACACATTGTCGTCACTAAAATTTTGTAAAAAGTTAAATTTGTTACATAAGAAATAAGCATAAAGTAATGACAAGAATGAACATTAGTAACACCTCGCTAGAATTTAGTGGAACGTAAGGTTTTCATGTATAATGTATTTTAGATTTTTTTTTTTACTTATATAATTTATAAGATTCAAATTTTTAAAAGTACTCGTTCATAATCATTAACTATTATACTATTAATTTACACATTACATTCAACACTAATTAAAAAAAAAAAAAACTAAATTTTTCCCTACATTGATTTTGAAATATATATTGACACACACACACACACACCTTACAATTATACTTGATGAATTTTCATATTTTGGATGCTCCATAATCAACTTATTTGCCATATGCTATTGAAAATCTCTCTCTTAATATAAGTAACTAAGCAATTTAGGGTTCAACAAAAAAAAATTTTAAAATTTAGGATTTGCCTCAACTTAGGATTCATAATAAAATAATTTGTTTTTGAAAGCATGAGTTTTGAGCCTCGGATTTAGATTTGGGCACATTGGGACAAAACTCAATACAATTTTAATTGCATTACATTTTGTCTAAATCCACTGTTGTGCAAATTAATGCACAGCGGAAAAACTGATCATGCAATGTAGCAACTAACAATGAATAATATGAAAAACACAATCACATGATTATAAGGAAAGCAATAAAACAATGATAAAAGAATTAACATGGTTTGACAGAATGCCTATGTCCAAGGGAGTAAGCAGCGGCTGAAATTTATAATCTCACAAAACCAAGGTAACAACATTGTATATATGCTAACATTACACATACATAGGGATTAGAAAGTTCCCTAAATACCAATGTATCAATACCTGAAAGATTTGCCTCCGAATCCCCAACCTATTAATCTTCTCAATTCAAAATTCAAAAATAGCTTTGAACAAAATCGTTGACGATTTCAGCAAACCGTTCACGGTTTCTTACTAAGACTGAAATCGTTGACAGTTTCAATGAAAACGTCGATAGTTTCTTCCTGAACGTAAACCGTCAATTAAACTATCAATTGTTTTTTCCTGCAAACCAGTTTCCTTGTTTTTCCTCAGCATGCTTTATCTGTATATGTGTTCCACTCCATAAGAGCTACATACTACAATAATATCCACCTTGGCGAATATTCACCCCTTAGAAGAAAACATAAACATATATAACCCACAACTCCACCTAGGATAATAGGTTGGAACGCCCCCCATCTAGCAACTGGAGACATTGATTAAGTCCAAGCAGTGCTTGAACCTGTCTGTGGTAACTGGCTTTGTGATGACCCAAAAATATATACATGATTAAAGCACAATAATAATAAAATAATAAAAATGGTCATTGAGTTAATATCAATACAGAAGTGTTTTTCTGTAGAATCCTTGATTCCATGTTTGATGCCTAAGAAAGACCTTATCTAAGCGAGTGCTTAGAGACCATTGCGACTCAATCGCTCCCTGGAGGTCGACCTAGTCAAAAATTTCATACGATAAACAGGATAGACACTGTTTGTACACGTAAATAAGTATATATACATAAAATAGTGTTTTGACAAACATAATTTGTAAAAATACATAATAAGATGATAATAATATAGGTATCATATGTGGGGCCCACAAGACTATGTGGGGTCCACATGAGTCCTAGAGCCACAAGATACTATTTATATACGTAAATAAGTACATAAAATAATGTTTTGACTGATATAATTTGTAAAAATATATGATAAAATAATAATAATAGAGGTATCCTATGCGAGGCCCACAAGACTGTGTGGGGCCCACATGAGTCACAAAGTCGTATGGAGGTTTACACGAGTTTCAAAGTTATGTAGGATGCATAAAATCGTATAGGAGTTATTCGAGTTACATAGGATCCATTCGGGTCTTGAAGTTGTATGGGGCCCACAAGATCATGTGGGGCCCACATGAGTTTTCAAAATTTAAATTTAATTCTTGTTCAAAAATAAATAATAAAATAAATAAATACTAAAAATAGTTTAAAAGTAAA
Source organism: Malania oleifera (assembly GCF_029873635.1). NCBI lineage: Eukaryota > Viridiplantae > Streptophyta > Magnoliopsida > Santalales > Ximeniaceae > Malania > Malania oleifera. The sequence goes on from NC_080425.1 coordinate 63,152,836, forward strand.
AACAATGATAATAATAATGATGAATAATGATCAAGAAAAATAATAAAATAATAAAATAATTAATTAACTAATTGATTAATTAATTAGGTAAGTAGTTAATTAAAAATTTATTTAATGGGAATGGTGGCAAGCACTCCCACATGGCCTCCATCCCCATCTCATACTCAACCCATACCTTGCCCATCCCTTGTCCATTCTTTAATTTTTAAAAAATTATAATTTCACCCATCTCCCCACACTTTTATAAATTTCATTTCTTCTCCAAAATTTTCTTATAAATAGGGAGCTCTCAACCTTTATTTTTCACAACAATTTTCTAAGAAAGAGAATGATTAGTGAGTGAAAGAATTTGTAGTGGAGAGAGAATTTTGAGTAAGTTCTCACTCACCCACTCTTTCCGATCTCATTTCTTAAAGATAGTTATTGTGTTCGTAGCACACGGTAAAAAAAGAAGGTAAGTAAATTTTGATTATGTTAGTTTTTTTTATTTAAAATTCATACCCAAGTTTATTTTATAAGTAAATTTTAATTATGTTAATTAGTTCCACAAAATTTTCATGAGTTTATTTTTACGCATATTTAATTATACCAATTCTATTTTTAATATATTTGCATCTATTTTTAGGTTAAGAAATGTTCTAATCCTCTCGGGTAAATTTTCAACATTTCTTTCTATTCAAAAATAAAATTATATATATTTTTAACACAAAAATTGTGTGGCATGAGTTTATTTCTACGTTGTATTTTTTTTTTTTATGAAAATATGAGTAAAGATGAGATTTTCACAATATTATTTTAAATTGCATAAATTATAATAAGATGATTTTAAAACCCCTTATGACAACGAAAGTTCAAAGTTACAGATGCTCGGTACTGCAGCTTAAAGTTTATACAGATCAGAGTGCACCCACACTGTTTACAGAGTGGTTATTTATGTTAGTGGATTTCTCCTGAGTGCACACCTGGTTCCAAACCAGGACTTAATAAGGAAAATCTCACTTAAAGTTTACGTACGTTGATTTACTTTGGTCGATCAGCCAGCTAAGTCCAGTCTTTGGACCACACAACCCAGTCATAGGAGCAAACATGACTTACGGCAAACAGACCTAAGGGTGGTTTTTATCATATATGTTTATACTTGGTTAATTACGTGTACAAAGTTACTGAAGTAGTAAATTTTATATAGTAAATTTTAAATTTATATTTATTCTAAAAGCAGTTTTGAAGTTATAGTATTAAATATTGATTTACCAAATTTTTTAAAAGCTCATTTTGGTCACACACTAATAATAATCTTATTTACTTATTGAGCGTCGTCTCACTCCAATCATATTTTTATTTCAAATGACTCTGAAGAGCATGTTGGAAATCAGGCTTAACAAGCACGCGAGTAGAGATAGAAAAATAAAGATTGATTAGAAATATTAGCATGATGCCAGATATTTATGTTGTGAAAATTTTCTTTTTTAAAATAAATGATTGTAATATGGATAATTAGTGCTCTAATTTAATAAAAATTGAGTTTATTTGCTTCCACTATAAATCAATAGTAAAAAGTTAATATCCCAGACCCCTCAAGGTTGGGGTGTTACAAGCTTTGTCAACATATTTACTGCATTCTCAGAAGCGTGAACTTTCTCAAGCAGTAGTTTACCAGAAACAATTAATTCCCTGATCCTATGAAACCTCACATCTATGTGCATGGTCATCGCATGATACACTTGGTTCTTAACTAAATAAATGGAACTCTGACTATCACAATGTAGTTGAATTCCACCTTACTGAATACCCAACTCCTTGACCATTCTTGTTAGTCACAACGCTTCCTTGGCAGCCTCAGCCACTGCCATATACTCTAATTCAGTTGTAGATAGTGCAACTAGAAAGTGAACCTTAGACCTCCAACAATAGGTCCTCCCATAAGGGTAAATACAAACCCTGCGGTAGAGCTCCTATCATCCAAGTCCCCTACGTAGTCTCCATCCACATATCCTACAATTGAAGGATCATTTTGTTGTCTACCAAATATAATATCATAGTCTGTAATACCCTTTAAGTATTTGAAAATCTACTTAACTACATCCTAATGTTGTAGACCTGGATTTGAAAGAAACTTGCTCACCACACTAACAGCTTGTGCCAAATCTTATTTTGAACAAACCGTATCATACATCAAACACCACACTGCACTAGCATATGAGACCTTTGACATGTCTTGAACGTCATCATCTGTCTTCAGGAACTAGGCGATAGACAATCTAAAATGATTCGCTAATGGTGTGCTTACAGGTTTTGCATTATCCATGTTGAACCTCTCAAACACCCTATCAACATAGCTATGTTGAGATAACCACAATGCCCTAGAAGCTTTGTCCCTACGAATCTCTATCCCAAGAATCTTCTTGGCCACGCCCAAATCTTTCATATCAAATTCATTACTCAACAAGGTTTTTAAATTGTTGACCTCGATCATACCCTTCGCGACAATCAATATATCACCACATAAAGCAACAAAAAAATAAGTGAACCATCATCAAGGATCTTCACATAAACACAGCAATCATACTCACATTTTTTGTAGTCAATCTGGATCATATAGGAGTCAAACAATTTGTACCATTGTCTCGGAAAATGCTTCAAACCGTAAAGTGATTTCCTTAATTTATAGACCAAGTATTCTTATCCAGGTTGACTGAACCATTCTGATTGTACCATGTAAAACAGCTCCTCCAAATCATCACAAAGAAACATCGTCTTTACGTCCATCTACTCCAAATGCAAGGCCACGTGTATGGTCTTTACGTCCATCCCCAATAGTTCAGAAGTTGCACCTTGAAGATTTAAATGATATTAAAAAAGACATGTAGATTAGTGGAAGCAACTAAAGACAGGAGAATGCAGTCATGATCCGGAGATTAGACCAAGACGCTGCCGGGTGATGCAGAAAATCCACTTTACACGGTTTTTTGTCCGCAAAATCTCTATTTTGTTCTCCCACTGACCAGTCGTTCTTACAAAACTTCCTTTGCCACTCTCCTTTTTTCCCCACCAAAACAAATAAAACGTTGCATGCCATTGTCATCTTCACCTTTTTATCTTTTCTTTCTCAACTTTGGAAAAGGAACAAAGGTGGGGTGAAAAAAAAAATAGAATCAAATCCGGAAGATATGCAAGGCCACGTCAGATCCCAAAACGAGGTCAACATTTTTTTTTTCCCTCGGCAGGAGGGGAGGGGGAGGGCCACGTGTATGGCCGATCGAGAGTTCATGTTCTAAGGAACTTCCCACTTTGTTTTGTATTGACCAAACTAAACCACAGCGATCTCAACAAAATATACCCCTTCCTCCTTCCTCTTCCCCCCCTAGCCCTTAGATTCTTTGACTTTTCTGCTCCTCCACCGCTTGATTTGCTAGTGTAATCATTGCTACACTAAGTGGGGGGACTTGTAATCTCTTGCCTTTTTACTTTTCTTTCTTTTAGTTATTCCATGCACACACACATTAGCAGGACAAAAAAATTCATATCTTATATAAAATTTTAGAGTATTTTAATGTAAAAGTGCTATGTATTGTCTCAAAATAACATGTTATATCACCTCAAACTACTCACGGATCATCTTCAATTTTTTAAATAAGAGCTAAGAGCCACAACCCAACGCCGTGTTTACATAAATGATAAAAATAAAAAGTAAAAGAACAACATAATGCAAAAAATAAAAAAACTCACTCAGCTACACTACATAATTAGAGACTTTTCATTTCTGATACCGTATTCTTTTTATCCCTCTCAAGATTCAAACTTGAAACCTTCAGTGTAAAAATATTAAATTAATCTTTTTGTATTTTTTTTTTAAACTTTTTTTATTATATTTTATTTAATTAATAAAAAAATTAACTATTAATCGTGTGCTGGCTTATAGGTCTAATTAATTTAAACTCACTTTTCCTTCTTACTTTGAGGAGCTACCAAAACTATAACAAGCACTCATCATTTTTTGAACACAATAAAATAATTAATTATTATTTATATTTAAGGGGATGTTGAATTTATAAATTCAAATAAGGTGTAATACAAAATTGAATTAAATTTATCTAAATTTATTTAAATTTAAATTTTTGGATTGGCGGATGACATAATGCAAACAATTATAATGTAATTAGCATTATCTCTCTGTTTCGACCAATCAAAAGAGAGAGAAGAATCTCTTTTCTTTCAAAATTTCCCTTCTCACCAAACGCAATATTAAAGCGGATACCATGGACAGACGCCAATTGTGAAACGGAAGCAACTTCAAAGGTGGTACTGCGCTTTTCATACTTTCCGTCATGGAGATCCAACGGCTGAAATTCCGCCGTGCCTTCATCATCTGTCCGTCAAAATCCGTAACATGCAAGTACAAATTCTTCCCATAAAGAAAGAATGAGCAGTAACTCTTAAATGGGGCCCACCTAATTTTGAAATCTCACAAGTATAAGTTTATTAGTACTAATTAAATATTTTATATTTTTACGCTGTATTTCTTTAGAGATGTTACTAATTTTTTAAAAAAATTATTTGAACAAAAATTAAGATTATTTTAATTTAGAATTAGTAGTTATTTATGATAAAGAAGTATTATTTATATTAAATAAAAAATTTAATTTATGAAATTACATATTACTCTTATTTATGCACAATTTAAAATGTTAAAATTAAAAAATAACATGTGTCCGAAAACTACTTATTAAAAAATTTAAAAAAAGAATTAATGTTTCAGCTTAGAATGAGTTCAAAAAAATTACCCTATATTTGTACTGAAATTTGTATTAACTCGTTTAAATTTAACTAAATTTGAAATTGATATGGTAAATGCAACATAAATGAATAAGTATAAAATTCAAACACTTAATCAATAACAAATATTTTTCTTTATTAAAAAAATTATTAATATTTTTCTTTTTTGTTAGTTGAAAAGACCATTAATGCTTCCAATTATAAACAAAAAAAAAATCTTTTTTTGGATTTATCATCTTCTAGGTGAATAAATATAAAATTTTAACTCTTAAGTAATATCGAATACTATAAAGAGGATTCTCCTGATAGTGTTTTCAATAATATAAAATTTATCACTCTGACTATCAATGATTATACAAAAAAATACTCATTTAACTACTTGCAATTATCTCAAAGTATTTTTATAATTATGTTAAATTTATTCTTATAATTACTTATAATTATTTTAAAATATCTTTATAACTATTTGTAACTATTTCAAAATACCGTTATGCTATTAAAATCTTTTATTATATTTTAATAAGTTTTTAAAAATTTCAAAAAAATAAAATGGGGTGGGAGCCCTAATATACTGCGTGCCATGGCTAGTAATAATAACAAATACTGTTTATGTCTTTATTAATGAAAGGAGTAGGAAAATTAGTAGTGTTAACCTCATGCAGATTAAAACGGCCAAAGCCACATGGATCCACTAGTCTCCCACAACAAAATCTGACTACTAAAGATCTCCATTTGACACTCGGAAGCAGAAACGCCCTCGAAGCATCGGACCTTCCGCCTTACACCTCCGCGCCTCCACCGTCGCTCTCTCTCTCTCTCTCTCTCTCTCTCTCCCCCCTTATTTAGACAAATTTCTCTCACTTGGAATCTCCCCATCTGGCCCTATAGTCTTAACCGCGTGCCGACCACCCTCTCTCTCTACGTAGCATTTTATAAAGGGCTCTGAAATCCTAAAATCAACGAACACAATTCTTCTTTTCGTATCAGGAAATCTCACCCCCGCACCTCTACCTTCTCCGTCGCTGCCGCCTTCTCCACCGCCGTCACTTGTAGCAGCTCATCCACCGCCAGTCCCGCCGCTTATATAAACGCAAATTAAACCGAAGAGTGGTTTTAAAATCTCAGAAAAACAGAGACACCTGCTGCTTCAGATTGCCATTTCTCACCATGCCGGTTTGGTTCCCTTCGTTTTCCTCCTAGCAAACGCATTACAGAAGCAAGAGCAAGAAGTAGAATCTCAATTTGCGCCATACGATCCCCTGTTACATTCATTAGTTGACCAAATTTCATGAGGAAAATCAGAGGTTTCAAGCTAGGGCACGGGCTCTTGAAAGGCTTCAAAAGGGTTCTCCGGCAGAAGACGAGGGCTTCGGGGTATCAGCGCCTGGCCCAACCAATCTGTGGGAATAAAGCCATGTCCGTAATCTGCAAATGGGGTCGCAAAGCGAAGGAGCTCTGTTCTACAAAGCGGGGTTCGCGCTACATCCGAGTGGGTAATGACCCGGTGGATGCAAAACCAGGGGGTGTTCCGAAGGGACACCTGGCCGTGTACGTGGGCGAGAAGGATGACGATACGCACAGGTTCTTAGTTCCTGTGGTGTACTTCAACCACCCATTGTTTGCGGAGTTGCTGAAGGAGGCTGAGAAGGAATACGGGTTCGATCATCCGGGTCGGATCACCCTGCCCTGCCGGATATCGGACTTTCAGAGCGTCCGGATGAAGATTGCCGCAGGGGAAAATTGCAGGAGAAGGAGCTGATGCCGTGGATCTTAATTTGCCACGTCAAAGAAGATCAACGCCGCAGAATGGTGATGGGGATGATGGGGCACCTTGTATTTAGAATTTGTGAGTTGTGAATTGTGATCCAAATTTTTGGTGATGGTCATTTTGTTCGCTTTTTAAAAAAAAAAAAAAATTAGGACGCCAAATATATGTTCCCACGTTTTGTCAATCTGGGCGTAGAGGATTTAGTTGTATGTAAATCACATTGTTCTTCTCTCCATAAATGTTTCTTTTTTATTTCACACTATATGTGCCATCATTCTTAGACACAATCACATTTCTTTTAGCTTTTGCCTTTTATTTTTTGGAACCCAAAAAATTAGCAGGAGAATATTAATTGGTGAACTCCACCGTCTTTTGTATAAAAGAAAAAAAAAATAGTGAGGAAGAAAAATAAATAAAAGGAAATTTTCTGTTCAAAACAAGGAAAGGTAAGGTTAAAGAATGATTGAGGGAAGTCCCCACGAGCATGGTACGGTGGTAAAGCTGTTGGGCAATCAAGTTGGAGCATCGAGAGTTCAAATCCTGGTAGATACACTCATTGATGCTCTCAGTGATGTTGCGAAACGGTATCTTGGGTGAAGGGTCCTAGGAGGCGAGTTGACTGAAAGTCTGACTCAGTAGTGTATAAGCGGTGACCGCATCCGGATTTAGAGGATGGTTCATCAAGGGGGAAAGTCGTTGACTCTTGGGTTTGGTGCTAGCAGAGGGGTTTCCAAGGGGAGGCGTCGATGAGCAGGAGTTCTCACGTAAATAAAAAAATTTTAAAAAAATGATGGAAGGAATATGAAAGGAAAATGGTCTTTCTCCTACCCCATTTAAATTATTTTCTTGGAAAATAGGGAAAGTAAAGGAAAATAAATAAATAAATCTACCTGTTAATCTACTTTACACTACAATATCCTATCAATAATTTTTTCTTCCTTTCCTTCATTAGAGTTCTAATGTCTTCTTGGGTCAACTTTTTTTGATGCATTAAATTTTGAAATTGATAAACTGAGTTTCACAAGCATTTTTACTTTTTTGAATTCATTTTTACATGTCATAAAAAAAAAATTTGAACTTAAAATTTTGTCCATCAAATAATGTCAACTTAAAATATTGCTTCTAATATATAAATTTGGAAAAAAAAAAAAAAAAAGCTTATACAATGTCAAATTCAATCTTATTAGATTTGTAGATAGGCACATAACAATTTAAACTTGGAAACATTTTTTATTTGGTTGTCCTCTTGTATGCTTTTTAAAATGCTATATTCTCACATTTGGAAATTATAAGTAGGTTTCAAGACATAAGCATTTAGTACACATTTCTCTCTTAGGCAATTTTAGGAATTGTTTGATTATCTCAAAAATTATGAAAATAAAAATTAGAAATAAAATGAAAACCCAGAAATAAAAATTAACAACAGAAACCAGTAATATTTGTAAAGTAAAAAATAAATTGAATTTTTTTAAAAACCCTTATTTTTATCTTTAAATTAAATAATATTTTTAAATAATGCAATAAATAAAAAAGTGTAAAATGATACAAATTAAAATTGCTATAATAAAATTTCTTATAATTATTTCACTTAATTATTATATTTTTAAAATTAATTTTACAACAACAATCTTATTGAGTGTGGCAATTGAAAAAATAGTAAAAATATTGTAATTGATCATTATTATTTTTTATTTTTGAACATATGGATATTTTTGTTTTAATTTTATTTAAATTTATATATATATATATGTATATTTTATTTTAATTATAATTTGAAAAGTGTAAATAAAATGAATGATTTAATCCAAAATATTATCTTTTTGATATAGTCGAATTTTTTGACAAGTCATAATAACTAAAAAAATATAATTTTCTTTTTCAATTTTTCGCAAACAATTAAAAACTAACAATGGAAATAGAAAACCAATAACATAAACAAACCCATTTTAATAAACTATTTTTTGATTGTGCAAAAATGAAAGTAAAAAAAAAATTAAAAACAATAACGATACCAAACAGACTTTAAAATTTTCATCGTAATCCTTTCATAGAATACATTTGTTCCTACCTAATATTATTCTTGGATGGTTGTTGTTAGGTTGACTGCCGTCCTTGCTCACTAATAATAAAATTAGTGGTGAACAAGTGTTTAACAGTGAATGAACAGTAGATGTTATCATAAATGAATTTATTATGATACGATAATATAATTTAAAATAAAAATAATACAATAGAAAATATTAATAATATCCTTGATTAATTATTTTTCTTCTTAATTCTTTACCTTTCAAATTAATTGCTACTTACATAATAAGTTAGAAGAATGTGAAAAAATGAATAGTGAGTAAAACTAATATTAATTTGAACATTGTAATTTCTAACGAAAACTATTAAGAGCATTTCAATGGTGCAATATATTTGTGTCCCAACTAAATATGTTAAAATATTAAGAATAATGTATAAAAGAAAAAATATTATTTATTATCGAGTATTTATTGCTAAACATTGACATTTATTTTATTCCCTATTCCTTTAATATCTGCCTCCTTAACTTTTTATCTCATCATTAAAGGATTGCCACTTAATTTGAAATATCTTTCAAAATTTTCAGAATTATATTTCCACCATTGCTTTTGGATAAGAAAGTGGGATGAAAACAATCACATTTCCTAGAAAAGAACAATATTCACAAAATATAAAAATCTCAATCTCATGATCCTATTTCCTTTCATTCATATTTTCTTCTCACATATATCTTAATTTAATTAAAAATTCAAATTGACTCACAGAATTTTAAATAGTTTGTTATTTAAAATCATAGAAATTAAAATTGACACTATGAAAATTAAAATCTAGAAAGTTTAGCCGGATTGGCTCAAGTGGGAAGGACGATTTGTGACTTTAGTGATTCCAAGATCATGAGTTCAATTTCTCCTTAAAAGTTTACCTTAGTAAATTACCAGGAGTGCATCAATGGACGGACGGCTTTCACCCTCTGGATGTGGGGCTGCACCATAGTGTCTAAAGTGGCACGATGATGGCTGCAGTCCCCGGATAATAAAAAAAAAATCTATAAAAATGATATAAGATAACTATTTTAAAACTTGTTATAAAACATGTATATTCATGTGGATGACTATCTAGATAATATGTTACAACTTTTAGTATGCTCACATAATGGTTCATTATGTAGTTAACCTTTGGGATGCCAATATATTTGCCTATATAAGGACATGTTTTACAACAAAATGACATAATAAGATGATTAACAATATCTAATTCTTGAAGAACTAGACTATTGAATTTCTATAGCTCCAATTTTTTTCCTCTTTTATTTCATTTACAACACGTTATCAGCACATGATCAAGTCTCTAATGGCATAGTAAGTTTCGTTGGTATTATTCTAAGATAAGAATCTTGTTTCCTTTAACATTTTTTATTTATATAACTTTAGTTTTTCGGCAAACTATATTTATATATTAACTATATCTCTTATCTAGAGTACGTGTCCTTAAATATTTTTATAGTGGGATATATGTGAGACTGACATTTCCATTTAATATTAACCTAACTTTGAATTTTTATTTGTTTTCAAAGTTACTTTATGATGTTAAACCTCACAAAGTTTGAATTCGTTGCCATTGATAATTTTGGAAGAAATTATCTCTCATGGATACTTGATGTTGAGATTCACCTTAATGCTATAAATCTTGAAAGTACAGTTAAAGAAGGAAATCAAGCATCCCTGCAAGATCGCGCAAAGGCAATGATTTTCCTTCAACGCCATTTACACAAAAAATTGAAAATTAAATACCTTACTATTAAGAATCCATTAGTCTTTTGAAATAACTTAAAGGAGTGATATGAATACCAAAAAACGGCAATTCTTCTAAAAGTTCGTTATGATTGGATACACTTACGATTGCAAGATTTTAAAACTATAAGTGAATATAATTCAGTCTTATTCAAAATTAGCTCTCAATTGAAGTTATGTGGAGAAAAAATTACCGATGATGATACATTAGAAAATACATATTCGATTTTTCATGCCTCAAATGTGCTCATGCAGCAGCAATATCGAGAGCATAGATTTACAAAATATTCTAAGCTAATTTCTTGTATACTTGTAGCTGAACAAAATAATGAGTTTTTGTTGAAAAATCATCAATCTCGTCCAACTAGCCCAACACCATTCCCTAAAGTGAATATGGATTTTCTAAATCGTGGACGAGGTCATGGTGGTAAAAGGGGTCGTGGCATGAAAAATTGTTAGATCCGTGATGATCATCTTTCAAAGTTTGAAAGCAAAGGTGCTAAAAAGACTCAATGGAAATGGGCAAAGAATAAAGAAAGCTCTGAACAAAATAACAACGTGCAAAATAATGACAATATTTGCTATAGGTATGGAACAAAAGGTAATTGGTCTCGAATATGCCGCACTCCTAAACACCTAATTGATCTTTACAAGGCATCGTTAAAAGAAAAAGGGAAACATACTGAAGTGAATTTGTCTGAACCCATTGATGTTAACTACGAGTCTCCTTTGGATGTTGATTTTGATGTTTTTGATTTTTTTGAGGATCCTAGTGGCAAAATTAATAATTTGATTGGAGATGGAAATGTCTACTATTAAATTATCTTCATGGTTATGTTATTTTGAAAAAATTAACTTATGTAATTTTTTTTTATTAAAAGTTTTACATATAATATGTTTGGTAATATTTTGTTATCTTTCCTAATTCTTAAATTTTATTTTTCATTTACTCGATCATACAAAATAAACTTGATAAAATGGAGGATGACATGTATTTGGTGGACAGTGGCACGACTCACACAATTCTTCGTGTTAAAAAATTTTTCTTGCAATTAACATTAGCTAAAATTAGTGTTAATAAAATATCTAGCTCTATAAATGTAATAGAGGGCTCTGGAAGAGTTCACATTATGTTTCCAAATGAGACAAAATTGTATATTGATGATGCGTTGTATTGTAGTAGATCCCGAAGAAATCTATTAAGTTTTAAAGACATACGTCGCAATGGATATCATGTTGAAACCAAAAATGAAAGAGATATGAAATATCTTTTTATTACATCTACAGTTTCAAACCAGAAGATCATATTAGAAAAAATTTCAAGTTTTTCATCTGGCCTATATTTCATGAAAATAAGGATGGTTGAATCAAATTTTATGTACCGGAAGTGCTCCGAGCCTAGAAGTTTTATACTTTGGCATGATCATCTTGGCCATCCAGGTTCAACTGTGATGCAACAAATTATTGAAAATACACATAGACATCCATTAAAGGATCAGAAAGTTCTTTTACCTGGTTATCATTTTTGTACGTCTTGTGCTTGAGGAAAACTACTTGTATGACCTTCTCCATCTAAATTATCTTTAGACTCTCCATCTTTTCTGCAAAGAATACAAGGAGATATTTGTGGTCCAATCCATCCATCTTGTGGACCATTTCGATATTTCATGGTTTTAATTGATGCTTCCACTCGATGCTCACATGTTTGTCTACTTTCAACTCGTAATGCTGCTTTTGATAAATTTCTTACTCAAATAATAAAGTTAAGATCAAGTTTTCCTGATCATTCCATTCAGACTATCCCTTTAAATAATGCAGGTGAATTTTCTTCAAAAGCATTATATGACTATTGCATGTCAATAGGAATAAGTGTTGAACATTCTATTGCACATGTTCATACACAAAATGGTTTAGCGGAATCCTTCATTAAGCGTTTACAATTTATTCCTAGACCTATGCTTATGTGATCAAAGCTTCTTGCATCTACTTGGGGTCATGCTATAGTGCATGTTGCGTCTTTGATTAGAATTAGACCAATTGCATATCACAAGTTTTCACCTTCACAACTTATGTTTAACCACCAACTTGATATATCTCATCTTCGAATTTTTGGTTGCACTGTATATGTTTCTATTGCACCTGCACAACGAAGTAAGATGAGACCATAACGTCGGCTTGATATTTATGTTGGTTTTGATTCTCTTTCTATCATTAGATATCTTGAACCACTAATAGGTGATCTTTTTAGAGCAAGATTTCTAGATTGTCAATTTGATGAATCAGTTTTCCCGTCATTAGGAGAAGGAAAAAGTAAAAGATTAAAAACACAAGAAATTTGTTGGAACACACCAACTTTGTCTAATCTTGATACACGTACAAATCAATGTGAACTTGAAGTTCAAAGAATAATTCATTTGTAGAATGCAGCAAATCAATTACCATATGTTTTTACAGACACCAAAAGGGTCACTCAATTACATGTCTCGGTCGCAAATATTCCTACTAGATTGATTGTTCCTGAAAAACACCTAATGGGAATAGCTGCTAATGAATCTAAAGTGCGCTAGAAGCATGGTAGACCAATTGGTGCAAAGGATACTATTCCTCGAAAGAAAAAGGAAATGAATAAAAGTGACACTCCAAAAGAGTTCATTAACACTCAAGAAGAGGTTAAAAGAAATATAGATCAACAATCTCATATTTCCAAAGAAGCAACACCAGAAGTGGTTCTGGTACCGAAAAATTATGAGATCTCATTAAAATTTAGAAATATGTGGAGAAGAAATGAAATTGTTGTTTACAATGTGTCTGCATATGCGACTGCTTTATAAATTATTAATGATAACGAGCTTAAGCCTCAAATTGTAGAAGAATGTTGATATCGAAATGATTGACCAAAATGGAAAGAAGCAATACATGCTGAGTTAGACTCATTAGTCAAACGTAAGGTATTTGGACCAGTAGTCCAAACACCTAAGAATGTCAAACCTATTGGGTATAAATGGGTTTTTGTACGTAAAAGAAATGAAATGAATGAAATTGTGAGATACAAGGCGCGTCTTGTAGCACAAGGTTTCTCCCAAAGGCTTGGTATAGATTATAATGAGACCTATTCCCCTATTATGGATGCAGGTACTTTCAGATTTCTAATTAGTTTAACTATTTCTGAAGGACTTGACATTCGCCTTATGGACGTAGTAACAACTTACTTGTATGGCTCATTGGATAATGACATATATATGAAAATCCTCGAAGGATTTAAAATGCCTGAAGCATATAATACAAAGTAATGACAAATGTATTCTGTTAAATTATGAAGATCCTTGTATGGATTGAAACAATCTGGACGAATGTGGTACAATCATCTAAGTGAATATTTTTTAAAAATTGGATATGAAAATAATCTTATTTGTCCTTGTGTTTTCATTAAGAAGATAAATTCTGGATTTGCTATAGTCACAGTTTATGTTGATGACATAAACATAGTAGGAACTCCATAAGAGATCTGAACGACTGCTGACTACTTAATGAAAGAATTTTAGACGAGGGATCTTGAGAAGACAAAATTTGCCTTGGTTTTCAAGCTGAACATTTAACAAGTGGAATTCTTATTCATCAATCATCTTATATAGAAAAAATCTTGAAACAATTTTATATGGATAAATATTATCCATTAAGCTCCCCGATGGTTGTTCGTTCACTTGATGTGAAAAAGGATCTTTTTCATCCTCGAGAAGATGATGAAGAAATCCTTGGTCTTGAAGTATCCTATATTAGTGCAATAGGAGCACTCTTGTATCTTGCAAATTGCACTAGACAAGATATAGCTTTTGTGGTAAATTTGTTGGCAAGGTTTAGTTCTACACCAACTCAGAGACATTGGAATGGAGTAAAACATGTTTTTCATTATCTCCGCGGCACATTTGATATGGGTTTGTTTTACCCAAAGGGAGTAAAGTCTATGTTGAAAGGATATTCTGATGTTGGATATCTTTCTGATCCTCATAAAGCTCGATCACAAATAAACTATATTTTTACATGTGGTGATACTGTTATCACATGGTGATCTGTAAAGTAAACGATCACTGCTACATCTTCAAACAATTCAGAAATATTGGCAGTTCACGAAGCAAGTCGTGAATGTGTATGTGTCACGCCCCGAACCCGGAAATGGGACCTAGGGGTGAATTAGTAACCTAACTTGTCCTTGTATCATACAAATAACAACGATACAACATAATGAATGAGGGTCCGACCCCATGGGGTTACTAGGCACCCTATACGCATCCATACACAAATCATATACACAGCGAAAAAAGTCATTCAATACATGTAATGTACCATACCAGAGTCTATACAAGAGAAAACAGAGTTCAAGCTCCATACATACAAAACCGTACATCCGAGTGCCAACATACCCCAAAATGGCAACCCACGAAACAAAAGTCCTAGCACTTTTCTAAGTGCTACTCGCAATAAACTGGCCACTACGCGCCCAACTCTAGGACGCTAGTTCCGGTTACTCGAAGGACTTGTAAAAATGTACGTACAATAGGGGTAAGACACATCTCAGTAAGGCAAACACAGGTTATACTAATGTGTGACATTTGAGTGTTATCATGACAGAAAATAAACACAGTTAATGCAATTCCGGTATTCTCACAATACAGTTCCAGTATATTGCATACATGCACACATATGCATATACACGCCTATGATCTACACAGTGTCGTCACACCCCTCAGCCCGAAGTCGATCCTCAACATACGACCTTGGCTCGTAGCCAACACGCGAATATGGCGCCACAAGCACATGGCTAGTCCCAAACTCTCATGGCATCATACCAGTACTAACTGGTGGATCCACAACCTTCTTGATCAACCTGTATAGGCTCACGCCCTCGTATATAGAGTCGGACACTCTTGCCAACATTGCAGGCGAATAACACACGCCCTCGGATATAGAGCCGGACACTCTTTTCGTACCTAGAACAATTCGGAACCCAGTTCCTATTGCATTTCAACATAACACATTCATACATGCTCATATAACCAAACATACCACACCCATTTGGTAATTTGAAAATCATGTTTTCCAATCATATACAGTTTAAAAAAAAGTTAAGGCACGACCATCCCTAATACATAGTATAAATCACAATATACCAATGGTTTTCAACAAAACCAAGGATGCAACCCAATACCCCATTTTCCCAAAACTGTAACATGAAAAACCCATAATTTTAACCGTCAGATTCCCCCAAATCAGTAGTCAAAACACACACAGGACCGTGGACCACAGTTCCACCGAATCTGATTTCAAAAATAACTAATATAAACTGTATTCCCTTACCTCTCCCCCCCAAAAGACCGATCCCGAACTCTACGGCTCCTAAACCACGAACCGAGTTCACAAAATCTACAAAATATAGTACAGAATATACTCATAACTCTGTCCTCTACCAAACTACCGGATTAGAAAAGAAAACCGAGTCTTACCTCGATTTTTATCCAAAACTCAAAAATCTCCGAAACGGGATTCTGATCCGTAGGTTTTGTAGAGAATCCTTCCGTGATCCTTGTGGTAACATCGGATCTACGATTCCAGCGATGAACGATGAAGAAATCTAGAGAGAGAGAGTGCCCTTCGAGTTCTAGAGAGAGAAGGAGAGATGATATTTGGATTTCTTAGCTTGGAAGCAAAAGAATGGATATTTATAACCCTTTGACTCGGGCGTCCTCGTCGACGAAATCTGGCTTCGTCAACGAAGCCTACTCAAATTCTAATTTTACCATTCTCTTATTAAATTAAACCTACCTATCATGGTTCTGGTTCTTACAACTGTTAAGAACTATAATCCAACACATTAAAGAGACAAGTGGATTATCACTGGAGAATGACACGTCAACAATTTGTACGAGGACAATGCAGCATGTATTGCACAAATCAAAGGTGGGTAAATAAAAGGTGATAGATTTAAATATATTTTACCAAAATTCTTTTACACTCATGAATTTCTGAAAAAAGGAGATGTTGACATTTGTAAAATTCGTTCAAGTGACAACCTAGCAAATCTATTCACAAAAGCATTGTCAACTTCAATTTTCAAGAAACATGTACATAACATTGGAATGCGATAACTTAAGAACATTTCTTAATTAATTGTATTTTTAGGGAAAGTATGAATATTGTACTCTTTTTCCTTTGTTAAGGTTTTGTCACACATGGTTTTCCTTAATGAATGTTTTAACAAAGCATATTCATAGTGTATAGTCATCCAAGAGGAAGTGTTGTAAAGCATGTATATTCACGTGGATGACTATCTAGATAATAAGTTACAACTTTTAGCATGCTTACATAATGGTTCATTATGTGGTTAACCTTTGGGATGTCAATGTAATTACCTATATAAGGACATATTTTACAACAAAATGAGATAATAAGATGATTAACAACATCTAATTCCTGAAGAACTAGATTGTTAAATTTCTGTAAGTCCAAAAATTTTTGTCTCTTTTATTTCATTTACAACAAAACTATCATATTTGTCCAGCAAAATTAAAGTGCATGTACATGTCTAGTAGTGAAAATGGTAGTTTAATAATATATGGAGTTAATGTATATATTATACATATAAAATCAAGGGCACGTGCCTTATATTGTCACTCAAATGTCAACTCTAAGATATTTTTGTATTTTAAATGAAACATTTTAATTAAATCTATGCCAACTATTCAGATGTCTTCTGTGTAGTTGCTATGGGCCTCCTAAATATTTGACCCCAAGGAAGGAGAAAAAAGTCTCCAATTAATAAAAAGAAGAGAAATTTAATAATAATAATAATAATAATAATAAGGATTACTCAAATTATGTAGATTATTTATTTTATTTTTGGCAACAAATGAAAACATACTTTATTCTAATGAAGAAGGCTTACTTATATATATATATATATATATATATATATATATATATATATATATATATATGGATCAATGACTATTTGTTTTTTTCTCTATACTTTATCTTGTTGTTTAGAATTTAAAAAATATGAGGGACAGGAAAAGAAAACACAAAAGAATTCAATTTATCATGTTTGATTATTAAGGAAGTTAAAAAAATTTAAATAAAAAATATATCAAATCAATAAACAAAAATTTTGTTTTATACACCATTAACATTTAATTTTTGTTAATTTTTAATTATATTATAACAAACTTTTATTTTTAGTAGTATCTTATACAAAGAGAAAAATGAAATGGGAAATAAGTTTTTTTCTCATTTTCTTTTTCTTTCCTTTTTCCACCAAAATCCTTGATCCAAATGAACCCTATGGATCAATTTCTTTTGATCCTTTTTTTTTTTTTTTTGGTAAACAAAAACATTAAATTGTGCTTGGACCAGCTAATCTGTTGCACTTCATTTCAATTTTTATTCAACAGAAACAAAATTTTGTGCATTTTCCCTTTATATACCAAATATCAGGAAGAACAAATTTTCTTCTAATAAAAAAGACACAATGTATAAAATTAATTACTTTTTTGTATATTTTAATTCCTTGAACATTACTTTTCTCAATAGTCAAATATAAACCAATGTATATTGTCATACTTTTATTTTATTTGAATATTTTTAAAAAAAAAATTCTAATGTTACATCTAGTTTGGATCCTGAATTTAAATTTAATTAAATTTAAATAAATTTTAAAATAATTTAATAATACATTTTATTCAAATCTAACATAACTTCATATTTAAAATCAATTCAATCATAAGTAAATGAATTTTAAACCATAGAAAGTTTGGGTATTGCAGCTTTTTTTAGTGAGTAAATTGGAGTTCTTTTTTCTCATTTTAATATTATTTTATAATAAAATATTAAATAACACTTTGTTTGCAAAAAATTTTCCCTTTTTGAGGCTTGCATAATCTCGCAGCTTGATCCTACGAGATTTAAACAAATCTCGCAGGACTAAACTGCGAGATTTGTAGGGGAAATGAACCTTGAGCTGACGCGTGGCAAGGGCCGAAACAAATCTCACAGGACCAAATTACAAAATTTGCTGGGGAAATGAATCATGAGCTGACACGTGACAAGGGATGAAGCAAATCTTGTAGGACCAAGTTATGAGATTTGCAGGGGAAGTAAACCCTCAGCTGACGTGTGGCAAATCTTGCAGCTTGGTCTTACGAGATTTTCTTTGGCCCTTCAAGTGTCATTCTCCTTCAATTTTTTTCTCGAACAAAGAGTAGAGAAAGCAAAAAGACCAGAGAGGAGGAGACTGGCAGGTGACTGTTGCTTACCGAACGCAGAGTAGAGCGTAGAGGGCAGAGGCCAGACGATTGGTAGGTGACCGTTGCTCGCTGAACGTTGCTCGCGAATGTTGAGGAGGAAGATAATAAAGGGGGAGAGGGGGTAAGTTCATTTTGAAACCTGCTCATTTGTTTTTGAATTCAAATTTATATTTTTGATTGAAGAATTTGTTAGATTGATTAATAAAATCGTTAGTGTGGCTCATAAATTAGTACGTAGTACCTTCAATTTACTGATTGAAGACATCATTTGGAAACACCCAAATTTGAGGTTAGGGTTTTTTTGTTACTATTTTACTTCCTTTCATTTGTTATATGTGTTATGTGTAATTTAATTGACAAGTATGTTGTAATCTAGTGTTTTAAATTTGGTATTAGAAAAAAAATGAATTTTTGATTGGATTTTAATTTAAAATGAATTATTGATTGGATTGACATTCGGAGTTTAGAGTTTGTATTTAATTTATCTGTGTATATTATTGTTGTCCATTTTTTCTGATTTTGCATTCCATCTTCATGCTTTTAATTTACATTCTAAGTATAAAATGTCTAATTATTATTCAGCGTGTCAAAATTTTAGCTTGTTGTTTGGGCATGTTACTGTGTAGCTTAGATTTTTTTTTTTTTGCAATATATATGTTGAAATTCTTTGACAATACTACGATTTAATCATTTTGGGAATTAATATAAATAATAGTACCAATATTAACACAAATTTAAAACATATGCATAATAATATATTATTTTCAATTAAAAAATAACAATATGAATTATATTAACTATTAAAATAATAATTAAAATTGCTGAAATATTATTTAAAAAATTCACAATCATATGGTTTACTATATGATATTTATTGTTGTTAATTAAAAAGTAATAATGTGAATTATATTAAGTAGAAAATAATAATTAAAACACCTAATTTAAATAAAAACACCATTAACAAAAATTAATACTAATATACAATTGATGAGATGTTGAAGGTTAAAACTAAATTTGATGGAGGCAGCAAAATTTGACGGCGACAGCTTCACCAACCGGCAGCGCACCTCTGTTGAATTTGGGCAGGAGTCGGCCACCAAACCAGTCCACCATTATTGATTATACTGTTCTAGCAATTGCTATAAATAGATGTGTGTGTGTGTGTAATGTAATGTGCGGTGTAGAGAGGGTGAATAACCAGTGAGAGATTTGTATTGAAAGTTTTCTCTATAATATATTTCCAGTTTATTATTGAAATCAAATTTAGTGTATTTGTGTGTAATTCTCACTGAGTTTCAGTCACAACCAGTGATTGAGTGAGTTCCCTTCACTTATTAGTGGTATCAGAGTGTCCAGGTTCGTGGAAATTCGCCAAACAAAGGCGAATAGAGGGAAATTCGATTTCTTTTCCAAATTTAAAGTTGCTCCAAATCCAAAATTTAGCATACCATCGTGAAATTTGGTTCCAAATGTGAAAACCGTGCTTCAAATGGAGTCCAGAAGACCCCACACGCACTCTCACGCGCCAACTAACGAAACAGCGTCCTCCACACGTCCCGCATGCACCAGCGAGGACACTGGCTGCCGACGTCACGCGCCACATGCGCCCGCACTCATCTTCTTCATCTGGCTAGTGTGATCTGACCTGGACACCCGATCCACGACCTGACCCAACAACTAGCAACCAGGATCCTCACCTGCGAGCACGCCCCGACCCGACTGACTGACCCGCGCCCACTCGTTGACGAGAGACACGCCTGAAAGCTGCCACCTGGCCATAACGGTAACCACTGATGCCGTTTATTTCCATTAAGAAAAACCGGTCTAAGTCAAACTAGTCCAGAATTGTTTTTTAGCCGGTTATGTGATTTTTAAACCAGTTCTTTGCCACCAAAAATTAGTTCCTAAGATTTTTCAACCTTCTGAAGACATTGGTGACATTAGATTTGCCAAAATAAATTCCCATCACTCTATTTTTTAATATATTAAACCCGATGGCTAACAATACTACACAAGCTGTTATTCCAAAGTTGACACGGGAGAATTATGACAACTGGTCTATTCAATTGAGAGCCCTATTAGGTGCTCAAGATGTCATGGACATCATTGAAGATGGGTACAGAGAAAGCCCATTAAAAGAAGTCGAAGTAACTATGTCTAACGCTCAAAGAACAACTTGTGAGTCGATCGAAAGAAGGATTGCAAGGCAAAGTCCATAATCTACCAAGGCCTTGATGAGACCACGTTTGAAAACATCGCCTCCGCCAAGACATCCAAAGAAGTTTGGGACTATCTCCATCAAACATACAAAGGTGCAGACAAAGTAAAGAAGATTCGTCTTCAAACATTGCGAGGTGATTTTGAATCCTTAAGAATGAAATCTACTCAATTTATTGTTGATTACTATACACGAGTTATGGTAGTATCAAACCAATTGAGAAGAAATGGAGAGACTCTCAACGACAAGAGAATTTGTGATAAATTTTGCGATCTTTGGATCCAAAATATGATTATTTAGTTGTGACCATGGAAGAAACAAAATATCTAGAAAAATGTCTGTAGAAGAACTTGTGGGCTCACTCCAAGCCCATTAGTAGAAAGTCAACAGAAGGAGTGAAGATAAAGCACTGAAGCAAGCCCTCCAAATGAAGTTGTCCCGCACTATAGATCGATACGATAAAGGGAGGACGTCACAATGAGGAAGAGGACGAGACCGGGAATCTTGTAGAAGAAATTTTGGAAATTTTGAATCCAGAGAAGGTGGTAGAGGCGGAAGAGGTCCCACTAGACACTACAAAAAATCAGGGTATTAGTGAAGGATCAAATCTGCCACTAATACTTATATATTCGTCACTAATAGTATTAGTGATTAATTTATAAGTATTAGTGACGGTTTTAAATTAGTTGATATATCTACTGTTACTACTAACTATTAGTGACGAACTTAAAATTCGTCACTAATAATGGAGAATTAGTGAGGGATTATAACCGTTACTAAAACCCTAATACTGTGACTATAAATTCTACATCGGCTCAGGTCAAATTCGTCACAAATAGTACGGTATTAATGACGAATTATAAATTCGTCACTAATAGTACAATATTAGTGAATGATTCAAATTTGTCACTAATATCCTACTATTAGTGACGAATTTGAATCCTTCAGTAATACTGTACTATTAGTGACGAATTTGTAATACCCTACTATTAGTGACGAATTCGAATCCTTCAGTAATACTGTAGTATTAGTGATGAATTTGAATCTTTCACTAATAATTAAGAAATTAAAAATATTTTTAATACTAATTTTTTTGAATCATCAATTCGTGTAAAAATCTGTACTTATATTTTCGCATACATAACCTGAAACCATAATTACTACAAAATTCATAAATTATTCAAAATTTCGAATTCAAATACAAATTCAATTAAAATAAAAAAAAAATAACATTTGTTCAGATAAGAAAAAATTTTTCAAAAAATTCAAATACAAATACATTATACAAATTCAAATTAAAATATAGAAATTCCATTTGTTCAAATAACAATAAAAATTATAAAAAAATAATCAAAAGTTGCATCTGACGACTGTAGTGCATGCATGACATCGTGCTAATGTTATGACAGATGCGAACCCTACAAATTAAGAATCATAAAAAAAAAAATTAGAATACGAATGGAGAACAAAATGGAAAGTTGGCGCTCAGGATAATCAGGAATAAAAATATAGAGAGTGCGTCATACAATAATTTTCAACCCTAAACTAATAGTTGAAATAAATGTGGGTGGCGTACATATGAATATATACAGTTGCATGCATCAAACCACACATGTAAACACTATAACTCGTTCTCAAAATAAAGTATCCCTTGTGGTGGACAAATGATAATGCTTATCCATAGTTAAAAGCAAATGATATGCCGTATATGTTAATAGATGCAAATTTAGGACTTAATGAAATGACTTTTCATTTAACTTTTACTCATCTTTTCAAAATATTTTAACATTCATTTTATCATAATTATCTTTGTACGTGGTTTTTTTTTTTCGAAAAATTTTAATGGAATTTTGTCAGCGTTAGGTCTGTAAATTGGATTTTCCTATAAAACTTGTACCTGAAATATGATTGTTTTCACAAAATAAAATATTTCAAGCATGCAAGAACCTAAATCCACTACCGCCATGTAATTCACAATGTATTGCATTAGCCATGTAGTTGGCGTTCAACACAAGCATGTATTCCAATAGTTCAATATACAATTCATATAACATAATACCCTCTATGAAGAAAATATTACCAGGAAACTGTTAAATCATAATTCAACTAAGGTTTTCTAGTTTTGTCCATAAGATTGCTTCTTAAGCATTCTTGATGCAGCTTGGGTTGTGCATGAAGTTGTTACTTAGATTGTGAGAAGGCTTGTGATAGATTGAGTTGGGGTTTCTTAGATTCAGTTATGAACATAAAAAGTTTTGGTTATAGATTGAGGAAATGGATTATGGTTTTTTTTCTTCTATTCAGTGATAGTGGTGGAATCCTGGTTCAGAAGGTTTTCAGATTGCCTTTGCTTTGTTGGAGATTTTTGAGCTTGTCTTTGGTCCTTAGGATTTAATTTTCTAACTTGAGTTTGACTATAAAAGTTTTTAATATATAGAAGGTTCCAAGTTGTGTTTCTTTAATGGGTTTTAATGTTCATAAGTGACTTTCACTTACTTATATGACATTTAGTTCTTGACCTTTCATTGTATTCTATACATTGTTGTTCTTAGCCAAGTGTTTTAGATTTTTAATGATAAGCTTATGATCGCCTCTTTTCTTACGAATATCAACACGTTAGAGGCACAAATTAGAATAACTTTAAGTTTTTACTGATCATGCATATGTTTCTTTGTACATGATTTTATTCTAGAAAAGTTTTACTGAAATTTTGGCAGCATATTGTTTGTAAATTGGACATTTTCCAAAAAATTTCTGCACTAAAACTTGATAGATTCAAGCAAACAAATCACAATAATACGCATCATGCAGATACCAGTGAGTTTGAGCATGCGAGAACCTAAATCCACTACTAGCATGCAATTCATAATGTACTACATTAGCCATGCAGTTAGCATTCAACACAAGCATGTATTCCAGTAGTTCAATATACAATTCATATAACATAATACCATCAATGAAGAAAATATTACTAGGAAACCATTAAAACACAATTCAACTAAGGTTTTCTAGTTTTGTCCAAAAGGTCGCTTCTCAAGCATTCTTGATACAGCTTGGGTTGTACATGAAGTTGTTACTTAGATTGTCAGAAGGTTTGTGATAGATTGAGTTGGGGTTTCTTGGGTTCAGTTGTGGACATAAAAAGCTTTGGTTATAGATTGAGGAAGTGGATTATGGTTTTTTTTTCTTGTATTCAGTGATAGTGGTGGAATCCTGGTTCACAAGGTTTTACGATTGCCTTTACTTTGTTGGAGATTTTTTAGCTTGTCTTTGGTCCTTAGGATTTAATTTGCTAACTTGACTTTGACTATAAAAGTTTTCAACATATAGGAGGTTTCGAGTTGTGATTCTTTAATGGGTTTTAATGTTCATAAGTGACTTTCACTTACTTAAGGAGTTAGGAGGCTCCTATATTACTTGTAGGCTATAATGTTTGGAAGATTTATTTGGGAGGAGGTTAAGAAAGCATTGGAATTTAACAAATTTTCGACAGCATGCCATCTGTAAATAGAACATTTCCTAAACCTGCAACTCACAAAAGTTCTTCCTAGGTTTAGCTAAGTCAGCAGCAGTAGTACACAACCTAGGGTCTGTCTACGCATATATGAAATTGCAGAAAATATAAATCAAGTCCTAACAGCACAAGCAATACAGTTCTAGTATCTCCAACAATTCACAATTCAGCATATGAATATAATTAAACAAGCAACAAAACTACCATCCTGTAGTTCAAATTATATTTTACATACCTTCTAATGAAAGGAGCCACCTTCATCATCTGGTCGAGATTGACGCATCATTTGTTCGAACTACGCTTAATTTCCTATTCAGAATTGCTGCGAGTTTGGCTTCAACGTTGGACACCTTGTCTTTCAAACTTTGGTTTTCCACTGTGACGTTAGACATCATGTCTTTCAACTGCTAGTTCTCCATTTCCATCATATGCATCTGCTGAACCATCTCCTCCGCCCGAGACTTAGCATCTTCACCTTTGATTAGATCTCTCACAAGACCACGGATATCATGTCAAGCTGAGAAGTACACAACACCCCAACGTTGAATCTTTACTGGCTCCACTAGTTTCTAAAACAAAACACAAAGCATTTTTTAAAATTAGTTGAACTCAGATCCTAACATCACAATGTACAAGAAGAAGCACCTTATTGTTGTGAGGAGGAGCCACCATCTATAAATTGAACATTTTCCCATAATACCTGTACCTAAAACCTGGTTGTTTTCAACAAATAAATCATTTCAATCAAGCAACAACCTAAATCCACTACTAATATGCAGTTGGCGTTCAACACAAGCATGTATTCCAGCTCGCAAATTCTACAATTCATATAACATAATACCATCATCTCTAATATTGCAGAAAACATAATAAAACTTACAATTCCTTTCATTTCTCCACATTTGATTAGATCTCTCACAAGACCACGGATATCATGTCAAGCTGAGAAGTTCACAACACCCCAACGTTGAATCTTTACTGGCTCCACTAGTTTCTAAGACAAAACACAAAGCATTTTATCAGATTAGTTGAACTTAGATCCTAACATCACAATGTACAAGAAGAAGCACCTTATTGTTGCGAGGAGGAGCCCCCGTCAGTAAATTTGACATTTTCCCATAAAATTTGTACCTGAAAGTTGGTTGTTTTCAGAAAATAAATCATTTCAATCATGCAACAACTTAAATCCACTACCAGTATGCAATTCACAATATACCGCATCAGTTATGCAGTTAGCGTTCAACACAAGCATGTATTCCAGTTCGCGAATTCTACAATTCATATAACATAATACCATCGTCTCTAATTTTGCAGAAAACATAATAATAAAACTTACAATTCCTTTCATTTCTCCATATTTGATTAGATCTCTCACAAAACCACGGATATCACGTCAGGCTGAGAAGTTCACAACACCCCAACGTTGAATCTTTACTAGATCCACTAGTTTCTAAAACAAAACACAAAGCATTTTTTCAGATCAATTGAACTCAGATCCTAACATCACAATGTACAAGAAGAAGCACCTTATTATTGCGAGGAGGAGCCACCGTCTATAAATTGGTCATTTTCCCATAAAACCTGCACCTGAAACCTGACTGTTTTTAGCAAATAAATCATTTCAGTGGGTGGTGCAGCAGAATGTGCCAGGGGCAACTGCACATCCTCAAGAGTCACCTTTGGTGCTCTTGTCTCATCCAAAATCCATTTGTGCTCACTCAGGGCCACTCGACCCCTGGAAGAAGGCTCTCCCCTTGGCGGGTCTTGGACCCTTTGCCACTTGGCAGTGCATTATGGCAAGTGGCCATGCTTTGAGGTAGCCCGAGGCTTCGTTTGCGGAGGCATTGACCAGGAAAGACGAAACCCTAAGATTTATGTTGAAAACAAAATTTTTTTCAGAGGGGCATACTTAACAATAACATTACGAGAAAATATTCACCCCTACTTATTAAAAAAGTTCAACATAAATTTAAATTTAAAACTCATTTACTAAATAAGTAAAGTATGTTAAAATTCAACTTGATTTGGACTAGCTTGATTGTAATCTTACCTAACAATAACATTACGAGAAAATATTCAATTAATAGGCAGACATTATGACTCACCCCTTTCATACCATTGGAGACACGTGTGGATGTGGTCAAGTGATCAACTATGGTCAGCTCAAACATAGACTAGCTATTTGTGGTTCCAAGAACATTTCTCATCTCATTATATACTTCAACATCTATTATCTCATATTTTGGAAAAGTTTTTTAAAAATTTTGGCAGCATGTCGACTGTAAAGTAAACATTTTCAAAAGAAAATACTTGAAAACGAGTTTATATATAAGAGCATGCGAGAACCTAGATTCACTACCAGCATGCAATACACAAAACTGCATCAGCCATGCACAAGGCATATTCACAACCAATATGGCAACTTAATCTAGTATTTCACAAGAGATACAATATAATTTCAATAAGAGCAGAAAGTCTTAACACAACACTCATATGGTAAACAATACACTAATAAGAAAGGAATATACATTCAAATGGTGAAATAAATTCAAATTACAAACAATCAAATATATCAAGGCCACAAATCTTTGATGCTGCCTCTGCATCATTTGCACGGAAGAAAAATCCTAAAATATGCTTTCTAAGATAAGGAGCAATGTTTATTGATGCATTATTATCCACACCATCCAACGAGGTGCATTAATGCCTACAAACAACACATTGCTAGTTTGACAAAACAGGAGAACTAAAGAACAGATTTGGGACTACCATTCTAAAGTAAAGTAGGGTACTCGATGCCAACTGATAAAAAAAAAACAACATATACAAAACAACACCTTCTAAACTGCCAAAAATTATTGGCTCAAATTAATTGCCCAAAAAAAATGTTGACAGAAAGCAACGAAACTGTCTAAAAAGTACAAAAAACCAAAATCCAAAATCTCAATTAAATAAATTCTCTTGAAGGACTCTAGACTGCAATTTTTTGCATATAAAACAAGAGGATTATATTCGAGTCATTTTCTGAAAAAGGTAAGCTATCCATAGACTATCTAACCAATTCATGGACAAATGGAACATATCAAAATT
The DNA here is from genome assembly GCF_029873635.1 of Malania oleifera. NCBI lineage: Eukaryota > Viridiplantae > Streptophyta > Magnoliopsida > Santalales > Ximeniaceae > Malania > Malania oleifera. The sequence continues at coordinate 63,180,308 of NC_080425.1, forward strand.
AAAGAAGGATCACAAACTACGAATATAAACAAATTGGTATGATGTGTAAAATATATATTTATAGGCCACTTGTTTGGACTGAGTGATGGGTGGATTTACAAGCCACTTGTTGGGCACTGCCCATTGATGATGATGAAATTACAAAAAAATCAAATATCAAATTCAATGCATATAAACTAGATTTAAAAAAAAAAATTGGTATGATGTGTAAAATATGTGACTAGAATAAATTATTTTGTGGCTATATATATATATATATATATATATATATATATATATTACTTTTTAAGAATGAGATAAGATAGAACTTTCTTTAATTTAAATAAGATAAAATATATTTAAACACTTTATTTTCAATAAATTAAGATTTAGATATGAAAAAATGAAAATTTGTTTGGCTAAATTTTTTTGTTAGACGATATAGGGCATTAATAGTTAACAAACACACTGCACATATCAACCCAATCTATCGGGGAAAAATGAAGCTTTCAATTATGAATTTTGGCAGGTGAAATCAAAAAGCAATTGCCACAATCAAAATAATCACAGCAATAACTGCACCCCTTGGATTGTTTTACTTTTCTACATTTCCTTCCATGATGAAATAATGCTAATAGACTACTAATAAAAAAGTTATTCTCATAAAAGATTACATTCTTAATAATTATCTCGATCAATTTTATCCTGTACCAGATAGTGCCTAAATAAATTAAACAAAACTACTAAGAGAATGCTACTAATTACAGCTCAATTCACCCAATGTTAAGAGCAACATGAGATGAGCCTTCTTAACTATTTGACCATTCTCAATCAAATCTATTTCCCGAATCAATCAAAGAAAAAAAACACTCATGATTCCACAATCCACCAAGAAGATATTAATTGGAAAACCTAGGTTGTTTGGCATATGTTTGGAAATTCTAGCTTATTAGGAGTATGCATAATCGATTAATTAACACATTGTACGCATCACATATACATCTAAGATAAAAGTACTATGATTAATCCCAATGTAGTCCCTCAAGGACATGCAGCATTGACGATAAAAGTAGAAGGTTTGTGAAGATTTGCAGCCTTCAAATTTGCAATGGATTTATCTATGAGTATTCTATCATTTTTCTTGCTAAAGATACAAGGCACTTTCCACAAAGTTCTGATTCACAATCAATACAAAAATATATGAATGTAACACACACGCACTGTAGTTGTCACGCCCCGAACCCGGAAATGGGACCTAGGGGTGAGAATGTAATATAACCTGTCCCTGTATCCAACAAAACATCCAAAAATACAGTACAAAAGATGAGGGTCTGATCCCGTGGGGTTCCCAGGCACGCTATACACATCCAAACACAACAGAATATATGCAGCGAAAAAAGGTCATTCTATATATACATGGTATCATACCAGAGTCTATACAAGAGCAAAAACAAGGCTCTATCATACAACGTACAACTGGGTGCTCAACATATCTTAAAATAGAAACCCACAAACACAAGTCCTAGCACTTACCCAAGTGCTACCCGCAGTACACCAGCCACTACGCTCCCGACACAAGGATGCTAGTTCCAGTTACTCGAAGGACCTAAAAAATATGTACGAACAGCAGGGGTGAGCCACCTCTTAGTAAGGAAAAATGCAGTTTATATTGGTGTGTGGCATTTGAGTGTTATCATGACGCAACATATATACAATTAAATGTAGTTTTAGTACTAATTTCACAATAGTGCGTACACGCACACACACATGATCAGCAATCCCGGTGTCGTCACACTCTTCGGCCCAAAGCCGGCCCGCGACATACTACGTTGGCCCGTAACCAACTCGCGAAACACTGCGCCACCAACACATGGCTAGTCCCAGACTCCCATGGCATCGTACCGGTGCTAAACTGGTGGATCCACACCCTTCGGCGATCAGCCAGTAAGGCTCACGCCCTTAGATATAGAGCCTGACACTCTTGCCAAACATGGCCAGCAATTTCATACGCCCTCAGATATAGAGCCGAACACTTTGAGTACCTGGAACAAATTTGGAATTCCGTTCCTACTCACATTTCAACCAAACACAACATAAACATGCATGCTCATATAACCAAATAAACCACACCCATTTGGTAATCTAAAATCATGGTTTTCCAAATGCATACAGTTTAAAACAAGTCAAGGCACGACCATCCCTATAACACAGTATAAATCAACATATACATTCGATTTTCAACAAAACTAGGGATGAGGCCCGTCGCCCCCTTTTCCCAAAACTGTAATCATGAAAAACCCATAGTTTTCCTCGTTAGATCCCCCAAATGAGTAGCCAAAACACACACAGGACCATGAACCACAGTTCTACTGAGTCCGATTTCAAAAATAACCGACATAAATAGATTCCCCTTACCTTTCTCCCAAATGGAAAATCTCGAACTCTGAGACCCCTAAATAGAGAATCGAGTTCCAAAACCTACAAATCTCTGTACAGAAGATACTCATAAGACTGATCTCTACAAAACTACTAGATCAAAATTGAAAATCGAGCCTTACCTCGATTTTATGCCAAAACCCAAAAATCTCCTTCTACAAAACTTGTATAGAATCCTTCACTGATCCTCGTGGTAACTTTGGATCGTCGAATCGGACAATAAATGGAAAAGAAATCTAGAGAGATGGAGAGTAGGAAGAGTTTCTAGAGAGATAGAGGGAGAAAATGAGATTTCTTAGCTAAGAAGTAATGAAAAAGGATATTTATAGCACCCTTGACTCAGCAGTTCTCGTCGACAAATTGCGTTCTCGTCGATGAGACCTTATAGTCTTCTCATCAACCAGACCATGACCTCATCAACGAGCTTGGGATTTTTGATTTTTCGAAACCCCTCGGCTTCTCCTCGTCGACGAGCCCTGAGTTTCATCGCACTTGACAATACCTCTCGACTTCTCCTCGTCAACGAACACCTACTCCTCGTTGACGAGAAATATGAGGCCTTCATTGACGAACTCTGGCTTCGTCGACAAAACTTGTTTAATTACCTTTTTACCCCTCTCTTTATTAATTAAAACCACCTATCAAAGTTTGGGTTCTTACAGTCTCCTCTCCTTACAAAAATTTCGTCATTGAAATTTGCAATCTCTCATTCATGAACTAATACACTCAACTCTAGAGAAAAACTGGCGACTTCTACATTGCTGCCCCATCATAACACATATATACATACCCTCACTTATGGTAGAGGAACATCGTGGTTAGAACATAAACCGTCTTAAGAGTTCATAATAACATAGACTCCCAATGACTAACCACCTATCCCAACCTAAAGTAGAGAAATGTACACATACTCAGAACAACTGCAGACACTTCCAACATATTTTCGTTTCTAGTTCCCAAGAAACTTCCTCAACCTTGTAGTTTCACCACAATACCTTCACTAACAGTATTTCTTTAGTACGAAGCTTCTGAACTTTATGGTCTAGAACCTGAATAGGTATCTCCTCATATGCTAAAGTATCCCCAATTTCCAGCTCATCATAACTGACAACATGTGATGGATCCAGCACGTATCTCCTCAACATGGACACGTGAAACACGTCGTGGACCCTCAAGAGAGCTGGGGATAGTGCAATCCTATAGGCTACCAGACCCACTCGTTCAAGAACCTCGAATGGTCTGATGTACCTCGGGCTCAACTTGCCCTTCCTCCCAAATCTCATCACCCCTTTCATCGGAGCGATTCTCAGAAATACCTTAGTCCCCACCTTGAACTCTAAGTCACGGCAGCGAACATCTGCGTAACTTTTCTGCTGACTTTGAGTTGATTTAATCCTTTCCCGGATCAAACCCACCTTCTCAGACACCTGCTGCACAAGTTTAGGTCCTAACACTGACGTTTACCAACCTCATCCTAATATAAAGGAGATCGACACCTTCGACCATACAAAGCCTCGAACGGTGCCATCCCGATACTAGCCTGCAAGTTGTTATTATAAGCAAACTCTACTAGTGGCATAAATTGTATCCAGCTACCACCGAAGTCTAAAACACAAGCTCACAACATATCTTCCAAGATCTGTATCGTCCTCTCCGACTGTCCAGCAGTCTGGGAGTGGAATACTATACTGAAAGTAAGATTCATCCCCAGTGCCTCCTACAAGCTTGTTCAGAATTGAGAAGTAAACCTTGGGTCTCGATTTGATACAATGGACACCGGTACTCCGTGCATTCTCAAAATCTCATGCACGTACAAATTCGCTAACCTACTAAAAGGGTAGCTAACCTTCATCGGTACAAAGTGAGTAGATTTCGTTAACCTATCCACGATTACCCATATAGCGTTCTGTATGTGAAGCACTGGCGGTAATCCAGTAACAAAGTCCATGGAAATGTGCTCCCATTTCCACACCCGAATAGGCAAAGGCTCAACCGCCCTGCCAGCCTTTGATGTTCAGTTTTCACTTGCTGACACGTTAGGCACTGCTCCACGAACCGGCCAATATCCCTCTTTATACCACTCCACCAAAAGGACTCGCGCAAATTTCGATACATCTTAGTGCTACCCGGATGTACCGTATACAAGGAATGATGCGCCTCCTCCAGAATCGTCCCTCTGATATCGCCGTCATTGGGAACACACAACCTGGTCCCAAATCTCAGCATACCTCCCTCATAGATGTTAAACTTTGTAGTCAGTCCCTGCTGTACCTTTTCCATAACCTCTGCCAACTTTGCATCACTAGCTTGCGCGGATTTTATTCACCCAAACAAGGTCAGATGGACCATTAAACTAGCAAGGAAAGTCTGATGATCACCATGCACCAACTCTATACCTGAGCTCTCCAGATCCTGTTCGATGTGATGCTGAGCTACAACTGCAGATACAACCATAGGTTCTAACTTCTGACTCAATGCATTAGCCACCATATTAGCTCTCCCTAGGTGATAACTAATGGTGCAATCATAGTATTTGATCAACTCAAGCCACCGCCTCTGCCTCATATTTAACTCCTTCTGTGTGAATAAATACCTGAGGCTTTTGTGGTCAGTAAAGATCTCGCATTGCACACCATATAGATAATGTCACTAGATTTTCAATGCATATACAATAGCAGCCAACTCCGTATCAAGGGTAGGGTAATTCTTCTCATATTCCTTCAGTTGCCGAGAAGCATATACTACTACTTTACCCTACTACATAAGCACACATTCCAAACCTTTCAGAGACGTGTCACTATAAATCACAAACCCACCATCCCCCAAAGGAATGGTCAAAATTGGAGCAGTAACTAGCGGGCGCTTCAACTCCTAAAAGCACTACTCGCAATCACTGGTCCACTCAAACTTCACTTCCTTCCTAGTCAATCGAATCAGAGGCCCAAACGGTTTAGAAAAACCTTCCACGAACCGACGATAATAACCCTCCACTTCTAGAAAACTCTGAACCTCCTACACATTCTTCAGCCTGGCCCAGTCAACCACAGCTTCAATCTTGCTAGGATCAATTGATATACCATCACCAGTCACTACATGGCCTAAGAATGCCACCTGATTCAACCAGAATTCACACTTTTTCAGTTTAGCATACAACTTCTTCTCCTGCAGAATCTATAATACTAACCTCAAGTGACTCTCATGCTCTTCTGAACTCCTCGAGTATACCAGAATATTATCAATGAATACCACCACGAACCGATCCAGGTACTCATGGAAGACCCTGTTCATCAGATCTATGAACACTTCCGGAGCATTCGTCAGCCCAAAAGGCATAACTAAGAACTCGTAGTGACCATATCTGGTTCGGAAAGCAGTCTTCGCCATATCCTCAGACCCAACCCTCACTTGATGATATCCTGACCACAAATCGATCTTCAAAAAGACTCATATCCCCTGCAACTGGTCAAAGAGATCATTGATACGATATAAAGAATAGCGATTCTTCATAGTCACCTTGTTAATCTCACGATAATCAATGCACATCCGCATCGACCCGTCCTTCTTCTTCACAAACAGTACTAGAGCTCCCCAGGGTGAAACACTAGGTCGAATGAAATCCCTGTCCAGTAATTCCTGCAGCTGCTCCTTCAACTCCAGAAGTTCTACTGGAGCCATCTGGTACAGTGCTTTAGAGATCGATGCTTTGCCAGGAAAAAACTATATCGCAAACTCCACCTCACGGTCCGAAGGTAAATCGAGTAAATCATATGGAAACACATTCGGGAACTCGCTGACTACCTGAATATCCTCGAGCCTCAACTCATCTCACGGCGGTTCCTTCACACAAGCCAGGTACCCCTAACATCCGTCCAAGAGTAACCTTCTCATCTGTAGTGCCGATAGAACCTGTGGCGTTATGCACACATGATCCCACAAACTCATACTCCTGCTCCTAGGAGGTCTGAACACTACCACCCTCCTACAACAGTCCATCACAGTATAACCGGAGAACAACCAATCCATCCCTAGAATGACATCGAACCTTGACATGTCATATAATATAAGGTTCGTCGAAAGCAGCTTCCCCTGATTTACCACTGAGCAGTCTTCCAACATCTTCCTATAGAATGATATACTCCCAGATGGTGTAGTAACAGATAATACCTCGTTCATGACTTGGGTCTCAACCCCACACTGTTTTACAAAGCTCATAGATACAAAAGAATGGGTTGCACCCGAATCAAACAAAACAGAAGCCTTATTTGAAAGCAATAATACGGTACCTGTCACTACGTTCCCCGTATGTTCAACATATGCTGGAGTAAGAGAATATATTCTAGTCGGAGCTGTATTTGCCTGAATGGTTCCCCGAGGTATCTGATTGCTCCCCCGGTTCACACTAGATGCAAGCACATACGCTTCGGTGCATGACAATCGCAAAACATGTGACCTGACTAGCCACAGTTGTAGTATTTAACCCCAAATGATCGGCACTTGCTCTCGTGTCATCTGTGGCATCTAGTACAATGACCACTAGTCTGGCTCCCATGAGAACCCTGGCACTCAATATTTTGACTATAACCTGAGCCCTTGCTCCTCTTCTTCCATGATCTCTAACGAGATCCTGACTGAGAACCAGAAGGTACTATCCTCTTCCTTGATTCCTGATCCACCTCATCCTTTCGGATGCCAGTCTCAATCACAATGGCTTTATCCACCAACACCGAGAACTCGCGAATCTGAAGCATACCCACTAGTTTGTGGATATCCTTCCTCAAGCCCTTCTCAAATCTCTGAGTCTTTTCATATTCGCTCGATATCAAACACGACGCAAACCGCGACAGTTTTATGTACCGAGCCGCATACCCTTGCACCGTCACACTTCCCTAAGTTAGAGCAGAAAATTCATCTGCCTTCGCATCACGTACTGAAGCCGGGAAGTATCTGTCAATGAACACTTCCTTGAAACGGCTCCACATCATCTCCTCAGGACCGCCCCTCTGCTTCTCCAGTAGTTTCACCATAGTCAACCATCGACTTGCCTCCCCAGATAGCTGAAAGGTAGCATAGAGGACTCGCTGCCTATCCGTGCAATACAGGACCTCCAAGATCCTCTCATTATTTTCCACCTAGTCCTCTACTATCATTGGGTCATGTCCCCCAGAGAACGTTGGAGGATTTATGTGTGTAAACCTCTCAATGGTGCACCCCGCAGCAATAGGAAAGCATTTGCGTCTCCTCACACTCTGCCTAATCTCTCGCAAAACCTGCCTCGTCAAACTCTGGCTTCGTCGACGAACTCTGACTTCGTCGACAAACTTTGCTCAATTATCAATTTACCCTTCTTTTATATAATTAATCTATATATCACAGTTCGGGTTCTTACAACCTCCCCTTTTACAAAAATTTCATCCTCGAAATTTGCAATCTCCCATTACAAACTCATTTACACTACTGAATACATACACACTCCAAAGATAATCCGGTGGCCATTAATACGCAGCCCCCCATCACAATATATACATACATACATACATTCCCTCACTTATGACAGAGGAATATCGTGGTTACATACATACATGGCCTTGGGAGCTTATAATACAACATGACTCTCCCAGAGACTAACCACACAATACTAATACGATAACAGCGTACTACATACATACATGCATACCAACTCTACTATCTAACTACTACCCAAAACAACCGTGGATACCTCTGGCATATTTTCGCTTCTAATTCCCAAGAAGCTTCTTCTACCGCGTGATTTCGGCACAAAACCTTCACTAATGGTATCTCCTTGGTATGCAACTTCTGAACTTTTCGGTCCAGAATTTGAACTGGTACTTCCTCATACGCCAAAGCATCCCCGAGTTCTAGGGATTCATAACTAATAACATGAGACGGATCCAGCACGTACCTCCTCAACATGGATACGTGAAATACATCATGGATCCTCAAGAGCACAGGAGGTAGTGCAATCCGATAGGTCACCGAACCCACTCGTTATAGAATCTCGAATGGTCTGATATACCTCGAGCTCAGCTTGCCCTTCTTCCCGAATCTCATCACTCCTTTCATTAGAGCGACTCTCAAAAATATTTTACCCCCTACTTCGAACTCTAACTCATGGTGACGAACATCTGCATAACTCTTTTGCTGACTCTAAGCTGATTTAATCCTATCCTTGATCAAACCTACCTTCTCAGACACCTATTGTATGAGTTCAGGTCCTAACATCTGACGTTCACCAACCTCATCCCAAAAAAAAAGAGTTCGACACCTCCGACCATACAAAGCCTCGAACGGTGCCATCCTGATACTGGCCCAGAAGCTGTTGTTATAGGCAAACTCTATTAGTGGCAAAAACTGGATCTAACTACCATCGAAGTCTAATACACAAGCTCGTAACATATCCTCCAAGATCTGTATCGTCTTTTTTGACTTTCCATCAGTCTGGGGGTGGAATGTTGTACTGAAAGTAAGCTTCGTCCCTAGTTCTTCCTGCAAGCTCTTCCAGAATCAAGAAGTAAATCTTGGGTCTCGATTTGAAACAATGGACACCGGTACCTATGTATTTCTTACTATTTCATGCATGTACAAGTCCGCTAGCCTACTCAAAGGGTAGCTAACTTTCATCGGTACAAAGTGAGTAGATTTCGTCAACCTGTCCACGATTACCCACATAACATTCTGCCCGTGAAGTGCTGGCGGTAATCCAGTAACAAAGTCTATGGAAATGTGCTCCTATTTCCACATCGAAATAGGTAAAGGCTGCAATGGCCCCGCCGGCCTCTGATGCTCAGCTTTCACCTACTGACACATCAAACATTGCTTCATGAATCAGGCAATCTCCTTCTTCACCCCACTCCACTAAAAGGATCGAGCATATCCCGATACATCTTCGTACTACCCGAATGTACCATATACAAAGAACAATGTGCTTCCCCCAGAATTGTCCTTCTGATCTCGTCATCTTTTGGAACACATATCCTGGTCCCAAACCTCAACATACCTCTATTAAAGATGTTAAAATCCACAGCCAACCCTTATTGTACCTTCTCGACAACCTCAACTAACTCTGCATCATTAGCCTGCGCAGATTTAATATGCTCAATCAAGGTCGGCTAGATCACCAAGCTAGTAATGAAAGCCTGATGATCACCAGACACCAACTCTACACCAAGGTTTTCCAAATCCCGTCTGATATAATGCTGAGCTACAACTGCAGATACTGCTACATGCTCTGACTTCCAACTCAATGCATCTGCTACTATATTAGTCTTCCGCAGGTGATAACTGATCGTGCAATCATAATCCTTGATCAACTCTAGCCACCACCTATGCCTTATATTCAGCTCCTTTTGCGTGAAAAAGTACCTGAGGCTTTTGTGGTCAGTAAAAATCTTACACTGAACATCGTACAGGTAGTGTCGTCAGATCTTCAGGGCATAAACAACAGTAACTAACTCGAGATCGTGCGTAGAGTAATTCTTCTCATACTCCTTAAGTTGCCAAGAAGCATAAACTACTACCTTACCCCGTTGCATAAGCATACATCCCAAACCCTTCAAGGACACATCGTTATAGATCACAAAACCGCCATCCCCCAAATGAATGGTCAATATTGGAGCAGTAACCAGCTGGTGCTTTAACTCAAGAAAGCACTGCTCGCAATCACTAATCCAGTCAAACTTCACCCCTTTCCTGGTCAAACGTGTTAGAGGTTCAAACAATTTAGAGAAACCCTCTACGAACCAACGATAGTAACTCGCCAGTCCCAGAAAACACCGAACCTCTTGCACACTCTTTAGTCTCGTCCAGTCGACCACGGCTTTAATCTTGTTAGGATCAATTGAGATACCATCCTTAGACACCATATGGCCTAAGAACGAGACCTGATTCAACCAGGATTCACACTTCTTCACTTTGGCATACAACTTTCTCTTTCACAGAATCTGGAGTACCAACCTCAGATGGTTTTTATGCTCTTCCAGACTCCTCGAGTATACCAGAATGTCATCGATGAACACCACTACGAATTGATCCAGGTACTCATGGAAAACCCTGTTCATCAAATCCATGAACACTGCCAGAGCATTGGTCAAACCAAACGGCATAACCAAGAACTCATAGTGGTCGTATCTGGTTCGGAAAGCAGTATTCGTTATATCCTCAAATCTAACTCTCACCTGATGATACCCTGACCGTAAGTCGATCTTCGAAAAGACCTGCATTCCTTGCAACTGGTCAAAGAGATCATCAATATGAGGCAATGGGTAATGGTTCTTAAAAATTACCTTGTTGATCTTATGGTAATCAATGCACATACGTATCGATCCGTCTTTCTTCTTCACAAAAAAAACTGGAGCTCCCCAGGGCGAAACATTCAGTCAAATAAAACCCTGGTTCAGTAATTCCTACAACTGCTCATTCAACTCTCGAAGTTCTGTTGGAGCCATCTGGTATGGAGCTTTAAAGATCGGTGTCTTGCCAGGAAGCAACTCTATCGTAAACTCCACCTCACGATCCGGAGGTAAACAGGGTAAATCTTCAGGAAACACATTCGGAAACTCGTTGACCACTCAAATATCCTCGAGCCTCAACTTCTCCCACGACGGTTCCTTCACAAAGGTTAGGTACCCCTGACATCCGTCTAAGAGTAGCCTTCTCACCTGTAATGCTGATAGAATCTATGGCGTTGAACCCACACACGATCCCACGAACTCATACTCTTGCTTCCCAGGAAGTCTGAACACTACTACCTTCTTACAAAAATCAATCATCACATAACTAGAGAATAGCCAATCCATCCCCAATATGACGTCGAAACCATACATGTATATACTACAAGATTCGCCGGTAGCAGCCTTCCCTGAATTACCACTGGGTAGTTTCCTAACATCTTACTATAGATCGTCACACTCCCAGTCGGTGTAACCACAGACAACCTCTCGTCCATCACTCAGGTTTTAACCCCACATAACCTCACAAAACTAGCAGATATAAAGGAATGGGTTGCTCCCAAATCAAATAAAACGACAGCTCTATTCAAAAATAGTAACATGGTTTCTATCACCACGTTCCCAGCGTGTTTCGCATCTGTTGAAGTAAGTGAAAATACCTTCGTCGGAGCCGGAGTTGCCTGGTAGTTTCCCCAAGGCATTTGATTACTCCCATGGTTCTGGTTCTATGCAGGCGTATCTCTCCTTGGTGCCTGGCAGCTCTGTGACAGGTGGCCCAATTTGCCACAGTTGTAGTAGTTACCCCAGAACGGGTGACATTCGCATACGGTGCGGAGGATGGACCCCCCCTGATAACTCTATCGCTCGATGTTCTACCGATAAGATGAGCAGTAGTTCTTCTTCTTCTTCTTCCACTGTCCCTGCTGAGGACCACTCTGGAAACCAGAAGATACCAGCCTCTTCCTCTGATCCTGCACCACCTCATCTCCCCGAAGGTCTGTCTAAACAATGGTGGCTTTATCCACCAAAAAGGAGAACTCACAGATCTGTAGCATCCCCACAAAATGGCAGATGTCTTTCCTCAAACCCCTCTCAAACCTCCGAGCCTTCCCGTACTCGTTAGGGACCAAGTGCGGCGCAAATCGAGACAATTCGATGAATCTGGTAGCATATCTCTGCACCGTTAGGGTACCTTGCATCAGGTCCGAGAACTCATCGGCCTTCGCATCACGAGTGGAAACTAGAAAGTACCTCTTAAAGAATACCTCCTTGAAGCGGCCCCACATCATACCCGATGGACCAGCTCTCTACTTCTCAAGCAGACTCACTGCAGTCCACCAACGCCCGACCTCTCTCGATAATTGGAAAGTAGTGTAAAGGACTCTCTGCCTATTAATGCAGTGGAGGACTTCTATAAAATGTCGGAGGGTGCATGCGTGTGAACCTATCGATAGAACACCCCGCATCAATAGGAGAGCATTCACGTCTCCTAACGCTCTGCCCGATTTCTCGCATAACCTTCCTCGTCAACCCACAAGGCACGGAAGGAGTCTCATCACTCGCAGTTCCCTTGGAACCACTTTCCAAGTTATTATCCTTGGGCTCCGTTATGAAAATAGAATACGAATTGGTTAGAATTCCTATATCGTACATAGTTAACACAATCAATCACCTAATCATGTTAACTATCAATCCCACGGGTCTAGACCTGTCCGGTCACACTAGCACGAATCCATCAATGGTTTGCCGTGATCTTTTTGAAATCATCATTCTAGGAAGGACACAGAACACCGCCAATGAGTCCCCGTCTAGCAACAACACAATCCTCGATCTACACTAACCATTTTCTATATCCTATACTCTGGTATGTACACATTAATACACCTAACCAAGTCGACAAAACCTAACAACCTGGTTAGCTCTGATACCAAGTTGTCACGCCCCAAACCCGTAGATGGGTCCCAGGTGCGAAAATAGTAACCTAACCTCTCTTTGTATCAAATAAAACATACATGATACAATACAATAAGAGGGTCCGACCCTGTAGGGTATATGGATGTCCTATACACATACATATATATATATATATATATATATATATATATATATATATCCATACTCATCAAATACGCAACGGAAAATGTTTCATCTATCCATATAACATACCATACCAGAGTCTATACAATACTAGGATATACAAACCCATACAACACTAAGATATATAATCCCATAATTACAATACGTACTCCGAGTGTCTACAAAAACCATCACGACAATCCGGTTACAAAACTCGTACCTAATCAGGCACTAAATGTAACCAAATGACACCCCCACTTCTGAATGCTAGGATGCTAGTTTCGGCTACCCGAAAGACCTAAAAACATTTGTATATACATTCAGGGTAAGATACCTCTCAATAAAAAAGAAAACAGGTTATATCAATGTGTGACATACTAGTGTTATTTAACATAAATCATAACACCATACAATACAATACAATTCAAAACATTTCCATATAGTTCTATACAGTTCCAGTATTTTCATAAATCCATTCCAGCATATATGATACTAAACATAAGGTCAGTGTCGTCACACTCAGGCAACTGAAACTCTGTGATAACCAAAGCCTCACAGCGGTACGTTGCAAATACGGTGTAGCTCACACCCATTGGTGACCAGATGGAACACACTGGTGATATTTCACACCCTCAAATATAGAGTTGGACACTCTCGCCTATAGTAATGAACTGGTACATGGTGCAACGTACGGTAATTAGCCGCCACATAGCTGTTTCAGTGTACGTTAATTTGTCGCCACTAAATGATTTCACAAAAACTGAAATCATTTCAGAACTCACGTTCCTATACTCATCAGCGTATGGTAATTAGTCGCCACATAGTTGTTTTACAAAATACCTAGAATAATTACATACAACCATACATTCCACATTTACTTGGTTTATGACAAATCATATCATTTTCCTGTTCAAGAATACAATTGTATACAAATATGGATTACGATCATCTCAATAATACCATTTAAACATACTAAACGATTTTCCAAACAAAGTAGAGATGATCCCTGAAATTCCTAATTTTCCCGAAAATTGTAACCCGAAAATTTCGTATTTTACCTGATAGATTTCCCCAAATAAGTTACCAAAACATATATATGATTGTAACCTACATGTTTACCGATCCCAATTTCAAAAAGTAATTGATATAAACTAAATCCCCTTACCTTAACTCGAATTCCAACTATGAACTCTACGGTCCCCAAAACTATGAACCGAGACTCCAAAACCTATAAACCACAGTACAATACATGCTTACAACGCATACTACTACACATATTTCGAATCAAAAAAGAAAATCGAGCCTTACCTCAATTTTAGCCCAAAACTCGAAACTGCTCAAAATAAGATTCTGATCCACTATTCACGAAGAGAATCTCACCCTGATCTACGCGGTAACGTCAGACTTACGAATCAAGCAATGAACGGGGAAGAAACCTAGAGAGAGAGAGAGAGAGAGAGAGAGAGAGAGAGAGAGAGAGAGAGAGAGAGAGAGAGGAAGAGGATATTCTTGAGATAACTTAGTAATGAAGCAAAGGAAAGTGATATTTATAGCCCTTGACTCGGCAGCCCTCATCGACGAAATGGCGCCCTCGTCAATGAGCCACTGAAGAAGCCTCGTCGATGAGACGGTGACCTCGTCAACGAGCCTGAGATCTCCAGTTTCCCAAAATCTCTCGGCTTCTCCTCGTTGATGAGCCTATGAATTTCGTCGACGATTTGCACATAGACTTCGTCGACAAACTCTGGCTTCATTGACGAACTCTGCTCAATTACAAATTTACCCTTCTTTTTATATAATTAATCCATATATCACGGTTTGGGTTCTTATAGAAGGAGCAGAAGCAGAAGAAGAAGAAGAAGAAGAAGAAGAAGAAGAAGAAGAAGAAAACTTGCTCGTTCGCTTTATGATAGAGGCAGCGGTGGCAGTGGGAGGAGCGAACAGAGAAAGTCAAAAAACACACGCACAAACACACACAACACACACACTGGTTTGCAGAGGAAGATCAAGAAGAAGAAGAAGAAGAAGAAGAAGAAGAAGAAGAAGAAGAAGAATATGAAGATCGGGGAGGAGCCGGCGGCGGCGGCGGGCGAGAGGAGGGGAGGAGGGAAAAAGATTAGGGAAGGGATGGAAATGAGGGAGAGATAGGGGGAAATCGAGAAAATAAAAGAGGTATTAGTGACGGTTCCCAAATCTGTTACTAATAAGGGGCTAATAGTGACGGATCTTCAAACTCATCACTAATACTTTGAAATAAATTTTTTTTTATTTGTTTTAAATAAAAGAGATATTAGTGATGATTCTCAAATTCGTCACTAATAATGGGCTAATAGTGACGGATCTTCAAATTCCTGACTAATACTCTGAAATAAATTTTTTTATTTATTTTAAATAAAAGAGGTATTAGTGACGATTCCGAAATCCATCACTAATAATGGGTTAATAGTGACGGATCTTCAAATTCGTCACTAATACTCTGAAATAAATTTTTTTTTATTTTTTTTACATAAAAGAGGTATTAGTGATGGTTCCCAAATCCGTCACTAATAAGGGGCTAATAGTGACGGATCTTCAAATTCGTCACTAATACTCTAAAATAAATTTTTTTTTTAAATAAAAGACATATTGGTGACAGTTCCCAAATTTGTCACTAATAAAATCTTCAAATTCGTCACTAATACTCTGAAATAAATTTTAAAATTTTTTTTAAATAATAATAGTGACAGTTATTTAATCATCACTAATAAGAATCTTTTAGTGACGAATTTAATTCATCACTCGTACCGCAGAAGTTGTTGCTAATATTTTTCCGAGATAATTTTTGCACGAAAAAATGTTTTTCCGCGATTTTTTCCTGGTTTTAGTGATAAATATTAGTAACGGTTTTAAATCCATCACTAATAGTGTCGTATTAGTGACAGTTGATAAAATCATTACTAATACCCACTTTTAGTGACGGAATTGAATCCATCACAAATAGTTTCGTCATTAAAAACCAGTTTTTTTTTATTTTTTTATTTTTTATGATGCAATCAAAAGAATTATGTCCCACGAGGCATAGGACAAGGAACAAGAGGGGGATACAATAACCGTCCGAACATAGACAAGAGAAACGTTTAGTGCTACAACTACCACAAGTATGGAAACTACAGTAATGAGTGTAGAGGCAATCCCCAAAATCACAAAGTAAATAAAAATGCTAACTTTGCAAAAAAATGAGAAAGCCGAAAGAGAATCGTTGATGCTGATGGCACACAATTCAACCCACTATGACCAAAATGTTTTGTACCTTGACTCTGGAGCTAGCAATCATATGAATGGAAGAAAGAACCTGTTTACTGAACTTGATGAGAAAGTTCAGGGAGAGATATCATTTGGTGATCTCTCTAAAGTTTCAGTTCGAGGAAGGGGAAATGTCCTAATCAAAAGGAAGGATGGAGACCATGCTTTTATCTCCAACGTGTACTATGTGCCAGCCTTGAAGACTAATATACTTAGTATCAGACAGCTTGTGGAGAAAGGCTACCAAATTAACCTTAGAGATAAGCAGATGGTGATAACAGACACTCGAGGTAAGCTCCTTACTCAAGTACAAATGGAAATGAACAAATGTTTCTTCTCGCCATTCAACATGATACGCCAAGGTGTTTGAGCGCTATCATCAAAGACTAGTTATGGCATCTCAGGTATAGACATCTTAACTTTGAAAGTTTGAAACAATTGGAAAGCAAGAAGATGGTGAAAGGCTCACCCAACATCCACCACCCAAATGTGATATGTGAAAGCTGTGTTCTGAGCTAGCAACACAGAAACAGCTTTGGAAAGCAAGCCAACTGGAGATCTACCATGCCGCTCCAGCTAGTACAAAAGACGTGTGTGGTCCATTGAGGTCATTTTCAAATGGATAGAACCGATACTTCCTCATCTTCATTGACGATTACAGTAGGAAGACTTAGGTCTACTTCTTGAAAAGGAAGTTAAAGGTGTTCGACAAGTTCAAAGAGTTCAAAACTCTTGTGGAGAAACAGAGTGACTATCGCATCAAGTCACTCCGATCAAACCAAGGAGGAGAGTATAAGGACGAATCTTTCTTGGAATTTCTTAGGCAACAAGGGATTCAAAAATAGTTCACACCAACCTACACTCCCCAATTGAACGGTGTAGCTGAGAGGAAGAATCGCATGATCTTTAACATGGCCAGGAGCATGTTAAAGGATAAGAATGTACCCAAGAGTTTTTGGGCAAAAGCAGTATCATGTGTAGTTTATCTTCTTAACTAGTGTCCTATGAAGAGTCTTGATACAAAGACACCATATGAAGCCTGGAGTACTCACAAGCCCAATGTGAGTCATCTTAGAGTGTTTGGCTCCATAGCCTACACCAAGATCCCAGAGACATGAAGGACGAAATTGGAAGATAAAGGAGAGAAATATATCCTTGTTGGATACGACGACAGAACCATGGGATATCGATTATACAATCCCATCAACAAGAAGTTATTCACTGTAGGGATGTCATTTTTTAGCAAAATGAATCCTGGAAGTGGGACTAGACTAAATCTTCCAAAGATGCGGAATTGACGATTAAAGGAGAAGAATCCACACAAACAAAAGAAGTGGCTATCAAGTCACAAGTTCTCGAGTTGGAAACACCTAAACACAGTTCACCAAAGAGGAATGAATCTGCATCACCAATTGAGCATGAAATCTTAGACATAAGGCCTAGAGGAGCTCGTAATCTAACTGATCTACATGAAACTATAGAACCAATAAAAGAGTATGTTACGCTATATTGTATATTGTTGACGAGCGACCCGATTAGCTTTGAGGAGGCTAACGAAGAAGACAAATGGAGAAAAATGATGGATGAGGAGATTCAATCTATCGAGAAGAACATGACTTAAGAGTTGACAAATCTCCCGAAGGATCGCAAAACTGTTGGTTTGAAATGGGTCTACAAGACCAAGAAGAATGCTCAAGGAGATGTTCAAAGATACAAAGCAAGACTTGTCGCCAAGGGTTACAAGTAGAAAGAAGGGATTGATTATGGAGAAATCTTTGCCCCGGTTGCTAGGCTTGAAACCATCAGATTACTAATTTCACTATCAGCATAAAATGGATGGAAGATTTACCAAATGGATGAAATCAGCATTTTGAACGTTTTTATGGAAGAAGATATCTATATCGATCAGCCACCTAGATATGTGAAGAAGGGCAAAGACGATAGAGTGTACAAGATGAAGAAAACACTCTATGGCTTGAAGTAGACACCTCATGCGTGGAACATGAGGATTGATGACTATTTCTAGAAGAATGAATTTAAGATGTGTCCCTACGAGCATGCGCTATACATGAAGATGGAGATAGACGGAAGCATGCTAATTGCCTACCTATATGTTGATGATCTAATCTTCACTGACAATAATCCAGAGATGTTTGCCACTTTCAAGAGGAGCATAGTCAAAGAGTTCGAAATGATGGATATTGACTAGATGACTCATTTTCTTGGCATAGAAGTCATGTAAAGCGAGAAGGGAATCTTCATCTCCCAGAGCCATTATGCAAAAGAAGTACTGAAAAAGTTTGGGATGGAAAAATGCAGCCCTGTGACAACTCCTGTTGAAACGAGATTGGAGTTGAGAAAGAATAAGTAAGGAGATGTTGACCTCACATATTTCAAGAGTCTAGTTGGAAGCTTGAGGTATTTGATGTGCACTAAACTAGACATACTCTATGGAGTTGGACTTGTCAGAAGGTACATGGAGACTCGTGACTAGTCCTATTTGAATGCAGCGAAAAGGATACTCTGGTATGTTAAGGGTACCATCACTGATGGTATGTTTTATTCATCAAGAGGTGATTGTAAACTTATTGACTATTTAGATAGCGTTTGGGGAAGAGATCTTGATGAAAGGAAAAGCACGACTGGATTCACATTCTTCATGGGAGATACAGCGTTTACATGGTCATCCAAGAAGTAACTTATCGTAACGTTGTCATCATGTGAAGCTGATATGTTGTTGCCAGCTCAACTGTTTGTCATGGTATATGGATTAGGAATATACTGAAGTATATGAGATTTCTTCAAAATGACTCCACAGAAGTCTACATCGACAACCGATTAGTGATTGCACTTGTGAAGAATCCAATATTCCGTGAAAGAAGCAAGCATTTTGATACTTGGTATCATTTTATTAGGGAGTATGTCAAGAAGAAAGAAGTGAAGTTGATATCTTGCAGAACGTATGATCAGATTGCTAACATTTTCACGAAGCCACTTAGGTTTGATATTTTTCAAAACTGAAGACAATGCTCAGAATGACAAAGTCAGGAGAGTCAAGTTTAAGGGGGGATGTTGAAGATTGAAACTAAACTTGACAGTGACAGCAAAATTTGACGGCGGCAGCCTCACCAACCAGTAGCCCACCTCTGTTGAATTTGGGCAGGAATTGACCACCAACCAGCCCGTCATTGTTAATTATACTGTTCTAGCAATTGCTATAAATAGATGTGTGTGTGTGTGTGTGTGTGTGTGTGTGTAATGTAATGTGCGGTATAGAGATGGTGACTAACCAGTGAGAGATTTGTATTGAGAGTTTCCTCTGTAATTTATTTCTATTTTATTATTGAAATCAAATTAAGTGTATTTGTGTGCAATTCTCACTGAGTTTCTGTCACAACCAGTGATTAAGTGAGTTTCCTCCACCCATCAGTTAATGATAGAATATCGACCAACACTTGATGAGAACTTTTTAAAGAAATATATCCATTTCATAGAACTTTCTAAGTGCTACTTAGTACAAGCATGGATAAAAACTGAATATTGTTAAAAGCATATTTGCATATACTAAAAACATTTTTTTAGGGAGTGTGGAAAGGAGTAGTTTGGTGACTTGCTTATGTAATAATTCAACTAATTTTTAAACTAAATTTGTTTACGTTACAATGATTTTGTCAAAACAAATATGTTAATTCCCCAAGTAATTACACAATTTATTTATTGATGAGCATGTTCATGCACACAGTAGTTTGACGTCTTAACTGCTATTGAATATATTGTTTTTACATGATTAATTTGAAACGTCAACTGCATGACTGATGTAGTATTGTGAAATGTATGCTGGTAGTTGATTAGAAGTGCATGCTGATTGAACTGAATGCCACTTGCATGGCTAATGCAATGACTTGTGAATTGCATGTTGTAGAAATTCTTAGAATATTTGGTGCATGGTTTGTGATAGGTAGGATGGGAAAATGTTATGTTTATAGACGACATGCTACCTAATTTTTGTTTAAATCTTGTAGGACTAAACTGCGAGATTACGTAAACCTCAAAATGGGAAAATTTTTTTCAAATGAAATATTATTTAATATTTTATTATAAAATAATATTAAAATAAGAAAAAACCCGTGTAAATTGTATATGAAAAATGAAAGAGTAATCCTTAATTATCATCTGCTGTAGGACATATAACAATTAACTGAGTGATCACAAAATCATTAAGTAACCCACCAAATATAAATGGTCCATCTTCCAATGGACCACTGAAGATCATTTCTGGTGCGCGTACATAATATATATATATATATATATATATATATATATGGTAGTAAACAAGAGATCAATTAATTGTATGGCGGAACTGGTCAAGGAACCTAGCCAGCTAGGTAGCCATGCCAGTGGCCAGCCACCGGCGGTGGGGGCCAACCTGCACTGCACCCATGTAAGCACGACGCGGCCTTCAATTAGATCTTTCTACTCTACCTATAGCTAAATTAATGATTGTTTCTCCAGATTCTCCTCTCACTTCATTTCTTATTGTACTTTGTACCATTTATACTGTACTTTTCACTTTCCTAGTGCAAATTTTCCTGGGAAAAACACATCGGATTGTGTTTCTCGTTGACTCGATCGTTATATATGTTGGACCACAAGTATCACCGGCCTAGTATCAGGCAAACTAGAGTTAGGGTTTAATAACTTTGACTGTGTATTTG
The DNA here is from genome assembly GCF_029873635.1 of Malania oleifera. Lineage (NCBI taxonomy): Eukaryota > Viridiplantae > Streptophyta > Magnoliopsida > Santalales > Ximeniaceae > Malania > Malania oleifera. Next base: position 63,201,261 of record NC_080425.1, read on the forward strand.
TATATAACTTAAATTTAAAATTATATTCTATTTACATAAAATGTAATATAAAATTATATTAAAACTTATGTAAATCTATTCAAATCTAAATTTAAGTTTCAAATCCATACTTTCAATCAGCATGAAGATGTAAAGAAAATACAAAAATAAACTTTATCACTCGATTTACCAGTAATGTCTCACATCTCTTTCTCTATTCATGAGGTAAAATGAAACTGCATTCCTTATATAGACCTCGTATAGTATGAAATTAATGATGTAATCTCAAGAGGGGGTGAATTGGGTAATTAAAATTTCTTAACGGAATTTAAATTTAAGTCATCACAACCACACAATCATAATAAATGAATTAGCGACCGTACTATATCAATAGACAATCCTATATATGAATATGAAAACTGAAATTACAAACCAAACTTATATTTCAATTAATTCAGTTGATCAAATATCAGAATCTGATTTTCAGTAATAGTCAATGATATTGTCAAGACACAAATTCAGTAAAGCAACTTAGAATATCTTAACACTTATGCTTCAATTAAATGATCAATCACAAACACTTTATCTGAGCAATTTTCACACCTGAATTTAGATATTAGTTCTTATATGATTTTTCAATCCAACAACATAAATCAACATTCTGTTAGGACCGAAGGAGCCCATGGATGGGCTTGATACACATAAGTGAGCACCAACTTGACTCAAAAACTTAAGCCTATTGGGTATTGGGTCCAACCATGTATACAAGCATCCATTATCCACTCAAATTTTCTAATGTAGAACAAACTCACAAGTAGAATTCTCAATAATCTCTCCATCACTTGTGAGTTATAATTGCTCCCCCTTGAACAGAAATCGTCTCTCTTATGGGAGTAAGTCCAATTTCCCAACAGTTGCTTAAATGAGCCTTACCATTGGCGCTTTAGGTGCCTTGGATTGCATTCCATGTGCCTCCAAACCAATTCTACCTCCCACGTCTTGACCCTATTCGGATCCATCCCCAGCATAGATGATCCTTATTGGCCTTGGTCACACACTTGGTCCTCCAATTGTTGACACGTCAGGAGAATTAGTTTCATGTCTCGACTTTTATGATATCGCTCACCCAAAGTTACGAACCAAATCGTTGGCTCTAATACCACTTGTTAGGATTGGAGGAGGAGCCCATAGATGGGCTTGATACGCATGAGTGAGCACAAACTTGACTCAAAATCTTAAGCTTATTGGGTCTTGGGCTTAATCATGTATATAAGCACCCATCATCCACTCAAATTTTTCAATATGAGACAAGCTAACAAGTGGAATTCTCAACACATTCAAGATGATAACTTGATGATTCAATCACAATAAAATCCCAATATTCAGCAAGTTTCCAACTGATTTAAAACATACACACAAATTATAACTTGTAGGAATTAAAAAGATAGGGAATAAGAAGAGTGAACACAAGATTTTTTTACAAGGTTCGACTAGCAGCCCACGTCTTTGTCTTAAGCAACACGCTATGAGGATTTCCTTTCTCGCTTCATTGAATAGGTGAAGCACCCCTCTCTCTGTTCAAGGTGGAGATCCCTCTCTAACAAGAACAATCCTCTCTCTAGGCAACAATTCAACGATCTAAACTATCAGTAACAAAACAACCATACAACTTTGTTTGTACAATAACAATACTTTTCAACAGAGCAGAATTTGTTCATGTTAGAGCACAATATACTTCAATAAATCAATAAAGAGATGAAGCTCACAAAGATATTAACAATATTTTGATTGTGGAATAAAGATTTATTTAAAAATCAAACCAGAATTTTTGTGTAGGGTTTTCAGCACAACTCACAACAGCCATTCATAATATTTTCCAAGAGTATAACACAAAATTTTTATGAATTGTATGTGAGTATTGGTTAACCTAATTTGCAAAATATATAAAGTAGGAACAATAGTTACCGTTTTCCCCAAGCTTGCTTCAAGTTTGGAAACTCAAACGTTCAAATTTAGAAACAAAATCCGCGCTGTTATAGGTTTAAAACATCGACATCAATCGTCTGATCCATAGGGTCAGTCGTTTCAGCTTAATTAAAATAGCGCATAAGAACAGTCAGTAAGTTAGTCACCTGATCCCATTCTATTCTTTTATTAACAAAGTCAGCAGCATATTAGTCGCCTGATGCAAACTGATCATCAGTCACCTGACCACTAACTACTTAATGTTTTTCAAATTCTTAATTCCAAAACTTAAATTGGTAACTTGGAAAACTTATTTTAGACCTTACGAAAATATTTTCCATGTTTTAAAATAGGTCTCTAAGTCTAGAATGAATCCTAAGAGCTTCAACTTCAATATTGAGTTATAGAAGTGCTTACCTATGACTTATTCAAAATAAAACCATCTATGTTCCTAAGTCTTCATGTTGTAAGACTTTCAATAACCATCTGAGCTTTGATCAATTCTTCAATATTTTTCAAGTTCCTCATGACTTGTAACTTTAAGTCTAAGTTTCAACACAATTCTTTAAGTAGAATCACTTGACTTCATAAAACACTTAAGTCCTTAAACTTAACTTAAAAACACATTAAGTAACCTTGATTTGTTATCATCAAAATGAGATTAAGTCTTGTTAGGCCAACATGGTAATAATGCTCAACCACCTAATAAATACCGCATATTAGGAAATCTAATAAAATAAAAACAATAAGACTTAAACAATAAATGAAAATACAAATATAAACACAATTCACAAATAGACTGAGACGATATCTCCCTCTCTTTAAGGAGATTCAAGTCCTCTGCGATTTTTGGCTTAGCACATGAACCAGTGCAGTAGAACTCCTCAAGACTTGTCTCTCCCATGATACAACAACCCAATTTGAATCGCATGTCTCTTTCCAATTTTGCACAAACAGAGGAGTCCAATGGTCCACTAAAAACACCTTTGTTTACTTGTCAAACTCTCTAGACTCAAAAGAAGGATGATATGGTAAGAATGAAGAGAAGAGATTGGTGTGTTGTGGTAATGTCTCGAGAGTCTAATTATAAGCACAAAATGACTCTTCATTCTCCATGCACTTAATAAATAAGATGTATATATATATATATTAAATAGATACACACCTAGATTCAAGGTTCATTCATATAATTAATCTTATGCATTTATGAAATACATGAATGAATGACCTAATTAAATGTAGATACATAACCCAATCCAAGGTACATTCTCTTTTCCAAGGCAACAAACAAAATAAAAATATTAAAATACACTAACAATTCCACCGTCATTTTAATATTATGTATGTACCATGCATATAGAGAGTTTAACGATCAAAGATGAATAATTATTCATAATGAAGGCGTGCTCTGCATTGAATTGAACCTTCACTTAGTGAACAATAATCTTTACTCCAGAGTCAATAGTGGTCTCAAACTTGAACTATGACTGCTTAAGGGAAATAAAGTATTACTGCTCGCACATAATAATTCAGGTGTTGACATGAGCTTTAATAGTCAACATGTTTATCCCTGTGCTTATCTAGGTTTCATAAGCATATTTGAGAAAGGGATACGTTGGGCCCGAGGTAGGAGACGAGGGATTGGGGTTATCCTGGTTATCAGGATGATTCATCTTACCTTGTATGCCGTAGATGTAATAGGAGGCATATGGGTGATTGCCGAATTGGGCGTCCTAGCTGCTATAGATGCTGTAAACCAGGGCACATTGCATGGAATTGCCGTGAACTACTGCCCAATGCTCCTGCACCTAATCAGATTCGGGGAAACCAGCACGTACCTCAAGGTGGAGGTGTTTTGGAATTCGTGTATTCCCAAGAGGGGGGGGTGAATTGGGTATTTAAAATTTCCTAAATTGATTTCAATTTCACAAGTAGTAATACACAACCTAGTGTCTTTCGAAGCATATACCAAATCAATGTATAAACAGTATAATTAGAGTAATGTAAAATATCATATAGGTGCTAAAAATAAATTGCAGATAAATAGAGTTGACACAAGATATGATATCGGGGTTCGGCCAATACTGCCTACGTCCTCGCCTTGGCTTACCAGCACAAAGATTCTACTATAAGCTCACTTGATAGGTGAAGCGGCATCGATTACAGTTAGGTCAATTAACGGGGCTGACCTCAACCTACAAACAAACCTTACCAGGATGATGCACCTAACTTTCCTAACCGAGTCTAAGCCAATCGAGAACTATTCAACAGGGTTAGTCTCCCTCTTCAAGCCCACGCCTGGAATACAACAGATAATCAAATTTTTGTACAAATAAATATGCTTCTTACACTAAGCAGATGTGTACCACTATGCTCAATCAGTTAATGCACTCACATATCATAGTATTTATGCTCAAGTGAGATCAGAAAAATTTAATTCAAGATAATATATTCAACGAGTGAATATTCACGGTTACCTCAAAAACCCTAATTAAGTATCAAAAAAATATTTTATTAAATATAATCACAATAGATACTTAGGGTTTAAGCTTGCAAAAGATTTAAAATAAAATAAGCAAGCTCTCAAGTCTTGCAATTTGAATGCAATGACTAGGAAGCTAAAAACAAGTTATTCTCAATCAAATATTTATATACGAAATATTGTGGGAATAAAAAATAAAGAAAAACTCTCAAAAAGGCTTTTCAAATATATATGAATGTGTGAGAGTAATGCCAACAAGATGATTTGAAATGATGCACAATACCACAAACAAATCTTCCTACACCTTGCAATTGATTTGCAAGTTAGGAGAACTAGAAAAATAAACTCTCTTTTTCAAAATGATATTTGCTAATAAATATGTAACAGAGTATATAAAAATATGCTTGAAATATTGAGTATATAGTAAAAGAAGTATAAAATATTTGAGAGGATTTTTGCTAATGACTTTTGCTAATCTCTCTCTAATCAAGGCAAATGAGGGGGTATATATAGACATTATTGGCATTGGAGTATTCCCAATAGGGGGGTGAATTGGGTTTTAAAACATTTTTCACTAATATAAACAATTACGTCAATTCACCACAACTCATATCCCATTCGAAATAAAACATGTATGTAAAGTAAGTGAACAATATGTGCATACATACACGTGTGCATATTTCATTTAAATGAATGTGTGCATGCAAATAATTATAACTGTAAATAGAAAAACATGTTGACACTATGAGTCTGATCCCATTTTGATTATGACAAAACCAATGTTTCTCACATGTGCACTGAGCTTCTTGAAAAGGTTCGTCCTAAGCATGCACTATTGGTAGGAACTCTAGTAAGCCATACAGACTATGAAGATCAAGCTTCATTTATGGTTTGAAAAATCGAAAGAATGAAGACCTTTTTGCTATTGTATTTGCATTCATTTTTAATTGGTCTGTAATAATATGGTCTGTAATAATGCATCTACATGCATGATAGGGTTTAATGCTCAGTAAGACCGTAGATTGACCATAGGGAACCGAATGACCTTAGGGTGAAGGTCGATCGACGCTAGATTTTTTCGGTAGACCTCAAAGGACTTAGACTGACCTTAGGACCCTCTTGTTTGCATAAAATGTGCCCTATTACTTTAAAATTAATCATCATATGTATAGGGACAACATTATAAGTGGAATAGAATTGAAATGCTCCAAAAAAGCATGTTCGGTCGACCAAGCTATAATGAATAGGGACCTTCGGTCGACCAAACCTCCACTGGGTCAACATTTTGACCCTTCGGTCGATCGACCAGAAATATAAGGCAACGCCTTGGTCGACTGAACACCCACATGGGAAATTCAACACCCTGGTCGACCGTCCAATCTAATTCATTCTCATGTTGGTAGACCGAAGTTCGTACAGTTCGGTCAACCTAACCCAGTACGATCGACCAAACCGCAGAGGTTTAGAATCACCTTACACATGGTCGATCGAACACTCATTTCAAATTTTCCCTAGTCGACTGAACTTGGCACCACGGTCTACCGAACCACAAAAGTGGTTGAGCGAACCTCTCGGGTTGTCAAAATTTTTACCGAGTTAAATGGGGTTAATTTTTTTAAACACTTTTAAAAATATTTTCAAAATTACCCATTGTGTCCCAATGGTTACTTTTTAAGTCCCACCTATATATAGCACTTCATTTGGCTTAATTAGTAACAAGATTAGCAAAAGTGATTAAGATTTTTTCTCTCAATTTTTTTTCTCAAATTTTTCATACTCTTTTGCTATATTCTTTTCATTCCAAGCTCATATTTTGAAATCTCTCATCCATACTTTCTTATAAACATATTTTTGAAAGTGAGAGAAAGTGTTAGTTGTACCCATTTCTTGCAAATCAATTGCAAGATTGAAGGGAGTTGTGTGTGGTCATCGTATACACATTTTCACATCATTCATTTGGAAAATACTCTCTCATACGTATACATTTTGAAAGACTATTTTCTGAGAGTTTTGCTTGTTTGATCTTTCCCTTAGTATTTAATAGATAAATATTTGATTGGGAAGATCTTGATTTTTGCTTGCTAGTCTTGACACTCATATTACAAGACTTGAAAGCTTGCACATAATCTTTGATATTTGTTTTGCAAATCCAAAATATCTATCGTGCTTTTCATTTACAAAAACATTGAGATATTTAACTTGGATTGTGTTTAACTTCCTTTGATTAATTTTTTTTTGAATATCATAGCTTGAATCAAAGGTTGAAAATCTCACATATACTTTCACTCACACATTTTTGAAGAGTTTACATATTGGATCTCACCTGAGCATTGAGCACTTATCATATGTGAGTGTATTAATTGATTGAAAATAGTGGTACATATGTGCTTAGGGTAAGAAGCATTATATTTGTACGCATCTTGTATTAAGATGCTGTTGTATTCTAGGCGTGGCTTGAGGGGTCAGTAATCCAGTCCGGAAGGACTGTTTGTAAAGGTTGAGGTCAGCCTTGTGATAATTGACCTAGTTGTATTAGGTGCCGCTCCACCCATTAAGTGAGCCCTTAGTGTAATCCTTGTGCTTGTGAGCCAAGACGGGGATGTAGGTAGGATTGGCCGAACCTCGATATCATATTCGGTATCACTTTTACATTTCCTACATTATATTTTGCTTTGTACTTGATTTAAATTTGTCTGCTAAATATACTGCATATTTGATTGACACGTCATTGTATCTTGTTGATAAATACTAAAATTGTGGTGCATGTATGGAAAATTAGTTAATATATCGTATCTGTAATTTCATATATACTTAGACTGCTCCTAGGTTGCATTATACTGTTGCTAGATTAGTTTAACCTAGGAGGAAAATTTTAAATCTCCAATTCACCTCCCTCTTGGGATTGCACCAAAGTTAACAATTGGTATCAGAGCCCTATTACCTAGACTTAAATGTTATTTTGTAAAAGATCATGATGGCTCGTGTTGGTGCATCCCCTCCGTGTGAGGGAAGGTTAGTCATGAACCCTTTAGTATTTTGCGGTGAAAATTTCGTTGTATGGAAATTTAGGATGACTGTATTTGTTAAAGCTTTAGATTGGAGGTTCTGGAAGGTTATTGCAAAAGGAGATAGTATTCTAGTAAAAGTCATTAATTGTGTTGATGTTCTTAAGTCTGAATTTGAGCTGAATGATAGTGATAGGAACTTAATGCAAATAAATTTTGATGCCATGAACACCTTGCTGCATGTTTTAGATTCTAATATTCTTTATGAGGTTATGGCATGTAATAGTGCTAAATAGATATGGGAGGAACTCGAAAAGAGATATGGAGCAACTACGCAATAAAAGACGATCACTCCTTGTGACTCAAGTTCTACGGATCTTGAAGGAGGTAAACGGTGCTTTATAGCTCTAATCGGCGATGAGGTAAATTCGTCTCCCACTACTTTCTTAGATAAACCTGATAATGATTCATGTGATGATTTGAATGATGCATCTGATACTAAATCATGTGATAGTTCTGATAGTGAAAGCATGCCTACATATGAATAATTGCAAATTTAATATATTAGGATTCATAAGTCACTTGTTAAAGCCAACAAAAGATATACTATTTTGAAAAATAAGTATGAGGCATCTGTGAAAGAATGTGATTCAAAAGTTCTTGTTGAAAGGAAAATGAGTTAAAAATAAAATAGTTAGTAAACAATAATGAAAAATTGGAAAAACAATTGAATGCAGTAAGATCTCAAACTTCGAATGATAATAATAAAGATCATCTTATTGTAGAACTTGAATGTAAACAAACAACATTATTAAAGAGTTTGTTAAATTACAAGATGTTTGCAAAGGTCTTGAGAACTTGAAAATGCAGGATTTAGAAAAGAAAGTAGAAGACCAAGCTAAGATCATCTATATGTTCACTAGAGGCATGGACAACTTTAGTAAGTTGTTAGGATCACAAAAGATGACCTTCGATAAAGAAGGTATAAGTTATAATGGAATTAAAAATAAGACAAGAAAGAACCTATACATGGAGTACTTTGTAAAAGAATCTAAGCATTATGCTGGTACCTCCTCCAATCCATATACTCACACCACATGTGATTTGTGTAAAAAGAAAGGGCACACAAAATATGATTGCCCATTTAAAAGAAAAGGTGTGAAACCCAAATGAGTATGGAAAGTCAAAGAATCACCGACTCTTAAACCATCGAGAATCAAAGACAAAAAAATGGTATGGGTTGTTAAGAAAGCAAACCCCTTGAAATTCAAGGAAGAATTTACTAAAATAGGAATTACATGATCACACAATTCTTCATTAGAATTTAGGATTAGCAATAGTGGGTAGTGATGACTATAAGCTTGGGAAGTGGTTTGGGCAAATGTCAAATCTTAGTATATGCACTCACTACTATAGTTATACTAAGAACCATAGGGAAGCACGCCAATGCAACAATATAAGTGTCTTATCCAATCTGAATTTAATTCATATATATATATATATATATATATATATATCATATTGATGGGGTAAAACATAAAAATATATTGGCTATAACATGTTAGAGTAAAATCCACTTCTAAATGGACATGACATCTTTGCTAGGTAAATAATTCTTAATGCTTAACTCACACTTAAATATGAATATCTTAAGTTAAGTAACTGTTCTCCATTACACGAGATGAGCTTTTAGCATCCATCCTATTCTACATATTTTTAACCCTAGTCTCATTGATCAAAATTTTAGTCATCACTCTAGGCTTATGTACCACTGATCACATCTCCTTATTCTCATGGTGCTTATTAAAAGACACCTTTTTCTTAATCAAAATTAGAGGCATCCACTAGGGGATTCGAGTTTCATTGTTAAATCAAAATATTCCATTTGAGTTTTAAATATAAAAATTCTCTAATCTTGGTTAACCTATTTCCTCCATAAGAACTCTTTACCAAACCACGATCATATCCGCTACAGACTCTACCTATTCATCGGTTCGTATCCTTGCTACAAATCATTATCATATCTATAGGATACTTTCCTCTCCGAAGAGCATTGTTTAAAAATATTTATATTCTCTTATATGCTCTTTGCCCAAACCTGGACACAATTACTTCCACGAAAATACTTTAATTCATGTTCACTTATAATGAATACTCTTCTGACCTTAATAGAAATTTAATCCCTAAGAGTATTTATTCAAATTCTCTCATAAGCTCTCAATGTTTAAATCAAATCCTTTAGAGCTTCATATCCTTCATGATGAGCTGGATGGCTAAGTTGGTTCGAGCAGGTCTCAATCTTAATGAATGCATATATCTCAAAGTGACCTATGCACATACAATTAATATCAAAAGCCATTCCAATTGGTGCCTCTCACGCATTGAAAATCATAAAAAGGCAGAAGTACGCTTATGACCTTGTAAAATATGTCATTGTGACCTTTTTGCTCCTCTAAGCTGAATGCATTTATAGCCAAGCTTAAATCATTGAAAAGCTTAAAACACTTGGCTAAAGAACTTGAGAAATTGAAAGGATAAAAGAAAGGCATAAAATGACTGATCCTGGGTCGCAGATATTTATTCTTTACCGTAACTTTGTTAAGCTCTCTATAGTCGATGCACATTCTCATCGACCCATCCTTCTTTTTCACAAATAACACCGGTGCTCCCCAAGGAGAAACACTAGGTCGAATATATCCCTTATCAAGCAGCTCCTGAAGCTGTTCTTTCAACTCTCTTAGCTCAGCTGGAGCCATACGATACAGAGCTTTCGCTATAGGCGCCGTACCTGGAGCTAACTTAATAGCAAATTCCACTTCACGATCTGGAGGTAAACCTTGAAATTCCTCCAGAAATACGTAAGGGAACTCGCGCACTACAACAATCATCTCCAATTCCTGTTCTTCGGTTGGCGTGTCTTTTAGAAACACCAGATACCCTTGGCACCCTTTAAGGAGTAGCCTTCTAACTTGCATAGCAGAAAGGATTCGTGGTGTAGAACGCACACACGATCCAAGGAACTGAAATTCCTGCTTTCTTAGCGGTCTAAACAACACCTCCCTACTGTGGCAATCAATACTGGCATAGCTGGCAGACAACCAGTCCATCCCTAAGATGATATCAGAGCCATACATGTCGTACACCATAAGATAAACTGGTAGCACCCTTCCTCGAATTTTAACCAGGAAGTCACGAACTACCTTGCTACACCTGACCACAGATCCAGACGGTGTAGCCACCATCAGTTCATAATCTAACAATTGCACCTCTAATCCATACAATTTAATAAAACCTCGGGAAATACAAGAATGTGCTGCTCCAGAATCAAATAATACAACAGCTTCATGAGAAAGCATGTAAAAGATACCTCTGACTACGTCACAAGTGTTCTCAGCATCACCAAGAGTCAGAGAATACACCCTATCCTGGGCCGTACCCCCCTACTAACCGCCATGCTGTGTCAAAGCATTCCCTCTGTATGGCTGCTATGAGGCTCCACTGTTTCCATGCATTGGACAGTCTCTCATCTGGTGCCCTTGCCTACCACACCGCATACACGCCCCCGTAGACAACCAACACTGCCCCAAGTGTGTTTTTCCACACAAAGGGCAACGTTGAAAACGTGCGGTGTTCTGAGACATACTACCACTATTCTTCTTCCAATTACCTTGCTTTGCCCCAGACAGAGAACTAGGAGGCGATGGCCTCTTCTTCAGAACCTGGACCTCTGCGTCGGCAAACACTCCTTTGCCATAGTGGCTTTGTCAACCAATGTAGCAAAGTATTGTAATTATAGAATCTCCGTCTACATACGGATCTCCTTCCTTAGACCCCTATGAAACTTACAGGCCTTCTTCACTTCATCCGGTATTACGAATGGAGCAAATCAGGACAGCTCCTGGAATTTGGCAGGGTACTGCTACATTCTTCCATCTTCGCGTTTCTAACTGTGGCTGGAAAATAACGTTCAAAGAAGAACTCCTTGAATCGGGCCCACGTCAACGCTATTGGTATAGGTCGGTGCTCTTCCATATGCTTTACAGACGCCCACCTTCTCTCAACCTCTCCTGCCAACTTGAACATGGCAAAAGTGACCTTCTGATTCTCCGTACAGTTCATGACATCCAGGATCTTGTCGATCTCCTAGATCTAATTCTTAGCACGAACTGGATCTACACTTCTTACAAGCCGAAGGCTTCAATCTGGTGAACTGATCAATGGAGAAACCCATCTCAGTTGTAGAACGGTTCTGACCTCTATTTGTTCGCACCACCTCAGCCATAAGTTGTGCGAAATCCCGTAACACATTAGTGGAATCATTACCAACCTTAGGGCCGGCACCCTCACTACTACTGCCTCCCACGTTGGCAGTAATATTTTGGATTCCATCTTTAAAGAAAATTAATAGAATCGATTAGAAGGTAATAGCCTAAGCATCAACTAACACTACCATACTATAGACTCAGTTCCCTTAAATCCACATCCTGAATATCGATGTACTCCATTAATTTAACATCATCATTCTGACTCAAGTTCTACCCTTCCACTTGGAAACAACACCATCAATAGATTGCCATGATTTTCTGAACCCTTCGAATGATCCAGAAAAACATAGTAGTCTACCAATGGATTTCATCTCCGGGTATACAAAACAAAACCCGAGATCGTATCCATGTCCTATACTCTAGTATATACTAAACTATATGAACTAGAAAATTCTTAATTCTGAATATATCCCTAACCAAGCAGCATGATTTAAATCAAACTTTCGACTGGTAAAGTGCTATGATACCAACTGTAACATCCCGACCCTTTATACGGACCTAGGTGTCACCCACACATACAAAATACCTATACCTGTTCAAGATACATAGACAACCCGCCCTAAACAAGGACATACGGGTGTAACTCATACATAACAGGAATGTAAATGTTGCGGAAAAACATAAATATTCATCCGGATTTCTATTAGACATATACTAGAGTTTACTGTTGTATCCTCAAAAACATTTATACAGACATAGACTATATTCTATTAATACAACCCCAAAAGGGTATTCTAACTAAGTTCAATATACATATAACTACTTATGTATGCTACAACCCAAAAACAATTCTCCAAGTCTCTTAATCAACTAGGACCGACGTCCTGATGAACTTTAAAACAAAGGTTGTATAATGGGAGACACCTCTCAGTAAGGAAGAAAGTGTTACAACAGTGTGTGATCACATATTCACATTTGAATAAAACCCATATATGTACATATAAAACATTTCTTTACAATACTGCAATATAAAAAATTTATTTGCACACTCTAGTATTTAAATCATGCAAATGAATATTAGAACAACGACCAGCTTGTCAAAACATGTTTTGCCTATTTACCTCGTGGCACGGGTTGTGCACTAATATCTCCAACAATGCCCTATTCGTGCAGGCATTTGTCAAGTATCTAATATATAGTCCGACTGCCCCCATCTGGTCTATTATTTCACTAGTGGTTTCATTACTCCTGCTAGCCAACTATCTATGTACCCACACTGATTTACATGTGTGGTTGCACTGTACCAGTCCAGCTGAGGAATTCCCTGCCATTGGGAGTATCTTTCACCTCCATTAATGAAGCTTTTTCAACTTCTCATATCGGAGTATCTTTCAACCCCATTTACTGGAGTATCTTTCAACTCCTTTGGTAGCAAGTTGTGGTTCCATTTATCATATATACAATTTATAGCATATTATAGTAACCTCTGCAATTCCAGTATTTGCACAAATTCAAATAATAACATTAGGTTCAAACCGGAGCCTATCCACTCAGTTTACCCCTTTTTGTTTCACTGATAAAGCTCGGTGTATAACCGACCTCAGTTTTCCACATTTTCAGTATAACAAATTTGGAACTTTAGTTCCCATATCTCATATACATAGTATATAAAATTCATACATTTCCATTTCAACATATATCACACGAGTTTAATCCAAAAATCCGCTAAATGATAAAAAGTTCAGTAACCACCATTTAAATGGAAAAGTAAAAGATTTAAGCGTCTCCTACTACAGTTTAAATGCAAATAAGTGATTTTCATAAGATTTGAAGATCATACGCCAAAATCATCGTTTTTACCAAAAATCATAAAATCATAAATCGGCATTTCTACTCGGTAGAATTTAGCAAATAAACAGTTAAATCATACATATAAATATACACTAGCCTTTTAGCGATTTTTTTTTTCAAAAAAATGCTGTTGTAATCAATTTCCCCTTACTTTAAACTTGAAACGCAGCTACGCACAAAACTGATCCAAACCGACAACCCAGGATCCTGGAAATTTAAAACCACAGAACATAACCTTACTATAATTTTGACTACTATCCAACTATCCATTCAAAATTGAGATCAGATCCTTACCTCGATTTTTGGAAAAACCCAAAAATCCTCAAAATAACGATCTGATTCACTAAAGTTGTAAAACTTCTTCGTCTGATCCCGGCAGGAACTTCTGTTTTTAGAAACGGACAACGAATAGCAAAAAATCTTAGAGAGAGAGAGAGAGAGAGCGCTTTTGGAAGAAACTTAGCTTCTAAGCAACCAAAATGGATATTTATAGGGCCTTTGACCAAGTCCAACTCATCGACGAGGCGGCGTTGTCGTCGACGAATCCACCACATAGCTCATCGACGAAGCCATCCCTTTGTCGCTGAGCCCAAGTTCCGGATATTTCTCTGAACCGCTAGGTTTTTGCTCGTCGACGAGGCTCTGAATTTCATCGACGAGGTTCTGAAGGACTTCGTCAACGAATGTGACTCCTTCGTCGACAAACCCAACTTATTTTGGGTTTAGGTCTCTACAATCTCCCCTCCTTATAAGAATTTCGTCCTCGAAATTTACTAACAATTGCTAACTTAATCTTTTCTTATAATCCCACGTTAGAAAAGAGTCGATTGTCACCTACAAAGTGAATTTGGTTCAAATTCATTACATACCCTCACATATGGCGAAGGAATACCATGGTTACACAAAAGATACTTCGGAAGATTACATACATAAACAAAATTGCCCCAAAGATCATGTCATTAATCTAAACCATTATATACTATCAAATAACTGCCGATACTTCTGGCGTATTTCAGATTCTAATTCCCATGAAGCTTCTTCCACTACATGGTTACGCCATAATACCTTTACGAGAGGTATTTCCTTAGTCCGTAACTGCTGCACCTTCCGATCCAATATCTGCACCGGTACTTCCTCATAAGATAAGGTATCGCTGATTTCCAGAGGTTTGTAACTCAGTATGTGCAACGGATCTGGTACGTACTTCCTCAGTACAGACACGTGAAATACATCATGGACTCTAGATAAAACTAGAGGTAAAGCCACTCGATAAGCAAACGAACCTATCCTTTCAAGGATCTCAAAAGTCTCGATATACCGAGGAATTAGCTTCCCCTTCTTCTCGAACCTCATCACCCCTTTCATCAGAGCGATTCTCAAGAATACCATATCTCCTACCTCAAATTCCAACTCTCGTCGACGAGTATCAGCATAACTCTTCTGTCGACTTTGAGATGCTTTAATTCTTTTCCTGATTAATTCGACCTTTGCAGAGGTCTACTGAATTATTTCTGGACCCAGTATCTGCTGCTCACCTATCTGATCCCAGGACAACGGAGATCGACACCGACGACCATACAAAGCCTCATAAGGTGTCATCTCTATACTCGCCTAGTAACTGTTGTTATATGCAAATTCAACAAGTAGTAGATATCGTATCCAACTATCACCGAAATCTAGTACACAAGCCTACAACGTATCCTCTAACGTTTGAAAAGTTCTCTCCGAATATCCATCCATCTGCGGGTGAAAATACGTACTGAACGTCAGTCGCGATCCCAAGGCATCCTGTAAACTTTTCCAGAAACGAGATGTAAAACGCGAATCCCGATTTGAAATAATAGAAATAGGGACACCATGGAATCGTACCACCTCCTGCACATAAAGTTCTGCCAGCCTATTTAGAGAGTAGCTAACTCTAATTGGAATGAAATGTGTAGTCCTCATCAGCCGATCCATTATAACCCATATGGCATTCTGCCCATGCACTGCCACAGGTAAACCCGTCACAAAATCCATCGAGACGTGTTCCCACTTCCACTCAGGGATGTTAAGTGGCTGAAGTGGTCTTGCTGGCCTCTGATGTTCTGCTTTGATCCACTGACATGTCAAGCACTGCTCTACAAAATGGGCAATCTCTCTTTTCATGTTGGACCACCAGAAAGATTCACTTAAATCCCAGTACATTTTCGTACTACCAGGATTTAGAGTGTAGAGTGAACGATGTGCCTCCTCTAGAATGACCCGTTTAATCATGGCATCATTCGGTACACAAACCCTGCCCTGAAATCTCAATATCCCATCGCCAGAGATACTGAAATCTGGCTTAAACCCCTTTTGAATTCTTTCCGTAACTTCAACCAACTCGAGATCCCCCTTCTACGCCACACGGATCCTCTCCTGCAAAGTTGGCTGTACGACCAAGCTAGCAAGGAAAACCTGATGGTCTCCTTCTACTACCTCCAAACTCAACCTTTCAAGGTCCATATAGATCTAATGTTGAACCTCCACTTCCGAAATAGACGCACCCACAAACTTCCAGCTTAGAGCATCGGCTACCACATTAGCCTTTCCTAGGTGATAGCTAATAACACAATTGTAGTATTTAATCAACTCAAGTCATCTACGCTTTCTTATGTTGAGTGCCTTCTGGGTGAAAAAGTATTTAAGACTTTTATGGTCGGTAAAAATATCACACCTTTCACCGTACAAGTAGTGCCTCCAAATTTTCAGTGCAAACACTACCGCTACTAACTCCATATCATGCGTCGGGTAGTTCTTCTCATATTCTTTGAGTTGACGAGAAGCGTAAGCAACTACTTTGCCCTACTGCATTAGAACACAGCCAAGACCTTTTTTCGAAGCATCACTATATATAACAAAACCACCATCACTGGATGGAAGAGTCAAAACTGGAGTCGTGACTAGTCGCCATTTTAGCTCCTGGAAACTCAGCTCGCACTCATCTATCCAATCATACGTCACGTTCTTCCACGTGAGTTTCTTCAAAGGACCTACTAAACTAGAGAACCCTTCCACGAACCGATGGTAGTAACCTGCAAGACCTAGAAAACTTCTGACCTCTTGAACATTCTTCGGTCTCGCCCAGTCCAATACTACCTCAATCTTACTTGGGTCCACTGATATACCTTCTTTAGATACCACGTGCCCTAGAAATGTAATCTATTCAAGCACTTCTTCAGTTTAGGATGCAACTTTTTATCTCTAAGCATTTGCAATACTAGCCTCAAATGAACTTCATGCTCTGCAACACTCCTAGAATACACTAAGATATCATCAATAAATACCATGACGAACTGGTCTAGATACTCATAAAAGACACTGTTCATCAAATCCAAAAAGGCTGCAGGTGCATTAGTCAAACCAAAAGGCATAACCATAAATTCAAAATGGCCATACCGGGTTCGAAATGCAGTTTTCGAGACGTCCTCCGCTTTCACCTTTAGTTGGTGATACCCAGACCGTAGGTCAATCTTGGAGAAAACTTGCGTGCCCCAAAGTTGGTTAAATAAATCATCGATTCTGGGTAGCAGATATTTATTCTTTACTGTCACTTTGTTAAGCTATCTATAGCCGATGCACATTCTCATCAACCCGTCCTTCTTTTTCACAAATAACACCAGTGCTCCCTAAGGAGAAACACTAGGTCGAATATACCCCTTGTTAAGCAGCTCCTAAAGCTGTTCTTTCAACTCTCTTCGCTCAGATGGAGCCATATGATACGGAGCTTTCGATATAGGCACAGTACCTAGAGCTAACTCAATAGTAAATTCCACTTCACGGTCTGGAGCTAAACCTGGCAAGTTCTTCAGAAATACGTCAGGGAACTCGCGCACTACAGCAATCATCTCCAATTCCAGTTCTTTTGTTGGTGTGTCTTTTAGAAACGCCAGATACCCTTGGCAACCTTTAAGGAGTAGCCTTATAACTTGCATAAAAGAAAGGATTCGTGGTGCAGAATGCACACACGATCCAAGGAACTAAAATTCCTGCTTTCCTAGCGGTCTGAACAACACCTCCCTCAAGTGGCAATTGATACTGGCATAACTGGCAGACAACCAGTCCATCCCTAAGATGATATCAAAGCCATACATGTCATACACCACAAGATCAATTGGTAGCACCCTTCCCCGAATTTCAACCGGGAAGTCATGAACTACCTTGCTACACCCGACTACAGATCTAGACGGTGTAGCCACCATCAATTTCTAATCTAACAATTGCACCTCTAATCCACACAATTTAACAAAGCCTCGGGAAATAAAATAATGTTGTGCCCCAAAATCAAATAATACAAAAGCTTCATGAGAAAGCATGTAAATGATACTGGTGACTACGTCACCAGCGTTCTCAGAGTCACCAGGAGTCAGAGAATACACCCTAGCCTGGGTCGTACCCCCTGCTGAACGCCACGCTGTGTCAGAGCATTCCCTCTATATGGCTACTACGAGGCTCCACTGTTTCCCTATATCGGAAAGTCTCTCATATGGTGCCCTTGCCTACCACACCGCATACACGCTCCTGTAGACAACCAACATTGCCCCAAGTGTGTCTTTCCACACAAAGGGCAACGTTGAAAACGTGCGGTGTTCTGAGACATACTACCACTATTCTTCTTCCAATTACCCTGCTTTGCCCCAGATGAAGAACTAGAAGGCGTTGGCCTCTTCTTTGGAACTTGGACCTCTATGTCCTCCAGCAAACACTCCTCTACCACGGTGGCTTTGTCAACTAACATAGCAAAGTCTTGTAATTGCAGAATCGCCGTCTACGTACGAATCTCCTCCCTTAGACCCCTATCAAACTTCGAGGCCTTCTTTGCTTCATCTGGTATTACGAATGGAGCAAATTAGGACAGCTCTTGGAATTTGGCAGAGTACTGCTGCACTGTAGCGATTGTTGCGTCAGATTCATTATTTCTTCCATCTTCGCGTTTCTAACCATGGCCGAAAAATAACATTCAAAGAAGAACTCTTTGAATCGGGCCCACGTCCACGCTATTGGTATAGGTCGGTGCTCCTCCATCTGCTTTACAGACGCCCACCATCTCTCAACCTTTCCTGCCAACTTGAACATGGCAAAAGTGACCTTCTGATTCTCCGTACAATTCAAGACATCCAGGATCTTCTCGATCTCCTCGATCCAATTCTCAGCACGAATTGGATCTGCACTTCCTACAAAAGCCAAATGCCTCAATCTGGTGAACTGATTAATGGAGCAACCCATCTCAGTTGTAGAATGGTACTGACCTCTATTTGTTCGCACCACCTTAGCCATAAGCTGTTGTGCGAAATCCCGTAACACACTAGTGGAATCATTACTAGCCTTAGGGCCGGCACCCTCACTACTACTGCCTCCCACATTAGCAGTAATATCCCTGGATTCCGTCTTGAAAGAAAATTAAGAGAATCCATTAGAAGGTAATAGCCTAAGCATAAACTAACACTACCATACTATAGACTCAGTTCCCTTAAATTCACATCCTGAATATCGATGTACTCCATTAATTTAGCATCATCATTCTAACTCAAGTTCTGCCCTTCCACTTGGAAACAACACCATCAATAGATTGCCATGATTTTCTGAACCCTTCAAATGATCCAGAAAAACATAGAAGTTTGGCAATGGATTTCGTCTCCAGGTATACAAAACAAAACCCAAGATCGTATCCATGTCCTATACTCTAGTATATTTTAAACTATAGGAACTAGAACATTCTTAATTCTAAATATATCCCTAACTAGGCAACATGATTTAAATCACACTTTCGACTGGTAAAGTGCTATGATACCAACTATAACATCCCGACCCTTTATACGGACCCAGGTGTCACTCACACATACAAAATACCTGTACCTGTTCAAGATACATAGACAACCTGCCCTAAACAAGGACATACGGGTGCAACTCATGCATAACAGGAATGTAAATGTTGCAGAAAAACATAAATATTCATCGGGATTTCTATTAGATATAAACCAGAGTTTACTGTTGTGTCCTCAAATACATTTATATAGAAATAGAAAATATTCTATTAATACAACTCCAAAAGGGTATTCCAACTAAGTTCAATATACATATAACTACTTACGTATGCTACAACCCAAAAACAATTCTCCAAGTCTCTTAATCAACTGGGACCGACATCCTGATGAACTTTAAAACAAAGGTTGTATAATGGGAGACACCTCTCAGTAAGGAAGAAAATGTTACAACAGTGTGTGATCACATATTCACATTTGAATAAAACCCATATATGTACATATAAAACATTTCTTTACAATACTGCAATATAAAAAATTTATTTGCACACTCTAGTATTTAAATCATGCATATGAATATTAGAACAACGACCAGCTTGTCATAACATGTTTTGCCTATTTATCTCGTGGCACGGGTTGTGCACTGATATCTCCAACAATGCCCTGTTCGTGCAGGCATTATTCAAGTATCTAATATATAGTCCGACTGCCCCCATCTGGTCTATTATTTCACCAGTAGTTTCATTACTCCTGCTAGTCGACTATCTATGTACCCACACTGATTTACATGTGTGGTTGCACTGTACCCATCCAGCTGAGGAATTCCCTGCCATTGGGAGTATCTTTCACCTCCATTAATAAAGCTTTTTCAACTTCTCACATCAGAGTATCTTTCAACCTCATTTACTGGAGTATCTTTCAACTCCTTTGGTAGCAAGTTGTGGTTCTATTTATCATATATACAATTTATAGAAAAATATAGTAACCTGTGCAATTCCAGTATTTTCACAAATTCAGATAATCACATCGGGTTCAAACCGGCGCCTATCCACTCGGTTTACCCCTTTCTGTTTCACTGATAAAGCTCGTTGCATAACCAGCCTCTGTTTTCCACATCTTCGGTATAACAAATTTGGAACTTCAGTTCCCATATCTCACATACATAGTATATAAAATTCATACATTTCCCTTTCAACATATATCACATGAGTTTAATCCAAAAATCCACTAAATGATAAAAAGTTCAGAAACCACCATTTAAATGGAAAGGTAAAAGATTTAAGCATCTCCTACTATAGTTTAAATGCAAATAAGTGATTTTCATAAGATTTGGAGATCATACGCCAAAATCCTTGTTTTTACCAAAAATCGTAAAATCGTAAACCGACATTTCTACTCGGTAAAATTTAACAAATAAGTAATTAAATCATACATATAAATATACACTAGCTTTTTAGCGGGTTTTTTTTTTTTCCAAAAAAAATGTTGCCAAAAAAAATGTTGTTGTAATCAATTTCCCCTTACCTTAAACTCGAAATGCAACTACGCACAAAACCAATCCAAACCGACAACCCGAGATCCTAGAAATCTAAAACTACAGAACATAACCTTACTATAATTTTAGCTACTATCCAAATATCTAATCAAAATTGAGATCAGATCCTTACCTCGATTTTTGGGAAACCCGAAAATACTCAAAATAACGATCTGATCTGCTAAAGTTGTAAAACTTCTTCGTCTGATCCCCGCAAGAACTTCCGTTTTTAGAAATGGACAACAGATAGCGAAAAATCTTAGAGAGAGGGAGAGAAAACTGTAGGTGAGAAAGAGAGAGAGAGAGAGAGATAGAGAGCTTTTGGAAGAAAATTAGCTTCTAAGCAACCAAAATGGATATTTATAAGGCCTTTGACCAAGTCCAACCACATAGCTCATCGACGAAGCCATCCCTTCGTCGCCAAGCCCAAGTTCCAGATATTTCTTTGACCTGCTCGGTATTTCCTTATCGACAAGGCTCTGAATTTTGTCGACGAGGCTCTAAAGGACTTTGTCGACGAACATGACTCCTTCGTCGATGAACGCAGCTTGTTTCGAGTTTGGGTCTCTACATCTGTTTCCCACTTAGTCAGTTTGGCTAAAACCTTCGTTTAGGTTTTCCATTAAAGCTTTTGACACCATGAGTCCTCCAAGGATATCCAGGTCATAGAAAATGGCGATGACACATAAAGCATAACTTGCATCCATGCTTCAAGGGTAAGGACCCAACATACTTATTACACACTAGGCATGCTAACTAACCTTTTGTGCTCCAGCCTGACAGGATACCGTAAGCGGGAAAATCATTAATTGTCCTTAACAGTGTAGCTTGCATTCGAAATATTGTCCCATTTTCCATATTGAGTCTCTCCACTCTTTTTTTCCATAGTTCTTTCAACTCATCAATTAACGGCCTCAGGTAAACATCAATATCATTACTAGGTGCCCTCGGTCCGAGAATAAGTAGAGATATATAAATGAAAGGTTCTTTCATACATCGCCATGGTGGCATATTGTATAGCATCATCATAACTGACCATATACTATACAGGTTGTTCATGTTACTGAAAGGATTGAACTCATCTGAAGCACGACCAAGTCTGAAGTTGTGAGGATCACTAGCAAACCACAGATGCATTTTATTAAACTTGGCCCAAGCTTTCGAGTTTGCTGGATGGCTAAGGGTGTTTTCCTCTTGAAGATGTTTATCTTTATGTCATCTCATATCTGCAGCAGTCTTTCTGCACATGTACAATCGTTGCAGCTACGATATTAATGGAAAATATCACAAAACTTTTTGAGAGATCTTTATACCCTTCTTCTGATTAGTGTTATAGCTTGGTTCACCACATTCTAGGCACTTATTCGCATTTTAAAGTTCACCATAAAAGAGTGCACAATCATACCTACACGCATGTATTGGAATGTAACCAAGACCCAATTCACACATGTATGTCTTCGCCTCATAAAAGGGCTTCGAAAGTGTTTCACCATTAGGCAGTGTTGCTTTAATGAGGTTTAAATGCATGTTGAATGCGCTCTGAGATAATCCATGCATTGTCCTTTCCTGAAGCAACTTTATCATGAACTCCAATTTTAAGAACTTTGTATAGTATGGACATAGGGACACACGTGCATCCCTTAAGAGATTAGCAGATGGTTTACTGAGTCGATTTAATGTACTAAGATCGTAAGGTATGGTACCTACTGAAGTATATTCATCACCTGTATGCGACACATTGACATCGTCCTTGTCCACTGCAGCCCCCCATTGCAAGTCACCTAACCTTTCAAGTAACCCTTCCTAACGTGTATTACCACCTACTATATTTGCCCCCTTAGCTTCATTTTCATCATCATCGCTCTAAACTGTGTATTCTTCACCATGGAACACCAATGTTGTGTTTTTTTTCTCCATTCCAAAGTCTAATAAATGTTTATGAACCACATCAATGTATTTGAATGTTATGTTTTAGTATTTATTGCAATGATACCTTATTCTACTAGCTTTGTCTGCACGAGTACGCATGAACTCTATGAAATAATGTACCCCTTTCACGTATTCATCCAAAAACCTACCCCGAACCATCATCCAACTCTTATACATGTTCATGAATTACCTTATAATTTGTTCAAGTAAATGGTGTTAATTACATTCTCAAAATGTTTATAACGCATGCATCTTGAATCCTAAAATCAACTACCTTCTATCTAAAGGGTATGGATCCTATCCCATTCAAGAATGTTGCATTTGCATTGCAATCAATCGCTCAAATTGTTTCGTCATAGTCATTCTAAATTTCGGCAGCATCTTCTCGTGGCTTTCCAAGTACACGAGATAGGGGAAGTGAACAAGCTGCTAGTTTTTCATCACTAACAAATTGTCACGACACCCCACTATGCACCCAGAGAACACAAGTAGAGACGTGCTCGAAATTTATAATGACAATGAACAAAACGTGAACGGCGACAACAATATAAATACAACTTCCAAAATTGTCCACATTGGACAATTCAAGAATTGTTGAAATACAAAAATCACTAATCGTAAATGAAATAAATAATTAACTTGTTCAATTTATTATTAGTCTACATAGTATGACTAATAATCAAATTAAATTTCAATAATTAAATTGTCTCACATGTACGATGAGACATGAATGTAGAGTAACCATTCTTGAACGGGTCTAAGCTTTAATGAACACACGAAATGCAGTTCTCAATTTGTTCAATTAACCGGCATGCAACATCCTAGTCAACTAAGCAGCATGCATTTCACAACGCTAGCAACCAAAAGAAAGAAAAATGAGGAATTAAAAATAGTCAACCTCGCAAAACACACAAAATTGCTAGGTTCAACAATTCGCTAAGTTCTCAAAATCATATCAAGTCATTGATTCCACTGTTCAACAACAATTATAAGTAGAAAACTCAAATCCCTTAACCTCACTCTCCTCATGTACAACAATACTACACTTCAACAGAGAATATAACACAATTTTTTAAAAAAAAGGCCTTGGTGTGTAATATGCTTACACACTAATATTCTTGAAAGATCATAAATAGTGCACACTCAAAATAGGATAACATTTTAACTCACTCCTTATTTTAAACCCTAATTTTATAGATTAGGGTTCATTCAAGCCAAGAACAAACCAGTAATCACAAAGAGAGGGTTTCAGTATACTAAAAGGAAAATGGAAAATTAATTACATAACAACAATGTAAAAATCACACCACATCAACATCTTCAACAATAGAAGAAGAAGGACAAGAAGAACAAGAAGAAGATGTCAGATTTTAAGTTCATGAGGGCACCTTGAATTATGCAATTAATGTCAATTGGTAGTTAATAAAATAGTAATTCAAGTACTATTAATTGCTAAAAATCAAATTACAAATTTGATAAATTTTTAATAATTCTTTTTAAAATCTAATGGAGTACTGAGCCTTTTTAGGCAAAGGCCCAAAACCCTGTTGCTAGATTGGAGTCAGAAGGTCACTTCATAAACATCAAATTCCTTTATCTTTTGTTTACAAGCTTGGAATATGGATTTGTGCAGGTTTGGATAAAATACAATACAAACTTATGCTGAATTCTGTCCAAAACTTATACCAATTACAATCTAAAACTACAAATTCATACTCTCAAACACAATTCCACCGACAGAGTGGTGTACTATACAATTGAAAATCAAATTACAAATTTTAATTACAACAAAATATAATCAATTATTAATAAACCAAAACTATTAATTCAGGCATCAATAAAGATTATTAATAAAATATTAACTCAACTATATTATCAATTTTCAAAAACAAATTACAAAAACATTGAACAGAATCATTGAACTAAATTAAACATATCACATAAAATTGATACACACAACCAGCAATTGAATCTGCAGCAACAATTAATACACAATCTCAGTGCATGGTACATGCACGCATGCACACACTCAAACCCACGCACCACGCACGCACACACGCACAGATGCACACACGAATTCTAGGGTTTGCAAAAGAAGAAGAAGAAGAAGAAGAATAACAAGAAGAAGAATTGTCCGTCCCACACACACAAACACACACACCGACACACACACATACTCAGACCCATGCACCCCGTACGCTCACACACACACATGGACAACTCGGAGTACGCAGAAGAAGGAGCATCTCTGGTGAGCAGTGACGGTGGGAGGAGGTTCAACGAGCTTTAACAAGCAACCGAGGGAGGGAAAGGAGGGAGGGATATGAGGGAGGGAAAGATAGGAGGGAAAATATTGAGGGAGGCTTGGAGATTTGGGGATTTTAACTAGACTATTAGTGATGGTTTTAAAACCATCAATAGAACTCTTGAAACTGTCACTAATAGTCGTTATTAGTGACAGTTCTCCTAAACCATTAGTAATAGTCTGTTATTAGTGACGATTCTCTTAAACCGTCACTAATAGTATGTCATTTAAAATTAAAATTAAAAATGTTGTACTAATTAGGTGTGAGCATTATTCGAGGAAACACGAATTCACCAAACTAAGTGACCAATTTCGGTCAATTCGATTCGTTCAATAAGTAGGGTTGGTTTGATTCATCAGTCATGATTTTACCAATTTTATCGGTTCGGTTAATATAAATTTTAATTCAGTTAATTGAATTAATAATTAATTACAAATTTTAATATAAATTAAAGCTACTCTGGAGTGTTTTGATAACCATTTAGTTACTAATTTTTCTTTAATTAATTTTATTATTAAAATTAATAGATGAGTTACTTAATTCAGCAAAATGATTAATGACGGTTGATGAAAACCGTTACTAATATAAACTATTAGTGAAGGTATTTCTTATTGGACAATATATATCAGCAAAAGTTCCTATATGTCCATTGCTATGAAGATAGTCTCATACTAGCCCATCTGAACTATAATCATCTTTACGAGCAACCCACCCATGCATGCACCGACATGCATGGCTGCTATAGAATCTCATTGTAGCTTAACTGCAGCCGATACTGACCTCAAATTCCTCCTCTAAGACTGTTGCTGGTAATTCGTATATATGCTTGGTTCACTATCAATGATAGCTCTTCCATTTTTTTCGTCCACTATGTTAAGAACAATAATCTCAGTCCATGTCCAAACAAATAGATCTTTCCTTTGGATTGGAAAGTGGTTGCTTCTATTAGGAAAAGTGAGAAAAGATCTTCATGACCTAATTCATTCAAGAAGCTAAAAATGAGTAATGCTTCCATGAAGCCTTTGCACAATACTACAAAGTATGTCTCAAAGAAGTTGGAAAAATCTTCCTCGAATGGAAAAAAATGGAACTTTCTTAGGGGAAAAGCTATATAATATGATGTATAAGGGCTCTAGTCCCATTAACCTGGGACAAGCTCTGAATTGTAATAATATTCACGAGCAACTCACCCATGCATTGACATTTGAAGAAAGCGCATTGTTTCTCTTTTATGCATCCCATTCCTTGTTACTGTACGTGATGAACAGCTTCAAAAGATCTCTCAAACTCTATCGCATATTTAAAAAATCAGTCCAATCATTGCATAACTTCACCATACCTTCTCTCGTCTATACACGGTTATTCCAAGAGGTACGAACTTGAAAATGTTTAAATTTAGAGAATCTTTTTCCACCAATATTCACTACCAATGACAACTCTTCCATTTTTTTCGTCCACTATGTTAAGAACAATCCCAATCCATGTCCAGACATATAGATCTTTCCTTTAGATTTGAAAGAGGTTGCTTCTATTAGGAAGAGTGAGAAAAGATCTTCAGGTGCTGATTCATTCAAGAAATTAAAAATGAGTAATGCTTCTGTGAAGCCTTTGCACAATACTACAGAGTTTGTCTCAAAGAAACTAGAAATATATTCTGTAGATAATGAAAGTGGAACTTCCAATCGGGGGAAAAGTTATATAATATGATGTGTAAGGGCTTTGGTCCCATTAAACCTAGGATCGACATGCTCTTCTCATTGTATTTTATCTTCAATTCATCCAGATTCTCATTTGTGGTGTCAAATTTCTTACTGGACGATATCAGCAACTGTTTTTATATGTCCACTTCTCCCATGAAGTAAGAGTGGAATCCACTGATAAGAAGGGTGAATATACCATCCTTCCCAAAAAAGGTGAAGTTTGGGCATTATACAAGCATTAGAAGGCTAAAATGACACGTTCTAACTTGAAAAAAAAAATGTGAATATGACATAGTGGAAGTCATCAAAGAAAAATATCTTTGGAGAAAAGTATCTGTACTAGAGCATGTCTTAGGTTTCGACTCAATTTTCAAGGCTTAAGTAAGAGATGAATCACCAGTGGTAATGGAAATCCCCGGGGCTGAGCTGCTTAGATTTTCACATCAATTTCCTACGTTTCAGGTGACCAAAGAGTAAGGTGACAGCTTGAGAGGCTTCTGGGAGCTTGATCCAACATCATTTCCAGTTTTTTCTTTGGTTTAAATTGATAATTGCAAGATTTCAGAACTTTACCTCCCCTAGTACTGACCGAGTGTGTATTTTCTTGCCTCGCTAACCAGTAGCTTTGGTCTTACGGCGCTACTTTGGAAAGTAGAATGATTTTGGGGGATGACACCCAGATAAATTTTTGAATCTATTTGAATACCTGACTACATCCTAGTTTGAATCACGTATCGCCTGTCTCTTAAATTGCTCATTCAGAATGCACATGATTTTGGGTAGCATTGGTTTTGTTGTGTATGCATCTTGGCCACGCACTTAGGTGATCTAGAACACTAATGGTGCTGACATGTTTGTCTGGTGCGGCGAGGTGATTCCTTGGCTATCTTTGTCTCTGTGGGAAGGCCTTACCTTTAGGTTTGGATTATCTGTAAGCTAAACTATTTTTATTAATTATTAGTGACGGTTTCATACACCATTACTAATACAAGACTCTTAGTGACGGTTTAAAAAATTCATCACTAATATATAGTAGGCTATAAGTAACGGTTTTCATAAGTCGTCACTACTATAGTTGACTTTTCCCAGTCAAAAAACGCATTATTAGTCACGGTTTCACAAATGGTTACTAATACTAGCATATTAGTGACGGTTCCCATAAACCATCACTAATTGCATACTATTAGTGATGATTTCTCTAAACCGTCACTAATATAATAAAATAAAAAAATTTATATGTTTTAAATAAAAACACTATTAGTCACGGTATAACAAATTCGTCACTAATAATAGGATATTAGTAACGGTTCTACTAAACCATCACTAATAATGCATTATTAGTGACAGTTTTTAAGAACCGTCACTAATATTGTTGACTTTTTTATAGTCAACATGCATTATTTGTGACGGCTTATAGAACCATAACTAATATAATACTATTAGTAACGGTTATTTAATCATGACTAATAAGTGTGTTTTAGTGACGCTTTGAATTCATCACTAATACCTTAAAAAATGTGGCTAATATTTTCCCAGGATAGTTTCCAAGTGAAAAGTGGTTTCCCACAATAGTTTGAGCGGTAAATTGGGTTTTAGTGATGTAAATATTAATGACAGTTTCAATTTCGTCACTAAAAGTGCCTTATTAATGACAATTTTTAAAATCGTCACTAATACGTACATTAGTAGTGACAAAATTGAAATCATCACTAATACTTTTGTCACTAAAAACGAATTTTTTTTGTAGTGAGAAGGAAATTTGGAGAATCTTGTTTTCAGGTTTTTCATTCGAAAAATGATTTTAACACTTTGAAATAATATTTGCATATTTATAAAATAATTTTCAATGAAATATAGAGTGTTTAGGGTCCAACTAAGGTCACCTATGAGTTTCTTCATATAATCAATGATAGTGTACTCACATAGGTCCCATTTGTAAAATACATGAAATAAATTCTTCTAATTCTTCAAGCTTGGACTTCATGAGCTCCATAATCATAGCCATAGCCTTCAAGCTTGGTCTTTATACACTCCATGTTTATAGCCAAATAACGTCGTCTTGTATGCTTCATGACTTTCCAATTTGCATACGTTATTGTGCTAAATACATTAATTCCCGTTAACACACTTAGTAACACAATTAGATGCTTTGGTTTGTTATTATCAAAAAAGTATGAAACCTAGAAAAGTCAACAATCTCCCTATTTTTGATGAGGACAAGCAAAGAGTAAAATGAGGTGGCCTTGACAAGGCAGCCCCTCACAATATGCATAAACATAAAAATAAGCAATATAAAGCATGTTAGGCATATTGAAATTAAGACTTTGAATATTTCAAATTGTAGTCATTTAAGCTCAATTTTAACCATATTAATTTCAAAAGGTATTTTGCTCATAATTATAATTCTCCCAAATTTAATTATATTAATCATAATTCTCCCCTTTTTGACTTAGAATTCAAAAGTATTTTCTCCCAAATTTCATCAATAATCATTTTACTCATAATTCTCCCCTTTTGACATCAGCAAAAGGCATCATCTAAACATAATATTTGACTTTAGAAGAATTTTACCTATTTCTTGTATGATTAAACTTTTGAACTTCATGACATAAATTTAAATTTCAAAATATTTATGATACCAAATGTCATGAATCCATCTCGCGGTTAGAATTTTCCTTCTTTTGATATTATCAACGGATAAGATTTCCATTTTTGTTCAATGCTCACAAAGCATAAGATTTTCAATTTTTATTCTATGCTCACCCAGCTTTCAGTTTTGCTTTTAAGATCTCCTTCTTCTTTTTTTTAAATCTAAGTTCAACTAACTATTTTGAATTTTTCTCAAAATTTTCTCCCTTTTTATCTGAAAATAAGATCTCCATTTTTCCTAACTTTTTTTAGCTTTTAGTTCTCCATATCATTAAAAGGAGTCTTATCATTATTTGCATTTAACAAAAAGTTTGAAACCTAAAACACTTTCTTATATAATCAATTTAAACAGTCTCCATGTTAGTCAAATAATAATTAACTCTTATAATCCTTGGTTTTTGGGTGACTTGCTATATTAGAGTTTCTAAGTTTAACTGCCTCATTAGTTTTCTTTGCCCAGTTTCCTCAAATTTAGCAACATCACATTAAGATTTGAATGTTCGAGTGATTTGGTGGAGTTGAGGAGATAAAGAGTGAAAGCCCAAATGATTTATTTTTCAGGGCAGGGGTTAAGGTTTTTAAAACTCGAGTAGCATCTATTTGATAAAACTTAAAGTCCTTATGGGATGCAAAAGCAATTACCCTACGAATGGCTAAAGTTTGAATGGTTTTCCAATTTAGCTACTTGTTCGTAGGTTTCTTTAAATTTGATACCTTCTTCTTGGTTGAAACCCAGTGCCACCAACCTAGTTTAATTGTGGGCAACAATACCATTTTAATAATAGAAGCTCTAATTGATTGATCAAGAATTGAGAGTTCATAAGAGAATATGGATAAATACTCTTATATAAAGAATTACTTAATAATAAATTAGAGTATTCAAAAAAAGATTTTCTTTTTGAATCAACCATATGTTGGTTTTGTTTTGTTTCCATATTTTGTTGTGCTTTCATGCTCAATTTTTTATTTTAAATTATACAAATCCAGCAATTTAAAAATGTAAAAATTTGTTATGAAATTGACCCATTGACCTAACCAATTAATCAAGATTCGACCTGTTGACCCTACCCATTAACAAATATTCGACTCGTGGATCCAAAGAACCAAGACCCTGGTCCAATTTAGACCTGTGTCCATCAACTCTTGACTTTGCTCTCAGCCCAAAAACCAAATGGGCCTAAGGTGACTCAATCCAATGTTCCTAAACCCAATTGGGCCAGAACGGTTAGGCCCATGGTTCATTCTTAAATAAAAAAGTCAAGCCTAATCAAACCAAGCTTGCTCAAGCCCAAATCCTATGACCCATTAGCCGAAACCCAAGCCCAAAACCCAAGTCTCATACCCAATTAGCCTTTAGCCCAACCACAAACTAGGACTAAGCACTCAAATCAACCCAATCACATATCAGGACCAACTGGGCCTAACCTAACTCATCCTACCCTTTAATCCAACCTAGCCTAACTTGGGTCAATTGACTCAACCTCATCACCTTGTTTGGACAATGAGAAACTACGAGAAAATTTACCAAGAAAATAAAAAATAAGGGAGAAAAATAAAAAGGGGAATGGGTAGACTTTTCTATTGGTCTTTTTTGATCTAGGTTTGAGGGTTACTGTGACGACCTGCTTAATTTCCACAATTTTTTTACAATAAAATCAAAATCATAAATCCAGCTCAGCAGATCATAATCCACCTGGACCCGTGGGTACCAGAGATATATCAGAACATATAGTAGAAGTCTAAGCAGCACGAACATACAATCATATATATATATATATATATATATATATATATATATATATATATATATATATATATATATATCTTTATATCATACATCACAATACCAGAGTTGCGACAATCATTGTATACATATATACACAACACTCAACCCAAAAAATGTCTTAGGGCCATTTCCACAAAATACACTCGACCCTATCAAAATACTTACCCTTCCGGAAGGGCAGATCTACTATACTAGATCAGCGGGGCTTTACCTGCTCTCCTATCAGGGGCTTCTGAAAAGTTTATAAAATTTTAGGGTGAGACACCTCTCAGTAAAGGAAATAAACTAATACCAGTGTATGGCAACATGACTATTCCGTGTTATACATATACCATACAAAACATATTCAGTAATTGTTTTGTCAAATATGGGAAAACATATATATCATCAAAACATGGCAGAACATACTGCATTTTCATAAACATATTTCATCTCATATAATATAATACAAAAAAAACATTCCTGGTAGGTTAGCTGGCTGTTGTCATGTATTACCCCCACATGAATGGGTTGTGTGGCCCGAAAGTGGGACCTGACAATGGTTGGCCGACCACTGCAAAGTCAAAAGTACAGTCTATAAGTATGATGAGTCTGCCAGACCTGGTCCGTACACCAGGGGCGCTTACACACTTCTTAAAAACCACATCAATCATCCAATCTCACACCACTCCGTACAACGGCGTTAACACAGATATCATGATCACGAAGACCATGGACACATAGCAATGGTACTGTGCAAGTGCTAGTTTAAACCAAGCCAACCAGGTTCTAATATCATATAACATATACTTAAACTATGATGCATGGATATCTCATATCATTAATTATCAAATCAATCATATCATTTTGCATATATACGTATATCAATGAAAATCATCGGCCCGTATGTCGGTATTACACATTTTATCATAGTTCGGCTCGTACGCCAGTAAAACATAGCACAACCCATACACTGGCAAATCACATCCATAACTCAGCCGGTACACCGAAAAATCATATCATAGCACAGCCCGTACGTTGGCAAATCACATCCATAGCACGGCCCGTACGCCGGCAAAACATATACATAGCACAGCCCGTACGCTGGCAAATCATACACATAGCACGGCCCGTACACCGGCAAAACATATAAAAATCTCGGTCCATACGCCGATTTTTCATTATAAAAATCCGTATCATAATCACATTTCCAGAAAACAATATTTCATAACATTTTATACTCATGCCACACCAACATATTTTTCATATATTCAACATACCATCATTTTCAACAGTGTTTTCTCAAATATAAATCATATATATATATATATATATATATATGAACATATTTACTTTCCCGAAATCAAATGCTATATGTACATACATTTTCTTAAAAAGAACTAGTTTAGTTTATCCCCTTACCTAATTCCTGAAAAACCCCCAAGAAAATATGTCCCGCACCCGCAGGGTTCCCAACTCAACACCCTAGAAATGAAACCTCCCAGTACTAAAATTCAGTATTTCTACGCGTATAACACTTCCTACAACTGTCAAATAACCAAATACTGAGTAGAAAGTCTTAGCCTGGATTTGGGATGGTTTCCAACTCAGCCCCACCGACGATCCACTCCAACAGACTTGTAAAGAACTTTCTCAAGATCGTCGTGGTGGCTTCAGATCGTCGAACCGGCGGAAATCTGGCTCAAAATCAAAGAAAGAAGGGGGAAGAACCGAAGCATGAGAGAGGGAGGGTTTCTGCGCTAATTTTCCATCAAAAATCCAAGTTTTTCACTATTTATAGGGTTGGATTTGTCGACGAGCCACGTCATCTCATTGACGAGTCCTTCAATAATGACGAAACCCACTCCTCGTCAACGAAATTCAAATTGCCCCAGAACCCCTGTCGGTATTTCCTCGTTGACGAGTCCCCTATATTCGTCGACGAAGAGCTGAAAAATTTCCCAGGTTTATCCTTCCCAAAATGCAACGTCATTGACGAAGTCGACTGCCTCCTTCTGTTTTTGGTTCCATTTCCCTTTCTTTTATTATTTAAATACCATTATTCTTCGGGTCGTTACAGTTACAATCATAGTTCATTCATATCTTCCAATACCTGCAAAATAACATAGAAGAGAGAGAAAAGAAACATAGAGGAGAGATCTAAGAGAAGAAGAAAAGGTGCGAGAGAATGAAAGAAAAAAGAGCAGTAAGAAAGAAGATCCGTAAGAGAAGAGGAATGTAGAGAAAGAGAAAATGTGGAGTGAAGGAAAAAATTGTGAGAAGGAAGAAAGGATAAAGGAAGAAGGAGAGGATAGAGAAGAAGGAGGAGAGAGAAATAAGGCGGAAGAAAAGAAGAGAGAGAGAGAGAGAGAGAGAAATGGGTTTTTATAATGGATCTTAGCGGGACATGTGTCATTGTATGAATGGTGTCACGTGGCACAACCAGAACCATTTGTTCTGAGGGCGACGTGGAGCAATCCTGACCATCCAATCTATGTTTTCTCTGGATGGCTAGATTTATTGCCACGTCATCAATCTGTGTCAAGCACTTTGAGCCACTTAGGAACTACCACGCGATATATGTCGTCATGCTGACGTCACCCTGCTGCCAGAAAATTCAAAAAAGGAAAGGAAAATAGAGAGTTTGCCACGTGGCAAGTGATGTCAGTAGTGAATTTAAAAAATTATAATAATAAATTAAGTGAACCACATGACACCACTGGGGGCGGATACATGACCCACTTAGCCCAAACGGCCGAGCTAGGTTCAGACTGGTTGAACCAGTCTGGTTTTCCGAACCATTGATTTTTATTCATTTATTTTATTTTTAATTTATAATTGATTTTCAATTTTTTTGAAAATAAGAAAAATAATTAAAAAAATCAGAAAAATAAGGAAAAATATTTTAAAAGTCACAAAAAATAAATAAAAATATTTGAGTTATTTTAACTCAAAAAAAAAAGATATAAAATAAAAATGTTAAAAAAATGAGGAAAAATCTTTTAAAATGCTAGAAAATTTTTAAAAAAAAAATGTTGGAAAACTTTTGAAAATTTCTATAAAATTTTGGAAAAATTTGGGAATATTTTAAAGACCCCTTTTGCTCAAATTTGGATGATTTTTGTGTACACGCATTACAATGATTTAATAAGGGTAAAGAGGTATTTTAGATCTCACCTATATTAGTTTTGAGAGGAATTTATCTAATAAGATCCCCTCATATGGAGGTCTTATTAAATATTTCTAAATCACACTATAGTTTTCATTTTCCTTTTAAATTTTTGTTTATTTATTTTAAAGGAGTTAAAGATCATTAAATTTAATTTATGGATAATTTATTATTAATTAGGTATTGTTCGTAAAATGGGTGTGTAGGAGATGCTAATACATTCCCCTCACATAACTGAGCTCTCGATCTCAACTCTGGTAAAATTAGACTAACACTACTGATTCCTCGACTTAAGATTAATTTTAATCCAGAAGACCAATCAACGAGTAGTAATTAGGTGATCTTATTTGCACCTATATAAATAACATGTAATTAATTGCGACTCCATCAAATTTAATATTATTATTTCTGGTCATTTTGAACCCTTTTTCGGGATGTTGCATCATGCTCCAGGTAAAGATCAACTTCCAAATTCTAAGCATCTTTCTTCCTTTTACTTTTAGTTTTATCTTATTTTATTTTATTTTATCAAAGGTCGAGGGAGGGAGGGAGATCATGTTCGGTTCAGCTCCCTACCATATGCTTCTTGCATGGTTACCGCGCCTATCTGTAGATCCCCCCATACACTCAACTCCAAGATTCACACATTTATTATTTAGAATCAAAAGTGCAGCGGCGTACCCAGATCCTCTTTCCAGCTCCTCCATACTGCATGCATCCACCAGTTTCGCTATGGGCATAAGAAACCAAGTAGACCTCCCATACCAACTCAATAATGCAACATCCCAAGCAAACGCATATAGCCCAAAACCTAAAATACCTTTTTTTTAAATAATAACATAAAAAAATCTTTAAACACTACACTGAAAATAGTACCATCTTTTTACTCATTAACCTTTTTTTTTTTTGTTTTCCACTGAACCAATCCTTTCGGCATTAATGCATATGTAGAGTTCATCAAAATAACACTCACAGCCACATTCACAGTTAACTGGAACCTACTAACACAATAGCATAACAACCCAGCAAAATGTTTCGCACGCCAAAAACAGGGGAAAAAACTAACGAATCGCGCTGGAAGAGCCTGGGTAAGACAGCTACTTGGATCTCTGCCTCATCTATCGGCGCTTCCTCTTCAACCTCCTCGTGCGCTTCTTCTTCCACTTAGCTCTCATGGCGATACAGTGACGAACTGTTCTGCTTTCTTCTTCGAAGCCCTTGGCTATTCAGAGCGACTGTGCTAATAGAGTACCCGCCCTACTCTTCTCTACCTAAATACTAAAATATTATTTCAAAATAGAAGACCATAAAGTCTCAAATCCTCACATGTTCATTAGAAAAATCTTTAAATTTACTACCTAAATCACTCCTAAGAGGCATGTTGGGCTTAAAGATGGTCCTGCGTGCATCCAAACCTGTCTTCTTAAGTAATATACAAAATTTATTAACCCTAAAAATATAAAGCTCATTTCATAATTCATTCAACTACCTTTTCTATTTTTTTTCTTTTTTCTTTTGTACTAATACCCACCAACCACCACACAAACCATGCTCAACACAACTATAAACTACCATCTAATCCCAAGGAAGATTCTGATAATAACAAGAAGCGTTTAAAGCTAGATTGGAACATGTGTTGATTCGGGTGTACTACATCGATCTTTAGACCATTTCTTGAGGTACTGTGTACAGCCCTACGGAGGCTATATATATGCATGTAACAAGCTATGCATTAATCAAGCGCTATAACCACGGTTTGAAGGACTCCATTGTGCCAATTCACGGCCACTACAGGCAGCCATGCATGCTTCCTTCATTGCAGCCACGGGGATTCTATTGTTGCAGATGTTGGCAAACGCCCGCATGTGTTTCATGCCATACTGAGTTAGCGATCCACAGTGGGTTTCAAACAATCGAACCTACCACTCAAAACCAGATGATTTGTTAATGCCAGAATTAATCCCTGGGGATATAATTAACATACCAAAATAATAATAATAATACAACTGGTGCGTGAAGGTAATAATTAACCATTGCTTTCAAGCATCCCCAGTCATCAACAAGGGACAAGCCAGGGGCTCTAACAGAGGTGAGGGCAGAAGAGCCTTTTTCCGAACCCATGAGCATTGCTCCAATCAGTTTCATACTAGTATCCAAGTGAATTCTGTGCGTCATTGTTTGTCTGATTTGTTCGAGTGTTTCGGTCTTCCTCTCCGATCCATCCTCAGACATTTTGTACTATAGGCACAAAAACAAGAACAAAGCATAAGACTAGACAGGAGAGGAGGAGAGTTGAATGAGGTACTTGACACGAGCAATTATGAATCTAAAGGAAAAGAGCTCACGCTCTGCCACAAGAAGAGAAGATCCGCATCTCTCTGGTTTACAACTTCCATTTCGGTATCGTAGTGGAATTTGTTTGGGGGGAAGTTCACGGTGTCAGGATCAAAACCTTGATACAGATAAAGCTTCTCTGCCTTGATGCTTTTGTTCCCATATTCCATTACATGAGATCCTGCATTGTAAGTGTTGAAGTCTGAAGTCCTTTCTTTTACCTATGCAAAACAAAAGAAGAAGCTTCCCGCATTTAATATCAATGTGAAAATCAATGGATTGCAAATATTTCAATGCTTCTGTTTGAGATGATTCCCAGAGAAGCGCGTATAATAAAATTCTTAAGCCTTACTCTTTCGTACTGCTGTTCTACTGTTTCCCTCTTTAGATTGTGATTCTCACTGCAAGAGAAGGTAAGGCATTGATATTAGCTAGTCAAAGCGGCTACCTTGGATATTATGTCCAAAGGGGGTAATTACTCCCACCTGCTTATTCAATTAGTGCAAGATGGAGCTACTTGTAAACCAAAACATCTAAATGGATGGAACAACCCTGAGTGTTCACTTAAGTACAGATTTAAGGTTTAATGCTTTAAGAAGTCGAGAAGTTCAACAGAGCATACCTGTCTTCCATCCACGCAACACTATACAAATCGCCTAGGCATGTCATGTACTCCGGCGGAGGCGGTGGCCGCATGCCAGGACAATAGGTTCCCCAGCTGCTTTCCTCTGCATTTGATGCTGTTGTTACATAAATGTTTAGATTCTCAGGCATCAACCCTTCAAAGATACTCCCACTCTCGCACGCTTCTATGTACAAAACCTACATCCCAACATCAAAATCTTGAAACAATTATCTCTATAAATTTCATATAAAATTTTGAAGTAGGAGAAAAAAAAATTATTACCATCTCCTTGTAGCCGCCGCTCATATGCTTCTTTTTCAAAACATTAATGAAATCATTAGCATAAACGTTAGGCAGATTTGGCATCCCTACAAAAACCAAGTGGAAATTCATTAGACTATCCAGCTATGTTGAAACTTGGAAAGTAAGAAAAAAAAGGAAAAAAAGATATTAAGTAATTCGCTATTCTTGTTTGGTTACTTTATTCGGTTATCAAGAAAAAAAAGTGATATAGTAAATGATCAGTTAAGAATGATTTTATTTACATGAAAGGGCCGGTTTATTCCTCGTAAAGCTGGGCTAAGGGGACTATTTGGCCAATGGCCAAATATGTTCCATGCACCATGTTTCTTTAATTTCGTTACGTGTTAAGATCAAGTCATCCACAGAGTGTATTTGGAACTCACCGAGCACGCCAGCGCCTCCATGATCAGAATAGTATAGGAAAATCCTGTCATTTGGTTTGCTGTCCACAACCTTCCCACTTCCTCCTCTCACAGCACTTCTATTGCCAAGAAGCACAGCATATAAATTCTCTACAGTGGCATGCTCCCCGGTGTAATCCTGCCATGATCATCTCATCAAATTGCATCATGCATCAGCATGCAAGCAAACTAATAAGTACTACTTCTTATAACTGTGCAACATTCAATGGAAATAATTAGTATTTTAATGTTTTTTAATTTGTGGGATTTAGTTACCTTGGGCACCCCGGCATAGACATTATTGCCTTGTGGATGATTGATGATGACACCACGCCTTGGATTAAGGGGGTGCATGGCAATGTCATCATACATAAACACCACTATGTTCTCATCCTTCAATCCTCCTCTTCGTAACAGTTGGTACGCATGGCAAACATCTGCCTGCATTACAAACAAAATAACCTTTCATTGTCAACTTTCCCCTCTTATATATATATATATATATATATATATATATATATATATATATATATATATATATATGTTGCATATAAGCAGAGTGAACTCTTATCATAATTGCTTTTTTCGTCAATCTATTTCGCTGCAAGGATATGAAACCAAGGCACAAATCCCATGCTCATACATTGGACTCTCTCGTAGGAAGAAAACTTTTAGACTATTTGTAATTAGAACATCAATACATGAATTAACATATAGAAATTAACTTGTAGTTGAAAATGATGTTTTAGATATGACGAAAATTCAATTGCTTAAAGCCTGTAAGAAATAAAGTCAACGTTATAAGGAGTATAATGTACAGGCACGTGCGCGCACAGCGCGCGCTGCAGAATCAGGCTGAAATCAATTGCCAATGAGTACACACATATCTTAGGTTAGATAAAGTTTGCAGCTAGTATTATTTCCTCATCACAGTGCAAGTAGGATTCCAGAATTTTAAAAAAGATTTGAGCAGAAAAGAAAAGAAAGTTACATCCTCCCAATAGAAGCTATGATAATCGTATGTTTAGGAAATCAAGGCCTGAAATATGTTGAAGATTAAACTTGAAGACCGGCAGCCCACCTCCATTGAAGACCGGCAGCCCACCGTTGTGGACATTGGAGATTTGCAGGCAACCTACTCCACCTACCAGCCCACCGCTATTGAAGATTTGCACCCACCATTGTTGATTATTTGATTTCTATAATTACTATAAATAGCTGAGTTGTGTGTGAGTAAATGTGAGCAATGTGGTGTGTGAGAGAGATTAGCCAGTGAGCCGTGAGAGAGATTTTAATTCCTCTGTATTATTTTCAGATTGAAATATACTTGTTTGGTATTTATCCTCACTGAGTTTCAGTCACAGCCAGTGACTGAGTGCTCCTCTCCACCCATCAGTGGTATCAGAGCGTCCAGGTACGCCGGAATTCACCAAACAGAGGTGAACAGAGAAGAAATTCAAGTTTCTTCTCAGTTTTGAAGTTGCTCCAAATATCAAATTGAGCCTGCCATTGTGCAATTCGATTCAAGACGATTCCAACGGTGAAAACCACCTCTCAAACGGACACTGGGAGAGTCTACACGCGCTCCCACGCGCCTCCCACGAAGACAGCGCTCTACCCACGCGCTGCACGCGCCGACGAAGACTCCGGCAGACGGTGACACGCGCCTCACGCTCCTGCACGCGTCTTCTTCGCCCGATTGGTGAGATCCGACCCGGACAGCGACCCGCAACCCGGCCCAGCGACCAGCAACCCGGATCCGTACCCGCGCCTTGACCCGCATCCGACCCGCTCCCAGCAGCGACACGCGGCACGCGCAGAGGACGCCACGTGGGGTAACGGAACAGTTAACGCCGTTAAGCGGCCGTTAAGTTGAACCGGTTAGTTTAAAAATTCACCAGAATTTCCTATAGCCGGTTCGGTGATTTTTAGACCGGTTCTTTGCAAACCAAAACCGGTTCCTAAGGTTTTTCAATCTTCTGAATTTATTGGTGGCATTAGATTTACCGAAATCAGCCCCCATTTCTCTATTTTTTATATATTGAATTCGATGGCTAACGGTACTATCCAATCGGTCATTCCAAAATTGACCCGAGAGAATTATGACAACTGGTCGATTCAAATGAGAGCCCTTCTAGGTTCTCAGGATGTCATGGATATCGTTGAAGATGGGTACAGAGAAAGCCCATCAAAAGAAGCCGAAGCAGCTATGCCCGAAGCTCAAAGAACGACCTTGCGAGTCGATCGAAAGAAAGATTGCAAGGCAAAATCCATAATCTACCAAGGCCTTGATGAGGCCACGTTCGAAATCATTGCCTCCGCGAAGACATCTAAAGAAGTCTGGGACTCTCTCCATCGAACACACAAAGGTGCAGATAAAGTAAAAAAGATTCGTCTTCAGACATTGCGAGGTGAGTTCGAATCTCTCAAAATGAAGTCTACTGAATCCATTTCAGACTACTATACACGAGTAATGGTAGTATCAAATCAATTAAGAAGAAATGGAGAAATTCTCAATGACGAGAGAATTTGTGAAAAAATTTTGCGATCTTTAGATCCAAAATATGATTATATAGCTGTGACCCTGGAAGAAACAAAAGACTTGGAAACAATGTCTGTAGAAGAACTTGTGGGCTCACTCCAAGCCCATGAGCAAAAAGTCAATAGAAGAAGTGATGATAAAGCAATGGAGCAAGCTCTCCAAACGAAGTTGTCCCTCACTACAGATAGATACGACAAAGGGGGGACGTCACAACAAGGAAGAGGACGAGACCGAGGATCTCGTGGAAGAAATTCTGGAAATTTTAACTCCAGAGAAGGTGGCAGAGGCAGAAGAGGTCCCACTAGAGGAGGACGAAATCAACAGAGCTATGTCCCACAAGGCAGAGGACAAGGAAGAAGAGGAGGATATAATAATCGCTCGAATGTAGACAAAAGAAACATTCAATGCTATAATTGTCACAAGTATGGACACTATAGCAATGAATGTTGGGGGCGACAACAAGAAAAGGTTAGCGAGGAGGCCAACCTTGCCGAAACTGATCATGCAGATGGAGAGTCGTTGATGCTGATGGCACACAATGCAACTCCTCAGGACCAAAGCGTTTGGTACCTTGATTCTGGAGCCAGCAACCATATGACTGGCAGAAAGAACCTATTCTTTGAACTTGATGAGAAAGTTCAGGGGGAGATATCTTTCGGAGATAATTCTAAAATTGCAGTCCAAGGGAGAGGAGATGTTTTGATCAAACAGAAGTCTGGAGATCATGCTTACATCTCCAACGTCTACTATGTGCCAGCCATGAAGACTAATATACTTAGCCTCGGACAGCTCGTGGAGAGAGGCTATCGAATTAGCCTCAGTGATAAGCAGATGGTGATAATAGATGCTCGAGGAAAGCTTGTTACTCGAGTTCAAATGGCAAAGAATCGAATGTTTCCGCTCGCCATCCAACATGATACGCCAAGGTGTTTGAGCGCTATCATCAAAGACAAAGACTGGCTATGGCATCTAAGGTATGGGCATCTAAACTTTGAAAGTTTGAAACAATTGGGAAGCAAGAAGATGGTGAAAGGCTTACCAAATATCCATCATCCAAATGTGATATGTGAAAGCTGTATTTTGAGCAAGCAACATAGAAACAGCTTTGGAAAGCAAACCGACTGGAGATCAACTATGCCGCTCCAACTAATACACACAGATGTGTGTGGTCCACTAAGACCATTTTCAAATGGACAGAATCGATACTTCCTCACCTTTATCGACGACTACAGCAGGAAGACCTGGGTCTACTTCTTGAAAAGGAAGTCAGAGGTATTCGATAAGTTCAAAGAGTTCAAAACTCTTGTGGAGAAACAGAGTGGCTTCCGCATCAAGTCACTCCGGTCAGACCAAGGAGGAGAGTACAAAGACGAAGCTTTCCTGGAATTCCTTAGACAACAAGGAATTCAGAAACAGTTCACACCATCATACACTCCCCAGTTGAATGGTGTAGCCGAAAGGAAGAATCGCACAATCCTTAACATGGCTAGAAGCATGTTAAAGGATAAAAATGTGCCCAAGAGTTTTTGGGCAGAAGCAGTGTTATGTGCAATCTATCTGCTCAATAGGTGTCCGACGAAGAGTCTTGATACAAAGACACCATATGAAGCCTGGAGTACTCACAAGCCCAGTGTGAGTCATCTGAGGGTGTTTGGCTCCATAGCCTACGCCAAGATCCCAGAAGCAAGAAGGACAAAGCTGGATGATAAAGGAGAGAAGTGTATCCTTGTAGGATACGGTGACAGCACCATGGGATATCGACTCTACAATCCCATCAACAAGAAAGTCTTTCATAGTCGGGATGTCATCTTTGAAGAAAATGAATCCTGGAAATGGGACCAGGTTGAATGTTCCAAAGATGCGGAATTGACACTTGAAGGAGAAGAACCTACACAGACAAGAGAAGTGGCTATCGAGCCACAAATTCCTGAGTTGCAGACACCTCCACATGGTTCACCACAGACAAATGAAGCTCCATCATCAATAGAGCGTGAAATCTCAGACATGAGACCTAGAGGAGCTCGAAATCTAGCCGATCTGTATGAAAATACAGAACCAATGGAAGAATATATTGCTCTAAACTGCCTGTTGCTAACTAGCGACCCAATTAGCTTTGAGAAAGCTAACGAAGAAAACAAATGGAGAAAAATGATGGATGAGAAGATACAATCCATCAAGAAGAACAAGACTTGGGAGTTGACAAATCTCCCGAAGAGCCACAAAACTATTGGTGTAAAATGGGTCTACAAGACCAAGAAGAACACTCAAAGAGAAGTCCAGAGATACAAAGCAAAACATGTCGCCAAGGGTTACAGGAAGAAAGAAATGAAATTGATATCTTGCAGAACGTATGATCAGATTGCTGACATTTTCACAAAACCACTCAGACATGATATTTTTGCAAGACTGAAGACAATGCTCGGAATGACAAAATTAGGAGAGTCAAGTTTAAGGGGGGATGTTGAAGATTAAACTTGAAGACCGGCAGCCCACCTCCATTGAAGACCGGCAGCCCACCGTTGTGGACATTGGAGATTTGCAGGCAACCTACTCCACCTACCAGCCCACCGCTATTGAAGATTTGCACCCACCATTGTTGATTATTTGATTTCTATAATTACTATAAATAGCTGAGTTGTGTGTGAGTAAATGTGAGCAATGTGGTGTGTGAGAGAGATTAGCCAGTGAGCCGTGAGAGAGATTTTAATTCCTCTGTATTATTTTCAGATTGAAATATACTTGTTTGGTATTTATCCTCACTGAGTTTCAGTCACAGCCAGTGACTGAGTGCTCCTCTCCACCCATCAAAATACACCCTCCCAATAGTAGCTATGAGCCTCTCTTTTTCTTTTGTATGCCTCTGAAAATACTAGACAAGAATTAAACATATGTGCATCCTACTTTTAAAAATAGGAGATAATTGTTAAATACATTTTTTTTTTTTTGCATAAGTTTATATGCAAAGATTTTTTATTTTTTTTGAAAGATAATATCACTTGGTGTACTTAGCTTACAACTTTGAGATGTATGTATAGCTATACAAGAGAGAGAGGTTATCCTAACATTCCGATGTGGGACTAAAACTATATACTATGTTCAATACTCCCCCAAAAGCTGAAACGAATATGCTAACAAGTCGAAACTTGGAGATAGCAGTCTGTAATAAACCTGGGCCAACGGAATTGGTGATAACATTAGTAAACTGGCTTGTGGAGGAGATAAAGTGGGGAGCGATAATCCCAGAAAGACCTTTTAACCCGATGAAGTAAATATCCACCTCAATATGCTTGGTCCTCTCATGCAGAACTGAATCATAAGAGAGAGATATAGCAGACTTGTTGTCACAAAACAACAAAAAAGAGTATGTCACAGGAAAACTAATCTCAAATAGGAGAGAGCGTAGCCACAAGATCTCACAAGTACCTTGTGCCATAGCATGATACTCAGCCTCAGCAAAAAACGTGAAACCACTACCTGCTTTTTTCTCTTCCAAGAAAGAAGATGATCACCCTCAAAAGTATAAATACCTGAGGTAGATCATGTGTCAGTCTTGGACCTAGCATAGTTAGCATCAGTAAACACGAAAAGACCTGGTTGTATTGCAGATGAATAGAACAATCCCAGTCTAGGTGAGGTCTTCACATATCGTAAGATGTGATAGACGACATCAAGATGTGAAGTTCGAGGAGAATGCATGAACTGACTTACTAAGCTCACTGCATAGGCCAAATCAGGCAGTGTTGGTCAAATAGATGAGGCAACCAACAAGTCTCTGATACACTGAAGGGTCTCTCAATAGATCACCAAACTATGTAGAAAGGGAGATATTCAGATCCAGGGGCGTCAAA
The DNA here is from genome assembly GCF_029873635.1 of Malania oleifera. Taxonomy (NCBI): domain Eukaryota; kingdom Viridiplantae; phylum Streptophyta; class Magnoliopsida; order Santalales; family Ximeniaceae; genus Malania; species Malania oleifera. The sequence goes on from NC_080425.1 coordinate 63,245,696, forward strand.
GCAGGCCAACGTCCCAATAAACTAGTGTCCATAAGGAGATCTAGGGCATATTAGAAAAACCGAGAGGGGGATTCATGTAAATAGTATCAGTAAGATCACTATTCAAGAAGGAATTATTGACATCAAGCTGATATAAAGGCCAAGTGAAAGAAGCTGCCAAAGAGATCAGGAGGTGGACAGTAGTGAGCTTTGCCACAGGAGCAAATGTATCACGAAAATCTTGACCCGAAATCTACATAAAACCCTTAGCCACCAAGCAGGCTTTATACTTGTCAACAGTATCATCTGTAAGATGCTTAACCTTGAACACCCATTTACAGCCCACTATGTATGCACCTGAACGAAAGGGAGCAAGATCCCAAGTATGCTACTGATGTAGAGTTGCCATCTTAGTACGCCTAGCAACAACCCATTTGGGGTCCTTGATGGCGTCATTAACCGAGAAAGGTATGATAATAGCATCAACCTATCCCAAAAAAGCTTGATAACTCTAATAAATATCCTGATGAGAAAGATACTAGGAGATAGGGTGTTTAGTAGAACAGGCTAAAGAAAGTTTATGAGGAGCTCCAAAGGTTTGAGAAGGATACCATGAGGAGGGAGTAGAGGGATCAGGGACTATAAGAGACATACCTGAGCTCGGTGAAGATGCTGGCACAAACTCCAAAGGGCGCGGTCGGCTAGTGTAAACTCATGGAATGAGAGAGATATGGTCTTGCCCAATGGGGACAGAGGCAAGAGGTTCAGAAAATGAAGACAACACTAGAGAAGAGGGCATTAGTACTGATGGGAGAAATATAGGCTCATGTCGAGGAAGTGGAGATGGTACTGGCGAAGATATGGAAGGATAGGAGTCAGTATAGAAGGGGGTAGACTCATGGAACGTGACATCGAGAGAGTGATATGTGTGTCGACCAACATGATCATAACAATGATATTCCTTAGACATAGAGGAATACCCTAGAAAAATGCACTATATAGCCTTATCATCAAGCTTAGTCTAAGAAGGACTCAAGTCATGAACAAAGCAGGTGCATATAAGCACTCTAAGAAGAATGGAGAAAAGGGACTTGTCAGGATGCAGAAGATGAAGTGGAGTAGAATTCTGCAATGCACGACTTGGGTACGATTGAAAAAGATAGGCTCCAGTGAACGATGTGAGGCCAATAAGACTTAGGGACTTGCATTCCCCGAAGAAGAAAATAGACAATAGACATGATGTGGTGATTTTTGCATTCAGGCACGCCATTCTATTTAGGAGTGTAGGGACAGGTTAGCTGTTGGAGAATACCTTGTTAACACAACTTAACACAAAACTCATTATTGAGGTACTTACAACCATTGTCAAACCTCAATAGATGAACCACGATATTGTATTGAGTCTTAATCATTCGCATGAAAGCCTAAAAAAGAGTGAAAACTTCAGATTTATTTTTCATGAGGTAGACCCAGGTACAACGAGAGTAATCGTCAATAAAGGTGACACAATATCGATGTTAAGTGAGTGAGGGGACAAGGGAAGGACCCCATACATCACTATGAACAATATCAAAAAAGGCAAAAGAATGGTGCGTACGAGATGGATAAAATGAATGAACATGCTTAGATAATTCACAAGTAGCACAGTGAAAATTAAAATTTTTGCAAGCTTTATTAAATTATGGAAACAACCAACAAAAATATTTAAAATTTGAATGTCCCAAGTAGGCATGCCACAAATCCAAGGTTTTTAAAGAGAAAACAGCGGAAACATCAGAAGGCAAACAGATGCCTAAAAGCCAGAAGAGGATGCAAGACAAGAAGGCTGATCGCCAAAGTAGTAGAGCCCATCCTTTTCAAAGCCCCTGCCAAAAATCTTCCTCGAACTCAGGTCTTGCAAGTAACAAGAGTTGGGTAAGAAAACCACAGCACAGTTATATTATTTGGTAATACGACTAATAGATAAAAAGTTATAGGAAAATTGTGAAACATAATAAACAGGGAATAATGATAGAGTCGAGGATAAACAGGTGGTGCCTCAGGTATGAATGGAACGAGAGGTACAAATAACAATGCGGATAGTACCAATGAAGGGACAGGGTATGTAATGAGAGATGCCTCACCAGTCAAATGATTGTTCGCCTTTAAGTCTTGTATCCAAACAGGTGTGCCACCGGACGTGCCAAACTGACTTAAAAGGGTAGTAGGGTTACCGACGGCAAAGGTGGATGTAGAGGAGGATGTAGTCGGTGTAGCAGAGGCAAGGAGGCTAATATGAGACTCATGTTGAGTAAGTTGAGCCTAGAGTTGAGAGAAATTTGGAGTAGAAGCAGGTGGAGGAGTAAGAGAAGCCGGAGGTGGAGGAAGAGATTCTCCAATAACTCTAACGTTTGAAGGTCCCTGAGCTTTGCCATGACCATGACCATGACCATGAGAGGCCTGTTTGGAGTAACACTCCTACAACTCTAAGTGAAGAATGAAGCAACGCTTAATGACGTGATTATTCCATTGGCATTGCTGGCAGAATCGAGTCTTGCGGTCAACAAACCTAGCACCTATGGGGGCTATAAAGGCAACCTGCTCGGGCACACTAGAAGAAACAAATCTAGGGAGTAGACGTCATCACCGATCATCAAAATCAATCATCGAAAATGCCTCATACAAAGAGGCCACCGGGGATGTGTTCAAAATTTGAGTCTGGAGTGATTCAAACTCATGCTTTAAATCCATTAAGAACTAATAGGTATGCCGACGATCCTAGAGCTTTGCCTCAATAGCTACCACCTCGGTAGGAAACTCAAAAAAAGGCTCATACTAAGCGAGCTCCTCCCACCGAGATTGGAGATAGCTAAAGAAGTCAATCACAGTTAAACCCAAAGAAGCCTAAGTCGCCTAGTGGATCTCCCGATAAAGCTCAAAAATCCGAGCCTCACACATTGTGTGGGCAAAAATTTTGGTCAAGGCAGATCAAAGTCTATGAACAGTATCATGAAACATGAAGATCCTGTGGAGGTGGTTTTTCCATAGAAGCAAATATCCAACCCAGGATGACACAGTTGTCAATGGACCACTATTGGTAAGCCAGATCAGTATTAGCAAGGCAAAACTCCAATCCTAACAACCACTTAGCCTTGCCATGACTCCCAAGATATAAGAGAATGGACTATGACTAGGCATGAAAGTTGGTGCCATTCAAAAGAATGATGGTGACCTTTTGAATAGGAGAAGTCTGAGTCAGAGATAAGTCAAGGCATGGAAGGTTCAAAGAAGAAGAGGTGGTTGTACTGTCCTTGGAAGGCATATCACCATCCTTGGTAGCCCTTGTAAAGAAGAGAAATAGGCTGCAAAAGTATCAACGTAGCAAAGCAAAGAAAGTTGCTGGAAAAGCCGCCAAGAAAAAGGCTCTTGAAGACGCAAGAGTTGTAAGAAAAAAGCCTCCAAAAGTTGACGAAAAAGGACACAGCAAAAGTTACCAGAGTATCTGGGAAAGGCGTCGGAAAAATTGACGGAGTCACCGGAAAGCTGCTGGAAATTCGCCGAAAAAGGGATGAATAGTTGCAGGAAAGTTGTCAAAAAAGTTGTTAGTGTCGCCGAAAAGTTGGAAAAGTCGCTAGTCATCGAGAAAGTCACTGGAAAAGGTAGGAAAAGTTGTCGAAGTCACCGAAAAGGATGCCAAAAAGTTGACCAAAAAAACCACTAGAAAGTTTCTGAACAAATTGTCGGAAGGTATCAGGAAAATAGTAGACTGAGTTTTTTGATGTACAAGATCCAGTAAAAGTGGCAAATACAGAGCATACGACTCAACCTACTACCAATAAAACTAACTGATGCACAAGCTCCACATACATGGCGAGTGCAGAGCATACGACTCAATTGAGAACCTGGACCTTAAACAAGGAACCCAACCTTTCTTTGACACTAAGAAGAAAGTAAAAAAGAGAGAAATATATAAGAGGAAGTGAATATCACTTGGTGTACTTAGCTTACAACTTTGGGACGTATATATAGCTATGCAAGAAAGTGATGTTATCTTAACATTTCGATGTGGGACTAAAACTATACACTATGTTCAATAAATATCATTATCAAAGGAGAACACAAGCAAGATGCTTGGAAACTCCAAACATGATTATAGAAAAATATGAGGAAATAACATCCTCTCACATTAGAGAAAATACAAGAGAACACAACCCAATCTGAACACCACCATCACACTACAAACAAACAAGTAAGACTTCCATACAACTAAAATAGGACTAAATTATGGATTTTTTGGGATTAAAAAAGCACTAACAAAAGTTAGGAGAAAGTTGCGAAAGGCATAAAAGCAAACAAGGATAGATAGGAAGACCGCATTGAACTTTTGCTGACAAATTACAGAAAGTGAGAACGTACTGAGCCCACAGATGCAACTACAAAAATCCCATGAAAGCCAAAAAAAAATCTCAAGGAATGATAGGGAATAAAACGAAACAGCCAACAAAAAAGAAAAAAAACAAAATATGGAAGATTGGAAAGCGGACAACGAGAGCATTTAAGAAATAAATTGGGAGAAAAAGATAGTAAGGTCACGAAGTCGGTTTGGAGAGATGGTCATATGCAAAGAAATTCCCTTCACTAATTAAATTTTCTTAAAAGTATTGTACAAATTTATGGTATTTACTAATATTGTATTGAAGGACCAGCTCAAATTGCATTTGATGGAAAGAGTTTAATGTCGAACTGTTGCCATCAAACCAAAATGAAAAACTGGTTAATCATATGTTTTTATTTCGGTTTGATTTGATTCTAAAAACCTTTTTGGGTTGTTAATTCGATTCAACAATCCTAATACTAGCAATTGACCAAACCAAACCAATATCTTAACTATAAATATTATATATATTCTTGCCATGAAAATTTTAACTTTTAATCTAAAATTTTTCAGTTTGGTTAACTATTAACAATATTAGTGTATGTTATATTTTTGTGTGGCTCTTATACTTAGTGGGATCACAAACAAAGGAAGGAAAAACATGTGAGAAAAGTCTTCTTGTGTTGGCAGCAGAAGACTCGACGACGAGTGCCCTATGCTCGTCGATGAGTAGATATCGAAAGTCAAAAAATCTCAGAGTTAAAAGACTCATCGACGAGTGGGCTTCTTTGTCTCGTCGACGAATCCCCTTTACTCATGGACGAGTGCGGCTGGGCTGCAAGAAGTTATTTGAATTTTGAATTTGAATGTTGTGACATTTGGGGATTCAGAGGTAAACCTCCGAGGGCTTGTTTTATATGCTCTTCTAGGCATATTTTGAAAAGTAAAAGAGAGTAAGAGAGGGTAAGAGAAGGAAAGAAGATTATTGTATTGTAAGACTTTGATTTTCATAGTAAAATCTCTTATCAACTACTCATATGGATGTAGGCTTTGCCAAACCACGTAATTCTTGATATCGTTGCTCTTATCTTTACTCTTTTTATATTGTTATAGTCGTGGAATGTTTCTGTTTATTACCAAAATTTGTTTGTTGCAATTATATATGTGTGATCCTTTATATAATGCTCATTCTGCTATGCATTATTAGGGGAGGCCGCCCTTATTTCACAATAATTTGGTTTCGATTCAATTTTTAGAAAGTGTTTAGTTGAACCATAATCACGACTCTCTATCGCATAGATTTCATTTGGGATGAACATCTAGAATCAAATCCACACATAGCTAGATTCTCTCAATGAGAAAGTGTTGAAGCCGTTTAGATTCTAATGTATAATATAAGGGTAAGAGAGAGGGCTTCATTAATACTTTTGTCTCACATTGAAAGTTTTTAAAGAATTAGGACACGTTTAGAAGGTAATTTTCATCATACTATGTAAAATTAAATTTATAGGAAAATCATGTAGAGCCAAATAGTTAAATCTAAATATATGAATATTTATATTCAATAATCAAATGGCACTTGCACATGTATGCTATTCTAGTTCTAGTTTTGGTGTCTTATACATTAATTGGCTGCTTAAGATATGCTTTGGCTCACTTTTGTATTTTCATTTCAATGACGATGAACTTAAAATAAAACATCAGTGTCATACATACATCGATCAATGCATAAAAATTTTCTTGCAAACACAAGAAAAAAAAAAAAGCAAAAAAAAACTTGCAAAATAAAATTTGTAGCTCATCAATAATGTTATTTGAATTATGAATATTTAGACTGAGAAAACCGACATGGGAATTCCATCATTAGAAATTTGAATCACACCCAAACGTTTATCTCACTTGCGGTTGCCTGCAAGTGTTGCTAATATAAAATTCAATAAATTAAGGCAGAAAGCTGGTCAGCTCAAAATTGGCATCTCACCTGGTGCCGGTAATTCCCAAAACCGTAAGACCCAGCCACTAGCACAGCCCATCTGGTGCCCAGTTTCTCGCCGTCCTCCTCCTGTTCCTCTTCCGGCAGCCGGATAATCGATTCCCAGGGGTTCAACCGGGCGGCTACACCGCCATATCTTGCCGCTACCAAAAGCAGCATCATCATCACAACCGCTAGAAGCCTCATGATCGACATCCTAAGAAAAGAAGAACTTGCAGCGGACCTCAACCACCGACGGCGAGCTGCCTTACTAAACCAACCGGCGAGCTCGCTATATACCTGAAAGTTCTCTGAGGCGGAGGAGGAAGAAGAAGAAGATTTATATAGGGGGGAGAGTGACGTCGGGATTGGGAGCCATGCACGAGAAGAGACCGACGCGTGCAAAGGCGAGCCCCAAATCGTCTGCAACGTGAGCAAGTGGGCGATTAATCTTGGGACTGTTTGGCCTCGTCTGCGTAAATTAAGCTCCTTTTCTGCCTTCTTTGCGCACGGCTTTTGAGGTAAAAGTACTTTCGTTCTTCAGTGAAACAAGCTGCTTATATAAGCAGTTTTGGGTTGCTTTGTGGGATTCTAGCTAGTTGTGATTCAAATTTGATAATCAAAACACATGAAAATGACTTCATTTGATTCATTGATTTAGTGTTTAACTATATTTTAAATCTTTGTCTTCTTATTTATGAATCCTATTTTTGAGAATGGTCATCACATGCTTTTGCACGCACAAGGACTGTTTTATATTTAGTGACAAGTTATTTATTGAAGGATCTCGTTAGAAGCATAAATCTCGTGTCTAAAAAATTTAACAATTTAACGTAATATTTAATAATTTAAATTCATTAATAACTTATACATTACTTAACAAACTTGCCATCATCATCTAATTTTCAATTATTTATTTGTCCCTTTAAATTACCATAAACCAAAAGCTTGAAGTCCAATAGTGGGTGGAAGTGAGAGTAAGGCAATAGTTGTATAGTTTTTTTTTTTTTTTTTTTTAATGTAGTCTAAAGTGAAAATGAGTGATTTAAATATGCTACTCAGTCGCATGTTTGTTAGTATTTATTTAGTCAATTTTAAATGTAATGCAAAGTTAACAAATAGGGAAAGTAATGTAAATATTGGTATGGACCTATGATCATCATAGGCCAATGTGGCAAGAGGTAACTAGATTAAGAAAGTGGGGTCCATGCCACTTCATTTGGTCACCTCTTACCATATGAGCTTGTGACTGTAAAGACTCAAAATGCGAAACATTTTTCACATAGGGAAAGAAAGTCAATTCATGTGAATTCATTCCAACAAAATATTAGTTGAACATATTTTGTAATTAAATTTTAGTTCTATCTTAAGATTTACCTCACATAATTGCACATGTTTGGATGGACCAATCAAATATTTGATTTCAAAGTAAACACAGAGTAGCATTATTTTTCTAGACGTGTCTTTGTACAATGTTCTAAAGATACCATCAACTATCCCATAATATATACAATAAATATGCATAAAAATATTAGAAGAGCACAAATACATCAACGATATACCTAATGAAATTTAAAAGTTGCTTATTGTGACGAGCTTTGTTTGCTTTGTGAGGATGCTAGCTAGTTCTAATTATGGTTGATTTATTTGAAAATTACACCAAATTAATTTAATTTGATTTATTTCTTTTTTATCATGGTTTTTTATTTTTTATTTTATCCATTAATTTTGTTGGGAATGACTCGTACATGTGTTGCATGCAAAAGGAAAGCTCAACAGAGGCTCATTACATATCAAGGCTTGTCCATAGAAGCATATATCTTGTGTGCCTCTGCAACATAACTCACTCATTTAACGTGATCTTTAATAATTTGTTATGAATCATAAATTACTGCACAAATTTGTGATTGTTGTCTTTTAAATTTTTCTATTTGCCTATTTAAACTATAAACCTTGATGGAGATAAAATCAATACTTTTCCTATGACTTAGAGAGAAATTCAAAAGGACATCCCTAAAGCCCATAAGGGTCATTAAGTATCGATAATTATGTAGTAACCTATCCATCAATCTGGGGCGCACATTATGAAGGTGTAATCCTCAAAATAGGATCACAATTGGGGCATTGAATTGTTGGAGGAAGTCAATATAAGAGATCTAAGGTCCATACAATAGTCGATACTCTAACATTATGCATAACATGCCAATAACCACATTATCTACACAATCTACGGCAATATTGACTTAAGCATTAGAGAAGGCCCCACGGGCCACTAAGGGTCTCTCAAGCTCTTTTACTTTTCCTTCATTTTAGGTGATTGCCATGATTTGTAGACTCAAAGATTAGGTATGATTTTTGGCGTCAATGGATTGCCCCTACCAAGTTGGGAAAGTTGCTTCTAATGTGATGATGCTTATAAGTTATAACTAGAAAAAAAAAAAAAAAAAACCAATCAAGCCCAAAGAGAATGCGAGGCGCTCCTTACTTTCCCTTTTTTTTTTTTTTGGTCTTCATTGGGCCAAAGGGGGGGGGGGGGTGGGGGGAGTTGGAGCTAGGGTGCTGTTGTTCACGGATGCGCAATGGAAGCCTCACACACTCATAAATTAATCAACAAACAAGCATTGCAATCACTCGATGATGAACAATAGGAAAGAAGCAATCACTCGGCAATGAGAAAACAACAATCAAAAGACACAAAATTTATGTGATTCGGCAATTTGCCTACATCCACAGGAGCAGCAACTCTGATTCTTACTATGAACAATGTCAAGCTTACAATAGGGTTACGAAACATTGATTATATATGTATCCTATGAGTACAGGAACCTTAGATCCTATCTAAATCATCCTTGTAGCAATCCCCGGAGGAAAAACTTCTAATTTATCAAATCTACTGGTTTCTTAGTTGAATTACATGAAGTTCGCCATCAGAAACCATCAACAGTTTGGAGCAAAGAAATATACTTCTACATTTTACTTGAAACCGTCAAAGGTTACAGCCTAAATTTTCTATGATTATCCCTATTCTTGCAGCCTTCTCTCTTGCTCTAGCTCTTGCTCTTTGCTTCATGTAGCTTCCCCGATACATGTGTTCCACTCAGAATATGAGTCACATCCCCAACAATCTCCACCTTGGTGAATATTCACCACTTAGGAAATCTGAAAGCATAATCGTTGCTCCACCCAGGGCAGTACATTGGATTCGTCTCCCGTCTAACACTTGGAGACTTTGTTCAAGTCCAAACAATGCTCAAACTTGTCCATTATGACTGTCTTCGTTAGGATATCAGCTGAATTCTCAAGCATATGAACCTTCTCAAGTAGAAGTTCTCTTGAAGCAATTAGTTCTGTGACTGTGATACCGCACATCAATGTATATTGTCCTCATATGGTACACCCAATTCTTCGCCAAGTAAATGACACTTTGACTATCACACTACAACCGAACTCCACCTTGCTGGACACCCAATCTCTAACCAATCCCGTAAGCCACAACGCTTCCTTGGTAGCCTCAATAACTGTCATGTACTCCGACTCAGTAGTAGATAAAGTCATCAGCGACTTTACCATAGACCTCCAACAAATAGGTCCTCCCGCAAGGGTAAATATGTACGTTGTGGTAGACCTCATGCCATCCAAATCTTATGCGTAGTTAACATCCATGTACCCTACCACTGACGGATCACTCTATTATCCACTAAACATTATCTCATATCCGGTTGTACCCCTAAAGTACTTGAGAATCCACTTGACAACATCCTGATGCTGTCTGTTAGCTTTTTCATCCTTATCCCCGTTTTAATAATGACAAAACAAGGCATCTTAATTGTGCTTGAAGTATGATTCACAGGAATTACTTTTTAAGTAAATACAATGATTGATGCAAAGTGGAAGCCATGAAACACTAAAGATAGTATTACTTGGTCAATATCATGGAACCCTTGAACATCAAGGTTAAAGACTTAAAGAATTTCATATGTATATTGCATTTAGCTTTGAATATGATTCTAGAACCTCGCCTCATAAGGAGATGATGTAAAGGGTTTTTTCTTCGTCCGTTTAAGTGAATAGGTATAGTGGAATCCTTGGGGGGTATGCCCAAGGCAGGGACGTAAGTTGTAACGTCCTCAACATTTACATCATTATATATATAGTCATACCTATGCAGTGGAAACATAAGTCATACAACCATATTTACTGTATAATACCATAACTCAGTACATATAGACTATAGTCATAAAACAATCCTTTCAGTATCATCTACCCCAAAAATACAAAACTCTGTCACAACTCACCCTACAACCAGGGTAATCAAGAAATCTCTATCTGCGAGCCTGATCTGCTCGCCTAACTGGTTCACCCAAAAAATGTTAGAATAATAGGGTGAGTCGACGCTCCGTAAGTGAAAATATGATATTACTAATGTGTGGCAACTAAGTTACATATACTTTAATATAACATCTAAGCTGTAATAAAATGATAAATCTGTAAAGTATTCTTACATTTTTCCACAATTTAAAATGTAACTATATCATCTGTGTTTTTCTACTTTTCATACTGCTAATATCATACTATATTCATCAAATACTGTAAAACTGTATACATATACTTAACAGTACTTTTATCCCTGAAACTTTGTATGTCATGATTTGATCCCTCATGACAGGGTTATGTGGCCCTTAAGTGGGACTTAATCTGGTCGGCCCTCCAGATAAGTCACTATACTCTACTCTACCTTAGTCCGACCAAACTGAATACTCTTCTAGGCACGGGACTAGCTGCTACCTCGTCAAACTGGCCCCCTCAATCCAACGAACTGGGGAGCTGCATCCTCTCCGAGTACAGTTGACGGTACCCACACACTATTTAAGATATGTGGTTGCACTCTATCTATATTAGCAACGGTACTGTACTCTATATTCTGTATCTGTATCTTTCTGTAATCTTTTCACAGGGATCTGATACTATATATTTACATATATACTCTTTTACTGTTTTCATCATATTTCCAAAATAAACATAACACTATAACTTTATACTGTAAATACTGTATATCTGAATAACTATAGCATCTTGATGTTATACTATATAATATGTCTATATAATCTGTCTGTATAATTCATCTATATATTCTGAGTGTTATGGCATTTAGGAAAACATGACATTCTGTAAATACTATACATACTGATCTGAATGTACATCTGTATACATATATACATATATATCTGTGAAATTATCTAAATAAAACTGTATATGTACGTATATCTGTCTGTATAACATTTGTGAATATCTGGCTATATATTTATGATCTGTATAACTTCATATACTAAGAAAAACTGTATAGAATTCTACATTAAATAATTTTCTACTTAGGCCACACATACTTTAAAAATGCATATTCCATAAAAACTACATAATAACTGGTTGCACATTTGTAAAATTTTCGTTAATATAATCAAATCTCCTAGCATAACATATTTCCCTTACCTAGTTTCTGAAAAGCTCTCACTGAACTATAGCCCTACACCCACAAGGTTCTCCACTCAACACCCTGAAAACGATATCCCCCAGAACAAAACATTAGTATTTTCCTGCATATAACATTTTCTATAACTGTAGGGAAAGCATATTCTAAATAAACACCTTACCCTAAATTTGGGATGAATTCCAAACCAACTCCACCGATGATCAACTCCAGCAAACTTACAGAGAACTTCGTTAGAAGCGTCGTGGTGGCCTCAGATCTTCAATCCGGCGAGCAACGGACCCAGAATCGAAGAGAGAAGGAGTGGGAGACGTTTTAGAGAGAGAGAGAGAGGAAGTTTTTGCGCCAGTTTTCTGCTGAAAAACCTGGGTTTTCACTATTTATAACCTCGGATTCATCAACGAGACACGTCACCTCGTCGACGAGTCCTAAAGAAAGTTCGTCGACGAACCTGCACCCTCGTCGATGAATTTTAGACTTCCAAAAACCCTTTCTCGGTATCCTCTTATCGACGAGACGTGCCTTCGTCGATGAGACACTCAAGAACCCTCGTCAACGAAACCCCTGTGTTTGTCGATGAGATGTTAAAAAATTCCTCGGGTTACTACATTCTCCCCTCCTTATAAAATTTCGTCCTCGAAATTTACTATCTGTATTAACATCTATCATCCCATAAAGGAAAATGGTCTACTTATTTTATTACTTACCCTCACTTATGGCGGAGGAATAGCGTGGTTACATTTATGTTATGGGAGACTACACATATAAAACTAATAAAAACTACCTACTAACTAATTCAATACATGTACCTGCAAAAGAAACTTCATCTAATTACTTATACTTTACTTGCTATCACTAACCCCTTGGAATAACTCCGGGTATCTCTAACTAATCTGCTTCTCGAGTTCCCAAGAAACTTCCTCTATAGCGTGATTTTTCCACAAAACCTTTACTAACGAAATTTCTTTTGTGCGTAGTGTCTGTGTCTTTCTATCCAAGATCTATACCGGTACTTCTTCATAAGCTAATGATTCTTTAAGTTTTATCTCTACATAGCTGATGATGTGGAATGGGTCTGGGACTTATTTCCTTAACATAGCAACATGAAACACGTCATGAATCCTAACTAGAGCTGGCGGCAAAGTTAGCCTATAGGCAACTGGCCCTACCCTATCTAGTATCTCAAAAGGACCAATATACCTAGGGCTGAACTTGTCCTTCTTCCTAAATCTCATAATTCCTCTTAGAGGAGCTACTTTCAAGAAAACTCGTTCTCCCACATCAAACTCTAACTCCCGGCGGCGAGTGTCTGTATAACTTTTCTGCCGACTCTGAGCGGTACTGATTCTTTTTTTAATTAGTCGAACCTTATCATACGCCTGCTGAACAATCTCTGGACCCAAAACTCGCCTCTCGCCTACGTCATCCCAAAAAAGAGGAAAACGACATATCCTACCATATAATGCCTCGTAGGGTGTCATACCGATATTAGCTTAATAGCTGTTGTTATGAGCAAATTCAACTAGTAGCATAAACTGAGTCCATCTACCTCCAAAATCAAGCACACAAGCACGAAACATATCTTCTAGGGTCTGAATTGTTCTCTCAGTCTGACCATCTGTCTGAGGATGGAAAGTAGTGCTAAATGCTAATTGTGTACCCATAACCTCCTAAAAACTTTTCTAGAATCGTGAAGTAAACCAAGAATCTTGGCCCGAGACTATGGATATTGGTACGCCATGAACGCAAACTATCTCCTGAACATATATTTCCGCCAATTTGTCCATGGAATAACCAACTTTAATAGGGATGAAATAAGTGGTCTTCATCAGACGATCAACAACCACCCAAATTGTATTCAATCTCTAACGCACTGACAGTAACCCCATAACGAAATCCATCGAAATATGATATCTCATTTCCACTCTGGAATGAACAACGGTTGTAACTGCCCTGTTGGTCTCTGGTGCTCATCTTTAACCTGCTGACAAGTCAAGCACCGCTATACAAACTCAGCTATCTCCCTCTTCATTCCACTCCACCAGAAATATTCTCGCAGATCCCTGTATATTTTAATACTGTCAGGATAAACTGTATGCAGTGACCTGTGAGCTTCTTCTAGAATCATTCTTTTAATTTCGTCATTTGCAGGCACACACAACCTAGTGCGGAACCTCAGAGCTCCATCATCAAAGAAACTAAATTCCTTACCCTGATCATCTCGTACTTTTGCCATTACCTCTGCCAACTCTGCATTATCAACCTGAGCTGCTTTAACCCTCTCGTATAGCATAGGTTGAACTACTAGTCTAGCAATGACTACCTAAGGACTCTCCTCTATCAATTCTATGTTGAGCCACTCTAAATCAATTAGAATTGAGTGCTGAATCTCTATAGCTGCCACTACGAGTCCTCCTGATTTCCTGCTCAGAGTATCAACCACTACATTTGCCTTCCCTGGGTGGTAACTAATTGTATAGTCATAATCTTTAATAAGCTCTAACCACCTTCTTTACCTCATATTCAACTCTTTCTGGATGAAAAAAAATATTCTAGACTCCTGTGATATGTGAAAATCTTTTACTTTCCACCATATAGGTAATGCCTCTAGATCTTGTGAGCATACACCACTACAGCTAACTCTAAATCATGGATTGGATAATTTCTCTCATATTCTTTAAGTTGTCTAGACGCATACGCAATAACCATGTCGTGCTGTATCAACACGCATCCAAGATCCTTCAAAGAGGCATCATTGTATATTACAAAGCCATCCTCCCCTGATAGAACAGCTAATATCGGAGCTGAAACTAACCGTTGCTTTAATTCTTGAAAACTTTGCTCGTAGTCATCGGTCCAATCAAACTTTATATTTTTCCTCGTAAGCCGTGTTAATAGACCTGATAGCCTAGAGAAGTCATCTACGAAGCACCGGTAATAGCCTGCCAATCCCAGAAAACTTCTAACTTCCTGAACACTTCCCGGCCTTTCCCAATTCAATATTGCTTCTATTTTACTTGGATCAATTAATATACCCATCTCAGATATCACATGGCCAAAAAAAGTAATATGCCTTAACCAAAACTCACATTTCTTGAATTTTGGATATAATTTTCTCTCTCTCAATGTTTGTAGTACTAGCCTCAAATGATGCTCGTGCTCCTCAAGACTTCTCGAGTAGACCAGTATATCATCAATAAAAACAACTACAAACGGGTCCAAATATGGATGAAACACTCGATTCATTAAATCCATGAATACCGCTGGTGCATTAGTCAATCCAAATGACATCACTAAAAACTCGTAATGCCCATATCTAGTACAGAATGCAATCTTCGATATATCTTCTGCTCTAACCTTCACCTGATGGTAACCCGATTGTAAGACAATTTTAGAATAAACCCGGGTCCCCTGGAGTAGATCAAATAAATCGTCGATCCTAGGGAGAGGATATTTATTCTTGACTGTCAGTTTGTTTATCTCTCTATAATCGATGCACAATCTCATGATTCCATCTTTCTTTTTCACGAACAAAACTGGCGCTCTCTAAGGCGACACACTGAGCCTGATAAACCCTTTATCCAGCGACTCCTATAACTGATCTTTCAATTCTCTCAGTTCAACCGGAGCCATACGATATGGTATTTTAGATATCGGTGCAGACCTCGGCAACAGATCTATAGTAAACTTAATCTTATGGTTAGGTGGCAAACCAAGCAATTCTTTTGGGAAGACATCTGGGAAATCCCTCACTACTAGTATGTCAGCTTGTTTCAACTCTTCTTTTGGCAATTCTTTTATGTATGCGACATACCCTTAGCAACCACCCTGCAGCAGTCTCCTCGCCTAAATGGTCGACACCAACCATGGCGTGGCACGTACACGTGACCCCACAAATCTATACTCTTGTTCATCTGGGGGTCTAAAAATTACTTCTTTTTTATGGCAATCTTTGCTAGCGTGATAATAGCTAGTCGATCCATATCCAGTATCACATCAAACCCCTACATATCTAAGACCACAAGATCAGCTAACAATACTCTCTCCTGAATACTTACTGGAAAACTCTGAAACATCTTCCTGCATTTTACCACCGATCCCAACGGCGTACCCACAGATAATTCTACATCAAATGGCTGGGTCTCTACTCCAGTCATTTTTACATACCCCGCTGATATAAAGGAGTGAGTGACACCTGTATCAAACAAAACAACAATTTTATATGGTAAAGCAGTAAGGGTACCTGTGACCACGTCTCTTGCAGTCATATTGTCACCCGACGTCAACGCATAGACCTTCACCGGTGCAGTATTCCTCTGTTTGCCTCCGCGGGATGCCTGATATCCACCTCGAAATGGCCTAGGAGCCGGTGCATAATTCGACGGCATCTTACACGATCAAGCCATATGGCCAGGCCTCCTGCAATGATAACAAGCATTTTCCCCCAACCGACACACACACGAGTGTCTCCATCCGCATCTAGGAAAAATGGCAGGAAGCTGTCCACCCGAAAATCCATTATACTCTACCACCTGTCTTTGGCCGCTACCAGATCTACCTGCTCTCCAAGGGCCTCGGCTAGGACCCGCTTGAAAACTCGAGGGTGTGGTCCTCTTCTTCTGACTCTGAATCTCAGTCTCTCTCAGTAGACTCTCCTCTGCTATAATAGTCCTATCAACTAATTCTGCAAAATCCTAGATCCTCAATAATTACTACTTGCCTGAAAATATCTCGCCTCAGATTTCTCTCGAACATTCTGGTCTTCTTCACTTCATCTGGAACAATATAAGGGTAGAAACGCGACAACTCGATAAATCTCGCAGCGTACTGCTGGACAGTCTATGATCCCTGGGACAAACTCATAAACTCCTGTACTAGAGCATCTCTAACTGAAGCAGGATAATATCTATCAAAGAACACATCCCTAAATCGGGCCCAGGTCATCGGCACTAGAATCGCTCTCTGCTCCTCCAATAGCCTGGTAGTTGTCCACCATCTCTTAGCCTCCCCTACCAGCTTATATGTAGCATACAACACTCTCTGCTCGTCCGTACAATGAAGTACTATCAAGATTTTCTCCACTTCCTATATCCAATTCTCTGCAACTACAAGATCAGCTTCTCCAAAAAAGGCTGCGAATTCATCTTCATGAATTTCTCTATGGTGCATCCCTAAACTGGAGATGGACCTCCTTGCTCCCTAGAGCTCCGCACTATTTCAGTCATAACTTGCTGAGCCACACTCCGTAGCACAGCGTCTGAATCTCCACCTCCTGAGCCAGAAGGACCCGCTCCATCATCACCACTGGCGTGAGCACTACTGCCTCCTGAGTCCATCCTGCAAATATGTATAACACCGTTTCATAATCTTATTCCCCATACAGGCCTAACTTATTCAACTAAAACTTCAAATCTTTTATTAACCATCCCTCTTGATCCTAATCCCAAAATCTAATCCTGCAACCCAAACACACGACTTGTTGATAGCTTACTATGGTTTTCTTGAAATCATCACCCCAGAAAAAACACAGAAACCACCACGAAATCCTGTATTCGGATCACAGAACAAAACCTCAAATTCTTTTTCCTATATTCCAGTATTGTTTCCTGCTGCACTCTAAAGTCTACAGAACCTAGCAACCTATGCTCTGATACCAAAATGTAACGTCATCAACATTTACATCATTATATATAGTCATACCTATGTAGCGAAAACATAAGTAAGACAACCATATTTACTGTACAATACCAGAACTTAGTACATACAGACTATAGTCATAAAACATTCCTTCCAGTATCATCTACCCCAAAAATACAAAACTCTGTCACAACTCACCCTACAACCAGGGTAATCAAGAAATCTCTATCCCTGAGCCTGATCTGCTCACCTAACTAGCTCACCTGAAAAATGTTAGAATAATAGGGTGAGTCGACGCTCAGTAAGTGGAAATATGCTATTACTAGTGTGTGGCGACTAAGTTACATATACTTTAATATAACATCTAAGCTGTAACAAAATGATAAATCTGTAAAGTATTCTTACATTTTTCCTCAGTTTAAAACATAACTATATCATCTGTGTCTTTCTACTTTTCATATGGCTAATATCATATTATATTCATCAAATACTGTAAAACTGTATACATATACTTAACAGTGCTTTTATCCCTGGAACTCTGAATGTCATGATTTAACCCCTCATGACAGGGTTGTGCGGCCCGTTGCCGGGACTTAATCTGGTCAGCCTTCCAGATAAGTCACTATAGTCTACTATACCTTAGTCCAACCAAACTACATACTCTCCTTGGCGCGGGACTGGCTGCTACCTTGTCAAACTAGCCCCCTTAACCCAGCGAACTGGGGAGTTGCATCCTCTCCAAGCACAATTGACAGAACCCACACACTATCTAAGATATATCGTTGCAATCTGTATTAGCAACAGTACCGTGCTTTATATTCTGTATCTGTATCTGTCTATAATTTTTTCACAGGGATCTGATACTATATATTTACATATATACTCTTTTACTATTTTTATTATGTTTCCAAAATAATCATAACACTATAATTATGTACTGTAAATACTATATATCTGAATAACTGTAGCATCTTGATGTTATACTGTATAATCTGTCTATATAATATGTCTGTATACTCTGTCTATATACTCTAAGTGTTATGGCATTTAGGAAAACATGGCATTCTGTAAATACTATACATACTTATCTGAATATACATCTGTATACATATATATATATATATATATATATATATATCTGTGAAATTATCTGAATAAAACTGTATATGTACGTATATCTGTCTTGTTGGCCTAATAAGGCTTAAAATTCTTATTTTGATGACAACAAATCATGATGTGTTTAATGTGGTTCAAGAGAAAGATTTTCAGGAATAAGGCAAAGCTTAAAGAAAGTGACAAAGCTCAAGAGCATGAGAAAGCTTATGGATTACAAAGAGATCTTAAAGAGCAAAAGGATTAAAGATATATCGATGAAACCTCAAAAAGAAGATTGAAAACTCAAAGATGATGGAAGAACATGATTGAAGATCAAAGGATCATTTTTTTTTTTTTTTCTGGATGTTCTAAATGCAAGTACTTCAAGTTAATTTCAAATATAAATTGATTTAAAGCTCTCAAAATATTCAGAAATATATTTCTACACTCTAAAGAATAATTTTTTTTAATCAATACAAAGAAAGGGTTTTTGAAAAAGAAAAACTTTTGAATTATAGAAGGGTCAGGCAACTGTCATGATATGGCAGGCGACTGCCAAATTAAGTAAAGGTTTTTTCAAAGAGATAGTAGCAAGACAAGCGACTGCCTAAACATGTCAGGCGCCTGAGTGAGCATGTCAGGCGACTGCCAAGTTGTGTCAAGCGACTGCCACTCGAACGTTGGCTTAAAAACTCTCAACGGGAAGATTTTTTAAACAAAGTTTTTGGACATTATTATTTTAAAAAACTTGAAAACTTAAGGAAACTTTGGGGGTAAGGAATTGCTTCTAAACATCTATAAATAGCCCTAATCTTCAAAGGTTTGAGACACCCAAGCAATTTTTAAGCAATCAAGTTCTCAAAGGCTCTCAAACTTTCTTGTGTTCAACTACTGAATTGCTACTGATTCAAACTCCAAAGTAAAGCTTTCAAAGTCAGAATCTTTCATATTTTGGAAGATATTTGGTGATTCATATCATGTATTGAGCTTCAAATTCTTTTATATCTAAATTACTTTGAAGTATTATTTTGCTGAATGTTGTACTAACCTACTCTGCTGTGAGAGTATTTTCTTGTACACAAAATCTCTTTATCTTGATTCTTATTCATAGACGATTCAAGGTTGTAGAATCATTGGACCAAACGAGGGAATATCGTTTGGAGAGGAGGGCTCTAGCCTAACGGAAGGAGTGTTTGTAATTGGTATTATTCCACCCGTCAACGAAACTAAACTAGTGAATCCTTTGTTGATTTGCCAAAGGCGAGGACGTAGGCTGGGTATAAGCCGAACCTCGTAAAATCTTGTGTTTCTCTTCTTCCTTACTCTTTACTTTTTCAGCAAAGACTTATAACTTGCTTGTATGTTTTAAATTGTTAATTCTGAGTGTTTAGTTGTTAAATAGACTGGAGGATAATTTCTTTTTGGTTTGATCAGCATCAATTACGGAAACTGAAAGGAACTACGTTGGTTGATCAACCTAACTTATTAATCTGAAAGTTTGTTTAAAAGTTAAACATAAAGAAGACTTGTGAGTTTGGAATAAACACAAGGCTTACATAAATTTAGCTTGATTTACAATTCATTACAGGGCTATTGAGACAAAGATAGAATTCTTGATTATCTTGATTAGTTGTGATTAAATTGTTTTATATTTACTTATTGTGGTTGTTGATATTAAAAAAAAAATGATTAAAATTGAATTAATCTTAAAAATTCCAATTCACCCCCACCCTCTCTCGGGAAGCTATCCTAATTTCAATTGGTATCAGAGCCTAGTTATAGCAAATTCTTAACAAGAAGTTATAAAAAAAATATAAATGGCTAACATAGGAGTAGCTCCTTTTGGAGAGGGCCAATCCTCAACTCGTCCACCAATCTTTTATGGACACAACTACACCTTTTGGAAAAAGAGAATGCAAATCTACCTCCAACACATGGATTGGAAAGCATGGGAAGTAGTTGTGGATGGAGACCTTATTCCCACCAAAATAATAGAGGGAAAACATATTCCAAAAGAGAAAAAGGATATGATTGATTCAAATTATAAGATGTTTCAAATAAACTCAAGTGCTATAAACGTTTTATATTGTGCTTTAGAAGCTAACAAATTTAATAGGGTAATGGCTTGTAAAACAACTAAAGAAATATGGGACAAATTACAAGTCACATATGAAGGAACTATAGATTTTAGGGACAATAGAATAGACATGTTAACTAGCGAATATGAACATTCAAAATGAATTCAAATGAATCCATATCAAGTATGTACACAAGATTCACTCACATAATTGACTCCTTAAGTGCCTTAGGAAAAACGTATACCACCTACTAAATGATTAGGAAAATTTTGAGAGGTCTTCCCTCAATATGGGAACCTAAGGCTACAGCAATTATCGAAGGAAAAAACCTTAAGACCACCTCCTTAGATGAACTCATAGGATCACTTCTTACTTATGAAATGGCTCTAAAAGAAAGAAATCTTGAACCAAAGCATAAGAAATCTATTGCATTAAAAGCATCAAGCCACAGCTCAAGCAAAGAAGAAAGTGAATCAAGTGACTTAGATCAAGATGAATTAGCATTCATCACTAAGAGGCTAGGAAAGTTTTATAGAAGGAATAAAAGATTTCCTAAGAAGTTCAACAAAAGAAAAACTAAAAAGGTAGAATCAAGTAGAAAAGAAAATAAAAGTAAAAATGAATCTCCTATATGCTATCATTGTAAGAAACCAGGACATATCAAACCGGACTGCCCTTTGCTCAAGAAAGACAAGAAGAAAAAGAAGGAAGCTATGAAGGCTACTTGGGATGACTCAAGCTCCAGCGAAACTGAAAACAAATCAAATGGACAAGAGATGGCAAACGTATGCTTCATGGCAAATGATGAAGAGGTAAATTACTACTACTCTTCTACTGAATCTAGCAATGACCCTTATGATGAGTCATGTGATAGTATGCCCTCATACAAAGAATTACAAGCTAAATTATTTTCTTTACATAAAAGATTTATAAAAATTTCCAAAAGAAATATAACCTTGAAAGATCAAACTAAAGAAATTATGAAGCAACTTTAATCATTTAAAACTATTGAAGAAGAAAAAGATTCTTGTATGAAGAAATTAAAGGAAGAAGTAAGTAAAATAACTCAAGAATTAGCCCAAACTCATAAAGAAAACTTGAATAAAAAAGATGAAGAAATAAATGAACTAAAGAAATTAGTAAAAGATAAAGAACAAATTATATATAATTTTACTAAAGGGAAAGATAATTTTGAAAAAATGATCGGACAACAAAGGCTACATGGGAATAAAGAAGGAATAGGTTACAATGGTAAACCAAACAAAAAGAATAAGAAATTATACATGAGATATTTTGTTAAGGAAGCCAAGCACTATGCTAGCACTTCCTCACACAACAAACATGAACATACTACTTGCCATATGTGCAAGACCAAAGGTCATGTAATGTTTGATTGCCCACTAAAAAGGAAGTATGTGAAAATACAAGGAGAATGGAAAGTCAAAAATGGATCTAACAACAAAATAAAGAAAGTTAAAAGGATTTGGATTCCTAAAACTAACCAAATGAATCCTCCATTGTAGGTATGTTTTAGGACAACATCATCAACGGACAAGTGGTACTTGGACAGTGAATGTTCAAGAAACATAACCGGCAATAGAACCAAGTTTACATCATTAAAACAAAAGGATAGAGGATATGTCACATTCGGCGACAATGCCAAAGGTAAGATCATTGGTATCGGGAGAATAGGTAAAGAACCTTCTATTACTATTGATAATATATTATTGGTAGAAGGTTTAAAACACAATCTTTTAAGCATAAACCAATTGAGTGACAAAGGGTTTGAAATAATCTTTAAGAAAGAAAAATGTGTTATTCGAAATCCCAAAGAAAATAAAATTTTATTTATAGCTCTTAGAATAAATAATGTTTATTGTATAAATCTTGAAAATCTAACAAATCAAAACGTAACTTGTTTGGCAATCATGAATGATATAAGTTGGCCATGGCATAGGAAGTTAGGACATGCTAGCATGGACTTATTATCCAAATTATCAAAGAAAAATCTTGTTAAGGGATTACCAAATACCGAATTCATAAAAGACAAGATATGTGACGCATGCCAAAAAGGAAAGTAAGTTAAAACCAGCTTTAAAAAGAAAAAGTATATATCTACTAAAAGACCCCTACAACCTTTACATCTAGATCTATTTGGTCAAACTAGAACCTTAAGCCTGGAAGGAAAACAATATGCTTTTGTAATAGTGGATGATTATTCAAGATTTACTTGGGTATTATTTCTATTTAATAAAGATGAAGCTTGTAATATGTTAATTTTCTTATGTAAGAAATTACAAAATGAGAAGGGCTATAATGTAACAAGTTTTATAAGTGACCAAGGAAAAGAGTTTAAGAACAAGGAAGTCGATAAATTTTGTAATGAACATGGAATATCTCATAATTTTTCAACACCTGGAACTCCACAACAAAATGGAGTTGTAGAAAGAAAAAATAGAACTCTACAAGAAATGGCAAGAACTATGCTTAATGAGAATAATTTACCTAAATACGTTTGGGCTAAAGTTGTAAACACAGCATGCTATATTATAAATAGGGTATCTATAAGATCAAGTATAGATAAAACACCATATGAATTATGGAAAGGAAGAAAACCTAATATTTCTTACTTTCATGTTTTTGGGTGCAAATGCTTCATTCTTAACACTAAAGATGATTTAGGAAAGTTTGATGCAAAATCTGATGAAGGTATCTTTTTAGGCTACTCTACAAATAGCAAAGTCTATAGGGTCTATAATAGTTGAACTCTTACTATCAATGAATCAATACACATAACATTTGATGAATCCAATATTTATGAAAATAAAATTCAGAATGATGAAAAGGAAGATGTTCCACAAAAAGAAAAAGATCTTAAAATAAAGGAAGAAAATATTAAAGAGACCTCAAATGAAAACATTGTAGAAAGTCTAGAACTACCTAGAGAATGGAAATATTCTAAAATTCATCCAAAAGAACAAATACGTGGAGAAACTTCAAAAGGTATAACCACTCGAGCTTCTTTGAAAAATATTTGTAATCATTATGTCTTTTTATCTCAAGAAGAACCCAAAAATATTGATGAAGCTTTAAAAGATGACTCTTGGATTATAGCTATGCAAGAGGAACTAAATCAATTTGAAAGAAGTCAAGTATGGGAACTTATACAGAAAACTAAAGATAAATCAATCATAGGAACTCAATGGGTGTTCATAAATAAAAAAGGATGAAAATGGAGTTGTCGTAAGAAATAAAGTTAGGCTAGTAGCTCAAGGATATAATCAAGAAGAAGGTATTGATTACGATGAAACTTTTGCCCCCGTAACAAGAATGGAAGCAATTAGGATGCTCTTAGCTTATGTAGCCTATAGGGATTTCAAATTATATCAAATGGATGTAAAAAGTGCTTTCTTAAATGGATATATCAATGAAGAAGTATATGTAAAACAACCTCCAAGTTTTGAAAATTCAAAAAATTCAGATTGTGTATTTAAGTTAACTAAAGTTCTATATGGATTAAAGCAAGCTCCTAGAGTTTGGTATGAAAGACTAAGCAAATTCCTAATCCAAAATAATTTCTCTAGAGAAAAGATAAATAGTACACTGTTTATAAAAACCAAAAACAAAGACATGCTTATAGTACAAATTTATGTTGATGATATTATTTTTGGGACAACCAATGAGGATTTATGTAATGAATTTTCTAAATCCATGCAAGAAGAGTTTGAGATAAGTATGATGGGAGAATTAAATTACTTTCTAGGTTTACAAATCAAATAAGCCAAAAAATGGAACTTTCATAAATCAAACCAAATATATTAAATATATGTTAAAAAAGTTTGATATAGAAGAAAGTAAACCTATAGGAACTCCTATGAGCACTTCAACTAGTCTTGACAAAGATGAAAAAGGAAAACAAGTAGATACTAAGCATTACCGAAGAATGATATGAAGCTTACTTTATTTAACAGCAAGTAGATCGGATATTATATTTAGTGTATGTATGTGTGCTAGGTTTCAATCAGCTCCTAAGGAATCACACCAAACAGCGGTTAAAAGAATCCTTAGATATCTAGTAGGCACACTTGAACTAGGTTTATGGTATCCAAAGGAAACTGAATTTGAAATGATTAGTTATTCAAATGCAGACTTTGCTGGATGTAAAATAGATAGAAAAAACACAAGCGGAACGTGTCATTTTCTAGGACACTCTTTAGTTTCATGGTCTTTAGAGAAACAAAATTCTGTAGCATTATCCATAGCAGAAGCAGAATACATAGCTGCAGGAAGTTGTTGTGCCCAAACATTGTATATGAAACAGCAACTAAAAGATTTCAAAATACAATATCAAACTATTCTCATAAAATGTGACAACACAAGTGTCATTAATATTTCAAAAAATCTAGTAAGTCACTCAAAAACAAAACACATTGACATAAGACATCATTTCTTGAGAGATCATGTGCAAAACGAAGATATAATGCTAGAATTTGTAAATTTAAATGACCAATTAGAATATATATTTACAAAACCTCTATCTGAAGAGCGATTTATATTTATAAGAAGAAAATTGGGCATGTTACATAATCGAGAAGTCAACTAGACTCTGTTCTTCTTGGCAGGCGACTGCCTCACGATGGGTAGGGTTTAAAACCCTTCTTAAGTCATTTTAACTTCCATCAGGCGCCTACTCATTCATTTTTTCTTTATGAAGTTTCTCTTCTCTATTTTTTCCATGCAAGTATCTCGTTCAAATCAGCTTGAAACAAAGGTTCTAATCCTTCCTACTCACCAAATCACGAACCTAACCTAGGGTTTCTCTGTTCTTCTCCTCCATACAAATATGCCACGATCCAAATCAGTTCGTATTAAGGAATCTTTGTCTTCAAAAAGAATCAATAATGATGAGGTGGAGAAATGGTTAGTGACTCCACATGCTAAGCAACTTTATTAGAATCAGATTGCTTCAGCTAAACCTATTTTAGGTAAAGTTCTTGATGTAACGTTCTTCAATATGGATTTTCCTAAAATCATGGAACTCTTTAAGGATATTGGATGGGATAGGTTTATTACATATCAAATATGGAACGATGTGATAATGGGATCAAAACCAATCTTCTTGGACAAAATATTCATCTAACTCCCATATCTTTGGGAAAAATTCTTCGAATCAAGCCAAAAGATTTTGAGGTTCACATTGTTGAGAAACAATGGATTTTGTCCCAGGGTTTTACTCCACAAGATTTTTTGCCTCTAGTCATGACTGAAACTCCTATTAATTTTGGACATCCACCTCTTTACAAATAGCTTAATCTGAAAGCTCTAATTCTGCACAAACTCATTACAAACAACATCTTACCACGTTCTGGTTCTCATGATCATATTTCATTCCTAGATTGTTTTGTAATGTGGTGTATTCTCAAAGGGAAAAAGATAGATCTTCCAAGCCTAATTATCTAGTGGATTATTATGAAAGTTGATGCCTCTCGTATTGTTCTACCATATGCTGGGATGTTAAATATGGTTTTTACTCATTTTAATATTCTTACACCATCATTTAACTTCACTAGCAAAACCAATTACGATATTTTTTCTGATACTATTCTTAAACATATGGGATATAAGAACTCTCCTCAAGGATGGATTCATAAGGGACATCGTCATGTATCATTTGCACCACCACCTCCATCTTCCATACCAGCATCTTCAGTTCAACTTGATCCAGAAACTCCTTCATGGTTCGTTCCATTTTTTAATCATTATATGACTTTCAATGATGGAATGAAATCTAGACTTGGTACTCTGCAAGAGAAGGTTTCTACTATAGAAACTCATTGTTTAAGTATTGATAAGTGAGTTGATAAGATTGAACAACAGTTGGCCAGTTCCTCTAGAGGCAAATCTCCAATGAATATTAGCTCTGCTACATCAAGTGATGATGAATCGGGTGAACAAGAAGAAGGAGATGATGAAAGTGGATCTATGGAAGCTTCTAATTGATATGTTTTCATCTATGAGTTATTTATCACTTTTATGTATTAAAGCTTTATCGAATAGTATGTTCTTTATGTAGTACTTTGTATTGCAGCACTTCTCTATTTTTGTAATATTCTTCTCCTTTCTTATTGATGTGCAAAGGGGGAGATGTTTAAGAGAAGTAAGTGCAAAAATATGTTGTACCTTGTTGTACTTATATGTTATGCCTTGTTGTACTTATATGGATCATATCTTGTTATTTATGAATGGATGGAATGGATGGATCATTACTTATATGCATAGATTATAAAAATATATCATGCTTATTGATAGGGGGAGCCATGAGTATTACTTCTTATTATTTTTGCTCTCGATTTGTCATCATCAAAAAGGGAGAGATTATTGGCCTAATAAGGCTTACAATTCTTACTTTGATGACAACAAATCATGATGTGTTTAATGTGGTTCAAGTGAAATATTTTTAGGAATAAGGCAAAGCTTAAAGGAAGTGACAAAGCTCAAGAGCATGAGAAAGCTTAAGGATTACAAAGAGATTTTAAAGAGCATAAGGATTAAAGATATACTGATGAAAGTTCAAAGAGAAGATTGAAAACTCAAAGATGATGGAAGAACATGATTGAAGATCAAAGGATTTTTTTTTTTTTTTTTTTGATGTTCTAAATGTAAGTACTTCAAGTTAATTTCAAATATAAATTGATTTAAAGCTCTCAAAATATTCAGAAATATATTTCTATACTCTAAAGAATAATTTTTTTTAATCAATACAAAGAAAGGGTTTTTGAAAAAGAAAAACTTTTGAATTAAACAAGGGCCAGGCGACTGTCATGATATGGTGGGCGACTGCCAAATTAAGTAAAGGTTTTTTCAAAGAGACAGTAGCAAGACAGGCGACTTCCTGAACATGTCAGGCGCCTGAGTGAGCATGTCAAGCGACTGCCAATGTTCTATGTTGTGAGTTTGTTCTATGACAGGAAATTGTCACTCGAACGTTAGCTTAAAAACTCTCAACGAGAAGATTTTTAAAACAAAGTTTTTGAACACTATTATTTTAAAAAACTTGGAAACTATTTTAAGGAAACTTTAGGGGTAAGGAATTGCTTCTAAACATCTATAAATAGCCCCAATCTTCTAAGGTTTGAGACACCAAAGCAATTTTCAAGCAATCAAGTTCTCAAAGGCTCTCAAACTTTCTTGTGTTCAACTACTAAATTGCTAATGATTCAAACTCCAAAGTAAAACTTTCAAAGTCAGAATCTTTCATATTTTGGAAGATATTTGGTGATTCATATTAAGTATTGAGTTTCAAATTCTTTTATATCTAAATTACTTTGAAGTATTATTGTGTTGAATGTTGTACCAACCTACTCTACTGTGAGAGTATTTTCTTGTACACAAAATTTCTTTATCTTGATTCTTATTCATAGACGATTCAAGGTTGTAGAATCGTTGGACCAAACGAGGGAATATCGTTTGGAGAGGCGGGCTCTAGCCTAACGGAAGGAGTGTTTATAATCGATATTGTTCCACCTGTCAACGGAACTAAACTAGTGAATCCTTTGGTGGTTTGCCAAAGGCAAGGACGTAGGCTGGGTATAAGCCGAACCTCGTAAAATCTTGTGTTTCTCTTCTTCCTTAGTCTTTACTTTTTCTGCAAAGACTTATAACATGCGCGTATGTTTTAAATTGTTAATTCTGAGTGTTTAGTTGTTAAATAGACCGGAGGATAATTTGTTTTTGGTTTGATCAGCATTGATTGCGGAAACCGAAAGGGACTACGTTGGTTGATCAACCTAAACTTATTAAATTGAAAGTTTGTTTAAAAGCTAAACATAAAGAAGACTTGTGAGTTTGAAATAAATATAGGGCTTACATAAATTCAACTTGATTTACAATTCATTACAGGGCTATTGAGACAAAAATAGAATTCTTGATTATCTTGATTAGTTGTGATTAAATTGTTTTATATTTACTTATTGTGATTGTTGATATTAAACAAATAATTAAAATTGAATTAATCTTCAAAATTCCAATTCACCTCCCCTCTTGGGCAGCTATCCTAATTTCATATCTATATAACATTTGTGAATATCTGACCATATCTGTATGATCTATATAACTTCATATACTGAGAAAAACTGTATAGAATTATACATTAAATAATTTTCTACTTAGGCCACACATACTTTAAAAATGCATATTCCGTAAAAACTACATAATAACTGGTATACGTGCACATTTGTAAAATTTCCATTAATATAATCAAATCTCCTAGCATAACATATTTCCCTTACCTAGTTTCTAAAAAGCCTTCACTGAACTATAGTCCTATATCCACAGGGTTCTCCACTCAACACCCTGAAAACTATATCCTCCAAAACAAAACATCAGTATTTTCCTGCATATAACACTTCCTATAACTGTAGGGAAAGTGTATTCTAAATAAACACCTTACCCTAAATTTGGGATGAATTCCAAACCAACTCCACAGACAATCAGCTCCAACAGACTTGTAGAGAACTTCGTCAGAAGCGTTGTGGTGGCCTCAGATCTTCAATCCGGCAAGTAATGGACCCGAAATCAAAGAGAGAAGGAGTGGGAGACGTTTTAGAGAGAGAGAGAGAGAGGAAGTTTTTGCGCCAGTTTTCTGCTGAAAAATTCGGGTTTTCACTATTTATAACTCCGGATTCATCGACGAAACATGTCACCTCGTCGACGAGTCCTAAAGAAAATTCCTCGACGAACGTGCACCCTCGTCGACGAATTTTAGACTTCCAAAAACCCTCTCTCGGTATCCTCTCGTCGATGAGACGTGCATTTGTCAACGAGACACTCAAGAACCCTCGTCAACGAAACCCCTATGTTTGTCGACGAGATGTTGAAAAATTTCTCGGGTTACTACATAGGCAGTTTGGTCGAACCTCGTTAACAAATCTATCTATCTATCTATCTATCTCTCTCTCTCTCTCTCTCTCTCTCTCTCTCTCTCTCTCTCTCTCTCTCTCTCTCTCTTATTTAAATTCCTGCACTTTAATTTCAGCATGTATATGAATGTTTATTTAATGTCATAATTATAGTTCTGCCCAAATTTCCTTAACACTTTGACGTGTCATGATTCTATTAAATTCATTAGTATCTAAAGTACAGTATCAAATATTCATGACACTAAAATTGAATTTTATTAATTTAATTTCATTATCATCCATTTCATTTTCTAGTTTGGTAATTTCACTATTATTAATAATTTTCATTGGCACAAAATTCCCTTGAACAATTACTCTCCAAGCTCTCTAATCCATTGTTTGGATAAAAATGCTCATTCTTTGTTTCTAGGAGGTGTAATTTACACCACAAAACATTGGAGGCCTTTTAGAGATTTGTCCCTTACAAAACGGGGATACACCAATATGTTGCATATGATTTTTATACAAAAAATGATTAAACTTATTGTAACCAAGCTCTGATACCATTTGTTAGAAAAGATGTAGTCTCAAGAGGGGGGTGAATTAGGTATTTTAAATTTTAATATAATGTTTTAACAATTTTAACCACAACTTAGGCATGTGATCTAAATGAGCAAATGCAACTAACAACCACAACAAATATAAATAAATATAAGTGTGCTTAATTTAAAGAGATTAGGAAAGAGAATAAAACTCATATTTTTACAAAGTTTGGCAATCCTTGCCAATGTCCTTACCTCAAGCAACCCACTTGAGGATTCCACTATGCACTCCTTCAATAGGTGTACAAAACCTCCGTCTTCCAATAGGTGGAGAAGCATTTACAATCCATCCTTCAATAGACGGAGTGACCTCTCTCCTTCACTAAAAGATGCCTCTCTCCTTTACTTAGGCGGAGTTGCCTCTCTCCTTCAATAGGTGGAGTCATCTCTATCCTTCACCAGTCAGAGTCGCCTCTCTCATTTAATAGGCGGAGATGTCTCTCTCCTTCAATAGGCAAAGAAGTCTTTACAAGTAGAATCAATGAAGATAATGTACAAAGAGAGCTCCTTAATTGAGCAAATAAGTACAATAAGAATACCACACCAATATACTCTCAAAAGACTATGAATGAAACTCAAGGAGTAACTAGATGGTGAGCACTTGAAAGATAAACAAAGAAATTGCAAAGTGCTTGAAAAATATTTTCAACAAATATCAAAAGCTTGGATTAGTTTGATAAATATATATATCTCTCTTTTCTCTTGTCTTTAAAAACAAGTTAGAGTCATTATATTTATAGGCAAGATGGTCTACTAGCCATTTTATGGTCATCGGGTTTTGAAAATAAGTAATCATTTTGGAAACTAACCCTTTTCTAGCCGTTACGGCTTTTTGCCGCAAGATTCGGTCAACCGAATTGAGACTCGATCTCCCGAATGGCCTAGAGATAGAATTTGTGCAAGTCAGTAGTAACTCGATCACCCAAATTGCCTAGTTTAATCACCAGAATTACCTAGTTCGATTGCCCGATTTTCTGGAAAATTTTGGAGCATAACTTTTGCTATAGAACTCCAAAAAGGGCAATCTACGTATCAATAAAAAGTTAAGAAAAGATCCCACAACTTTTTTGTTGAAAATTTTTGACGATAGGAAGAAATATATAGAGAAAATCACACATCAAAACGGCCGCAGAAAAAAGAAAGGGATTTGGAGAATCTTGTTTTGGGGTTTTTCATTTCAAAAATGATTTTTTAACACTTTGAAATAATATTTGCATATTTATAAAATGATTTTCAATGAAATATAGAATGCCTATGGTCCAACTAAGGTCACCTATGAGTTCCTTCACATAATCAATGATAGTGTACTCACATAGGTCCTATTTGCAATATACATGAAATAAATTCTTTTAATTTATCAAGCTTGGACTTCATGAGCTCCATAATCATAACCATAGTCTTCAAGTTTGGTCTTTATAAGCTCCATGTTCATAGCCAAATAACATTGTCTTGTATGTTTCATGTCTTTCCAATTTGCATCTGTTATTGTGTTTAATACTTTAACACATGTGTACATACTTAGTTGTACAATTAAATGTTTTCGTTTGTCATTATCAAAACAGCATGAAACCTAGAAAAGCCAACATGATGCAATCTCATAATGTGTAGGAAGTTGACTATAGAGTAATGTGGAAAACATCGTACATTTCCCAAATAGTGGATACTCTCAACTCGGTATGTGGCGCTTCTCTTTTACACTTCCTCCCACTAGGCCCCATCCCACCCACACCCACACACACACACACAAAGGAGAAGAAGATGAAGAAGATACCAATTTGTTCTATCCTTTCTTGACAATTTGAGTGGACACTCTATACTCTTGCATAGTTACTAGGGGTTGCAAAACAAACCAAGACCCAACAGATGATCCATTACCCGCTAATTTAGATTGGGTTTGTGTTTGAAATGAGTTAACATAGTTATAAACGAGTCAACCTCAACCCAACCCGTTTAACAAACAAGTTAGACAGGTTTGGGTCGAGTACCCGTCAGGTCACCTGTTTCAATTAAAATACATATTTTATAATTTTTATTTTTGATTTTGTACTTTTAAATAAATAATATTTTATAATTACAAGTTATATAACTAGATTTGTTGAAAATTTGAAGAGTAAAAAATGATACGCAACACAAGTAATATAGATTATATTTATATTGATGTTTTTTTTAAAATTTAAATCATGTATTTTCTTTTATAAAAAAAATTAAAGAGATGTACATTTTTTTTTTTTTTAATTTTTTGTTAAGATATTAATAAATAAAATAAATGACTAGATAAGTACTATTTTTTTGAAAGATGTATTAAGTAAATTTTGATATAATATTAAAAAATTTATATTTTTAAACGAGTGTAACACTCGTACTCATTTATAACTTGTTCATTAGATAGATAGACTTGAATTTATATATTATTTACCTATTAATAAATAGGACAACTCAAATCCAAACTCGTTTCCAACCCATCAAACCATTTTGCCACCCCCAATAGTCACCATTAGTGGCAATTTGCTCTCTAGTTATAGTTTCCTCCTCCAATTAAGTGGCTCCCTTTACATGCAAAGAATCTTCGAAAATGAATTATGGGCACCTCTTGAAAAGTGCCCTTGAATGCTTCAAAAACCATTGAACGTACCAATTGCATGCAACGGGGGAACAAATGAAGCCTAGGTATAGGAATATATGTCCATGGGCTAGCTGTGCCTTAGAAAACATAGAGAATTGGTACGCTTATAGTGATCGTATCAGGCAGCAAAATTTGATGATTGGGACACTGTCCAACCCCATTGAAGTACATGAATTGCTTTCACAGAGAAATTTTCACTTTCAAAGAAAGAAATTTGAATCTTGAATTTAAAATTATGTCAGAGTAGACATAATTTAATAATCAATATAATTATATATTATATTAAATCGGTGTATTTTTTAAAAAAAATCTCAAACTCCTTACTGTAAAATGCAGTTTTAATAATGAAATTTCTGAACTTTTGATTAGTACTGCTGTCTTGGAGATGAGTTTTCCTAGTAGGTCCAAAAATTCCCATTAAAAAGAACTTAATTTTATATATATATTTAAGCCAGACTCAAAAAGAGTGAATAGATTGGGTTCTTGTTGGATATAAAGCGTTGCTTTCTCAGTTGTAAAGATCAAAATGCATGATTAGAAGGAAAACCTAATAATCCTATGTTTGACCGTGTGAATTTTAGGTTTTGGATTTGAATTTTGCTGAATTTAGATAAATTTAAATACGATTTTATATTACATTTTATTCAAATTCAATACAAATTTAAATCCAAGACCTCTACAAACATATAAATGTATAGCAAATCAATGGCAAACTGTCATCATAATAATAGGTTCGGGAGACAATAAATTAATTATTATAAATTTGTTACAATTAGTTTTATAAAAAAATTATATTGATATTATAAATAAATAACAATGTGAAACTTTTTGAGTACATAATAAGAAATTAATAAGAAATAATTATTCCTGAACTTCACCATATAAATGCTTTCCTTTCTTATTACATGTTTAACGAAATAATAAACAACATACAAGAAATAGTTATTATCTATATTCTCAAAAGTTTCACAATATTTCTTTTTATTCCAAGAAATAGATGTTTCCCAAACGAAGCAAGCCATGAAATTATAATTAAAATTATAATTGATGGGTAATAACAGTAAAATTAGTGAGTCTGGTGAGGATCTCTGATTCAGGTTTGTTCGAAACAAGTTTCTGTTTTTAGAATTCCAGATTCATTTCTGTATTTTTCAGGATATCTTTTTTTTTTTTTTTTTTTCTGATTTTTTGTGGTTTGTTTACCAAGAAGTGTAGTCATGTATGAGATTGTAACACAGTTTTAAGTATAGATTTGTTTTGGTAGTTATCTGCTTTTTTATGATTTTAATGGTATGTAACACAGTTTTACAGTAGGCTTGTAATATATCAGTCAGAATATCTAACAATGCAGGTCATACCAAGATGAATACATGTGTGTACTAAATTATATTACACATGTATTCATCTTGATCTGACCTGCATTATTAGTACACAGACTGCTATATATCTGTGTGTGTGTGTGTGTGTGTGTGTGTGTTTGTGAAGGCGAGCAAGCCTTGGATCAACAGTTAGATTGCTCCTTTGTGACCAGTTTGATCATGGATTTGAGTTCAAGGAAACAATCTTCCTATTTTTAAGGCTGCATACACTGTGACGACCCTCCCCTTACCCTCGCAAAGCGGGGAGGTGTGTGTGTGTGTGTGTGTGTATACACATCCTTGAAAACAACTTTTTCCTTAAGCTTGCTGGTGTAGAAGTGTGGAATGGATAAACCAGAAATATTTTTGAACACTGGGTATATGGTTGAAAGAAAGAAATAAAAAGTTAGGAGAGCAAATAACGTTCAGCAGTCTTGTAATTGCAAATTTACTTTGTATAGAAAAAGGAACTCTATGGTTTAATGGAATGAGCTTTATCTTATCTAAATTATTTAATGCTCTTATCCTATGTATGGAAGGACCTTGAATTTAGATTTATGTTGATTTGGACAAAATGTAATACGAAACTATATTAAGTTTTGTTCAAATCCACTCAAATCCAAATTTAAAATTCGAAATTCACACTCCAAGATGTAAAACTAGCCTATTACTATCAAGAACAAAGAGCAATCTGTGAAGCCGATCAAAACTGAAGTTCAAGTGCATAAGAGAACCAACAAAACCGCTCCAAAGCACGACACACTACCACCAAAAATCCATTACCTGGATAAATTTATTAATTAGATAAGGTAGTCATTTTACATTTTTATGCCACTTAACATAGTGATTTGTGAAACATGATACCTAACAATAAGAACCAAATAGATTTACTTCATAGTTTGCATATTTATCTACTTCTTATCCACCATACTGAATTCTTATCTGCCAACAATCTTTTCTATCTTAGGAGATCAAATGACTGGTATCTAGTTTACAGAAACTATGGCCAAAATAGAATCAAAATTCTGGCCTAGATTCCTGTCCAGCAGTTGGAATTTTGTGAAGATGAACTCATATTGTTTATTCTCACATATATCAGGATTGCAATTTCCCTGGCCTTCTCATCCATGAGAATCCTATTCCATTTGTTTTCATTTATTGGGCCTCACAGAACTAAGGCCTTCAGCTTTTCACATGGAAACCAATCACCCAAACTCAAACAACTGGAAAACAAAACAAAACAAGACAAAAAGTTTCACAGATTTTCACATTTTAATGCTTTGCAAACACATCATGCATTTCACCAAAATGGCGAAATCTCATGACAAATTCTATTCTTAAAATCAATATTTTTTTGTGCTACAGAGTAAACTGATTATTTAAAAATTGTCTTCCTATTATAATAGTGTTACTCTGAAACTAATGATCTGACCCATTTCACTCATTTAAAATTCTATAGCATCCAACAACTAATTGTGTATAAAACAATCAGGTGCTCATAACACAATTTGTCTCCAAACAAATACAAATTGCACAAGTCTAGTAAATTGAAAGGTATGACACCTACTAGTAAACAAAGGTATATTTGCATCATAATCTATAGACCAAAACCTTATAAAAATTTTGGCATTTTGACAAACACCATATGTGCAACAAGAACTACACAAACTTCAACTCATACACACTGCACTACTAATTCAAAACATATCTTAAATAAGCATTAGTTTGGAAGAAATTCAAAATGAATCATACCTGAGATTAGAAGCTTCAAAGAACAAATAGGAGTATTGATCTCAAAATTGAATCAGACCTAAGAGAGACACTTGAGATCAAATTCAGAACAAGTATAATTTAGAACAGATTGAATTAGAAAAAAATCGAATTGATTCACTTACTATTTGAGAATTCAGAGATGTAGATCAAGTAGGAATCAAATTTATCCAAGCTTCTAGTAGAGATCAGATATGCAGATCAAGATAAGGCTAGATTATATATGATGCTCATGAATGGTGAACTGGATTTGTAATGGCTGGAAGGTAGGAGAGTTGATCAATTCAATGATGGACGCTATGTGCCATGGGTGGGATTGAGAAGTTTCGAGGATTCAAGAGAGAAACCAAAAATGTCAGGAGAGATGGAAAAATTAAGTGATTAAGCTGGGAAAAAATGTTTATATTTTAAGAAAGTTACAAGTCAAAATCTTGACTTCTACTTATTGTCTTATTAAGTGGCAAAATAAATAATCACTTTCGATATAATTTTTTCTTTTAAAATCCAAACACTACTTATTCTTACCACAATTACTCATTAAGCCAAACTAATTATAAGTACTTATTTTTTAAGTGTACCAACAGAGGCTCTGAAACCTGTGTTTCTCAGAATTCCCCATGTTTACCCTGCAGCTTTTTATCATCAAATCAAAGAACTGCGTTTTTCATTCTCTAGTATGATTTGCAATTCACAAACTACACAATATTTTGGCAATACATGTCAGTCAAGAATAAATAAATGAATAAAAATAAATTTTTTCAGTATTTCCTTCGCCATGAGTACCACTTCAGTTTCAATTGAAACCACAGAGGAGGAATACCTAGAACTCCTTGTGCCAACCTTGGATCAAACACATCAAACTGTACCTTCTTCAAAGAATCTAAGAGAACCTCAGCAGGCACTGCTGGCAGCAGCACTGGAAGAGCCTCAGCAGGCACCGTACCAGCCAAGTCCCGAGCTTTCTGCAGATGGACACAAGCTACTGATGCCATCTCATAAACAGAATCACATAGGTTCTGGCGAGAGTGAGACTCAATTTGGATCTCTGATTGACCTCCCTGCTTAACCAGCAAACCATGATTGGCTGCCACCGTAGATGGTATGTAGGCAAAATGACGATTGCGTGAGGCATGGTATGGCAGTGATCTAAGAAGCACGAGAAGGCCACTTGCCTTTCCAATATGCGATGCAGCATGATCAGCTGCAGTAGACCTGATACCACCTGCTTGAAGTGTCATGTACAGGATTGTAGATACAGTGTCTTCTGCATATTGCTCCAACTCTTCAATCTTTTCTGGGATGTCACCGACCTCTCTTTTTGCATCATTAATTCGAGCTTCAACGGATCGTTTCAGCCAGCCCTTGCTAATTTTATGTTCAGATATAACTGATGCCAGGGCCTGCGCTGCTGGATGCTCAATTAACTTGTTAGCAAAAATTTTGTCTATAGCTTCTTGCCACCAGAGCAGGCGCATAAGACCAATCCTAGGATCAGAAGCAACATCCATAGCTCTGGCTGTTTCAACATTGAAAGCACGAAGTGCAAATGCAGCCTTCCGCATGTTAGGGGGCAATTCGATGAGGCAAAGGTAGTGATGGTAATCATAATTTCGTACTTGCTGTACACAGTAGGAGAAGGCGGCACGTATGCTACTTGATGAGAAAGCACCATTCATTAAATCCCTGCCGTGGTTTCTCCTGCAAAAACTCTAAACAATATGGAAGTACAAAATGTGAAAAGGAATACAATGAAAACTAACAGCCAAAGCCTCATTTAATAGAATCATGTGCACTCCCATAGGTAACATATTCAAGGATAAAATTGAAGGGGAAAGACCTGCATGAATGCACTTGAGAAAGTCACTTAGAAATTCGTCTGGATTTGTTAGCTTAGATATTGTGACATTGTTTTCATTTCCTGATAAAAGACAGAACTACATATATGCATAGAGAGACCTAGATGCAATGGAAGAATGCAAAAACATGTATTCACAAACAAGTCAGAAACTCCCAACCATTTTAAAGCATGATCTTATTAAAAGAAAAAAGTTTGTATTGGCGCGCCGCCATGGGGGAGGGGGTGGTGGATGGATTCTCTAGATATCATCAAGCAAGATCTGACAAGAATAGACCAATAGAATGCAGATATTGGGCAGTTATAATATCATAACCCTTCAGATTCTAAGCAATGAATCAACAAGAATTCGTCAATATGAGTGTCATAACATTAAGTTTCCTTGGCATCAGCCAGATGTAATAACATGATCTTTTTAAAAACAATCACTAAAGTGACTGCTAGCATTTATCTTGGCTAGAACACAGGTGCCTGATTGATTTCTAGTGAAAGCCATATTACAGAAACACTACAACCACAAGAGTGACTGTTTTCGAGAAAAATTTAACATAATTGTCAGCCTCATCCAGAAAAAACTGGACATATAACCTCCTCGCACAAGGCAATGCTTCTGAGTCAGTGAACACAGTACAGAATGGCAGTATCTTACTTTTATGCTTGAGACAGCAGCCACTTAACAAGCGTGCAATAGAGCAAGCCAAACCTGAACCAGTAACCTTTGCAGTTAAAGGCTTCCCTAATGAGCCTGCCCATCTGGGCTAAAACATAACTGTAAGTGGCCCCAACAATAGTCAATTGTCATTAAGTCAGGGTAATTGCCACGAGTGAACACTCCAAGTGTGTGAAATTAATTACCTTAAGTGATTTAGATGCTCTCGTACAGAGTTTAAGACACTCCCATATAAAACTAATAATAACTTCACCAAACTTCAGAACAACAGTAAATTCAATAGGGGGTAACTTTGATGAATAGGCCATCCTGTAAAATTCCTTCACTATTCATCAATTTTTCTACATAATCCCATTGAAATTTCATCAGTCAATTGAACCCCAGCTACTCACTCTGACTCACTAGTCTCTATCTCTGCTGCATCCAAAAAAACACTCTCAAGGGAAAAGATAGAAGTAAAATGAGGTCCCCTCAAAGAAAGGAGAAACAAGGTGGGAATTCAACTGAATCAAAATATAATTTGAACCGTCAAGCCCAACACTTTCAAGTTAACATACAATTAAACTTCTAACCTCAACCTAATAAAATATCATAGATTTATTGTCTAATGCAAGGAAAAACATAAAAAAACCATTTAAAGCCCCAGCTTGGATCCAATAAAATGAGACAGAAGCAAACCAATATAAATGAACTGTTCAAAGAAATTAACGCAACTCCCTTGCTAGCTGCAAAAAAAATTCGCTCACACATTCTAATAACTCTACAATGAAACCTCGTAGACCTAGGAAGCACCAACAACAACACCAGGCGCACAGATACGACATATGATGATTTTGTAAAAACATGGATATAACACAGCCGGGATACCTTAGTTAATTAATATTACATATATATATATATATATATAGGCATGCTTTTTATTTTAAATGAAAAAAAAAAAAAAAAGGTAATAGGCATATTATGATCCATTTATCAAATTAACTAGATTAAGCAAGTAGAATTGTAGAACTAAGCAAGAAAGCAGTGACAGCATTCCAAATTTCATAGTTCCATTACATAATAACAATATTAATACTGATAATTTGATATTCAAACAAAAATATTGGTACCTATATATCAATATCATAATCCATCAATTTATACATATATATATACATACAAAAAATAGGCAGGGGGCAAGTGGGGAAGGATGGGACTGACTGCAAGTAAACTGCGAAGATGCATATTTTGCGTTTGGGCAGCCCCCCTTTTTAAATTGATGAAACATTAACCTCAATCTTGAATTGAACCATTCAACACTGAAACTTCAATTTTGTGCTCGGGCACTTCAATAGCTCCGAACTAGTGTAATTTAAAAACGGGTAAGAAGATGGAGGAGAGGAAGGGACTAACGTTGAGCAAAGAAGAGCCCTCGACCCTTCGACAGAAGCCAAGATCGCTGTCGATGATGGCTGAGATGCCCGGCGAAGAAGGCTAGGAGGCAGTGACACAGGTTCAAAGACTGGGAAGACGGGATCGCTAGTGCCAGAGTTCGAATCCTTCGATGAAGGAGCAGGAGTTGCTCATCACTTCTCCGCTTTATCTGCCATTTTTGGGGTTTTGTATGAAGCGGCGTAAGGCGCAAACAAGACAGCTCCTTTGTATTGGTCGCGACTATTACGCAACCATTTTTTGGCCTTTTTTTGGATTTCCCCAACGTCATTGTATCCCGTTAAATTTGTGGGGAAAAAATTAATTCCTCGTATTTTAAGCCCAACCCTGATAATGTATTGCTCACTTTTATTCACTAATTTAATAAATTTATTACACAAAAAGCATATCCCCTTATTTAAATTATTCTTATAAGTTGAAGATTGTCTTTATGAATATTTGATGTAATGGTAGCACTCTCTCTTTATGTAGGATTATAATATTCTCTTATATCTAAATCTCGTAATATCCAATAACATCATTTGACTCTAATATTAAAATATAACAGTCCTGGGTCTAATTTTAGTAACGTATTGTCCGCTTTAATTTATTTCAACATATAAATAATTTTTTTATTTTTCAATTTCAGCTTCTTTTTTCTTTTCTGATTTTTTTTCTTATTCAAATCATTAGTACTTTATTTATTTAATAATAAATTTTATAATCATATATTATAGTTTTAAAGCTTAAGTTATAGTTATATAACATAACTTTTTAGTCGAAAATTATTAGATTTTTACTGCTTTAACAAATAAAATTATAAAATTTGTTTAATTGGTTGTATTATTTGTATGCCTTATGTGTTTAATAAGTTATTGGATTGTATAATGAATTTAATTTTATTAATTAATTTATCAAACATATGATTAATGAAAAAGTATGTTAATATAGTTTAAAACAAATGTAAAATTTATTATTCTTATTAAACAATGTTAATAAATTGAACATAAGTATCCAAAATGCACCATTAACTCTTTTTTTTTTTTTTTTTTTTTGGGTTACACACTGGATATCCACGTGTAACACATGTAAATATACCAATGTATATGAGATAGTGCGAACTTGGAAAAATTCAATCGTTACACTCATGACACTCATTACTGCTGCGTTATGCTGCCTATTATTGCTAATTAAAACCATGTTTGGAGTTTGAGTGTTTCTTAGATTTGATACTTAGTTCATGCACACAAACTACAATTGGCATGTCAATTACAATACAATTCGTTAAAATGTAATATTTCTTAACTTGACAATACATATTAACTTATCAAAGAAGTTAATGCAATTTCTTTATATAACTAGATATTATGCTATGAAATCATTTATCACATCTCTGTACACTTTGTTGATAATAATTTTTTACCTCTCAAAACAAAGGTCCTTTTGAGTAAATGAAATATTGAAGCAAATAAGAAATGAAGAAGAAATTAAGTTTGGGGCAATCGATTGGCCTTCCCTCCAACTAGCCATTAGCACTATCCTACAAGCGATCCACGGACCTCTATAGAAGGTCAACCAGTTTACCTCATATTTGAATTTTTAAATTGTAAAAGCCTGATTGGCTGGAGGTTTTAGGCATGTCACATTCCCCTTTGATGTCACATGCCAATTGCTAACAATAACACTTAATTATTAGTAGTTATTTGTGGTTAACTTTTGAAATTAAAATTTCAAATTTCAAATTCAAAAGGGGTTTACCTCCATCCCACAAGAGGTTTGTAAAAAGACTCTTTTGGGAAGAGTTAGGGCACATTTAGATGAGGGTAAGATGAGGATTTTTGTCAAAATTCAAATTCAAAATGAGTTTCCCTCCACTCCATAAGAGGTTTATAAAAGGACCCTCTCAGAGAGAGATTAGGTCACATCCAAGTGAGGGTAATGTGAGGATTTTTGTGAAGAAAGGAGTTCAAAAAAAGTGTTTTGTTTTAAAGAAGATAGAAGAAAAATGTGATTCCTTCAAGTTTGCAATGGATGTTTGGGGAGTGATCTGCAAAAGAGAGACCCTTACTTGACATACAAAGTGAGAGAACATTCTAAGGTCAATCTCTAATCCTTTCTTCTATGTGATTTTTCCATAAATCCTTTCTTCTATGTGATTTGTCCATTTTTTATAAGTATGACATGCATGTTCCCTAGAAGCATGTTTTAGAATTTTTATGCAATCTACTTCATTTTCTCCATATTCCACATTGCTATTTTATGTCATGTTGTAGTGCGTTCATTTTTCTTTAAGATGTTACAATCATGCATAAGAAAAGTGCCAAAATTAACACAGAATTACATAATTACAGTGTAAGCAGTCGACCGGCCTATGCAAACAGTTGACTAGCCTTCACAATTTTGAAATTGTAGCCGTTGGGGCTACAGATCATCGACTGGCCCTCTAAACTTTTCAATAGGTAGTTGATTGCCAGATTCCAAACTTTTTAGTAGGCAATCCATCACCAAATCCCAAGAGGTGCAATTTTTCACCTTTCCTGTACTTTTCTCCAAGATTTGGCCTTGTTTTGGATTTCTACACTCGCTTGAGTGCATTTGGTCGATCTTATACTGGATTTGCAAGGGTTTTCAAGATTTTTGTTTTTCATAAAAGTCAAGTTTCCATGAATTTTAAACATGTTTTATCCATGTTTCTTCAAAGTATTCAAAGGTTTTTTTAAGCTTTCTCAAAACCTTGGGGTCATACACCTATGATGCAACTTTTGAGATTTCAAGTCAGGTTTGTAGTTCACCTTGCATTTTATAAAGTAAAAATCATTTCAAGATGACCAGCTATGAAGCGGTTTAAGGGTGGAAAAGATGGTTTTTTAAAATGTACAAACTTGCTTTCAATCTCTATTTTATAGAGAAGTCATCAAAAAATCTATTTCTTAATAAAGAATAACATGTTGTCTAATAAAGATTTCAAGATATACCAAGTTTTTCAAGTTTTTTTTTTTTTTTTTTTGGAATGATGATTTTACAAAAGATCACTTAAATGGATTTTTTCAAAGTTGTTTTGAAAATGTTTTTTTGAACTACAGATGGTTTGATTCCTTTTTCGAGGATATGTAGGCAATCTCTTTGTAGATTCAGTCATATCAAACAAAAAACTGAAATTCCTCTCTCATTATCTCTTTGGTTGCATGCTTGTATATATTTTTGTGTATTTTGTGTTTGATTTTAATTAGATATTAAAGTAGTAAGGCTTGCATTTGATTAGTCCAATGCATAAATTCAACAAAATCCTTTTAAATTGCCTTATTCACATTCTTAGGCTCCTCCTAAAAAAAGAATGCAAAGTGGCTACACAAGTTTCTAAGGGATCATTAGGTAGCTACACCTCGCGATGGTTCACCTATGATTTGATCTTTGGCGTGACTCTTCACAAATTTCGACTCTCTAGGTAGTTCATGTACCTCACTCTCTACTTGATTATCCTCAGTAGCTAATTCTTTAATATTTGTACTCTTTTCAACATTATTTTCAATGGATAATTTTTGTAATCCCTTTCTTAATTCAATGTCATCCTCATCAATCTTTTTAGAGAAGGGATTGGACTCATCAAACACTACATAGATGGACTCTATAACAATCAATGTTCTTTTATTAAACACTCTGTAGGCTTTACTATCTACCGAATAACCTAGAAAGGTTCTCTCATCAGATTTTGCATCAAACTTTCTAAGGTGATCTTTATCTCTAAGAACAAAACATTTACACCCAAAAACGAGGAAGTAGGAAATATTAGGTCTATGGCAATTTCACAATTCATAAGGGGTTTTGTTGAGAGTGGGCCTGATCAAAACTCTGTTCATTACGTAGCAAGCAACGCTCACTGCTTCAACCCCAAAATATTTAGGTAATTTATGTTCATTAAGCATCATTCTAGTCATTTCCTATAAAGACTTATTCTTTATTTCAACTACACCATTCTTTTTTGGAGTCCTAGGTGTAGAAAAATTATGATATATACCATGAGAATCACAGAAGTCTTCCATATCCTTGTTTTTAAATTCTCTACCCCTATCACT
Source organism: Malania oleifera (assembly GCF_029873635.1). Taxonomy (NCBI): domain Eukaryota; kingdom Viridiplantae; phylum Streptophyta; class Magnoliopsida; order Santalales; family Ximeniaceae; genus Malania; species Malania oleifera. The sequence continues at coordinate 63,289,554 of NC_080425.1, forward strand.
TTAGATATGTGTTACTTTATACCCTTTTTCATTCTGAATTTTTCTAAATAGTCTGGTAAATTGTTCACATGCTTCATTTTTATGTGAAAGAAATAGTACCCATGTGAATTTAGAATAATCATCAACTATAACAAAGGCATACTACATACCTCCTAGACTCTGAACTTGAGTTCGACCAAATAAATATAAGTGAAGCATCTGAAATAACCTAGTGGTGGAGATAATTTTCTTCTTCTTAAAGCTAGATTTGGTTTGCTTACCCAATTGACATGCATAACATATTTTATCTTTCACAAATTGTGTCTTTGGTAAGTTTTTTACTAATTCACTGTTAACTTTTGACAATAAATTCATGCTAGCGTGTCCTAATCTCCTATGTCAAAGCCAACTAGTCTCATTTAAAGCAAAAAAGCATTTTACATGTTGAGAGACTAAGTTATCAAAATTAGTAGTATATGTGTTTTCATTTCGGTCAACAGAAAAGAGTATTTTGGTCTTAGATATATTCTCTATAGTGCATTTATCATGTTCAAAGGACACCCTATACCCTCTATCACATAACTAACTTATGCTCAACAGATTATACTTTGAATCATCTACTAGTAATGTATTATGTATGACTAGAGAGGGTTCTTTACCGACCTTACCCACTCCAATGATCTTGTCTTTTGCATTGTCCCCGAAGGTCATGAATCCTTCATCCTTTGGTGTGACAGACGCAAACTTGGCCTTATCGCCTGTCGTATGCCTTGAGCAGCCGCTGTCGATGTACCATTTGTCCTTAGAGGATGAAGAGCTCAAGCACACCTACAATAAACATTCAAATGACTACTTTTGGTACCCAAAAAAAAATATTTAACAATAAAATAATATAAGAAGTGTGATTTTAGGTGAATTAGGTATTTTAAAGAACTAGGTCTCTTAATCCCTAATTTTGAAAACACAACCACACAAACACAAGCTTGGAGATATAAAAATTTTAGTATTACACAACCTAACAAATTTAAGCTATTTATTTCTCAAACAATCAATATTACACAATCAATCTCAAGTGCAATAAATATTTAAGGCATTCAAAATAAACAAATATGAAATAACTATAAACAAACACAAGTAGAAATAAATAAAGATAAAGGAAAGAGAAGCAAACTCAGGTTTTTACGAGGTTCGGCCAACTCAGCCTACGTCCTCGCCTTAAGACAAATCGTTTAAGGATTCTAGTACTATTCCGCTCCTTAAAATTGGGCAAAGCTTCCCATTACAATCCACTTCTTCACAGGGCAAAACTTCCCTTTACAATCTGTTGCTTCCACACAAAGCATAACTACCTCTCCATGGTTCACAATCTGAACCGAAAATACAAATGACGTAATAAATTTGAGTACAATAAATGCTTCTTTAAAACTAGTTGTACAAGTGAAAACCTTAAACACTATCACAAGATTTGATTTAAAGCTCAATAGAGTTTAGGGAATTTCTCAATAAGATTTTTCTTGCAAAAAGAGAGTAAATAATATTTGAGTATAAATATGTATATGAAAGCTTCAAAGATTCAAAACCCAATAAAAGTTTTCTCCAAAGATGATTTGCAAAAATGAATAAAGGAGAAGTTAGGGTTTTTGTTCTCAAAAATAACTTTTGCAAAATAATAAAAAAAAAATGCTCAAATGAATGCCTCTTCAACGACCCTCAAGAGCAATGAATGTTTTGCAAATGAAGAGAGTTGATGAGAGTGAATACTCTCTCTCAAAATAATTTTTCAACAATGAAGAGGAGAAGAGAGTAGACAAGCTTCTTTGATTTTGAGAGAATGAGAGTAAGAATGTAAAAATGACCAAATGTAAGAGAGTGTGAATCAATATGCTCAAAAGTAGTTTTTAAGTCTTGTGGGCATGGGATTTATAGGAAAATAGGAGATATAGCCATTTTATGGCCATTGGGGGTTTTAAAATATGATTTAATTTGAAAACTAACCGTTTTTCGGTCGTTGGAGTGCTTTCTACGCAGACACTCTTTAGTTTTTCAAACATAAGTTTTACTATGTAGCTCCAAATTGGACGTCCTTGGTATCAATAGAAAGATAAGAGAAAATACCACAACGTTTATGTTGAACACGTTTTAAGATAAGGAGTAATTGATTGATAAAATCACTCATCAATGAGACAGAAGAAATATGAAGGGAATTTTTTTATTGCAGACACTTTTCAGTATTTTGGGCATTACGTTTTCTAGAAAACTCCAAATGGGACGTTATTGGTATCAAAAGAAAGTTAAGAAAAATCCCACAATTTTCATGTTGAACAAATTTTAAAATGAGAACTTATTGATTGAGAAAATTTCTCATCAATGTGACGGCAGAAACATGAAAGGGATTTTTTTTTAAAACTTGTTTTGGAGTTTTTCACTTGAAATAAATTTTGCACATATGTAAAATGATTTTCCCTGAAATATAGAGTGCCTAAGGTCAATATAAGGTCATATGAGAGGTTCACATCAAATCATGTGAGACATGCATATATCTAAAACAATATAATTGAAAATTTTATGTATCTTCATCCCTTTGCTCTTTAATCCTCATGGAATGGGCCAAGCCATATACGCTTTAAGTTCCTCATGACCTCCATATTTCCTCAACGATATGTGCTTTCTGACATAGTAAATCTGTTCAAAAACTTAGCACACGAATAAGATTCATACGATTTGTCATTATCAAAACAAGGATCGAACTCAAAAAGTCAACAGGAAGAACTCAAAGCTTACTCTCAAAAATGATTTTCAAAACACAAACGAATGAGTGAGAGTGTAAGCTTTTAAATGAAGGTTACAATGCCCTCACAAATGAATATTCAACAATCTTCAAGTTGTAGTAAATTTGCAAATGAAGACGATGAATTTAATACTCTCTTTGTAAAATGATTTTGCAAAAGAATATGAGAAAGAGAATGAAATTTTCTTGTATATGTGAGAGTAGGAGAAATAAATGCAGAAAATATTTTGAGAGAAATTTCTTGCTAATTGATTACGCGTCAAAGATGCGTAATTAGGTGTTTTAATTTATGTATTAAGGATTATATTTTTAATCAAATGCCTAATTACTTTCAATATTTTAACATTGTGTTCTATTTATAATATTTAGATTTTATTGAGTAATTTATGAATTTTTGGTATTTTTTATTGCAGGACAATTATTAGAAGCTAAAAACCGATTGTACTTCGTATTCTGGGTGTAACTTTCTCATTCGAACTCTGATCGAGACGATTCAAAATATTGTGGAACGCCAAGAAAGAGCTCTACAACTTTTGTGTTTGAAATTTTGAGAGTTACAGGCTGTAGAAATGTCAAAATTGGGTTTGTACGTTGGGAAATAAAAAAAAAAAAGAAAAAAAGAAGAAACAAGAAAACAAAATAAATAAATAAAAATAAAGTGGGTTAGGTCTTGATGTGACCTGGCCATGGAAGCCCATGTGTGTGTGTGTGTGTGTGCGTGTGTGTCTCTTAAGGCATGCGGAGAGTGTGGCAAGAGGGTAGGAAAGGAAAAGAAAAAGCTAGGAAAAGTAAAGGAGAAAAGGGAGAAAAAGGCTAGGGTTTTTGCAAGAGTAAGGGGTGGTGTGTGGGAGGCTTTTAGGAGTGAATTTGGGGAGTTGCACAGCTACAATTTGCTGTGGAGACCCAAGCCTCCAGCTCTCCTCATGGCCTCTCCATTATTTCACTCTCTCTCTCTCTCTTCCTAGTCTTTTTTATTAATTAGTTGTTTATTGTTATTTGTTTTATTTTGTCATTTTAATACATGTTTAAATATTTAATTTCAGTTGATTATTGCAGTGAATATTCTTACTTAGAGTTAATATTGGACTTATTCATGTTTAAAAACATTGGTGGATTAATTTTAATTGCAGTTAAGTTAACGCTAAGTTCGTTTCATTGGTATGTTTAATTTATTTTTATTTTTTTATTCTCTCTCTCTTTTTTATCTTGTGTCAATTTAATATGTGTTTTGAGTACCTTATTGCTAAGTTTACTTTCCTTAATTTAAAGTTAATGTTGGGTTAAATTTATGTTTGTTTAAGGTATTATTGTTTGAGTTTATTTTATTTGTTGAATGCTTGCATTAGATTAATGGAATTTTCATTTTGGTTCGTTATTTGAATATTTGAAGCTTGGATTATTTCTTGTCGTTTATTTGATGCATGTAACAACCTGCTTATTTTAATATAAAATGAAACATAATAAATGAAATGGTCAACTCGAACCCGTGGGTATCAGGGACAATTGTCAAATACAGCGGAAACCTAAGCAGCAGTAAATTTAAATCACATTTTCATAACCATAAAATCCAAACACCAAAGTTAGCTACATTCCCAAATATCTGTGTTTATATACAATCTCCCAAAAATACCAAAATGAACCTCGGATCTTACAACAAAAACTTTTGATCCTAGATCAGAACTTACCCTTCTAGCAGGGAAACTCAACTCACTCAACGGCGGCCCTGACCTGTCGGTCTCTTGGGGTTTCCTAAAAATCATTTAATATTCAAGATGAGACACTTCTCAATGAGGGTAGATAAATTAAAATCAGCTGTGTGGCAACATGAATAATTAATGCTGTAATACTTATACCGTACATTTCACATACCATAAACATAAATCGTAATATGGTTAAATAAACATAAAATTTCATACTTCTAATTAATCATACTAATCATGTGTTATCTTCTATAATCTATAATACTGAAAATTGTACGGGATGTATAGCTAGCTAATGTCATGTATTACCCCCCATGACGGGTTAAACAGCCCAAAGGCGGGACCTGACAATGGCTGACCGACCACTACTGAGTCAAAAATGTCTGTAAGTATGATGGGCCCGCCAAACCATGGTCCGGACTGCCAGGTAGACGTCTACACTCTACACTGAAAGTCACATCGACTATCCATCTCTCACCCCCTCGTGGAGTGGTTAGCACCAATCTGATCATAGATATTTGATTTATAAGTTACGGTACCGTATTCCTAAAACTGAACTAAACTAACATCCGAATTCTAATAACATATAGTACATGAACATATATTATTTATCATAAATCAACTAATAGCATTTTCTGAATCTTTCATTAACATAATAATTACGGCCTCACGCCGAAAACATGAATAAATACGGCCTCGCGCCGAACATCAATTACGACCTTGTGCCGAACATATCATATATTCTGAAAACATAATTTACTGTGTTTACCATGTTATTCCTGAAAATATTTATCAACATGCTTTACCTTTTAAATCTAATTTAACATGGTATAATATATATATATATATATATATATATATATATATATTTTCATGCCACACGAATTGAAGGAAACCGTATATTCCTTTCTGAAAACACATTTCTTGTACAATTGCAGTATTTTCCCAAACTTACCTTTTTTATTTAATTTCTTGCAAAATATAAACTCAATTGACGAATGGACACCACCACGAGAATCTAGGGATGATTCTCTACAAGTCTAGTGGGATGGAATTCTCATGGAGGTGTCGAGTCAAAACCCCAAATTTGGGGTACGGAAGTTATTAAGGGGCTTATTTTTAATTAATTAGCATTAATTTAGAAATGCTAAAATATTGAACATCTGAGACTGAAGTAGAATTTCTAGAATTTAGGGCTCGGGTGAGTGCCGTGAGTGTAATTTTGGGACTCACAGGCAAAATTCAGAAAATTAAGTGAGGGTGTTAAATAATAGTTTAAATATTAATTTGAAGTATATGGAGCCTAGAGAAGGCTAGATGGGTATTATTTTGGAGAAATAGATTAATTAATCTGGAAAAAATGCAAATTGCAGGAGTTAAATTTCAGGTGCCAAGAGCGTAGGATTTGGGTCCTAACGAGTCTCTCAGTAAGTCAGGTAAGGGGAATAAATTATAACAGTCTTTTTATGAAAATTATGGGTTGAGAAATATGTAAAAATGGTATATATTATTTTACCTGAAATTTATTATGATATATACAAGAGATGAAATTTGTGTGGCATATGATTTATATTGAGAAATGTTTAAACTGAGTTCGATGATTTACCCTATGAAATATGTGATACTGAAATGTGTTTTAATATGAAAATTGAAATGTGGGAAAATGATGAAAGTGAAATATGCAAGAAATGTATTCTCTGGGAAAATAAAAAAATGTGAAATATGGAAATGTGTTTTGAGAAATATTGAGTAATTGTGAAATAAGATATGTATATGATAATATGAGATGAAATGAATTATGAACTGAGAAAATATCATTTAAATGATGAAATGTGTTGAGAATACTGATATTGAAATGTGAATATGTGAAATGAAAATATTGCAATGTTAATTCTGCAATATGAAAATGAGAAATGTGGAAATACGTGAAATATGGATGATTTAATGCCAATACCGCATAATGATTGCGGGTATGTGGTGGTAAACCTTGTTGGATGGTTATGATATTGAGCACGGTACCGTTGCGAGTGGTGTTAGTGCAACCACACGGACTCTTGGAGCGTGTGCCGTGACAGTCGACTGTGCCATTGTGTAGAGTTGTTGGGCCCCCTGAGTCCGGATCAGGGTTATAGGCCGACCAGTCGTACTACAGACGCAATATGTGATATGATATTTGATCTAACCGGGTCGGCCAACCGCGGTTAGATCCAGCCTTCGGGCCGCACAACCTTGACCATGGGGGGAAGCATGGTGTGTATAGAAAGATCCTCAGGGTGGCCATGAGTTACAAACGCGATGTTGGTATTTGATACCGAGGATACTTATGAGCCGAAAAGTAAAATGGAAACGAAAAGTGAAAGAATGATAAAATTGTCTAAAATGAGAAATGAAAGAAAGAATGGAAATTGAGAAATAAAGAATGATAAAATTGAGAAATGGAATCGTGTGAGTTAATAATATAAATAATTAAGGCGAAGTGAAACTCTTCGCCTAAAGGCTTACTGAGTAAGGTAAGTGTCCTGATAGGTATCAGATGTGGTCATACGTGGTTGCATAACGTGTTAGGGTAGAGGGAAGCTACCTATATGGGCGGGTAATCTTCCCTATTCTCAGGAACTTCGCGGTAAAATGTGTTGGGAATTGTTGAATTCGAGAAATGATTTTAAAGCTTATAAAAGCTTGTATTGTATATCTATACGATTATGAGAATGTGTATACCAGTGTATTTTTTCAAATGAAATGGTGATTTGAAAAGTAAAGTGTATTATAATTGTACTCATATAATCACACACTGTAAATAATTTATTCCTTCTTATTGAGATGTGTCTCACCCAAATTAACTAAATTTTTCAGGGGACAGAGATAGACCAGGTGATAAGGCTCCGTGATCATAAGGAAGCTAGAACCCTGATATACAGGGTGAGTTTGGACTAGCGAGGTGTGATTCCCTAGGTTTGTGTTGTTTTTGGCTATGAGATAGTATTGTGTATGAATGTACGTTGATACTTTGGGTGTTGTATTATGACTGATTTGTCTATATTGTCTTCCGCTGTTAGGTTGTATAGTAAAATACTTTTTATCCGATACCCAATGCGGGTCAGGTCGTATGAATGATATTAGGATTATTGACGTGACCGATTAGTGGATTTATGACGTGATTATTTATTTATTATTAGAAAAAAAGTTGTACGAAAATTGGGGCGTCACAAAAACCGTAAGGAGAGAGAGAGAGAGAGAGAGAGAGTGATTTCTTTTTCTTTTTTTTCTATGTTAAAAATCCGATTTTCAGCTATTTATAGGGCCAAATTCTTCGACGAGACACGTTACCTTGTTGACGAGTCCTAAAGTTCGTCGATGAACCTGCACCATCGTCAACAAATTTCAGACTTCCAAAAATCCTCTCTCGATATTTTCTCGTCGATGAAACTTGGCTTCGTTGACAAGGCCCTCTTATATCCTCGTTGACGAATCCCCTGTGTTTGTCGATGAGGACCTAATTAATTTTCTTGATTATTTCTTCGTGTTCGTCAATGAAATCTACTGCCTCCTTCTATTTCTATTTCCATTTCCCTTCCTCTTTATTTAATTACCATTTTTATTATTTGGGTCATTACAATGGATGTTATGTTTGTTTAAAGTTCAATTTAATACATTGCCTTAAATACTTTATTGTTGCGTTGATTTTCATGTGAGCTCATTTTTAATGTGGATTTAATTTGTTTAAGCATTTGGTTAAGTTTAAGACTTTGTGTAGGTTAATTTATTTTTGTTTAGGATTTTGTTTAAATTTAGTTCATTCCCTTGTTCTAATTTCCTCACAAATTTTCACAAACCCCAAGAAACTTAATTTTAACCATGTTCAGTAAAATTGTTTTCTTATTTTCTTCTTCCTGTTTTGTGCTAGTTTAAAACTAATCTACATTTCTTGAGGAGACGATTTGGCTTGTTTGAGCTAATTATTACACTACATAACTCCTATATTTGGAATAACCATAGTGCTACTCATTTTTAGAAGTGAGTCAAGTTTTTGGCACCGTTGCTAGGGAATGTTAGTTTTAGTTTCAAACTAGTATTTTTCCTGTTATTTTAATTTTTCTCATGAAAAAGAAAAAAAAAAGATTTTTGAAGAAAATATGGCTGCACCTGCACCACACAATCTTATGGATTTTTTTACAACCTACATGCACCATTGCACCATCTTACTCTGTTTTATCTAATAACGCATTTAATTTCATGGCTCAGCGTGGGAGGACATCATTGATACCTCAGTTCTACGGGATGGAATCCGAGTGTCCTTATCGACACCTGACGGAGTTTGAGTTAACCTGCAATAATTTTTTTCTTAGCGCTAGAACTGATGAATTTACTAGACTTCGTTTATTTACTTCCTCTTTGAAAGATAGAACAAAGATGTGGTTTAATTATTTGATGCCTAATTCTATCTCTAATTGGGTTGATATGGAATGTAAATTTCTATATAAATTTTCTCCCTCGCAGAGAACTCAATTTTTGCAGGAACAGATTAGTCAATTCAAGTATGCACCCGCTTATCCATCGTCATGTCATCAAGCTATCTTTCAGCATCAGTATCAGCCACAACAGATCTCTCAGAGCTATGCATCTCAAGGATTTCAATCTAATGTAGCACTTGCTCCACCGAAGAAGTCTCTTGAGGATACACTTCAGCAATATATGCAGAGATTAAATGAATTGCGGGACACCATTAGTGAGATGAGCACAGAGTTGAATATCTTAAAAAAAGGGAATTTCCAGTAGAACCTTAGCCTAATCCTCAAGAGTACTAGCAGCAACAATAAAAAATATATAATGTTTCTCTTGAGGCAATGGAGGTCGTTATTACTTCGAGAAGTGGGAACAAAGTTTCCTAACCTAAGATACTCATCGACAGACAAATAGTTGTCTCGGCACCTGAAATTACAACTGAGACAGTTGAAGTCAAAGAAAAACCAGAGGAAGCAAGCCCAGAAGTGAAGAAGTCAGTTAATAAGGAGGCCAAGACTAATAAGGAGTACCAACCTATGGTACTTTATTCTTAGAGATTGGCAGTTGTGGAACCGTCTCTCCCTACTAGAGTAAATGTCAAGGAGTGCAATGCTGAAACAAATCTTCACAATGGTAAGGTGACTGGTGCACTAGATAAAGAGGTTAAACAGAATGGTGAGAGTTTAAATTTCAAGAAATTAGGTAAAAATTCTGATGTTGATGTTTCTGAAGAAACAAAGGTAACTGTTCTGACACTTTTTCCTGAGAGACTAGTTCTTAAAGAATTGAATTTCCTAGAAAATATACTGAATAAGGATCCTTTCTTGTTAAAACAAGGAAGCCAATATGCATATGTTTTGTCTGGTACCTTAGAACTCATTGACTTATTCGAGGCTAACTCTCGTGCAAGTGACAATACTAATTCATTGTGGCGACTCAAATTTGGAGATTCGCCGATTCAATTTATAGACCTGCACCCACCAGATGAAATTCCTCTCGAGCCTCCACTAGACATACTGTGATGTTTCTCTTTCCTTTGTTTTTTATTTTGTTTTATTTTGTCTTATTTTAGTTTATTAGTAGATACATTTTCCTTTAGTTTCAGTTTTTCTTTTCCCTCAGTGCTCTGCCCAGGTACTCTTCTACTTCCCTTATTATCATTCTTTTGCTTCTCCTTTCAAATATTAAGGACAATGTTATATTTTAGTTAGGGGGAGAGTATTTGTATGTGATATTGTGTGCAATTGTGTACTTCCATGTGATATAATTTTAATGTGATATTTGCATATTATAGATGTTTGCATGATACTTTGGTCCATATTTGGGAAATATTGGTATTGAGCTCAGAGCATGCTAAATTCCTTATTTATGAACGTTACATGCCTAATTTATTTCAATTTTTTTTTCTTTCTTTTTCTTTTTAAAGATATGGAACATGTAGGATGTAGTTCAAATCAGAGTTTAAATCAAAGATATTTTTATCCATTTCATTTAGTTGTAACTAAGAGAAGGATATTGAAAGTCTTGCTGCACACACTATACAGGTTAGAAGACTTAGAAAGACTACTTTAAATCATTTCTGGTTGATATACATTTCAATTGTTTGGGACTTTAATGAGCCATATCCTAATGGCTTAAGAAAAAGAAAAAAAAATTGAAGCAAATGAAAACAAGAAACAAGCCAAGGATCAATTGCATAAAGAAAATAAAAAAATTAAAAAGATGGGAACAATTGTGTATTGGAAAGGGCTACCTATTACCAAGATCCTAACTAAACAAAAAGTTGGTACCTTTTAAAGCGTAGTAGCTTGAAAGCCACCTTTGTACATTCATGCACTGGAAACGGCTACCTACTACCGGGATCCTAACTAATTAAGAAAGTGGACGTCTTTTAAAGTGTAATAGTGTGAAAACCGCCAGTACAATGATTTTGAATTAGAGTAAGACCATGCGGTTGTCTCAGATTAATTAATGTGTTTGAAACTGTTAATGTTTTCTGATGGTCAATCTTGGAATTCTGATCCTCTCTTGTACACATGAGCTTTGTTACACTCTATTATCTTGGTTATTTTACTAAATGGTGTATAAATCTCTTAGTTGATACTTAACTTGGATTAATATGTGTCCTGTGTTCCTAAACTCATTAACCATACTTCATGGCATGTAATTTTCATAAGTATTGGAATTTTAGTTGCTAATGTCCTCGTTTGAATGCATTCACGTTATTTGTTAGAAACTAGCAAAACGTTAGTTGGGGGGAGGGGGTGTGGTTACGCGTCAAAGATGCGTAATTAGGCATTTTAATTCATGCATTGATGATTATATTTTTAATTAAATGCCTAATTACTCTCAATATTTTAACATTGTGTTCTATTTATAATATTTGGATTTTATTGAGTAATTTATGAATTTTTGATTTTTTTATTACAGGGCAATTATTGGAAGCTAAAAACCGACCGTACTTCGTATTCTGGGCATAACTTTCTCGTTCGAGTTTTGATTGAGACGATTCAAAATGTTGTGGAAAGTCAAGAAAGAGCTCTACAACTTTTGTGTTTGAAATTTTTAGAGTTACGAACTATAAAAAGGTTGAAATTGGGTTTGTGCGTTGGGAAATAAAAAAAAAAGAAGAAACAAGAAAACAAAATAAATAAAAATAAATAAAGTGGGTCAGGTCTTGATGTGACCCGGCCATGCAAGCCCATGTGTGTGTGTGTCTTGAGGTGCTGGGAGAGTGTGGTAGGAGGGCAGGAAAGGAAAAGAAAAGGCTAGGAAAAGTAAAGGAGAAAAGGGAGAAAAAGGCTAGGGTTTTTGGGAGAGTAGAGGGTGGCGTGTGGGAGGCTTTTAGGAGTGAATCTGGGGAGTTGCGTAGCTACAATCTGCTGTGGGGACCCGAGCCTTCAGCTCTCCTCACAGCCTCTCCATTATTTCTCTCTCTCTCTCTCTCTCTCTCTCTCTCTCTCTCTCTCTCTCTCTCTCTCTCTCTCTCTCTCTTCCTAGTCTCTTTTATTAATTAGTTGTTTATTGTTATTTGTTTTATTTTGTCATTTCAATACATGCTTAAATATTTAATTTCAGTTGATTATTGCAGTGAATATTCTTGCTTAGAGTTAATATTGGACTTATTCGTGTTTAAAAACATTGGTGGATTAATTTTAATTTCAGTTAAGTTAATTCTAAGCTTGTTTCATTGGCATGTTTAATTTACTTTTATTTTTTTTATTCTCTCTCTCTCTCTCTCTTTTATTTTGTGTCAATTTAATATGTGTTTTGAGTACCTTATTTTTATGTTTACTTTGCTTAATTTAAAGTTAATGTTGGGTTAAATTTATGTTTGTTTAAGGTATTATTGTTTGAGTTTATTTTATTTGTTGAATGCTTGCATTAGATTAATGGAATTTTCATTTTGGTTCGTTATTTGAATATTTGAAGCTTGAATTTTTTTCTTGTCATTTATTTGATGCATGTTATGTTTTTTTACAGTTCATTTTAATACATTGCCTTGAATACTTTGTTGTTGGGTTGATTTTCATATGAGCTCATTTTTAATGTGGATTTAATTTGTTTAAGCATTTTGTTAAGTTTAAGACTTTGTGTAGGTTAATTTATTTTTGTTTAGGATTTTGTTTAAATTTAGTTCATTCGCTTGTTTTAATTTCCTCACAAATTTTCACAAACCCCTAAAAACTGAATTTGAACCATATTCAATTAAAATTGTTTTCTTATTTTCTTCTTCCTGTTTTGTGCTAGTTTAAAACTAATCTACATTCCCTGAGGAGACGATATGGTCTTTGTGGTCTAATTATTACATGAAATAACTCTTATACTTGGAATAATCATAGTGCTACTCATTTTTAGAAGTGAGTCACTAATCAAGTTACTAATTAAACTTATGAGTGGGTTATATATAGAAATCGTAAAAAATTTGACCTTTGGGAACACGCTGGGTATAATTAAAAATGTTTAATTATAAAATTAATGATATTTAGCGTTGAAAAATTCGGGCAACCCAAGAGGTTCGGTCAACTTGGGACTACTCCGGTCGACTAGCCTTAAGCCATTTTTCAAATTCTAGAGGGGTCTGTTCGACTAGGCAACGTGCCGATCGACTGGCCCTAGGCGATTTCTTAAAGATTGAGAAACGGTCTGCCGGCTTGATGATCTGGTCAGTCGGCCTTTGAAGGCCGATTGGCTAAGGATTTATGACAGTTATTGTATGATCCCAAAAGGGGGGTGAATTGGGATTTAAAATTTTTTGGCTAAATTAAATTTACTATTCACCACAAATCGTATCCTGCTCAAAATATAAGTGTGTATGTGAAATGATTTAAGTAATGAGTACAAACATACACGTGTGGAGCATATCTCATTTAAATTACATGTGTGTATGTAAAAAAATTATAACAATAAATGAACAAGCATACACGTACAGAATTTAAAGTGCGGAAATTAAATGAGATAGAGAGAGATACACACAAGTTTTGTTATTGAGGTTCGGCCAATCATGTCTATGTCCCCACCTTGGGCCAACCACCCAAGGATTCACTATATGCACACTTAACCAGGCGGAGCGATGTAGTTTATAATATCTCCTTATAGAGTGGAGTCTCCCTAGCTCACTTACCAAGCGAAGCCAAATCGGTTCTCCTTATGGGGCAGAGTCTCCCTAACTCAATTCACCAGGTTGAGCCAAACAAGTACATAAACAATTTTTGTATGATAAAAATGCTTCTGAAAAAGTTAAGTTGTACACATTGAAATACTATATGCACTCTCATATGATATCAAAATGAAACTCAGTAGAGTATGGTTTTCCTCTCAAAATAATTTTCAACTAAAATGGTGAGAGTATGGAAAATGATTTTCTCTTTTAAAAACGACCTTTAAAATTCATTAAGCCTTCGAAGCAAATATATATATATGATTGAATGTATGCTCAAGGCTTTCTCAAAGAGCTTTTCAAGCAAAATATTTATCAATAAAAATATGCTCAAAGCTATCTTGAATAACTCCCAAAAAACTTTCTCCCAAAAATATATTTAAGGATAAGAATGGGAGAAACTAAGGATTTCTTAAAAATGATTGACATTAAAAATAAAAAATAAAAAATAAAAGGCTTTCAAGCAAATATATATATATATGCTCATGCCTTACTTGGATAACTCAAAAATAATTTCTCTAAAATGATTTTCAAAAATAAATGAGTAGGAGAAATTTTAACTTATATTTTCAAACCAATGTGGAGGCTTTCATGCTATATATTATGGACATGAATATAAGGTCAGCCCATCCTAATAAGACCCACAATATCTCTCCAAAAATAATTTTCAAATAAAAGAGAATGGGAGAGATTTGGTCTTTGAACAATCATGAAAATCAAAAGGCTAACAAGCAATATATATATCAAACAATATATATGCTGAAGCCCTTTATAAAAGTAAGCCCCAACAAAAATTTTCTCCAAAAATAATTTTCAAGAAGAGTAGGAGAAATAAGAATTTAAAGCATAAATGGGGTATAAGAATGAGGAAGAATCAAGAAAATATTTAACTAAGCTTTCCACATGATTCTCTAACATTTTTCAAGTCTCTAAGGCTTGTATTTATAGGCAAAAACTCAAACTAACCGTTGTATGACCGTTGGGACCTTAAAATATTATTTTATTTCAAAAAATAGTCATTTTTCGGCCATTTGGGACGCTTTCCTAAGAGGGTCAGTAAGCTGGGGCCAAGCCCTGGTTGGCTAAGGCTTGAAATCCGTGAGCTTCAATTGGTTGGAGTGAAGATCCCGTCGACCGGCCTCGACTTTTCTGCACGGACACCCATCAGTGTTTTAGCCATAACTTATATATATCCCCTAATTGGATGTAGTTTGTATCAATAGAAAGCTAAGAGCAAATTCCACAACTTTTATGTTGAACACTTTTTAAGATAAGAAGTTACGAATTGAGAAAAATGCCCATAAATGAGACGAAAGAAACATAAAGAGAATTTTTCTACTACAGACACCTTTCAGTGTTGAAGCCATAACATTTTTTATACAACTCAAAATTGGACGTTCTTGGTGTAGACACCTTATTTTTGCCCTAGCCAAATAGAACAAGGGGTATATTCTTATTTTCATTATTATTATTATTACCTTATTAATATTATTATTATTTTATTATCACTATTATTTTTATTATTTTTATTCTTATTATTAGTACTTTTATTATCTTTATTTTATTATTACTTTCTTATAATTATTTGTATTATTTATTATTATTACTAGTAGTATTATTAGTATTACTTTACTATTATTATTTTGGATATATTTATTATTATTATTATTATTACTATTTTCATATATTATTATTATTACTTTATTATTATTTTTATTATTTTTTCTATTTTTATTATTATTAATTATTGCTTTTAATATTAGTATTATTACTTTATTTACTAATTGTTATTATTTTTATTATTTTTATTATTTTTATTATCATATCTATTATTACCATAAAAATATATAAAAATAAAATGAAAAAATGAAAAAGGAAAAGAAGGGGGCGCTAGGGTTGGCAAAAATTTTATAAAGGGGGGGGGGGGGGCACACAGCACAAACACACTGGGGCGCAGCGAAGAAGCCAGAACAGAAAAAAATCCAGCCGCGCAAAAACCCCATCTTACTCTTCTTCCTCTTCTTCCATCTCCCTCATTATCTCCATCCCACTCGCCCAGTTTTAATCCTTACAGAGCCCTGCACAGCAGTCACGAGCTCTTGTAGCAACTTGCCACCGAGACCATCAGCACCAGACCACCGTCACCTTCCAGCAACTACTGCCATCGCCCACGACCCCGTTCTCTGGCATCACCTCCAGCTCCAGTGTCACTCCGCCACAACCATCGCGATCCTACTCCGTCGTCATACCAGCCCAGCAACCAACGTTGTCTCCATCTCCGGTCATTCTCCTCCATTCCATCACAACAGTCTACTACTGTAAGAGAGAGCCGCTGGAACCTTCACCGTCGTTGTCGTCTCTAGCGTTACTTGCTGTCCTCCACCGCCGTCGTCGTCTCCGGCAGCCCTTGTTGTCATTGCCTTTTCCAACCCCAGTTCTCCGGCAGTATCCCCCCTCTGCAAGTACCTCCACTATAAGTACCTCCCTGCCCCTTTGCTGTATATACATACACACACATACAAATATATACATATATTAATTCAGCTTGTGTTTTATTACATAAAGTTTAAGCCTTTTTTTATTTTGCTTCTGCATCTGTGTGTATATCCTGCAAAACGCACACTGCACACACACACAACATACACAGAAACACACACACAGCATACACACATCAACACACACACACAGCACACACTGCAAAACACACACTGCACACACGCAAAACACACACTGCACACACACAGCACACACACAGAAACATACACACACAACACACACACTGCAAAACACACTGCACACACACA
The DNA here is from genome assembly GCF_029873635.1 of Malania oleifera. Lineage (NCBI taxonomy): Eukaryota > Viridiplantae > Streptophyta > Magnoliopsida > Santalales > Ximeniaceae > Malania > Malania oleifera. Next base: position 63,305,988 of record NC_080425.1, read on the forward strand.
AAACACACACTGCACACACACACACAATAAAACACATAAAGCACACACACGTTTTGGTTGTAAAGTTTAAATTTTGCTTGGTTATTATTTTGGGATTTTTAATAATTAATGTCCGTATTTATAAATACTAATTTGTTTATCTTCATTATTGTAGGATTTTTTTTCTTTTTATTGCTAAGGTAAGATTTCATTTGTAATATTTAAATGTAATAATTTCTGTTGTCATATTTTTAGTGCGCAATATTCAAGTTGCATGTGTAATATGTATTCTTAGGTTTCAGGTTGTTATCTTGTTGTGGTTCTTATGTGTAAGATATTTTTTTTTTTATTCATGCTTATATTATATGTTAACTTTGTATTATATAGTATTTTAGAATTTTGGTCATGTTATATATAATGTTAGGATTTTTAGTAGATTAGTTGTAGTATATGTGGTGTTTTAGAACTATAATTATATGTGTATTTAGTATTCTAGAATGTTAGTCATATTAGGTATTTAACAACTTAGGATTTGTAAGTAACATCATACATCTAATTTAGTATTTTAGGTAACTTTTAATATAGCGTCTTAAGTAATACTATATATTTATTATTATTATTATGATACTTTTAGTATGTTAATATATAAGGTATTATTTATTATGGTAAGTTTAATATTTTAGGTAATATAATATATTTGGTGTTTTGGTATCATGCTATCATATTATATGTTTAGTATATATAGTGTTATAGTAATTTGTTACATACTATAGTTTTTGTGGATATTTATTATTATTATTATCATGATTATATGTATTATGGTATGTTTGAGTATTTTTGTTTATAACGTACATGTAGTATTTTGATATTATGGTATGTTCATTATCTTAGTCTATATTATATATTTTATATTCTACTATTATTGGTATGTTGGATATTTTAGCTCGTGTTATATTTAGTCTTATAGTATGGTGGTATGTTTAGAATCTTAGCAAATATCATATATTTATATCTAGTATTTTGTATTGTGCTAGTTTTAGTATTTTAGCTTGTCTTATATATGTTGATTAGTATGTATTGTGGTATCCTAATATTCTAGTTTATTACTATTTTTTTTATCTTTATTATTATGTTTAAATTTTTATATCTATTATCTAAAACCTCCCAAACTAGTATTTTCATACTTAGGAAAACCCATAAGATTTCTAAAATTTGGGAGTGCATTTTATAAAGTTATTTTTGATTTTTAATCCCTATGATTTTAATGCGGGGGGTATGAGCCTTCGGGCTTCACGTACCCTTCGTTCTGAGGGAATATATAAATATTTATATATTACACATATTTTTGTATTATTTATTTATTTATTTATTTATTCATTTCGCATGTGTATTAGTAAATTCACTAGAGGAGTAATTTTAAAGACTTACTAGATTAACTTAGGGATAATTCCAAATTAATTAGGTAACGTTCGTAAGAACGGGCGTGTAGGGGGTGCTCATACCTTCCCCTCGCGTAACCGAACTCCCGAGCCCAACTTTGGTAACATGGACTCATTCTACCCTTAACAGGGTAGTAATCATATGTTCTAACCACGCTAAAAGGTTAGTGGTGACTCCAATATTCCTTATTTTTTTCCAAAAATATTAAACCACATTTTTTTAATTTCGCCGCCCAGGGCACACGCGTGCCAGGACATCGCGACATTTGGTATTAACAAAAAGCTAATAGAAAATTACACAACTTCTATGTTGAACACTTGTTAAGATAATAAGTTATGGATTGATAAAGACGCTCATTTCTATTGTCCAGTCAACTGGTCGGTCGACCGACCCCTTTGTAAAAATTAGTTTTTGCCTTTTTTTAACTTCAAAACCCCTTAAAAACCTTTTGTAAGTTTAGCATTTAAAAAAAAAAAGGTTTTTCATGTTTCTTAGAGATCCCTAAGGTCAATCTAAGGTCATTTATGAGTTTCAAATTAAATCATGTGAGATGCATGCACATTTAATCCTTGTTACTATTACAAACCAGAAAAATAAATAAAGTCTTAGTGCTTTGCTCTCTAGAATCCCATGGAATACGCCGATTGGTGCGAGCTTTATGTCCATTTACAGCTTCCATTTTGCATCCATCACTTGTGCTTACAGAGATATAAACTTGTTCATACACTAAGTACACAAGTGAGATTTTGTGGTTTGTCACAATCAAAATAGGGATCGAACTCAAAAAGTCAACAATCTCCCCCTTTTTGATGATGAAAAACACATGAGTGTTGAATTTTTGAGTCTAATCCCTAGTTTTGATAATGACAAACCACATGTTACTAATGTGTGTGGCTAAGTACTTAAACAAGTTTATATCTTTTATCGCACACATGAAAAGGGGAAGTGGAAGCCAAGACTAACTTAAAGTGCATACAACTTGGTGTGTTCCATGATGAATTAAAGAGCAAGAGAAGAAGACATATTTGGTTTCACTTGTAATGCATTTGGTTTTCATTTGGGTCTATAATAATCATGGTCTATAATAATTAATGCATGGCATGCATGATAGGGTTCTAATGCTCAATGACCATAGATTGACCTTAAGACCCCATGCACATAATGAAAAGTCCCTTAAGCTAAACATGTAACATTTATACAAATAGGGATAAAATTTAAGCTCAAAATTAGAGTCAAAATTATGCTTGTAAATAGCCCTGGTCGACCGAACACTTTGATGGCTGAAAAGTCAAAGTGTAGACTAAGCCTCGGTCAACTGAACCCTAGGCAGTGTAAAACCCTTGGTCAACCAAACCGGTCAAAAATCAACATGATGACTTCACGCGGTCGACTGTTCTGAAATGAACGTATCATCCTAGGTCAACTGAACAGAAACATGTATGACTCCCAACTTTTCAGTCGACCAAATGTGTAGTTCATTTTGGCCATGGTCGACCGAACCTATATGAGCAATCAACCAAACCTTAGCCATGGTCGACCGAACCTATGAAGGGTTCAAAATCGCCTTGAGATGGTCGACCATTTCGGTAGTTCAAAATTGTCACGGTCGACCCAACTTAGCAATATCTTCGATTGAACCTTGAAAATGGTCGATCAAACCTCTCGGGTTGGCGAAATTTTTACCAAGGTTAAACAAGGTTATTTTCATTAAAACATAATTAAAAATTTTCTAAAATACCAAATGAGTCCCTAACTGACATATTTTGAGGAGTGTCTATATATACTCCCTCATTTGACTTAATTAGTAAGGGATTAGCACTTTAATTAGCAAAATTTTCTCTGAAATATTTTATACTCTCATTGCTTATATTTCATATTTTCAAGCACATTATTCATACTCTCTCATATGCTTGCTTGCAAAAATCATTTTGAAGAAGAGAGTATTATTCCCTTATACTCCATACTTGCAAATCAATTGCAAGTTGAAAGGAGTTCAATTTTTATTTGTGTGTATATTTTCGTATATCATTGGTTATCTTGTACTCTCACATTTTTATATTCTTTTGTAAAACTTTATTGAGAGTCATCTTGGTAATTTTCCCATATTATTTCTATTTGATTAATATTATTGAGAAAATCTAACTTCAGCTTGTGAGTATTTTTATCCACATTGCAAGACTCAAGAGCTCATCTTTGTGCATATTACTAAATCATTTTGTTAACCTGATATCAAATATCTCATATACTTCATCTTGCAAATATTTATTGATATATTATTGTTCATATTTTAAAAATATTTATGAAGGATAATCATTATTATCTCCTAGTCTTTATTATTGAAAAATACTTTTGGAGATATTATTTTCTTTGGGTTGTAGATATTTCATATACACTTAGAGAACCTTTCATATTTGAATCAAAGGTTTCACTCTCACATTTTCATACACACATATATAAGAGTTGATACATATATCTTGATTGATCTCACATGAGCATAAATCCTTATCATCTGTGAGTATATTGGTTGTATTGTGCTTAGTGGTACATATTTGCTTAGCGTAAGAAGCATATCTATTGTACAAAAATATTTTATTATCTGTTTTATTCCCAAAAGGTGGTCGAAAGAGGGAGACTAGCCTCGTGAATAGTCGCGAATTGCTCAGACTCGTTTAGGAGAGCACTGAACTGGTTCAGACCCGGTTAAGAGAACTAGGTGTACCATCTTGGTAAGGTATTGTAAAGGTGGGGGTCAGTCCTATTAATCTGACCTAGGGTATTCCCTTGCCTAGTAAGGAGAGGGAGGTTGTAAACGGTATTGCTCCACCCGAAAGTGAGCAAATTTAGTGAATCCTCCTATTTGTGAGCATGAGGCGGGGACGTAGACAGTATTAGCCGAACCCCAATAACATATCGTGTGTGCACTTTATATTTCCTCATTTTATTTTCTGCACCTATTTGTTATTGTTTAATGCTCTGATTATTTTACATATCCACTTTAAATGATTGTGAATTACTAAGCCTGCTTACTTGCTTTGATTATTTGCTCAGTTAAATTCTTGTGAGTATTGGAATCTGTTTAGAAAGACCCTAAGTTGCAAAATACTATTAATATATGGTTTAACTTAGGAAGAAGTTTTAAAATTCTAATTCATCTCCCCCTCTTGGTAATACATCAATTCCAACAATTTGTATCAGAGCCTCGTTGGGTCTTAAACTTTTTTGTAAAAAGATCTCAATGACTTAAATTGGTGTATTTCCATTCAGTGAGGGACAGTCACCTACTAGACCTCCTGTATTTTGTGGTGTCAATTACACCCATTGGAAAATAAAAATGAACGTATTTATAAAATCTATGGATTGGAGGGCATGACAAGTGATTGTTAAAGGAATTAATATGCCTTTGAATGAAAATGATATTAATTTAATGCATACAAATTCTCATGTCATGGATTTACCGTATTACGCTTTAGATTCTAATATTTTTCTTGAGATTATGGCATGTACAAGTGCAAAGGAAATCTAGGATGAACTCGAAAGGAAATATGGAGAATCCCGGGAGGATGAGACCACCACTCAGGAAGTGGTAAATGATAGGGCAATTGCATTAATAAACAGAGATGTATATGATCTCAACCTTTATAGATGATTTCGCTGCTGAATTCTATGATATAACTTATGATGAATCATCTATTGTTTCTAATGATATTACTGTGTGCAATGATTCATATGATAATGATTATAATAATTCTTGTGATGAATCATGTGTTGAATTAATGAATGAAAGCATGTCCTTGAACAAAGAATTAGAATGTACTTTATTTAAAATGCATAAACTTATAGTTAGGATGAATAAATAGAAAACATTTTTGAAAATTGATAATAAGGGGATAGCTATACAATTAAAAGAATTAAAAGATTATCATGCTATCTTTAAGAAGAAAAAGATAGAGAAAGTTTTGAAAATTATCTACTTAGAGAAAGAAATAGATCGTTATTCTAGAGCTACACTTAAAGTTATAAATGAAAAGAATAATCATAATAAATCTTTATAAATTAAAAAGAAAAATATTCTCATAAAGGATTTAGGATTATCGTATGATTCCCACAGTCATGCCTCAACGAGCAATCATAAGAATTGTAAGCATAATCTTTCACGTATTTACAAAACTTGCTTACATTGTAAAAGAAAAAAGGCACATTCAATTTACTTGCTCATCCAGAAGTGTCAGGGGCTTAGGAAAAGAAATGATGTGGGTTATTAGGAAAGCAAACCCAGTAGGAGATGAAGAAGGATGATTTCAATAGAAATTACATAATTATTTAATTCTTCCTTAGTTCCTAGGTTTAAGGGTTGTGATGACTAAAGGCTCGGGAAGTGGTGCGTGCTTAAAATTCCAAATCTTAGTATATGTATTCACTATACACTATTTGCATACTAAGAACTTCAGAGAAATTATACCAATACGAAAATTCAAGAAATTTATCCAATTTGAACCTAATGCATATACATCACAATGATTGGGTAAAATATGAAAATATTGGTCAAAGTATGTTGAAGTAAAATCCATTTCCAAATGGACAAGGCATGTTTGCCTGATATTAATTCTAAATGCTTAACCCATGTTTTATTATGAACATCTTAAATTAAGCATATTTTGTCCATTGCACATGTTTGGGACTTAGGGAATTCACTGTATATCATTTAACCCTAAGATTATTCTTGAGCATAAAAGTCTTATCAAAGTTTAGTCATCACTCTAGGCTTAAGCACTAATAACTATCGAGTTCCCATTCCATCAAGTGCTTATTTAAAATAAATATGTTAGCTTTACCATAATCCCGAGAGGGGGGGGGTGAATTGGAATTTTCAAATTTTATCCCCTAGGACAATCCACTAACAACAGTATTACGCAAATCTAAGGTCAATCTAGTGTAGATAAAGTAAATCAATATAAATATACAACATAAGTTAAACTGCACAAATAAATTAACCAAGCATGCACAATAAGGCAGTAAAGGAGATGACACTGAAAATGTTATCGAGGTTCAGCAAACTGCCTAAGTCCCCGCCTTGGCTAACAAGTACAAGGATTACCACTATAAGCTCACTTAATGGGTGGAGTGGCACCTAAACAATCAGGTCAATTAGTACAGGATTGACCTCAACCTTTATATACAATCCTTACCAAGCTGGATTACCGCCCCCTCAAGCTACGCTTAGAATACAACAGATTTTACAATAAAATTTGCGTACAACCAATATGCTTCTCAACTAAGCAGATTATGTACCAATGTAATCAACACACTATCGAATAATATGATAAGGTAAGCTCAATGTAGTCTTAGAGTCTACTTGCAAAGATTTATGCAAATATTGCAATTAGTATGTGAGAGTATAAGTGATAGGATCTTTATGTCAAAATAATAGTCTCAATCATAATGCAGCAACAAAGATCACAAGCACACTTCAAATATTTCAACAAATATTTTTTCTCAAAATAAACTACGAGAGATATTCAAAAAAGGTTTGTAAAAATTTATTTGATCTTTGTATCAAGATGATAATCTCAATCAAAACATATAGCAACAAAGATCTTCAGCACTCAAGCAAATATCTCAAAATGTATTTCTCAAAGATAAGCACAAGAGATATTTTGAAAATGATTTGTAAAATATTTTTAGCAACCAAAATACAATGTGAACTCCTTGAGTATTGCAATGACAATGCAAAACCCAAAAGCTCAATGAAGTATTCCTAAGGAAGACTTATTAACAAAGTCTCCTAGAAACACTTGAAGCTTTGCTCTCTAATTAAAATAATCTCAATCAATAAGAATAGGAGAGAGCTTAAGCCTAATGAGAAAAACACTCAAGTACACTTACAAAGTGATTTTAGCAATAAGAGTGAGTAAGAATGAGTGTAGGATGCTTGAAAATGAGAGTAGAAATTTTTGAGTTTCAGAGGATTTAATTAAGTTTGCTAATGAGTTGCTAATTTTTGCAAATGAGGGGGTATATATAGAATTCCTTAGAATTATAACCGTTTAGGACATATTAGTCATTTTATAAAAAGTTCAAGTGAGATTAATAAAAATAACAACGTTTTTAACCTCAGTAAAATTCGCCAACCCAAGAGCACCGGTCGACCGTACTTAAGGTTCTGTTGACTGAGTGTCCCAGTTCGGTCAACCATGGAAAAATTGAACTGAAAGTATAGTCAACCATCTTGAGGGTTTCAAAGGCGATTTTCCAAATCCATGCGGTTCAGTTGACCAAATCATTTTGAACTATGAGGTTCGGTCTACCGGGCGATTGGAAATTCCCACGTGGGGGTTCGGTCGACCAGGGCGTTGCCTATATATTTCTGGTCGGTCGACCAAAGGGTCAACTTGTTGACTCGACGGAGGTTTGGTCGACCTAAGATCTTAGTATAACTGAGTTCGGTCAACCGAACATGCCAATTTGGGCATTTCAGTCATTTTCTCTTTAAAATGTTGTCCCTATTCATATGATGATTAACTTAATTTTAATAGGACACAGTTTTATGCATTGCATGGGGGACCTAAGGTCAGTCTAGGTCTTTTTGAGCTTATCTATCTAATCATGTATGTAATGCATTGATTATTACACACCATTTCCTATTTACTATTACAGATCCAGATGGGCAATGAATTGAAGTACAACATAATATAGTCTTCAGGGTCTTCAAGCTCTATTTCATGTGCCATCAATTTGATTTGCTAATTATATACCTGCACATAAACTAGATGGCCATCAAATACTTGAGTATTTGTCATTATCAAAACCGGGTGTGACCTACAAGGTCAACAAAATCATTTATAACCAAATATGGAGGCATCTTCTAAGTGATTCACATTCTTTTTGAGCCTTAAATATAAAACACTCTAATTTTCTTTCACCTATCTCCTCCAAATCCTTACCAAACCAAGATCATATTCGTTAAGGTTTCACCCATTCCTTAGCTAGTATCCTTGCTTCATATCTGAAGGATACTTTCCATTCTTTAAAGAGCATTGTTCACAAAATTCATATACTTTTAAATGCTCTTTGGTAAGATGGTTTGGACATATTTACTTGCACAAAAATATTTTGAATATTGTCTTGTTTCACCTTAATACTCTTCTGAACTTAAAGAAAATTTAATCCTTAAGAGTATTATTTACCTTTCCTACACAAGCTCTCAAATCGTTAAGTCATATCTTTTAGAGCTTTATATCCTTAGAGATGAGTTGAATGGCTAAGTTGGTAGCACTAGGTCTTAAATTCAAGGAGACCTATGCACATGCATTTAAAATTTAAAGCCAATCGATCGTGTGTTTCTCACGCATATTAAGATTCATAAGAAAAGAGGCAGACATTGACTTATCTCCTTAATAAATATTCATTGTGACTTTTTGGTCCGATAAGCATAAAGCATTCATCGTCAAGATAAATCATTGAAAATCTTAAAACACTTGACTAAAAATTTGAGAAATCAAAAGGGCATAAAATGAATAAGTGTATAACTCAGGGGGATCATTCATATTTCATGAACATATAAATTAAAATGCTCTCTTGATCTTACATCATATTTTATGCCCATATGACTTTAAGAAAAACAACACAAAAACAAACTCATAACTATCCATTTTTATTTACTGTTCATATTTGATGGATGGTTTATTTTCATGAAATGTTGTTTGAGCTACTGAAATGCATACTTGTATAGAACACCAATTGCATGGTTGATGCAGTATATTGTGTAATGTATGCTAGTAATGGATATAGGTTCTCGTGTGCCTTGAACTGAATTATAAATTGTTTATTTCATATAATGCAGCTGGTGATGATGCATCTGATGAGGACTCTGAGAAAAATGAAAGTGATGATGAAAGCACTTAAGAAAATGTAAATGATGCAGCTGATGATGATTGATATCTCTTTTTGTTGCTTTTTGTGTGGTGTATTTCTAGGCCAATTTGATTTTTTTTTTTTTTTGTGTGCTATTATGTGTCTACATTTTCTTTGCTTTGTTACTTTTCTCTTTTTGATTGATGTCTAAAAGGGGAGAAAGTGTGAGAAAAATTGAGATAAATAGCAACATTGAGGAGATAAAATGCAAAGTTACAAAGTTGAGAAATTGTGGAGAAATTTAAGCAAAATTAAGATAAAATGCAAAATTGAGATAAAACCGAAAAAGAATATAACCATGATGAAGATATGATGATATGAGACATGATATGATGTTGTTAATACTAATATGATGATATGACCTATGATGCACTGATACTTGATTGATATATAGATGTTGAAAAATGAACTTGCATGGAATCTAAAATTGAATCTGGAACTATTTGATCATATGAATGATTTTTTTTTTCAAAACATTGTTATAAGTGTGCTTAGTGTAAGGGGGAGCCTTATCAAGGTTCACTCACTTTTGATCCTTATTTGTCATCATAAAAAAGGGGGAGATTATTGGCCTAACAAGGCTTACGAATCTTATTTTGATAATAACAAATCAAAGGAATTAACATGTTTTGGTTAAAGTGGTGATGTTTCAGGAATCAAGCATTAGAGTTCAAGATCAAGTTATCACAAGTGTTATGAAAGCCTACATTCCAAAGACAAGGGATCAAAAGAAAGCTAAAACGATCAAAGAAAGACAAATCTTATGAAAGCTTAAAGAATATTGAAGCTCAAGTCAAGATGGACTCAAAGAAAGACATACATGAAGACTTCATGTTTAGAAAGTTTTTAAGTCTTAAGAAAGTCTTACGTAAGTACTTCAATTAAAAGTCAATATGAATGCTTTGAATCTCAATAGGATTAATTATTGACTTAGAGACCAAATTGTGAAAACACCAGAAAACATTTTCAAAAGTCTCAAAATAATTTGGCAAAAGTTTTTGGAAACAAAATTAAAAGCATGAACTTTTAACCGTCCAGGCAACTGACCCATTATGGTCAGGTGACTAACATTTATGTTGAAGTAATTTTTGGAAGACTAAATAGTCCCAGTCGACTGACCCCTGTGAGTCTAGGCAACTGACCCCTTTCTGATTTTGATTTTTTGTTGATTTTCAAAGTCCAGGCGACTGACCCCATTAAGTCCAGTCGACTGAAATTCGTAACGACTATTTTTAAACAGTGAATAAAAGTTTCCAAATTAGATTTCTTGGACCCCAATCTTTGTAAAAACTTGGAAAAAACTCCAAGCAAATTGGGGAACATGAAAAAAAACTTTTTAACTCTATAAATACATGAAAAACCAAAAGATTTTATACACCAAGAGCTACAATCAGAAAATCAAAGCTATATTGCCCTCACTCTTCAAAAACACTCTTGCTCACTCATTCTTGCAGAAGTATTACTGAGTTTCTACTGATACAACCACACAGTTCTTGTGCTCTTACTAAGATTTTTTAATCTAAAGAAGAACCCGGTGATTAATTTCTTGAACTTCAAATTCATTCTTTATTGATATTTAAATTGAAGTATATTAGTTGTTCTTAATTTTGTAATAATCAGCTCTAGTTTGAGAGTGTCTTTGTACACAAGAATTATTCTTGTTGTTGTTGTTTTGATGATTCAAGATTATTGAATCGTTGGATTACCGAGCGTGGGGTATCGCTTGGAGAGGAGGGCTCCATCCTACTTGAAGGAGTGTGTAAACAGTTTACTTTGCCCAATTAAAGGAGTGGTATAGTGTAATCTTTGGGTGGTGTACCTAAGGCGAGGATGTAGGCGGATATAGCCAAACCTCGTAAAAATATAAGTGTCACTCTCTTCCCCATTCTTTTAAATTTTAGCACACATAAACTGTGTGGATACTTATTTAAATTGCTGGAAAATTATTTTGTGATTGGGAATTGCACAAACCTTAAAAAAAGAGGGAGTACGCTGATTGAATCTTGCGAAAACCTTCTAAAGGAGTACGTTCATTATACAGGTCATTCATCAGCTACAGGCCAATATCAAAATCAGATTCTTAGAGCTTGCTGGAATTGTTATAATATTTCATATTATGAAGCTTATCTTGATTGATTGAATTGACTTATTGAGTATGGTTTAATTTGCTAAAAGAAGTATTAAGAAACTTGCAAATCATTCAAATTTATATGCTCATTCATAAAGATATAAATTAAATTGTGTCTTGGCTAATCTTATGAATTGAAAATCAAACCATACATTTGTGATTGCTAGTTGAGAATGAATTTATTGAAAAGAGTTTCAAAGAAAGTTTTAAAACCCAATTCACCTCCCTCTAGGGAGTACAACTTAGCTTTTCAATATCATCTGAGGGTTCTTGAGACCTTTGAAAAGTATATATTTAATATCTCATTTTCATCAAAGATCATATATATTTTATTTTGAGCAAAACCTACTTGAAAGCAAAACCCTAAGTTCTCCTACATTTTCATTGAGCTATGTAGTTGGAGAAATTCTTTTAGGGTTATATCTTTGAAGTGCTTATCATAAATATTTTACTCAAAGATTGGAAAAATTAGTTTTGAGAAAAACCACACATACTCACTTGAGCTTTATATCATATCATATGTGAGTGCATACTATGCTTCATTGTTGTACATTATCTGCTTAGTGCACAAGCATTATCTTTGTACGCAAATCTTTGAATATTATTGTATTCCCAACGTGTAGTCGGAATAGGATTGCATTGACCTATAACGTGCACCAGAATGGCTCAGACCCAGTTAGGAAAGCTAGGACTTGCACCTTCTTGGTAAAGTGTGCATCGGATTGGTTCAGACCCGGTTAAGAGAACTCGGAGCACCGTCCTGTAAGGTGTAGTTGTATAGGTTGGGCTCAGCCCTGTAAATGTAAGCTGGGGTATTCCTTGCCCAGTAAGGAGAGGAGGTTGTAATCGGTGTCGCCCCACCCTTTAAGTGAGCACCTATTGGAATCCTCTTTCTTGTTAGTTTGAGACGAGAACGTATACAAGTTTGACTGAACCTCGATAACATATTTTGTGTCACTCTCTTCCCTATGCTCTTTAATTTCTACACTTGAATGCTTTATTTAATCTATTGTATATAATTTAAATTTGCATATTTTAGTTATCATGAATGATGGGGAAAATATTGAGATTGTTTTAATTTCCATAATATCTTCTCAGTTATTTAGTTGTAATATTTATGATTACATAGAAAAACCCTAGGTTATGAAATACTGATTGCGATTTGAATTGAACCTAGAAATTTTTTTTTTAAATCTCCAATTCACCCCCTTTTGGGATTACACCAATTACATCATTATTGTTTAATTATTCAAATGTTGAACCTAAGCAAAGTTAAATTTGTTCCCATTGACATCAAAGGCAACAATTATTAATCATGGATTCTTGATATTGATATCCATATAAATGAAATACCACATCCCTGCAGGTTCTCACAAAAGTTATGATCGTTCTTCATCATCATTTAGATGAAGAATTAAAGATTGAATACCTCACTGTTAAAGACCCACTTATCCTATGGAAAAATTTAAACGATAGATTTGATCACCAAAAAACTGTGATTTTGCCAAAAGCTCGATATGAATAGTTGTACCTAAGGTTGTAAGAATTTAAAACAATCATTGAATATTACTCAACTTTGCATAATATTAGCTTAAAGCTAGTATTATATGGTGAAAATATTACTGATGAAGACATGTTAGAAAAAACTTTTACTACTTTCCATCCCACTAATGTGCTCCTACAGTAGCAATATAGGGAGTGGAAATTTACTAAATCTTCTGAACTTATATCATATCTTCTTTTTGCTGAGAAAAATAATGAGCTTTTGATGAAAAATCACCAAACTCATCCAACTAGTTCGACCCCCATTCCCTGATCAAGTGAATATGAACACATCTCGTGGTTGAGGATGAGACCGCGGGCACGGTCGTGGTTGTGGTCAAAATAATCATTGGCATCAACGTGATGTTGCAATCCCTTAGAAGAGGGAAAATCAACGACCCAGATAACATGAAACTGAATGTTACAGATGCGAAAGAAAATGTCATTAGTCACGTACTTGTCATACACCTAAGCACTTGGTAGATCTATACTAGGCCTTTATAAAAGAAAATGAAAATAATAAAGAAGTTGAAACAAATTTTGCTAATAATGTTGTTCCAATAGATCTTAATATTGGACCATCCAACTCTATTTATCTTGATGTTGCTGATTTCCTTGTAAATCAAGATGAAAATAATGATGTAATATTTTAAGATATATAAGCAATATTGTACTTTGTTTTTAAAATATAAATTATCGTATTTATTGTTGCTATGAACACTTTTAATAATGGGTTTTCAAAATATATGTTGTAGTGTGAATTGTCTTAAAGCTTTGTTCGATTCTAAGATGTCTTTGGAAGAAGTTTGTTTAGCTAACAGTGCTACAACACACACAATTCTTCGAGATAGGAAATATTTCCATCACTTGAATATATCTTTAACAAATGTTAATACAATATTTGGTTCTACAAATTTGATTGAAAACTCCAAAAGAGCTAATATAAAGTTACCCAATGGTACTTTATTACAAATTGATAAAGCTTTATATTCTAGCAGATCCAAAATAAATCTGTTAAGCTTTAAATATTTAATACTCAATGAGCAGCATAGAGGTTATCCTAAGTATAGGAGTTCTGTCATGTAATGATTAGTCTAAAAGGCCAGATCGCCTCCTCAGAGAATGCATATTAGTTTCAAACTTGTGTAAAATAAAAAAAAGAAAATAAGAAAACAGTTTACTGAACATAGTTCAGATTTGATTTCTAGGGTTTTGAGATTTTTTAACTAAATTAAAACTAAGCGACGCTTAAACAAAAATGAGCCTAAATGAAGATCAATCCAATTATAATAAGTTCCACTAAATATTAAAAAAGGCATTGAAGTTTTAACAAAATAATTACCTAAAGGAACAAAAGAACAAGAGAGAGTGAGAGAGAACAAAAACAAAGATTAAACTAATAAAAATTCTTCAACAATGAAATAAACTAAACACTCTAATTGACTTAAAAAATCATGTAATTTCAACACTAAATATTTAATGAAAACAAAGTAAATTTAACAGTAAAAATAACTCAAACAAGATTTAATTCCAACAATGTCCTTAAATGAAAACAAATTGAACTTAACAAATAACTCATGCAAATATTAAAATAAAACAAAGAGAGAGAGAGAGAGAGAGAGAGAGAGAGAGAGAGAGAGAGAGAGAGAGAGAGAGAGAGAGAGAGAGAATGAGAGATGAGAATCCTTGAATATTAAACTAAATTAAACACTCTGATATCATAAATAAAATTTAACTCTAGCAACACTTTGAACAAAAATAAAACAACTCATCATTAATTTAGCTGCAAATAAACTTAGTCCAACAATATTCCAAACATAAATAAACACAACATTAACTCTCAACAAAATACTCAATGTTATAATCAACTTAAACTAAATATTAAAATATGTATTGAAATGACAATGAAGTAAATAACAAGTAAATAAAACTAATTAATGAGAGAGAGAGAGAGAGAGAGAGAGAGAGAGAGAGAATGAAGAGGTCGTAGGTGAGCTGCTCGAGTCCTCCACAAGTAGCAAAACTGCTCTGTTGCGACGCCTCCCCAAAGAGAGAAAACCCTCCTACCACACTCCCAACCCTATTCCTGGCTCCCCTCCTTTCTAAAGATAACTTACTCCTCCTTTTTTATTAAAAGCCTCTCCTCCCCTTTTACAATAAATGCCCTTTTAAAGCCTTGCCTTCTTTTTCAATCCTAACCTCACTTTGCATTCAAATCTCCCCCCCCCCCCAATTGCATAGCCTTGTGTAACGACCTACCTAATTTACCAATTTTTTTTCATAATAACATTTAATATAATAATCCTGTATAGCTGAATAACATAATCAACTTGGGCCCATGGGTACCGGGGATATACCCAAAATACAACTCAGATACCTAAGCAACAAGGAACGTAAAATCATAGACATGACAAATCATCCAACCAACACCATACGATAGTTTTACTACAATTGTTATATACATACACTCATCCCAAAATATCCAAAAAGTGCCCTAGGGTCACAACCCAAAAATCCATCAGATCCTAGTAAAAAGACTTACCCTTTAGACAGGGTAGAACAGTCAAACTCTAATGCCGTGGAGCTCTATCCGCTCTTCTATCTGAGCTCCTGAAATGTTTATATATCTGGGGTGAGATACCTCTCAATAAGAGAAATAAACTAATATCAGTGTGTGGCAACATGATTATTTTCGTGTCATACATATAACAATACATAAATCATATTTGATAAAATTGTCTGTATCATATCTAGGAAAACATAATTTCTCATAACATGGTATATCATACTGAATTTCTATACATAAAAATCATCTCATATGTACATGAAATAACACCCTAGATGGATAGCTGGCTAGTATCATGTCTTACCCCCACATGACTAGGTTGTGCGGCCCGAAGGCGGCACCTAGCAATGGTTGGCCGACCACACTAGATTAACGTAAGTCTGTAAGTATGATGGGTCTGCCCCTCCTGGTTCGGACACCAAAGGGATGCATGCACTACCATAAAACCACATCGACTACTGATCTCCCACTGCTCCTTATGACAAATGGTAGTACTAACATATATATGATCGTGATCATATAGCTATGGTACCGTGCTTCGTAAAAGCCTAAACCAAGTCATCCGGATTCTGATAACATATAGTAAATCTCAAATAATGATACATAGCTATTTCATAATAATATCTGTCATGATAATATTTTCATGAATTCTTGCATAACATATCAAGTAAAATTCAGGACCCTTACGCAGGCATTTTGTATCTTGTGAATAACGGCCCTTACGTCGATATAACATATCATATAAAATCTTCGGCCCTTACGCTAGTATATTATATAAAATCTCAGCCTTTACGCCAGTATATCATAACACACTAAATCATGAATATCTGTACTATTTAACATACTATTTAGAACATAGTTCCTGTACTGTTATAGAGTTTTTCCTGAAAACTAGTAAAACATAAATATTATGAGAAAACATAATATTTCATCATCATAATTTTCATGGTAAATGTTACTCATGCCACACAAAAGGGGTAATATTTAGAACGTAAAATCTGTTCTAAAATCATATTTATGATATTATACATGAAAATCATATTTTTTGATCAGCAGCATTATTTTCAACATAATTCTACAATATACATATTTACCTGAATTTAAATGCTGTAAAATAATAAATATATTTTCATAAGGAAACTGACTTAGTTTATCCCCTTACCTGACTTATGAAAAAAAACCCTACGAATTACTCCAAAAATCACACTCATGTGGTCCCTAGCTCAACACCCAGAAATTGATATTTCCCCAACAAAACCTCAATATTATCCTCCTCCCCATATTCTTATCAGTCCAAAAACACCAAAAATCTAATAAAACCAAAATTAACTAACTTACCCAAATTTTGGGATGGTTCCCAAGTTAACCCAACCAACAAATCACTCTAGCAGATGTGCTGAGAATCTTCCCAAAAGTGAAGTGGCGGCTTCCGATCGTCAAACAGGAAAGGAACGGGGCCGAAATCAAAAAGAGAAGGTGAGGGAGCCAAAGTTGGGAGAGAGAAAAGAAGTTTGCCCAAATTTTCTCGCAGAAAATCGGATTTGAGCCTATTTATACACCAGCCTTCATCGACGAGACACGTCACTTCGTCGATGAGGCCCAAAAGAGAGTTTGTTGATGAACATTTACTTATTGTCGACAAGTTTCAGGCCCTATAATAGCCCTCTCTTTAATTTCTCATCGACGAGACACGTGGCGTGCTATGAATCTAGTAGTGAGTTCATCGACGAAACCGAAGGGTTTGTCGACGAGCCTTGCAATTTCTTCTTTTGAATTTCCTTTTCTCCCTCTTTTATTATTTGAATACCATAATTCTTCGGATCTCTACACTTTGTTCACGCATGGGCCTTTCAATTCACATGCATGCGGACGACCTTCCTTGTTTGTAAATCCAGCGCTTGGGCACAACTTCCCAGGCCCATGCACACGACCTTTCTTGTTTTGCATGGGCTTCATTCCTTGTTAGTTCACGCACAACCCCTTTAATTTTGTGCTAGGCCATTCATCCAAGATGCTTTGTGTTGCATGTGCCATGCAAATACATGGCTTAACGTTGTTCTTTAAAGCTCACGCACGACCTCTCTTTATTTAATGGCCTAACTCCTAGGATGCATAGGATGGGCCTTGCTTTATTCTTTCACATGCAACCACGTGCATGGGTTTTATTGACCTCGGTGCATTCCCCAGAGGGGGGATGAATTGGAATTTTAAAACTTATTCCTAAGTTAAACCAGATATTATCAGTATTTCACAACCTAGGGTCTTTCTAGGCAATCCCAAATACACAGATAAATATAATATGTGGGAATTTAAATCATGCGCATCATTCACACTATAACATACACGTGTAGGAATATAAATTACAGAAATATAAACAGACACACGATATGTTATCGGGGTTTAGCCAATACTGCATATGTCCCCACCTCTAGCTCGCAAGGCTGAGGATTCCACTAATACTCACTTAACAGATGGAGCTGCACCAGTTACAACTAGGTCAATTAGCGGGACTGATCTCAACCTACATCTTACCAGAATGGTGCACTTAGTTTTCCTAACCGAGTCTAAGCCAATCCAGGACTATTTACCAAGGTTAGTCTCCCTTTTCAGGCCCACACCTAGAATACAACAAATATTCAATATAAATTGTGTACAATTAAAGTGCTTCTTATACTAAGCAAATTTGCACCAATATGCTCAACCAAATAATGCATTCACATATGATATGAATTAAAGCTCAATGTGAGAATGTGTATTTTTCACTAAAAATTTATTTCTCAATAAAGACTGAGTGTGAAAAATGATTTTCTTACTAACAAAAGTAAGAGACCTTCCAAGCAGAGATATTAAAATAAGAATATGCGCAAGGTACTCTTTTCAATATGTTCGGAGTTTTCCCAAAAACTAGTTTTTTAAATAAAGCTTAGGGGAATTAGGATTCTTGCTCAAAAATAATTTTGTAATGAAGAATATATGAGCCTTTGAAGTCTTGCAATATGTGTGCAAGATTCACAAGCAATTAACAAGTTTTTTTTCCAAAGATATTTATCAATGAAAATATATTGAGAAAACTTAGGATTTACTCTCAAGATAATGATTTTGAAAATAATGGGATATAAAAGTATAAGTAATATGATTTATAAAAATTTATTTGATCTTTGTATTAAATGATAATCTTCAATCAAAAGGTATAGCAACAAAGATCTTTAGCACTCAAGCAAATATCTCAAAATGTATTTCTCAAAGATAAGTACAAGAGATATTTTGAAAATGATTTCTAGAATATTTTTAGTAACCAAAATCCAATGTGAACTCCTTGAGTATTGCAATGACAATGCAAAACCCAAAAGCTCAATGAAGTATTCCTAAGGAAGACTTATTAACAAAGTCTCCTAGAAAAACGTAGGGCCTACACTCAAGATAAAGAAATTTCAATTAACACCAAACAAGTGAGAGTGTAAGTCTAGTGAGAAGAACACTCAAGCACACTTACAAAATGATTTTAGCAATAAAAGTGAGTAAGAATGAGTGTAGGAGGCTTAAAAATGGAAGTAGGAATTTTTGAGTTTTAGAGGATTTTTGCTAATTAAGATTGCTAATCATTGACTAATATTTGAAAATGAGGGGGTATATATAGAATTCCCCAAAATTATAATCGTTCAGGACATATTAGTCATTTCAGAAAAAGTTTAACTAAGGTCAATAAAATTTAACTGTGTTTTAACCTCGGTAATTCTCGCAAACCCGAGAACACCGATTGACTGAACTTAAGGTTGGATTACTCGAGTGGCTGGGTTTAGTTAACTGGGAGAAATTTGAACTAGAAGGATGGTCAACCAGACTTGAAAGGTTCAAGAGTGATTTTCCAAATCCGCACAATCGGTCAGCCAGGCTATTGGCATTTCCCACGTGAGGGTTCGGTAGACCAAGGCGATGCCCATATAATCTTGGTCAGTTAACCAAACAGTCAACTTGTTGACCTAGGGAGGTTCGGTTGATCAGGATGTTTCTATATGTTTCTAATCGATCGACTGAGCGGTCAACATGTTGACCCGGTGGAGGTTCGGTCGACTGAAGGTCCCTATGCATTAATGTTCAGTCGACCGAACATGCCCTTCAAGGGTATTTCAGTCCAATTCTCTTTATAATATTGTCCCTATACATATGATGATTAATATTAAAATGACAGGGCACATTTTTATGCAAATATGAGGGTCCTAAAGTCAGTCTAAGTCCTTTAAGGTCTACCGAAAAAATTCGGTGTCGATCGACCGAAGGATGTCATTTTCAGTCTCCTCATATGTGTGTTCTGAAATGTTATTTGTTCAAACACTGGATACTCACATAAGAAACTTGTGGTTTGTCATTATCAAAGTTAGTGATCAAACTCAAAAAGTCAATAGCATCCCCCTTTTTGATGGTGACAAACGCACCCGAGCAAAATAGGGTTTAGCCTAAAAAGGCTCTCTCTAAGAATATGCATAAATTAAATTTAAGAAATATGGCTCAAGCATAAATACCAAAGAAGACATTTCAACTTATATGCATTCAGTTTTTAGCAGTAAAGCGCAAATACATACATGCATGTTGTAACAACCTGCTTTTTCATGCTATATTTTTTTTCCTACATATATTAACTATAAAATTTCTACTGAGAAATATATATATATATATATATATATATTATGAAATTTCACTGCTCTGATACCTTTTCAATATAAATCAAATCCTCATCTCGGTCCAGATATGACCTATGAAATCTGAGACACAACAAACAACCTAAGTAGCGAGAAGCTAAATTCATTAAACCATAACCATGTATATACAATACTAGAGTGTCAGAATATTTATCAAAATATACATACACAACTATTCTCCAAAATACCCTCAACTGAAACTAGGGCTATATAAAAATAACCTCCCAAAATACTCACCCTACAGATAGGGCAATACTATATCCCCCTCTATTTGTGAGTCTGATCTGCTCGCCTAACTGAATCACCTGAAAAAAAAAAAAAGAGTGTTAAATCACTGGGATGAGACAACGCTCAGTAAGACAAAATATATTATTGCTAGTGTGTGGCTAATGAGTTACATATTTGTAAAATCTAATTTAAAAATACCATAGATAAATGAGTCTGAGAAAAATGTATAAATAATGTACAGTATAGCTCCTACCTATATCACTTAACATAACCATCCTTATAAATTTTCTATTTATAATACTTCTAATATTCATAGATACATCTACTGTTTTTGTAAATCTGAGTATACATATAATAACTGAGAAAATTTCCCGGGATGGATAACTGTATGTCATGATTTGACCCCTCATGATAGGATTATGCAGCCCGTAAGTGGGACCTAACACTGGCTTCCCTACCAGGATAAGTCATTGTACTCCTAAAGTCAAATTGGCCTCCTCAAACCTAACTGACGGGGAGCCTGTCCACTACATAGGTACGATTGACTGCTGTAAATCCACATACTATCTGAGTTATGTGGTTGCACTCTGAACTGTAAATAGTTACGCTACCGTGCTCGATAAATTGATCTGTAATAGTCTATCAGGGTCTGATACTATATAATACTTTTCTATATAAAGTCTATCTATTTTACCATGATTCTGTATTAACTATATTAACCATGACGCTGTAATAAACTATAATTCTGTATCAACTGTATTTTTGTATGTCATGGTTCTGTAAACTGTATAATCATGGTACTATGAAAACTGTAAAAACATCTTCCTGTCTATATATGTTGTAAATCATGATCCTGAAAATATTATAAAAACATCTTTCTGTAAATATACTGTTAAACATGATTCTATAAGTACTATGTAGCCATAGTTTTATAATAAAATTGTATATCATGATTCTGTAGAAACTATATAATCATAATTCTATAAAAAGCTACGTAGAATTCTGTACTGTATCAATATTCTTATGCCACACAATAATTAAAACTTATTAAATATAACTTATAAAATTGTATAATTCCCTACTCTGAAAACCCACAAACATATACTATATTTTACTAGTAAAAATCTCTATTTTAACTAGAATAGCATATTTCCCTTACTTGACTACTGGAAAGCCCCTAGTATGATTGGTCCTACACCCGCAAGGTTCTCCATTCAACACCCTGAAAACAACATCTCTGGAACAAAATTTCAGTATTTCTTTGTGTATTACATTTCTTATAATTATGGAAAAGCCAAATATTGAATAAAAAGTCTTATCTTGAATTTGGGATGAAATCCAAGGCAGCCCTATCAACGATCAACTCCAGCAAATTTGAAGAGAACTTACCTAGGAGTGTCGTGGTGGCCTCGAATCGTCGAACCGGCAAGAATCCGTCCCGAAAACTTAAAGAGGAGGAAGGGACGAATAGTGGAGAGAGAGAGAGAGAGAGAGAGAGAGAGAGAGAGAGAGAGAGAGAGAGAGAGAGAGGAGGGTTTGTGTGTGAGAATTTGTCCCTAAAAAAAGTTTACCCCATTTAGTCAAACATTTTGCATTTTGCTCATATAAACAATTCTCCCCCTTTTGACATCAGCAAAAAAGGGCTAAGTATAAAGATTGGTCATTTAAAAGCAAACTTAGCGAAAGAGAACTTCCCCATTTTTAACATTTAGTGTTTGGTGGGCATATAAAACAATTTTAAAGATATAGCATTTAGGCACAAAAGCAAGAAAATAAGATATGTATCATTTAAAATCATTTCTTGCCATAAGAATATAAATATATATATATATATATATATATTTATTCCCCTTATGATTATCAATGAATATTAGGGGTTTATGCTTGCTAAAAAAGAAATTTTAATTTAAAAACTCAAGCAAGCATTATTTTTTCTAATTTATCATTTAAGCATAAATCACTAAGTATAACTAGAAAAACACAACCACAATGTTGACCTTATAGGTCGCGCCCGGTTTTGATAATGACAAATACTAATATTTGATGTTTGACAAGTGCTTGTGCAGGCTCAAATTAATATCCCAAGGAAGGACACTTTTGGAAATAAGAAGACCGCGAAGATTTGTAACTTGTAATTGTAATTGTAATTCATATCGATCTGTAATAATTCAAATGGGCCTGTAATAGTAACTTAGGCTGTAGATGTATGCTCATCACCTGCACATCATGCATACAAAATATAGTGTAAGCTCAACTAGACCATAACAAGACCCTAGGCTCCAACACTCACGCACACATAGCACAAAATATATGAGCGTGAAATAATTGCATTGAAAATTGAACATATCTAAGCAAGCTAAGAGGGGTCGGGCGACCGAACCTTTGGAGTACAAAACTCCTCGGGCGCCCGATCATAAACAAAGTCAAAAAGTTGACCATCCCTCAGGTGACCGAACCATAAATGCATATATCTTCTCCGGGCGACCGAACCCTTTGAAAGGGACTAGTCACCAACTCGGGCAACCGAAGATTTCAGTTCAAATTAGACTCGGGCGACCGAACACAAGAGTTCGAGTACTTGAACCTAGGACCAAGCACCCGAACCTATGAACAAATGTTTCTAACTTTTGTTTGGGCTGCCGAACCAAGACACGGGCAATCGAATTAGCTTAGAACACTTTTATTGTTGTGTCTATTCAGGCGACCGAACCTCGATTTAGCTACTCAAACATTAGCCAGTTAAAAAAAATTAACAGCGGTAAAACAGGGTTATTTCAGGCTAATTGAATTTTAATCCTTTGAGACTTTTTTAATAATGCCCATTATATCCCGAACGGTAATAATTTTTTACCTGGCCATAAATATGAGTCCATTTGCTCAATTAAAAGAATTTTTAAGAAAAGTGATTAGCAAAAATTCTCTCTCTCTTGAAAATCCATTTTGTGCCCTAACACTTTCAAACTTGCATCCTTTTGATAAAATCCGAAGATTGTGAGAGTTTCATTTGTGTTTTGTTTGATTGTTGCTTAGAGCTAAGCCTCCCTTTGTTGTGAATACTTGATATTTAATTTTTGGGAGCATAGCTTTGATTTGTCTCGCAGATTTGCTTATTATAAATCTTATGTGGGATTAAACCAAGAAAGCTTAGGATATTTGCATTTCATTGCAAGTGTCCAAGAGCTTTGTTTTTGATGTGCAAAGAATTTTTCAAACAAGCGAACAATCCTTTCAAGCTAGCTCTATTTTTATTTCATTGAAGAAAATCATCCTGAAACTAGTTTGATTATCTATCTAGTATACTTGGAATATTTATGTATTAATTGAAATATACTGTTTAGATTCCAAGTCATTGCTTCTATTGATTATTCTTGAGCATCATACTGATTGTATTGCGTCAAACACTCTTAAGCTTCATATTGACTATACTGTGTTGAGAGTTGGTAGAACATATCTTGCATCACTGAACTTACAATATATCTATGTTATTGATGCTCATTTGATTGAGCTTATTATTTGGGTACCAATCTGCTTTGCGTGAAAGTACTATTTCATTGTACCATTTGATTGTAAAATCTGAGTGTTTCCAGGTGTGGCCTGAGGGGGTGGTAATCTAGCCCGGTAAGGATTGTTGTAAAGGTTGAGATCAGCCCTGTGCTAATTGACCTGGTTTGTATAGGTGTCGCTCCACTCATTTAAGTGAGCATTATAGTGGTAATCCTTGTGCTTGTTAGCCAAGGCGGGGACGTAGGCAATTGGCCGAACCTTGATAACATTTCTACGTGTCACCCTTTCTTTATTGATTTCTGGTGCTTGTGTGATTGATTAAATTGCTTTATTTACTTTCTGGTATACATTTACTTTACTTGCACTAGATTGACCATAGGGTTGTGAATATACTGGTGTTAGGAGATTGACCTAGGGATAAAATTTTAAAAATACCAATTCACCGCTCTCTTGGGATCACAGTAAAGCTAACAGACAATGAGCCTAATGATTTATCAATCACATGTAAGATCATATGACAAAATTCAAAACTATGTGACAAGTATTATATTTTTTACTTAGGGTATTCAATAAGCATAACGATCAAGCACATGCCACAATAATTTCAAAACACATCTAAGCCTAAAATACTAGTAAGCATAGCAAGATAAGAGTTTAGTTTAAGATGCTCCCCCTTCCAAATTGAATCCAAGCTTAGATGAAGTTGACTACTTATTCTTAATAAGGATTAATTTCATTAAGTATGCCAAGTAGTATAAGCAATCATTTTTAAGTCTTTTAAAAACGAATATACTGAATTAAGATTTATTCATATCACCATTCGACCAATATAATCATCCCTATAGGTCACACATACATCAGAAAATATATATTAAGGCATGAGATAAAACACCTAACCAAGAACAATTCATATCAAAACATAGAGCTTTAGATGCAGGATATGATGTTTAGGGTTCTTAGAAGAGCCTCAATATTCAAAAGAAAAGCATGATGCATATGAAATATTTATACTCTTTCTCTAGGGATGGAGTTGAGCTCATCTAATTACTCGATAATTATGTTAGGATGAAATTTTGATATTTCTATTTAACTCTTTCTCTAGGGATGGAGTTGAGCTCCTCTAATTATTCGATGATTATGTTAGGATGAAATTTTGATATTTCTATTTAAGTTTTCACTCATCCTTTCAAAAATATTTTAACATTTTTATTATCATAATCATCTATGTACATGGATTTGTTTTGGGAAAATTCCACCGAAATTTCGGCAGTATGCCGACTGTACATTGTATATTTGCTAAATTTTTATGCACCTAGAGACCTGATAAATTCAAGCAATCAATTCAAAATAATTCAGTTTGAGCATGCGAGAACCTATTTTTACTATTAGCATGCAATACACAACATACTACATCATTCATGCAGTTGGCGTTCCATACAAGTATACAAGTAAATAAGTTTCTGCAACAGCCTTGCAAATGGCGTTCCATGCAATCCAATATTATCAAACAGTATATTCAATAACAGTTCACAATACTAGATAATCACAAATCATTGTCCATCAAGATATAATATGAACAATGAACAGCAGTGGATAGTTATGAGTTTAGTGTTGTGTTACTTTTCATAAACGCATATGGAAATATAATAATGAGAGCATTCAAAAGAGTCATGAAATTTTGAAAAGAAATGCTCCCCTTGAGTTATGTACTTGTTCATTTTATGCCTTTTTCATCACCAAATATTTTAGCCAAGGTTCCTAAGATTTTCAGTGGATTTAGACTTGGCATGAATGCTTTAGGCTTATGAGACCAAAAAGTCACAATGAATATTCTTTGAGGTAATAAGCCTATGTTTGCCTCTTTTCTTATGAATTTCAATATGTGAGAGGCACAAGTTGGAATGACTTTCGATATTAATTACATGTGCATAGGTCACTTTGATATATACACATTTATCAAGATAAGGACCTAGGCAACCAATTTAGTCATTCAACACACTCAAGGTATATAGCGCTCTAAAGGATTTGATTTAAAAATTGAGAGCTATGTGAGAAGTACAAATTAAATACTCTTAAGGATTAAATTTCTATTATGTTCAAAAGAGTATTTGAGGAAGTAGGACGATATGCATGATGAGCACGCCAAACATTATGTCCCAACTAGTTTTAGCAATGAGCAGTATGGAGTGTATGAATATTTAAAGAATGATGCTCTTTGATAATTTCAAATCAACCATGGCTGGAGGATACTAGTTAAGTTAAGGATACGAGCCCATGGATGGATAATACTTTACCAAATATGATCATTAAGTGGTAAAGATTTCTTGTGAATGGGATAAGCCAAAATTAGAGGATTTATGATTTGAACTCAGAGGGAAAAATTTTATGATATCGAGATGAAGACTTGATTCCCTTAGTGGACACCCCTAATTTGGTTATGAGAGGAATGACTTTTAATTAGCACTAGTAGATATGGAATTTATGATTACTGGTGCTTATACCTAGAGTGATGACTCAATTTCGATTAATGAGATTAGGGTTAAAGATATATAGAATATGATGGACCCCTAAAGCTCATCTCTGTGCAATGGACAATAGTTGCTTAACTTAAGATGTTTTATCTTTAAGTATGAGTTAAGCATTTAGAATTATTTACCAAGCAAGAAAGCCTTGTCCATTTGGAAGTGGATTTCATCGAGTATGCTATAGCCGATGTTTTCATATTTTTGGCTTAATTATTTAAGATTCTTAGTATTCAATATAGTGTATAGTGAATGCATATACCAAGATTTGGAATTTTAAGCACGCACCACTTCCCGATCCTATAGTCATCACAACCCTTAAACGTAATCCTAAGATCCAAGGAAGCATAAAATAATTAGGTTATATCTATTTGACTCCGGTCTTCCTCGAATCCTAAGGGGTTTGCCTTCATAATCACCCATATCATTTCTTTGTTTAGGCCTCAGGCACTTCTAAATAGACAATTAAATTGAATGTGCCCTTCTCTTTCATGAAATAAGCATATATTGTATATACGTGAAGAATTATGCTTATTTAAATTCTTTTTTCTTGATGAGGCAAGACTATAGGATTTATGAATTAAGCCTGAATCCTTACTGAATAGAATTTTCTTTTTAATTCCTAAGGGTTTATTATGATTATTTTTTTCATTTTTAATTTTGAGAACAACTTTAGAATAATCATCTATTTCTTCATCTAAGCAGACAATTTTCAATATCCTTTTAATCTTATTCTTCTCTAGGATAGAATGATATTCTTTTAATACTTTTAATTGTTTTGCTACCTTGTTAGTTTCATTTTTCAACAATGTTTTCTGTTTAGATAACTATCTAAAAGCTTATGCATTTTACATAAAATATTTTCTAGTTTTTCATTCAAAAACATGCTCCCAGCAATCAATTCAGCACAAAATTCATCACAAAATTTAACACAAGAATTGTTACCAGAATTAGTGCATGCATTATAATTAGTTAGTATATCACAATATTTAGCAGACAATTCATCACAAGTTATATCACAAAATTCTTCACAAGAATCATCGCATGCATTAACAACATAACTATCATTATATTCAATAGATGATTCAGCATAAAATGTATAACAGAATTCAACAAATGAATCATCTATAGAGGCTGAGATAGGATCATATACCTCATGTTCTATTAGTGCAAGTACCGTGTCATTTACCACTTCCTAAATGGTGGTCTCATTCTCCTTGGATTCTCCATATTTTCTTTCAAGTTCATCCCAGATATCCTTTGCACTTGTACATGCCATAATCTCAAGAAAAATATTAGTATCTAAAGTGCAAAACAAAATATCAATGGCATGTGAATTAGCATGCATCAAATTAATATCATTTTCATTTACAGGCATGCAAATTCCATTCATAATCACCCGCCAAGCCATCCAATCCATTGATTTTATAAATACACTCATTCTAATTTTCTAGGTGGTGTAATCGACACCACAAAATATAGGAGGCCTAGAAGGTGACTGTCCCACTCCGAATGGGGATACACCAAATTTAGTCATTGCAATCTTTTTGTAAAAACATTTAAGTCTAGTGCAACGAGGTTCTGATACTAATTGTTGACTTTGGTGTATTCCCAAGAGGGGGGGTGAATTGGAATTTTAAAACTTATTCCTAGGTTAAACCAAATATTAGTAGTATTTCATAACTTAGGGTCTTTTTAGGCAATCCCAAATACGCAAATAAATATAATATGCGGAAATTTAAATATATGCATCATTCAGACTATAACATACACTTGCAGGAATATAAATTGCGAAAATATAAATAGACACACGATATGTTATCAAAGTTCGGCCAATACTGCCTACGTCCCCACCTCTAGCTCGTAAGCCCGAGGATTCCACTAATGCTCACTTAACGGGTGGAGCGGCGCCGGTTACAACTAGGTCAATTATCAAGGCTGACCTCAACCTACACCTTACCAGGATGGTGCACTTAACTTTTCTAACTAGGTCTAAACCAATCCGGGACTATTTACCAAGACTAGTCTCCCTCTTCAGGGTCATGCCTGGAATACAGTAAATATTCAATATAAATTGCGTACAAGTAAAGTGCTTCTTACACTAAGCAAATTTGCACCAATATGCTCAACCAAATAATGCACTCACATGTGATATGAATTCAAGCTCAATGTGAGAATGTGTATTTTTCACTAAAAATTTATTTCTCAATAAAACCGAGTGTGAAAAATGATTTTCTTACTAACAAGAGTAAGATACCTTCCAAGAAGAGATATTAAAATAAGAATATGCAGAAGGTACTCTTTTCAATATGTTAGGAGTTTTCCCAAAAACTAGTTTTTCAAATAAAGCTTAGGGGAATTAGGATTCTTGCTCAAAAATAATTTTGCAATGAAGAATATATGAGCTTTTGAAGTCTTGCAATATGTGTGCAAGATTCACAAGTAATAAACAAGTTTTTCTCCAAAGATATTTATCAATGAAAATATATGAAGAAAAATTTAGGATTTACACTCAAGATAATGATTTTGAAAATAATGGGATATGAGAGTAGAAGTAATATGATTTATAAAAATTTATTTGATCTTTGTATTAAAATAATAATCTTCAATCAAAAGGTATTACAAAAAAGATCTTTAGCACTTAAGCAAATATCTCAAAATGTATTTCTCAAAGCTAAGCACAAGAGATATTTTGAAAATGATTTCTAGAATATTTTTAGCAACCAATATTGTGAACTCCTTGAGTATTGCAATGACAATGCAAAACTCAAAAACTCAATGAAGTATTCTTAAGGAAGACTTATTAACAGTGTCTCCTAGAAACACTTAGGGCTTACTCTCAAGATAAAGACCTTTCAATCAATACCAAACAAGTGAGAGTGTAAGCCTAGTAAGAAGAACACTCAAGCACACTTACAAAATGATTTTAGCAATAAAAGTGAGTAAGAATGAGTGTAGGAGGCTTAAAAATGGAAGTAGGAATTTTTGAGTTTTAGAGGATTTTTGCTAACTAAGATTGCTAATCATTGACTAATATTTGCAAATGAGGGGGCATATATAGAATTCCCCAAAATTATAACCGTTCAGGATATATTAGTCATTTTAGAAAAAGTTTAACTAAGGTCAATAAAATTTGACCGTGTTTTAACCTCAGTAATTCTTGCCAACCCGAGAGCACTGGTCGACCGAACTTAAGGTTCAGTTGACCGAGTGGCTGGATTCAGTTAACCGGGAGAAATTTGAACTAGAAGGATGGTCGATCGGACTTGAAGGATTCAAGGGCAATTTTCCAAATCCACACGGTTCGATCAATCGGGTCTTTGTGAATCAGCAGGGTAGATCAATCGTACGGTTGGCATTTCCCACGTAGGGGTTCGGTCAACCAAGGCGTCGCCCATATAATCTTGGTCGGTCAACCGAGCGATAAACTTATTGACCTAGGGAGGTTCGGTCGACTAGGACGTTTCTATATGGTTTTGGTCGGTCGACCAAGGGGTCAACATGTTGACCCGATGGAGATTCGGTCGACTGAAGGACCCTATGCATAAATGTTCGGTCGACCGAATATGCACTTTAAGGGTATTTTGGTCCAATTCTCTTTATAATGTTGTCCCTATACATATGATGATTAATATTAAAATGATATGACACATTTTTATGCAAATATAAGGGTCATAAGGTCAGTTTAAGTCCTTTGAGGTCTATCGAAAAAATTTGGCATCAATCGACCGAAAGATGTCCTAAGGTCATTCGGTTCCCTATGGTCAATCTACGACTTGCTAAGCTTTATTCATATCATGCATGCAAATGCAAATATTACAGACCAAATAGAAAAAACTAAGTGCCATACAATTGAAATTTAAATGTTTTCAATCTTCTTTCCTCTTATGATTTCCTTGGAATATGCCAGCTGATGTACATGTCCTTTGAGTTTATTCTAACTTCCATATTTAGTCTCTTTATGTGTGTGTTCTGAAATGTTACCTGTTCAAACACTGGATACACATATAAGAAACTTGTGGGTTGTCATTATCAAAACTAGGGATCAGACTCAAAAAGTAAACAGGCTTCAGGTACACGACTTCTCCAAATTTCCTACGCACAACTCCTATATAAATCCACGGGTTACACATTGAGTGCATGGCCCGGATTCTCTCACGCACAACCCACGTACATTTTAATTTCGACTTTAAGTCTCAAAAACTATCCTGCAATAATTAAACATAAATATTCAAAAAATTGAGCCAAAATAGGATAATTATCTTATTGTTATTGAATGAGCTCAATGATTTAAATACTGGATAAAATTAAGTATTTAGTTAAAATGGTAACACATAATTAATGCATTTAAATACTTAATTACACAACTTTGACGCATAATCAATTATGATTGGATATGTTATTTCAAGACTATTAGGTGCTTGAAAACCCTATTGGAAGATCCAAGAGAAGTGTTGAAGTAAGAAAACCCATATGGGCCCCACACGGTCTAGTAGGCCCCTCACGGCTTCATTGGGCCTCACATGGAATTGGGCCTCCCTTTGACTTTTGTTTTTATTTAATATATATTTTTTCAAGACAACTTGCTTGCTTGTAGGGCCGGCTCTTCACAATATGGGGCCCTAGGCGAATGATCTAATCAAGGACCCTTAATATTTTTTTTAATTTTTATTTTTATTTAAAATTAATTTTTCTTCCTTTTTGAGATGCAAAATCACTAATTAAAGTTTTGTATTCAAGATTTTCAAGTATTTCTTTTTCTATTGATAACATAGCCAATCCATTTAATCTTTCTTGTGACATAGTTGATCGCAAATAATTTTTTATAAGTTTAAGTTTTGAAAAACTTCTTTCTGCAAAAGCTACTGTCACAGGTATCGTTAATAAAATTCTATAAGTAATAAATGTATTTGGAAAACAATCTTCCTTTTTTATAAAGTTTAATGTTTTAATTGGTGTACTCGTTTTTTCCAAACTTTCTTTTAAAATTCTCAATTCTGAAAATAAATCAAAACCATTAATATCTGAATGTGTTCCACATTTTAAAATATTCTCAAGTGTCAAACATTTTTGTTTCAAATTATTCTCATCTAATGATTTTAATATTTTTAAATCATATAAAAAACAAAAAATATTCTCATATGTTTGAAATTGTTCAAATCTACTCTCAAATGAAATAATAGCTTGATCTATTATGTATAAGAAAAAATTAATCCTAAGAGATTCTTCAACTGAGTGTGTTGTATCATTATTAGCATTCAAATCAAATTGTTTTTTCCTATTAATTTCACGTTTTTTACGAAATATAGGTTCAATATTCATTTCAAGTGCAATCTCTTTTGCTGAAATCATAGAAGATATAAATCCATTCTCCCTATAATTTTTTAGAAAAACAATAAGACCTTTTAATTGATTAATGATGACATCAATACACATATCTTTTGATTGTAAATTTTTACTAACACAATTAATAGCAAATAGTATGTCATACCAAATAATCATTCCTAGTAAGAATTCAAAATTTTCCATTTCATAAGTTGCTATACAATAAGATTCACTCTTTGTTTTTAGATCATCACTAGTTTTTTCTAATTGAAGTAAAGCATCTCTAATTTGAGAAGCTTGAAACATTATTGCCTTAACACTCTTTATTCGACTTTCCCAACGTGTTTGTGATAATGATTTTACAGTTAAATTTGGTACATATTCGGTTAAAATTTTCCATCGTTTCTTAGAAGAAGAAAATAATGTATATATTCGTTGTACTACTCCAAAAAAAATTATAGCTTTAGAACAACAATTAGCCATATCACAAAGTACTAGATTAAGACTATGACAACCACACGGAGTATAAAATGCTCTAGGATTTATATCTAATAGTTTCTTTTGTACACCTTGTTGTTTTCCTTTCATATTAGATCCATTATTATATCCTTGCCCTCTTATATCCTCAATACCAAGTTCAAATTTTTGTATGACATTTATTAATTCATTAAAGAGTCCTTCTCCTACGTATCATCTACTTTTAGAAATTCTATAAAATGTTCTTCTATTTTAATTGGACTTGTAGAAAGATTCAAATATCGTATTATTAAAGACATTTGTTCTTGATGACTTACATCTGGAATGCAATTGAGTATAATTGAATAATATTTTGTTTCATTAATTTGCTTCATAATTTTTTTTTTTAATATTAAGAGTTATTAAATTTATCAATTCATTTTGCATATTATGACCAAGATAATGATTATGAATTTCACCATGTTGAAAACGTTGAATATGTTCTTTCATTATTGGATCAAATTCTGCAATCATTTCAATTAAACTTAAAAAAATTCCATTATTCTCTTAATAAATTTGTTCATTTTTCCCACGAAATGCCAAATTATTTTAAGTAAGAGTTTTCACAACAGAAATAATTCTCAATAATACTTTTTTCCAGTGTTCTTTTTCTTTATTAATTTGCTCTTCTATATTTTTATCAATTGTTGCATTTTTTAACAATCTTAACTTTAAATCAGCCCATTTACTCATATTGAAAATATGTTCTTCACTAATTTCGTGACTTTTAAGCTTAGTATTAAGATTTTTTCAATCTTTACACCCTTCATTAGCTAGTTGTTGGTTATTTAATTTTTGGCCAAATAACTTACAACAAAAACAAAATACTCTATCTAAATCTTTAGAACATATAAGTCATTTTCTATCATGTTTCTCTCCATTTGATAATTTTTGAATATAATATATATTTGAAAAATGTCTTGAATTTTCATCTTTTGGAAAAATTAAATCATTATCCCTAATAGAACCTTTTTCAACTAGTAAATTTCGTAATTTGATATCTATATTTTCCCAATATTTTGGATCATAAATATTATCATCATTATTTATTTATTTTTCTTCTATATTGTTAAAATGTCTTTCAAAAGAAATATCATTAGTGAACATTTCCTGTATATCAATGTTATCTTTATCACTATTATTATTATATTATTATTATTATTATTATTATTATTATTATTATCTATCATTAAATTAGATTCTAATTCCATCTCTTAAATTTATTGCTCGTTTCTTGGAGGATTTTCATCTTGTTCATTTATATTTTGCTTAGAACTAAAAATAAATTTATCAAGAGCTCCCTTTTAAGATGACGCTAATTCTTCTATTTTTTTTTTCTTTGTTTTTCATATCTGGATTCATATTTTCTCATTGACATAGTTAAATTTCAAAATTAACACTATAAATTGACAAATTATGTAAACAAATAAAAATAAATTTAATAAATCTATAGAAATAGTAGATTGAAACAATATAACCTGATTATTATTATTATTATTGCAAATCGATCGGCGAGCAAGACTTTAGAGATATCGGATTCTTGTCGAATACAATGCTCTAACCTTAAAGCTTCCAAAATTTAAGAAAAAATAGAAAAAAAAAAATTCAGAGTGAAAATAATAGAAAAATAATATACAAACATTGAAATCAAAATTAGAGTTGAAGAAAATTACAGAGAATCGGAGGCCCGAAGATGATGAACACAATAGTCAGAGTAAAAATCATAGAGAGACCAAGAGATGAGAGTAAGAGAGTGTGAGAGATGAAAAAAAATTTTTAGAGAGACTAAGAGAGAGAGATGGGAGTAATAGATAATTTGAAATACAATAAAGTTGTTAGTTGGGAAGTATAAGACTTGAAAAAAAAAAAGAATTAAATTATATTTATTTTATATTTTAAAATATAATTTTTCTTATTTGTTAGTTGTGAAGCCAATTATGGGAATAGAGCATAATAAATAATATTAATATTATTTAATTAAAAAATTTTGGGACCCAAAAAGTATATTATTATATTAAACAAAAATTGAGGGGCCCCAAAAATTTGGGAGCCCTAGGCAGGTGCCTTAATGGCCTAAAGGCAGAGCCGCCCCTGCTTGCTTGCATGTGCATGTTTAGGAAATTGGGTGAATGTTATGTCTAGTGAGTTGGAGTGTTAGTAAGTTGTGTCACTAATGAGTCTTGTAAGTTGTTTTATTTATTTCCTTTGTCTCCCATGCTTGTATGGGAATTGTTAGTGTTTATTATATTGTCTCCCATCCAAGCTAATCTTGTCTCCCTATGCTAGCTTATATATACCCCTTCATTGTAATGAACAAAAGCAAAGCTAAGTATTGATATTAAATTGAAAAGGGTTTTTCCTTTGTTGAAGCTTGTTAAGTTTTGTCCAATCCTTGTGATTGTGTAGTGAGAGGCCACATCATTCTCCTCGGATATCATGTGGTGAGAGACCACTATTCTATCCAGCAACTCCATATCCACATATCCCACACTCATCCCACAATAAGCTCCCGAAGATACACCCAACAGCCATCAATCCACCATTCCATTGCTGCATACATATTGGTATTTCATAGCTTGCATGAAGGACTTCAGATGAGATCTAACTTGTGTAGAACAATGTCAAGTCATCCATCGTATTTATTGGTAAATTCAGCGTTCATTTGAACCATTACATACATACAACAGCTCCTCTTTCATTGGTTATAGTTTGTTCCAAGGAATTATTCTGTTGTGATTGGAGTTTGTGGTGAACATATCAATTCATTCAATGATTTCCTTTAGAAAGATTGTTCTTTACTCAACCTTGAACTGGTTGTGAACCTTTACTTGAAACCCATAAGCCTTATTAAAAAAAATAGCCCTTGAGTTCATGCCATTTCTTCAAAACCCATATTAGGTCAGTCAACTGACCTTGACAGTCAGTCTACTAACTTGCTACTGCCTCTCAAGAATTCTACTTAAAATTCAGACAGGTGACCCAGGTCATTGGCTCAGTCGACTGACCCACTACTGCCACTCCAGAATTTAATTTAAAAATTCATTAAGCGACTGAGGACCTTGGTTTAGTCGACTGACCTACTACTGTCCCTCGGGAATTTTTTTTCTAAATTCTTCAGGTGACTGACCCTTACGTCTAGGCGACTGAAAGTTTTCACTATTAATTCACATTGTTTGAACCCTTTCTTAATCTTGTGTAAGTCCTTGCTTGAAAATTTGAACTTCTATGTTTGAATAACATATTTGAGTCATAAGATTATGTTGACTTTTTGAGTCTGATCCCTGTTTTGATTATGACAAACTGCAGTATCTCATTTCTGTGTCAAGTGTATGAACATGTTCATTTTTCAAAGCACAGATGACAGATGAGCAATGGAAGTCGTAAATGTACTTAAAGCTCACACCAACTGGCTTATTCCATGGGAAATAAGGAGCAGAAGACTTGAAGATTTTATTCATTTTTCAAGTTGTAATAGTAACTGTGGGTTGTATGTGCATGCATGTTCAATCGATTTATATTGAAACTTAAATGACTTTAGATTGACCATAGGGACCTCCAAGTAACATGAAAAATATTTTTCATAAAATTACTAACTTACAAAAGGTTTTGGAATGGGTTTTGAAGTTAAAAGAAGGCAAAAACAAATTTTTACAAATGGGTTAGTCAACCGGCCAGTCAACCAAACCGAAGAAATGGGCGATTTTCTCTATCAATCCATTTTCATATTAAAAACTGTTCAACATGAAAGTTGTGGGATTTTCTCTTAGATTTCTTCAGATACCAAGAAATTCCTATTTGATTTTTGTAGAAAAAGTTATGCCCAAAATAATGAAAGGTGTTTATAGTAGAAAAATTCTCTTCATGTTTCTTTCATCTCATTGATGTGCATATTTCTCACTCCATTGCTTATTATCTTAAAAAGTGTTCAACATGAAAGTTGTGAAATTTTCTCTTAGATTTTAATTGATACCAAAAACGTCCAATTTGGATTTTTACATAAAATATTATGGCCAAAAAACTAAAAGGTGTCCGCACAAAAAACTCGAGGTCAATCGACCGAACCTTGGGCCGGCAGAACAAACCTTGCCATTTTCAAGCCTAAGCCGACCAGGGCTTGGCCCTAGCTGACAGACTTCTAGGAAAGTGTCCCAATAGCTGGAAAATGGCTATTTTTCAAAATATAATTGTAACGCCCCGAACCCTTAAACCCGGGTCCGGCGCATTATACCAGATAAAATCCTTGATAATCCATAATTAACATAACATACGCAACAGAAAATATAAACAAAATCTCCATATAACACAATACCAGAGTTTATTAATTTCTATATATAATCCAAAGTATCTTTCCAACACCTGCATTCCCATATATACATACATCTCCAAAAGCATTTCAGTATTTTCACAACCATCCTGTTCTCAACAGGCTTAAAACATAAAAACTTAAAACATAAATATTTACATTCCCCCAAAGTGTTTTGAAAATATACCCTTTCTCTTTAAGTCCCTCAAAATGCTAAATACCCTCGAGCTCCCTAAGCTCGACCTCGAGAATGTCCTGAAAAAGAAATAATCATATTCGGGTGAGACACGTCTCAGTAAGAGAAGAAATATACATATTAAAACAGCGTGTGGCCAACATGAGATAGATAGATATCATTTTTATTTCATTTGCAAATCATCGTATAACATTGAAATCGTTTTATGAACCTAAACAATTATATGCAAATATTTAACCCACGAGATTACTCAAGGATAAGGGTGATTACCTGCCCATACAAGTAGCACCCCTCTGCTCTGATACTTAGGTAACCCTAAGGTCACAATTAAAACATATCAGAGCACTCATCTTACTCAGTAAGCGCTCAAGTGGTAGATTAATCTCTTACTCACACAGTTCAACAATAGTTGACCAACAAAGGCCCTAAGGATAGGGAATCCTACCCGCCCATACAAGTAGGTTCCCTCTGCCCTAGTGTGTTATGCAGCTACTGCCACATCTGAAGCTACTAGTGCACCCGCCTTACTCAGCAAGCCCTTAGGCGAAGAGTATGCCTTGCCCAATCGTAACATGTTCTACGTACATACATACTTCTATTATCATAATACATCATTCTGTTCTGTCATTATACATTCATGCACATTCATTCCTGTTCATAACTTAACTTTGCATTTCGTTTCACTTTAAGTGACTCTTTCCCATTTACATCATTTACCTTTGTCATTTTCATTTCATTGTGATTTCATCGTCATTTCATTGCATAACATTTCATTTCATTACTTCGTACTATAGCTGGTCTTTAGCCATCATCAGTTAGTTTAAGTAGAAACGTACTAGATCTGCTAACACAGCTCCTTTTAGCTGTCATCAGTTAGTCTACATAGAAGTGTGCTAGATCTGCTAACATAACTGTCTTTCAGCTGTCTTACATTTACATGGTTGCATTTAACATACACATGCAACATTGTCTATATCATATTTTATTCTCACTGTTTTACTTACTTAGCCTGCATCTCATACATTTAACATATATTTGCACAGATTTTCATGCCATACAATTTAACAGTAAAATAAGTCAACCAACATTTATGTTTATATACTGAAAATACCTTTCATTTCTTATTTAATTCATCAGAAAATTCTTTTCACTTTCATTCATTCACTTTCACATATACATAACTATATCGACAATTCTAGGCTCAGATAACATAAATTTCATGGCTAACATTTTAATAATTCACACCAAAACATACATATAACATAACATAAATTATTGCCTTTAATTTCATAAAATCTAATTTAATATATAATTTCCCCTTACCTTGTTTCTTGAACTATACCGACAGGGACTCCGGAAAAATACCTGCGGTGCTCAC
This sequence comes from Malania oleifera, assembly GCF_029873635.1. Lineage (NCBI taxonomy): Eukaryota > Viridiplantae > Streptophyta > Magnoliopsida > Santalales > Ximeniaceae > Malania > Malania oleifera. The sequence goes on from NC_080425.1 coordinate 63,344,223, forward strand.
CCAGATCCTGAATAAAAAATTCTAGTTTCATGTAATTAATCCCGAATAAAATATTATTCTAATATTTTCTGAGCCCATAAATTCTAAATAAATAAATATACCCTTAAATATAGTCAAATTGTCAAATTTTTCAAATTAATTAATTCATTTCCCCAAAATACTACCCATCTAGCCTTCCCTAGGCTCCACACACTTCAAATTAACATTTAAACTAATATTTAACACTCCCACTTAATTTTCTAAATTATGCCTGTGGGGTCTAAAATTACACCCGCGGCGCTTACTCGAGCTTTGATTCAAAAACCCTAATTTCATTTAAATTATTCCTAAATAACATACTATTTAAATATTTTCTAGGATCATAATTTTTAATTTACAGTTATACCCGCAAATTTAATTAATTTTCCAAATCCCACTCTGGCTTTGGAGTAGGGCCTAAAAAATCCCAATTGAAAAATTACCTAAGTCAAAATGACGACGATGACGATTAGGACCACGTGGTGGTACCCGTTCGCCGATTTAACAATAGATTTAAAGCAAAATTGAGAAAATGAGGAAAAATTACCTTTCATTAGGAGCAGTGCCTAAGTCGTTCCCACGACCAATCTGCTCCAGTAGAAATGTCGGCAATGGAACCAGAATTCCAACAGCACCTTCCGTTTCCCGATCCGCTGCCAATTCACTGAGAAATTAAGAGAAGGAGAGAGACGGAGACGGAGTGGCTGAGTGTGCAGGAGAAATAAAATTTCAGGAGGGGGGGGGGGGGGCGCGTGTACTGCTCTGCTTCTTCTTTCTTCTTCTTCTTCTTCTTCTTCTTCTTCCTTCTTATCTTCTTTCTTCTTATATTATATTACTTTAACTTCATATATATTACTATTTTTTTTAAATCTAATGCAATAATATTTAATTTAACAACTACTAATTTAGTTACTTAATTTAATTTAATTTCTTCTTTTTTTAAAATTTATTTTTTCACATCATTCCTTTTATTTATTTATTTGTTATTTTACTTATATTTTTTTTCTAAATTATTTTAATCCTTTTAAATTTCTGGGTCTTTACAATAATAATATCTTAACCGCACCCCAACGAACATATAACGACTAGAAATGATTTTTAGCTTATAAATACATGCTTAAACACTTTGAAAAGCAAGGAGAATCATTGAAAAGTGAAAACAAAGATGTAGTCCTAAGAGGGGGGATGAATTGGGTTATTAAAATTTTTTTAAAATATTTTAATGAATTTTTAAGCCTTTTAGTTCTTTCAAAGATTTCAATCCACAACCAACCAATTCAAGTAAACAATCAAACAAAACTCAACCAAACAAAATATATTCAATCAAGATGCAGCACTTTGATAGATTTAGCTTTGTTGTATGTAGCCCTGTGTATATGATTTATATTCAAGCCTTGTAATGAATGTGAATTTGAACCAAGCCCTGTATATATGAAATTGTTCCTTCAATGCAAACCACAACTCAATTCCCAAACGACTCAAAATTTAAATAAACTCTTTCGTTAATTTTTCTTTGGGTGTTAACCAACCAACGTACTTCCTTTTGAGATTTACGCAAAAGTTTGATCAACTAACGTACTCCTTTTCGGTTTCCGCAATTCCAAATTAAAATTAAACTTTAAGTTTATTTAACTTCCAAATTACGTAGTTTGTATAATTAAGAAAATTAATCATCCACGTAGTTTATATATGCTGAATGCAAAGAGAGTAAGGGAAAGAGAGAGTGAGATCGAGTTTTTACGAGGTTCGGCTTATTCCCAGACTATGTACTCGCCTTTGGCAAACTACCAAAGGATTCACTAAAACTAGTTCCTTTTCCAGGCAGAGCAATACCATTTACACACTCCTTTAGTAGGCTAGAGCTCGCCTCTCCAGGTGATATCCCCTCACTCGGTCACTCCTTTAATTAGGCTAGAGTTACACCTCTTTAAGCGATACCCCACGCTTAGCCAATGATCCAAACAATCCTTGGAGTCGTCAATCTACAAGAAAATCAAAAAGAATTTCTGTGTACAAGAAACACTCTCTAAGAAAAGCAGGTTAGTACAAGTTCAACACTATATACTTCAATGTAAAAATATCAATATGAAATAGAATGAAACTCAAGTGTAGAATTCACCAAATTCTTTCTTAGATGAAGATTGGCAGTAAAAACTTAGAGTAGTAAGGATCAGCACTTCAGAATATCTTAGCAAAAGAGTTTTGCAATAAGTGAGTAAGAGAACTTTGTAAGAATTAGAGTGCTTTTAGCTTATCAATTAGATTTTTCAATTCTTGGTTTGTTTGATTTGCAAAATCATGTATTTATAGGCTTTCAAAAATGTTTTCGTGTTGTCCAAGATTTCTTGGAGTATCTTTCAAGTTTTTAGAAAATTTAGGGCACAAGCAACCTTTGTTTTGAATTTACAATATTTAAATTTTTTTCCTGTTAACAGTGTTCAGATGACTGAGCTATCGTGTTCAATCTTCTAAAGTTCCTTAAAACTTTAAAAAATTTGAATTGGACAAAGGGTCAGACATCTGAAGTTGAGGTTCAAATTTCTAAAGTTGCAGGTTCAGACGACTGAACTCACACTTCAGTCTTCTGAAGGTAGACTGTCTCCTCAGGTTTTCAACAGGAAAAACTTCAGTCTTCTACGATTAATGTTCAGTCTTCTGGGCAGACAAAAACTTGATAACTTCGACCCCCTTTCAGTATTTTAGTCATAACTTTTTCTATACAGCTCCAAATTAGTTGATCTTGGTATCAACAGAAAGCTAAGAGAAAATCCTACAACTTTCATGTTGAATATTTTTTAAAATAAGAAGCTTTTTATAGAAAAAAATGCTCATCAATGTGGATGTAGAAAAATTAACAACATTTGAAAAATCATATTTTTGGTGTTTTTCATTCAAAAAATAATTTTAACGTTTTGAAATAATTTTTAACCTTTATAAAAATATTTTCCAAGTATTTTAAAAGGTATCTAGGTCTAAGAAATAACCTAAGAGTTTCAAAATATTTTAAACAATATTTAAACATTAAAGCACTTACATAAAGACTTCTAAGACATCTGACATTTTAAATACTTAAATCTTCATGCTTGTTTTGGTTCTTTCTTGGTCTTCTAGCCTTAATATTCTTTGAGCTTTCTCTTTAACATCATGCTTCATATTCTTCAAGTTTTATTTTAATCATCTTTAAATCCATGTTTTGACTCTTTTAAGTTTTATTTGATCATTATGAGTACTTTGATTTTGCTTTCACATATGTGATTTTTGTGAGTTTTGAAATATCACCACTTAACCAAAAATGTTAAATTCCACTTGTTTGTTAGCATCAAAACAAAATTTTAAGTCTTCTAAGGCCAACAAGAAGCTTAGAAAAATATCTTTGATTCTCACCATTATTTTTCAATCCTTATTGTGCTTTAAATTTCATATTTCTCTTACTCTTTCATTTTGAAAATTCTTCTTGGAGAAAATTTTGTGAGTTGTTGAAGGAAGCTTGGAGCACATATCCACTCATATATTTTTGCTTCAAAGGCTTCTTTTTCTTAAGATAATTTTGTTTTTAAAGGTTTGAGCATATATATATATTGTGCTTAATAGCCTTTTTATTTTCATATTTTTAAAAGACCAAAGTTTCTCCTCTACTCTTCATTTTAAAATTTCTTTTAAAAGGAAAATATTTTTGGTTTTTTTTATTTGAAGAGGTTTGAGCTTATATCGTTCATATATATTGCTTGAAGGTCTCTTCTTTTATTATTGTTTTTCAAAGATTACAATTTCTCCTACTCCTTTATTTTGAAAATCATTTGGAGAAATTAATTTTTGAGTTATTCAAAGAGGCTTGAGCAATATATTTAAGTTCATATATGTTTGCTTGAAAATCTTTTATTTATTTTATTTGTTTCATATTCTTCAAAGATCAAATTCTCCCATACTCTTCTTTTGAAAAAAAAATTATTTTTGGAGAATTATTCTTGAAGTTACTCAAGTAAGGCTTGAGCTTATATCTCACTTCATATATAAAGCTTGAGAGTTTTATTGGCTTTAAGGTCAATTATTTTAAGAACCTTAATTTCTTCCTTTCTTATCTTTAAATATATTTTTGGGAGAAAATATTTTGAGGGTTATTCAAGATTGCTTGGAGCATATATATTCATTGATATATATTTTGTGCTTGAAAAACATCTTGATAATTACTTGAGCATATATTCATTTCCATACATTTTGCTTGAAAGCCTTTCGGTATTTAAATTTCAAAAGGTCATTTAGAAAAGAAAATTCATTTTCCATACTCTCATTGTTTTACACGAAAAATATTTTTAGAGAAAAAAATTATGCTCTACTGAGCTTCATTTTATAAATCATATGAAGTACATATAGTCCTTCAATGTATACAAATCTACTTATTTTGAGAAGCAATTTCTATTGTACAAAATTTGTTTATATACCAGTTTGGTTCAACTTAGTGAATTGAGCTGGGGAGACTCTGTCTCGTAAGGAGGAACCAATTTGGTTCAGCCTGGTGAATTAAATTGGGGAGACTCTGCCCTGTAAGGAGAAGTGTAAATGGCAACGCTCCGCCCAGTTAAGTGAGTAAATAGTGGAATCTTTATATGGTTGGCCCAAGGTGGGGACATAGACAGTATTGATCGAACATTGATAACAAATTTTTTGTGTGTCTCTCTATTTCATTTTATTTCCGTACTTTAATTTTTGCACATGTATGCTTGCTATTTATTATTATTTTGCATACGCACATTTAATTTAAATAGGATATGTTCTACACGCTTATATTCATATTCATTGTTTAATTATTTTACATACACGCTTGTATTTTGAATGAGATATGATTTGTGGTGAATCAATATAAATTTAATTTAACCAAAAGGTTTTTAAAACTCAATTCACCCCCCTCTTGGGAATATACCATTTTGTCATATTACAATATTAATATTTGCTAGTTTTAAATCAATTCTGAGAATATTATTGTGTTAAACATAGAACTTTTATTCTTGAAATATTGAAATATTATTTTTGCCGCATTTAACTCGATTCCTTTGTGAAAGAACTCTTAGAACTTATTTTGAACAACATCATACACCGTTAAAAATTCAACAATATGTGAAATGAAGATTGATTTATTGTGTTTATGTTCGAATAATTAAAATTTTAATTTAAAGTGTTTTGAGTATGTATGCTTGCTTGTGAGGGTTGAATAGTATTGGACATAGGTTGACCATTCCTGTCTTACATCAAAAGAAAGCAAAGAGAAAAGAGAGACAAAGAGGAAAGATATAAAAAAAGTGGGAGAGATATTTTTGTATAAGACCATATTCATATAATATCGTAATTCCTCCTGAAATAATAAAGTTTTGATCCAATCCGTCCATGAACTAGGTAGATTCAAATCATGTAAAATCTCTATCTCATCTTTATTTATTTATTTTTCTACATCTTTTATAATAAGTTGGTATTTTTATAATTTATTTATATATAAAAAAAAAAACACATTTTTTATAATTGAATAGGCCTTTAATTCTCAAAATTTAAACCGCGCCTCTCTCGAAACAGTCTGATTTAAATCGTGACCTGGACATCAACGCTCTTGCTCCCAAACAGGTCGTCCTAAGAACACGAAGGAATTTAAGAGACGCCTCGAGTCGTTCCACAAGTCATCGACCCAGAACCTTCCAGAACCACCTCCACACCCATCCACCCACAACTCTCTCTCTCTCTCTTAATCCACCTTCGTTTTATAAACCCTACCCTTCTTCCTCTGCAACAACACAAAATTTAAATCTGAAGCTTCTCCTGATCTAACGCCTCCCGATTCTCTGCGTTTACTACCATGGCGGACGAAGCCAAAGCCAAAGGTAACGCGGCCTTCTCCGCTGGCAAGTTCTCCGACGCCATACGCCACTTCTCTGATGCCATCTCCCTCTCCCCCACTAATCACGTGCTCTACTCCAACCGATCAGCCGCTTACGCATCCCTCCATCAATACCACGATGCCCTCTCCGACGCCAAGAGGACTGTGGAGCTCAAGCCTGATTGGTCCAAAGGCTACAGCCGTCTCGGAGCTGCCTACCTCGGGCTCAACAACCATGAAGAAGCTGTTTCCGCTTACAAGAAGGGGCTCGAGATCGATCCAAGCAATGAAGCCCTCAAGTCCGGCCTAGCCGATGCCCAAGCCGCAGCTTCCCGATCCCGCTCCGTGCCGCCGTCGCCCTTCGGCGATGCCTTCCAGGGCCCCGAGATGTGGGCAAAGCTGACTGCGGATCCAACCACCAGGGCTTTTCTGCAGCAGCCTGATTTCGTGAAGATGATGCAAGATATTCAGAAAAACCCTAACAGTCTCAACCTGCATTTGAAGGACAAGAGGGTGATGCAAGCTTTGGGGGTTTTGCTTAACTTGAAGTTTCGGACGCCCACGGACGATGCGGAGATGCCTGAATCCTCTCCAAAACCGGAGAGGAAGAGGGAGGCGGAACCTGTGAAGAGGCCAGAACCGGAGCCCGAGCCTGAGCCGGAACCAATGGAGATAGCAGAGGAGAGGGAGGCGAAGGAGATGAAAGCGCAGGCACAGAAGGAGAAGGAGGCGGGGAATGCAGCATATAAGAAGAAGGATTTCGAGACTGCAATTCAGCATTATACGAAGGCAATTGAATTGGACGATGAGGATATTTCGTTTCTCACAAACCGTGCTGCTGTATACTTGGAGATGGGACAGGTATGCATCATTGCAATGTTACTTTGAATCCTCTTACGCGTGTGTGTTGTTATGGGTGTGCCCCCGCGTTTCACTTTCTTATTTATTGATATAATATGTCGGTACCATTGGTAGGGGACATGTGATTGTTTGGTGCTTGCATAATAAAGTATGATAAAATTGTATTAACTATTGAGAGAAGCAAAGCATAAGGGCTATTTTGGTAACTTGTGATGCTAAGGTATGAACATGAGCAGCATTCTAAAGTCCTACTAAGGCTTAATTGCTTTGGGACACCATGCCAAGATATTTGGCCGGAATTAAGGTAGGTTCTGTTCAGCCAAAGTAACTTTTGTTCCATTCTTGTTGGTTTTGTCATGGTCAATGTAGGGAGTGATTGTTCTTGTGTTGTGATTGGATGTTTGTTTTGGTAGATTTTAGCTATTTGTTTGTTCAACTGCGTACATTAACCCCCACCCCCTGCCCTCTCTCTCTCTCTCCCCTCCCCTCCCCTCCCCTCCCCTCCCCACCACCCACTCTGGCAGAAACTGAAAAATATAAATAAAAAATCTACTGCAATCATAGCAAAATTGTTTTTCTTCTGATTCTTTCGTCTGTGCTTGAGCTACTCTCAAATGCAACTTAGAGATTTACTTGTGCTCTAAGTTTGATGTGCTACAATTCATGTATTTCTGCATGGCTTTAAGTTTAGACTAGAGAAAGGGATTTTCCTAATTTGGGAACTAGCACAATACTTTAAAACTATTCTCTGCGAAGCTTCCTCCAACACCATACTGTGTAGATATGGGCCCTTAGTTCTGAATAATGTAATGTGGGCTTCATAGGGTACCTGGATGATTGGTGCAAGTAGAATGGTAATCATAGTAGTTAAAGGCGCGCCTAGGCGCAAGGCGCAGTCAAGCGAAGAGGCTTGTGCCTCAAACCAGGTGAGGCGAGGCGACCTGCAAGAGGCGACGCTAGGCGAGACGAGGCGCACTGGGGCGACAGGCGCAGTGAGTCGCGCCTTGTGAATTTTTAGTCATTTAAAGTAGAGAAATAGCCCCAGCCAGACCTGTAGCCCTCATTCGACTCGAACGAACATAGCCCCTAGCCCCTCTTGGCCCTTTGAAGCCCTTCGTGAGTTCGTTTTGCACATTCGAACCAGCAGGAGCCTTCGCGATCCTTCGAACCACCAACGTGAGCTCGTCTGCGAGCCTTCGAACCAGCTGGAAGCCTTCACTATTTCGTCTTTGAGCTTCGAACCAGGATCGTGAGTTTGTCTTCGACATTTTGAAGAAGCACGACCCTTCGCGACTTCGTTTCCAACCAGCAGGAGCCCTCACGAGTTCTTCTTCTTCTTCTTCTTCCTGCTGCCTGCTGCCTTCTGCTTCCCTTCTTCTTCTTCTTCCTGCTGCCTGCGTGCTGCTGACTGTTGCGTGCTGCCTGCTGCTTACTGTTTTTAAATTTGTAATATTTAGTTTAATTAATGTAAGTTTATAAACTATTACTAATACATAATATTTATTCTTTTTATTGAAATTTGGCTACCTTTTTTCCTCTTCTTCTTTATATGTAATTACTAATTAAATATGTAGTTTAATTAATGCAAGTTTATAAATTATAACTAATACATAATATTTATTCTTTTTACTGAAATTTAGCTACTATTTTTTAATTTGTAATATTTAATTTAATTAATGTGAGTTTATAAATTATAATTAATACATAATATTTATTTATTTTTATTGAAGTTTAGCTACTATTTTTTGATTTGTACTCTTTTCTTTTGATGTTGAACTATGTTGAATTGTTGATGCTTTTGGGCTAAATTTTCAATTTTGTAATTGAATTTTTTGGCATTTTAAATTCTAATATTACTAGATATTCATATGTTCATATATCAATTACCCCAAATAGACATTTTACACCATTTTAATAATTGTGTGCCTCACCTTCTTGAGGCACGCCCCTTCGCCTCGCGCCTCGACTTCAAAGACCCTTTGTGCCTCGGCTTGCCTCGCGCCTCTAACTACTATGATGGTAATGAAATTGCATCAGTTCTTTATCTTTGCCATTGCTTATCTTAGCATAGTCGAACTATTTGTTTAGATTTGAATTTTATTTTTTCCCCCCTGTTAACACCAGATCCTGTAATGCTGATAGCAATCAATTTTTTTTTGGCTGAAAACAGACTTGTATGTAGAATGTCTGTTATAAGATATAGCTGCCTCTAATTTGGTCTTAAAACTGAAGGTTTTGGACATCTAGTAGGATGGAAGCTGCACTGTGTGACCTTTGTTGTGTCTAGTGGTGAACAGGAGATAGAATGCTAGAATTGGACATTTTCTTTTTTCTCATCATTCTTCCCATGCCTAAAATATGGAGATAATATCTGGTTGTTGCCCCCTTTAATTCTGTTAACAAAACCCTAAAAGATTAGGAAGTTGAGAGATAGAGAGCAGAAGGTTCTTTGACAATTGGAATGGTTAGACTGTGGAGCCCTGGTGCCATTGCACCAACCTTGTAGGAATCCCCCCTCTCTATGAAGCCTTTAGTTTGGCCGCGCTGTTATCCTTTTTTAAAAAAATTTCTTGATTCCCTCAGCTAGTGCAACTTAAGGCTTGGTTTGTTGTTTTTGTTGTTTGTCTTAATGAGCCATTGCCCATTGCCCACCACCAACCATGCCCCTTGCGTTTTCTGTTTTGTTGTTCGACCACTATATGCTATTTTGCTAATGTAGTTGATGATTGTATAAGTGTAATTTGTAAAATGTGTGATTGATAATTTTGCATGAATGGTGCTTTCATTTCATTTAAATCAAAATTAACATAATATTTCTCGTCTAAAAGGGAAAACATGCCTCAATGTATATATATATATATATATATATATATATATATATTTTATATTAATTGATTGACTTATCCCTGCTGATCCTCATTTTTTTTTGTTGTGTCCCTGTGTCAGTACCGTGTCATAGATGTGTCTTGTGTTTGTATCGGTGCTTAGCTTATCCCAAATGGAGTGATAACCAGCAATCCAGGCGAACACATTGTTGCCACTTGTTTCTTTGTGCATTGTGGTGAAAATTAGAAGTAGGAAATAGTAATGTTATAAAACAATCCTTAACATTCACTGATTAGATGGATACACATGGAGTGATACCTTAGTGTTTTTTACTTAAACAATGTGAGCAAGTGCCAATGGTGAGCAGTGCCTTATTTCGAGGCTGATCCATAATCTCTTCTTCCTAGTATGATGAATGCATCAAAGACTGCGATAAAGCTGTTGAGAGAGGGAGGGAGTTGAGGTCAGATTTTAAGATGATATCAAGGGCCCTGACTAGGAAGGGAACTGCATTGGTAAAAATGGCAAAATGCTCCAAAGATTATGAACCAGCAATTGAAACGTTCCAGAAGGCTCTTACAGAGCACCGCAATCCAGAAACATTAAAGAAACTCAATGATGCTGAGAAAGCAAAGAAGGATCTTGAGCAACTGGAGTACTTTGATCCAAAAATAGCTGACGAGGAGCGTGAGAAAGGTATTCTTCCTCTTTCCTCGAGTTTTGGTGCTTTTTTATAATTTGTACTTTTAGCATATAATTTTGCGTCCTAGGATGGTTATTCTAATGCCATAATAACTTTTTTGTATTATGACCCTGCAGGTAATGAGTATTTCAAGCAGCAGAAGTATCCAGAAGCTGTGAAGCATTATACAGAATCTCTGAGGAGGAATCCTAAAGATCCAAAGGTAACTCACTCTACTTTTGTTGGTATATGTTTAATCCTCGACTGTTCTGTCTCAATTGTGTTTGGTGAAGTGAATCTGAAACACACGGCTTTTTGGCTACATTTCAGGCTTATAGTAACAGGGCCGCATGCTACACAAAATTGGGGGCATTACCAGAGGGACTGAAGGATGCGGAGAAGTGCATTGAGCTGGACCCTACCTTTGCCAAAGGGTACACAAGAAAAGGTGCCATCCAATTTTTCATGAAAGAACATGACAAAGCTTTGGAAACATACCAGGAGGGGCTTAAACATGATCCAAACAACCAGGAATTGTTGGACGGTGTAAGAAGGTAGGGTCACAAAAGCATTGTGATTTTGTTCTTGAATTGGCTGTAATGTAGTCTTTCATTATTTCAGAATGCCACTGTCTTCTAGATTTTTATTTGACTGCCACAATAATACTGCAGGTGTGTTGAACAAATTAACAAAACCAGTCGTGGGGATATAAGCCCTGAGGATCTGAAGGAGAGACAGGTCTGACAATTAGTGAGACTTCCTTTTGTTGTCCTAATTGGATTCTTTTGGAGCATTGTTGGAAACAGTTTTTTTTTTTTTATCCCTGTTTTGCAGGCAAAGGCAATGCATGACCCAGAAGTTCAGAACATCCTTACTGATCCCATTATGAGACAGGTGTGTAGGCTGTGTGCACATACATGCGCATATTTTTCATTGAGCATGGTTGCAATCTAAATTGGAATTGGCTCGGTAAGAATTACCAGTGCAGTTAGTAATATAAAGTGGGTGGGGTGGGTATTCTGTGCAGGTGTTGGTGGACTTCCAAGAGAATCCCAAAGCTGCCCAGGAGCACATGAAGAACCCGTTAGTCATGAACAAGGTCCAGAAGCTGGTCAGCGCTGGGATTGTCCAGATTAGATAGATTTCCAATTGCATCTGCATGAACCGAAGCATTGGGGCTTCCATCAATTGTACTTTCTGGGTGTGAATTTGAGGGGGGATAAGGATTAATTTATCAAAACTAACGTCAGCTTTGAAAATTTTTGATATGTTGATTTCTCTTGCCCGGCTTTGTTAATGATGTCTGTTGGAAACCTACTTGGAACGATTTCTCTGTTCTTCACTCCTCTCCCGCAGACCAGAATGCACTTTAATTTTTCATTCTTAATAACGTCCATTAATCTGTGGGCTTCAACCTTACTTGCAGCGAAATTATTAGAGCTTTATTATTAGTATTAGCGCTGTGCTAGAAGTGGTGTGTACTACCACCTCCTGTTACACCCTCGCCCATTATTTAGAATGATGCGGAATGGAATAGGATGATACGATGAGCAGTGGTAAGGAAGAACACTGTTGCACTTGCACAATGTTTAGAATGCTTGAATGGAACGGAAGGAGTAGAGAAATGAAATATTAGATGAAAAATATGTAAAATCATAAAGAGGGATTTTATTTTATTTTGTTTTATTAGGAAGTATTGAATTTTTGCCTTGATCACCTTAATTATTTAGGGGTAGTAAATAAAATTTCGTTAGGTACAAAAATGCAGATAAAAAATAGAGATATAGTATGATTTGTGGATAATAGATTACGAGGAAGGAAAGATTTGTTATTGGAATTGGTATGGATGTATGGTATGTGAATTTAAGTTTTGGAATGGCATTTAAAGAAGTAAATTTTAAATTTTATGTGACGTAGCAGTTTATTACTAGTCTCCCATATCCCTGTCATCGTTAGAAAGAGGAGGATCATCAAGTTGTTGTCTCTTGTAGAAGGATCATTATTCGTGAGAAGTTTAGTAGCACTAAAATTTAATTGAGAAAAGTTTTGAGGGTTGCAATTTAGAATACTTTCAATGAATATGGTTTGGCTATAAGATCAAAATCATATGCTTAATTTAAAATGCTTTTTGAACCTTTTGAAATATGCATTGTTTAATTTATTATTATTATTATTATTATTATTATTATTATTGTTTTTTAAAGACACCTTTGAGAGCAAATTAATAGGATCAAATAACTACGAAAAGAATTTACTCAGATCTATTTTTTTTTTAAAATAAATAAATAAATAAATAAAATTATATTAAGTTTTATCCAAATCAAAATTCAAAATATATCAAACTGAAAAATTGCATTCTCAAGTGTGCGATGTTGTATTTGCCTCTTATCTCACTGTCAGTGACTCAGCCCATCCAATCGTGCTTCTGCATCCGTTTGATTTACAAAATAAAATAAATTGCTTGCAAATGAAGTAAAATAAGAGTATCAATAAAAAAACAGAAGATATAACTTCATTCTATTCTTAAGTAACGTGACTTGTATTTACATTTTTTTTTTTTAACCTACATGAATGAGTTCAATTTCCAGACCTCCACTCCTAATGGCAGAATAATTTCTACTCAATAACCGAGCAACTCTCATGAATCCTCAAAATCATTTAACTAATCCTTGCGTCCTTCATTGACAGTACGCTTACTAGAGACGAGCAAACATTCACACTCATCCGGCACATGCAAAACAGTTCCTCCTTCCAAACTTGCATTGCATATATACGTAAAATTGATACCAATAAATAAATACATTATTCAAGTTACAAAAATTGGGTCAACTGAAAACAAAAATGATGCTCCCAAACCAGGTTTACGGAACCAGGGACATCAAGTTATGCGGCAATTGGTTGCTCTTTTGACGCAAGCTGGTTCTGGATATGCTGAGGGACGACATCAAACTTGGCTAATTGCATAGTGTAGGAGGCCCGACCTTTCGTCATCCCTCGCAGTCTGCTAACATATTGAAACATTTCCGCCAGCGGAACCAGGGCATCCACCACCTGCATTAGAAATCCAAGAAACAGGAAATGAAGTGTACAACCATCAAAACTTTTGATGTTAACCCGCTGCAAGCAATATATAGTGTACAACTACAAGAAATTACGAGAGACTGCTAGGTTTCCTGGGAAGAGGTCATGTTTCCTCTAAAATATAGAATTAACTTGACCGTTGCAACTTTGCATGAGCGGCAGGAAATTGCACAGAATTATTCTCAAACCATTTTCACTTTGAAGACATAAATGCAAGGCAAATCCATTATTTTTAAATTATGAAGACAGATACCATATGCGGAATTGGGTATTAAAAAGACAGACACAAGGATACGGAATTGGGACACGGGTAGGCCGCCAACACTGATGCAGGGGCAAGACATCCTAAAAACATAAAATATACAACACTACAGGTATAGGCTAGTTAATAAATATATACAAAAGTAGTTTGAATATTTTATTTATAACAAATATTTATGTTCTTAGCAATTGTATAACAGCATAAAATCTTTATTTGACACAAAATTATAAATACAAATGTGCCTTCTTCATTTTTTGTATAGTATTTTTCATTATATCACCTCTTCATTGTAAATGCTGGCAACTTTATTACTTTTATCATAATTCTTCTAATAAGTGATTGTTATGGTTTTTCTGTTTTTATTTATTTTGCATTCTTTTATTTTTATAATTATGGTATAAAATTCAAGATCATATTACAAGGTGTCATTATGCATGCTAAAAAACATTAGTGTCCAATAAGGGTCAGAAGAGTGCCCAAGAAGTGTCTCGCATACAACTATTCAACACTCCAGGGCACCCATAATGATAACGAGTTGTGAGTTCCATTATTAGTTTGGACCAAAACTTGCTCTAACCCCAATTTGGCATAACCTGTTCCAATTTACTTGGAATGAAAAATAACTGACAAGGGGAGGAGAAGGGTGTGCATGAAATGAGAAAGGGTTGTTGGCCTAACATGACTTTCGAATTTTGTTTTGATTATAACAAATAAAGGTTAATTTAACATGTTTTGTTTAAGTGATGATATTTCAGGAAACCTTATATGACAAAGGTCAAAAGGATCAATGAAATAAGAATTCAAGATCACAAGTACCATATGGTCATACTACATCAACAAAGTGATCAAAAGAAAGCTCAAGTGGACCAAGATGTTTAACACATGTGGAAGCTTAAAAAAGACTCAAGCTCAAGTCTAAAGAGGATTTAAAGTAAAGACATATATGAAGACTTCAAGCTTAGAGTTTTTAAGTCTTTAGGATGACTTACTTCATTATAAATATCATTTTGAAATACTTTGAAACTCATTAGGGGTTGATATGGACTTAAAGACCTTATTTTGAAAACCTAAATATCATTTTGAAATACTTTGAAACTCATTAGGGGTTGATATGGACTTAAAGACCTTATTTTGAAAACCCCGGAAAATGTTTTTTAAAAGTAACAAAGCAATATGGCTAAGAGTTTTGAAACAAAATTGAAAAAACAGATTTTATAACTGTTCAGGCGACTGAACTTTTAACTTCAGATACCTGAAGATTTTCCTGAACAAATTCTGAACGGGCAGTGTAGGTCCAGGAGCCTGACCCCTGCAACCTTAGGCACCTGACCCTGTTTTAAAGCTGAAATTTCATAATTTTCAAAACTTTAGGCAATTGACCCCGAAGCCTCAAGGCGCCTAACCACTGTTAACGGTTATAATTTTTAAAGTTTTTTAAAATTTAAATTTATATTGCTTGTGCCCCAAACTTCGTATAAAATTGGAAAACACTCCAAGTAACTTGGACAACACGAATTAAACCTTTTTGAACCTATAAATACATGATTTCTCAAATCAAATTAGTACCAAGAATTGAAAATCTGCTTTCAAGCCATATTACTCTCTCTCTCAAAGCTCTCTTGCTTACACATTCATACTGAGAATTGCTGAGATATACTGAGTCTTTGATCAATCTTCTCTGAGCTCAAACCTCTGAATTACTGATTAATATCAAGAGAAAAATTTCGGTGATACATTCTTGAACTTCAATTCAATTTCTTTTTTATATTTGTTTTGAAGTATATTAGCTGAGCTTTATTTGTATTAACCAGCTCTATCTGAGAGCATCTCTTGTACAAAAGAAATCTTTCTTGTTTCCTTGTTTTTTTAACGGTTCAGGTTATTGGATCGTTGTAACTGAGCATGGGATATCGCTTTGAGAGGGGGCTCCACCCTAAAGGAGAGATTGTAAATGGTTTGTTCCGCCCACAAAGGAACGTTCTAGTGGAATCCTTAGTGGTTTTGCCTAAGGCGAGGACGTAGGTCAGGTATAAGCCGAACCTCGTAAAAAACTCGGTCTCACTCTTAACCTTTACTCTTTAAATTTTCAGCATATATAAATTGTGTTTCTAAGTGCAGGTAGCTGAAAATTGAGACTGAGAAAACTTTAAATTTAAAAGTATGTTGATTAATCTTTTGCGGAAACTTTAAAGGGAGTATGTTGATTAATTGTTTGCGGAAATCTTGGTTAAAAGAAGTCCACCAATATTCATTCATACAGGGCTTAATTTAAAACTCTAAGCTGAGTTATTGCAAACGCTAAATCAAGGAAATGCTGCAGCTCTTACAATTGGTTAAGTATCGTGTGTTTGAATAATTGGTTGATTGTTATTGTTAAAGGTATTTGGCTTGTGTGTGGATTGTGGTTGGAATAATTGAGCATTTAAAATCAAAACATTCTTGTGTGTTTGCTAAGTATACAAAAGGTTGTGAATTTGTAAAAGGACTTAAAAGAATTTTATAAACCCAATTCACCCCCCTCTTGGGATTATACCTTAGTTTTCAATTGGTATCGGAGCTAAGTTATAGCAAATCTTAATTAGAAGCTATATAAAGGTCTAAATGGCACACTTAGGTGTATCCCCTTTTGCTGAAGGCCAATCCTCAACTAGAGCACCTATTTTCTGTGGTTTAAATTACACTTTTTGGAAACAAAGAATGAGAATATATATTTAAACTATGAATTAGAAAGCACGAAAAATTGTCACACATGGTGACTATATTCCTACTAAATTAGTCGATGGTAAACAATTACCTAAAGAAGAAGAGACTTGACCGACAATGACTATAAAATGATGCAAGTAAACTCAAGTGCCATGAATGCACTATATTGTGCTTTAGACGTTAATGAATTCAATAGGGTCATGGCATGTAAGTCAGTTAAAGAAATATGGGACAAGCTAGAGGCAACCTATGAAGGAACGGTAGATGTTAGAGATAATAGAATCGAAATGCTCACTAGTGAATACGAAGCCTTTAAGATGAATCCTGATGAAACTATCACTAGCATGTATATTAAGTTTACTCACATAATAAATTTCTTAAATGATTTAGGAAAAAATTATTCAACATATGAAATAATTAGAAAAATCCTTAAGAGGACTTCCTCCAATATGGGAACCAAAGGCCATAGCAATCACGAAAGGTAGAACCCTGAAAAATACCTCCCTTGATGAATTAATTAGATCCCTTCTCACATATGAGATGGCGATGAACAAAAGAAATTTAGAGAACAATAATAAAAATAAGAAATCTATAGCCCTTAAGGCTAGGAAAGAAAGTTCTAGTGATGAATATGAAGACAATGAATTAGATGATGAAGGTATATTCTTAGGGTATGCATTAAAGAGCAAAGCTTTCAGAATATACAATAAAAGAACTCTTACAATTTTAGAATCAATTCATGTAACATTTGATGAAGAAAATCCATTCAATAAATCAATAAAAGGTGAAGAAGTTCAAACTACTCAAAAACCAGAAGACTTGGACATAGTAGAAGCAAAAGAAGAAGAAAATAAAGTAAAATCAAATAATGATGCTGTTGAAAATACTGAATTACCCAAAAAATGGAAATATGTAAGAAATCATCTGAAAGATTATATAATAGGAGAACCATCACAAGGTATAACTACAAGATCTTCTTTGAAAAATCTATGCAATCATTATGCTTTCTTATCTCAAGATGAACCAAAGAATGTTGAAGAAGCTCTAAGTGATGACTCATGGATAATGGCAATGCAAGAAGAATTGAATCAATTTGAAAGAAATAAAGTATGGAAAATAGTTCCCAAACAGGATAATCATTCAATCATTGCAACTAAGTGGGTATTTAGAAATAAAAAAGATAAAAATGGAATTGTGATAAGAAATAAAGCTAGACTTGTAGCTTAAGGATACAACTAAGAAGAAGGAATGGATTATGATGAGACATTTTCTTCCGTAGCTAGAATGGAAGCACTAAGAATGCTTTTAGTTTATGCATCTCATAAGGAATTCAAATTGTATTAAATGGATATAAAGAGTGCCTTTTTAAATGATTTTATAAATGAAGAGGTATATGTAGCACAACCACGGAGCTTTGAGGACATTCAAAAAACTGATTATGTGTACAAGTTAACTAAGGCTTTATATGGTTTGAAACAAGCCCCTAGGGCTTGGTATGAAAGATTTAGTGGATTCTTACTAGATAAGGGGTTTTCCAGAGGAAGGTTGATAGTACCTTATTTATTGAAACTAAGAAAGATGACACGCTCATAATCCAAATTTATGTAGATGATATCATATTTTGTGCAACTAATGATGATCTATGAAAGGAATTTCCGAAATGTATGCAAGAGGAATTTGAAATGAGCATGATGGGAGAATTGAACTACTTCCTAGGATTACAAATCAAAGAAGCAAAGAATGAAATTTTCATCAATCAATCCAAATATATAAAAGATATGCTTAAGAAATTTGACATGGAAAGTAGTAAGCCAATAGGTACCCTCATGAGTACTTCTATAAGTCTCGATAAAGATGAAAAGGGGAAACCAATAGATATGAAATATTATAGATTTATGATAGGAAGTTTGTTATACCTAATAGCTAGTAGGCCGGATATAATGTTTAGTGTATGCATGTGTGCATGGTTTCAATCAGCACCTAAAGAATCACATCAAATAGCTGTGAAAAAATCATAAGGTACTTGATAGGTACAATTGATTTAGGACTTTGGTATCCTAAGGACATCGGATTCGAAATGATTAGTTATTCTGATGCCGATTATGCAGGTTGAAAGATTGATAGAAAAAGTACATGCGAGACTTGTCACTTTCTAGGACGATCCCTAGTATCTTAGTTTTTTAAGAAATAAAACTCCGTAGCCTTATCCACAGCTGAAGCTGAGTATGCAGTAGCTGGGAGTTGTGCTCAAACCTTGTACATGAAACAACAATTGAAGGACTATAATCTAGAATATCCAACCATACCAATTAAGTGATAACATAAGTGCAATAAACATCTCTAAAAGTCCAATATCATACTCAAGAACTAAACACATTGACATAAGACATCATTTTCTAAGAGATCACGTTCAAAAAGAAGATATACTTGAATTTATAAATACAAATAACCAATGGGCGGATATCTTCACAAAACCTCTTCCCGAAGAAAGATTTATATCAATTAGAAGAGAACTTTGGTTGTTATATAGTAGGGAAATGATTTAGGAAGATTTCATGTTGAGTAAAAAGAGAAGTTTAAAAAATTAAGGGGATCAGGCGATTAAGGTGCTACTGCCTGCTGAGAATTTAATTTCATAAATCTTCAGGCAACTGAGCCAAATCTTCAGGCGCCTGAACTCACGGGTTCTATATATTTTTAAGCACGAAAACCCTAACTCTTCAGACTCCAGGCTACTGAACCCTGCTCCATCACTCACTCGAAGCTCCAACTCTTGGTCTCTCTGATTCCTAGCTCCAAATCCCTCAAATCAAAGCCTCCCAATCACTCTCTTACACCTTTTCCCATGGTTTCTAGGGTTTCACTTGGTCCTCCAAAATCAACGATGCCACGTACCAAAACTACAGTAAATCGAGGATCTTCTTCCAGGAGAGATGATAATAACATCGAACAATGGCTTGTCACTCCTCAATCAAAGCTTCGTTATTGATCTCATCTCCGTTCTACAAAACCAATTTTTGGTAAGGTCATAGATACTATTTTCTTTAATTCAAAATTTTCGGAAATCCTACCTATGTTTAGGAATATCGATTGGAAGAATTTTGTAGTTTATCAATCCAAAGGATTGTATCCCAACTTGGTAAAATTTTTTTATGCAAATATGATCATGGAGAAAATGTCCTAACCACTGAGGTTAGAGGAAAGAAGATAGTCTTAACTCCACAAACCTTGGCTCCCATTTTGCATATTACCCCGAGTGAATTTGAATGTCCAGCTTTTGCTCAAACATGGACTCTAGAGCAAGGTTTCACACCCGAAGAATTTTTGCCACTGATTATGGTCGAGGAACCTGTTTACTTTGGCCATCCTCCTATGTATAAAAAGCTGAATCTTCAGGCTTAAATACTTCAAAAAATCATCACAAACAACATCCTACCAAAGGCTGGTTCATATGATCACCTTTCCTCTACATTGCTTTGTGTTATGGTGTCTGCAAAAAGGGAAGAAACTTGATCTCTTTAACGTAATTCTAAAGTGGATGTGAGCTAAATTGGAAGCTACTCGTCACTCTTCCGTATGGTGGTGTTCTGAACCTTATCTTTGCTCAATTTAATGTTACTACCCCCACTGAATCGTTCATCAAACGTACTAGGTATGACCTTTTTACTTCCACAACTATCAAACAAATGGGATATGTATAGCATGATTAGGATTAGTTTGTGAAAGGAGGCCGGCCTCAAAGGCCAGCAACTGTACCTCCTCCTCCTCCAGAACAGGACCAAGGACCTCCAGCTGACACTCCTACTTGGTTTATCCCCTTCCCTCATGAATTTACTACATTCAGCAGAGATATGTGATTAGGTCTTCAATCCCTTCAGGAGAATGTGTCCTCCCTCCACACTACCTACGCTTCACTTGATCAGCACCTAACTCACATAGAGTAGTATAGGGCTAGCTCATCTCGTAGTGTTGATCCCATAGATACCAGTTCTACCCCTCAGAGTGATGCTTCATCTAATGAAGAATTTGAGGAAGGAAGTGAGGAGGGTGATGAAGAGGAAGCTGAAGCTGATGATGATGAGGATGATGCTATTGATGCTTGATTTATTTTTTGTTGTATGAAAGTCTTATCTATGTATTGGCTTAGTCTTTGTGTTGCTTTGTGTACTTGTTCTTTTCTTTTACTTTGGCTTGTAACTCCCTTGCTTATGACTTTGTAATGACTATTTGACTATGCTTTTTATGTGCTATTCTAAGGCTCTCTGTGCCTATGCTCCTCATTTCTTTTTGATTGATGTAAAAGGGGGAAAGAGATATTTTAGAGAGCAAACATGAGAAGAGAGTATCTTAGAGAGCAACCATGAGAGCGTGGCAAATATGTAAAACACATAATCTTGGCATGAGATATAGCATAGGGGAGTAAAAGCAAAAATAAGCATAAAGAGAAAATGAGAACATAAGAAGAATGAGACCATAAGCATATATGTTGACATGAACTATAATGCAATATACCTAATTGTGATTTATTGAGTTTTGAACTTACTCATATTTGAAATTATCATTTTTTTTTTCATATTTGTTAAAAAGCATGCTTATTGTAAGGGGAAGCCTTATCGAAGTTTTCTCATCTTTGCTCATTATTTGTCATCATTAAAAAGGGGGAGATTGTTGGCCTAACATGACTTTTGAATCTTATTTTGATGATAACAAATAAAGGTTAATTTAACATGTTTTGTTTAAGTGATGATATTTCAGGAAACCTTACGTGACAAAGGTCAAAAGGATCAAAAAAATAAGAATTCAAGATCACAAGTACCATAAAGTCATACTCCATCAACGAAGTGATCAAAAGAAAGCTCAAGAGGACCAAGATGTTCAACACATGTGGAAGCTTAAAGAAGACTCAAGCTCAAGTCTAAGAGGGTTCAAAGCAAAGACATATATGAGAACTTCAAGCTTAGAGTGTTTAAGCCTTTAGGATGACTTATGTAAGTACTTCATTATAAATATCATTTTGAAATGCTTTGAGCTCATTAGGGGTTGATATAGACTTAGAGACCTTATTTTGAAAACTCCGAAAAATGCTTTTTAAAAGTAACAAAGCAAGATGGCTAAAAGTTATAAAACTATACTTAAAAAACAAATTTTAAAACTGTTTAGGCGACTGAACTTTTGACCTCAGGTGCTTGGAGATTTTCCTGAACAAATTCTGAATAGGCAGGGCGCCCCTACAACCTCGGGCATCGGGCGTCTGACCCTGTTTTAAAGTTGAAATTTCACAGTTTTCAGAAATTTCAGGCGACTGACTCCGAAGCCTCAGGCGCTGGACCACTATTAACGGCTATAATTTTTAAAATTCAAATTTATATTGCTTGTGCCCTAAATTTTGTATAAACTTGGGAAACACTCTAAGTAACTTAGGCAACACGAATTAAACCTTTTTGAGCCTATAAATACATGATTTCTTAAATCAAATCAATACCAAGAATTGAAAATCTGCTTTCAAGCCATATTGCTCTTTCTCTCTCAAAGCTCTCTTACTTACACATTCATACTGAGAATTGTGGATATACTGAGTCTCTGATCAATCTTTTCTGAGCTCAAACCTCTGAATTACTGATTCATAAAAAGAGAAGAATTCCGGTGATACATTTTTGAGCTTCAATTCAATTTCTTTTTTATATTTGTTTTGATGTATATTAGTTGAGCTTTATTTGTACTAACCAGCTCAATCTGAGAGCATCTCTTGTATAAAAGAAATCTTTCTTATTTCCTTGTTTCTTTGACGATTCACGTTATTGGATCGTTGTAACCGAGCGTGGGGTATCACCTGAAGAGGGGGCTCCACCCTAAAGGAGGGATTGTAAATGGTTTGTTCCACCCGCAAAGGAACATTCTAGTAGAATCCTTAGGTGGTTTTGTTTAAGGCGAGGATGTAGGCTGGGTATAAGCCGAACCTCGTAAAAAACTCGGTCTCACTCTTAACCTTTACTCTTTAAATTTTCAGTATATATAAATTGTGTTTCTAAGTGCAGGTAGCTGAAAATTGAGACTGAGAAAACTTTTAATTTAAGAAAGTACGTTGATTAATCTTTTGTGGAAATCTTAAAGGGAATATGTTGATTAATTGTATGCAGAAATCTTGGCTAAAAGAAGTCTACCAATATTCATTCATACGGGGCTTTATTTAAAACTCTAAGCTGAGTTATTGCAAACTCTAAATCAAGGATGTGCTGCAGCTCTTACAATTGGTTAAATATCGTGTGTTTGAATAATTGAATGATTGGTTGATTGTTATTTTTAAAGGTATTTGGCTTGTGTGTGGATTGTGGTTGGTTTAATTGAGCATTTAAAATCAAAACATTATTGTGTGTTTGCTAAGTATAAAAAAGATTGTGAATTTGTAAAAAGACATAAAAAATTTTATAAACCCAATTCACCCCACTCTTAGGACTATACCTTAGTTTTCAAGGGTTATATGCCCTTCGCATATTTTGATAAGAACACACACTGTGAATTTCCAACCAAGGAGATAGCAAACAGGACGCTTCTTGTAGGCAAGAGGAGATTCAATGATCTTTATTTAAAGCTCTTTAAATGGAACCCAAGGATGATTAAGTGCACATCAGACGTTGAATCTTAGCAAGAGGGGCTCCCCAACACTAGATGAACAAGGCATTATTCAAGGCTTCACCTGACTGGTGTGGAGGCTTTACACAACCCTAGTACTCAGCGGAATTGTTCTCAGAAAACATAAGGTCAAAAGTGAGAAGCATGGGCCCATTATCAGAAAATCTATTTCTCATGGACAAAAATAGCCTTAAAAAGTATTCATCCAAAAATTAGAGAGAACAGAAGTTGGGAAATTCCAAAAAAAGTGTTTCAATCTGGCAAAGAAATATCCTAACAGATATTCAACTTCTGAGAAACATTGGAAAGTCTGGGGATCATCACACGATGAGGATGCATCTCTCTCTTTCTGTGGTATAACCAGAGAAGGCAGCAGGAAACACACATGCCAATTGTGTGTTGGAGAACTGGCACCAAGTCCAAAGCGACCTACCCCTACAAGAGTTGGCAGCGAAAAAGACAGCTATTAGCTGCCAAAACCCATTTTGAATTCAAATTCAAAACCTCTATGGTACAAAGAAAAAAGTGCAGAAAAGGAAAATGGGTAATCAAATCACTCCACTCTAATCCCAAGAAGGATACAGGTAAATTAGCTTCAAGTTCAACTAACATAAACACCCCTTGCTTTCCAAATACAGATATGTCAGAGGTTACAGTGGAGGCTGGAGTGGGTAGATGCCGTGGGCTCAAACCAAACAGTGGTTTAAAACCAAACAGTCACTTGCATCCATAATCCCACTCCTCAACGAAACTTTTAGTGGGCTTAACCTCAGCGAAGTAGCCAGCATCAACAGAGACTTACACCAGCACATCTTGGTTCAGGAGAACCTTCTTAAGACTGCATGGGAGATCAACTTTAACAGAATATGGGCCTTCAGTAAGCATCAACTGCAACAGTCATTCTACTTCTCTAGCAGCAGCAGAATTGCAGGCACAAAGCATACACTTGAATACTTCATACCAACGAAGACCTTATAACCTCTCCATCTTTTCCTTAGACGAGATACCAGAGTAAAATCAATTTGAGGAGCAGAAAGACACTGTTATGGTGCCCCCCTTACTTTTTTTGTGAAGCAAATAGCCAAGCAAGCCTTTAAGACCAGACTGACCAAGCTCCAAGTGAATCATGTCAGTTTGAACCTGACAACCCAGGTTTTCTTCTTCATTTATTTATCCATTTTTTTTACTTTGAACCCTAAAAAATGTCAGCAACAAAAACAGCAAGTAGCCAAAAAAAAAAAAAAAGTCAGCTGGGAATGCAAGATCTCTAGCCCGTAACTAGAGTATAACACAATACTACTTTAGATGTGAACTTACCAAGGAATGGGGTCAGGGTAGACTTAAATGAGAAGACAAAAAAAATGATGACCAAGACCATTCCTGAACCTTTTTCAGAGGTTTTGGTCCCCAAAAAAGGGTTCAACACAGAAGACTCCATTGACAAGCTCAAGGCTAGATGCAAAATCTGTCATCTCCAGTTGGCTCTCCATCTCATCAAGAAAGTGATACCACCACTGCCACCCCTATTATTGTACCTAGAGGAGATCAGTACGATTTTCAATGTATCAATATATGTTTCTGATTGTCATGGTGACGATCCTCCCAATGAATTTGGAGATTGGTTTATTCCATGGAAAATTATTTTTGTTTGTATAACCTTGAAAGATACCCAAACTTGTACCTCAGAGAGGTACTAATATATGTTTCTGATTGTCATGGTGACGGTCCTCCCAATGAATTTGAAGATTGGTTAATTCCATGAAAAATTATTTTTGTTCATATAACCTGAATGAAACCCAAAACTTGTACCTCAGAGTGTCCAGACTAAAAGGCACTGCTCACATTTGGTGTGTTAATGGTTATTTTAGTCATTTAGTATTATTAGTGTGCCAGTGTTATCTTAATAAGTGTGAGTTAGTAGGGATATCATCATCATTGGTATCTACTTGACATATATGATAAATAGAGGGAGAGAGACCTATCATTGCAATTAGGTCTTCCATTTTATCTAAAATCTTAACATGGTGTCAAAGCAAGATCCAACCTAAACCCTACCACCAAACAAACCCTAAACCTCATCATCCTATGCAAATCAACCAGCATAGGAGGAGAAACTGTACCTGAACAGCCTAGAAAACAATCCATGGATTTCTTGAAAACTCAGCAGTCACTAAAAAACACATATGTACTTGCAGAACCCTTTGATCTGTAGCTCTATGAAATATCATTGTTAGAAACCTCCCCACATGCTGACCTACTGTCATTAGCTCTGACCCCACACGCCGGCACCTGAGACAACTTCCCAGCCAATTTTTGCTGTGATCTTTTCTAGTATGCCTTAGTTTCTTCCATAGACCATAATATCAAGCTGCTGAGTTCAAAGATCGAACCTTTTCCAATCGTGCACTCGTGGCAATCCGTTTGTTGTTGTTCGGTATTATCCAAGGTTATTGGTGAGTCTCTTGGAGTAATGAGTGTGTTCATATGTTGGTTTTGTGGGGCTGCGGCAGTGTTATGTCAGTTTTTTAGTGACTTGTTCGTGGTTGTTTCTGTAGTTCACCTTGTTCGTAGTTGTTCTATTATTCTGTTCATTCACCTTGTTTTTCATTGGTCTAGTGGATGGTGTCCATGAATCCCAAAAGTATGTTTCCTTCATCACTACCATAGATAATGACCGAAAGTTGGATGGAAACAATTATGTTCAATAGTATAAGGTTGTTAAGGTCTTTGATAAATTAGGTAAATCTGACGATTTATTCCAATCCAAGCCCTCTAATGAGAAGAGAAAAGAAGTGTAGATTTAGCACGATGCATTGATTGTTTCCCTTTTATGGAACTTGATGGAACCCCGAATTCCATGAATGTGCATGCATTTGGATGTATGCAAAGAGATTTAGGGTTATGTCAAGCTTCTATATTTCAGTAACATTGTGCGGGTGCACAATCTATCCCTGGAGTATTTTCAGTTACAACAGGGAGATAGGAGTGTTACAAAGTACTTTGCATAGATTAAGCATATTCATAGGAGCTTAAAATAGTGCAACCTTGCTAATGTTTGCGAGATGTAGAAGAAGGGGAGCAGATGACAGTTTTTCAGATTCTAGTGGATTTGAAATCCAAGTTTGAGGCAGTCTTGTCCTAGATAATTGGTAGTGTAGAGTTGCATCCTTTGCCAATGTTTATTCTCACACCCTTTGTGCTTCCTCTAGTGTACAGTCCCCTGCCCTTGCCTCTAGTGTTTCAACCCCTTGCTCTGACAGGACTACTTTCATCACATAGGATGATTCTATTTTCAACCAAGCTAACACAAGTTCTCAAGGTGGTTCAAGAGGTCGTGGTGGAAGAGATGGACAAGGTAGAGGCCCTTCTTACAAGTGCACTCATTGCGGATTAGGTCATACTATTGAGTAGTGTTGGGATCTCCAAGGCAAACCTCCTTGTGTCAACAATGCATCCACCACAGATTCCATACTTTCAGGCCCAAGTGGGGAGAAACATACTATATTTTATCAGCATCCCAGCAAGCTTCCCTTCCTTTTGCATCTCTTGTTTAGACAAGTAACCCTACAACTTGCCCGTCATCTAGCACTTCTTATCCTAGTCCTTGGGTTATGGATTTGTTGCCATTAATCATATAACAAGTATACCAAATTACTTCTCTACTTTCCAGTACCCTGAAAACTTGCCTCGTGCTATTTTTGCTGATGGGTCCATCACTGCCATTAACGAAATAGGGACTGTACATCCCACTTCCTCTCTATCTTCCTTTGGTTTTGTATATTCCAAGGTTTCCTTTCAATCTTATATTTGTTAGCAAGATTACCAAATCCATGAATTGTTCAATACCATTCTTTCCTGAGTTTGTGGTCATTCAAGATTTGAAGATGAGGAAGACAATTGGCAGAGGGCGTGAAGCTAGTGGACTTTACCACTTTGAGTCGTATCTCCTTCTACCGCCTGCACTACTGCTGCCACACCACTCCAAATTCATTGTCACGTCGGTCATCCTTTGTTGGAAAAATTAGAACTAGGTTCCTACTTTGCATTTTGTCTCTAGTCTTGAGAGTGAGTTAGTTGGGAAAGCATCATGATGTCCTTTTTGCTTCATGACATTAAACAGGCAGCTGCCATTCCATGTTAGTTCATTATGATGTTTGGGGTCCTTGCCAAGTTCTGTCCAAGTTGGATTTTTTTTTATACTTCGCAACCTTCTTTTGATGATTATTCAAGTATGACTTGGCTCTATTTAATAGAGCATTCTAAGTTATTTAATATATTTTGTGACTTCTGTTCTGAAATAAAACTCAATTTGGTTTGCTTGTTCGCATACTTTACATTGATGAAGCTAAAGAGTACTTCAGTACTCAATGCACTACTTGTATGATTTAGATTGGTATTGTTCATCAATCATATTATGCCCACACTCCTCAACAAAATGGGGTTCCAGAGAGGAAAAATAGACATGTCCTTGAAGTTGCTCGCACCTTAATTTATCAAATGCGTATTCCTAAAATGTTTTGGAATGATGTTGTACTCATTGCCTACTATCTTATCAATAGGATGGCACTCTTTGCTCTTGGTGGTAAAATTCCCTACTCCAATCTCTTTCCTAATTCTTCTCTATTTTCTCTAACTCCTCACATATTCAAGTGTGTGTGTGTGTGTGTGTGTTGTTCATCAACTAACCCCCAAGGTGGAACCGTGGATAATCCTCGTACTATAAAATATGTCTTTCTGAGCCTACTAGTATATTCAAAAGGGATATTGTTATAGTCCTACTCTGCATTGGTTTTTTGTTTTTGTCGACGTTACCTTCTTTGAGTCTACAACATACTATTCTAAGTCCTTGAGTGCTTCTAACCTCAATGAGTCCTCTTCTTTTGCCTAATCTTCCAAATTCTAGTTTGTTGTCCTTACCAAGTCATCCACCTGTGTCTCCATGTAGTTTGAGTCATTCTCATCGTCTTAATCATTCAAATTTGCAAGCATATTCACAATGGCAGATTTAGGGGAGAGAGTCCCTCCAACTTCTACTACCACGCCTTTGATTTCCTTGTCTGATGATCATATTTCCTACCATGTTGATCCTCTAGTTGCTGTCCAAGAAGGCAAACACATGTATACAGCATGCCATCTCAAATTTGTTTGTTATGACCTCTTGTCAGCCTCCTATTATTGTTTCGTTACTACTCTATCCTTTCTTGCTCTTCCTAAATCTATTTCTGAAGCCTTAGCTCACTATTTGGGTGGAGAAATGTAGTGGTTGAAGGAATGAGTGCATTGCAAGAAAATGATATTTGGGAATTGGTATTTCTTTCTCCTAATAAATCTTTGGTTAGTGGTTGTAGAATTATTAGAAATCTGTCAAGCCTTTATTAGAGGCTGATCTTTAGGGAAATTTACAGCTAACAAATCAGTTGATTTGTTAGCTATTTTTGGTTCCACAATCCTAGGGGATTTGGGTAGCATGTTACCCAATTTTGTAGATAGTCTTTCCAATTTTACTGCTTTCCATTTTAAATAGTATATTCTATTTTCAGTAGGTTGTAAATATCCCTAGTAATTATATGAGAATTATCATCTATTTAAAGGGAATGTAATTTTTTTCATAAATCAGTGGAATATTCAGTTTTATTTTCCACATTTCAACATGGTATCAGAGCATCCTTTGAACCCTAATCTTCCCATATGACCAAATACGGTATGGCCACCGGGAGACATGACTCCACCTCTTCCGTCTCAGACGTCACCACCAATTAGGAAGCCATGGTCTCAGGCAACAGCAGCAGTTCAGATAGCAGCCTCATGCCCATTACAGGACACTAATTTAATGGGAATAACTATCTCTAATGGTCCCATTCCGTGATGATGTTTATATGCGGAAAGGGAAAGGATGATTATCTCTCAAGAGTTGCAGCCCAACATGGAAATCGGAAAATAACATGGTCATGTCATGGCTCATTAATTCCATGACAAATGACATTGGAGAAAATTTTCTTCTCTACGGAACAGTGAAGGAGATTTGGGAAGCTACCAAGGAAACGTATTCTAACAATGAGAATACATCTGAATTATTCGAGGTGGAAAGTGTTCTCCATGACCTACGCCAAGAAGATTTGACAGTGACCCAATACTTCAACACCCTCAACCGCTACCGGAAACAGCTGGACTTATTCGAGTAGCACTATTGGAGCAATCTCGAAGATGGAATCAGGTATAAACAAATTGTTGAAAAGAAAAGAATATACAAATTTCTGATTGGATTAAATAAAAATCTTGATGAAGTACAAGGAAGAATCCTTGAATCCAAACCACTGCCAAACATCCAAGAAGCGTTTTCAAAAGTTCGCTGAGGGGAGAGTCGAAAGAAGATAATGATGGGCCCTCAAGATTCTGCAACAAACCTGGAGAGTTCAGCCCTTGCGGTTCGAGGAAATCCATATAACAGCAGTGACAGTAGACCGAAGAAAGGGAGAATGTGGTGTGACCATTGTTGACGTCATGGTCACACCAAGGACACTTGCTGGAAAATCCATGTTAAACCCGCAAATTGGAAACCTTTGTGCTTTGCCAACGACAGAGAAGGATGGGGAAATTTCATCTCGGTAGATGAAAAACCAACACCATCCGAGCCCAGTCTCTTTAGTAACGAGCAACTAGAATTATTGCAGAAAACCTTCGGCCAATCTTCAGCAGCCCCTACTACTATGGTTGGTACCGATTCTTTGGCAAAAAAGGTAATTTTTTAAGTGCTGTTAATGTTAAAAAGGAGAAGCTGGGTCCATGGATTATAGACTCAAGAGCATAAGACCATATGATTAGGGATAGAAAATTTTTTTCTATCCCTATTATGAAAATTTAATAGTTGGGATAGCATGTGGTTTACTCTCAAAGGTGGCTGGTACAGGTTCTGTAAAAATTTCAGAGAACCTAACACTCAACTCAGTTCTATTAGTGCCAAATTTGGATTGCAATTTACTGTCTATTAGTAAACTCACTCAGGATCTCAATTGTGTTACTAAATTTTTCCCAAATATGTGTGAATTTCAGGTCTTGGATTCAGGGAAGACAATTGGCAGTGCTAAGATGTGTTCAGGGCTCATCTTCTTGAGCTTAATGATCCCCCTCAAGGAACAACTCACAAATAGGATTGTTTAGTGTCTAGAAGTCAAAGTTATTTTTCAGTCATTCGATCTAATAATGATAGTACAATTATGTTGTAGCACAATAGGTTAGGACATCCAAATTTCTTTTATCTCGAGAAACTCTTTCCTTCATTATTCAATAATAAAAATCCAAATGATTTTCAGTGTGAGATGTGTCAATTTTAAAAACATGTTTGCAATTCTTATCCCAACCTACCCTACAAAGCATCCCAACCCTTTTCAATGATTCATAGTGATGTGTGGGGACCATCTAGGATAAAGAATATTACTGGATCTCGCTGGTTTATATCTTTTATAGATGATCGCACTAGACTTACCTGGATATTCCTCATGAAAGAAAAGTCAGAGGCGGGTCAGATTTTCAAAAGTTTTAACACCATGATTCAAACACAATTCTAAGCAAAAATACAGATTGTGAAAACTGATAATGCCAAAGAATATTTCAAATCCATTCTTGATGATTATCTCGAGAAAAGGTATAAAACACCAAAGTTCCTGTGTCGACACTCCTCAGCAAAATGGAATTGCTGAAAGGAAAAACCGGCACCTACTAGATGTTGCCCGCTCCCTCATGTTCTCTACACATGTACCGAAACACTTTTGGGGTGAAGCCATTCTCATTGCAACCTACCTCATAAACAGGATGCCCTCTCGTATTCTCAAATTCCAAACTCCCTATCAAACTCTACTTCAGTCCTTTCCCAATAATCGACTCATCTCCACGATTCCCTTCAAGTATTTGGGTGCTTAGTTTTTGTTCATGTTCATAGTCAACACCAGGGTAAACTTGATCCTAGAGCCGTTAAGTGCATTTTTCTCGGGTACTCTCCAAACAAAGAAGGGTTATAAATTCTATTCACCAACTACTAAAAGATATTATCACTTCATGGATGTCACCTTTTTTTAGCAACAACCATATTACCCCAAATTTGAAATTCAGGGGGAGATTACACAGGAATTCCAGCTTTGGGATATTGAAGAGTTATCTCACCCTTCTTCTGATTCTGGCCCTTCTCACCTATCACAAATTTCTGAATCTATTCCAACTACTAACTCCATTTCTCTTTCACATCCCTTCTTAGAATCTCCCGTGAAACATCAGCATCTGGACACTATTCAACCAACAAAAAATGATGAGTTGATTACCCATTCACGAAGAAGAAGGAACCAAAAGGAGATAGAACAACAAACATCCCTTGAGCAAATCCAAGAATCATATCCAAGCCCTAGATCAAGTGAAAATCTACTAGGTAACTCTAATCCCAAGACTTCCCATAATGAGTTATCTAATGATGATAGTGATTGTCCTATTGCTGTGAGAAAAG
Organism: Malania oleifera; assembly: GCF_029873635.1. NCBI lineage: Eukaryota > Viridiplantae > Streptophyta > Magnoliopsida > Santalales > Ximeniaceae > Malania > Malania oleifera. The sequence goes on from NC_080425.1 coordinate 63,375,637, forward strand.
GTGTGAGATCATGCACAAAACACCCAATATACACTTTTGTGTCATATCAAGGGCTGCCATTGAATTTTAGATCTTTTGTTGCCACCCTCGACAAAATCGAGGTTCCTAATAATATATAAGAGGCTCTCGGTACACTTGAATGGAAGTTTGCTGTCTGGGAAGAAATCAATGCACTAGAATAGAATGGAACATGGGAGATCACATAATTACCAACTGGAAAACGTCCACTAGGTTGCAAATGGATATCCACTGTGAAACACAATGAATATGGAAGTGTTAAGCAATTCAAAGCTCGGCTAGTAGCAAAGGGATTCACTCAATCATATGGAATCGACCACGAAGAGACATTTGCCCCTGTAACCAAGTAAATGCAATGAGAGTCCTCTTATCTTTGGCAGCAAATTTAGACTGGTCTCTTCACTAACTAGATGTCAAGAATGCCTTCCTCAATGGAGACCTAGCTGAAGAAGTCTACATGGAAATTCCTCCTGGATTCGAGACACAAGCTACACACAACAAAGTCTGCAAACTCAGAAGATCTTTATATGGGCTCAAGCAATCCCCAAGAGCCTGGTTCGAGAGATTCACAAAGATAGTCAGGAGGTATAGCTATTCTCAATGTCAATCATATCATACACTATTTGTTACATACTCTCCCGAAGGAAAAATATCTATGCTCATTGTATATATGGATGACATCATTTTAACGGGAGATTATGAGGAGGAAATGAGTAGTTTCAAAAGTCTTCTAGCTAAAGAATTTGAAATCAAGGACCTTGGGAATCTCAAATACTTCCCAAGAATGGAAGTGGCACGGTCAAGGAAGGGAATCTTTGTCTCTCGAAGGAAATATGTTCTAGATGTTTTGAAAGAGACTGGGATGCTCGAATGCAAGCCAGCAGATACTCCTATGGATTCAACAACCAAACTAGGAGCCAAGGAGGACGGTGCACCGATGGATAAAGGCAGATATCAAAGACTAGTTAGAAAACTTATATATTTGTCTCACACCCGTCTTGATATCGGCTTCTCTGTCAGTATGGTGAGTCAATTCATGAACAATCCCAATGAAGAACATATGGAGGCAGTTTATAGAATCCTACGATATCTGAAGCTAACACCAGGTAAATGATTATTTTTTGAGATAAATCAAAGAAGAGATATTGAAGTATTCAGTGATGCAGATTGGGCAGGATCAATACATGATCGAAGGTCAACTTCTGGGTACTGCACATATGTGTGGGGAAACCAAGTTACATGGTGAAGTAAGAAGCAATCAATTGTGTCAAGAAGTAGTGCAAAAGCTGAATTCAGGGCAATGGCACATAGCATCTGTGAAGGAATATGGCTAAGAAGGCTTCTAAAGGAATTAAAGATTTCAGGTGAAGAACCCATGAAGATGTTATGTGGCAATCAGTCAGCCATCAGCATTGGAAAGAACCCAGTGCATCATGATAGAACAAAAGACGTGGAGATTGTCTGACATTTCATAAAAGAAAAACTAGAGGAAGGAATAATCAAAATGTTGTATGTGCCTACATGTCTCCAAACAGTTGATATCCTTACCAAGGCTCTGCCAAGAAAGAATTTTGATGATATAAGTTCCAAGCTGGGCGTTAGGGCTTGACAGTGTGACCTCGATTAAATAGGGAGGAGAGATGTCTTCACTTGTCCTCGCCAGGGATTTTTATACTAGATGTTGAATTACTCGGATGATGGCTTGGTAGTTGTCTTGTTGATTGAATATAACTAGCTCCACATATCATTGAGTATTAAGGTCATTTGTCTTCATGAATTCATTATTGTTGGAACTGATATTTCATGACTATGAATGGCTTCCGAAAACCTCTCGAGTGTTCATGTTAGCAGGATTGAACGTGTAGTTATTGGCTAACTTTGTCGAGGGAGAGCCTCGACGAGTGCTGCACAGCCTGTTAATTGAGTTTAAATTGGGGGTTCACGACAGTTGGTATCAAAGCATGATGTGCATAAGCCCGGTATGCGTGAATACTATGAGTTGAAAAATGAGAATTTAAAATTTTGTAAAACTAAACAATGCAAAGGCATCTAAGGCAAGGGATGAGTCAAGAGAAAGGCATGCCAATAGAATTCGAGGCCGCCAAAGAGAAAATTGATTTTGAAAATAGAATTGTGGAACTTGAGTAAGTCACTCCATGTATAAGAATCCTTGGTATGGAGTGGTTGAAAGCCTCGAGAATACGTTGAAATACATTAAGGGCATGATGCCATCTCCGATCTCATGAAGGAGAAAGACAAACTGAGCTTGCAGTATTCAAAAGGAGGATTGAGCAGTCGGAAACTAATCGAGGGTGTGATGCCATACATAATCCCAAGGGATAGTGCCAATAGAGCTTGAGGCCTTCCTACGGGAAGCAGACCAATAGAGCTTGAGGTCTGCAAAAAAGTATTGAGTTATCGCCTTGAGTAGACTAAAACACATCGAGGGTGTGATGCCATCCATCATCCCAAAGGGTAGTGCCAATAGAGCTTGAGGCCTCCCTACAAGAAGCAGACCAATAGAGCTTGAGGTTTGCCAGAAAGTATTGAGCTGTCGCCTTGAGTAGGCTGAAACACATCGAGGGTGTGATGCCATCCATCATCCCAAGGGGTAGTGCTTTATTGGCCTCCCTACGAAAAGTAGACCAATAGAGTTTGAGGTATGCTCGAGAATATTGAGCTATTAGAAGCCTTGAGTAGGCTGGAACACATCGAGGGCGTGATGCCAACTAGAATCCCAAGGGGTAGGACCAATGGAGCTTGAGGTCTGTCAGAGAATATTGAGCTGTCGGAAGCTTTGAATAAACTGAAAGAGAGATGGTAATGGTTCCTGCCAAACAACCAGGAAAGGAGGCAAGGTGTCATGACAAGGGCTAAAGGGGTTGGCCGGGTGAACGCTGCAGGCTCTGGTAAGCCAACATGGCAGAGAAAGGATGATGGTTCACGCCAAGCACCCAAGAAAGTAGGGTGTCACACCATGCGCTAAATGGTTGGCAAGGTGAACGATGCATGCTTTGGTTTGTATGGCAAGGAAAGGATAATAGTTCACGCCAAGTACCTAGGAAAGTAGGCAGGGTGACACGCCAAAGCGCGAAAAGGGTAGGCAGGGTGAACGCTACACGCTCTGACCAAGTTAATACAGAGATTTGGAAGCCTCTGATGACTTGAACGATGGTATGATGCAAGATTCGGTAGATTTCAATACCCAAAAAACAACCAGCTGGAGTGGGTGAGTCGTATACTTTTTCGGTTCTCTACCTGTCAGTTGTCGTAGTTACCTCACACAATCGATGAGTCGTATCCTTTTCAGATCTTTACCAGTCAATAGTCGTATTTACCTTACACGGTGGTTGAGTCGTATACCTTTTCAACTCTTTACAAGTCAGTAGTCATAATGTGATCTCACATAGTGAATGAGTCGTGTCCCTTTTCAGCTCTTTACTAGTCAGTAGTTGTAGTTAACTCACACAGTGGATGAATCGTTTATCTTTTCAACTCTTCGCAAGTCGGTAGTCGTATTAACCTCACACAGTGAATAAGTCTGTGTCCCTTTTTAACTCTTTGCAAGTTAGTATTCATGGTTCCCTCATGTCGTGGATGAATCATATAAGGTCGAGACTAAATAGGTAGAGTATAACCTGGTGGACATGTAGTCAATGACGAAGGTAGCTAACAACGGTAGTGTGAAGAATTCTTACAGCATATTGACAAGGTTGTCGATAGAGTGAGTGGGGGAGAATGTTAGGGCTTGATAGTATGACCTCGGTTCAATGGGGACGAGAGATGTCTTCACTTGTCCTCGCTAGGGATTTTTATACTAGATGTTGAATTACTCAGATGATGGCTTGTGTGGTTGTCTTGGTTATGGAATATAACAACTAGTTCCACGTATCATTGAGTATGAAGGTCGCTTGTCTTCATGAATTCATTATCGTTGGAATTGATATTTCATGACTATGAATGGTTTTCGAAAACCTCTCGAGTGTTAATGTCCGCCGGATTGAACGTGTAGTTATTGGCCGACTCTGTCAAGGGAGAGCCTCGACGAGTGTCGCGCGGCCCATTAATTGAGTTTAAATTGGGGGCCTGTGACACTGGGCCTAATTAATATTTATAGCCCAAATTGAGGGGGAGTGTAGAATTATTAGATATTTGTCAACCTTTATTAGAGGCTGATCTTTAGGAGATTTATAGCTAACAAATCAATTGATTTGTTAGCTATTTTTGGTTCCACGAACCTAAGGGATTTGGGTAGCATGTTACCCGATTTTGTAGATAGTCTTTCCTATTTTATTGCTTTCCATTTTAAATAGGATAATTCTATTTTCAGTAGGTTGTAAATATCCCTAGTAATTAGATGAATTATCACCTATTTAAAGGGAATGTAATCTTTTTCATAAGTTAGTGGAATATTCAGTTTTCTTTTCCACATTTCAACAGTGGTATTGGGTATATGCTGCGAAAGTCAACCCTAATTATTTAATGGCTCATCTGAAGGCATGTACTGTTGCTAAGGGACATACTCAGGTGTATGGTTTGGACTATTTAGTCTCATTAGTCAACCTTGATGGTTCTGTGGCTCATCTGAAGGCATATTTTGTTGCTAAGGGATATACTCAGGATTATTCACATTCTCCTCAGTTGCCAAACTTACCTCAGTAGATCTATTCATCTCTTTAGCCACCACTTGCCACTGTCATCTACATCAATTAGATGTAAATAATGACTTCCTACATGATGATCTTGAGGGGGAGGTCTACATGAAGCAACCACCTAGGGTTGTTGCTCAAGGGGAGAAATGCTTAGTGTGTTGGCTCAAGAAGTCATTATATAGTCTCCCAGAGCATGGTTTGATCGATTCAGTGCATGGTCTTAAATCGCAGTAGCGGGTAGCGTAACGTAATGGTAACGAGTGTAACAGGAAGTGGGAGTAGTGGATGTTGCATAACAGGAAGCGGGTGTAATAACCGTGAATTTTTTTGAAGCACGCACAACCTTGTGTATATTAGCGTACTTGTATGTTTTAAGCTTTTAACCCTTCTTAGAAAGAGTTTTAGTGTATTTTGGATCCTTTAGTTCAAGTAACTAAGTTATTTGGTAAGGGCAACAAGTTTACATTTGTTTTAAACCACCATTGATAGAAAAATTATGTGTGTGTGCATATTTATACTTCTCATTGTTCTTATCTGTGATAAATTCTTATGTCTACTAAATTAATTAATAAAACAAAATACATTATATACTTCATTAATCTATTAGACACATAAGACATACAAATAATACAAATATAAAATAGATAGAAAAGAAAGAAGGTTGAAGTTGAAAAATATAGAACATAAATATCACATTACTAATATTATCAAAATAAAATATTTTCCTAACAAGTTAGTATTTTCAAATTGTTAATTAATGCATTTATTGTGAGTATTTAAAGAAATAGTAAATTTTGTATCATTGTCATCCTCTGTATAATCTTTTCCCCCACTTGCCACTTGGTATATTGAGAATGATATATGAAAGAGAGGGAAAAAGTGAGAAGAAAAAGCAAAAAATAAAATAATTTTTTGGTGTAACAATCCTATAGCGGTTACGTAACGGTTGTAGCGGCCTTTACGTAACAGTTGCGATCCGTAACGGCTGCTACGACCGTGGATTTTCTTCCCACCAATTTCGCAGTGTGTAACAGTATCGGTAACCCAAAAAACTGTTATGTAACACCGTTACGTAACGGTTGCGGCCTTTATTTAAAACCATGATTCAATGTAGTAGTACTTAAGTTTGGCCTTCGACAGTGTGCAGTGGACCACTCTGTGTTTTATTGTCATATTCAATTAGGTAGGATCCTATTTAGTGTGTATGTGGTTGATATTGTGATTACAAATTTACAAATGTTGATGATTGTTGACCTTATAGGTCACGCCGGGTTTTGATTATGACAAATACTCATTATATCTAATGGGTGTTTGACGTTATGTGCAGGAACTTAAATTGAAAGATCTTAATGCACATAGAAGAAAGTGAAGATTGAAGATCCAATTTTTATGTTGTAATATATTTCATTCATATAAAGGGTCTATAATAGTAATTAGGGTTTTTTGTTTGTAATAATCACACACATCACATGCATGTTCTAATAGGTAAGCTCAAATTGAATCATAACTAAAACTGGACCTAGAAAAGACCTTAGGACACTCACCGTTACGCTTGTATATGTTAGGCACTTGAATAGAGTGATTGTGTAATGAAACAAGACCGAAATGCACAAAATGTGCACCTTCGGTCGACCATCCTGTGCAGTTCATTTTGCCCCCGGTCGACCAAACCTTGTCTGAGTCAATCGGTTGATCACATCCCAGTCGACCGAACTCTTGTAGTTCAAATGGCCCCGGTTGACCGAACCTCCCTGAAGTCAACATTATGACTTCCTGATCGACCAAAAGAATTTTGTACACCACCAACCTGGTCGACCGAGTTCCCACGTGTGGGAACCCAACGGTCTAGTCGACCGACCAGTCTAGTTCAAAATGACCCTGGTCGACCGAACCTCGCAAAATTGGAAAAATCGCCTCAGACATACATGTTCGGTCGACCGACCCAGGCAGTTCATTTTTGGCCCGGTCGACCGAACCCCAAGAACTTGGGTCGATTGAACTTGTCCTGGTCGACCGGTGCTCTCAGGTTGGACCTATTTTTTATTGCGGTTAACTCGGTTAAACAGGTTTAAAATAATTTAAAAATCATTAAATCTTTTCTAATAATCCCAACCTTGTCCCTAACGGTTATAATTCAAGGAGAGTCTATTTATATCCCTTCATTTGGGATGATTAGTAACCTGATTAGCAAATCCGATTAAGAAATTCTCTCTCATTCTCAAAAATCCTACTACTCATTTTTATACTCCATTCACTCATACTTACCCTCTACTATTGTTTAAACTTTCTGTAAGTTGATTGAGTGTTTGTTCTGATAGGTTTGCTCTCCCATCTTTGTTTGGTTGATTCGATTTTACCGAGAGCTAAACCTAAGTGTTCTTAGGGAGCTTTGCTAATAAGTCTCTCCTAAGAAGACTTGTATTAAACTTCTGAAGTATTGCATTTTCATTGCAATAACTTAGGAAGTCTGTATTTGTTTTTGGGTTGCAAAAAACTTTTTCAAAAACATTCTCAAATATCTTGGGTGATTTATTTTAACATATTTTTGAAAAGATATTTGATTATGTGATATTAATCTTTGCTGCAATATTCATTAACTTACATATCATTTGCTGAATACAAAGATTAAATATCTTTTGCAAACCAAGTATATACATTATTTGACATTTACGTGATTGAGATATCCTACTGATTGATATTCTTGAGACTTACTTGATATCCTTTTGTGAACACGTTGATTGAATATCTTGTGATACAAAGATTGCTAGTTGGCACTCTCACGCATTCATTACATTGATAGCAAATATATTTGAGAGTTGAAATATTAGACCACATTGAGCTTACATATTAAATCATTTTGTGGTGTATGTGACTTAGCGTATTTGGGTACATATCTGCTTTACACGAAAGCACAATCACTATACCAATATTCTTTGATTGTAAAATTTAAATGTTTCTAGGCATGACCTGAGGGGACAGTAATCCAGCCCGGTAAGGATTGGTTGTAAAGGTTGAGGTTGGCCCTATGCTAATTGACCTAGTCTGTTTAGGTGCCGCTCCACCCGTTTAAGTGAGCAATTATAGTGGTAATCTTTGTACTTGTTAGCCAAGGCGGGGATGTAGGCAATTGGCCGAACCTCAATAACATTTCTGTGTGTCACTCTTACTTTACTGCTTTCTGGTGCATGTGCTGTTACTTAAATTATTTTATTTAATTTCTGGTATATTTACATTGCTTGCACTAGATTGACCTTAGGGTTGTGAATATACTGGTGTTAGAATATTTACCTAAGGATTAAATCTTAAAAATACCAATTCATCCCCCCTCTTGGGATCATGGTAAAGCTAACAATGATTAAGGTATTCACAGTTTAAATCATTTACTAAGTTTCATACCAAAGATTTGAGACTATTGAAGTACTTTTCTTGTGTATAGAAAAATCTAGATCTCGTATGCAAATTGTTTTGTCACAAAGGAAGTATGCTCTTCATCTTTTGGATGACTAGGTCTCGTATGAGAATTGTTTTGTCACAAATGAAGTATGCTTTCATCTTTTGGATAACTAGGTTGTTGGGATCCAAACTAGTTGATACACCTATAGATCCTAAAAGCAAGTTAGTGCTATATATGGGTGAGTTGTTGCGTAACCCAAGACAATACTGGAAATTTGTTGGAAAGTTGAATTATCTCATAGTCACTCAACCGAATAAGTCTTTTGTAACAAGTGTTGTGAGTTAGTTTCAGGATTCTCCAATGACAATTCATTGTTATGTGGTAATTCACATCTTTAGAATATCTCAAAGGTGCACTAGGGGAAGTCTCTTACATCGAGATCAAGGTCACACTTATATTCAAGGATATATACAAATGCAGATTGGGCAAAATCACCTTCAGACAGAAAATCCACAACCGAGCACTATATCTTTGTTGATGTCAATTTGGTTTCCTAAAAGATTAAGAAACAAACAATAGTGGCTAGGTCAAGTGCTGAGTAAGAGTATAGGGCCATGGATCATACTACACGTGAACTTGTTTAGTTGAAAAAAGATGTTGCAAGAATTGGGTTTTCCACATTCTTGATTATGGAGTTGATATGCAATAATCAAGTTGCTATTCATATTGCCTCCAACCCAATCTTCCATGAGTGAATAACATAGTGAAGTAGAGAAACTTGTGCAGAAGCTTATTACAACCACTTATTTGAAGTCTCATATGCAGCTTGCTAACATGTTTATTAAAGCTTTTTGGGAGGTGCTTGTGTTAAATTCATTTGCAACAAGCTAGGTGCATATGATATCTATGCTCTAGCTTGAGGGGGAGTGTTAATGGTTCTTTTAGTCATTTAGCATTTTAGTGTGTTAGTATTATGTCAACAAGTGTGCGTTATTAAGGGTATTATGGCCATTGGAATGTACTTGACACATATTTTAAATAGAGGGAGAGAACTATCATTGCGATTAGGCCTTCTGTTTTACCTAAAATCTTAACATGGTGGTTCAAGCAGCAAGAAATATTCCAAAGATGACATTATGGAGCCATTCAGACATAGAAGATGAAGTGGGCTCTGAATGATCAATTTGTTCCTCCTAACTATCAGAAATGTGTTTACCTACAACTTTTTAGTTTGTAGCAGGAGGATCACAAGACTGTCCGATTACACTAATAGATTTTATTACTTGGCCAACTGGGCAGATATGGAAAGGAAAGAAGACACTATTATTGATGTATATCTGCAAAGCTTGAAGCCTGTGATTGTCTCTGAACTTGCAGCATGTTGCCTCATTATGGTCAGCGGTGTAATTCAGATTGCAATATAGGTGGAAGAGGATAGCGTCATGTTCCAAAAGCTTCATCTCAGTCTGAGAGGCCTTTTGCACATGTGAAACCAATTGACCAACCAGATATAGGTATTTTACTTGCTCTGTTAAAGGTTCAGGATCCCGCTCATTCAGGTTCAAAGTTTCAACTGAGATTTGTTGCTTCAAGTGTCAAGCCTTTGGTCACCACGCTGCCCAGTACCTTACTGATGTCACGGAACTTGCTGACAATAATGACTAAGATAACACTTAGTGTCGAAGCTGAGACTCATGTCAACAGTGATGATGAATGTGATAATTCTGCCTATCCTACCTGTCTAGTGCTTCATCATGTGCTGTCCTCGAATCAAAGTGATGCCAATGCACCAGTATTTCCAGACTCCAATAATCTTCAGAAGCATTTATGTTATTTAATTATTGGTTCCCGTAGCTGCACTAATGTAGCATCGAAAGAAACTGTCAAGAAGCTGTACTTGAAGGTCAAGCCCCATCCTCTTCCTTACAAGATCACTTGGATCAAAAATTCCAATTCGAAGATGAACGATGTGCTCACTTTCATGATTGGGTGGCTTATAGAGACAGAGTAGTGTGCCATTCAGCCTCTCAAGATTTGTCACATTCTTTCAGGGCACCCATAGTCATATGAAAGGGATGTCTTCCTTAATGCTTGGTAAAGTTCTTATTCTCTATCTGTTGACAACATGTACTACAAGAATCAAATTAATGAAGGGATTTAGGAGGAACTCAATGACATTAGGCCTTCTTGGAACCCCATGATATATTTGTTGAGACTAATGTCCGTAACATCCTCACAAAGGTTGGGTGGCAGCATCATAACACAGGCTATGGATAAATTTTAAGAGCTTGTCATCCGCAGCTACTTCATGGATCTACTTTTAAATGGAGCTTCTTTTACTTAGTCAAATGGACCAGACAATCAGACAAATCTTCTGATCTTTGTGAAGGGGAAGAAGCTTTCCCCCAGCTCTACCAAAAATAAGTCACAAGATTCTCTATCCAATCATCCTAGACCATGAGGGCATACAATTCTTTTTTTTTTTTTTCGTGGGGGGCGGAGGGGGTGTGCAGGGTGCAGCAGTACCATTTCAAGTTCAAAAATATGTGGCTTCTTGTTGAAGGATTTATCAACAAAGTGGACAAATGGAGGAAAAAGAATTGATGTTAGTGGCAGCCAGTCATATGCCGGCAAGAAAACTATAAAAACTGAAAGGAGACATTAGAGAATGGAGCATTCACTTCTTTGGCTCCTGTAAGGCAAAGAAGGAATACATCATCCAAGAAATCAATTTGATTGACAAGGAGGGCAAAGTCAGGCAGTTGACAACTTTAGAGCTGAATCATGACACGAAACAAAAAGAAATATGAAAAACATAAGGGCATGGAAGAAACTTACTGTAGGCAAAGATTAAACGAAATTGGCCCAAAGCGGGGGATAAAACACCAATTACTTCCAGAAAATGGCATGGCTCAAAAGAAAAAAAAAAAATCTGACAGTGAGGCTTAAGAAGAAAGGAGAGTCGCTCTTTGAAGATCCCAAATACATCAAACTGGCAGCAATAGAGTTCCACAAAAACTTTGCAGAGCCTCAAAGCTGTAGAAGATTGCTTCACAATTATCAATTCAAAACCATTAGCTTAGATGATAAAAATTGCCTGATCAGACAGCATTAAGTTATAGCCAGAACAGCAGAGGGAGAATTATGGGCTTGGAAAAATAGAGAGCTGGAGAGTAAGAAAGCTTTGTCCCTCATTCCCCTTGCATTCTTTTAGTTTGTGTGGCGGAATGGAATAAGAGAGCTTTCAGAGGATCAGCAGGCCCTTACATGTTATTAAACACCACTAGATTACCATCGTCACAAGATGGCATAATGGTTTGTTATTGATTGACTCATTTGTAATTCTTGATTTTTTTAACACCCTGCATTGCAGGTGATTGCCTTGTCGTTTGTACTTGGGTGGCATCCTCTTGATGCCCTTTAATGAAACTTTCTTGCTGATAAATAAATAAATAAATAAATAAAATGGCAATAACAGAGCATGATTACGGCCTGCCCTTCAACATACCCCCAGGAAACAAAACCCCAACGCTTTCCCCTAACCAAACCCTAACCATTTCCCCTTGCGTTGTAATTCTTGATTTTTTTTAACACCCTGCATTGCAGGTGATTGCCTTGTCATTTGTACTTGGGTGGCTTCCTCTTGATGCCTTTTAATGAAACTTTCTTGCTGATAAATAAAAAAAAATGGCAATAACAGAGCATCATTACAGCCTGCCCTTCAACATACCCCCAGGAAACAAAACCCCAACACTTTCCCCTAACCAAACCCTAACCATTTCCCCTTGCGCATAACCCCTAGAAAACAAAACCCTCACCCTTCCCCTCTTCAAAAAAATCCTATCTGTTTTCAGCTTCAAAGGGAAAAAAAAAAAAAAAATAGTTATTGCTGCTGCAAAGATCAGAAAAGGAGCAGGAGACAACAGAGGAAAAAAAAAAAAAAGACCAAACAAAACAAAATTGTTCCAATGAGAGTTGCTGCAGCTACTCTGAAGTTCTTTCCAGGAATGTTCACCACCAGAAGTCTTCATCGCCACCTTTACCAGAATTTCTTACTGTCAAAACCAACACACACCAAAAACCAACATACCATCTCTCATCATCAAACTCCTAAGCTGTCACCTCAAGCCCTTTGATCGTTGCAGTCCCTTTCGTCTGTCATGTCTCCAGGCTTCCAGCACTGTAAACATTGATTCGTCACAACAACAGTCATGTAGCCTCATTGTTGCAGCCTTAAGCCTTCGATTTCAGGTCTGCTCATGAGGGAGCAAACCCCAGGTCTATTCATCATAGAGTAGTTACCTGCGTGAAGAAGACCCAGTCTGATGACTATCTAATTAACTGATCCAATTCCAATAACCCAATACAGGAGATTGATTAGAAAGAAGAGTAATTGACTGCCACTGCAAGAGTTTGACTGTGTTAGAAGGGAAGTAAATTTGTTAGAAAACTGCAGAAATTGCATCTGTTCTGCAAGATATTCACTGTGCTCTGCATCTGCCCATCAATTTTAAGACTGTCATTGCAAATTTCAGTGTTTCTGGAGGATGAATTAATGCCACCAGCATTCAGATTTAGACTCGGGTGAAATATTTCTAGATTTCCTGAAACAAATTATTTTTTTCATCATGTGATTTTGACGCTAGACTGATAAAATCCAACTTTGAGCATTTTGATACGTATTTTTGGTGGAAAATTCAGAACTGTCAGACTGCAGAACCTAAATTCAGGATTAATTCTGTTTTTTTTTTTAGTTTATGCAAGATGTTCAGAATTATTGTCGATAAATTGGAGAATGTAGAACTGGAAAGCCCACATTTTTAGTATTTTGCGAGATATGAATTTGTTAAATGTTACATGGGTGTCTATGCCTTGTCTTGAGGATTTTTCTTATTTCAATGGAAATTTTCCAAGGAGAGAATTCATAGATTGGCTGTTTCACCTTGATACCTATTTTGAGTTTAATAAGAAACAAGAAGAAAATTATTTGCATCTTATCAGCTTGTGGTCTACGCCTCTGAAGTGGTGGGATTGAATACATTACAGAAGACAATAAGGTCAAACTTAAAGCTTCTTTTGGCTTAGAATGACAAGTTTGATGCCATCAAAATTTTTCCCCAACTTTATTGATATCATTTTCCATATCAAAGAAAGATTTCTTATTTTGGACAAGATGAGCTTCTGATCTCAAATCAGTCCACAAGATACCATCCTTAAAGAGCAAGCAAATGCAATGGAACAAAATGTTGAAGCTGAGCAGGCGGCAAATTTCAATGTTAAAATTGGGACAATTCCAAGCAAGAGCCTTTTAGAGGATGAAATTGTTGAATCCTGTGATAAGTCTGTGACACACAGGCCCCAAGCCTTAAATCATCTCGCATGGTGTGATAATTCTCTACCTATTGACTTTACCGGGATTGAGGAGGATTTCAATAATTTCTTGGCGATATTTGCACATCAGTGAAAATGGACAATGTGAAACTGCAAGTAGCATGGCTCGTGAATGATATTTATTCCCTGCTTCTTGCCGTGCCATTGTAAAACTCAAGGTTGAGTTTCCTCTAATAAGGGGAGTTTGATAGAGGATTGCTTGCGGAAAATTCTAAGCGATCATATTCCCTTTGAAGATTTAAAAGTTAAAGATTTTATATTAGTTTGGGGATATTTTCTATTTCGGTAATTCTTAATTACTTTGGGGCTATTTATGATTTTTATTGCTTTGGGGTTATTGAAAATTTTAATAGTTTTATCTTTAGGGTTTCTTAGTTGCCTGTAAATATAGCCTTATGATGTAATAATGAGCAGCTTTTGATGATTAATTGCGTTTCACATTACTCTCTCTCTCACAGCAGCCTCTCTCTCCTCTCCCTCTGCCTCACGTCTACTCTCTCTCTTCTTCCTCACACTTTCTTCTTCCTACTACTTCTTCCTTCTCCTCTCTTTCTTCTCTTTTTGTTTCTCTCTCCGTTCTGTTTCTACCTTTCTGTCTTTTTCTACCTTTTTCTTCTCCTCCTCTTTCTGCCTCTTCCTTAATTCTATTTCTTCTCTCTCTCTCTCTCTCTCTGATGCTGTACTAAACCACACTTATATTTCACAAAATCTCCAAAACACAACTCAATGGTTGGAAGGATTCTTTTGTGCTTTGAGGAAGTCTTGGGACTTGTAATTAATCTACCTAAAAGCAGGATTTCCAATAGGCAATGCCCCAAACATTGGCTCTCCTGAGAATAATCTCAAATGTAAGTTGGAGGCTCTCCCTTCCATGTATCTAGGCCTGCCACTCGATGCCCACTATAGAGCAAAGCACATTGTCAAGAGGCATGAGAAGATACTATCCTCATGGAAATCAAACTATCTTTCCAAGAGAAGTTTCTTGACACCGATCAATGGTGCAATTTCAGCGTTGCCTACCCATTACATGCGCTTTTCCCAATCGCTGCCTACATTGCTCAAAGGCTTGAGAGCATTCAGCACTATTTTCTCTAGAAAAGCTCTTCAACAGACCATAAATATCATATAGTGAGATGGGAAAGCGTTATTATGCCAACCTTGGAGATGATGTCCCTCTGTCATTTGGACCAAGCTTTGCAAGCAAGGTGGATGAAATTTCAATGCTTAATGGAAAGATTACTGGGCAGGCTCACAAAAGCACAAGTATTTATCTCCAGATTTGAGGCCATGATTTCAGAGTGTGCTCTTGGGACAGGGGAGACATAGTCCGGAAAGTGGAAACATCTCTTGAGAGAACTCTTAAAGGTTAGGCACAAGAACCATCAATCATACTACTTCAATTGAGAAGGGACACACAACATTCAAATGGATTGCCATGGCATGGCTAAAATAATATGGCTACACAGTCTGAAGGAATTCACTCAGCAAGATTCTCTTACTTCTTAATTCTGCTAAGAAGCAAACAGAAAGAAGGGAACACTCCTTTCCGAGTAAATATTATCCATTCTCCAAGATCCTGCAAAAGTTGGCTTCCTGGATTGATTTGCAACTTTAGGAAAATACTCACAACAGGAAATTTAGAGGGTCTGGTCCTTTAAAATTTGCAGTTCCTTTACAAAGATACAGCAGAAACAATCAATCATATCCTTATTCACAACAATTTTGCTTCCTCAACACGGTGATATAGAATGATAAGAGTAATGTGGACTATGCCATACTCTCTGGAGGAACTTCTTTAGAGCTTGTGCAAACAAACTTATAGCAAAATCTAGAAGAAGGTATTCTCAGCCTTGCTGGCTGTTACTGTACGGAACATATGGAAGGAAACAAACTTGTAGATCTACAGGAATGAAATGCCAAAAGGATCCTTAGGTGCATCCTCTAGGAACTCTTCTCTTGGGCCAGAATTATCGAGCAGGTAAGATATCTTTCCTACCCTTTGTTTTGGATGCTTTTAGCAACAATTTTTCTTTAAAGATTGTTCTCATATTTTATGCTTATACACTTCTCGTGTACGCTTCAATAGATTATCTTATTATTTTTTGAAGAAAAAAAAAGGAAAATTGGACATGTTCATGAAGTGTAAAATATATGTTAAGAGTGTTCAAGGTGAGACGGCATCTGACACAAACACAACATGGACATGCACCTTCATAGACGTCTTTGTGCCACAGAGTTTTGAAAAAAGTAAACATGTAGTGAACAGGAAAACTCCATAAAGAAAAAGCTGCAGGACACCTATTGGCATTTCAGTCAAACCATGTGAGAAGAAAAGACAAATTTTCGTAGTTTTGCCTACAAACGTAAGAAACTTGAATGAGAAAGAATTCCACATACCTTAAGACCACCAGGTTTATCACCAAAGCTGTTGATCTGGCCTCTCCTTGAGTTGAGATCACCAATCACATCTCCCAAATGTTCTTCAGGAGTGACAACTTCAACTTTCATTATGGGCTCTAGCATCTTTGGAATGGATTTCCTTATTCCATCCCGAAAAGCTCCTCTGGCTGCCAATTGGAAAGCCAGGACACTCGAATCAACATCATGGTAAGAACCATCCACTAAGACAGCTCGTACATCAACAACCGGAAAGCCTGCAAGCACACCATTACTCATGCACTCCTCCAGTCCTTTCATTACCCCTGGAATATATTCTTTTGGAACAGCACCTCCCTTGATTTCACTCTTAAACTCATATCCACTACCTGGCTCCATAGGTTCGAATCTCACGGTGATATCAGCAAACTGTCCTTGACCACCTGACTGCTTCTTGTGTACATACTTTACTTCTGAGATTTTAGAAATGCTTTCCCGGTAGTTCACTTGCGGTGCACCAACATTTGCTTCTACCTGTAACCACCAAGCAGACAAAAGTAATAACAGTTCAGATGAACAGCAAGTCCAAATCATTTCAGCCTTTTCAAATCTGCAACTAATTATGGTTACATATTTTTTATTGTAGAATCTGGAGAACAAAGTGGTCCTTTCAAATTGTAGGAAGTCAAAACTCACTACTTTTAGTTTTCACTTTACTAAAAGCTTAAGCTCTTAGGCTGTGGATCAACAATGTATATCAAGCCTTAACATTCCCCTGCACATGCAGCCTAATTGTGCATGAAGAGAGAAACAATGAGTAACACCCATTACTGGGAGGGACCAAGATAATTTTTTAACAAACTTGCAATGAATGCAGGCAACTAGAACCCAGGACCTCCTAGCAACCATAGCTCTGAGATTATGTTAGTCTTCCTAAAAGCTTGAGCTGTTAGGTTTTGGGTCAACAATGTATCTCAAGCCTTAACAACTCTTATCATTAAAAAAGTCCATTCATCTAACAATAAAAAAACGAAACCCATGTCACGAATAACACCCAATAATTGCCAGGACATTCAATTGCATTTGATTTTTCCTTTTACAGAAAAGAAGGAATAAATTCATTTTTTGGTGCAAACAGACTTCTAGTGAGAAATTGAACGATAAAGTCTAAATTAACTAGCACACATATGCATAGATACACATGCGTGCGTGGGTGTATGCATGTTGGCACATGTGCACAATGCAAGACACCATTTTAGATGGACTTAGAATGCCATTTAATGAGCAAAATATAAAATTCTACAAAACAAACTGACAATCAGAAAGACGGAACAACAAGAATGAGATGGAAACCTTATACTCCCTCTTGAGCCTGTCAACAATAATCTCGAGATGGAGTTCTCCCATTCCTTCAATAACTGTCTGATTGACTTCTTCATCCCGTGAAAAGTGGAAAGATGGGTCCTCTTGGGCAAGCTTGATCAAACCAGCTGCCATCTTATCAATATCAGCTTTGGTCTTGGGTTCAATTGCAACTTTAATCACAGGATCTGGAAAGTCCATCCGTTCAAGTACGATAGGATCCTCAGGATCACACAATGTTTCACCCGTAATGGTGTCTTTTAAACCCGCAAGAGCAATAATATCACCTGCCAAAGCAGTCTTGACATCTTCTCTGCTGTTGGCATGCATTTCCAGAAGCCTACCTATTCTTTCTTTCTTTCCTTTGTTTGAATTCAGCACATAAGATCCAGCAGTTAGCTTCCCTGCATAAACTCTGACAAATGTAAGGGACCCCACAAATGGATCACTCATAATCTTAAAAGCCAGTCCAGCAAATGGTTCTTTATCACTTGTGGCCCTTTCAACTATCACTTCAGGATCCTCAGGGTCAGTCCCTTTCATAGGTGGCAAGTCTAATGGTGAAGGCAAATAGTCCACTACAGCGTCAAGCAGTGGTTGGACCCCCTTATTTTTGAATGCTGAGCCACATAAAACTGGCACAAAACTGCCTGAAATGGTCCCCTTCCTAATTAGCTTCTTAACTGTCTCCTCATCAGGCTCTATTCCTTCTAGGTAGCTCTCCATGGCTTCGTCATCTAACTCAACAATGGCTTCTATCATCTGGGAATGATAGTCTTCAGTCAACTCCTGAAGATCCATTGGAATATCCTCATAGACAAATTTTGCACCTAGCTCTTCCCCTGACCAGAGCACCGCTTTCATCTTCACAAGATCCACAATTCCTCGAAAATTATCTTCTGCACCAATTGGTATTTGAATAACAAGTGGTTTAGCACCCAAATTAGTAACTATCATGTCTCTTGTTCGGAAAAAGTTTGCCCCAAGACGATCCATTTTATTAACAAAACAAATTCTGGGTACCCCATATTTATCGGCTTGTCTCCATACAGTTTCAGACTGTGGTTCCACACCAGCAACACTGTCAAACAAGCATATAGCACCATCCAATACTCTGAGAGCCCGCTCCACCTCTAGTGTGAAGTCAACATGGCCAGGGGTATCAATAATGTTAATCCGATGTTTGTTCCAAAATGTGGTTGTTGCAGCTGAGGTTATGGTTATCCCTCTTTCTTGTTCTTGCTCCATCCAGTCCATTGTAGCTGTTCCCTCATGCACTTCGCCTATTTTATAATTTCTTCCTGTATAATATAGAATCCTTTCGGTCGTAGTTGTCTTTCCCGCATCTATGTGAGCCATAATTCCAATATTGCGATAGTCTTTCAATGGTATTGTACGAGTTGACTCTGGAAAGAAAGAAAGAAAGAAAGAAGTCCATCAATGGTGGGTTCAGTACTGCATAGAAATTTGCACAAGTATCAACAGGAAATACAGCAGTATGCAGACACTACGATCTACAAGTCTTCTTTTTTTCTTTTTCTTTTTTGTGGGGGTTGGGAGGGAGGGAGGGAGGGAGGGGGTGCTCTACAAAATTCCAAATGAACAATAACACGCTATGTTTGGGAGTACAGAGTTCAAGACCAGGATTTGAGTCTGTGCAGAAATCAATAAACCTTCATACAGTTTTGTATTGCATTCAGTAGAATCCTGAATACCAGGCACAAACTCCAAGTTACCAAGTCCCCAACCCTGTTAGTTTTTTTTTTTTTTTAAATACTCCACCCAAGTTAACTAGCTTTTGCTATGAGGCCACCTATCGGCAAAAGTCAATCACCAGTCTAAACAACTAAAGAAATAAGGAAGGAGACTTAATAAACACATATACGCGCATAACACAGTTCTAGAATAATATGGTCAGTCTTGCCCTTTTTGGTAACTGAGCCAATTCATATTTGAAAGGAACTTAAAAAAAAAAATTCTAGTCATGTGCTAGTTTCCAATTGACAACATAATTATGTCGTTAACTATCATATTTTTTATAATAAGCAACACAAACTTATATCATCTGCAGCCTAATTAACTGTAGTTTGAATTTCAATAAATCACCTTATTTAACAAAGCTCAAACTTTCTACGACAATCAAGAATGTTCAAGTAAATATTTACATCTAGTTTCTAGACAACACAGCAAAAAACTCTTCAGTGTTAGCATACAGGAACAAAGCCTTTTCACAGCAGAAAAAGTATGGCAGATGCGGTAATATTTCTTTGTTTCTAAAATAAAAGAACCTTGAAGTTTTGGACAAGGGTACAAAGTCATTTTGAAAACTCTGAAAAACACATTTGAAGTAAAGGGGCGTCCCCAAGCCACAAAGCTCCCTGCTTTGCAAGGGTAGGGAGAGAGTAATCATAGCGTACCCAGTCTTACCCCTGTTTTATGAGGAGAGACTGTCTCCTTGGACTCGAACCTGTGAACAACCAGTCACAAAAGAGCAACCTTACCATTGATCTAAGGCCTGTCTACTCAAAACACATTTCCAATCAGAAGGAATAATCAATAGGCATTTACATTTTCTAAGAAATGAATGCATTTTTTTTTTAGGGTTTTCAAATTGCATTTCAAAATGTTGGAAATTCCACTAGTAGCAATTATCAAACATCAGAAAAGAAAGTGGAAGAGTGGCTTATACACATGATGGACCCAAGACTTAAGGCTTAAGCTTGTGGATCAAGTTGGTGCTCACCGATATACATGAAGCCCGTTTGAGAAGACTCCCCTCATGCTAACAAGTGGCATCAAAGCCAATTCAAAACTCTTAACGACAAGCAATGGAAGCTAATTCTCTTGATTCTACCATTTGGACAACCATGTGTTATTGAGGTAATAAGGATCATCTAGCTCGGCTAGAAGGATCCTTAAGGGGTCAAGTTGTTGTAGGTAGGATTTGATTTGATTTTTGAAGACACATTAAATGTAATTTGAGACATGCGCGCAAGAGTAAGGCGCAACAGCAGTTGGAGAATTAGGCTTGCTCTCAAGCAAGAGATGGTTCCCGCTAAGTGGGGGAATGCCAAAGACTCAAAAGTAAGGGGAGTTGTTGAAAATTCCACTTGTGAGAGATGTTCCACATTGAAAGAGAGAATGGAGGAGTGAATTTTATACATGGATGGAACCAATATCTAAAACTTTAGGCTTTTCAGTTTCGTTGGCATTTGGTCATATCAAGTCTATGCCAAGACTATCCAAATACTAACAACCAATATAAAAACCGATGGTTTGAGTGGGGCCAGACTATTTATGCATGTGATCACCCTCATGGAATAGGGTTGGATCCTATGAATGCTAATCCTACAGATGAATTCCCATGGTTTCTTGGATTATCCATGTTTGAGTAAGCTCCTCTTTGCTTTAGTGACACCTAAATGATCCAAAATTGCTTATGTTTCAAGGGGGAGAACTTAAAACTCACAAGTGGAGGGGAGATTTCTTGGAAAGATCCACTTGAGTTTGTCTCTCACATTGCTGAGTGGCTTATATACAAGGAAGGACCCAATTAGAATGGATTAAGCATTTTGGTCAAGTCGGTCTTCACCTATGTATATCAAGTATTCAAGCCCACTCTAAAGACTTCTTAGTCCTAAGCCAATAAATGACATCATTTAAAATTTTCTAATTATTTATTTTAATGATAATTCCAATTTTTTATCACGATTTCATTCCAAAAGAAAAATTTCACGCCTTACAAAACAAAAGTTACTGACAAACAAAAAATGAAGTGACTTTTATAAGTTATGACCATGGGCCATTTATATGCTTCCTTATGCAACACCTTATAAATCTGCGATTATGTGACAACAAATTACAATGAAAATAGGTAAAAAAAAAAAAAGAAATAAAAAATACCTTGAATTCAAAAATAGAAATAGAAATTTGGGCATGGACGCTCAGCCACTATAAAAGCAAACTAAAGAATTAAACTAACTCGATTTTGTATTTTTAAATAATGAAAGTAAACAAGTGAAAAAACGAGGTTTGATTACAAAATAGATTCCTAGTTGTTATAACAACGTATAAAATAACAAATTCAACAGCCAAATAGTCAGAGAATAGTTTGTAAAGTTCATTTAAGCACACAATCTCAATCTTCTGGGCAAATGGGCAACCAGAGTTGTTCCAGAAAACAGCAATTCAACTGGCTAGAGAGAGAGAGAGAGAGAGAGAGAGAGAGAGAGAGAGAGACCTTCAGTAGCCATAGCGAAGACACAGAAGTTTCTCCTCTGGTTCTGTGAAACAGAGAGCTTAGAAGGTGTCGCGCTAAGACGAACACTTCCAAAAAACGAAGAAGAAGAAGAAGAAGACACGGGTCGACGGCGAAGGCCGCTAAAGAGGAAGCGAGAGGGAGAGAGTAAGACCAGAGATCCTCGAGAGCCATTGAAGCTGCACAGTAACGACGAACCACAACTCGATATTCCCAACGACTCTGTCGCCATTATTTCCTTCTTACAAGTTACACCCCTCGCACTCCCTCCCTTTTCCTCCTCCTGTCCTTAGGGATAACGAAGCTGGCTTGATTTATGTAGTTCGTGATTTCAGGACCATAAATAAATTTATTTTTGGAGCAAGACACTTAAAAATACATGAAAAGAATAAAATCCAGTAGTACTGAGAGGGCTGACGAGTGTTTGGTTTGGTGGACCATGAGATTGTAGGAGTCCAGCATCAAAGAAATATCGATATTTTTGTTATGAAAGATATGAATGGCATCCATTCTTTTACCATTTCGATTTTTTCATCTTAATAAATACTTTATTATTTATATTACCTTATAAAAAAGCACCCTACCTTTCATATTTATATACACACATGACATGGTATACATACTAGCATACTTAAAGTAAGTTGGGTATATAGATTTAAAAAAAAAAAAAGATAAAGAGAAAAGAGATATCTTATAAAAGGTCGAAGATATTTTGTACAAGGGTCGGTTCTAAATCATCTTTTAATTCTTTTTAAGATAATAGAGTTTTTTATCTCATCCGCTCGTGGAGTAGGTATAATTGAATCACCTAAATTTCTGTCTCATCTCTATTTATTTTCCTACATATATTATAACACATTATCAGCACAAGACTCTAACTAATTGAATTATTTCTTTAATTCTTATTTAATTTATTTATTTCTTGTAAGTTTTATTTCATAAGAATATAATATTCTCCAGAAGAGAATATGTCTTTTAAAGTTTAAAGAGTACCAATTGTTGGCCTAACTTGACTTTCGAATCTTATTTTAATGATAACAAATAAAGGTTAATTTAACAAGTTATTATTTAAGTGATGATATTTCAAGAAACCTAATATGACAATGCAGAGACCTGAAAAAAAAAAAAAAAAAAAAAAAACCGGCGGTGGTTTTCTGAAGTAAGGAGAAAACTAGCGACGGTTTTGTAGAATTACCATGAGCCGGTAACAGGTTAAACAGTAAAATTGAGCCAATTAAAGAGAAAATCGGTGACGAAATTTTGAGGGGTTGAGAAAACTGGTGACGAAATTTTGAGGGGTTAAGAAAACTAGCGACGGTTTTCTCTGCAGAGGTGATAATAAAGAAAGATCCTACAAGAGTTTGTAAACAAAACTCATTTCTTCTTTTTCTTTCTCTCCCTCTCACGAAACCCTATGGTTCTTCCCTCATATTTCTTCGATTCTCACTCTATTAAGGTCCGTTTAGACGATCTAAAACCACCATAAGGTTCGTGGAATCTTTCTCTACAAAGTTATCGGAGCAAATTGTTGATTTGGGATTTTGGGGCACCATCCCAAAACTAAGGTAAGTGAGATATTTTAGAATTTTATTGTTAGATTGAGGTATATGGAACCTAGGAAGTATTAAATGAGTGTTGTTTAGGGATTTGAGTTGATAAATTAGGGTTTTTGAATTAGGATTTGGGTGAGCGCCGCACGCATCTTTTTGGGGTCCCTGCCGGCGTAATTCAAGAAACCAGGTAAGGGGAATAGATTAAGCCAGTAGTTTTTATGAATTTATTGGTTTAAATGGAAAATATATGAGTATATAAATGTATACGATTATCAAGGGAGTTTTAAATGAAATGCCAACTATTTGAACTATGATTTTGAGTTTAAGGTTGTGTAGATATTATTTGTGAAAATGAAATGTGGGAAGGTAATGAATTTTCTAGATGTATGTGGAGAATATTAAATGTGTATTTTCAGTAAACTAAATGATGAACATGGGTTGGTTTTTGTTATTTTAAATGATATGATTATGCGTATTATTTAAATGGTGTAGCATGAGCAAAATATAAATATTGTGATGAATTGTGATATATATATATATATATATATATATTTTTTTTTGAGAAGTTGGGAATACTGAAATGTAATAAGAATATGTATTGCATGTGTATTGTTTAATATGACATGAGATTCACGTGATGTGAACTGTTACAGAGGAAGTATATGACATGAGATTCACGTGATGTGAACTGTTATGGAGGAAGTATATGACATGAGATTCACGTGATGTGAACTATTATAGATGATGTATATCACATGAGATCCACATATTACATGAGATCCACGTAATGTGGACTATACACGAGATTCATGTAATGTGAACTATACACGAGATTCGCGTGATGGGAACTATACATGAGATTCACGTAATGTGAACTATGAAAGTGAACTATATAACATAAACTATTGAGAACATGAAAAGATGTATATTACAGAGATAACAGATATAGAGTAAAGTAAGAATGAATTGTATATTATAGTATCATATGTATTTGGGGCAAAGGATACTCTTCGCCTGAGGGCTTGCTGAGAAATGCGAGTGCCCTGATAGGTATCAAATGTAGCCATATTGGTTTGCATAACGTATTAAGGCAGAGGGAAGTTATTTGTATAGGCGGGGAATCTTCCATATTCTCGAAAACTTCTGTCAGTATACTTTTGTTTGAATGTGTGAGTGAGTACGAGATAAATTATCCACCTGAGGGCTTATCGAGTAAGGTAATTGCCCTGATATGCTTCAATTGTAGTTATGGGTTGCATAAGGTATCATAGCAGAAGGGTGCTACTGGTATGGGTGGGTAATCACTCCAATCCTTAGGAACTCTCGTTTTATTGAAATACACTGCATATATGTGAGTAGGGACAGAGAATATTTTCATAATTGTGATATGTCTATAAATGATGATTATATATATATATATATATATATTTGTACACAAACCTTATGATAGCCACACACTAGTGTTAATCTATTCTGATTTATTGAGATGTGTTTCATCCGATATGGAATTTTATATTTTTCAGGACCTTCATGTGATCGAGCCTAGTGAGCTCGAGACTGGTGTAGCATTTTTGAAAGAGAGCGAGGGTATAAACTTTGGATGTGTATATTTTTGGGGTTGTAATATATTTATATTTTCAGAGTTGCAAATGTTGTGAATACTGGATGTTGGGTTATATTTTTTAGATGTACATAGATGTAAAAACTTTGGTATATTATGGAAGAATTGTTATTATTTTCACTACATAACTAATATAGAGCCAGGTATAGGTAATAGAACACGTGGCACCCAGGCCCCACTTGGTGGGTTCGGGGCGTCACGAGGTGGTATCAAAGATTTATTTCAAATAACACTTTGGACCCTAGTTTTGGATTCGAGGCGTTACAGTTTTGGTATCAGAGCATTAGGTTTTGAGATTCTACAGACTCAAGGATGATTAATACCAAAGTATAGGAATAGGTGATAATGAGGATAGGAAATGGGTATGTAACGACCTCCAAATTATATATCATTTTTTTTTTTCACATATGGACTGTTCTGATACCCCCTACTATGAAACTCGGCCTCAGAAGGCACCGGGGTAATCCTGTATACAAAACCATACCTACGCAGTGGAAACATAAATTATACATCCATATATACCATACAATACCAAGAATCTGTATTTCTAAACTATAGCCATATAATACATCTCTCTCCAGTAATATCTACCCCAAAAATACAAAACCTTGCACCAACTTACCCTTAAACTAGGGTAACCGAGAAATCTCTATCCGCGAGTCTGATCTGCTCGCCTAACTGGCTCACCTAAAAAATGTTAGAATAATAGGGTGAGTCAACGCTCAGTAAGTGAAAATATGCTATTACTAGTGTGTGGCGACTAAGTCATATATATACTTTAAATAACATCTGAGCTGTAATAAATGATAGATCTGTAAAGCATATCTTACATTTTCACAGTTTAAAACATAATTGTATCATCTGAGTTTTCTATTTTTCATATTGCTAATATCATACTATATTTATCAAATACTGTAAAATTGTATACATATACATAACTATGCTTTATCCGTGGAACTCTGTATGTCATGATTTGACCCCTCATGACAGGGTTGTGCGGCCCGTAGGTGGGACTTAATCTGGTCGGCCCTTTAGATAAGTCACTATACTTTACACTACCTCAACCTGACCAAATGGCATACTCTCCTAGGCGCAGGACTGGCTGCTATCTCGTCAAACTAACCCCCTCAACCCAGCAAACTGGGGAGCTACAACCTCTCTGAGAACAGTTGACGGTACCCATACACTATATGAGATATGTGGTTGCACTCTATCTGTATTAGCAACGGTACCGTGCTCTGTATTCTGTATTTGTATCTGTCTATAATCTTTTCATAGCGATCTGATACTATATATATACATATATACCCTTTTACTGTTTTCATCATATTTCCAAAATAACCATAACACTATAATTCTGTATTGTAAATACCGTAATGTCTGTATAACTGTAGCATCTTGATGTTATACTGTATAATCTGTATATATATAATCTATCTGTATACTCAAAGTGTTATGGCATTTAGGAAGACATGACTTTCTGTAAACACTATACATACTAATATGAATAAATATCTGTATACACATATATGTATGTTTATATATATATATATATATATATATATATATATATATATATGTACATGTGTTTGCCAAACTATTTGAATAAAAGTTGCATATACACATATATCTATCTATATAATCTCTGTAAATATTTGGCTATATCTGTATGTTTTGTATAACTTCATATATTGAAAAAACTGTATAAGGTTGTACATCAAATATTATCTACTCAAGCCATACATACTTTAAGATCTCATATTCTGTAAAAAACTACATAAATACTGCTATACATGCATGTTTGTAAAATTTCTACTAATATATTCAAATTTCCTAGCATATCATATTTTCCTTACTTAGTCTCTAAAAAGCCATCACTGAACTCTGGCCCTGCACCTGCAGGATTCTCCACTCAACACCCTGAAAATGACATCCCTCATAACAAAACATCAGTATTTTCCTGCATACAACATTTCTTATAACTACAGGGAAAGCATATTCTGAATAAAACACCTTACCCTGAATTTGGGATGAATTTCAAATCAAATCCACCAACGATCAGCTCTAGCAGACTTCTAGAGAACTTCGTCAGGAGCGTCGTGGTGGCCTCAGATCTTCAATTCGGAAAAAAACGGAGTCAAGATCGAAGAGAGAAAGAGAGAGGTGCGTTTGAGAGAGAGAGAGAGAGAGAGAGAAAGAGAGAGGTGCGTTTGAGAGAGAGAGAGAGAGAGAGAGAGAGAGAGGAAGATTTATGCAAATTTTTTACTGAAAAATCTGGGTTTCCACTATTTATAGTCTTGGATTCGTCAACTAGACACGTCATCTCGTCGACGAGTCTTTAAGGAATTTTGTCGACGAACTTCCTCCCTCGTCGATGAATTTCAGACTGCCCCAAAAACCTCTCTCGGTATTTTTTCATCGATGAAACCTGTCTTCGTCGACGAGCTCCTCTTATATCCTCGTCGACGAATCCCCTGTGTTCATCGACGAGAACCCTTCTAATTTTTCGTGTTATTACATTCTCCCCTCCTTATAAAATTTTGTCCTCAAAATTTACTATCTGGATTGAACATCAT
Organism: Malania oleifera; assembly: GCF_029873635.1. NCBI lineage: Eukaryota > Viridiplantae > Streptophyta > Magnoliopsida > Santalales > Ximeniaceae > Malania > Malania oleifera. Next base: position 63,402,838 of record NC_080425.1, read on the forward strand.
TATACACTCTACCATCTTGTAAAGGTAAAGGGTCTACTTATTTTATGACAACCCTCACTTAGGGCGGAGGAATACCGTGGTTATAATTATATTCTTGGAGATTACACATATGAAACTAAAAGACTACCTACTAACTAACTCAATACATGTACTTGTAAAAGAAACTTTACCTAATTATTTATACTTTACCTGCTATCACCATCCTCTTGGAACAACTGCAGGTATCTCTGTCTGATCTACTCCTCGAGCTCCCAAGAAGCTTCCTCTATAGCATGATTTTTCCATAAAACTTTTACTAATTGAATCTCTTTTGTGTGCAGTTTTTAAGTCTTGTTATCTAAGATCTGAATTGGCACTTCTTCATAAGCCAAAGATTCTTTAAGCTTTATCTTTGCATAGCTGATTATGTGGGACGGGTCTGGGACGTATTTCCTTAACTTAGCAACATGAAACACATCATGAATTCTAGCCAAAGCTGGTGGCAAAGCTAGCCTATAGGCAACTGATCCTATTCTTTCTAGTATCTCGAAAGGGCCAATATACCCAGGGCTCAACTTGCCATTCTTTCTAAACCCCATAACTCCTTTCAAAGGAGATATTTTCAAAAATACTTGATCTCCCACATCAAACTCTAGTTCTCGGCAGCGAGTGTCTATGTAGCTTTTCTGCCGACTCTGCGCGGTGCTGATTCTTTCTTTAATTAGTCGGACATTATCACACGCCTGCTGTACAATCTCTGGACCCAACACTTGCCTTTCACCTACTTCATCCCAGAAGAGAGGAGAACGACATCTCCTACCATACAATGCCTCATAAGGTGTCATGCTGATACTAGTCTAATAATTATTATTATAAAAAAACTCAACTAGCGGCATAAATTGGGTCCAACAACCCCCAAAATCAAGCACGCAAGCACAAAACATATCTTCTAAAGTCTGGTTTGTCCTCTCGGTTTGCCCATCTGTCTAGGGGTGGAAAGCAATGCTAATGCTAGTTGTGTACCCATAGCTTCCTGAAAACTTTTCCAAAATTGTGAAGTAAACTGAGGATCTCGGTCTGAAACTATGGATACCGGTACCCCATGAACACGAACTATCTCTTGAACATAAATCTTCGCTAACATGTCCATGGAATAACCAAATTTAATAGGGATGAAATGAGCAGTCTTCGCTAACATTTAACCCCTGTTGCACTGGTGGTAACTCCATAACGAAATCCTTCAAAACGTGATCCCATTTCCACTCCGGAATGAATAATGACTGCAACTCTCCTACTAGTCTCTGGTGCTCAACCTTAATCTGCTGACAAGTCAAGCATTACTATACAAACTTGGCTATCTCCCTCTTCATTCCACTCCTCCAGAAATACTCCCGTAGATCTCTGTACACTTTAGTGCTACCTGGATGTATGGTGTATAAGGATTTGTAAGCCTCCTTCAATATAATTTTCCTGATCTCAGTGTCTGCAAGAACACAGGGCCTAGTACGGAAACGCAGGGCTCCGTCATTTGATATGCTGAATTTCTCACCCTAACCATCTCGTACTCTTGCCATTACTTTTGCCAATTCCTCGTCATCATCCTGAGCTATTTTAATCCTTTCGTATAGTGTAGGCTAAACTACTAGACTGGCAATGACTACCTGAGGACTCTCCTCTATTAACTCTATATTGAGCCACTCCAAATCTATCAAAATTGAGTGCTAAATTTCCATAGTTGCCAGTATGGGTCTTACCGATTTCCTGCTCAGAGCATCAGCTACCACATTTGCTTACCCTAGGTGGCAACTAATGGTGCAGTTGTAATATTTAATGAGTTTTGGCCACCTTATTTGCCTCATATTTAGTTCTTTCTAGGTAAAGAAATATTTCAGGCTCTTATGATCCATAAAAATATTGCACTTCCCACCATATAAATAATGCCTCCAGATCTTAGGAGTGTATACAACAGCTGCTAACTCCAAATCATGCATGAGATAATTCTTCTCATATTCTTTAAGCTATCTAGATGCATTCGCAATAACCCTGCCGTGTTGCATCAACACGCATCCAAGTCCCTTTAGGGACACATCACTTTATATTACAAAACCATCCTCCCCTGATGGGATAGCTAGTACCAGAGCTGAAACTAACCGCTGCTTTAGCTCTTGAAAACTTTGTTCACAGTCGTTGGTCCAATCGAACTTCACATTTTCCCTTGTAAGTTGTGTTAACGGACCACACAACCTAGAGAAGCCATCCACGAAGCGTCAGTAATAGCCTACCAATCCTTGAAAGCTTCTAACTTCTTGAATACTTCCCGGCCTTTCCCAACTCACCACAGCCTTTATCTTACTCGGATCAACTGATACTCCCGCTTCAGAGATCACATGGCCAAGAAAAGTAACCTGCCTTAACCAAAACTCACACTTCTTGAATTTTGCATATAATTTTCTTTCCCTCAATATCTGCAATACAAGCCTCAAATGATGCTCGTGCTCCCCAAAACCCCTCAAGTAGACTAGTATATCATCAATGGACACAACCATGAACTGGTCCAAATATTGATGGAATACTCGATTCATAAGTCCAAAAATATTGCAGGTGCATTAGTCAACCCAAATGGCATCACTAAAAACTCGTAATGCCCATATCTGGTACGAAATGCGGTCTTTGATATATCTTCTGCTCTAACCTTCACTTGATGGTAACCCGACCGCTAGTCAATTTTAGAATAAACCCGGGTCCCTTGGAGTTGATCAAATAAATTGTCGATCCTAGGGAGAGGATATTTATTCTTGATTGTCAATTTGTTTATCTCCCTATAATCGACGCACAATCTCATGGTTCCATCTTTTTTTTTTTTTTTTTCACGAATAGAACTGGCGCTCCTAGGGCGACACACTGGGCCTGATAAAACCTTTATCCAGCAATTCCTGTAGCTGATCTTTCAATTCTTTTAACTCGACTAGAGCCATATGGTACGGTGCTTTAGATACTGGTGTAGATCCTAGCGACATATTTATAGTAAATTCAATCTTATGGTTAGGCGGCAAACCAGGAAATTCTTTTGGAAAGATATTTGGGAACTCCCTTACTACTGGTATGTCAGCTTGTTTCAATTCTTCTTTTGGCAATTCTTTTATGTATGTGACATACCCCTAGCAACCACCCTGTAGCAGTCTCCTCACCTGAATAACCGACACTAGTTGAAGTGAGGCATGTACGCGTGAACCCATGAATCTGTATTCTTGCTCGCCTGGGGGTCTGAAAATCACTTCTTTCTAATGGCAATCAATACTGGCATGATGAGTTGCTAGCCAATCTATGCCTAGTATCACATCAAACCCCTGCATATCTAAAACCACGAGATCCGCGGGGTAGTACTCTCTCCTGAACATTCAGTGGGAAATTCTGAAGCACTTTCCTGCATCTTACTATAGATCCCTTCGATGTACCCACAGATAGTTCTACATCTAATGGCTGTGTCTCTACTCCAGTCATTCTTACATATCCTGCCAATATAAAGGAGTGAGTGGCACTTGTATCAAATAAAACAATAACTTTATATGATAAAGCAATAATGGTACATGTGACCACGTCTCCATTCGTCTTAGTGTCACTCGGCATCAACGCATAGACCCTTGCCGGCGTAGTATTCCTTTGCTGGCCTCTGTGAGGCGCCTGATATCCACCTCAAAATGGCCTAGGAGTGGGTGCATAATTCAACGGCATCTGACACGATCGAGCCATATGGCTAGGCCTCCCACATCGATAACAAACATTCGTCCCTAGCCGACAATCACCAGGATGTCTCCGTCCGCATCTAGGACAAAAAGTAGGAAGCTGTTCGCCTTGAAATCCACCATGCTCTACTATCTGCCTCTGACCCCCGTCAGATCTGTCACCTCTCCAAGGGCCTCGGCTAGGTCCCGCCTGAAAACTCGAGGGTGTGGTCCTCTTCTTTTGACTCTGAATCTCGGTCTCCTTCAACAAACTTTCCTCTGCTATAATGGCCCTGACAACCAACTCTAAGAAATTCTGGATCCTTCTTTACTTCATCGGGGACGATATACGGGCAGAAAAACGATAGGTCGATAAATCTCGTAGCATACTGCTGGATAGTCAATGATCCCTGGGACAGACTCAGAAACTTCTATACTCGAGCCTCTCTAATTGAGGTAGGATAATATCTATCGAAGAACACATCCCTGAATCGTGCCCAAGTCATCGGTATTGGAATTGCCCTTTGCTCCTCCAACAGTCTGGTGGTTGACCACCATCTCTTGGCCTCCCTCGCCAGCCTATACGTAGCATATAAGACTATTTGCTTGTTGGTGCAGTGAAGTACTGTCAGATTCTTTTCCACTTCCTGCAACTAGTTCTCTACAATTGTAGGGTTAGCTGCTCCAGATAATGTCGGTGGCTTCATCTTCATAAATTTCTCTATGGTACATCCTTGAGACAGCGATGGACCTCCCTACTCCCTAGAGCTCCGAGCAATCTCAGCTATAACTTGCTGAGCCACACTACGTAGCACAACATCTGAATCTCCGCCGCCTATGCTAGAAGGACCCGCTCCATCATCTCCACTAGCGTGAGCGCTACTGCCTCTTGGGTCCATCTTGTAATACAAAAAACACTATTTCAAAATCCTATTCCCCATATAGACCTAACTTATTGAACTAAAACTTCAAATCCTCAATTAACCATCCCTTTGGATCCTAACCCCAAAATCCAATCTTGCAACCCAAACACATGATTCGTCAACAGTTTGCTATGGTTTTCCTAAAATCGTCACCCTAGGAAAAACACAGAAACTACCATGAAAGTCTTGTATTTAGATCACAGAATAAAACCCCAATTCCTTCCCTAAATTCTGGTATTGATTTCTGCTACATTCTAGAGTTTATAGAACCTAGCAACCTAGGCTTTGATACCAAAATGTAACGACCTCCAAATTATATCATTTTTTTTTTTACATATAGAGTGTTATGATACCCCCTACTATAAAACTCGGTCTCAGAAGGCAACGGGGTAATCCTGTATACAAAATCATACCTATCAGCGGAAACATAAATTATACATCCATATATACCATACAATACCAGGAATCTTTATTTCTAAATTATAGCTATATAATACATCTCTCTCCAGTAATATCTACCCCAAAAAATACAAAACCCTACACCAACTTACCCTAAAAATAGGGTAATCGAGAAATCTCTATCCACGAGCTTGATTTGCTCGCCTAATTGGCTCACCTAAAAAATGTTAGAATAATAGGGTGAGTCGACGCTTAGTAAGTGGAAATATGTTATTACTAGTGTGTGGTGACTAAGTCATATATATACTTTAAATAACATCTGAGCTGTAATAAAGGATAGATCTATAAAGCATATCTTACATTTTCGCAGTTTAAAACATAATTGTATCATCTGAGTTTTCTATTTTTCATACTGCTAATATCATACTATATTTATCAAATACTATAAAACCGTATACATATACATAACTGTGCTTTATCCGTGGAACTCTATATGTCATGATTTGACCCCTCATGACAGGGTTGTGCGGCTCGTAGGTGGGACTTAATCTGGTCAGCCCTCTAGATAAGTCACTATACTCTACACTACCTTAACCCAGCCAAACTGCATACTCTCCTAGGCGCGGGACTGGTTGCTACCTCATCAAACTGACCCCCTCAACCCAGCAAACTGGGGAGCTGCAACCTCTCCGAGCACAGTTGACGGTACTCACACACTAATTGAGATATGTGGTTGCACTCTATCTGTATTAGCAATGGTACCGTACTCTGTATTCGGTATCTGTCTGTAATCTTTTTACAGGGATCTGATACTATATATATACATATATACTCTTTTACTGTTTTCATCATGTTTCCAAAATAACCATAACACTATAATTCTGTACTATAAATACTGTAATGTCTGTATAACTGTAGCATCTTGATGCTATACTGTATAATCTGTATATGTATAATTTGTCTGTATACTCTGAGTGTTATGGTATTTAGGAAGACATGGCTTTCTGTAAATACTCTACATACTAATCTGAATAAACATCTGTATACACATATATGTATGTATAAATCTGTTGGCGAAACTATCTGAACAAAAGCTGTATATACACATATATCTGTCTGTAAAATCTCTGTAAATATCTAGCTATATCTATATGTTTTGTATAATTTCATATACTAGAAAAACTGTATAAGGTTGTAAATCAAATATTATCTACTCAGGCCACACATACTTTAAGATCACATATTCTATAAAAAACTACATAAATACTGGTATACATGCATGTTTGTAAAATTTCTATTAATATATTCAAATTTCCTAGCATAGCATATTTCCCTTACTTAGTCTCTAAAAAGGCCTCACTGAACTCTGGCCCTACACCTGCAAGGTTCTCCACTCAACACCCTGAAAACGACATCTCCCAGAACAAAACATCAGTATTTTCCTGCATTTAACATTTCTTATAACTATAGGGAAAGCATATTCTGAATAAAACAGCTTACCCTGAATTTGGGATGAATTCCAAATCAACTCTACCAATGATCCAGCAGACTTGCAAAGAACTTTGTCAGGAGTGTCGTGGTGGCCTCAGATCTTCAATCTGGCGAAAAACAAAGCTGAAATCGAAAAGAGAAGGAGAGAGGTGCATTTTAGAGAGAGAGAGAGAGAGAGAGAGAGATTTACGCAAATTTTCTGCTGAAAAATTTGGGTTTCCACTATTTATAGCCCCGTATTTGTTGACGAGACACGTCATCTTGTTGATGAGTCTTTAAGAAATTTCATCGACGAACTTCCTCCTTCGTCGACGAATTTCTAATTGCCCCAAAAACCTCTCTCAGTATTTTCTTGTCGAGGAAACCTGTCCTCATCGACGAGCTCCTCTTATATCCTCATCGAAAAATCCCTTGTGTTTGTCGACGAGAACCCTTCTAATTTTTCGGGTTATTATAGGGTAGGTTAGGTGTTGAGAGTTCTAAGATTTTATCTCATAGCCTAGAGACGGAAATACGTCGATGATTTCCTGTGATTTTTCTAAAGCAGTCAACGACCTTAGAAAAGCCACGATAAACCTTAGATGATTTCATTTTTGTGCTGTGATACTGATCTTAAATTAAAAGTAGATCATATGTTGAAATTTAGATTAATGATTGTGTTGATAGGGTTATGATAATGGAACTCTTATCTCTTTTCTATCCTATTTTCAGGATGGATCTTAGGGGTGAAGATGTAGAGGCTAAGGGAAGGGATGATTCAGTGACTTCTAGTGAAGAGGGTATTGATACCTCCACGATGTTGAGGGGTATAGGCTGACAGGTCAGGGTAGAAATGAGGAAAGATCCTAGAGAGCATTACTGCCCAGTTGTAGATTAAGGTAGTAGCATCAAGGAGTTTATGAGGTTAAACCCTTATACTTTTGAGGGATGACCTAATCCAATGACTACAGAAAACTGGGTTCTGCAAATAGAGGAAATACTGGAAGTACTTGGCTGCACGGACGAGTAGAAGGTCTGCTATGCCGCATTTAAGATGTCAGGTGATGTGAAACGTTGGTGGCTTTCTGTGAAGTCGCTAGAGGGACAGAGGGTAGTGAAAGTGGCGCTGACTTGGGAACAATTCAAGGAGCTATTATTTGACAGGTATTTTCCTTCGTCCACTAGAGAGGAAAATTTTGAAGAGTTCACCAATCTGACCCAAGGAAATATGACTGTGGGGGAGTATGCAGCAAAATTTGTGGAGTTATCTCGTTTCGCACCCTTTATGATCCTTAATGAGGCAAGGAAGGCCAGAATGTTCCAAAAAGGCCTGAGACGAAAGATTTTCAAACTGGTGGTAGGGTTCTAGGTCCAAAATTTTTCTGATTTGGTAGATAAGGTTTCGGTGTTGGAGAAGAGCATCCAGGGTGGTGCAGAGCCATCAGAGCAAAGAAAGAGGCTTGCACCTCCTAGTTTTTAGGCTGAGGCTAGCTAGGGCTCATGGAAGAAAAAAAAGGATATAGTGGACCCGAGGTAGGAGACAAGAGATTGGGGTTATTCTGGTTACCAAAATGAATCATCCTACCCTGCATGCCATAGATGTAACAAGAGGCATACAGGTGAATGCCGAGCTGGGGGTCCTAACTGCTATATGTGTGCTAAGCCGAGGCATATCATGTAGAACTATCATGTGTTGTTTCCGAATACACCTACACTGAATCAGAATCGGGGAAATAAGCAAGTACCTCGAGGTGGACGTGGTCCAGCACGTGTGTATATGATGATCCTGGACGAGGCAGATAAAGCCAAGGGAGCAGGTATGAGTTTATGTTTAAAATAATGAAGGTTTTATTTGATTATAGTTGATATAGAATTTCAGATGATGGTATATATTGAATTGTATGGGATATAATGAGTTAACAATTGTAGAAATGTGGAAATGAACGATTAGCAAAATTTTGAGGACGAAATTTCTTAAGGAGGGGAGAATCTAGAGATGTGGAAAAAAAAAAATGGGCAGCGGTTTTCTGAAGTAAGAAGATAACCGGTGATGGTTTTGTGGAATTACCACGGGCCGATAACGGGTTAAATGGTAAAATTGGGCCAGTTAAAGAGAAAACCGCGACGGAATTTTGAGGGGCTGAGAAAACCGGCGACAATTTTCTCTGCAGTGGTGCTAATAAAGAAAGATCTTGTGAGAGTTTGTAAAAAAAACTAATTTCTTCTTTTTATTTCTCTCCCTCTCATGAAACCCTATGGTTATTCCCTCATATTTCTTTGATTCTTGCTCCATTAAGGTCCATTTTGACGATCCGGAACCACCACGAGGTTTTGTGGGATCTTTCTCTACAAGGTTACCAAAGAAGATCGTTGATTTGGGATTTTGGGACACCATCCCAAAATCAGGGTAAATGAGATATTTTAGAGTTTTATTGTTAGATTGAGGTATATGGAACCTAGGGAGTATTAAATGAGTGTTTTTTGGGGATTTGAGTTGATAAATTAGGATTTTTGAATCAGGATTCGGGTGAGCGCCGCAGACATCTTTTTGGAGTTCCTGTCGGCGTAATTTAGAAAACCAGGTAAGAGGAATAGATTAAGCCAGTAGTTTTAATGAATTTACCGATTTAAATGGAAAATATATGAGTATATAACTGTATATGATTATTAGGGGAGTTTTGAATGAAATGCCAACTGTTTGAACTTTGATTTTGAGTCTAGGGTTGTGTAGATATTATTTGTGAAAATGAAATGTGGGAAGGTAATGAATTTTCTAGATATATGTGAAGAATATTAAATGTGTATTTTTAGTAAACTGAACGATGAACATGGTTTGGTTTTGTTATTTTAAATGATATGATTATGCGTATTATTTAAATGGTGTGGCATGAGCAAAATATAAATATTGTGATGAATTGTGATATATATATATATATATATATGTTTATGAGATGTTAGGAATACTGAAATGTAATAAGAATATGTATTGCATGTGTATTGTTTAATATGACATGAGATTCACGTGATGTGAACTGTTACAGAGGAAGTATATGACATGAGATTCACGTGATGTGAACTATTACAGAGGAAGTATATGACATGAGATTCATGAGATGTGAACTGTTACAGATGATATATATGACATGAGATCCACGTAATGTGGACTTTACATAAGATCCACGTAATGTGGACTTTACATGAGATCCATGTAATGTGGACTATATATGAGATTCATGTAATGTGAACTATACACGAGATTCACATGATGGGTACTATCCATGAGATTCAAATAATGTGAACTATGAAAGTGAACTATGTAATATGAATTATTGAGAACATAAAAAGATGTATATTACAGAGATAACAGATATAGAGTAAAGTAAGAATGAATTGTATATTGTAGTATTATATTTATTTGGGGCGAAGGATGCTCTCCGCCCGAGGGCTTGCTGGCGAGTGCTCTGATAGGGCTGCATAACGTATTAGGGCAAAGGGAAGCTACTTGTATGGGTGGGGAATCTTTCCTATTCTCGGGAACTTCTGCCAGTAAACTTTTGTTTGGATGTTTGTGTGAGTATGAGATAAATTATTCACCTAAGGGCTTATTAAGTAAGGTAATTTCCCTGATATGCTTCAGTTGTAGCTATGGGTTACATAAGGTATCAGAGCAGAGGGGTGCTATTTGTATGGGTGGGTAATCACCCCAATCCTTAGGATCTCTCGTTTTATTAAAATACACTGCATGTATGTGAGTAGGGATAGAGAATGTTTTCATAATTGTTATATGTTTATAAATGATGATTATATATATTTGTACACAAACCTTATGATAGCCATACACTAGTTTTAATCTATTCCGACTTACTGAGATGTGTCTCACTCGATATGGAATTTTATCTTTTCCAAGACCTTCACATAATCGAGCCTAGTGAGCTCGGGGCTGGTGTAGCATTTTTGAAAGAGAGCGAGGGTATAAACTTTGGATGTGTATATTTTTGGGGTTATAATATATTTATGTTTTCAGAGTTGTAAATGTTGTGAATACTAGATGTTGAGTTATGTTTTGAGATGTATATAGATGTAGAAACTCTGGTATATTATGGAAGAATTGTTATTATTTATGCTGCGTAATTGATATTGAGCCAGATACAAGTAATAGAACACGTGGCAGGGCCTCCCTTGGTGGGTTCGGGGCATCATGAGGCGGTATTAGAGATTCATTTCAAATAACACTCCAGACCCTAGTTTTGGGTTCGGGGCGTTACAGACAAAGTTCAAAAGGTTCAAAGAAATGAAAGTCCAAGATCACAAAGTACCATAAAACTATACTTCATCAACAAAGTGATCAAAATAAAAGCTTAAGAGGACCAAGATGTTCAAAACATGTGGAAGCTTAAAGAAGACTCAAGTTCAAGGCAAAAATGACTTAGAGCAAAGAAATACATGAAGACTTCAGGCTTAGAGAGTTTTTAAGTCTTTAGGAAGTCTTATATAAGTACTTCATTATAAATATCATTTTGAATGCTTTGAAGCTCGTTAGGGGTTGATATGGACTTAGAGACCTTAATTTGAAAACCCTAGAGAATGCTTTTTAAACGTATCAAAGCAAGATGGCTAAGGATTTTGGAAACTAAACTCAAAAACAGGATTTATAACTATTTAGGCGACTGAAGATTTTTATAAACAAATTTTGAATAGGCAGTGTAGGTCAAGGTGACTGACCCCTGAATCCTTAGGCACCTAACCTTGTTTTAAACAGAAAATTTACACTGTGTTCAGAAGGATAAGGTGATTGACCCCTAAACTTCAAGCACCTGACCCTCGTTAACGGCTATTATTTTTAAAGTTTTTAAAATTCAAATTTGAGTTGCTTGTGCCCCAAACTTTGTATAAACTTGGGAAACACTACAAGTAACTTGGCCGACATGAATTAAACACTTTTCAAGCCTATAAATACATGGTTTCTCAAATCAAATTATTACCAAGAATTGAAAATTTTTTTTCAAGCCATGTTGCTCTTTCTCTTTCAAAGCTCTCTTGCTTACACATTCTTACTAAGAATTTCTGAGATATACAAAGTCTTTGATCACTCTTCTCTGAGCTCAAACCTCTGAGTTACTGATTCATATCAAGAGAAGAATTCTGGTGATACATTCTTGAGCTTCAAATCTCATTCTCTTTGATATTTACTTTGAAGTATATTAGTGCTATAAATTGTACTAACTAGCTTTATCTGAGAGCATCTCTTGTACACAAGAATCTTTTATTGTTTCTTTGTTTTCTTGATGGCTCAAGTTTATTGGATCGCTGTAACCGAGCGTGGGGTATCACTTGGAGAGGGGGCTCCACCCTAAAGGAGGGATTGTAATGGTTTGTTCCGCCTGCAAAGGAATGCAATAGTAGAATCCTTAGGTGGTCTTGCCTAAGGGGAAGATGTAGGCTGGGTATAAGCTGAACCTTGTAAAAAACTCGGTCTCACTCTCAACCTTTACTCTTTAATTTTTCTGCATATATAAATTGTATGATTGTGTATCTAAGTGCTGGTAGCTGAGACAATTGAGATTGAGAAAAACTTTTAATTTAAGGAAGTACATTGATCGATCGTTTGTGGAAACCTTAAAGGGAGTACATTAATAAATTGTTTGCGAAAACTTTGATTAAAAGGAAGCGTATAAGCTCCATAAATACAGGGCTATAATCAAACTTTATGCTGATTTTTGCAAACACTAATTCAAAGAAGCGCTGCTGCAACTGCAAATTTTGTATTGGTTAAGTATATTGTATTTGATTGATTGGTTGATTAGATTGTCATCGTTGAAAGTATTTGGTTTGTGTGGATTGTCGTTGATTTAGTTAAAGCATTAAAAATCAAAATCATTCTTATTTGTTTGTTAAGTTTACAAAAGGTTGGGAATTTGTAAAAAGATTTAAAAGGAACTTTTAAAAACCCAATTCACCCCCCTCTTGGGAATACACCTTCCTTTTCACCAATATCTAAGAAAGATGGTAAGATAGTCATCCTAAAGAGGATATATATATATAAATCTCATGAAGAGATAGTCCTCCTAAAGAGGCTATTTATTAAATCTCTTGAATAGATAGTCCTCCTGAAGATTTTATATATTTAAATATCCCGTTTATATATTTAATCTCTTGAAAAGATGGACCTCCTAAAGAGGCTATATATTTAAATCTCTCGTCTATATATTTAATCTCGTAAAGAGATAAACCTTTTGAAGAAGCTATGTATCTAATCTCTAGATGAGATAGTAAATATTTACCTCCTGAAGATGATATGTTTTTAACCTCCTGAAAAGATGTTCAAATCGACTTCCTGAAGAGGTAAAACATTTATCCTCCAGATGAGGTAGTATATATAACATCTGAAAGAGATGGTAAATTATTACCCAATTTAATATTATATATTGGAATCATACTCTTGAAGAGCATAAATTGAGAAAAATAAAATAAAATAATGTTCCTGAAAAAACATATTTAGGTATCCCCAAAAGGGTGGAAATAATATTATATTACTATTTCAATTTTATTTCAGTTTTTAAATTTTGTTTTCTAAATTGTCTTATTATTGTTAATTTATTTACATGTTGAACATAAATAGAATAGAATTTGTTCCCCTTAACATTAAAGACAACAATTATTTATCATGAATTCTTGATATTGAAATTCATCTAAATGCAATGAACTTAGGAAACACTACTTTAGATGGAAATACCGCATCCCAACAAGATCGCTTAAAAGTTATGATCTTCCTTCATCATCATTTAGATGAAAAATTAAAGATTGAATACCTTACTATTAAAGACCCACTTATCATATAAAAAAATTTAAAGGATAGATTTGACCACCAAAAGACTTATTTTACCAAAAGCTTGATATGAATGGTTGCACCTGATGCTGTAAGACTTTAAAATAGTTAGTGAATATAACTCAATTCTGCATAAGATTAGCTCAAAATTAAAATTATATAGTGAAAATATTACTGATGAAGACATGCTAGAACTTTCCATCCCACTAATATGCTCCTGCAGTAGCAATATAGGGAGAAAAAATTTACTAAATTTTCTAAACTTATATCATGTTTTTTTGTTGCCGAGCAAAATAACGAGCTTTTGATGAAAAATCACCAAACTCATCCAACTAGTTTGACCCCATTCCCTAAAGTGAATATGAATACATCTCGTAGTCGAGGATGAGGTTACAGGCATGGTCGTGATCGAAATAATCACTAGCATCAATATGAGGTTGCAATCCCCCAAAAGAGGGATAACCCCCAGAAGAGGGATGACCCTCATAAGCGGGTAAATGATTAAAACTAGCATCCTTGACAGGATGAAATTGAATGTTATAGATGTGGAGAAAAAGGTCATTGGTCGCATACCTGTCATACGCCTAGGCACTTGGCGGATCTATACCAAGCCTTTATAAAAGAAAAGGAAAAGAATAAAAAAGTTGAAACAAATTTTGCTAATAATGTTGTTGCAATAAATCTTAATGCTAGACTATCCAACTCTGTTTATCTTTATGTTGCTGATTTCCTTGTAAATCAAGGTAAAAATAATGATGTAATATTTTAAGATATATATAGTAAGCAATATGGTATTTTGATTTTAATAAATAAATTATCGTATCTATTGTTGTTATGATCAATTATAATAATGGGTTTTTAAAATATGTATTGTAGTGTGAATTATCTTAAAGTTTTGATCGATTCTAAGATGTCTTTGGAAGAAGTTTATTTAGTTGACAATGCTACGATACACACAATTCTTCGAGATAGGAAATATTTCCATTACTTGAATATATCTTCAACAAATGTTAATACAATATCTGGTTCTACAAATTTGATTGAAGGCTCCGAAAGAGTTAATATAAAATAAGCCAATGATACTTTATTACAAATTAATGAAACTTTATATTTCAACAGATTCAAAAGAAATTTGCTAAGCTTTAAAGATTTAAGACTCAATGGATATCACATTGAAACTACAAATGAAAGCAGTAAAGAATTCCTTTATATTACTTCTATTGGTTATTGGAAGAAACAATTTTAGAAAAACTGCTAACTTTATATTTTGGATTGTATTATACAAAGATTAAAGCAGTTGAATCATATAATGTCTTGCACTAGAAGTGTAAGGACTCAAAGTTATTTACACTTTGGTATGATCGTCTTGGACATCCTGGAGATGTAATGATGTGAATAATCATTAAGAATTCACATGGTCATTTACTAAAGAATCAGAAGATTCTTTTATCAAATGATTTCATGTGTCTACTTGCTCTCAAGGGAAATTAATTGTGAAACTATATGTTTCAAAAGAAAGTCTTGAATCTCCCAATTTCTTATAGAGAATTCATAATGATATATGCGGACCAACACATCCACCATCTGGACCATTTAGATATTTCATGGTTTTAGTTGATGTATCTACTAGATGGTCACATGTTTCTCTATTTTCTACTCGAAATATTGCATTTGCTGGACTTCTTTCTTAACTTATTAATTAGATTATGAGCTCATTTTCTGATTATCTAATTAAATCAATTCATTTAGATAATGCTGGTGAATTTACATCCCAAGCTTTTGATAACTATTGCATGTCACTTGGAATAGATGTTAAACATCCCGTTGCTCATACCCATACACAAAATGGTTTAACTGAATCTTTTATTAAGAGACTTCAACTCATTGCAAGACCTATGATTATGAGAACCAAATTGCCTTTATCTATTTGGGGACATGCTATTTTTCATGCTGCATGTTTAGTTCGTATAAGGTCAATTGTTTACAATAATATTTCACTCATGCAATTAGTTTCTAGGCAACAACATGATATTTCTTATTTAAGAACTTTTGGTTGTGTAGTATATGTACCTATTGCCTCTCCTCAAAGAACTAAAATGGGTCCTCAACGTAAGCTTGGTATCTATGTTGGTTTTGATTCCCCTTCTATTATTAGATATCTTGAACCTTTAATAGGTGATTTGTTTAAAGCACGGTTTCAAACTTGTAATTTTGATGAAGTAGTATTTTCTATAATAGAGGGAGCAAAATCATGCCTGAAGCACAACATGAAGTCACATGGAATGCCATGAGTTGATCTCATTTAGATTCTCGCACAAATCAAAGTGAACTTGAAGTTCAAAAGATTATACATTTGTAAGGGGTTACAAATCAATTACTAGATTCTTTTTCAGATATCAATGTCATATTAAAATCTCATATACTTGCTACAAATATTCCAGCACATATTGATGTCCTAGAAGGACAATAGCCATCTAATGAACCTAAAGTGTAATTTATGTGTGAAAGGCCTGTTGGTGCAAAATGAAAACTCCCAGAAGAAGAAAATTGAAATTTGTCAACATTCAGAAGAAGTTACAGAGGTGGATAATCCATTTGATATTCACAAATCCATTTCTTCTGAAAATGAAATCCCTATTATGGATCTCCTAAAGAGAAGAGGAAACTCCTAAAGAGACATCCTTTGAAAAGGGACAGGTATTTGGAAATAATAATGAGATCTCCATTCATTACACAGGAGAAATGTGGGATAGAAATAAAGTTATTGTCAACAACACATTTGCATATTCAGTAGCTACTGACATTACCAGAAGTAATGAGGATGATGAACTTAAATCTATTAATGAATGTCGATATAAAAGTGATTGACCAAAATGGAAAGAAGCTATCACATCAGAATTAAACTCTTTATAAAAAAGAGAAGTTTTTTGACCTGTGGTCCAGACACCAGAAGATGTCCAGCTCGTTGGATACAAATGAGTATTTATGCGTAAGAAAAATAAAAATAATGAAATTACTCGATACAAAGTAAGGCTTGTGGCACAAGGTTTATCGCAAAAATCCAAAATTGATTATAAGGAGACATATTATCCTATAATGGATGGAATCACTTTTAGATTCTTAATTGGGCTAGCAGTCGCTGAACAACTGAGCATGCGTCTTAAGGGTATAGTAACAGCATACCTATATGGATTGTTGGATAATGAAATTTATATAAAAATCCCTGAAAGATTTAAATTACCTAAAGCAAAACCCAGAAATTTATATTCAATAAAACTATAATGTTTTTTTATATGGATTAAAGCAATCTGGACGCATGTTGTACAATCGATTAAGTGAGTACCTTGTGAAAAAAGGTTTCATAAATGATCCAATTTGTCCATGCGCTTTTATTAAAAGAATAGAATTTGGGTTTGTTATAATTGTTGTTTATGTTGATGATTTGAATTTAGTTGGGACTCCTAAAGAGCTCACTAAAGTTGCTAATTATTTAATGGCGTAATTTGAGACGAAATATTTAGGAAAGACAAAATATTGTTTTGGCCTGCAAATTGAACATGTAAATAGCGAAATTCTTGTTTATCAATCTAAATATATCAAAAATGTATTAAGGAAATTCTATGTGGACAAAGTTCATCCTTTGTTATCTCCAATGATGGTGCGATCACTTGATGTTAATAAGGATCTATTTCGATCTCATGATGAGGGGGAGGAATTACATGGTTCTGAAATATCATATTTAAGTGCTATCAGCTCTTTGATGTATCTAGCCAATTGTACAAGACCTGACATTGCATTTTTCTGTAAATCTACTAGCAAGATATAATTATGCTTTTACTCGATAACATTGGAATGGAATTAAGCATATTCTACGCTATTTTAGAGGTACATCTTATTTGGGTCTATTTTACTTATTTGATTCCAAATCTCAACTTATAGGATATGCAGATGCTAGATATCTATCTGATCCTCACAATGCTAAATCTCAAACTGGATATGTATTTCTTTATGTAAAAACTGTTATATCTTGGAAATCAGTAAAACAGACGATTACAACAACATCCTCCAATCATTTTAAAATACTAGCTATCCATGAAACTAGTAGAGAATGTGTATGGCTCATATCAATGATTTTTCATATCCAAGCAAACTGTGGTTTTTAATCAATCAAGGATATTCCAACAGTTTTATATGAAGATAAAGCTGCATATATAGCATAACTAAGAGGAGGATACATAAAGGGTGATAGAACAAAGTATGTCTCTCCAAAATTCTTCTATACAAATTCTTCTATACACATGAACTCCAGAAGAATGGTGATATAGATGTTCAGCAGATCCGATCAAGTGATAATCTAGCAGATTTGTTCATTAAAACTTTGCCTACTACAACGTTCAAGAAATTGGTTGATCTCATCAGAATGAGATATCTTAAAGATATTAGTAGAAGGAATTAATATATGAGTGACATCCAAGGGGAAGTGTTATGAAAAATATGAATGTCACCCCATCTTCCACCACTTCAATTTTTCCACCCCAATAAATGCCTTGTTATCCATATTGCCCTATAAAAGGACACCCTATCCCTCACATTTGTATACACACAATGCGTGCTTCTATATAAACACTTGCATGCTTAAAGTAAGTAGGGTATATAGCAAAAAAAAAAAAAAAAAAGAGATAAAGAGAAGAGAGATATCTTATATAAGGTCGGAGATATTTTGTATAAGGGTCATGTTAGAATTGGTGTATTCCTAAGAGGGGAGGTGAATTGGGTATTTAAAATTTTTTTCCTAGGTTTGGTTCAAATCAAAATTCAGTAAAACACAACCTAGGGTTTTTCTACGCAATTCCAAAACCCAACATAATATAATTGAGTAGATATTACAATTAGTTATAACAGGCTCAGTATTTCTCAATCATTCACAACAATAAAAACATAAACATTCAAGTGCACAAATTAAATTGCGGAAATTAAAATCAGACACAAGAAATGTTATTGGGGTTCGGCCAAACTTACCTACGTCCCCACCTCAAGCTAACAAGCAAGAGGATTCCACTAAATTTTGCTCACTTGAGGGTGGAGTGTCACCGATTACAATTACCCTCTTCTTACTAGACAAAGGAATACCCCAGGTCAGATTCACAGGGCTGGCCCCAACCTTTACAACCACACCTTAGAAAGGTGTGCCTGGTTCTCTTGACCGAGTCTGAACTATCCGGTGCTTTCTTAACCGGGTCTAAGCAATTCGGTGCATGTCATAGGCCAGTGTAATCCTCTTTCGACAATCACACTTCAAGAATACAATAGATATAACAATTTGCATACAAATAAATTTGTTTCTTACGAAAGTAGATATGTATGACAATATGATCAATGTACTCACAAATGATTAAGACTTATGCTCAAGTGAGACCTTTTCAGGCTATATGATAACTCTCAAGAATATGTGTGTATATATATATATATATGTGTGTGTGTGTGTGTGTGTGTGTGTGTGTGTG
Organism: Malania oleifera; assembly: GCF_029873635.1. Lineage (NCBI taxonomy): Eukaryota > Viridiplantae > Streptophyta > Magnoliopsida > Santalales > Ximeniaceae > Malania > Malania oleifera. The sequence continues at coordinate 63,421,661 of NC_080425.1, forward strand.
TGAGAGTGAAACCTTTGATTCGATATAGTATATTCAATAAATGAATAATCAAAGGAACTTTAAGAAACCCTAAGCAAGTATCTTAACAAATATTTTTCAAAACATTTAACACAACAGATATTAGGGTTTTCAAGCTTGCCAAAAATTATTTGTCAAACAAAAACAATATGCAAGCTTTTGAATCTTGCAGTAAGGATGCAAAGATTCACAAGCACTGATAAGTTTTTCTCAAATAATATTTATAAGTGAAATACAATGGGAAAACCTTTAGCTAACTTTCATAAATCAATATCAACCATATAAGTATGAGAGAGAGTTGAATCTTGAAGAAAACGATATATGAATGAATCTCCTTAAAAAATAATTTGCAAACAAGAGTGTAAAGAGAATGAGTGATATGCTTGAATAATTTTCAAGAGTATGAGCAATAGGAGTACAAAATTGTTAGAGAAAATTTGCTAATTATTTTTTAAACTCCTTGCCAATTAGGACAAATAAAGGGGTATATATAGAATTCCCAAAATTTTAGACCATTGGGGTCATAAAGGGAATTTTGGAAAAATTTAATTAAAAAATAATGCCTGATTAGTGCGGTAAAAATAGAGAACCCGAGAGGTTATGTCGCCCGGTGCCTAGGGTTGGTTGCCTGAACACTCATAAAGATTTAAAGTTACTTTTCGGGTTTGGTTAACCGTGGGAAAAGACTGGTCGGCTGAGCTAGGCAATTTATCGAGCCTTCGTAGGTTCGGTTGCCTAGTAAATGTTTGGATCAACCTGTTCTTGACATTTTGTCACCTGGAGCTCTTTTTAACTAAAGGATCGGTCGGCCGAGGAGAGTAGAGCGAAGGTCGGTTGATCTTGGATGCTTAGTTCATAGTTGGGTCGGTCGACTGAGCCATGGTCAACATTTTGACTTTGGGTAAACGATGGTTCGGTCAATCGTTAGATTATAACTCAAAGGTGGTCAGTCGATTGAGGATATTTCAATTTACAATTTTGCCCTTAATTTGACCCAAAAATCCAACGCCGATCGACCGAAGTCCTATTTTTCTTCTTTGAACTTATTCAATCATGCTTGAATAAGTTATAGCATTTTACTATAAGGGTTTTGGTTCCTAATGGTCAGTCTATGACTTTTTTAGCATTAAATCCTAATCATGCATGAGATGCAAATAGTACAGACCATTATTATTATAGAATCAAATAATAAATGCATTACAATACAACTTGAAAGAATAAACAACTTGAAGCAGCATTTCCTTATACAAAAAAAATCTTTTATCTCATTTGTATTTTACAATTCAGGTATAGAATCGTGCTGAGTGTGGGGTATCGCTTGGAGAGGTAGCTCGACCTAGAAGGAGTGGAGTAACGGGAAGCTCCGACCGAGTGAAGGAGGGTGTATAAGGTGGCTCCACCTTGTCTAACGAGTGGAATAGTGAAATCCTCAAGCGGGTTGTCTTAAGGCGAGGACGTAGGCGGGGATAGCCGAACCTCGTAAAAAATATCTATGTTTGCTTTCTCTTTCCCTGCAATCTTTAAATTTCTGCAGTTGTATGCTTGCATTTATTTTGTTGTAATTATTGTGTATGCTTGAGATATACTGTTGTGATTGGTTGAGAAACCCTGAGATATAAATATTTTGTATACTCAAATATTTATAGTTTTGTGATTACTGGATTAAGCATAAACTTGAAGAGTGGTTGTGTTTTAGAAGTTTAAACGTTTTTGTTAAAGATCACATGGCTCTTTTTGGTGTACCCCTTTTGGTGAGAGACAATCGTCCACACGCCCTCTAATCTTTTGTGGTGTTAACTATACTTTTTGGAAACAAAGAATGAGAATTTTTCTTCAAAACCTAGATTGAAAGTTGTGGAGGCTTGTAGCCAAGGGAGATTTTGTACCTATAACAATTGTAGAAGGAAAAAGTGTTCCTAAAGCTAAAGATGATTTTACTGATGATGATATGAAATCAGTACAAGTAATTGCTAGTGCCATGAATGCGTTATACTGTGCTTTAGATGTAAACGAATATAATAAAATTATGGCATGTAAAACTACTAAGGAGATTTGGGACAAATTAGAGATAACATATGAAGGAACTAAGGATGTGAAGGATAGTCATATAGATATGCTTACTAGTGAATATGAGGCTTTTAGAATGACTCCCAATGAATATATACAATCCATGTACTCTAGATTCACACACATTACTAACTCGTTACATGCTTTTGGAAAAATGTATCCTTCAAGGATTGCCTTCGATCCGGGAGCCAAAAGAAACGACTATAGCTAAGGGAAGAAATTTGAAAGCAATGATGCTGGACGAGCTCATTGGATCCCTCATCACATATGAAATGGCAATCAATAAGAGGATAAACGAGTAGAGAAAAGCAAAGAAAGTTACAGCTCTCAAAGCTTTAGCGAGTAGCTGCAGTGAAGAGAGTGATAAGGACTCTGATGAGGACATGGCTTTGCTAACCAAGAAGTTCAGCAAGTTTTTGAAAAAGAATAGGAGATTTGACAGAAAATACCTGGGCTTGAGATCAGAAAAAGAAGAGTCGAGTAAGAGAAAATAGAAATCAGATCCTCCAACATGCTACAACTACCAAGAAGTCAACCACATCAAGTTGAAGTGCCCATTGCTGAAGAAGGACTTGAAAAAAGAAGAAGATGGCAATGAAAGCCACCTCTTGGAACAAACAAAGTTCTAGTAGTTCTGACAGCGACTCCAACGACAATGAAGTTGCTAATTTATGCTTGATGGCACACAGGGTTCGTGAGGTAGAATCGTTTGATTCTTTATCTTCATATTATTCTAGTGATGATTCTGTGGATAATAGCATGCCTACTTATGATGAATCGCTACAGGAATATTTTTAGTGTTATTAAAGTGCTTAAGAAAATGACTAAAAAGAACACTAATTTGAAAAATAAAAATAAGTAATTGTTAAAGTTTTTAGGAAATCTAAAGGAATCTCTATTAGCTTTGGTGTATTCCCAAGAGAGGGGGTGAATTGGGTATTTAAAATTTATTCATAGCTATGTCCAAATTAATAACAGTAGTACTCAACCTAGGGTTTGTCTATATACTCATAAACCCAAATGCGCAGATAAATGTAAGATGTGAAAATTAAATCATACGCAACATTCATAATATAACATACACGTGTAGGAATGTAAATTGCTGGAAATAAAAGTAGACACATGATATGTTATTGGGGTTCGACCAGTATTGCCCATATCCCCGCCTTGACTCACCAATACAAAGATTCCACTAATGCTCACTTAAAGGATGGAGTGGCACTGGTTACAACCAGGTCAATTAATGAGGCTGTTCTCAACCTACACCTTATGAGGATGGTGCACCTAACTTTCCTAACTGAGTCTAAGCCAATCTAGAACTATTCAATAGAGCTAGTCTCCCTCTTCAGACCCACACTTGGAATACAACACCAATATAATTTTGCATACAAATAAATGCTTCTTAACTAAACAGATTATGTACCAATTCAGCACAAGCACTAATCAATGCACCTCAAATAGATAGGAACTATAAGTTTAGTATAATACGTGTGCAATAACACTCAATCCAATATCAATGTTCAATCAAGCACAAGAGTGTATTAACAAGCTAATCTTTGAAACTATGTAAAGATAAATCTCAATCAAGGTTTAGGGTTTCAAATATTTAAGCCAATGGAAATTTAGAATATCTCAAAAATAGTTTTTCTCAATATCAAAGCACAAAGAGATATTCAAATATGATTTTGTAAAAATATTTTTGCACACACAAAATACAAGCCCTAATGAGTCTTGCAATGATAATGCAAAGACCCACTTAGCTCTAAGAATTTTACCAACCAAAGATTTATCAAAAAAATCAAGGGGAAAACTCCTTTGTTTAACCCTCAAATAAAAATCACAAGCACAAGAGCAAGTGAGAGTTTCTAGCAATATAGAATAATCAATAAAACACTCACAATGCTAGATTTCTCAAGAGAATGGAAGTACTAGAGTGTATGAGGTTTGTATAAGAAAATAGGGCTTAATATTTTTCAAAGAATTTTTCTTAATCTATTTTGCTAATCCTTGCAAATGAGCCCCTATATATAGAAGAGGGCTAAATTATGACCGTTGAGGACATAGGGGTCATTATTAAATTTTTTAAAAATTTGTTTAAGAAAATTAACCCCATTTAATCCTATTTAACTTGGTTAAAAATTGGACCAACCCGAGAGTTTCGGGCGCCTGACTTGAGGTTCGGTTGCCCAAATAGACACAACTTGAAAAGTTATTTTTAGGGTTCGGGTGCCCGAGTATAGGCCCGATTAGCTAAATCCAGTGATTCCTTAAAAGGTTCGCAATTTGGGTGCTTGGTCTGAAGTTCGGTTTGCCGAACTCTGAAGTTCGGTCGCTTGAGCATGATTTGAACGTTGAGGTTTGGGCTGCCGAGTTGTTGGGAAAGGTCAGATCAGTTGTTCTGTCACTAATGGAAGATGTGTTCAAATGGTTCGGTTTGCCGAACACAGATCAACATACTAGTCCATGATTCGGGCGCCCGAGGTGTTTTGAACACCAAGGGTTCGGTCACCCGAAACCTCACAAATTTGCCCTTTATATCCATTTTCACTTCAATTAATTCCCGCGATATTATAAGTGATTTTGGGGACATCTTATGTGTTTGTGCCGGGACCTAAGGTCTTTCTAGGGTCATTTTGAAATGGTCCCAAAAATTTGGTGTCGGTTGACCTTCGGTCGATTGAAGGGTGATCCCTAAGGTTTATCTATGGTCTTGAGCTTATCAGTTGTTAGCTTTACCGTGAACCCAGGAGGGAGGTTGAATTGGTATTTTTAAAATTTAATCCCTAGGTAAATATCCTAGCAACAGCATATTCACAACCTTATGGTCAATCTAGTGCAAGTAATATAAATATATACCAGAAATTAAATAAAGCAGTTTAATTAAGAACACATGCACCAAAAAGCAGTAAAGTAAAAGTGACAAGCAAAGATGTTATTGAGGTTCGGCCAATTGCCTACGTCCTTGCCTTAGCTAACAAGCACAAGGATTACCATTATACTTTGCTCACTTAAATAGGTGGAGCAGCACCTAACAAACCAGGTCAATTAGCATAGGACTGACCTGAACCTTTACAACCAATCCTTACCGAGCTGGATTTTCACCCCTTTAGGCCATGCCTGGAAACACTCAGATTTTACAATCAAAGAATATTGGTACAGTGATTGTGCTTTCGTGTAAAGCATATGTGTACCCAGATATGCTCAGTCACATACACCACAAAATGATTTAATATGTAAGCTCAATGAGGTTTAATATATAAACTCTCAAATATATTTACTATCAATGTAATAAGTGTATGAGAGTGCAAACAAGTATAATCTTTGTATCACAAGATATTCAAACAATGTGCTCAAACAAAGATGTTAATCAAGTCTCAAGTATACCAATCAGCAGGATATCTCAATCATGTAAATATCAAATAATGTATATGCTTGACTTGCAAAAGATATTTAATCTTTGTATTCAACAAATAATATGCAAGTTACTGGATATTGCAACAAATATTAATATCACATAAACAAATATATTTTCAAAAGTATGTCAAAATAAATCACTTAAGATATTTGAGAATGCTTTGAAAAGGTTTTTGCAATCCAAAAACAAATACAAACTTCCTAAGTTATTGCAACGAATATGCAATACTCAGAAGTTTAATACAAGTCTTCTTAGGAGAGACTTATTAACAAAGTCCCCTAAGAACACTTAGGTTTGGCTCTCAAGAAAAATTATTTCAAACAACCACCAACTAAGTGAGAGCAAACCTTTAAGCATACAATCACTCAAAGCAACTTACAAAGAATTTAGGCAATAGAAAAGGTAAGTTTGAGTGAATGGAGTGTGAAAATGAGTAGTAGGAATTTTGAGCTTGAGAGAGAATTTCTTAATCAAGTTGGCTAATCAAGTTCCTAATCATTCCAAATGAAGGGGTATTTATAGACTACCCTTGAATTATAATCGTTAAGGACATGTTTGGAATTATTAGAAAAGATTTAATGGTACTTAATTATTTTAACCTTGTTTTACCGAGTTAACCGCGGTAAAAAAAGATAGGTCCAACTCGAGAGCACTGATCGACCAGGACAAGTTCGGTCGACCCAAGTTCTTGGGTTCAGTCAACTAGGCCAAAAAAGAACTACCCGTTCGGTCGACCAGACATGTATGTTCGAGGCAATTTTTCAGTATGTTCGAGGTTCGGTTGACCAGGGTCATTTTGAACTATACTGGTCAGTCGACTAGACCGTTAGGTTTCCACACGTGGGAACTCGGTCGACCAAGTTGTAGTATACAATTTTCTCTCGATCGATCAGGAAGTCAATTAAGTTGACTTCAGGGAGGTTCGATCGATTAAGGTCAATTGAACTATCGAAGTTCGGTCGATCGGGCTGTGGTCAACTGGTTGATCCGAACCAGGTTCGGTCGACTGGGGGCAAGATATGCATGAAGGATCGGTCGACTGAAGGTGCACATTTTGTGCATTTTGGTCCTATTTCACTCAACAAGCACCCTATTCAAAAGTCTATACATGTGCAATAGTGAGTGTCCTAGGGTCTTTTCTAAGTCCTGTTTCAGTTAAGTTTTGGTTTGAGCTTACGTATTAGATCATGCATGTGATGTGTGTGAGATTATTACAAACAAAAAGCCCTAATTACTATTATAGACCCTTTACACGAATGATATATATTACAACATAAAAATTTGTTCTTCACTCTTCACTTTCTTCCATGTGCATTAAGATCTTCCAATTTAAGTTCCTGCACATAACCTCGAACACCCATTAGATATAATGAGTATTTGTTATTATCAAAACCGAGCATGACCTATAAGGTCAACATCAGCTCCTACATGCATGATATGCTGATTATTACAGACCTTGGAATAAGTGATTATTACAGACCCAATTGAATGAAAAAATATAACACTTAAAAGCAATAAGGGTCTTCATATTTCTTTGGGTCTCTGAGTGCCATCATATGATATTGTCAAGATAAACCTGTACATCAACTCAGCAGACATTAAATACCTGAGTATTTGTCATAATCAAAACAGGATATGACCCATAGGGTTAACAATCTCACTCTACTTTGATAAAAGAAAAGGATTAAAAAATTGTAAAGTTGGCAAGAAAACTGTAAGATGATTCCAAAATTATTTACAAATTTACAGAAGGCCAAACTTTTTTTCAAAAATTCCTTGGTGCTCAAAGAAAATCTTTAGACAAAGAAGGACTTGGTTTTAATGGAAAAGAAAATTTGAAATAGAAACATCTTTACATAGGTTATTTTGTAAGGGAATCAAAATCTTATATTCCCTTTAAAGATTCTTATATGCATACCACATGTTTTAAATGTAAGAGGAAAGGCCATATTAAATTTGACGATCCTTTCAAAAATAAAGACGCTAAATTTAAGATGGTTTGGAGAGTTAAGGGAGAATTAGGTACTAATCCTAACGAACCCAAGAAAATTTGGGTACCAAAAGTAGTCACTTAAGTCTTCCTTGCAGGTATGCTTCAGGACGTCCTCCTCTAAGGACAAATGGTATATGGATAGTCAATGTTCGAGGCACATGATGGGTGATAAAGCCAAATTCGCATCCATCACACCAAAGGACGGAGGGTACGTCACCTTTAGAGACAATGCCAAAGGAAAATCATCGGAGTTGGTAAGGTTTGTAAAAAACCCTCTCTCATTATTGATAATGTTTTGCTTGTGGATGGTTTAAAGCATAATTTATTAAGTATCAGTCAGTTATGTGATAAAGGAAATATGGTTTCTTTTGAACATGATAAATGCATTGTTGAAAATCTATCTGAGCATAAAATATTGTTTACTTCTGATCGTAATGATAATGTTTATATAACTAGTTTTGACAACTTAGCCTCTCAAGATGTAAAATGCTTTTCTGCAATTAACGAGGCTAGTTGGCTTTGGCATAAGAGATAAGAACATACTAGCCTAGATTTATTGTCAAAACTGGTAAAAGGAGAATTAGTTAAAGGCTTACCTAAGACACAATTTGTAAGAGATAAAATATGTGATGCATGTCAACTAGGTAAGCAAACCAAGTCTAGCTTTAAGAAGAAGAAAAGTATCTCCACTACCAAGCCACTCCAAATGCTTCACCTTGACTTATTCGGGCCAAATTAAGTCCAGAGTCTAGGAGGTAAATCCTACGCATTTGTCATTGTTGACGATTACTCTATATTCACATGGGTTTTTATTTCTAGCATCTAAGGATGAAGCATGTGAAATACTTACAAAACTATGTAGGAAAATTCAAAATGAAAAGGGATATACAATCACACATATATGGAGTGATAGAGGGAGAGAGTTTAAAAATAGGGACATAGAAAACTTTTATGATTCACATGGCATATCCCACAACTTTTTAACACCTAGGACTCCACAATTAAAATGGTGTAGTTGAGAGAAATAATAGATCCTTATAGGAAATGGGTATAACTATGCTTAATGAACACAATCTTCCCAAATATTTCTGGGCTGAAGTGGTAAGCACCGCTTGCTATGTCATGAATAGAGTATTAATCAAGCCCACTCTCAACAAAATCCCTTATGCATTGTGGAATAGTCATATGCCAAATATTTTGTACTTTTATGTCTTTGGGTGTAAGTATTTTGTTCTTAGAGATAAAGATAACCTAGGAAAGTTTGATGCAAAATCTGATGAAAGAATATTTCTAGGTTATGCACTTGATAGTAAAGCATACAGAGTCTTTAATAAAAGAACATTAACTATTGTAGAATCCATCCATGTAGTATTTGATGAGTCCAATCCGTTCTCTAAAAAGACTAATGAGGATGATCTAGAGATACGAAAGGGGTTAGAAAAATTGTACATTGAAAATAATGAAGAAAAGAGCATAGAAATTAAAGAAACATCTATTGAGGATAATCAAGTAGATAATGAGGTTGGAGAACTGCCTAAGGAATGGAAGTTTGTGAAGAATCATCCCAAAGATCAAATTATTGGTGAACCTTCTCATGGAGTAGCCACTCGTTCATACCTTAGAAACATGTGCAGTCTTATGGCATTCTTGTCTCTAGAAGAGCCAAAGAATGTGAATGAGGCAATAAAGGATGAATCTTGAGTGATGTCAATGCAGGAAGATCTAAACCAGTTTGAGAGAAACAAATTCTAGACCTTGGTTCCCAGACCAAATGATCATACTATCATTGAAACCAAATGGGTCTATAGAAACAAAAAGGATGAAAATGGGATTGTAATTAGGAACAAAGCCAGATTAGTAGCCCAAGGATACAACCAGGAGGAAGGAATAGACTTTAAAGAAACATATTGTCACGCCTCGAACCTGGTAATGGGACCCAAGGGTGATAAGTAATCTAACCCGTCCTTGTATAACACAAGATATCAATGATACTTCACAATGAATGAGGGTTCGACCCCGTGGAGTTTCAGTACACCCTGTACACATTCACATACAATACATATACACAACAGAAAATGGTCTTTCTATACATATTGTGTACCATACCAGAGTCTATATGGAAGGAGTCTAGGCTCCATAATATAAAACATAAACCCGGGTGCCTAGCAAAAACCCAAAAGGACAACCTGATAAGGTCCAAGTACTTACACAAGTACTTCCCACAGTACACTGACCACTATGCTCCCAACACAAGGATGCTAGCTCCAGCTACTCGAAGGACCTGAAAAACATGTACGTACGATAGGGGTGAGACACCTCTCAGTAAGGAAGATCTAGGTTATATCGGTGTGTGGCATATGAGTGTTATCATGACATAAAACATACACAGTTAAAACAATTCTAGTATTTTCACAAAAACAAGCAATACAATTTGGTGTCGTCACACCCTTCGGTAAAAATTGGTAATTTGGTGAAGTTTCACACCCTCCAACAAAAGCCGACAATCTGATGATATTTCACACCCTTCGGCAAATGCCGGTGCCCCTGGTAACTTGGCATAGCATCACCCTACAGTGTTGAACCGATGCAGATCTGGTGTTTTCACACTCTTCGGCAAAAGCCGGCTAATCTAGAGGTATTGCGCACTCTTCGGAAAAAGCCAGATTTCAAAACCTAGAACAATTCAGAACCCTGTTCCTATTTCATTTCATCAAAACACAACTCATGCATGTTCATATAACCAAACAATTTCACACCCATTTGGTAATCTAAAATCATGATTTTCCAAATAAATACAGTTTGAACAAGTCAAGGCATAGTCATCCCTATAACATAATATATATCACAATATATTCATGGTTTTGTAACAAAACCAGAGATGCAACCTAATGCCCCCTATTTCCCCAAATTGTAACATGAAAAACCCATAATTTTACCTGTTAGATTTCCCCAAATGAGTAACCAAAATACACACAGGACAGTGAACAACAGTTCTACTGAGTCCGATTTCGAAAATAACTGACATAAACAGAATCCCGTTACCTTTTCCTAAAAATCCAAACTCGAACTCTACGACCCCTAAACAACGAACTGAGTTCCCAAAACCTATAAATCATAGTACATAACATACTCACAATTCCATTCCATACAAAACTATCAGAACATAATTGAAAACCGAGCCTTACCTCGATTTTGGGCCAAAACCCAAAAATTCCCAAAACAAAGATCCGTTTCGTAAATCTCGAAAAGAATCCTTCCCTGATCCTTGTGGTAACGTCGAATTGATGATTCCAAGAACATACGACGAATAAATCTACAGAGAGAGAGAGAGAGAGAGAGAGAGAGAGAATGGTATTCAAGTTCTTAGAGAGAGATAGAGGATTTTATATTTCTTAGTTGAGAAGTAATGGAAAATGATATTTATAGCCCTTTGACTCGGCCAACCTTGTCGACAAGTCACTGAAGACAGTTCATCGACGAGACGGTGACCTCATTGACGAGTTTGAGATTTTTGGATTCCCAAAACCTCTCGGCTTCTCCTCGTCAACAAGCTCGTGCACTTCGTCGCCGAGCAACATGAGGCCTTCGTCGACGAATTCTGGGTTCGTTGACAAAGCCTGCTCAGTTTACCATTTTATCCTTCTCTTATTAATTTATTTCATATATCACGGTTCGAGTTCTTACATCCTCCCCTCCTTACAAAAAATATCATCCTCGAAATTTGCAATCTCTCATTCACGAACTCATTCACATTACCAAACACACACACTTGACTCTAGAAAGAACCGGTGACTACTACACCGCACTGCCGTCACAATATATATATACCCTCACTTATGGTGGAGGAATACCGTGGTTATATACATAAACTGTCTTAGGAGTTCACAATAATACACACTCCCAACGACTAACCACCTATCCCAACATCGTAGTAGGGTATTACAAACATACTCCGAACAACTGTGGATACTTCTGGTGAATCTCTGCTTCCAATTCCCAAGAAGCTTCCTCAACCTCGTGATTCTGCGATAATACCTTCACCAATGGTATGTCCTTGGTACGTAGCTTCTGAATTTCACGGTCCAAAATCTGAACAGGTACTTCTTCGTACGCTAAAGTATCCCCAATTTCCAATTCCTTATAAATAATAACATGCGATGGATCCAACACGTATCTCCTCAACATGGATACATAAAACACATCATGGATCCTCAAGAGTGTTGGGGGTAGTGCAATCTTGTAGGCTATTGGACCTACTCGCTCAAGAACCTCGAATGGTCTGATATACCTCAGGCTCAACTTGCCATTCTTCTCGAATCTCATCACCCCTTTCATTAGAGCAATCCTAAAAAATACCTTACCCCCTACTTCGAATTCCAACTCACGATGACGAACATCTCATATCTCTTGTTAGAAAAGGTGTATTCCCAAGAGGGGGGGGGGGGAATTGGAATTTAAAACTTTTTCTCCTAGGTTAAACTAGATATTAGCAGAGTATTACAACCTAGGGTCTTTCTATGTAGTTCCAAATACGCCAATAAATATGATATATGAAAATTTAAATCAAGCGCATCATTCACATAATAACATACACGTGCGGTAAATATAAAGTGCGGAAATATAAACAAACACACTATATGTTATCGGGGTTTGACCAACTGTGCTTACGTCCCCGCCTCTAGCTCACAAGCCCGACGAGTCCACTAATAGCTCACTTAAGGGTGGAGCGACACCGATTATAACTAGGTCAATTAGCACAGGGCTGACTTCAACCTTAACCAGGTCAATTAGCGGGGCTGACCTTAACCTACACGCCTTAACAGGACGGCGCACCTAACTTTCCTAATCGGGTCTAAGCAAATTCGGGACTATTCTAAGGCTAGTCTCCCTCTTCAGGCTCGTGCTTGAAAATACGACAGATGTGTATTACAATCAAATGGTACAGTGATTATGCTTTCATGTAAAGTAGATATGTACCCAAATACGCGCAATTACATACACCACAAATGATATAATATGTAAGCTCAGTGTGGTCTAATATATCAACTCTCAAAATATTTGTTATCAGTGTAATGAGTATGTGAGAGTGTCAACCAGTATGATCTTTGTATCACAATATGTGTTCAATCTAATAGCTCACACAAAGATGCTAACTAGACAATGTATATTTCAATCAGCATATTTTCTCAGTTGTATGATGCTTAAGTAAGTACTATATATGTGTTGTTTGCAAAAAGAGTTCAATCTTTGTATTCAACGAATGATGCAAATCAATGAATATTGCAACAAAGATTTTATCACATAAACAAATATCTCTTCAAATATTTTTCAAGATAAAGACACAATAGATATTTGAAAATGTTTGAGAAGTTTTTGCAATCCAAAAGTAAATACAAACTTCTTAAGATATTGCAATGAATATGCAATACTCAGAATTTTTATACAAGTCTTCTTAGGAGAGACTTATTAACAAAGTCCCCTAAGAATACTTGGGTTTAGCTCTCAAGAAAATCAAGTCAATTAATCAAGGCAAGGAGAGCAAACCTATGGAAACAAACACTCAATCCAGTTACAAATGATGTAAGCACTAATAGAAGGTAAGCATGAGTGAATGAGGCTAAAAAATGAGTAGTATATGTTTTTTGGATTATCAGAGAATTCTCTCTAATCAAGGTAGCTCATAACTTGCTAATTTTCACAAATGATCACATATATATAGACATGGGAAGAAATATGACCGTTAGGGACCTATTAGGTATTATTAGGGAAGTTTAATGACATTTCAAATATTTTAACCCTATTTAAAAAATGTTTAACTGCGGTAAAAATCAGGGTAACCCTAGAGGTCCGGTCGACCAGAACAAGTTCGGTCAACCAGGACTCATATGGTTCGGTCGACTAGGGCATTTTTGAACTGAATGGTCGGTCGATCGAAAGTGCATTTTCGAAGGCGATTTTCCCTTTTTACCGAGGTTCGGTTGACTGGGCCATTTTGAACTAGCTGGTTCGGTCGACCAAACCGTAAGGATTTTTCCCGAGGACCCTCGATCGATTAGGTAATTGGAGTACAATTTTTGCTCGGTCGACCAGATAGTCAAATTGTTGACCAGGGAGGGTGTCGGTCGACTGGGGATTTTTGAACTACCTGGTTCGGTCGACCAGGGCCTTGGTTAACTGTTGACCTAGGTTTGGTTCAGTCGACCAGGCCAAAATGAACTGTCTTGTCCGGTCGATCGAAAGTGCACCAAGTGTGCATTTCGGTCCCGTTATGCATCTCACAAACCCAAATCAAGTGCCTATCAAACATAGGTGCAAATGTGTGTGTCCTAAGGTCACTTAGGGTCCAATTTAAAGACATCAAAAAAGTCTGGTGTCGGTCGACCAACCCTAAGGTCTTTCTAAGGTCATCTTTCATTTATGGTTTGTTTGAGCTTACGTATTATCATGCATGTGATGTGTGTGAGCTTATTACAAACCAAAGACCTATTTACTATTACAGACCAGTTTCCCTACTGAATATATATATTACAACTGAAAAACATGAATTGGTCTTCAAGCTTTAAGCTGTGTGCCCATCTTGATCTCAACAATCTTAGTTCTTGCACAAAACCTCAAACACCCATTAGACACAATGAGTATTTGTCATAATCAAAATCGGGCGTGACCTATAAGGTCAACAGTTCTTTTGACGACTCTAAGCTAATTTAATCTTATCCCGGATCAAACCCACCTTCTCAGACGCCTGCTGCACAAGTTCAGGTCCTAACACTTAACGTTCGCCAACCTCATTCCAATACAGAGGAGACTAACACCTCCGACCATACAGAGCCTCGAACGGTGCCATCCCGATACTAGCCTGAAAGCTATTGTTATAGGAAAACTCTACTAGTGACAGAAACTGCATCCAACCACCATTGAAGTTTAAAACATAAGCCTGTAACATATCCTCCGAGATTTATATTGTCCTCTCCGACTGTCCATCGGTCCGGGGGTGGAACGCTGTACTGAAAGTAAACTTCGTCCCCAGTGCTTCTTGCAAGCTCTTCCAAAAACAAAAGGTAAACCTCGAGTCTCGATCTGACATAATGGACACCAGTACCCTGTGCATTCTAACTATCTCATGCCCATACATGTCTGCTAGCCTATTTAAAGGGTAGCTAACCTTCATCGGTAAGAAATGAGCAGATTTTTTCAACCTGTCCATAATCACCCAAATGACGTTCTGCCCATGAAGTGGTGGCAGCAACCCGGTCACAAAATCCATGGAAATATGCTCCAATTTTCATTCCGGAATAGCTAAGGGTTGTAATGGTCCTGCTGGCCTCTGATGTTCAGCTTTCACTTGCTGACATGTAAAACACTGCTCCATGAACTAAGCAATCTGCCTTTTCATACCACTCCAACAGAAGGTCTCGCACAAATCCTGATACATCTTTGTACTACCCGGATGTACCATATATAAGAAACGATGCGCTTCCTCTAGAATCGTCCTTTTGATGTTGTCGTCGTTTGGAACATATAGCCTCGTCCCAAACCTCAACACACCTCCTTTGGAGAGGTTAAATTTCGCAGCCAACCCCTGTTGTACTTTCTCCAGTATCTCAACTAACTCTGCATCACTAGCCTGCGTAACTTTACTACGCTCAAACAAAGTCGGCTGGATCACCAAACTAGCAATGGAAGCTTGATGATCACTAGACACCAATTCTATACTAAGGCTTTCCAGATCCCATCTGATATGATGCTGAGCTACAACTGCAGATACTGTCACATGATCCGACTTCCGACTTAACGCATCGGCTACCACGTTAGCTTTCCTCGGGTGATAACTGATGGTGCAATTGTACTTCTTGATCAACTCAAGCCACCATTTATGCCTTATGTTCAACTCCTTTTGTGTGAAAAAGTACCTGAGGCTTTTGTGATAAGTGAAAATTTTGCATTGCACACCATACAAGTAGTGTCGTCAGATCTTCAATGCATAAACAACAGTAGCTAATTCCAAATCATGCGTAGGGTAATTTTTCTCATATTCCTTCAGTTTTCAAGAAGCACATGCTATTACCTTACCCTGCTACATAAGCACACATCCCATACCTTTTAGAGACACATCGCTATAAATCATAAAACCGCCATCCCCAGAAGGAATGGTCAAAACTAGAGTAGTAACCAGCCAATGCTTCACCTCCTGAAAGCACTGCTCACAATCACTAGTCCACTCAAACTTCACCCCCTTCCTGGTCAATTGAGTCAGAGGCCTAGATAACTTGAAGAACCCCTCCATGAACCGACGATAATAACCCGCCAGTCCTAGAAAACTCCGAACCTCCTGCACATTCTTCGGCCTCACCTAGTCAACCACAACTTCGATCTTACTAGGATCAACTGAGATAGTGTCTTTAGACACCACATGGCCTAAAAATGCGACCTGATTCAACCAGAACTCACACTTTTTCAGCTTAGCATACAACTTCTTCTCCCACAAAATCTGTAACACTAACCTCAGATGGTTTCCATGCTCTTTCGAATTCCTCGAGTATACCAGAATATCATCGATAAACACCACTACAAACTGGTCCAGGTACTCATGGAAAACCCTCTTCATAAGATCCATGAACACTGATGGAGCATTCGTCAACCCAAAAGGCATGACTAAAAACTCGTAGTGGTCAAATCTAGTTCAGAAAGCAGTCTTCGCAGCATCCCCAGGTTTGACCCTCACCTAATGATACCCTAACCGTAGGTCGATTTTTGAAAAGACCTGCGTCCCCTGTAGCTGGTCAAAGAGATCATCGATACGAGGTAAAGGATAACGATTCTTCACAATTACCTTATTGATCTCACGGTAATCAATGCACATGCGCATTGACCCGTCCTTCTTCTTCACAAAAAAAATTGGAGCTCCCTAGGACGAAACACTCGGTCGGATAAAGCCCTTGTCTAGTAATTCCTGCAACTGCTCTTTCAACTCCTGAAGTTCTGCTAGAGCCATCTGATATAGAGCTTTAAAGATCAGTGCCTTTCCAGGAAAAAACTCTATCGCAAACTCTACCTCACGATCCGGAGGTAAACTGGGTAAATCTTCTGGAAACACATATGGGAACTCGCTAACCACTTGAATATTCTTGAGCCTCAAATCATCCAGCGGTGGTTCCCTCATGTAGGCCAGGTACCCTTGACATCCGTCCAAGAGTAACCTCTCCGCCTGTAATGCCGATAGAACCCATGGCGTTGAATGAACACACGATCCTACAAACTCGTACTCCTACTCCCCAGGAGGTCTGAACACTACCACCTTTCTACGACAGTCAATCACAGCATAACAGGAGAATAACCAATCCATCCCCAGTATGACATCAAACCCCGACATATCGTATACCACAAGATTCGCCGATAGCAACTTCCCCTGAATTACCACTGGGCAGTCTTCTATGATCCTCCTACAAAATGATACACTCCCAGATGGTGTAGCTACAGACAACCCTTCTTTCATGACTTGGGTCTCCACCCCACACAATTTTACAAAATTAGCAGATATAAAGGAGTGGGTTGCACCCGAATCAAATAAAACCACAACTTTATTTAAAAGCAACATCATAGTACCTATCACCACATTCCTCGCATGCTCAGCATTCGCTGGAGTAAGCGAGTACACCCTTGCCAGAGCTATGTTCGCATGATAAGCTCCCCGAGATACCTGATTGCTTCCACAATTCTAACTTGAAGAAGGCGTACCCCTTTTAGGTGCCTGACAATCCTGATTAATGTGACCTGACTGGCCAAAATTGTAGCAATTGCCCCAAACGACTAGCATTCACTGTCATGCCACTTGTGGGACCTGATACAATGATCATGCAATTGATCAACCTAAGAACCCTGACACTCGGTAGTCAGACGGTAACCCGAGCCCCTGTTCCTCTTCTTCCATGATCCCTGGCGAGATCCCGAATGAGAACCAGAAGGTACTGGTCTCTTCTTTGATTCCTAAGCCACCTCATCCTCCCAGATTCCAGTCTCGATCATGGTGGCCTTATCCACTAAAATTGAAAATTCGCAGATCTGCAACATCCCCAGTAACATGCGAATGTCTTTTCTCAAGCCCTTCTCAAACCTTCGAGTCTTCTTGTACTTGTTCAAGATCAAACACGATGTGAAATAGGATAGCTCTATATATCGAGCTGCATACCCTTGCACCGTCATATTTCCCTGAGTCAAAGCAGAAAACTCATCCACCTTAGCGTCGCGTGTGGAAGTCGGGAAGTATCTTTTAAAGAACACTTCCTTAAAACGGCTCCATGTCATCTCTATAGGATCAGCTCTCTACTTCTCCAGTAGACTCATTGCAGTCCACCATCGCCCTGCCTCCCTAGACAGTTGGAAGGTAGCATAGAGGACCCTCTGCTTATCTGTGCACTGTAAGACCTCCAAAATCCTCTTAGTCTTCTCAACCCAGTCCTCTACTATCATCAGATCATGTCCTCCCAAGAACGTCGGAGGGTGCATGCGTGTGAACCTCCCAATGGTGCACCCCGAAGCAGTAAGAGAACATTCGCGTCTCCTAACACTCCACCCGATCTCTTGCATGACCTGCCTTGTCAACCCTTAAGGCATGGAAGGAGACTCATCGATCGCGGTCTCCTCGGAGCCACTCCTCAGGTTATTATCCTTGGGCTCCATTCTAAAAAATGATAGGAATCTATTAGTACTCCTACATCACGTACTCTTAACATAATCATTTACAACTAATCATGTTAACTACCAACTGATGGGTCCAGGTCTGTCCTATCACACCGACATGAAAATCATCAATGGTTTGCTATGATTTTACTAAAATCGTCTTTCTAGGAAAAACACGGAATACCGCCAATGAGTCCCTGTCCAACAACAAAACAACCCTCGACCTACTATACCCATTTCCTAGATCCTATACTCTAGTATGTACATACAACTATGCCTAACCAAGTCTACAAGACCTAACAACTTGGTTAGCTTTAATACCAAGCTGTCACGCCCCGAACCCGGTAATGGGACCCAGGGGCGAATAAGTAATCTAACATATCCCTATATCATACAATACATCAATGATACTTCACAATGAATGAGAGTCTGACCCCGTGGGGTTCCCGTACACCCTATACACATTCACATACAATACATATACACAGCGAAAAATGGTCTTTCTATACATATTTTATAGCATACTAGAGTTTATATAGAAGGAGTCCAGGCTCCATAATATAAAACATAATCTCGGGTGTCTCGTAAAAACCTAAAAGGACAACCCGATAAGGTCCTAGTACTTACACAAGTACTTCCTGCAGTACATCGACCACTACGCTCCCAATACAAGGACACTCGTTTCGGTTACTTGAAGGACTTGAAAAACATGTACGTACGATAGGGGTGGGACACCTCTCAATAAGGATGACCCAAGTTATATTGATGTGTGGCATATGAGTGTTATCATGACATAAAACATACACAGTTAAAACAGTTGCAGTATTTTCACAAAAGAAGCAATACAATCTGGTGTTGTCACACCCTTCGGCCAAAGCCGGACTATCTGGTGATATTTCATACCCTTAGGTAAAAATCGGCGATCTGGTGATGTTTCATACCCTTCGGTAGAAGCCGACAATCTAGTGATATTTCACACCCTTCGGCAAACGCCGATGCCCTTGGTAACCTAGCATAGCATCAGCCCACAGTGTTGAACCGGTGCAGATCTAGTGTTTTCACACCCTTCGGCAAAAACCGGCTGATCTAGTGGTATTGCGCACTCTTCGCCAAAAATTGGATTTCAAAACTTGGAACAATTCAGAACCCTGTTCCTATTTCATTTCATCAAAACACAACTCATGCATGTTCATATAACCAAACAATTCCACACCCATTTGATAATCTAAAATCATGATTTTCCAAATAAGTATAATTTAAACAAGTCAAGGCACGACCATCCCCATAACATAATATATATCACAATATATTCACGATTTTCCAACAAAACTAGAGATGCAACCCAATGCCCCCTTTTTCCCAAAACTGTAACATGAAAAACCCATAATTTTACTTGTTAGATTTCTCCAAATGAGTAACCAAAACACGCACATGACCGTGAACCACAGTTCTACCGAGTTCAATTTTGAAAATAACCAACATAAACAGAATCCCGTTACCTTTTCCTGAAAATCCAAACTCGAACTCTACGGCCCCTAAACAGCGAACCGAGTTCCCAATACCTATAAATCACAGTATAGAACATACTCACAATTCCATTCACTACAAAACTACAGGAACATAATTGAAAACCGAGCCTTATCTCGATTTTGGGCCAAAACCCGCAAATGCCCAAAATGAAGATTTGTTTCGTAAATCTCGAAGAGAATCCTTCCTTGACCCTTGTGGTAACGTCGGATTGACGATTCCAGAAATGTACGACAATGAAATCTAGAGAGAGACAGTGGTATTCGAGTTCCTAGAGAGAGAGAGAGAGAGAGAGAGAGAGAGAGAGAGAGAGAAAGAGAGAGGATTTTGGATTTCTTAGCTGAGAAGTAATGGAAAATGATATTTATAACCCTTTGACTCGGCCAACCTTGTCGATGAGATGGCGTATTTGTCGACGAGTCACTGAAGACAGTTCATTGACGAGACGGTGACCTCACTGACGAGCCTAAGATTTTCGGATTCCCGAAACCTCTCGGGCTTCTCCTCATTGATGAGCTCCTGCACTTTGTTGCTAAGCAACATGAGGCCTTCGTCGAAGGATTCTGGCTTCCTCGATGAAGCCTACTCAGTTTACCATTTTACCCTTCTCTTATTAATTTATTTAATATATCACGGTTTGGATTCTTACACATGTGCTCCTATAGCTAGAATGGAAGCCATTCGTATGTTATTAGCTTATGCATTTTTAAGGACTTCAAATTATATCAAGTGGATGTTAAAAGTGCATTCCTAAATAGCTACATAAATAAGGAGGTATATGTTGAACAACCTCTAGGATTTGAAAACCACAAACTACCAAATCATGTGTTTAAACTTTCTATAGCCTTGTATGGCCTAAAGCAAGCTCCTAGAACTTGGTATGAAAGGCTAAGTGGTTTCCTCCTAGATAATAGGTTCACTAGAGGAAAGATTGACACGACTCTCTTCATAAAATCTAAAAATGAAAACTTGCTCCTAGTGCAAATACACGTAGATGATATCATATTTGGAGCAACTAATGAAGAGATGTGCAATGAGTTTGCCAAATACATGCAAGATGAATTTGAAATGAGCATGATGGGTGAACTTACCTTCTTTCTAGGACTTTAGATAAAGCAAGCTAAACATGGAATATGTGTCTGCCAATAAAAATATGTAAAAGACTTGTTCAAGAAATTCAATATGGAAGATGCCAAAATTCTAGGAACACCTGTAAGTACTTCCACTAAGCTAGATAAGGATGAGCAAGGCATACCGTTAGATGCTAAGCTCTACCGAGGTATGATTGGTAGTCTGCTGTACTTGACTACTAGTAGACCAGATATCATGTTTAGTGCATGAATGTATTGGCCTAACATGACTTTCAAATCTTGTTTTGATGATAACAAATAAAGGTTAATTTAACACGTTGTGGTTTAAGTGATGATATTTTAGGAAACCTAGTATGTGAAGTTCAAAAGGTTCAAGAATTAAGAGTCCAAGATCACAAAGTGCTATGAAAGCTTATACTTCAACAACATGGTGATCAAAAGAAAGCTCAAGAGGTCAAAGATGGTCAAAACATTTGGAAGCTTAAAGGATATTGAAGCTCAAGACAAAATGGACTCAAAGCAAAGATATACATGAAGACTTCAAGTTTAGAAAGTTTTAAAGTTTTTAGGAAGTCTTATGTAAGTATTTTATTTAAATATCAAAATGAATGCTTTGAAACTCATTAGGGTTTATTATGGACTTAGAGACCTTATTTTGAAAACCCCAGAAAATACTCTTTAAAAGTATTAAAGCAAGTTGGCTAAGGTTTTTGGAAACAAACTTTAAAAACAGTGTTTTTAACTATTTAGGCAATTGGTCCTTGTCTAGTCAAGCGACTGACATTTTTACTAAATTAAATTTGACAGAAAGTGCAGGATCAGGTGACTGACCCCTGAAACTTCAGGTGGCTGACCCTGTTCTGAATTGAAAAATACACTGCATGTAAAGATCAGGCGACTGGCCCCGATGGGTTCAGGCGACTAACCTTCGTAATGACTAGTTTTTAAACAATTTTAAAGTTTCCAAATTATGTTGCCTGTGCCCTAAGCTTTGTAAAAACTTGGGAAACACTTCAAGTAACTTTGGCAACACGGAAATATACCTTTTTGAGCCTATAAATACATAATTTCTCACACCAAATTGAATACCAAGAATTGAAAATCTGATTTCAAGCTATATTGCTCATACTCTCTCAAAGCCCTCTTGCACACATCTACTTGCTAAGATTTTTTGAGAATCACTGAGTCTTTGATCTCCAATCTCTGAGCTAAACCTATGAGTTTTGATGTAATCGAAGAAAGAATCTCGGTGACTTACTCTTTGAGCTTCAATTTCATTCTTCTTTGATATTTACTTTGAAGTATTGATTAGCTGTGTTTAAACTTGTACTAATATGCTCTTTAGAGAGTATTTCTTGTACACAAGAAATTGTTCTTTCTTTCTTTATTTTCTTAACGGTTCAGGGTTGTTGAATCGTTGTACCAAGCGTAGGGTATCGTTTGGAGAGGTGTACTCTAGCCTATTGAAGGAGGGATTGTAAGGTTGCTCCTGCCCGTAAAGGAGGGGTTTAGTGGAATCCTTAGGTAGTGTTGCCTAAGGTGAGGACGTAGGCAGGTATAGCCGAACCTCGTAAAAACTCGATCTCACTCTCTACCTTTACTCTTTAAATTTCTACATATATATAAATTGCATGGATATTTATTTAAGTGCAAGGAATTAAATTGATATTTAGATTAAGAAAATTTTAATTAAAGGGAGTACATTAATTGATCTTTTGCAGAAACCTTGAAGGGAGTACATTGATTAATCGTTTGTGGAAACCTTGATTAAAGAAGGTGCATTAATCAAGAAACCTAATTGTTAACAAAGTTTGAATTGTGGAAATGCTGCTGCAATTCATATATTGGTTAAGTTACTTGTGGATTGTGTTAGCTTATTGATTGATTAATTGGGTGTTGATTGACATTATTGCAAGATTAAGTTGATTTACTCATTCTTAAGGTTTTAAAAGTGAATATTAATTCCTAACTGATATTATAACTCAAATCATCTTGTGATTTACTTCAAAAATTTGTGGATTTAAAAAAAAAGTTAAAAGAAACTTTTAAAAGCCATTTCACCTCCCCTATTGGGACTACACCTTAGTTTTCATTTAGTATCTGAGCATGATTATAGAAAATCCTAATTAGAAGCTATATAAAGATCTAAATGGTCATACCTAGGCGTAGCTCCTTCTTCCGAGGGTCAATCCTCAACTAGGCCTCTGATCTTTTGTGGTCTTAACTATACTTTTTGGAAACAAAGAATGAAAATCTACCTTCAAACTATGGATTGGAAAACATGGAGGGTTGTCACACATGGTGATTTTATCCCTATCAAACTTGTAGATGGAAAAGAAATACCCAAAAAAGAAAAAGACATGACCGAAAACGATCATAAGATGTTGTAAGTTAACTCAAGTGCTATAAATGCTTCATACTGTGCCCTTGACATAAATGAATTCAATAGGGTCATGACATGTAAATCGGCCAAAGAGATCTGGGACAAACTAGAGGTAACCTATAAAGGTACCTTTGACGTGAGAGATAATAGAATTGACATGCTTTCCAGCCGATATGAAGCCTTTAGGATGAACCCAGATGAATCTATTACAAATATGTACACTAGGTTCACTCATATTATAAACTCTCTTAATGCCTTAGGGAAAAACTACTCTACTTATAAGATGACTCGAAAAATCCTTGGAGGTCTTCCACCCATTTGGGAACCCAAAGCCACAACTATTACGGAAGGAAGAAACCTTAAGAATACCTCCCTAGATGAACTAATTGGATCCCTTCTCACCTATGAGATGGCTATGAATGAAAGGAATACTGAAAACAAAAACAAGAAATATATAGCCCTGAAAGCTGCCAAAGAAAGCTCTAGTGAAGAAAAGGAAGATGAAAATGAATTAGATTATGAAGAACTAGCCTCCATTACTAAAAGACTTGGAAAATTCTTTAAAAGAAATAAGAAGTTTTCTAGAAAGTTTAGAGGTTCAAAATCTGAAAAAGGAGAAACAAGTAAAAAGGAAAATAAGAATAAGAATGAACCCCCTAATTGTTACAATTGTAAAAAGGCTGGACATATTAAACCCAATTGTCCACGGCTGAAGAAAGGCAAGAAGAAGAAAAGGAAGGCAATGAAAGCTACATGGGATGATACAAGCTCAAGCGAATCGGAGAATGAATCAAGTGAACAAGAGATGGCCAACATATGCTTCATGGCTCATAATGATGAGGTAAATTCCTACTATAGTTCATCCGAAGAATCAAGTGATGAATCTTGTAGTGATTCATGTGATAGTATGCATTCATACAAAGAAATTCAAGCTGAATTATTTGCCTTACACAATAGGTTCATAAAAGTAGCTAAAGAAACATTATCTTAAAAGAACAAAATGAATCACTTAAAAATCAACTAGATACATCAAAATCAGTTGAAAAAGGAAAAGACTCACATATTAATGAGCTTATGAAGAAAATAAATGACATGTCTCAAGATTTAGTTAAATTACAAGTAAATGGTGAAAGCAAGAAAGAATCAGAAATAAAAGACCTTAAAAGTAAAATTGAAGATAAGGAGAAAATCATTTACAATTTTATTAAAGGAAAGGAGAACTTTGAAAAGTTGCTTGGAAAACAAAAAAATGTCATTAGATAAAGAAGGAATAGGATTTAATGGAATTGAGAACAAAAAGAAGAAAAATCTTTATATGAGATACTTTGTTAAGGAATCAAAGTATTATGCAAGCACATCTTCAACTAATATCTATCAACACACTATGTTCTTCTTGTGTAAGAAAAAGGGGCACATAAAATTTGATTGTCTATTTAAAAGAAAGAATGTGAAAGTCAAGAAAGTTCGGACAATTAAAGAAAACAAATCTGAAATAAAGAAACCTAAGAAGGTTTGGATACCTAAGAGTAACACATTGAACCCTTCTTGTAGGTTTGCTTTAGGACAACACCATCCAAAGACAAATGGTAGTTGGACAGTGGGTGTTCTAGGCACATGTTCGGAGATAAGTCCAAGTTCACCTCACTAAGGCCAAAAGATGGTGGATACGTCACTTTCGGAGATAATGCCAAGGCAAAATCATTGGGATTGGTAAGATAGGTAAAGAACCTTCCCTTACCATTGATAATGTGTTATTGGTAGATGGATTAAAGCATAATCTATTGACCATAAGTCAATTAAGTGACAAAGGATTTGATATAATTTTTAAGCAAGACAAATGTATTGTTGAAAATAGAGAAAAGCATAATATTTTATTTACCGCTAAAAGAATTGATAATGTATATTACATAAATTTTGAAAAATTAAAATCTCAAAACATCACATGCTTAACAACTATGAATAAGGCAAGTTGGTTATGACATAGAAGGCTAGGACATGCTACTATGGACTTACTCTTAAAACTAGTCAAGAAGAACTTAGTTAGAGGACTTCTTAGCACAAAGTTTGTTAAAGATAAAATTTGTGATGCTTGTCAATTGGGAAAACAAACTAGGTCCAGCTTTAATAAGAAGAAACACATCTCCACTAGCAAGCCCTTAGAGCTTATTCACCTAGACTTGTTTGGCCCAACTAGGACACTGTTGGAATTGGTGTATTCCCAAGAGGGGAGGGAGGTGAATTGAATTTTAAAAACTTCTTCCTAGGTTTAACCAGATATCAGTAATACACAACCTAGGGTCTTTCTAATCATACACCAATTGTGCAGATGATGATATGCGGAAATTAAATCATGCGCAGCATTCACAATATATCGAATATAACATATATATGTAGGAATATAAAGTGATGGAAATTAAAGCAGACACACAATATGTTATCGGGGTTCGGCTAATACTGCCTACATCCCTGCCTCAGCTCGCAAGCCTGAGGATTCCACTAATGCTCACGTAACGGGTGGAGTGACACCGGTTATAACACTAGGTCAAATTACCAGGGTTGACCTCAACCTTTACAACCCGATCCTTATGGGCTAGATCAATACCCCCTTAAGCCATGCCTGGAATACAACAAATTTACAATATAAATTTCGTGTACAAAATATATGCTTCTCCAATAAGTAGATTTGTACCAGTATAATCAATGCACAACAACCAGATAAGAACTATAAGCTTAGTGCAATATGTGCAATAACACTCAATGTAATGTCACTAAGCAATCAAGTGCAAGAGTGTATTCTCAATCTATCTTTGAAACAATATATACCAATATATATCAATCAGAAATAGGGCTTCAAAGATTTCAAATAATATGATCAAATATCTTAAAATGATTTTCAAAAATATTTAGCACGAGATATTTGTAGCACAAGTTTGTCAAAAATATTTTTGCTTCACAATCACAAGACAAGCTTAAGAGTCTTGCAATAAAAATGCAAAGACTCACAAGCTAGTAAAAAGTTTCTCCACATAAGAATTTATTGATTAAATCAAGGGGAAGACTATTGAACTTAAATCTCAATGAAAATCAACAAACAATCAAAGCAATAAGAGTATAAGCTTGTGTAAACACTATGGGATATGTCACAATACTCTTACCAAATTCGTTTTAGCAGAGAAATGAAAAAAATAAAAAATGTAGAGTATATGGGTTTATATATGGAAGTGAAGCTCTAAAAGTTTCAGAGGAAAATTTTTAATCAAAAACCCTAATCACTTATTAATCTTTGCAAATGAACCCATATATATATATATATATATATATATATATATACACTTAAAAAATAACCATTGGGGACATAAAAGGAATTTTGGAAAAGGTTTAATGAGGTTTTATTAAAAGTCGGTCGACCACTTTAGGAGGTTTGGTCGACCATAGCCTTTTCGAACTACAAATATGGTCGACCATAATGCAGGTGATTTTGAGTGATCTGAGTCTTGGTCGACCAAGATATGTTCAGTTGACCAAATTCAGAGGTTCGATCGACCAGGACATTGGGAATCAGCCACATACCAAATCGGTTGATCGTGAATGGTGTGTTAGAAAATGGTGGGTCGATCATACGAAGTCAAATTATTGACTTTCGTACGGTTCGGTTGACCAAATCTTTTATACTGTATATGTTCAGTTGACCGAGGCTTAAGTTCCTCAGTCAACAGTGCTTCGGTCAACCAGCACATTATAACTAGGCTGGTTCGATCAGCCAAGGCCCTTTCAATGTTCATTTTAGGTCTTGATTTTGTATTAAATGTCACCCCTGTTCACATAGCTATAACTTTTAAGTTATGGGGGACTTATCAAAGTGATCTGCTGGACCTATGGTCAGTCTTTAATTTAGCCTAAAAACCTGGCGTTGGTCGACCGAAGTCTTTTCTATGGTCATTGATTTCACTATGGTCATTTGAGCTTATAGTCCTACCATGCATGCCATGTATTAATTATTATAGACCAAGGATTATTACAAACCCAAAGAAAATATAACGCAATACAATACAACTTGAAAGAAAAGTGAAAGAACTTCATGCTCTACTCCTTTTCTATAGCATGGATTGCGCCAAAATATGTGCTTGTTTAAGTGCTTCACGACTTCCATTTCTCATTTGTCATCCGTGCTTAGAAAAGTAAACCTTTTCATACACTTAGCACAAAAATGAGATACCATGGTTTGTCATAATCAAAACAGGAGATTGACTCAAAAAGTCAACAGACACAAAGTCTAGGAGGAAAGCAATATGCATTTGTCATCGTTGATGACTACTCTAGGTTTACTTGGGTACTCTTCTTAGCCTCAAAAGATGAAGCATGTAATACATTGATAAACTTGTGTAAAAGACTTCAAAACAAAAAGGGCTATGGCGTCTTAAATATTAGAAGTGATAAAGGAAGAGAATTCAACAATAAAGATGTTGAAAAATTTTGCAATGAACATGAAATTAAATATAACTTTTTAGCACCTAGAACTCCAAACAAAATGGAGTTGTTGGAAGAAAGAATAGAACCCTCCAAAAAATGGTCAGGACAATGTTAGAAAACAAATTACCTAAGCATTTTTGGGCTAAAGCGGTTAATACCGCGTGTTATGTAATAAATAGAGTGTCCATTAGATCAAGTTTAAATAAAACTACCTATGAATTATGGAAAGGAAGAAGACCTAACATAGCTTACTTTTATGTATTTGGATGCAAGTGCTTTGTACTTAATGACAAAGATGACTTAGGGAAATTTGATGCCAAATAAGATGAAGGTATCTTTCCAGGGTATGTAACAAATAGTAAAGATTTTAGAATCTATAATAAGAGAACACACACAATTATTGAATCAGTCCATGTAACCTTTGATGAATCTAATCCTTTTACAAAAGCAATTGTGATTGAAGAAAAAGATGATGCTTCACAAAAGCTAGAAGATGTAGAAGTCATAGAACCTAAAAGAGAGAAAAATGAAGAAACTCCAAATGATGATCCTATAGAAAATTCTGAGTTACCTAGAGAATGAAAACATGTAAGAAATCATCCCAAAGATCAAATCATAGAAGAACCTTCTCAAGGAGTAACTACTAGATCATCATTGAAAAACTTATGTAATCACTATGTCTTTTTATCAAAAGAAGAACCTAAAAACATAGAAGAAGTTTTAAGTGATGATTCTTGGATAATAGCTATGCAAGAAGAGTTGAATCAATTTGAAAGAAATATAGTATGGAAACTAGTTCCTAGACTCGATGACCACTCAATAATTGGAATAAGATGGGTATTTAGGAATAAAAAGGATGCAAATGGAATAGTAGTAAGAAATAAGGCAAGACTTGTAGCTCAAGGATACAATCAAGAAGAATGAATAGAGTATGATGAGACTTTTGCTCCCGTAACAGTTATGGAAGCTATTAGAATGTTGTTAGCACATGCATCTCATAAAGAATTCAAACTATATCAAATGGATGTAAAAAGTGCTTTTCTAAATGGTTTCATAAATGAAGAAGTTTATGTGGAATAGCCTCCTGGTTTTGAGGACATAAACAATCTCGATCACGTATTTAGATTAAAAAAAGCATTGTACAGCTTAAAACAAGCTCCTAGAGCTTGGTATGAGAGGTTGAGCGAATTTTTATTAGAAAATGGATTTTCAAGAGGAAAGGTGGATAGCACTTTATTTATAAAAACAAAAAATAAAGACATGCTCATTAAAAAAATTTATGTTGATGATATTATTTTTGGTGCTACAATTGTTGACTTTTTGAGTCATATCTCGTTTTGATTATGACAAATACGAAGTATCTTACCTGTGCATTGAGTATGCAAGTAAGATTATCACTTTACATGTTCGGATGGTAAGGATTACATAGAAGCCATAAGGAGCTCAAATTCAACATCACCTGGAGCATGGCATGGCTATACGAAGTGCAAAAGGTATGAAGACAAATCTTTCAAATTGTAATTGCATTCAGTTTATTTGGGTTTGTAATAATCATGGTATGTAATAACTAATGCATTGCATGCATGATAGGCTAATATAAGCACAATTACCATAGAAAATACGGTCGACCAACACCAGGTTTTTAGGTTAAATTAAAAAATTTAGACCATAGAACGACTCTAGGTCCTTACACATCACTTGGAAAATCCCCTTAAACTCACAAGTCTTATCTATGCAAGTAGGGGTGAAACTTAAGAAAAAATTGGACCTACCCTTAATATTGAAAGGGCTTCAGCCAATTGAGCTCAGGACGTTGAAAATGTCTCAGTCGACCAAATAGGTAAGAGTTGACAAAATTGATTATGGTACGGGCAACCAAACCCAAAATGAACACATTGTTCACAGTCGACCGAACCTAAGGGGTGTCACTTTTCACCTTTTTCAGCCGCTTGGACTCTAAGTTCAAATATACCTTAGGTGACCAAAGTATGATGTTCGGTAGACCAAATTGATAACCAGGCTACTGAACCTCGAGTGTTTGGAAAATCGCCTTGGCCCAGCCACCCGAACCTTCACTCGGGCACCTAAAGTCAGAAAGTAAACTTTTCTGACTGTGTCTGTTCGGGCGACTAGCCATAAGGACTCGATGACCAAAACTCTTGGGTTGCCACATTTTTATCACGGGTAATTAAAGGTAATTAAGGTTAAAAATTGATTAAACATTTTTAATAATTCCCTTTATGTCCCAACGGGTATATTTTTATCAAAGGTTATATATATATATATATATACACGTTCATTTGCAAAAATTAAGGAGGGACTGAGACTTTAATTATAAAAAATATCCTCTGAAATTCCTTGAGCCATTTTTCATATACAAGCTTACATACTCCACCTTTCTTATTTGTTTTTACAAAAACATCTTTGGTGAGAGTACCTTGAGATAACCTACACTGTTACTTCTAGCTTACACTCTCATATACTTGGATTGATTTTCGTTTTTAGTGAGAGTAAGCCAAAAAGTTTTCCTTGGTGATTTAATCCATAAATTTATTTTGGAAAAACTTTCTTAAGCTTGTGAGTCTTTGCATTCTCATTGCAAGAGTCAAGAGCTTGGCTTCTGTTTTGAGGAAAATATTTTGACAAGCTAGTTTTCTAAATATCTCGTGTGCTTGACTTTTGAAAATAATTTTGAGATTTTTTCTTGTGTGTTTTAGATCTTTGATATTGCACTGTGTGATTGATTTAGTTATCTTGATTCAAAGATCCCTACACACACACTCTCACATACTGATTGCTATACTTGCATTATCTTTAGAGTAGTCATATAAACTTCATTGAGCTTATAATATCCTATCATGTTGAAGTTCAATGGTTATATAGGTACAAATTTGCTTATTGGAGAAGCACGTTGTTGACTTTTTGAGTCTGATCCCTATTTTGATGCTGACAAACCACAAGTATCTCATGTGTGCATTAGTGTTTTTGAATAAGTTCATTGTTTAGCACACACATGAGGTAATGGACATGGAAGCATGGAGGAACACAATGATCATACTTTCCAGCGTACTCCATGAAGACTGAAGAGCAAAAGATGAAGACGTTAATTTTAATTTATATACGCATTTAATTTTATATCTTTGGTTTGTAATAATGCATGCATCTGCATGATGTGTTTGAATGCTTAGAACGATCGTAGATAGACCCTAGGGACTAGCACATCTCACCAAAAACCTTTTTCTAAATAGACTAAAATCATACAAAGTTTTTGGAATAGCTTTAGGGTTAAATCGAGGCTAAACGAAGTTTACAATGTTGACCGACACCAGATTTTTTTGGTATCTTCAAAAATACCTAGAAATGACTCTAAGACACTCACCCATGCATACATGTGTTTGGTCATTTGAAATAGGGTAACTTGTGGCTTAAACAAGACTGAAATAAACAAAATGTGCACATTCGGTCAATTGAACTCCCATGTGCAAAATGCCCTAGCCGACCGAAATCGGACCAGGTCAACAGTTTGACCACAGTCCGGTCGACCAAGCCCAGCTAAGTATATATCTCCTGGTCGACCGAACTCCATCCAAGTCAACTATTTGACCTCTTGGTCGACTGAGCACATTTTGTACACCACCAACCTGGTCGACCGACCAGTTTAGTTCAAAATGACCCTAGTCAGCCGAACCTCGCAAATATGGAAAAATCACCTTAGACATACATATCCGGTTGACCGAACTGGCAGTTCATTTTTAGCGCGGTTGACCGAACCCCAAGAACTTAGGTCAACTGAACTTGTCTTGATCGACCAGTGCTCTCGGGTTTGAATATTTTTTAAGTGTTTAAAACGTCATTAAAATTTAATTAAATTTTTACAAAATACATAGCGTGTCCCCAATGGTCAAAATTCTCAAAAAATCTATAAATATCCCCTTATTACTCCAGATTAGCAACTTTGATTAACTCAAATTTTTTCTTTAATCCATTGTTAATCAAAGTTCCCCCAAAATGTTTTTATTGTTATGAATCATTATTTTGGGGCCAAATTTTTATACAAAACTCTCCAACTCTCTTATGCGCTTTCATTTGAAAATTACTCTTGAAGAGAGCATATTTATATCTGGGTATTGATTTTTACATACTTACTCTCATTTATTCTTTACTCTTTGAAAATCGTTTTGAGGGTATAGCTTTGGTTTTCTCCTGGATTATTTCCTTGATAAATATATTTTGGGAGAAGTTATTCATTGCTCAAATATTTTATTGAGCTTAAAAGATTCTCCAAGTTTTTCTAACTTGCATAAATCTTTGTTGAAGAACATAATACTCATTTTTCATATACATTCTATTTGTGCAAAAATCATTGAAAAAGAAAAACCCTAGGTTCTCCTATATTTTTATTGAAATACCTTTTTGGAGAAAACTTTTTATTAGGGTTTAAATATAGTTAAGCACCCTTACTCCCCTGAGCATTATTTCATATCATTGGAGTGCATACTTTTATTGAGCTTATTTTGTACATCTCTGCTTGTATTTTTCAGAAGCATTTTCATATACAAAAATGGTTTTATTGTAATGGTTGGGTTCAGCCCGTTAATTGAATTGGGGAGTCTTGGCTCTGTAAATGAGACCAGTTCGGTTCAACCCGAAATTGAACTGGGGAGTCTCAGCCCCGTAAGTGAGCTGGGGTTTTCCTCACCCCGTAAGGAGAGGATGTAAAAGGCTTTTGCTTCGCCTGGTTAAGTGAGCAGGTATAGTGGAATCCTTGGGGGGTATGCCCAAGACGGGGATGTAGGTTGGTTTGGCCGAACCTCGATAACAAATCTGGTGTTGCTCTCTCTATCTTATTTAAATTTCCGCACTTTAATTTCAGCATGTGTATGAATGTTTATTTAATATCAAAATTATTCTCATGCACACATTTGATTTAAATAAGATACTGCACACGTGTATGTTTGCTTTTATTGTTAATCTCGCTTTACATACACGTATATATGTTGATGGGATATGAACTGTGGTGAATCGGCTAAATTGTTTAAATTAGCGAAAAATATTTTAAAACTCAATTCACCCCCCATCTTGGGATCACACCAATTCCAACACACGCATATTGTATACGAAATTTGTATTTCATTATCTGTTGTATTCTAGGCATGGCCCGAAGGGGTGTTAATCTAGCCCGTAAGGATTGACTGTAAAGGTTGAGGTCAGCCCTGGTAATTTGACCTGGTATTGTATATGGTGCCACTCCACCCAGTAAGTGAGATTTAGTGAAATCCTCGGGCTTGCGAGCTAGAGGCGGGGATGTAGGCAGTATTGGACGAACCCCGATAAAATATCGTGTGTGCATTGTTTTATATTTCCGCAATTTATTTTCCTGCACATATATGTTATACTTTATATATTGTGTTTACTGTGCTTAATTCAATTTCTGTATATTTTATATATCTGTTGAATTGGTATATGCTTAGACAGACTTAGGTTGTGTATATATTGCTGCTGGTTAGTCGAACCTAGGAAAAAAAATTTAAATTTCCAATTCACCCCCCTCCTGGGAATACACCAATTCCAACACAAATGATGAATTATGTAAGGAATTTGCAAAGTGTATGCAAGATGAGTTTGATAAGAGATTTAAATTACTTCCTAGGATTATAAATCAAGCAAGCTAAAAATGGAATGTTTATAAATCAATCAAAATATGTAAGAGATATGCTTAGGAAGTTTAACATGGAAGGAAGTAAGCCCATAGGAACTCCCATGAGTACCTCTATATGCCTAGATAAAGATGAAAAATGAAAACCGGTAGACATGAAATACTATCGAGGTATGATAGGAAGTTTGTTATATTAAGCAGCTAGTAGATCGGATATTATATGTAGCGTATGTATGTGTGTCTGGTTTCAATCAGCTCCTAAGGAATCCCATAAGATAGATGACAAAAGAATCCTACGATACTTTTTAGATAATATTAATTTAGGACTATGGTATCCTAAGGACATCGATTTTGAAATGATTAGTTAATCAGATGCAGACTATGTAGGTTGTAAGATTGATAAAAAAAAAAAGTACAAGTGAGACTTGTCACTTTCTAAGATAGTCTCTTGTCTTTTGGTTCTCCAAGAAATAAAATTCTGTAACTTTATCAACCGCTGAAGTTGAGTATGTGGTAGTAGGTAGTTGTTATGCACAAACACTCAATATGAAACAACAATTAAAAGACTTTAACTTAGAGTACTCAACCATACCAATTAAGTGTGATAGTATGAGTGCAATAAACATTTCCAAATATCTGATATCACACTCAAGAACTAAGCATATTGATATAAGACATCATTTTCTAAGAGATCACGTACAAAAAGAAGATATACTACTTGAATTCATAAATACAAACGATCAATGGGCGGATATTTTCACAAAATCCCTTCCCAAAGAAAGGTTTATATCAATTAGAAGAGAACTTGGTTTATTACATAGTAGGAAAGTTGTTTAGGAAGAGTTCATGTTGAGTGAAAAGAGAATAAATAGAAACTTGAAAGAGTCAGGCATCTGAGCTTGGAAGCTCAGTCTATTGGATTGTACAAAAAGGAGGGTCAGGCGCATGAACCCTCTAACCTCAGGCGACTAATGTGCTACTGCCTGTTGAAAATTAAAGTTCTTAAAATGTCAGGCGACTAAGCTCGAACCCTTAGGCGCCTGAGCTGACGGGGCTTTATATATTTTAGAGTAAAAACCCTAAACCTTTCAGTCTACTGACCTCTATCCCATGATTCACCTGGGCCTCCCTCTCTTGGTCTCCCTTGATTCTTAGCTCAAAATCCTTCAAATCAAAGCCTCACAATCACTATCCTACATCTTTTCCCACAATTTCTAGGGTTTCCCCTTGTTGGTTCATTAGATTCTCTAAAATCAAGATGCCTTGCACCAAGACTATGGCAAATCGAGGTGCTTCTTCAGGAAGAGATGATGGAAACATCGAACAATGGCTCATAACTCCTCAATCCAAGCATCTCTACAAAACTTATCTTCATTCTGCCGAACCAATCTTTGGTAAAATCCTCGATACCTTATTTTTTGATTCAGAATTCTAAAAATCCTACCAATGTTTCAGGTCAGGAAATAGGGTGGAAAAACTTTGTAGTTTATCAATCGAAAGGACTTTATCCGAACTTAGTAAAAATATTTTATGCCAATATGGTGCACGAAGAGTCCATCTTGACCACTAAGGTTAGAGGCAAAGTCATTGCCTTAACTCCAAAAACGTTGGCCCTTATATTGCATATTAGGCCAAGAGAGTTTGAATGTTCTCAGACATGGATTATGAAGCAAGGTTTTACCCCCAAGGAATTTTTTCTATTAATCATGGTAGAAGAACCGGTATACTTTGGACATCCTCCATTGTATAAATGTTGACTTTTTGAGTCCAATCCCTGTTTTGATGCTGACAAAGCATAAGTATCTTACCTGTGCACTAAGCTTATGAACATGGTTAATTCTTTGCACGCACTGATGGTAAGGACACAAGGAAGCCGTAAGGACTACAAAAAATGAAGACATTTTTGTGTTGTATTGTAATGCATTTAATTTTATTTGCTTTGTAATTTTTTATGGTTTATAATAACTGCATCATGCATGATAGGTTTATATACTTAAGACCATAGTTTGACCTCAGGGATCACCTTCGGTCAACCGACGCAAGTTTTTTTGGGTTAGCTCAAATGACCTTAGATAGACCCTAGGTCCCTGCACGTCACTTGGAAAACCCCCTCTACTTTATAAGTCACATCTATGTTAACAGGGGTAAACATTAAACTCAAAACAGGACCTAATCTTAAGTATGAAAGGGCTTCAGGCGACTGAATCTGGTGTGTTAAATACGTCTCGATCGACTAAATAGTAGATAGTCAACATGTTGACTGAGGCCTAGGCGACCAAATGGAAAATGAACTAAATGTCCTCAGTCAACCGAACGTTAAGGTTGACACTTTCTATCGTCTCCGGGTGCCCAAACTTTAAGTTCAAATATACCCTGGGTGACTGAAATAAGAAGTTCGGCAGACTGAACTATGAACTGAGCGACCGAATCTCGAGTGTTTGGAAAATTGCCTTGGTTCAGCCACCCGAACCGTTCATTGGGCACCCAAAGTCATAAAATCAACTTTTCTCTTTGTGAGTGTTCAGGCGACCGACCATAAGGTCTGGGCAATCGAAACTCTCGAGTTGCTCAATTTTTAACTGCGGTAATTGCGGTTAAAACTTGATTAAACATTTTGAAAATACCAAATAAGTCCCCAACGGCTATAATTTGTGGGGTACCTATAAATAGTCATTCATTTGCTTTGATTAGCAATAAAATTAGCAAATAGATTAGCAAAAACTCTCAAATTTTTTATACTCATATTTGCTTATACTCCACATTTTTGCAAGCCTATTTGTTCTACTCTCTCAAAATATTTTTGCTAAAATCATTTTTAGAGAGTATCATTTTTGATGTTCTCCTCACTTGCAAATTAATTGCAAGATCGAACGGAGATTGATTTGGTCTTATTGTGTGCTTCAAATCTTTGCTTGAAAATCACTACTCTCATATACTCAGTTTCTAAAATCCTTTTGAGAGTGTTATCTTGAAGTTGTTCCCATTCTTTTTTTAAATGTTACATCTATTTCTCTTGGGAAAACTTTTTAGAGCTTGTGTGTCTTTGCGAATTCATTACATGACTCAAGAGCTTCTTGTGTGATTATTGAAAATTACTTTTGAAGCCAAATCACTACCTACATTTCATTGTTGAAATATATTTGAGGTAGAGATTATATTGTGCCTTGATTTCCTTGATGAATATTTAGGGTGCATTATACTTTTGAATCAAGGATCATATATATATATATATATATATATATATATATATATATATATATATTTATATTTATATTAGCATCTCTCACATTGTCATATATTTTATTTGATTGAGAGATATAGTTGAAAATCTCGCTTGAGCATTAAATCCTGTCATATTGAAGTGCATTGGTTATACTGGTACATATCAGCTTATTGGAGAAGCACATATATTGTACACGAAAATTTATATTTGATTATCTGTTGTATTCCAGGTATGGTCTGAGGGGGTGTTAATCCAGCCCGTAAGGATTGGTTGTAAAGGTTGGGGTCAGCCCTGGGAATTTGACCTGATGTTGTAACAGGTCCCGCTCCACCCATTAAGTGAACCGTAGTGGAATCCTCAGGTTTGCGAGCTAGAGGCAGGGACGTAGGTAGGATTGGCCGAACCCCGATAACATATCTTGTGTCTGCTCTTAAATTCCTGCACTTTAATTTTCTGCACATGTATACTTATATTTAATTAATTATAAATATGTGCATGATTTAAATATTGTGAATGATTGGGATAAACTGAGCCTGTTGTATTTTCTTTGATTATTTGCTCAGTTAATTTCTTGTTGGGTAATTGGTATTTGTTTAGATAGACTCTAGGCTGAGCTATACTGCTTGTTGACTTGAACATAATTTAGGAAAAGTTTTAAAATTCCAATTCACCCCCCTCTAGGGAATAAACCAATTCCAACAATAAACAACTGAACCTTCAAGTTCAAATCCTTTGAAAAATAATCACTAACAATATCCTACCACAAGCTGGTTCATATGATCACATCTCCTATGTTGATTGCTTTGTGTTATGGTGTTTACTGTAAGGGAAGAAACTCTATTTGTGTAGCTTAAATCTAAAATGGATGTGGGCTAAATTAGAAGCTCATCGAGTCACTCTTTCATATGGTGGTGTTCTAAACCTCATATTTGCACACCTTAGTGCCACCACTCCTGCTGAGCTATTCAAAAAGCGTACTTGGTATGACCTTTTCAACTCCACGACCTTGAAACAAATGGGATATGAAAAACATCAGCAGGGTTGGCTTTTGAAAGGGGGATGGCCACCAAGGCTAGCAGTTGTACCTCTACCTCCAGATTAACAATAAGACCCGACACCTGATACTCCATCCTAGTTTGTACCCTTCCACCATGAGTTCACTACATTCAGTAGTGACATGTGTTCAGAACTCCAGTCACTTCAGGAGAACGAAACCTCATTCTAGACTACCTGCTCCTCACTTGACCGGTGCCTTACTCACATAGAGCAGTATAGGGCTAGTTCTTCTCGGAGTGTTGATCCCATGGATATCAGCTCTGCACCTCGTAGTGATGATACCTCTAATAAAGAGTCTGAAGAAGGAAGTGATGAAGGTACTGAAGAAGATGTTGCAATTGATGATGTAGTTAATGATAATGATGCTTCTGATGATGATTGATCTATTTGTTGTTTCTAGTGTTGTACTTCAGTTATATTTATGTATTGGCTTTGCACTTATGTTGTTGTGTCTTTTCTTTTTTTTCCTTTTGGCATGTAACTCCCTATGGTCGTGAATTTTTGTGCACCTTGACGCACTACATGACTATGCTTATTGTTGTGCTCTATTCTAAGAATCCTTGTGACTATGCTATTTGTCTCCTTTTTGATTGATGTCAAAGGGGGAGAGAAATCTTAGAGCAAAAATGAGAGCACAAGCAAAAATTTTGAAAACATAAATAGAAAGGGGGAGAAAACCAAAATGAGGAAATATAAGAAAAATTAAGATGATCTATAATGCAAACTAAATGAGATAATACTCTAATAATAATGTTACTAATACTAATATGTTGAAATGAACTATGATGCAATAATACTTGATATATAGACATTTGAAATCTTGATTTTGATACATATTGTTAAAATTATGCTTATTGTAAGGGGGAGTCTTGTTAAGGTTCTCTCATCTTTTGTTGACTTTTTGAGTTCGATCCCTGTTTTGATAATGACAAACAATAGTATCCCACTTGTGTAACTGAGTGTGAACAAGTTTATATTTCTATAAGAACAAGTGATGAATGCAAAATGGAAGTCATAAAGAGCACTGAGAAGAACACCAATCGGCATATTCCATGGAGCAGAAGACACAAAGACTTTATTTATTTTCTAGGTTGTAATAGTAATTAGGGTTGAATGTGCATGCATCTTATATGATTTAAAATTGAAGCTCTACCTGACCTTAGATTGACCATAGGACCTCCAAATAATATGAAAAACTCTTTTCATAAAATGCCTAACTTATACAAAGGTTTTTAAATGGTTTTAAAGTTAAAAGAAGGCAAAAACTAAATTTTTCAAAGGGGTCGGTCAATCGTCTAGTCGACCGAATGTTAGAAATGAGCAATTTTCTCACTCAATTCGATCTTATCTCAAACCATATTCAACATGAAAATTGTGGAATTTTCCCATATATTGAGTTTGATACCGATAAAGTCCAAATTGGAGTAACACAAAAAAAGATATGGCCAAAACACTGAAATGTGTCCGTAAGAGAAAAACTCCCTTAATGTTTCTTCCATCTCATTTATGGGCATTTTTTTCAAACCAAAACTCATTATATTAAAATGTGTTCAACATGAAAGTTGTGGGATTTTCTCTTACCTTTCTATTGATATCAAGAACATCCAATTTGGAGTTACATAGAAAAGGTTATGGACAAAACACTGAGCAGTATCCGTGTAGAAAAGTCGAGGCCGGTTGACCGAACCTTCACTACGGTCGATCAAAACTCATGGATTTCAAGCCTCGGTAGACCATACCTTGACCCTGGTCGACCGACCTTCTCTGGAAAGTGTCCCAATGGCCAAAAAATGGCTAGTTTTCAAAATAAAAATATATTTTAAGGTCCTAACGGCTATATAATGGTCACAAGGGATTTTTGCCTATAAATACAACCCCAAAACACTTGAAAATGGTTGGAGAATCCCTTTGTTAATTTAGTTTATCATTCTTTGATTCTCCCACACTTCTATACCTCATTTATTCTTTAAATTCTCATTTTTCTCCTACTCTTCTTTTATTTGAAAATCATTTTAGAGAAAACATTCTTGGGGGTTTTATGTGAAGAGGCTTGAGCATATATCATATACATATATATTACTTGATGGCTTTCTTCTTTCATTTGTGATATATTTTCAAAGATTAAAATGTCTCCCATTCTCTTTTTTTGAAAACTATTTTTGAGGAAAATATTTTTGGAATTATATTTGAAGAGGCTTGAGTATATAACATTCTCTATATGTATATTGCTTGAAGACCTTTCTATTTTTCATGTTTTCAAAGATTAAATTTCTCCCATATTCTTTTATTTGGAAAAATATTTTTTGGAGAAATTTATTGTGAATAATGTCTTGAAGGCTTGGGCTAATATGCTTGCTTATATATTTTGTTTGAATGCCTTCTTGGGATTAATTTTACTAAGGTCAATCATTTTGAAGAAAACCCTAATATTCTCCTACTCTTATCTTGACATACATTTGTTGAAGAATTTCTTTGGGTTATACAAGAGGGAGCTTTAAGCATATATCAATTTAATATATACTTGCTTGAGAGGCTTCTCCTTTTATTTTATAAAGGTCAATCATTTTAGAAAAGAAAATCATTTTCCAAACTCTCAAGTTTTACTTGAAAAATATTTTGAGAGAAAACGCATACTTTACATGAGCTTCATTTCAAAATCATATGAGAATGCATATTAGATTTTAATGTTGTACATCCCTGCTTGTATTTCAGAAGCATATTTTATGTACAAAATGATTTTATTGTAACGGTTCGGTTCAGCCCGTTAATTGAATTGGGGAGTCTCAGCCCCGCAAGTGAGACCGGTTCGGTTCAGCCTGAAAATAAACTGGGGAGTCTCAGCCCCGCAAGTGAGATTAGTTTGGCTCAGCCTAGTAATTGAGCTGAGGTTTTCCTCACCCCGTAAGGAGAGGATGTAAAAGGCTTTTGCTCCGCCCAGTTAAGTGAGCAGGTATAGTGGAATCCTTGAGGCTAAGCCCAAGGCGGGGATGTAGGTTGGTTTGGCCGAACCTCGATAACAAATCTGGTGTCTCTCTTTCTATCTTATTTAAATTCTTGCACTTTAACTTCAGCATGTGTATGAATGTTTATTTAATGTCGAAATTATTTTCATGCACACATTTGATTTAAATAAGATACTGCACACGTGTATGTTTGCTTTTATTGTTAAACTCGCTTTACATACACGTATACATGTTGAACAAGATATGATACTGTGGTGAATCGGCGA
The DNA here is from genome assembly GCF_029873635.1 of Malania oleifera. NCBI lineage: Eukaryota > Viridiplantae > Streptophyta > Magnoliopsida > Santalales > Ximeniaceae > Malania > Malania oleifera. Next base: position 63,462,466 of record NC_080425.1, read on the forward strand.
ATTGTTTAAATTAGCCAAAAAGTTTTTAAAACCCAATTCACCCCCCCCTCTTGGGATCACACCAATTCCAACATCTTTGCTCCTTATTTGTCATCATCAAAAAGGGGAAGATTGTTGGCCTATCATGGCTTTCGAATCTTGTTTTGATTACAAATAAAGGTTAATTTAACATGTTATGGTTTAAGTCATGATATTTTAGGAAATCTAGTATGTGAAGTTCAAAAGGTTAAAGAATTAAGAGTCCAAGATCACAAAGTGCTATGAAAGCTTATACTTCAACAACAAGGTGATCAAAAGAAAGTTCAAGAGGTCAAAGATGGTCAAAACATTTGGAAGCTTAAAGGATATTGAAGCTCAAGAAAAAATGGACTCAAAGTAAAAATATACATGAAGACTTCAAGTTTAGAAAGTTTCAAAGTCTTTAGGAAGTCTTATGTAAGTACTTCATTTAAATATCAAAACGAATGTTTTGAAGCTTATTAGGGTTTATTATGGACTTAGAGACCTTATTTTGAAAATTTTAGAAAATACTCTTTAAAAGTATCAAAGCAAGTTGGCTAAGGTTTTTGGAAACAAACTTTAAAAACAGTGTTTTTAACTATTCAGGTAGCTGATCCTTGTCTGATCAGGCGACTAAAATTTTTGCTGAATTAAATTTGACAGATAGTGTAGGATCAGGCGGCTGACCCCTGAAACCTCAGGTGACTAACCCTGTTATGAACTGAAAAATACACTGTATGTAAAGATCAGGTGACTGACCCTGATGGGTTCAGGAGACTGACCTTGGTAATGGCTAGTTTTTAAATAGCTTTAAAGTTTCCAAATTATGTTGCTTGTGCCCCAAACTTTGTAAAAACTTGGGAAACACTCCAAGTAACTTGGCAACATGAAAATATACCTTTTTGAGCCTTTAAATACATAATTTCTCAAACTAAATTGAATACCAAGAATTGAAAATTTGATTTCCAGCTATACTGTTCATACTCTCTCAAAGCCCTCTTGCACACATCTACTTGTTGAGATTTTCTAAGAATCACTGAGTCTTTGATCACCAATCTTTGAGCTAAACTTCTGAGTTTTGATTCAATCAAAGGAAGAATCCCGGTGACTTACTACTTGAGTTTCAATTTCATTTTTCTTTGATATTTACTTTGAAGTACTGATTAGCTTTGTTTAAACTTGTACTAACCTGCTCTTTTGAGAGTATTTCTTGTACACAAGAAATTGTTCTTTCTTTCTTTGTTTTCTTGACGGTTCAAGGCTGTTGAATCTTTGTACCAAGCGTGGGGTATTGTTTGGAGAGGTGTACCTTTGCCTATTGAAGGAGGGATTGTAAGGTTACTCCTGCCCGTAAAGGAGTGTTTTAGTGGAATCCTTAGGTGGTGTTGCCTAAGGCGAGGACGTAGGCGGGTATAGCCGAACCTCGTAAAAACTCGGTCTCACTCTCTACCCTTACTCTTTAAATTTCTGCATATATATAAATTGCGGGGATGATTATTTAAGTGTGGGCAATTAAATTGTTATTAAGATTGAGAAAATTTTAATTAAAGGGAGTACGTTGATTAATCTTTTTCGGAAACCTTAAAGGGAGTACATTGATTATTCGTTCGCAAAAACCTTGATTAAAAAAGGTGCATTAATCAAGAAACCTAATTGTTAACAAAGTTTGAATCTTGGAAGTGCTACTACAATTCATATATTGGTTAAGTTACTTGTGGATTGTGTTAGCTTACAGATTGATTGGTTGGGTGTTGATTGACCTTGCTGCAAGATCAAGTCTGTTTACTCATTCTTAAAGTTTTAAAAGTGAATAATAATTCCTAGCTGATATTATAACTCAAATCATCTTGTGATTAATAAAATTTCAAAAAGCTGAGGATTTAAAAAAAAAAAAAAAGTTAAAAGAAACTTTTAAAAACCAATTCATTCCCCCCTCTTGGGACTACACCTTAGTTTTCAGTATGCATGTGAGATTCCAAACAACACCAAAAGACTCACACCTACTAGCAGCTAAGAGGATACTTAGATACCTCATTGAGACCATTGACTTAGGCTTATGGTGCCCTAAGTATATTTCATTTGAGATTGTCAGATATTCAGATGCTGACTTTTCCGGTAGCAAAGTTGATCGGAAGAGCACGAGTGGTACGTGTCACTTTTTAGGACAATCTCTGGTTTCTTGGTTTTCCAAGAAACATAATTTAGTTGCATTGTCCACGGCTGAGGTTGAATATATAGCGACTGGAAGCTGTTGCGCTCAAACTCTTTACATGAAACAATAACAACTTATGGACTACAAATTGCACTATGACACTGTTCCCATAAAATGTGATAACACTAGTGCAATATATATTTCAAAGAATCCCATTTCACACTCACGAACTAAGCATATTGAGATTAGACATCACTTCATTCGTGATCATGTGCAAAAGGGGGACCTAGTACTTGAGTTTGTAAGCACTAATGAACAATGGACCGATATATTCACGAAACCACTTCAAGAGGATAGATTTATCCAAATTAGAAGTGCAATAGGCTTATTGCACACTAGGGAAGTTGCCTACAATTACCTAAGTAATCATTTGAGGAATAAGGCATATCCCGTGGTGATGAGTAGGGTGTATAACTAAGGGGGAGCATATCTTGTTGTAATTTTAAGATTTTGAAAATTAAATACTCTCAAAATATTATCTTGTTTTATGATTATATGTTTTTGTGAGAACAACACTGCAGCTTACTATCTATAATATACTAAATGCTTAAATTTATTTTAATGGATGATTAATATCTGGCATCTTGAACTATTATTGGTTATATTGAATTTTTTGATACCATCTGCATGGTTAATGTAGAATGCATGCTGTAGAAAAAACTTAGGAGATTTGCATGCTATTTGATTTTTACGCCATCTGTATGGCTGATGCAGACTTGTGAAATGCATGCTGGTAGTTGTTTACGTTGAACTACATTATGGAGAAATGAACTACTTACAAACAGCATGTTGCCATTTTTTGTTTCAAATAGATGTTGTCCTAGCTTATTTCTGGCCTTACCTTGTTGAACATGTCATTTTGAACTTAAAAGGGCATTTCTACTATTGTTGTGTACAAAGTTGCCAAATTTTTTAAAACAGTCGTAAGACTGGTATCTATGCCCATTTTGGAAAAAAGGGGTAGCCTTTCTTCTTAAGCTATGGAATTCTTTCTATGCTTAAATTCTTTTATGCTTAGCTTAGTCCTTTTACTGATGACAAAAGGGGGAGAAGGTTTTTTGTTAGCCTTGGTGTATTCCCAAGAGGGGGGTGAATTGGGTATTAAAATTTTGTCCTAACTAGGTTTATCCAAATCAACAGTATTACACAACCTAGGGTTTGCCAATGCAATTATAAACTCAATCAACACATGTACTACATATAATGAATCAAGCATACAACATACATGTGCTGAAAATAAAAGTACAAAAAATAAATTTTTGGAAATATAAAGAACACGCACGATATGTTATCAGGGTTTGGCCAACTGTGCCTACGTCCCCGCCTCTAGCTCACAAGCCTGAGGATTCCACTAATACTCACTTAACGGGTGGAGAGACACCGGTTACAGCCAGGCCAATTAATGAGGCTAACCTCAACCAACACGCCTTACCAGGATGGTGCACCTAGCTTTCCTAATTGGGTCTAAGCCAGTCTGAGACTATTTACTAGGGCTAGTCTCCCTCTTCAGGCCTGTGCCTAGAATACAACAAATGTGTCTAAAATTTTGTGTACATGGAAATATGCTTCTTCACAAGCAAATACGTACCTAACATAATCTATCACATTCACATCAACAGTATAGGTAATGTAAGCTCAGTGATGTGAATATATGTGCAAATAACACTCAACAAGATATGATCACAATAGTGTTCAAGAGTGTTCTAAACAAACTGTATCTTTGAAACAAGTTAATATTAAATCTCAATGTTCAATCGGAGTTTCAGAGATGCTTAATCAAATATTCAAACTAACTCAAAATATTTTCCTTCAATGTAATGAGCTCAAGAGTAATTTGAAAAATATTATAGCTTGTAGAAAAAGTTTTTGCACAACAAAATCAAAGATAAGGGAATCTTGCAATGACAATGCAAAGATTCCTATGCTTGTTATCCCAACACAAGATTTATAATATTGAAATCTGTGAGATAAACTTAACTAAACTCCCCAAAAATGAATCACACAATCAAACAAGAATAGTGGGAGTATTAGTAGTATCTAATAAACACAAGAACAATCAATAAACTCTCACAATATCAAGATGTATCAAGGTAATGAATATTTGAGAGTATTTTGGGCAAAATGAGATTTTGAGATAGAGAAGATTTTTGCTAATGATTTTGGCTAATCTCTTCTTAATCTTCACAAATGATTTCATATTTATAGATAAGGTAAAAAATATAACTATTTGGGACCTATTGGGTATTCTTAGAAAAGTATAAAAACACTTAAGAGTAATTAATCCATTTTAACCCTTATTTACCTCAGGTAAAATAAATTTAACCCGAGAAGGTTCGAGTGGCTGAACCGAGGTTTGGTCGCTCGAGCAGACTCATTTTTAAAAACCTTTTAAAATAGTTTGGCAGCCCAAGTTCTGGTACGGTAGCTCGAACAAAAGTAAGTACCATTTGTTCATAGGTTCAGGTGCCCGGTCAGTGGGTCAGTAGCCCAAACTTAGAGGTTCGGTAGCCCGAGTTGGTAAGGGGTCCCTTTCAGAGGGTTTGGGCATCCGAGAGCTTGATCAACTGTTGACTTTTCAACAGTTTGGGTGCTGAAGGAGTTTTGAACTCTTACGGTTTGGTCACTCGGGCTCTCTAAAACTTTCCTATAATGTTCAATTCAATTCATATTGTAACACTTGTGATTGTGAATGATATTTGTGCATAAGTGTTTAGGACCTAAGGTCTTTTTTAAGGCTATTTTGAGATAGTCCCAAAAATCTAGCGTCGATTGACCGAAGGGTGCCCTAAGGTCATTCAGTCCCTATGGTCAATCTACGGTCATTTTAAGCTTACAAAACCTACATGAATAACATGCAAAAATTGGTATAAATTATTATAGACCCAAATAATATAAATTACAACAAGAAATAATCTTTAGGGTCTTTAGGCTTTACGTCGTTTGCCATCAATTGATTTGCTAATACAAATCTGCACACAAACTTGAAAGCTATCAAATACTAAAGTATTTGTCATTATCAAAACTAGGTGTGACCAATAAGGTCAACATTTTTGGAGCATAATTCTCTTAACTCATCCATAACTTGTATCCTCTTGCCTTGATCTTGAGAAGGTAGAACAGAAAGTAATAATAAGGGCAGAACAGGTAGCAACGACATTAGTTTTTGAAATTAATGAGAGGTAGAATAGACACTATGGGTACCCATTGCATCAATATAGAATAAGAAAATAACATTGGTCTTCATAGCAGCCTCCTGCCTTTTGTTACTCATAATTGGTATATGTATGAGCCACATTGTCAAACCTAAATGCATATTGAATTGCAATGTCTTCTGTTGACCTTATAGGTCATACCCCGTTTTGATAATGACAAATATACTTGGTATTGATGTTTGTTATGAGCTTGCATGTAGGTTCACTCTACATGTGAAATTGAACAGATTGCTATATCTTGATTGCGTATGGTGATAACACGGAAGATTAAAGAATATTGTGCTGTATTTGTAATTGTTTTATTATATTCTTCATCCGGGATTATAATTTAATTATGGACTGTACTACAATATGGTCTGTAATAATCTGCATCATGCATGGTAGGATGATATACTCAAAAAGACCTAAACTGACCTTAGGACCCTCCTGTTTACATTACAATATGCCTTATTGAATTAAATTCAATCATCATAAGAATAGGGATAATTTTATAAAGTGACTAGGACCGAAATGCTCTAAAAAGGCATGTTCGGTCAATCGAATTGTAATGAACAGAAGCATTCAGTCGACTAAACCTTGGCCGGGTCAACATTTTGACCCTTCAGTCGACTGAACCAAAAATGAGTTGTAATGCTCTGGTCGACCAAACCGACACATGGGGTGTTCCCAACCTCTCGGTTGACCAAACTTTCAATACAAATAATGGCTGGTTGATTGAACACCTATGTTCGGTCAACCAAACTCACTTAAGTCTACCGAACCTCAGAGTTTCAAGAATTACCTTATGAATGACCGACTGAACACATAGTTCAAAATTTCCCTAGTTGACTAAACTAAGCATTTCAGTCGACCGAACACTCAAGACGGTCGACCGATGCTCTTGGGTTGTCAAAATTTACCGAGGTTAAAAATGCTGTTATTATTATTAACCTCACTTAAACTTTTCCATAAATGACTAATAAGTCCCCAACGGTCATAATTTGGGCCAAGTCTATATACAGGGCTTCATTTGCAAAGATTAAGAGAGATTAGCCAAAAATCCTCTCAAATCTCAAGTGCTTATTTTTCCTATTCTAAGCCCATACACTCTTTATTTTACTATTCCCTTGATAGATCAAGTTCCCAAGAGTGTTATTGAGTGATTCATATTTGCTAAAACTCTCTTTGCTTGCATTGATTGTTATTTTCATTGAGAGTTCTTAGCTAGGGTTCTTTCCCCGATTTAAATAATAAATCTTTGAGTGGAAATACCCTTGCAGCTAGTGAGTCTTTGCATATTGATTGCAAGACTCATCAAGCTTGTGTTTTTTATTTGCAAAATATTTTTTACACAAGCTTATACATTTTCAAATATCTATTGAGCTATTATTTGTTGAGAAAATCTTATATGAGATATTTTGAATATCTTTGTTGAAACACTTTGAAACTTGGTATGATTGATTTACCTTGATTGTTTGTTTCAAAGTTTGCTTAGATATACACTCTAGATCTTAACTGTTGAGTTGCTTTAGATTGAGTGTTTAGCACAATATTAAGCATAAAGCATATTTACTATCATTCATGCTTGCATTATTATTTGAGCTATACTGTGGTTCATATCTGCTTGTTTGAGAAGCATATTTTCATGTACACAAATCTATATACATTTGTTGTATTCCAGGTGTGGGCTTGAAGAGGGAGACTAGATATGTGGAATAGTCCCGGATTGGCTTAGACCCGGTTAGGAAAGTTAGGTGTACCATCTTGGTAAGGTGTAGGTTGAGGTCAGCCCCGCTAATTGACTTGGTTGTAAATGGTTTCGCTCCACCTGTTAAATGAGCCAAGGTGGGGAGGTAGGCACTTTGACTGAACCCCGATAACATATCTGGTATTAGTTTATTTTCTGCACCTGTATGTTTATGCTTATTGGTTAAATATCTATCTGGGATTGAAATTGCATAGAAAGACCCTAACTTTGTGTAATACTGATTGTTGGATTAGTTGAACTTAGGAAAAAAAATTAAATACCCAATTCACCCCCCCTCTTGGGAATACACCAAAGTCAATATCTTCTTTCTTAGATATGCCTAAACTACACTGTAAACTTTTCAATTATGCATACTGTAAGGGGGAGCCTTGTAAGGGTAACCTTATTTTGCCCATGTATTTGTCATCATCAAAAGGGGGGAGATTATCCACTTTTTGAGTCCGATCCCGTTTTGATAATGAAAAATCTTAAGTATCTCATTTGTACATTTAGTGTATGAACAAATTTATAATTCAGCAAGACACAAATGATCATTGCAAATATGGAAGCCATGAGGTACCTAAAGCACATATCACCTGGCCCATTCCATGGAAGATTGAAGAGCAAACAAGTGAAGACAAATATTATTTCAGTTATAATGCATTTATATTATATTATACGTGCAGGTCTTACTTGATATGATGGAAAGCTCAATAATGATCGTAGACTGACCCTAGGAACTCAAACTCTTCATGGAAATTCATATACACTTGTCCTAGGTTGGGTTAACTCATTAGAAGGCCTTTTAGCATGGAAAAACAGTATAATCGTCGACTAATGCAATGCATTTGTCGACTAATCAAACCAAAAGCCTTATTGAGTTTCTGCCCAGCTTAGTTGTCAACGAATGAAGGAGACTCTTTGACGAATGGGGTTGACTCATCGATGAGCTTTTCCAGTTTCTAAATATATTTTTTCAACCCACGTGACTCGTCGATGAATGGTGGTGACTCATTGATGAATGACAGCCACTAGTCGATGACTCCAATAGGCAGATTGATGTTAACAACTCCCAACGGTCATAAAATTAAAATCTATTATTATTTTACTACCCCAACGACCATAAAATGGTCATATGTGATTTTTGCCTATATATGCCAAGCCCAAAACCCTTAAACTAACTTTTGCCAATATATTTTCATACTCTCACATATTTGGGCATTTCACTCTCTCATTTTCTCAAATCAAAGAGCATTCACTCTCTTCATTTGAAAAATCATTTATTGCTCTTTAGTTTTTTGAAGAAGCATTTATTGTGCATTCATTTTCTTGCATCGAAGATCGTCCACTCTCCTACTTATTTATTTGCAAAATTTGTTGAGAGCAAAACCCTAGCTTCTCCTACTCTTATCTTGAAAATTATTTTTGGAGAAATATTTTATTAAGGCTTGAATCTTTGAAGCCTTGATTATACATATTTCTACTCAAAGATCATTTACTCTCATATATTGCAAAAATCCTTTTGAGAAAAATGCACAAACTCTATTGAACTTAAATCATATCTTGTGAAAGTGTATTAGGATTTCATTGTACAACTTAGCTATTTGAAGAAGCATTTCCTTGTACAAAAAAATTCTTTTATCTCATTTGTATTTTACGATTCAGGTATAGAACCATGCCGAGCGTGGGGTATCACTTGGAGACATAGCTCCACCTAGAAGGAGTGGAATAACGGGAGGCTCCGACTGAGTGAAGGAGTGTGTATAAGATGGCTCCACCTTATTTAGTGGAATAGTGAAATCCTCAAGCAGGTTGTCTTGAGGCGAGGAGATAGGCGGGGATAGTCGAACCTTATAAAAAATCTCCATGTTTTCTTTCTCTTTCCCTACACTCTTTAAATTTCCGCACTTGTATGTTTGCATTTATTTTGTTGTAATTATTGTGTATGCTTGAGATATACTGTTGTGATTGGTTGAGAAACTCTGAGATATAAATATTGTGTATGCTCAAATATTTATAGTTTTGTGATTACTGGATTAAGCATAAACTTGAAGAGTGGTTGTATTTTAAAATTAGGAAAAAAGTGACCTAGATTTTTTAAATATCCAATTCACCCCCTCTTGGGATTACACCAAAAACCACAAAAAGGGAGCTAGGATATTAGGTCTGCATATGAAAGAGAAGATCCATATTTGAATCCAAAATACCCATATTTGATTACCTGAGATCCAACTCGAAAACCCAAGTCAACTTGACCTGAATACCCAACCCAGGTCTTGTGACTCGAGTCTCACCCTGACACTTGGACCCAAATCAATGTTGGCTTGGATCAGTTTAGCCTAATTAGCTCGTTGCCTATTTCTTGGCCCAAATGGCCTTATCCAATTAAAACTCAAACCCAAGTTAAAGCCCAAAATACTAGAGGCATAATTGGGTTTGACTCAAATTATGCCAACCAACCCACAACTAGTTTAAGCCCAACATTCTAAGACTTAGCTGGGCCTGACCCATTCGGGCCTAAGACAATTGAACCCAAATCCAAACTAACCTAATCTAAGCCCATTAACCCAAAATCAAGCCCAATCAATCTTAACCTAATCTAACTTGAACTCCTACCTAAACTGAGTTAATACTTGGTCAACCAACCCTATTTGGCTCATAGGAAAATAAAAGAAAATAACCATAAAATTCATAATGTAAAAAAAAAAGAGTTAGAATACTTTTCTTTACAAGTTTTTCAGCTATTGTTTTGAATTGAAACCTACAAATAAAAATTAAAGAAAAGAGTTAGAAATATTAAAAGAATCAGAAAACAAAAGAAAGAGAGATCAGAGAAGCTAAGAGTAGAGAAAGAGAAAGATAAAGAACGGAAGATAGAAAAAATATTTTGCGAGAGGGGAGATAGAGATAAAGAACCAAGAAAGAGAATGATAGAGAGGAGCGCAGGAAAGAAAGAGAAATGGGAGAAAGAGAAGGTAGAGAAAGAGAGAGAATCAGAGAGTAAAGAAAGAAAGGAAGAGAGAAAGAGAGGTCTACGAGAGAAAACAAGAGAGAGAGAGAGAGAGAGAGAGAGAGAGAGAGAGGTCAGTGAGAGAAAATGAAGAGAGCAGAGGGAGAGGGTTATGAGAGAGAGAGAGAGAGAGAGAATGAAGAAGAGAAAGGGAGAGGAGAGAAAGAGAGGAATAATTAGAGAGGAGGAAAATAAAAAAGAGAAAAAAAAAAAATTTACACGTGGCCACTCATCTCAACCGGATCAAACCCGATTCAGACTAGTTGAACTGATATGACCTTTTTCGAACCACCGATTCATTTATTTAAATTTAAAATTTATTTAAAAATGATTTTAAATTTTTTAAAATTGTAAAACATAGTAAAAAAATAGAAAAAAAGTAGTTTAAAGATAATTAGAAAAACAAATTTGAGTTATTTTGACTCAAATAAAAAAAATGGAAAAACAAAAAATTCAAAAAATGGAGAAAAAGTCTTTTTCCAAAAATTTTTAGAAAAAATGTTGAAAAATGTTCAAACAATTCTAAAGTTGTCTGGAAAAAATCTAGGAATGTTTTAAAGACTCCTTTATTTTTTTTATTAAACTTGATGAATTTATTATTTGTATATATATATACATATATATATATATATATATATATATATTTATGGGTGTGTGTTCCAATTATTAAATAAAGGGTAAATAGGTATTTCAAATCCCACCTATATTAGTTCTAAGGGAGGTTTATTGAATAAGATCCCCTCAGGAGGTCTTATTAAACATTCATAAATTGCACTTTATTTTATATTTTATTTGAAAATTTAAGTATTTATTTGGGTTTTTTTAAAGGAAGTTGATTAAAGACCATTAAATTTAATTTAGGGATAATTTATGTTTAATTAGGTACCATTCGTAGAACGGGTGTGTAGGAGGTGCTACTACCTTCTCCTCGCATAATTGAATTCTTGATCCCAACTTTGGTAGATACAGACTGAGACTATTGGTTCCTTGGCCTAGGATTAGTCTAGAAACCAATCAACAAGTAGTATGTGACATTCTGAAAATTTCATTCAATTTCTCTGATACCAACCGTGGTGCCCCGAACCCAAAACTGGGGTTCGGAGTGTTATTCTAAATAAATCTCTGATACCACATAAATACACAGCGAAATATCTCCATAACAATTACTAGAGTAACTAAAATATCCTAATATAATAATAAATCCATCCCAATATCACAATGAAGTTCTGAACTTATCAAAAAATAAATAAAATATCAACAATATCTCCAATATCAATTTAATATATCCTTAGGAATTTCAAGATAAACCATAATAACAAAATTAACAATTAATCTAAACCTTTCTATCTAGTCCCACCCATGCTTCCTATAATGCCCCGAACCTGAGGCTAGGGTTCGGAGTGTTATACAAAATATATCTCCAATATATCTCACATGCATCTAATATCATAATACCTAGTTCAATATCAATTACGCAGCGGAATTAACAACATATCCTCAATAAAATATACCCAAATTTCTATACCTATATATATATATATATATATATATATATATATATATATATATATATATCTCAAAACATAACCCAACATCCAGTATTCAAAAACATCCATATACATCTCTGAAAACATAAATATATTACAACCCAAAAACATAATCAAAGTTTATAACCTCTCTCTCTCTACAAAAATGTTACAACAGCCCCGAGCTCTCTAAGCTCAATCCCGTGAAGGTCCTAAAAAGATGAAATTCAACTATCGGGTGAGACACATCTCAGTAAGGATGGAATACATTAAAGTAGTGTGGCCAACATGAGATTTGTGTACAATATAAATATACATTCATTGTTTTCAAATGATACCATAATTATAAAACCATTCTCTGTTCTTACTCAAACACATGCAGGGTATTTTACCAACGAGAATTCCCAAGGATTGGGGTGATTACCCACCCATACAAGTAACCCCCCTCTGCTCTAATACTTTAAGCAACCTACGGTCACAACTGAAGCATATCAGGACACTTACCTTACTTAGCAAGCCCTCAGGTGATTAGTTTATCTCGTACTCACACATTCATACAAAAGTTTATGAGCAAAAGTTCCCGAGAATATGGAAGATTACCCGCACATATAAGTAGCTTCCCTCTACCCTAATACGTTATGCAGCCTACAGCTACATCTGATACCTATCAGGGCACTCACCTTTCTCGACAAGCCCTTAGGCGAAGAGTATACCCCATCCCAAATACATGTAATAATACCATATATAATACATTTCTTTCTTTACTCTATATCTGTTATTTCCGTATCATTCATTACATTCATATTCATATTCCATATTTCTTATAACCTGTTTCCATATCATTCTTGTCCATATCATTTCCATTTTCCAGTTTCCATATCCATTTTTCTCATATCTGTCGTTTTCCATATTAACCATGGTTAAAATAACAATTATGTGTTTAGAACTCTCTGTACCTATTATATCATAGTCATGCTTCCGCCCCATGATGGGTTGTGCGGCTTGAAGGCTGGACTTAACTCTGGTTGGCTTACCAGAGCTAAATCAACCACATTCTACTGTCTATAGGTCCAATTGGCTACTCCCATATTGGTCTAGACTCTAGGGGGACATTACCCTTCCTAGCACAATCGACCATCCCATCTCCACACTCTATCTAAGACGTGTGGGTGCACTAGCTTCGCCAAATATATCCGCAACAGTACTGTGCCCATTTTCCAGTTTACCAGAGTCCTCAAACCATACATTGCCCATTTAACAATTCCATACACATGCAGAATAACCCATATCACATTTTTATTCTCAATACATTTCTAGTATTTCTTGCATCTCATACATATATCATAATTCAACACAGATTTTTCATTTTACTCATGCCACACAATTTATCAACATAATTCATACATTTACTATAAAATAAGCCAATCCATATTCTTTGTTAATATACTAAAAATATCCTTTTAATTTCTTACATAATTATCCAGAAAATTTGCCATTTTATCCTTCATTTTTTTGAAAATATAACTAGTAACACAGCCATAGGCTTAGAAATTTACCATTTAAACGGTTGGTATTTTAGAACCCACATAAAAATCATATACATAAATACGTAAATTTTCCATTTTTACCGATTAATTTCACCAAAAATTCATGATTTTATATATTCCCCTTACCTACTTTCTTGAACTACACTGGCAGGAACTCCAAAATGATGCCTGTGGCGCTCACCCAAACCCTGAATCAAAAATCCTAATTTAATTAAATAAACCTCAAATAACCTACTATTTCAGAATATTCTTAACTTATAAACCTCAAATAAACATTTAGAATTAGGAATCCTAACCCTTACCTCAACTTTGGAGCGTTTCCCGAAAAGCCCAATTTAGAAATATGCTTCGCTAGATGTGTAGAGAATCACCCCTAGAACATCGTAGCGGTCTCCGATTGTTGAATTAGGCGGAATCTAGACCGGAAAGTTAGAGAGAAGGCATAGGAAATGTTCTAAAGAGATAAAACATGGAGGAATAAATGTTTTTTTCGTGAAGAAGCTACCTCGGATCCTTTTATACATGATGTTGCCACGTGGCTTCGTCAACGAGAAGATAGGATTCGTCGACGAGTCACAGAAGGGACTTCGTCGATGAGAGGGCGTGTTCGTCGACGAAACTTAAAATCTGAAATTTCTTCACTCGGGATCTTTTCTTCGACGAGGGATTGAATTTCGTCGACGATCTCTAAAAGAACACTCGTCGACGAAAATAGGATATTCGTCGGCGAGGTCTGCTGTTCTCCCTATTTTAAATCTTCCCTTTTTCCCTTATTCTTTATTTATCTATTCCATTTATTATCTTCTTAATTATTTAATCATTATAATTTTCTGGATCTCTACACTTCCACTGCGCTACTCTGATTACTGTCATACTCCACACGGTATCTAAAAATTGATATATAATGATGGGGTGAGACACCTCTCAGTAAGACGAAATACATTATTATCAATGTGTGGAAAATGAGCTCTATTGTGTCAACTATTTTTATATGTCTCTTATATTCTCTTAAATATACTCAACATCAGTATAATCAATATGAGGCAGTTAGATATGTCTACTAGCATAAGTTTTATGACATATCACACACAAGGTAGAACAATTTATAATAAATCTACTAACGTAAGGTTTACGACATATCACAAACAATATAATACAGTTCAAATACATCTACTTACGTAAGTTTTACGACACATCCCGAATAATTAAATTTACACTTCTATAGCACTTCTATATGCCACACAGGCCTTCAACATCAATATAGAATTTACACAAAGTTCCTATACTGAGTATCACCACTTCATATTTATACGCCACACATGCTGTTGACCTTATTGGTCACGCCCGGTTTTGATTATGACAAATACTCATTGTATCTAATGAACGTTTGAGGTTTTGTGCAGGAATCAAGAATGATAAGATCAAGATGTGCACAAAGCAAGAAAAGCTTGAAGACCAAATCATATTCTTTGTAATATACTTATATTGGTCAGTAATAGTAATTAGGGCATTCGGTTTGTAATAAGCTCACGCACATCACATGTATGATTTACTACGTAAGCTCAAACCGAACCATGAATGAGAAAGGACCGTAGAAAGACCTTAGAGAAGGTCGACCGACACCGAATTTTTTCGGTGCTTTCAAATTGGACCCCAAGTGACCTTAGGACACACACATATTCACATATATTTGTTAGGCACTTGAATAGGAATTGTTTGGGTAGATACGGGACCAAAATGCACACTTGGTGCACTTTCAGTCGACCGGCCAATTCAGTTCAATTTGGCCCGGTCGACCGAAACCAGTCCGGGTCAACTATTTGACCCAGGCCCGGTCGACCGAACCACTTGGGAGTCAACATTTTGACCTCCCGGTCGACCGACCAGATTTGTAGTCCAACTATCTGGTCGACCGAGGGGTCTTGGGAGGATTGCCAACGATTTGGTCGACCGAGCCATGCAGTTCAAAAAGGGCCGGTCGACCAAACCTCGGAGTTTTGGAAAATCGCCCTTGCCCGGTCGACCGGCCACTCAGTTCAAAATGCCCTTGGTCGATCGAGTCACTTGAGTCCTAGTCGACCGAACTATTTCTGGTCGACCGGACCTCTCGAGTTGGTCCAATTTTTACCGTGGTTAATATTTTTTAAACAGGGTTAAAATGCCTTAAACATCATTAAACTTTTCTAATAATACCCAATAGGTCCCCAACGGTCATATTTTCTCCCTTGCCTATATATACAAGTTCATTTGAGAAAATTAGTAAGAGATTAGGATATCTAATTAAGAAAAATTCTCTGAAAATCCCAAAGTTTATAATACTCATTTATTGAGTCTCCAATACTTATTCTTACCAGATCTTCCACTCAAATATACTTTGTAAGTGTGATTTAAGTGTTGTTGTTTTCTAGGGTTGCTCTCCCAAGTGTGGTAGTTGTTTGTAACGATTTTAATTGAGAGCCAACCCAAGTATTCTTAGGGGACTTTGTTAATAAGTCTCTCCTAAGAAGACTTATATTAAACTTCCAAGTATTGCACACTCATTGCAATATCTTGTGTAGTTTGTATTTGTTTTTGGATTGCAAAATCTCTTCAAAACATTTCCAAATATCTTGTGGGATTTATCTTGATATAACTTTGAAAAGATATTTGTTTATGTGATATTGATCTTTGTTGCAATATTCATTAACCTACATATTGTTTGCTGGATACAAAGATTAGATATCTTTTGCAAACCAAACATATACATTACTAGAGCATAATACGATTGAGAAAATCCGCTCATTGTAATACATATATATTTTGTTTGGCTAGTATCTTTATATGAACATCTTGCCTGAATATCTTGTGATACAAAGACTGCTTGATTGACACTCTCACGTACGCATTACACGATAGTAAATTTATTTGAGAGTAGACATCATAAACCACACTGAGCTTACATATAGAATCATACTGTGGTGTTTGTTATTGCGCGCATCCGGGTACATATCTGTTTTACACGAAAGCACAATCACTGTACCATTTGATTGTAATACACTTTGATTGTATTTCCAGGAACGGGCCTGAAGAGGGAGACTAGCCCTGGAATAGTCCCGGATTGGCTTAGACCCGGTTAGGAAAGCTAGGTGCGTCGTCCTGTTAAGGCGTGTAGGTTAAGGTCAGCTCAGCTAATTGACCTGGTTAAGGTTGAGGTCAGCCCTGTGTTAATTTGACCTGGTTGTAAACGGTGCCGCTCCACCCTTAAGTGAGCTATTAGTGGAATCCTCCTGCTTGCGAGCTTGAGGCGGGGACGTAGGCACAGTTGGCCGAACCCCGATAACATATCGTGTGTTTGCTTACATTTCCACACTTTACATTTACCGCACATGTATGTTATGGGTGAATGATGCGTATGAATTAATTTTCATATTATATTTATCTACGCATTTGGAAATTGCATAGATTAACCTAGGAGAAAAAGTTTAAAATTCCAATTCACCCCCCCTCTTGGGAATACACCAATTCTAACACATGCCTTCTCCTTCAATTTATATGCCACATAGGCCTTTGACATCACTATAGACTTCACACAGAGTTTCTATACTGAGCATCAATACTTCAATTTATACGCCACACAGGCCTTCGACATTAGTATAGATTTCACATAAAGTTTCTATACTGAGCATCACCACTTCAAGTTATATGCCACACAGGCCTTCGACATCAGTATAGACTTCACACAGAGTTTTTTTATGAGCATCACCACTTCAATTTATATGCCACATAGGCCTTTGGCATCAGTAGAGACTTCACACAAAGTTTCTATATTGAGCATCACCACTTTAATTTATATGCCACACAGGCCTTCTACATCAGTATAGACTTCACACAGAGTTTCTATACTAAGCATCACCATTTCATATTTCTCAATTAAATGCAAAATCTAAGTTACCATAAAACATAATTAAACTATCCATACCCACATCAAACTTGCCATTTCATGATTAATGAAATTAAATTGTCATATCCCCATATCCATATCAAACCTATCATTTTATAATTTCACAGTAATCCCTCTATATACATATATCCCTAAACTAGTATTACGCCACATACTCATAATAACTTACCATAACAATTTCAACAAATTCATATGAAATTATTTGTTAATTAATCTCATGCCACACGATTATACGTTAAAATTTTCATTTAAGTAATCCATCAGGAAAAAGCACGTATTTCTAAACCGATTGTTTTTCGAAAATTCTATTTAATTTAAACATGCAATTTTTCCTAAAATAGAGGCACACGACCCACCCTCCTGGCCATTCCCAAATATGTATAACACTCAAAAATGACCATTTCATATGCCCAAATCATACAAAAATTCAAATATGGCGTATTTGTATAATATACTCAAATTTAATTGGTTCAAAATCTTTAAAAAACTGACATAATATAATCCCCATACCTGCTTACTAGGAACGTGCCTGCAAGTATTCTAAACTGATGACCGCAGTGTTTGCACAAATCCTTGTATTCACATACTTAAGTTTAATCAGCTCAATCTCGAAATTATAATTATCTAACATTCCTAGGCTTACATGCTCCCGTTAGCCAGTTAAATTCTAAAAAATAAAAATAAAAATGCGGGTATGATCTACTTCCCATACTTAAATTTAATTTCTAACATATTTAAAAAAAACACTAAGTTCAAATCCCCGCAATTTAATCTAATTCAAAAATATCCCCAAAAATCTAATTTAATCAAATCCCTATAGTTTAACTTAATTCCAAAATATTCCTAGAAATCAAACTTAATCAAATCCCTGCAGTTTAATTTAATTCCAAAATATTCTAAGAAATCTAATTTAAATAAATACTACAATTTAATAAATAAACCATAATTTTCATACCCATAAAATTTCTTAGAAGTTCATATACAATATTCCAGTAATTATATACCATAATTTAACCGAGTGAATTTCTAAAATAATAACATAATTTATTCCCCTTACCTTATCTCAGGAGTGCTGCCTATAACATCCAAATGACGAATTCACTCCGGTTAAAATGTTGGTGGTTGAATTTATAACCCAGAGATATTTTCCGTTCTTCAATCGGTGCACGTTTCGCCGAAAAATCGAGAAGAGAGAAAGTGAGTTAAGGAGAGAGAGTCGTGGGGGGTGGAATGTTGAATTGAAATTGGAGCAGCTTCAAGATGATTATATATATATATATAATTCATTTTATTTTATTTTTATTTAATTAATTTAATATATTATTATTATTATTATTATTATTACACTTGCACACATATTATTTTTAGGATCGTTACATAGTAATTAGGTGAACTAACCACACTTAAGTAAATAACATGTTACTAACGACTCCATTGAAAGATAACATTTAATTTTATAATTTTAGTTTATGAAACATAAAGTTATTTTTAATTTATGTTTATTCTAATTTGATAAGTTATTACAATATATAAATATTAAACTATTTTTTTAGCTATTTAATTTGCATGAAATTTTTATATAATAAAGATTTTTGAACGATATAATTATTTAAGTGTTGTTCTAGTTTCTTAGTACTACTCATTAATTTATTTTCACATATTTTAAAATTCTTTACATACGTTATAATGCCTATGTCATTTGTTCACTTAAACATGTTAGACCAATTAACTCGATAATTGATTATCTGACTCACTTATATGTCTAATTAATTTCCAGAACGTTAAACTTAATTAACTAACTAATTTCTCCAACTTAATTAATGAAAGTGATGTTATTTTCCTATTTTGTTTTATCATTATTGAATTAACGGGTTAAAATGTCATGTTATTAAGAGTAAAATATATTTTCTTACATTTACTTAACAGACTAACAAAAGGTTCTTTTAGTCTATAAAGTTAAATCTTAAGGGGTATTTTGGTAGTTTTAAGAAAATCAAGGAGTGAAGGGTAACACATACTCTAAAAACTCAACATGGGATTTTACTCTTAAATGCTTACCATCCTTTAGGAGCATAGAATTGGAGTTTTGGATTTGGATTTGTGCGGATTTACATAATTTGGAACTCAAATCCCAAAACGAGCATTGATTTCAAGAATTAAATTTGAAACTAATTGAAAAATAATTTTACATGCCTAAATCCATACAAATCAAAATTCAATGTCAAAAATTCATATTCCAAAGCGTAAATTTAGAAAGACTAGTTTCTCTATGTAAGATCTAAATCACATGAATTGCAACTTATTCCATGCTATTTCTGATAGATTATTATTTATTCAAGTTTAAATGTTAGTTGATTATAACTTATAAAGTAAGAACACGAATCGGATTATGAATTACGATCTTATTAAATACTAAGTCAGTATCTTTTGTATGCATATAAATGCTTGGAGAGATTAATAAGTTCCTTTCTTACTTGGGTTTGATAAAAGAGCTGCAAGCACTCACCCTTATTCTGAATAATTAAAAGCTAACTTCACAATGACATGAAGTAGGTTACATACAACACTCTCCAAGAGTTTGTTGCTTTTCAACTTGTTAAGAGTGCAAGGGTAAGTCTTTCAAACTTCCTCTTTATTAATTAGCATAACTAGAAAAATAAACGTGAAAGCAAAGACTACACATAAAATAATTAACAGGTACAAAACAACCAAACTCATCGTAAAAGATTGAAAGCACGAAGTGAAGCCGAACACTCATTAGAAATGCCCAAGCATCTTTTCCTGCAAAGAGAGAAAAAAACATTTGAGCCTTAGAACATTTATCCATAATACCATCATTGATGAGCTTGCAAGTAAATTAGCAGGGGTATGCTTTGAACTTTACTTGAATGTTAATCAAATTATTATTTGTTGTGCAAACGGTTTGGTCGATCTATTTAGCATATTTTGTCGATAAAAATAAATGATATTATGATTTAATATAATTTTGAAAAGGATAAAGGAATTTAGTGATTATATGAAATCATAAGGCATCTCATTGTTTTTAAGTCAAACCATAAAGAGGTTTTCATAATCTTTTCAATAAAATAACATTAGAAAATTGAGAAAAAAAATGGAGAAATTTGTACATACTGATTTAAATAATTATATATCTGAATTTTTTGGATAGCTTTCTAACAAATTTTAAAGTGAGTAATGGAATAATTAGGAAAATATTTAAATTCTTGGATAAAATTATAAAAGAGAAAATAAACTTACACCTCTAAATTATAATATCCCTTTAAACTCTTAAAAGAGATACTTACAACCTCTAAACTATCAAAGAGAACGGAGTTAAAATCCGTTAACTAAAATAATAAGAATACTTTTATACCATTTTATTTTAATCTCTTTTCATCCAAGTTGATACCAACTTCTCGACAATAAGAATCAAATAAATATAACTAGGATTGCTAAAATTATTATAAAGTTTTAAATATCATTATATTCAACGTGTATAAAATGCATTAAAGTTTACAAATAAATAAATAAATAATTTCATTTATTATGTTAAATTATTACTTTAATTTAGTTCTTTTTACAGTGTAATGTAATTCTTAAGATTTACGTTATGTGAATAAGTAAAAATTACAACATATAGTACATGTTATTTTATTGATGTATATTTTAATATTTGTGTAATATAGATATAGTATATTTTTATTTTATAGAATTAATTATTTAATTCCTATAAATTTTATTAGTTTTTATTCTTATAGTTTAGTTAAGTTTTCTATTTTTAATATGTTATTTATTTATTTATTGCCATCCATGTCCCAAAATAATTTAATTACAATATATTGCATATGTTATTTTATTAATGTGTATTATAGTACCCATGAAATATGGATATAGTATATATTTATTTTATATAGTTATTTAATTCCTTTAAATTTAATTATTTTTATTCTTATAGTTTAGTTAATTTTTCTATGTTTTTAATATGTATTTTTATTTCCTTTATCAGCATTTTTACCATGCTCATTTCATAAACTTTATTAGTACGTGATAACATTCTTTAAGTTTGTAAGGGCAATTTTGTGTCACTTTTAGAAGTTTAAGTGAGCATTTGTTGTAAATATAGTTTAGTTGTTGTAAGTGTATTTTTCCCAATTAGGAAATTATAAACTATTTTTTTTTTTGTTGATAATTTGAAATTTGAATCTTAATAAGTCCTTTGGACCCACTAATTAGAGAGAACATGGCTTAGATGTGCAACTATTTTCAATCCATAAATTAAGAGATTGTCATCTGTGAGAAATTGAACACAACGCCTCTGCATTATTAGGATGCTTCGCATTACAATTCCAAATTAAACGTGCTGTATGAGGACAATGAGTCACAAAAAAGTAAAGTTGAGATGCTACACTCACCTTTATTTATTTATAATAATTGTAGGTATTATATTATGTATATGGGACAATTATTAAAAACAATAAATAAAAAAAGTGTGTTGTTTGGTTGCTAAGTACTGTTGAGAATTTCACTTGTCAGTTTGTCCCATACTTGAAAAATTGAGTGGATGATTAGTGTTTATATACATGTGTTGACTCAAGACCCAATAGACTTAATCTTTTGGGTCAAATTGGTGTTCACCCATGTGTATCAAGTCCAACCAAAGGCTCATCCAGTTCTAACAAGTGGTATCAGAGCCATTGGTTCGTAACTCGGGGCAAACGATAACGTAAAGTCGAGATGTGAAGCTAATTCTCTTGACGTGCTAATAGTTGAAGGATCAAGTATGTGACCGAGACTAATAAGAATCATCTAAGCCTAGGATGGATCCGAACAGGGTCAAGACTTGAGAGGTAGGATTGGTTCGGAGGCACGTATAATGCAATTTGAGGCATGTAAGACTCCAGTGGTAGGACATACTTGAACAACTATTTAGGAATTGTACAGTTGGAACTCACAAGTGAGGGAGAGATTATTGTGGGTGCTTATTTCGTGGGTTAAACCTCCAGTAAGGTGGATAAAACTTAATTGTGATGGAAGTTATAGGAGCAATTCGGTTACTTCAAGAGGTGGAGAAATTATTCAGGATTGCCATGATATGGTAAAAGCGGTTTTTTCAAGTTATTTTGGTAATGGTACGAATAATGGTGAAGAATTAAAAGTAATCAGGGAAGGAATTCGTTTGTACAAATGTTTGCATTATTTTAATGTGATTATTGAAAGTGATTTGCGAATTGTAGTTGATTGATTTCAGAAAGGTAGATGTACTTTGTGGCATCTTTGAGAATTTCGGGAGAAGTTCGTGGTGGAGTTAGAAAGAGTGAACGTCATAGTGATGCATCAATATAGGAAAGGTAATAGTGCGACTGATTTTCTTGTTAAAGAAGGAGAAATGAGAGACAATGTAATTTACGAAAAACAACATTTTCTATCATGTTATCTGAAAGGTATTCTTCGGATGGATATGTGGGGTCTCATTTCCGTTCGTCGTTAGTTCAACTCTAAAGTTTCATTTAATGTATTTTGTTTTGTTTTTGTTTTTGGTTGTGTTTTTATTTTATCTTCTTTGTTAGTTATGCTTAGTTTGTTGTTCTAATTTGGTTGGTTGCTGGTGTTAGTTTTTTTTTTAGCGGATTTTTCAGTACTCTTCCTTTTAATTGTTTTATCTTGTAACTATGATTTTCCTCTGCCAAAAGTAAGGGTATATTAATAAATAAATGAAGGTGTCGTTCTCTTTTATTAAAAAAAGAAAAAGAAAAAGTTTGACCTAAAACCCAATAGGCTTAAACTTAAGGTGTCGTTCTCTTTTATTAAAAAAAGAAAAGAAAAAGTTTAACCTAAAACCCAATAGGCTTAAACTTTTGGATCAAATTAGTGTTGTTTACCTATTAACTTTTGGGTCAAATTAGTGTTATTTACCAATATGTATTAAGTTCCTCGTCCTAACAAGTTCCACACTACACAATATTCAAATTTTCTCAAATATATGACGCACCTTAATTGGCGTGGGCGTGGGAATTTGCGGAGGCATATTTTCGAACAAATACCAATGCAATGCTCGCCAATTGCTTCAAGTAGTCAACCTGGGGGACGACTGTAGTCGAGACATCCCTATTTGCGCCTTTCTCCTCAAAGGCATCAGTGCAGGTCTCGCCGTCCGTCAATACCGCACTCACCCACGACAAAATACCTTCCATTTGCGTCTTAAAGTTGGGATCTCCGACCTCAATCCCCATACTGTCTATAGATTTCTGTAGCTCATCCACCGAGTCTCTTACTTCTTCCACGCACACTTCGATTGCTTGGGCCTCTTCCTTCGTCAAGTTGTTTCTTCCTTGGAAGGCACTTACGACTTTTGAGACATTAATTGAAGCCGCATGTGCGATGGAGATGGAGATTTTTGCTAACATCTTAGGGCTACAATGGATTTCGTCTGCCCTGACCAAGAGGATTTGATTGCACAGTAAAGGATATATTGTGTCGTTGCATGATTTTTTTATGTACGCAATGTTTCGGTTGCTCTCGGGAGTGGAAGCGGAAAGAGGAAGACAAGGAGTTGCTTTGTAAGCGCAGAATGGAAGAAGAATGAGGGCAGGCAAAAGATAGTACTGGAAGAAAGATGAACCGGCCATCACGGAAGGAGAGACTCAGAGAGAGAGAGAGAGAGAGAGAGAGAGGGAAGGCTGCTGGCGAGCAGAGAGTGGTCAGTCTCAAATTTATAGGAAACGTTTAAGCACTGCTTGTTGCAATTTTCAACTTGCGAAAAGTGCAAAAAAAGAGAGGCTGCTGAAAGCAGGAGAGATCAAGGCATATGAATTTAAATGCTTTCGGTTGGTTTCACTCCGGAGGCTGCTGGAAGCCTACAGGCTACAGGTTACAAAGGCACATTCTTTGGCGCTCCAATGCACTATGCTCTTTTGCTTTATCCCGTGTTGGATGCTTGGAATTGAAATTGTAGATATAAATGTGCATGAATTCAGGTAAATACAATATAAAATTATATTGCTTTTTCTTTCCTTAAAATTAAACGTCTGGCATTCATATCCTCAAAAACAATTTTAGATTTACGGTTTTACTGTTTTAATCATTCCTTACGGCATTCGTATTCATATTCTCAAAAACAATTTTAGATTTTTCGGTTTACTCATCTAATCATTCCTTACAGAGCATTAATTTTGAAAATATTGTATGCATTTGGATAAAAGATTGTTTGATGCTGATGTAAATTGAATTTATTCATCTACTTTTTTTATACTCAGAAAAGAAAAGAGAAAAAAAAAAAACTACCTAAAAAACATGATATCAAATTTATCTTCAGCAAGTAAAGAATTTAAGTTTCTCAAAGGAGTCATCAAAATTTTTATAAGGTTACCGCTGACAGAATCAAGTTTTGTCTAATAATTCTATTCATACCTGGTTACCGTCTCTAAAGTTATACATGCTTCAAATCTAGGTAGATGCATTGAATTTGAAAATAAAAACTTTTGTCCAGCTTTGCTCAATTTTAAATCTAGAGGCCCAATTCAAGAAAAGGAATCAAAATAAAGGTAGCTTAATTAAAGGATGAAATTATTTCATTAGTCCCTTAATTACTCATTAAATTAAGGACAATTAGATGAAAGAACAAACAAATTTATTACATATTGAGGGTCAACACCAAGCTGCAGGATGTCCAACTAACCAGCTATATTCCTTTTATTTTTAATTTGTTGATTATTTATTATTATTATTATTATTATTTGTACTTTTTCTCCTTATTAAGATGTCTTTTGTTTTGCTGTTTTTTTACATGGTATCCGTGAATTTATGTGTAATCCCAGTAAGGGGGGGGGGGGGGGTGGGGAGGTGAAGTGGGTATTTTAAAATGTATGTCGGGGGGGGGGGGGGGGGGGGGGGGGGGAGGTGAAGTGGGTATTTTAAAATGTATGTCACTCAAGTTCTACTTTTTAATGTGTGATTGTATTAATTAATCAATCTTACCCAATTACTTTATAGATGTACTAAAACATTTAACATATACACAACAACCACTCTAGTAAGTGCAAGCGGAAATTAAAAGAGTTAAGGGAAAGAGATGCAAACATAGTTTTTATGAGGTTCAGCCAACCCGGCCTATGTTATCGTTTTGAGCAACCCACTCAGAGATTCCACTAATCCCGCTCCTTTAACTGGGACGGAGCTTCCCGTTATAGTCCGCTACTTACAAGAGGCGTAGTTTCCTCCTCATCTCAGTTCATTAACATATACACAACAACCACTCTAGTAAGTGCAAGCGGAAATTAAAAGAGTTAAGGGAAAGAGATGCAAACATAGTTTTTATGAGGTTCAGCCAACCCGGCCTATGTTATCGTTTTGAGCAACCCACTCAGAGATTCCACTAATCCCGCTCCTTTAACTGGGACGGAGCTTCCCGTTATAGTCCGCTACTTACAAGAGGCGTAGTTTCCTCCTCATCTCAGTTCACAACCTGAACTATCAATACAATAATAAGATTACAATTTTTTGCAAAACTCAAATGCTCCTTAACAAGCTAATGAGTACAATTGAAATACTAATACATATTCAGATGATATAACTCGAAGCCCAGTTGATTGTGTATGTAATATGTTTGATAAAATCTTTAGTAATAAAAATTGAATGATCTTTGTATAAGAAAAGATGTATAACAAATATGTTCTAAAGATCTAATCCAACTATATGATCTTTATAAAAATATATGTGAAATAGTTTTCCTCCAAAGATTTAAATCAAATCAATTTTACAATAATGAACTTGAAATTAAATCTTTGAATAAAATATAAACTTGAATGTTTTCAAAGATTTAAACTTTAAATCACTTCGATGATCTTAACTCTCCTCGTCTCTAGGAAAGAACATGGCTCTGATACCACATGAGGGTCGGGAGCCCCTTTGACCTTCCTTAGGAAAGCAACCAATATAAGACCACATCTCCAACACAGGCCTTCCCATGGCCACTCAAACGAAGAACTCGGGTCTTTCATCCAATGCTTTACTAGAGGACGTCAATGGGGACCGTACAACCTTTCTGATGTGTAGGATCCTCCTTAGAGGCAAGCACAGAGCATACTCGACACCATGTCATGATCATCAGAGGAACCCATTACAGTTTCGTTAAACCTAAGGTTTGCCTTGTGCTAGCACCGTGAGTCGGCAGGTTACGGGTATCCATTGTAAAATATTCCCTCATAATATCATGGAGGTATTACAAGCTCATAGAAGTGGAAGATAGAAGCCCTTCGGACAAATAGTCTTTAGGGGAAAGGGAACTTAGAGAGCCATGGGTAAAACACACATAAGAATTTTTATTTCTTTCAAACTTCTTCTAACTCTGCCTCACAAACAGGAAGGCAGTCCCTTATATAGAGATCTGAGACCTTCAAAGCTTACACACAAAGCAAACATTGAGAGGGACATAAAGTAGACGGAGACATAGAGCTAAAGTGGGTGAAGACTTTTATGGCGACGATTGACTTCTGAGAGAGACGACCTAACAACTGGCACGACAAAGGTGACAGCACATGGGCGGCTGCATTTGTGTGGGAGTGACCCACCACCTTTAATCACGTCAATAACTTGCAAACTTAATACATACGCAAACATAAAGTGGCCCACCATTGTGGACTTTAGTGACAATAATACATGAAGTAAATAATATGTGGGGCTAGATGCGATGAGACAGCGAGAGGTTGAGGTTGATGTAATCCTCATACGTGATCTCTCCACAGATTGGATGGTGGTAAGTTAGCGGATCCCAGTGATAATCTTCATCAGTATCCATAGGATCATAATCATGGCGGTCCTTGTCAAGTGGCTTCGGAGCTGGAATCTCGTATGGAATAGCTTAGACGAGTTCAGAACAGAACTGGAGATCGTTCATTTCACAGAGGTGTTTTAAGAGTGAGGTCTTGTAGCTTGGCCATGTACTGGGGAAGTTGTACAGCGTATCCCATTCGTAGACTTGATTTTGGGATCATAAGACGTTCTTGTTTGAATTGTAGAAATATGGTCTATGCAGAATGAAGATACTATGTACTGTGGCTGCTTTAACTGGGTCCATCTTTCAAAGGTTGTGATTACCCATAAGGGTAGTCAATTTCTTTTTTCAAGTGAACAGAGGATCAAACAGCTAGAGGAAAGTCCAAAACAGGGATTTCTGATTGGTTGGATCATCAAGATGAGCGTACGTCTCGTGAAGTGGGAGGAATACAACATGTACCTACAAAATAGAGATATGCCATATATACCATAATACATGAGTATTAAAGGACGATGACTTGATGATGTAAGGATTGAGGAAAGGGTATGATGGGAAGGTTAGGTGATGGTCTATCAGGCTAACATAGTAGCCATGAAGGTCTTTGCATAGGATTTGATTTTGGATGCATCATTGGTCTCAGGAAGTATTTCTAGAGGGAATTGTATCTGGGTAGAGGCACCAAGATAGAGGATATCCGGTGGTGAAGAGGATGATGAGGCCATGAGGATAAGTGGAATGACTCGGTGTCTGGATATAAGGAAGGAAGTTTTCCAAGGGCGAGAAAACATGTCGGCAAGAACATTGCGGTTGCCTTTGATATACTTCACAGAGAAGTCATATATGGAAAACCAATCTTCTAGTTTGAGAATCTGTGGATCAGGGAGAATCTTGTTTCGGAATTCAAGCATCTTTGGGAAAGATGAGTTATCCATTTCAATTGTGAAGTGTTTTGATCTGACATAGAAGTTAAATTTCTGAATTCCATTTTTTACTGCAATAATCTCTTTGAACACAGTGTGATAATGCTTTTGGGAATCTTTGAATTCTCCACTTGCATGTCCACAGTAGGATCTTTTGTCGTCCTTATCTTCAAGCAGTAAAGCACCCCAATAATGGTCACTAGCGTCTGACTGAAGGATAAGATTTCCTATGGATGGAATAGTCAGAGGCGGTGGATTCTTTGCAACTTTCTTGAGGTGTTTGACAGCATGTGTTTGGTCAGGGCCCCATGGGGGTGGTTTCTTTTTCAACGGCTATGATAGGGGACTGGTGAATTGACTTGCATACGGGATAAAGTCTTTAATGTAATTAATGATGCCAAGAAATTGTTGTATTTTTTTGACAGAAAGATTATCATCAGGAAATTGTAATAATTGTTCAGCAAGATGAGGACCTGGGCAGATGGTTCCATGGGATATCTTCATTCCTAGAAAATCAATTTCGTGTTGTCCAATCATGCTTTTCTTTTCTGATAGCATTATCCCGAATTATGAGGCTAACTGATGAAAATGTTCAAGGAGGTGATAATGATCTGCATGACTTTTGGAAAATAATAAGATGTCATCAATGTAGATCAAAGTACTGTGCAGGATAGGATTGAAAATCCTAGTCATTGCCTTTTGAAACAGTGATGGTGCAATCTTCAATCCGAATGGTAAAACAGTCCATTGGAACTGTTCATTTGGAATACAGAAGGCTGTTTTGAATCTATCATTCGGATGAATTCCAAGTTTCCAAAATGCTCCTTTTAGGTCAAACTTAGAAAATATCATGGCTTTAGCAAGATGGATGAACCGAGTTTTGGCCTTTGGAATAGGGAACTTATCATCCCTAATGAACATATTTAATAGCTTGTAATCAATAACCAATCTTTTCTTTCCTCTGATCTTTTCTGATCTTTTTTCAACGTAAAATGCTTGGCATGCCCAGGAGGAACTGGTTGGTTCAATTAAACCTTATTGTAATAATAAATGACATTCTTCTCCGGCAAGCTTAAGATTTGATGGAGACATACCCGGATGGGTGGCTTTGGTTGGACTTATATCTTCATTAAGTTTGAAGGGGATGTGAATGAAGAAATCTGGGTTTTTCTAGAGGGGATGATTATGGACGAACTGATCATGGCTTTTAGCACATAGATTCAACAACTGTTTTTGTATGGGATGGAAATCAGAAGAGGAATGGGAAAAAGAATAGATATTGTCGATTAGGGTAAAGGCTTTGAATTCACTTTTGCACTAAATTCCTGTGGGAAGAATCCTTAGGGATTTTGAAAGACAGTAGACATCCCGTCCTTATAAAACATCTTTTTGAGGAAGTGGACTTCCAATTACATGAGTCCAAATGATGCAATTAGGAAGAAGTTTAATCCCAATTTTTCTTTTGGAAATCAAGGTGGTAGTGAAAATCTGGTCATTCACAGCTCTGAAGAATTGAGTATAGGAAGACCAACAATCTGATGGTAGGACTTTTGGATTAACCATGGTCTTATGGGATCCCGTATCAATGAATGCAACAGCAGGTATGGGTTTACCATACTTTTTAGGAAGAAACTGGATTAGAATATGAGGACTTATCTGAGAGTTTTCAGATGATAGAACAGGCCGAATATTGAATATTTCCTCTGACTGGGAATCATCTTTTGGATCAGAATTTTCTAAATCAGTAAGGACAAAGATTGTTTCTTCAGTCATTTCTTCTTTTTATGATAGGACAGATTCAGCGTTTGCATCAAGATCTTCTACTTGTAACTATTGGGTGAGTTTTGCAGACTTTGTTCTGTTCATCGGGCACTGTTTGGCATAGTGTCCTTTCCTTTTGCGAATGAAACATTGAGGAGATTTGTCATGTCCTTGTTGATCCTTCTTCTTGAAGAATATGAATTTCTTTCTTTTCTTGGAATTTTTCCTGAGTTGTTTATCAAAACCATAATTCTTGAAGTATTTCTTCTTAATTTTTAGGAATACAGATGCAATCCTTTTCTTTGCATTTGATTTGAAGATACGACTTCTTACACTGTTTATTGAACTTCTGGTTCTGTTTCATCATCTTCGAGAATAGTTGATGAGTGTCACATAATTTCTCAAGAGAGGCTAAAGCAAGTTGGTGAATTTCTCCAAGAGAAATATCTCTTAAAGATCTTTGAAGAGCAGAGAGCTTTCTTTAGGGTTCAGGTTGAATTTCCTCTCGGAGAGAATTAATATAGACCTGTCTGAGGTTTTCATCATTCATTCTGCCAAGAAGATAATAACATCTGGAAATTCTTTGATAATGAAAATCAATATCTTTCCTTTTCAATGAACAACATCTCATCTCAAAGAATTCCTGTCTGATTTCATTAGCATGAGTATCAGGATCTCCAATAAATTCTCGATAAATAACACCAATGGCTTGAGAAGGAGAATGTGATCTAATGAACGTCAGTTGTCTATATTCACCAAGACTTTGAAACCAATCTCTTAATGTTCCAGTGAATCTAGAAACGAATTCAAATAGAAGAGTCTCAAGATTGTTTCCTGGTTTAGATAGTTGGAGGTCAATCCAAGCACCGAATTCTCAAATTCTATCTCTCCATTTAGTTGTGATAGACCTTCAAATGAAAACCAAGGACCATTCTGGGGAACAAATTGCTTTGGGGCTGAATCAACCAGGGCTTATTCAACCTTAATAGGTTCTTCTACAATGGGAGTTGTAGTCTCAGTCTGTTCATTGAATTCCTGGGTTCTGGATGATCTTGGGTCAGTTGGTGTTGCCATAAGCATATGTGAGAGATCTGTAATCTCGTCATTTGATGTGGACAAGGCTTCTAACGATGCTTCAGTGGAAACATCACTGTTATTTTCTTCAGAGGATGCTTTAGGGATAATTGGAATATTGTCAACAAGCATCGATGGTGGCTGATCTTGGGATGGAAAAGGTTGTTTGAACTTTTGGCCAACAAAAGTGGGATTGTAGGATTCTGTTTTGGGCAGAGATGAGGATCTCGAAGAGGAAGGTTTGAAGGGTGGTATGAGAGAATTTCTTCTGAACATTTCAACTATGGATTTGTAATGTTTGGAATAATATGGCATGTAAGAGGGAGAAGGTGGTGAATGAGATGGGAAAGAGGAATAGGATGGTGAATATGGAAAGGATTTAGGGACATAGGATACTGGAGGAGGACGATGGAGATGTTGTTCCATCTGAGATAACTGATCTTTGAGTCTGTTAATCTCAAACTCCTTTTGATTGAACATAGGCCTAAAATATCCTTCATCAATGTATCGTTTAAGCTTAGTATCATGACTAGCAATCCTTTTTTTCAGGCTAGTGTACATCTCATTAAGTTGAGAATCAAAATGATCAAGCCTTTGATTTATTTGAGTGCCATGAGAAATAAGTCTGTCACATTTATGATTGATAGAAGATAAAGTTGAATTTTGAGATCTGGCATTCAGAGTTTGCCAGTTTAGAACTTGCTCTGCTTGAGTGGGAGGCTTTCTAAAGCCATCTGGTTGAACTTCAGTGTTTTGAACAAAAGGTCTAGAATGGATGTTTAATTCTGGATGCGTTTTGGGTTCCAAGGGTGGAAATTTTTTGTCACATGGAGAAGCCATTAAACAAGGAATAGGTTGGGTCTGGATTTGGGTAGGTACTGGGTTCTGGTAAGGAACTGGGCTAGGTTCTTCTGGAGGAAGTAATCCTTCTTGACAAAGAATTTCAAGTGCTCTGTCGTAGATCCATAAAGGCTTTGGTTTAGGATCTGGACGCTGAATTCCTATCCATGGGCTGCTTGGGTCATCAGGCCTTCTATGAGGAGAAAAAGGTTTACAAGATGGTTTGGTTTCTTTCTGGTGTGATTTGTGGCAGTCACAATCTGGATCACACATCATAGGGTCGACATCCCAGATAAAGTGGCCATTAATCTTATCAGTATAGATGGGAGATCCATCTAGATTGATATTGTCAATGGGAATTTCATCTTCAAAAGTAACAGGCTTTATCATCAAGGACTAGAAGACTGGTGGAGTGTTGGAAGAAGCACTATCTTTTGGGTCAAACGCCATCTTCACTGTTCCATTTGGTAGTCTCTGGAACTTTGGATCTGAAAGATGAATAGGTATTGACTGCTGGTGAAGCTGTTCATAGCCGGTAATCCACTCCAGAGGGATCAATTGCTTTAATTCGTCTCTAGGGATTTGTCGTGGAATCTGCATAATGGTTGGCACTTCATATTCTCTTTCAGTAGTGATCAGAATGGTGTTGTTAGACTGTCCCAAAAGGGGAAGATCAACAACATGATCTTGTAGTCTATAGATAACTTGATGGTGAAGAGTAGCCATGTAAGCAAATTATATCTGAGGAGCACTAGTGATTTGAAGCTGAACTTTTATGCAGTTCTTCAAATTCTTATCCCTTAAAGGAATATTGAAATTCAGGAAAAAGGTGAGGCGGGCACTTCCAGCTTGAAGTGTAGTGAGAGAAGTTCCGATTGCAGCATGCTTATACTGAGTATAAGTGATGTTGAGAAGAGTGATTCTTGCTATAACAGGAAGTCCTTTTCTGCTATGTAAGGTGAGAAGAAGTCGAACAACACCAAAGTGAAGGTGAGTATAACCTTCTCTGATCCATTGGTTGATCAGATCTTGATCAAGCTCAAGATCAATATACTATTCTCTAGAAGAGGCTGGGATAAGACACTTATCAAGGACTGTAGTCTGAACAAATTCCTTAACTTGAGATATAAGAAGAGTACGAACTTGGTTGGCTAAGGATTTATTTCTTTTGAAAATATTGTAAGGATTTACAAGAGGAAGGGAGGTTTCTTGGATTTGGGCAGAATCAGGAATATAGGAGTATTCTACTCGGTTGGTAATCTTGGAAGAAGTAGTTCTTTTAATGGAGGGAGGAAGGGAAATGGAAGAAGAAAAACGATTATTAGAAGAAGGTGTATCCATAGTTTGCAAGTTTCCCCTTAAACTATTTGTGCCTCGTTCTTCTAAAAATCACTTCTATGATCTTAAAATAAAAAACTCACATTCTTGCTCCTAAAATACATAAGAATATGATTATGAAAGTATAAGTACTTTGAAAATAAAAATCTATATGTCAAAAATAATATTATGTTTACCAAACCTCAAAGACACGATCTTGCTTAGGAAAATATGAGTGAAATACCTTTGATCATGAGAGTAACGAATGCCCAAAAATATGAATACAATAGTACGTAGGCAAGAGGTTCAAGCACAATAAAAATCTTTCATTCTTGTTATCTTCTAGCTCTTGTTGTTCTTTTTTTTTTTTTTGATATTGTTGCAAAAACTAGGGTTTTAGGTTGAAATATATATATATATGCATGGTCGGAAGATAGGCGCATCTTGATCGTTGGATCAATTTAGGTATATTTTTGTTAAGAAAAATTTTGCCCATTGCGCATTGGAGCATTGTTTTGCCTGATGGACTCGTCGATGAGTGCACACGTTCGTCGATGAGTGTTCTACACTCGTTCATCGATAGAAGCATGGGTTCATCTTCGAGTGGCTTGTCTGAAATTTTAGAGGTCTCAATATTTTCTCGTTGATGAGAACAAAATGTTCATCGCTGAGTGACCTTCATGTGTTCATCGACGAGGCCAAGGATTCGTCGACGAGCTGCCTTATTTTCAGCCCGATTCAACCTAGGATAAGTGAATGTAAAGTTTCA
Source organism: Malania oleifera (assembly GCF_029873635.1). Classification (NCBI taxonomy): domain Eukaryota; kingdom Viridiplantae; phylum Streptophyta; class Magnoliopsida; order Santalales; family Ximeniaceae; genus Malania; species Malania oleifera. The sequence goes on from NC_080425.1 coordinate 63,496,092, forward strand.
TAAAATGCATGTATCTTAAGGTCCATCTATTTGTTATTTTGAGCTCCCAACTATATCATATGAGATATGTAAGTTCAAGCAATATTAAATGCCCGTTACAATAGAAAACTTGAAGCTTCTTCATCCTTTCGCTCTTCTAATTTCATGGAGTGTGCCAAGTCGTATATGCTTTAAGTTCCTCATGATTTCCATGACTTCCTCACCTTTCGTGCATGCTAAGTAATGATCATATTCACAATCTCAATGCATAGGTAAGATACTATGTGATTTGTCATTATCAAAACATGATTAGATTCATAGAGTCAACAATCTCCCCCTTTTTGTTGATGACAAATACACGAGTAAAAATAAATATTCTCTCCCACTTTTCAAATAATATGGTAATTAAATCCAGAAAATTTTGCATCCCCCTTTTCTAATAATATGGCAATGTAATCTAGAAAATATTACAAATAAAATTTTGCTCTAATAAATATTCTCTCCCCCTTTTGACATCGATCAAAAAGGCATACAAAAATATATAAGGTTAAATACTTTGCCCCTTTGTAAAAAAAAATTTATTTCTCCCCCTATGTTAAGAAATTTATCTCTCCCCCTTTCTAAAAAAGATAGCTTTTATGTGAAATCAAATTTCATGTTTAACATACAACAAGATTCCAATTGAAATTGATATAGATAAGCAATTCAGTTCATTAAAGTTTAAAATTCATGTGCACATCAACATGTATTATAGATCCATAAAATATTTAACATGCAATAGCCATTACTTACTTTTGATTTAAGTTGCTACCCCTCAATTATGTATTCTAATATATCTCTAGGCAAATTCTCTATTGTGCATCAAGCCTAATTCATATCTAATTTGGATAAACCTATTCTCCGAAAGTGGTTTCGTGAATATATCCGCCCTTTGTTAAGTTGTGCACACAAACTCAAGTTCCACATCCCCTTTTTGCACATGGTCACGTAGAAAATGATGTCTAATTTCTATGTACTTAGTTTGTGAATGTGATATGGGGTTCTTTGATATATTTATTGCACTCGTATTGTCACACTTTATAAGAAAAATTTCATAGTGCAAGCCATAGTCCTTTAGTTGTTGCTTCATGTATAGCGTTTGACCACAACAACTTCTAGTTGCTATGCATTCAGCCTCGGTTATGGACAATGCAACTGAATTCTGTTTCTTGGAAAACCAAGAAACTAAGGATTATCCTAAAAAGTAACAAGTGCTGCTAGTGCTTTTTCTATTTACTTTACAATTGGCAAAGTCAGCATCAGAATAACTGACAATCTCAAGGGAAGTGTACTTAGGATACCATAATCCAAGTTCAATAGTTCAATAAGGTATCTAAGTATTCTTTTAACTACTAATAGATGTGACTCTTTAGGTGCAGCCTGAAATCTTGCACACAAGCATACGCTAAACATAATATTAGGCTTGCTAGTAGTTAGGTATAACAAACTACCAATCATTCCATAGTAGAGCTTAACATCCACCGGTATACCTTGCTCATCTTTATCCAATTTTGTCGAAGAACTCACAGGTGTTCCTAAAGTTTTACCATCTTCCATGTTAAACCTTTTGAGCAAGTCTCTAATGTATTTTGATTTGTTTATAAAAATCCCATGTGTTGCCTGTTTGATATGAAGTCCCAGAAAGAAGTTAAATTCACCCATCATGCTCATTTCAGATTCACTTTGCATGCAACTGGCAAACTCATTACACAACTCTTCGTTGGTTGCCCCAAAAATGATATCATCCACATATATTTGTACTGGGAGCAAGTTATCATTTTTAGTTTTTATGAAAAGTGTTGTGTCAATCTTCCCTCTAGTGAACCCATTATCTAGAAGAAAACCACTAAGCCTTTCATACCAAGCTCTAGGAGCTTACTTCAATCCATACAAGGTTTTAGTCAATGATTTGGAAATTTGTGGTTTTCAAACCCTGGGGGTTGTTCAACATAGACATCCTAATTAATATAGCCATTTAGGAATGCGCTTTTCACATCCATTTGATATAATTTAAAATTCTTAAAAGCAGCATATGCCAATAACATTCGAATGACCTCCATCCTAACTATAGGACCAAATGTTTCCTCAAAATCTATGCTTTCCTTCTGGTTATATCCTTGAGCTACTAGTCTAACTTTGTTTCTAATTACAATTCCATTTTCATTTTTCTTGTTCTTATATATCCATTTTGTTCCAATAACTGTATGATCATTTGGTCTAGGAACTAATGTCCAGATTTTATTTCTTTCCAATTGATTTAATTCTTCTTGCATAGATATTACCCATGATTCATCCTCAATTGCCTCATTCACATTCTTAGGCTCTTCTCATGATAAGAATGCAAAGTGACTAACCATATTTCTAAGTGAGCATCGTTTAGCAACTCCACGTGATGGTTCACCTATGATTAGATCAATGGGGTGATTCCTTACACACTTTCATTCCCTAGGTAGCTCATTAACCTCTCTTTATACTTAATTATTTTCAGAAGATGTTTCTGGAACAGAAGGTGTATTCCCAAGAGGGGAGGGGGGGGGGGGAGGTGAATTGGGATTATAAAATTTCTTTTGATTGATTCTTTCTTACCTTATTTTAAGTTTAGCAATCACTCAAGTAAAGTTGATTTCAATTACAAGTTTAGTGGAAAATTAATTTTATAAAGCTTTTATGAATGTGTATACCAAGTTGTATATCCTGTTCAGTACCTCAACACAATACAATCAACAATAGATAAAGAATTCAGTAATGCTGTCAAGTTTTAGCACTTTAGCAAACCAAAGTAGAGTTTGAGAATATTTGTTTTTTGATAAGAAGCCCTGCATTTGTGTACCTGTTTTCTTAATATAACCCACAATTCAAACTTCCAACAATCTTCCAAAAACTCAGACTTTAAATAAACTTTCTTTTTACTTTGGTGTATTCCCAAGTGGGAGGGGGTGAATTGGAATTTTAAACTTTCTTCCTAGGTTAAACTAAATAGTAGTAGCATATCCACAACCTAGGGTCTATCTATACTGTTCCAAATGTTTAGATAAATAAAACATGTGGAAATTAAATCATGTGCAACATTCATAATATAACATGCACTTGTGGTAAATAAATTGCAGAAAAATAAAATGCACACACGATATGTTATCGGGGCTCGACCAATACTGCCTACGTCCCCGCCTCTAACTCACGAGATTGAGGATTCCACTAATGCTCACTTAACGGGTGGAGCGGCACCTGTTATAACCAGGTCAATTAATGGGGCTGACCTCAACTTACAAATACTCCTTACCAGGATGGTGCACTTACCTTTCCTAACCGGGTTTAAGCCAATCCTGAACTATTTAACAGGGCTAGTCTCCCTCTTTAGGCCCACACTTGCAATACAAATGTAAAACTTTGCGTACACGAAAATATGTTTTTACACAAGAAGATATGTACTACAATACAACACATTATAATCAATTCACCTCAAACAAATAGGAATTATAAGATCAATGCAAAATGTTTCCAACTACACTCTTAATAATGTCAATAGGCAATCAAAGCAATGAGTGTATTTTTTTTTTTCAAACTATCTTTGAAACAATCAATCACAATATCTCAATCACAAGTAGGGTTTCAAATATTTTCAGCAAATGAAATCAAACAATCTCTAAAAATATTTTCTCAAGATACTAGCACAAAAGATGTTTGAAAATAAGCTTAGGAAAAATATTTTTTTGCACACACAAAAATCTAAGATTTAGGTGTCTTGTAGTGTGAGTGCAAAGACCCACAAGCTACAAAGTTTCCTGCACAATGGATTTATTGAGTTAAAATAGGGGAAAACTTTGGTAGAATCTCAAATCAAAATCAAACACATAATAAACAATGAGAGTTTTAGCTAAGTGTGAATAATATGAAATCACTCAAAAACACTTTGATTTTGCAAGGGAAGAGCAAATGGATGAGTGTATGGGATTAGTATTGAAAAAAATAAGTTTTGAAAATTTTAGAGGATTTTTCTCCTAATCCATATTCTAATCACTCACTAATTGAGAAAATGATCCCATATATACAGACATGGGGGAAAATATAGCCGTTGGGGAATCAAGGGTAATTATTAAATTTTTTTTAAAATTTTTTATAAAAAAATTAACCCTATTTAACCCCTCTTAACCACGGTGAAAAATTGTGCAATCCGAGAGTTTCAGGCGCTTGACTTGAGGTTTGATCGCCCGAATAGACACAACAATAAAAGGTATTTTCGAGGTTCGGGTGCCTGAATTTTAGTTTAGTTTGTTGAATCGAAGGCGATTTCAAAAGACCATGGTTTGGTCACCCGGTCCTGAGTTCGGTCTATAGAACTCATGTGTTTGGTAGCCCGAGGCCTTTTAGAACGTATAAGTTCGGGCTAATGAGTTGGTGGGAAAATTTAGAGTAATGGTTCGGTCGCCCGTGGACGCTATGGTCAAAATGGTTTGGTCGCTCGAAACCAAGTTGATTACGCGTCAGAACTGCATAATTGGGTACTTTAATTCGGTTTTTACAACTTATATTTTTAATTAAATATCCATTTTTTTCCAATATTTTAATAAAGTGCCAAAATTATCATTCTTGAGTTTTATTGTGCAATTTACAAAATTTTGATAATTTTTTATCGCAGGAAAAGTCCCGGGAACCAAAACCGACACCTGTTCGTATTTCATGCATAACGTTTCCATCCGAGTTTCGATCGAGACGATTCAAATTTATGGAGAAAGAGGAAAAGATTATCTACAACTTTTGTGTTTCGAGTTTTGAGAGAAACGGGCTCCAGAAGGGTTAAATTTGGTGATGAATAGAGAATTAAAAAAAAATGAAAAAAAAAATAAAATGGATATATGATGTGACCCGGCCATGCAGGCCGGGTCAGCTCTTTCCAAATGGGCTTGGATTATCCGGGTTAGTTCTCTCCAGCACAGGTCATAGGGCTTCATAACTCCACCCTTCTATTTATTTGTTTTTTTCCCTTTCTCTTCCTTGTTGGGCGTTGCCCCAGCCATACCCTCTTCCTCTTAGCATCTCATCTCTCTCTCTCTCTCTCTCTCTCTTTTGGCTTTTTTTTTTTTTTCTTCCTCTCTCACTCTGTTTCTCCTTCCTCTCCTCTTTGTTTTCTTCCGGCAACCCTCCTTCTCCTTCCCTTATTCCCTTCTCTTCCTTCTTGTCTCATCCCTTTCCCTCAACTCCCTTTGTTTCCGGTAGCTACAACAACACCAACTCCTTGGCTTCCTTGTTCCAACACAGCAGCAAACCAGTACAACAACTATTCCAGCTGCAACTCCAGCAAACATAGTAGCAACCCTCTAGCAGAGCAGAACCCGAGGCCATCCCCTTACTGTTGCCAGCATCAGAACACCCGAGAAGAGCTCCAGCTGCTGCAATATGTAGCCAGCAACTTCAGCAGCAATACCAACTACCCGAGAGGCTCTCTGCTTCTCTAAGAACACCAGAATAGGCCCCTGCTTCTCTCTCTCTCTCTCTCTCTCTCTCTCTCTCTCTCTTCCTTCCTTTCTTTCTTTTATTTACTTTTCTTTGAGTCTTTGAATATTGAAGAAAGTTTAGTTTTTTTTTTTTAATGTTATTTGAGTTTTTTTTAGTTGAATATTGTTAGGTACTTCATTCTTGTTGAATGATTTTTTTTTTTTTTGTTTATCCAATTGATGGTTATTTTAATTTAGCCTTTGAGTATATTATAATTTAACTTAGTTGGTTTTTTTTTCCAAAAAAGTAATCTTTTTGTCAAAATTTGATTTAGTTAGGGTCTATTTTATTAAAGTTTGTGTTTTTATCGTGTCCCGTTATTATTTGCGTATTTTAAATTCTTGTTGAGTTCATGTTTGCGTTTAAATTATGATGCTTGCTTCAATTTCATAGTTTTGTTAAAAGGTTCGGTTTTTATTGCGCGCGTGAGTGTTTGATTGAGTTTCCATTACGCATTTTTGATTCCATGTTCTAGGTTGCCATCTTTGATTAACGCGTGTTTCAGTGTTTCCTTGAGTAAATTAGAGTTTCCATCTTTGCCCATTAATTTAGTGCTTGTCAGATTTAAGGTTTTTAAATTATGTGTCATTTAATTCGTCAAAAGTGAAATTGAACCATCTTGAAAACCTGAATCTGATATGAGTTTAGTACCCTTTTTAATTTTGATTGGGAAAACGTGAAATTTGAGATTAAAACACATTCCATGAGGAGATGATCTAACCTTTGGGCTGAATATTACACGACAGAACTCCTATACTTGAGATAGCTTCTGATTTGCTCATTTTTCGAGTGAGTCACAAGTCAACACTCTGACTAGTCAAAGGTTTGGTCACTCAAAGTGTTTTGAATACTAGGGGTTCGGTCGCCCGAAACGAAGTCAACACTTTAACTGGTCAAAGGTTTGGTCGCCTGAAGTGTTTTGAACACTAGGGGTTCGGTCACTGAAAACTCATAATTTTGCCCTATAAGTCCAGTTTTACTTCAATTAATTCCCCTAATAAATTATGTGATATTGGGGACTTAGTGCACTATGTGTAGGAATCTAAAGTCCAAGTAAGGTCATGTTTGAGCATATCTTCCTACCATGCATGATGCAGATTATTACAAGACATATTGAGGTATATTCCATAATTAAATTACAGCCCATAATGAAGAATATAAAAATAATTACAAATACAACACAATTTTCTTTATTATTCTGCATGATTATCATATGCCATCATGATGTAGCTTGCTGTTCAAATACACGCGTAGGGTGAACCAGCATGCAAGCTCATGATAAAGGCTAGTACCAAATGTATTTGTCATTATCAAAATTGGGATATGACCAACTGTTGGCATTACAAGGCTTAACGTCTTGTTTTGATGATAATAAATAAGAGGAACTTAACATATTTGGTTAAGTGATGACATTTCAAGACTCAACTATGAAAATGTAAGGTCAAGTATTCAAAAGGATCCATTGCAAGCTTACTTTAAAGAAGGATGATCATATGAAGTTTAAAGCATGGATTCAAAAATGACTTATTAAAGCTTGAAGAAGATCCAAAGAAAAGTAAAGCAAGAGAGCTCAAAGAAAAACAAATATGAAGACTCAAGCACCAAGAATGTCCAAAGTCCTAGAAGTCTTTATGTAAGTGCTTCATATTTTAAATTTCTTTTGAAATATGTTGAAGCTCATTAGGATGCAAAAAAAACTTAGAGATCAGTTTTTAAAAACCTTGGAATTTTTTTTTCGAAAAGTCACATATAAGTTTTTCAAATAACAAAAGGATTAAAGTCTTAAAAAAAATAGAAGTTTTGAAAAAATTGACTGGTTAGCCGACTGACCAGAATGTTCTGAAATTTCTCAACTGACTTACAAAAATATAACAGTTGAATAATTGCCTAGTCGACTGACACTTTTTGAACTATGTTCAGTCAGCCAACTGAAAAATTAATGGAATTAATTTCTAACAGACATAAAGGTTTCAGTCGCCTGTCCAGCTGATTGACCTTGTATAAAATGCTTACCCCAATCGCCTATCTAGCCGACTGACCGTACTTGAATTCAAATATTGAACTTTAACAGGAAAATTCTAAAATTTAGTTTTTCATATGTGAACATTATAAAAACTTGGTGTACACTCTCAGTAACTTGGGAAACAAGGAAACTCACCTTAAAAAGTCTATAAATACTCCTATAACCCAAGGAATTAATTACCCAAGCATAATATCAGCATTCAATCTCTTTAAATTCAATCTTCTCTTGCTCACTCATTGCAAAACTGATTTGTTGAGATAATTTGAAGTGCTGAATCCATCCTACTCTAATTTTTACTGTTGATCCTCATCTAAAGAAGGAATTGGTGGATTCTATACTTAAGCTTTAATTCTATTTCATCTTGATATTTAAATTCTTGAAGTACATAGTGCTAAATTTGTACTAATTTGCTATGTTTGAGAGTGTTCTTGTACGCACTATTTATTTTGTGTTTCTTGTAGTTCTTGGGATGGTTCAAGGTTGATTTGGATTGTTGCCCAAGCATGGGGTATCGCTTGGAGAGGTGACTACTCTAACCTATTGAAGGAGTGCCCAAGCGTGGGGTATCACTTGGAGAGGTGATTACTCTAACCTAGTGAAAGAGTGTTTGTAAAGGTTTTGTTCTGCCTAAAAAGGAATAGGTTTAGGGGAATCCTTTGGTGGTTTGCCAAAGGCGAGGATGTAGGCTGCGGATAAGCTAAACCTCGTAAAAATTGCAGTCTCATTCTCTTTCCCTTACTCTCTTTAAATTCCAACAAACATATAAACTGCACAGATGTTTTAAATTCCTTAATCATAAAAACAACATGGATTGTAAATTAAATAAACCAAAGTTTAATTTTGATTTGGGATTGCAGAAACCGGAAGGGAGTACGTTGGTTAATCAATACTTTGTGGAAACCTCAAAGGGAGTATGTTGATTGGTTAAAACCCAAAGACAAATTAACTAAGAGTTTATTTAAATTTTGAGTTGTTGGGAATTTGTGTTGTGGTTTGCATTGAAGAAACAAATTTCATTACTACAAGACTTGAATCAAATTTCATATACACAGGGCTGCAAAAGTTGAAAGCTGAATCTTTTATCTTGTTAAATATATTGTGGTTAATTGGTTTAGTTGTTTGATTGATTGATTGTGTGGTTGTGGATTAAATAAAAGAGCATTGAATTTTGTGGGATTACTAAATCAACAAGAAGTCAATAAAATCTTTGAAAGAATTTAAAAGAGATCAAGAATTCATAAAACGATTTAGAAGAAATTTTAATAACCCAATTCAACCCCCTCTTGGGACTACACCTTAGTTTTCAATTGGTGTCAGAGCGGGGTTGTAGCAAATCCTAACTAGAAGCTACATAAAGATCTATATGGTACACTTAGGCATAGCTCCCTTTGGAGAGGGTCAATCCTCAACTAGGCCGCCCATATTTTGTGGTTTAAATTATACATTTTGGAAATAAAGCATGAGAATCTACCTTCAAACCATGGATTGGAAAGCATGGAAGGTTGTCACACATGGTGACTTAATTCCTACCAAGCATGTAGATGGAAAAGAAATACCCAAAGAAGAAAAAGAGATAACCGACAATGACCATAAGATGCTACAAGTAAATTCAATTGCTATGAATGCATTATATTGTGCTCTTGACATAAACGAATTTAATAGGGTCATGACTTGAAAATCAACCAAAGAAATATGAGATAAATTAGAAGTAACCTATGAAGGTACTATTGATGTAATGGACAATCAAATCGATATGCTCACTAGCGAGTATGAAGCATTTAGGATGTACCTGGATGAATCCATTACTAGTATGTACACTAGTTTCACCCATATAATAAACTCCCTAAATGCATTAGGAAAAACTTACACCACCTATGAGATGATCCGAAAAATTCTTAGAGGGCTACTACTTATATGGGAACCAAAAGCCACTACAATAACCGAAGGAAGAAATTTGAAAAACACCTCCTTAGATGAACTCATAGGTTCTCTCTTCACATATGAAATGACAATGAATGAAAGAAGTGGAAAAACTAAAGCCCAAGAATCTATAGCGTTCAAAGCTTCAAAAGAAAACTCTAGTAGTAAAGATGAAGAGGATGAACTAGCCTTCATATCTAAGAAACTTGCAAGAATACTAAGAAGGAAAAATAAATTCAAAAGAAAAATCCAAAACTCAAGTTCTAATGAGGAATAAACTAAGAAGAAAGAAACAGAGAAAGAACTACCTACATGCTATAATTGCAAGAAAGTTGAACAAATAAAACTGGATTGTCCAAAACTTAAGAAAGATTCTAAAAAGAAAAAGTAAAAGGCAATGAAAGCCACTACTTGAGACAATATGAGTACAAGTAGTTCCGATAATGAATCAAGTGACCAAGAGGTTGCTTGCTATATGGCTTGGGACGATGTGGAAAGCTCCTTATTCAAATCCTTAAATAGGTCTTGTGATGATTCAGTAGAAGAATCCAATGATAAGTGCATGCCATCTTTATAAAGAACTTCAAAATGATTTATTCAAGGTGCATAAGATGTTAGTTAATGTGACTAAACGATACACATCATTGAAAAACAAGAACAAAGGAGTTATGAAAGAGTTAGAATCCCTTAAACTTGCTGAAAGAGAAAAATATTCAAAAATCAAGAAAATAGAAAATAAGAATGAAGCTGTGATGAATAAATTAGAGTCTAAAAATCCTACTGAAAAAGAAAAAGATTTGAAAATCAAGAGATTAGAAAGCAAGAATGAGAAGATAATAAAGGAACTAAAAGATTTAAAGTCCAATACTTTCATGGATAATGAAAAAGACATATATATTTATGAATTAGAGAATAAAATTACTAAGATGTCTCAAAACCAAGAAAAGGTGAAAGAAAAGAGCAAAAATATACAAAATTTAGAAATTTATGATCTAAAGAAAGAAATTGAGGATCAAGCCAAAATCATTTACAATTTCACAAAAGGAAAAGAAAATTTTGACCAAATGATATTGGGTCACAAAGAATATCCTTAAATAAAGAAGGCCTAGGATTTAATGGGGTTGAGAATACAAAGAAAAGGAATCTCTACATGGGATACTTTACAAAAGTCTTTGAAGATTACGCTAGCACTTTTTCAAATGCTCACACTCACACCACATGCTGCCTATGTAAAAAGAAGGGACGTATAAAGTTTGAATGTCCATTAAAGAGAAAGGGTGTAAAAACTAAACAAATTTGGAAAGAAAAAGAAACATCCCTTATTAGACCATCGAGATCCAAGAAAGTATGGGTACCAAGATGCAATAAGAAAAATCTAAGTAATATTGTTGGCCTTAATCAATAAATTAATCAGCTGACTGACCATAAGCTCAGCCGACTTATTGAACAAGGTTAGCCGATTGACCATAAGCTTAGCTGACTGATTGAAAGTAAAATTTTTAAACAAGTTTTAATGGAACTTAAATTTAATATGAAATATATTTGAGAATAAGAGATACTTGAGTAACATAAGAACAATTTAAGAAAAAGTGTAGTACAATACAAATAATAATGATATGCTCTCTGCTTATATATTATGTTACATGCTTACATGCTGTTATCTTGATAGTGCCAATGGCATGAAAATGATTGATGATTTGTTGCTCACTATATATTGAATGAGCATGAAGTTATTAAGCATGATTTAGAAGCATAAATTTTGATATGATACTGATATATAAATATGAAATTAATCCTTGACCATACATGCTAATGATGTATCACATGGATAAATTAAAAAATTTGCATCTAAATAATTTAGTATCCATGAGCAGTGCATAATGTGACATTAGCATTGGTATCTATAAAGTATATTGGTATCCATGAATATATCAATTAATATTTGAGCATGAAAAGTATAATTACATCCATGAGCATATTATGATGATACTGATATGATATTGGTATTTGATATTAGTATCCATGTGCACATACATAATATGAATCAATCTTTAAAACATGGAATGATAAATTTAAAAACATAATTGGTATCAAATATGAATGAATTAAATTAGGGGGGAGTCATATGACTCATTACTTGTACTATGATTTTCCCTAATTTTTCAGTTGATATCATTAATGAAATTTTCAATTGATCTCATGAATTAATGAAATGTTCAATTAGTATTATTCTTTAATGTTTTAATTGGTATCACAAATTCAAAAGTTTAGTTGTTAGTAAAGATGTTACAACACATATATGAATATGAAATATACATAACTACTTGGCTATTGAAGCACACTACACATGTCATATTGAAAAAAATAAATAAATTGAGTGTGTACATATGCTTGATATTCATATGCTCAAAATATGATTTTATTTGAATCTAATCATTTTTTATATCTTACTCTTTTTGATTGATGTCAAAAGGGGGAGAAGTTTTGAGCAAAAAATGAGCTTGGTATTGAAAAATTTTGAAATTTTGAAAAATCTGAGCATGATATATGTATAAAAGAAAGGGAGAAGTATTTGATATTGAATGATGATCTTGAACTTAAATAATAGATGATCATAGTAAAAGAGTTTTTGAAATTGATCTTGATATTGTTAAGTTTTTGAGATGATACTTATTGTAAGAGGGAGTCTTTTTAAGGCTCACTAAAATTTTTGCTCCTTGTTTGTCATCATTAAAAAGGGGGAGATTGTTCACCTTACAAGGTTTAACGTCTTGTTTTGGTGATAACAGACAAGAGGAACTTAACATATTTGGTTAAGATATGACATTTTGGGACTTAACTAAGAAAATGAAAGGTCAAGTATTCACAAGGATCCATTGCAAACTTATACTTCAAAGAAGGATGATCATATGAAGCTTAAAGCATAGATTCAAGGATGACTTATTAAAGCTTGAAGAAGAGCCAAAGAAAAGCAAAGTAAGAGAACTCAAAGAAAAACAGGCATGAAGACTCAAGTGCCAAGAATGTCCAAAGTTGTAGAAGTCTTTATGTAAATGCTTCATATTTTAAATATATTTTAAAATATGTTGAAACTTATTAGGATGTAACAAAGACTTAGAGACCAGTTTTTAAAAACCTTGGAAAATGTTTTTGAAAAGTCACATTTAAGTTTTTCAAATAACAAAAGGATTAAAGTCTTAAAAAAACAGAAGTTCTGAAAAATTGAGTGGTCAGCTAATTGACCAGAATGTTCTGAAATTTCTCAGTCGTCTGACAAAAATATAACGGTTGAATAATAGCCCAGCCGACTGACCATTTTGACCTATGATCAGTCAGCCGATTGACAAGCCTAGCTAACTGACACTTTTTGAATTATGTTCAGTTAGGTGACTGACAAATTAATGGAATTAATTTCTGACAGATAGAAAGGTCTTAGCCGCCTATCCAGCCGGCTGACCTTGTATAAAATGCTTACCCAGTCGCCTATACAGCCGACTGACCCTACATGAATTCAAATATTGAACTTCAACGGGAAAATTTTAAAATTTCATTTTTCAAATGTGAACATTATAAAAACTTGGTGGACACTTCAAGTAACTTGGGAAACAAGGAAACTCAACTTAAAAATTCTATAATTACTCCTTTAACCCATGAAATTAATTACCCAAGCATAATATCAGCATTCAAGCTCTCTAAATTCAATCTTCTCTTGCTCACTCATTGCAAAATTGATTTGCTAAGTAATCTGAAGTGCTAAATCCATCTATCTCTGTTTTTTACTGCTAATCCTCATTTAGAGAAGGAATTGGTGAATTCTATACTTGAACTTTAATTCTATTTTATCTTGATATTTAAATTCTTGAAGTACATAGTACTGAATTTATACTAATCTGCTATATTTGAGAGTGTTCTTGTACGCAGTGTTTATTTTGTGTTTCTTGTAGTTCTTGGACAGTTCAAGGTTGATTTGGATCATTGCCCAAGCATGGGGTATCGCTTGGAGAGGTGACTACTCTAGCCTATTGAAGGAGTGCCCAAGTGTGGGGTATCGTTTGGGGAGTTGATTACTCTAGCCTAGTGAAGGAGTGTTTGTAAAGGTTTTGTTCTGCTCGGAAAGGAGCAGGTTTAGTGGAATCCTTTGGTGGTTTGCCAAAGGCGAGGACGTAGGCTGGGGATAAGCCGAACCTTGTAAAAATTACGGTCTTCTTCTCTTTCCCTTACTCTCTTTTAATTCCAAAAAACATATAAACTGCGTGGATGTTTTAAATTCCTTAATCATAAAAACGATGTGGATTGGAAATTAAATAAACTAAATTTTAATTTTGATTTGGGATTGCAGAAACCGGAAGGGAGTACGTTGGTTGATCAATACTTTGCGTAAACTTCAAAGGGAGTATGTTGATTGGTTAACACCCAAAGACAAATTAACTAAGAGTTTATTTAAATTTTGAGTTGTTGTTTGCATTGAAAAAAAAAATTTCATTACTACAGGGCTTGAATCAAATTTCATATACACAGGGCTGCAAAAGCTGAAAGTTGAATCTTGTATCTTGTTTAAATATATTGTGGTTAATTGGTTTGGTTGATTAATTGAATGATTGTGTGGTTGTGGATTGAATAAAAGAACATTAAGTTTTGTGTGTGCTAAATAGAAAAGAAGTCAAGAAAATCTTTGAAATAATTTAAAAGAGATCAAGAATTCATAAAAGGATTTAGAAGAAATTTTAATAACCTAATTCACCCCCCTCTTGGGACTACACCTTAGTTTTCACCAATTAGGTCAACAATCTCCCTCATTTTGATGATAACAAATACTTTATGCAAAAGTGGATACAACTAAGAAAGACTCCCCCTGACTATATATGTAAAGAGAATTAAAACTCAATTATTTATTAATGTACCCAATTTTTCCTCTTCTCCCTCTTTTGGTAACAGAAAAAAGGGTTAAGAAATATAACATGAAGGCAACAATCAATTAGATACAAAAGATAAATTGGGAAGATTTTTGAAAAAATTTAGTAGCATGCCGTTTGAAAATAGAGCATTTCCCAAAATAAATTTGTACCTAAGGGACCTGATTGAATTTTATGTTTGCAATATATCCACAACTACTTACTAAAACAGCCCATTATTCTCAACACATAAGTATGACTTTCAACATGCAAAAGAGATATGATAGCTATGCATTTCATACCATAAAAAAATTCATAACATATAAAGCAATGACAGGTTTAGCAATTAAGCACACAAATTATATAACTAGTTATTAAAATGATTTAAATGACATGAAAACAAGGTCAGACTAGAATTATCCACAAACCATTTCAGTTCAAATATTTCATAAGACCCGTGGAAGATTTTAGTTCAAAGCACACGACATACGAAAGCTAATAGAAGGGGTGCTTGGGCAATAACTAGTTATTAAAATGATTTACCAAACCAATTATGCAATTTAAAGATATAATGTATATCCCTTATAATGTTTGCAAAATGGTACTGGGGGGTGCTTGCTGAAAAGGAAATTTTAATTTAAAGCAAGCAAGCACAAATTTTATGGTTTGTTAATAAAGGACCTACTAAAATATAACCAGAAAACCACAACCATAATAATCCTAAAAATTTATCAGTCACATGCAAAATCATATGGCAACACCAAGAACATGTGGCAAAGCAATATATATAAACTCTTCAACTCAATATTTTCAATAAAGTCACTATATTATAACACACGCCACAAAAAGTATATCCAAGATCTAAGCTAAACATATTGGTGAGCTTAATATGATAGACATTTAGTTTTGGATGCTCCCCCTATCGATTTGAATCCTAACTTAGATGAAGTAAACTGTTTATACTAGTTAGAGATTTATTTCATTATGCCTAGTAGTATAAGCCATCAACTTGAAAATTTTAAACCAACCATACTAATTATTAATAAACTATATTTATCCTATCAGTATAGTTGTCCCTATAGACCATAGATGCATCCGAGGATATATATTAAGGCATGCAATGTAGTTCATGACCCAAGAACATTCCATGTCAAATCATAGAACTTCAAGTGCAGGATATAATGTTCAAGGGTATCAGAAGAGCCTCAATATTCGAGAAATGAATTGATGCATATGACTTCTTTGAGACTTTTCTATAAGGATGGAGCTAAGCTCCTCTAAATGTCTGATGATTATGTCAGGATGAAGTTTAATTATTCAAATGATTTTCACTCATCCTTTCAAAAATATTTTAACTTTCATTTTAATATAATCATCTTTGGACAAGGTTTTACTTTGGAAAAAATCTACCAAAATTTTGGCAACATGCCATCTGTAAATTGGACGTTTTCCATAAAACCTGTACCTGATAGATGGTTGTTCTCAACAAAATATTCATATAAGGCATGTAACAACCTATAATCCACTACCAGAATGCAATTCACATCCACTGCATCCGCCATATAGGAGGCATTCTAAACTAAGCATGCAATCAGGTAATAATAAACAACTTAACAATACATAATCCATCCATCAATGAATATAAATAGTAGAGAGCATAGGATAGATTTGAGTTTAGCACTTATTCATTAAGACATTCAAGCATGTAGTATGATTTTGAGAGCATTTAGTTAATATGACAATCAAAGGAAGATGCTCCCCTTGAGTTATGCACTTAATCATTTTATGCATTTTTCATCTCAAAATGTCTTAGCCACAAATCTTAATATTTTTGATGATTCAAGCTTGGCTATGACTGCTTTAGGCTTATCATACCAAAAAGTCACAAACAATATTTTTCAAGGTCGTAAGCCTGCCTTGCCTCTTTTCTTATGAATCTCAATGCGTGTGAGAGGCACAAGATTAATTACTCTTAAGGATTAAAATTTCTGTTAGGTTTGAAGAGTATTCATTATGAGTGGACATTTTTCAAAATATTTTCGTGCTTAGTAATCGTGTCCAGGTATGAGCAAAGAGTGTCTAGGAGAGTATGAATTTTTTGAATACAACTCTTTGAATAGTGGTATGTATCCTTTAGATATAATTATAATTATGAGGTAAGGATACAACTGGCGAGTAGGAGGGATGTATTATGATGAGCACTCAATATATATTAGTCATTTATGATCAATAGTGCTTCAAGCCTAGTGTGATGGCTAAACATTTTATTAGGTATTTTAGGTTTTTAAGATGAGTTTAGGATCAAATGTTTAACTAGAAGGATTCATTTTTTAAAACTCAAACTTGTGCAATGGACAGAGTATGCTTAACTTTAGATGATTATATTTAAGCGTGAGTTAAGCAATTTGACTTATTTACCAAGAAAATAATGCTTTGTCCATTTGGAAGTGGATTTCATTCAATTATGTTATAGCCAATGTTTATCATATGTTATCCAGCCATTATGATATATATATATATATATATATATATATAAATATAAATATGTGCGTATTAAGTTTAGGTTGGATACATTACTTGAATACTCATATTGGTTTAATTATTTAAGATTCTTAGTATTCAATATAGAGTACAGTGAATGCATATATTAAGAATTTTTATTTTAAACACCAACCACTTCCTAAGCCTACAGTTATCACAAATCCTAAACCTAGGAACTAAGGGAAGATTAAAATATTTATATAATTTTCTATTTGAATCCGATCTTCCTTAGGTCCTATGGAATTCGCCTTCATGATTACCTACATCATTTCTTTGTCTAAACCGCTGGCACTTCTGAATGGATATATGAACTGAATGTGCCACATCATTTTACAAGATAAACATGTTTTATGTATGCTTGAAAGAATATGCTTGCAAGTCTTATTTTTGTTCAATGAGGCATTTTTATATGACTGTGGTTTTGATAGATTGAACATGAACCCTTTTTGAAAATATTTTTCATTTTAACTAAGAAGGGTTCGTTATGATTATTCTTGTCATTTTTAGTTTTAATTATACCTCTAGAATAATCATTTATCTCTTTCTGTAAGCAGGTGATTTTCAAAATCTTCTCATTTTTTTTCTTTCCAAGAATAGCCTGATAATCTTTTAATTCGTCTAATTGCTTTGCCATCCTTTTATTCTCACTTTATAGAAATGATATTTGCTTAGATAACTTAATTAGAAATTTATTCATTTTCAATAAGGTCTTTTCTAGTTTTTCATACGATAGCTTGCTTTCATTATTCAATTCAGCACATGATTCAACAAAAGAATTAACACAATAATTTTCACATGAATCATTGCATTCAACAATAACAGTATCTTCACAAAGTTCGACAGATGATTCACCTCATGATATTTTGCAACAATTAACATAAGAATCGTCAACTGCATAATTAACTGAAGCAGGAGGTCAATCACATACCTCCTCGTTGATTACTAGCTCATGATTCACCACTACCGGATCATCTGATCTTGGAGCTTCTAGAGTGGCAATCTCCTTTTCCTAGGTCTCTCCATATCTCTTTTCTAGCTCATCCCAGATCTCCTGTGCACTACTAGATGCCATAATCTCATGAAGAATATCAGAATCTAAAGCACAATATAATAACTCCATGGCATATGAATTTGCATGCATATTAGTATCATTTTCATTAACGGGCATACAAATTCCCATATCAATCATCTACTAGGCCCTCCAATTCATAAATTTTACAAATGTGCTCATTCGAATTTTCCAATGGGTATAATTTACACCACAAAACAAAGGAGGATTGGAAGGTGACTGTCCCTTTCTGAATGGGGATACACCAATGTGAGCCATCCCGATCTTTAGCAAAAACGTTACATCAATGCTACGAGGCTCTGATACTAATTGTTGACTTTGGTGTATTCCTAAGAGCGAGGTGAATTGGAATTTTAAACTTTCTTCATAGGTTAAATTAAATAGCAGCAGTATATCCACAACCTAGGGTTTGTCTATACAGTTCCAAATGCGCAGACAAATAAAATGTGCATAAATTAAATCATATGCAACATTCACAATATAACATACACGTGCGGGAAATAAATTGTGGAAAAATAAAATGCACATACGATATGTTATTAGGATTCGGCCAATACTGCCTACGTCCTCGCCTCTAGCTTGCAAGCTCGAGGATTCCACTAATGTTCACTTAATAGGTGGAGTGGCACTGATTACAACCAGGTTATTTAACGAGGTTGACCTCAACTTACAAACACACCTTACCAAGATGGTGCACCTAACTTTTCTAACCGGGTCTAAGCCAATCGAGAACTATTCAACAGAACTAGTCTCTTTCTTTAGGGCCACGCCTGGAATACAACAAATGTAAAACTTTGCGTACATGAAAATATGCTTCTACACAAGCAAATAAGTACTACAATATAACACAGTATAATCAATGCACCTCAAACAAATAGGAATTATAAGATCAGGGCAAAATGTGTCCAACTATAGTCTTACTAACGTCAAAAGGAAATCAAAGCAATGAGTGTATTTTTTTTTTCAAAAAATCTTTGAAACAATCAATCACAATATCTCAATCACACGTAGGGTTTCAAAGATTTTCAGTAAATGAAATCAAACAATCTCTAAAAATATTTTCTCAAGATACTAGCACAAGAGATGTTTGAAAATAAGCTTAGGAAAAATATTTTTTTGCACACACAAAAATCTAAGCTTTAGGTGTCTTGCAATGTGAGTGCAAAGGCCCACAAGCTACAAAGTTTCCCACACAATGGATTTATTGAGTTAAACCAGGGAAAAACTTTGATAGAATCTCAAATCAAAATCAAACACATAATAAACAATGAGAGTTTTAGCTAAGTGTGAATAATATGAAATCACTCAAAAACACTTTGATTTTGCAAAGGAAGAGCAAATGGATGAGTGTATGGGATTAGTATTGAAAAAATGAGCTTTGAAAAATTTAGAGGATTTTTCTCCTAATCCATATGCTAATCACTCACTAATTGAGCAAATGATCCCATATATATAGACATGGGGGGAAATATAGCCGTTGGGGACTCAAGGGTAATTATTAAATTTGTTTTAAAAATGTTTAGGAAAATTAACCCTATTTAACCCCTCTTAACTGCGGTGAAAAATTGTGCAACCCAAGAGTTTCAGGAGCTCGACCTGAGGTTCGGTCACCCGAACGGACACAACAAGAAAAGGTATTTTCTAGGTTCGGGTGCTTGAATTTTAGTTCAGTTTGCTAAACTGAAGGCCATTTCAAAAGACTGCGGTTCGGTCGCTCGGTCCTGAGTTCGGTCTGCCAAACTCATGTGTTCGGTAGCTTGAGGCTTTTTTGAGCGTATAAATTCGGGCTGCCGAGTTGGTGGGAAAAGTTAGAGTAATGGTTCGGTCGCCTGTGGACGCTATGGTCAAAATGGTTCGATCGCCCGAAACCAAGTCAACACTCTGATTGGTTAAAGGTTTGGTCGCCCGAAGTGCTTTGAACACTAGGGGTTCAGTTGTCCGAATCCAAGTCAACACTCTGACTAGTCAAAGGTTCGGTTGCCCGCAGTGTTTTGAACACTAGGGGTTTGGTCATCCGAAACCTCACAATTGTGCAATATAAGTCCATTTTTACTTCAAATAATTCCCCTAATAAATTATGTGATATTGGGGACTTAGTGCACTATGTGTAGGAACCTAAAGTCCAACTAAGGTCATGTTTGAGCATATCTACCTACCATGCATGATGTAGATTATTATAGGCCATATTGAGGTACAATCCATAATTAAATTACAACCCAGAATGAAGAATATAAAAATAATTACAAATACAACACAATTTTCTTCATTCTTCTACCTAATCCCTATACGCCATCATGATGTAACTTTCTGTTCAAATACACACGTAGGGTGAACTTGCATGCAAGCTAATGACAAACATCAGTACGAAATATATTTGTCATCATCAAAACTGGGATATGACCAACTAGGTCAACACTTTCAGTTAATTAGTCTTGAGTGTTAACCAATCAACGTACTCCATGTAAGGTTTCCACAGTATATATTGATCAACCAACGTACTCCCGTTCGGTTTCCACAATCCCAAAGTCAAATTAAACATTGGTTTATTTAATTTCCAATCCACGTAGTGTATATGATCAAAAATTAAAATCCAACCATTCAGTTAATATAAACATGAAATTAAATGAGAGTAGGGAAGAGAGTGAGACGAGAGTTATTACGAGGTTTGGCTATACCCGCCTACGTCCTCGCCTTAGGCTAAATCACCCAAGGATTCGACTATAACCACTCCTCTATGGGCAGGAGAAATCTTACACACTCTTTTGATAGACAGGAGCAGCCTTGCAATCTCTCCTTCAATAGGCTAGAGTGCGCCTCTCCAAACGATACCCCATGTTTGGTCCAACGACGATTTAAAAACTTGAACCATCTACAAAACAAGAACAAGTTTTGGTGCACAAAGACACTCTCAAAAAGAGCAAATTAGTATAACAATTAAGCACTGAAATTTAGTTTAATTCAAAATTACAATTGAAAGAATTGGAAGCCTTTAGAAGTACATCACCGTGAGCATTCTTTCTACATTGAAAGAATTTAGTATAGGCTATGAATTGGGTGAGAGATTCCTAGAAAACCGCAGTAAAGAATTCAGAAAGTGATTGCACAAGAGAGCTTTTGAGAGTATTGAGTGTTTTGAAAGCAAAAATGCTTGATTGCTGTAATTGCTTGGTGTATTTGAATCCTTAGCCTTGGGGAGGTATTTATAGATGATTAATCAAGAGTATTCATGTTCCCCAAGTGACTTGGAGTGTTTCCCAAGTTTTCATAATGGTTAGAATTTAAAAAATCAAATTTGGAAAGTACTCGTTATGTTTAAAATTAAAATCTTGAAGAGTCAGCCGACTGGAAAATATGAGTTAGTCACCTGGATCCATTCAAAACACTGAGATTTTCAAAGTCATAGCGAGTCAGTCGACTGGGAAGACACGAGTCAATCGATTGGGTCCTCTTGGGTTGTTTTAAAATTAGTTCAAATGTTTGTCAGTCGCTTGGAAAAACTGTGTCAGTCGACTGGGTCCTCTTGGGTTGTTTCAAAATCAATTTAAATATTTGTTAGTCGATTAGGAAAACCTTGTCATTCGATTTGAAAGACCAAAAAATGATTTTTTTAAATTTATTTCCAAATTCTTTTTGTTTTTATGCTTTCCCCAAAATAATTTGTCTTTTGAAAAGTATTTTTCGGGGTTTTTCAAAACATGGTCTCTAGGTCAATGAGATTCCTAATGAGATTCAAATCCAATCAAATTATCATTTTGAATGAAGTACTTACATAGAGACTCTCTTAAGACTATAAAACACTTTCTAAGCATGAAGTCTTTATGCTGGTCTTTTGTTGAGTCATTTGAACTTTGAGCTTCAAATTCTCTAAACTTTTAGCAAGTCCTCTTTGATTTCATAGTTCAAGATCACATGGTCGACCGAACTGTGCAGAAATGGAAAAATCGCCCTTGGGGACCCTTAGTCTGGTCGACCGAACTATCAGTTCAAACTTCTCCCTGTCGATCAAACTTTGTCACTTGGTCAACCGATGCTCAAGTCTGGTCTATCGGTGCTCTCAGGTTGGAAATTTTTTTACCGCAGTTATATTTTTTAAAATAGGGTTAATTGTGCTAAAATATTTTAAAACAATACTAATAATACCCTATGTGTCTTGGACGGTTATAATTATTAGGTAATCTATATATACCCCCTCATTTGAAAAGATTAGCATCTAATTAGCAATCTTAATTAGAAAATTTCTCTGAAATTCAAAATTCTTATATACTCATTTTGAAGCCTCTTACACTCACTCTTGCTAGTTCTTATTGCAAAAATCATTCGTAAGTGTGTGCTTGAGTGTTCTCGCTATTAGGCTATTGCTCTCCCATGCTTGGTTGATTGAGATTACATTTTTTTTTTAGAGCAAAGCTTTAAGTTTTTCCTAGGAGACTTTATTGATAAGTCTTCCTTAAGGAAACTTCATTTGATCTTGTGAGTATTGCATTCTCATTACAATATCTCAAGGAGTTCACATTGCTTTTTGATTGCTAAAACATATTTCAAATCATCTTCATATATCTCGTGTGATTTACTTTGAGAAATATCTTGTTGAGACATTTGTGCATATGCAAAAAGATCTTTGTTGAAATATCCTTTGATTGATTTTATCTTATTGAACACAAAGATCAATTCATTTTATAAATTAAATTTGAATATCTCTTGAGGTTTATATTTGTACAAAAATATTTGTTGAGATATTTAAAGTGTGCTAAGGAGCTAAAGATTTTGTTTATACATTGTGATTGAAATCATTATTTTGACACAAAGATCATATCATTTACATTCTCACGCACTGATTGCAATATTTGCATAAATATTTGAGAGTAGACACTTATGCCACATTGAGCTTACTTCATTATATCATTCAGTGGTGCATTGATTAGATGGGTACATATCTGCTTTACTGAGAAGCATAATCACTGTATCGGTTTCATTATTGAGAAATGCTGTTGTATTCCAGGCGTGGCCTAATGGGGCGGTAATCCAGTCTTGTAAGGATTGTTTGTGAAGGTTGAGTTCAGTCCTGTGCTAATTGACTTGGTTGTTTAGGTGCCACTCCACCCATTAAGTGAGCCTTATAGTGGTAATCATTGTGCTTGTCAGCCAAGGCGGGGACATAGGCAGTTCACCGAACCTCAATAACATTTCAGGGTGTCATCTCTTATTTATTGCTTTCTAGTGCATGCTTGGTTAATTTTATTGTGCAATTTAATTTCCCCTACATATTTAATTGATTTAATTTATCTACATTAAATTTACCATAAGATTGTGTAATACTGTTGTTAGGGGATTAACCTAGGGCATGAATTTTTGAAAATACCAATTCACCCCCCCTCTTGGGTTCACGGTAAAGCTAACAATTGGTATGAGAGCCAGGTTGCATAGACTCAATGGTTATTTTGCAAAATATGTTAGATGGCTCATAGCACCATGACCCCTTTCCTTGAGGGACCATCTTTCACACAACCTCCGGTTTTCAGTGGTGTTAATTACACCTTCTGGAAATAGAGGATGCATATCTACCTTCAAAATATAGATTAGAAGGTGCGGCGGATTGTCTCTAAGGGAAATTATGTTCCTATGAAAATAGAGAGTGAGAATAGAGTCCTTAAAACTAAAAAGAATATAATGATGATGATATGAAAGCTATTAGTTTGAATGTCACTGCTATGAATAATTGTATTGTTGTCTTAATGTGAATGAGTTTAATAAAGTAATGGCATGTGCTATTGCAAAATAAATCTGAGATAAATTTGAAATCACATATGAAGGTACTAGGGATGTGAAAGATAGTAGGATAGATATGCTGACTAGTGAATATGAGGCCATTAGGATGAATGTAGGTGAGTCCATTCAAAGCATGTAGACTAGATTCACACACATTATAAACTCACTACATACATTAGGTCAGACCTATCCTACATATGATATGATTAGGAAAATCCTTAGAGGGTTGCCTCTTGTTTGGGAAGTTAAGGCTATGACCATTTCTGAGGGTAGAGACCTTAAGGCCATGACTTTAGTTGAATTGATAGGTTCCTTGATTACCTATGAATTAACTATAAATGAGAGACTCAATGAACATAATAGGGAGAAAAAGGTGACTGCATTGAAAACCTCCACAAATACATCTAATGAATGCAGTGAACCTAACTTTGAGGATGATATAACCATGCTAACTAGAAAATTCATTAGATTCTTCAGGAAGAATTGAAAGTCATATAAAAGATATAGGGAGTCTATATTTGCAAAGGAAGAGTCTAGTAAAAGAAAAGAAAAATCAAATGCTCCCATGCGTTACAATTGCAACAAAGTTGGGCACATCAAGCCGGACTACCCACTACTAAAAAAGGATGCTAAGAAAAAGAAGAAAATCATGAAAATAGGCACTTCATGGGATAAATTAAGTAACAGTGACTCAAACTCAAACAGCAATGACTCAGAGGTTGCTAATCTGTGCTTGATGGCACATGATGATGAGGTATCGTCTTCTTGCTCTTTATCTTCATGTTATTCGTCTAATGATTGTGATTCTGATTGCATGCCTTCGTTTAAAGAATTACAATTTGAATATATTCATGTATCTAAACTATTGAATAAAATGACCAAAGGAAATGATGATTTGAAAAAGAAATGTGAAAATTGGTCAAAATTGTTTGGAATTGCAAAAACCTCTCATGCTTCGATTTTGAAAGAAAAAATGCGACTATTGCTTAACTTGAGAGGAAATTGGAGGATAGCTCCAAAATTGTTTTTAAATTCACTGAGGGCAAACATAATTTTGAAAAACTACTTGCTGCCCAAAGAAATTCACTAAGAAAAAAGGGTTTAGGTTTTAATGGCATTGAATATGTTAGACGACCTAATTTTTATTTGGGACATTTTGCATGCAAATCAAAATCTCAAGTCCCACCTAAAGATCCTAAGTGTAGAATGAAATGTTTTAAATGCAAATAAATTGGCCATATTCAATCCGATTGTCCACTTAGGAATAAGCATGCGAAAATTAGAAAGGTGTGGGTAGTTAAGGGTGATCTAGTTACTAACCCCCATGGACCCAAAAAAATTTGGGGACCATCGTTAGTCACTTAGTCTATCTTGCAGGTGTGCTCGAGATCATCCTCCTCCAAGGACAAGTCGTACCTGGATAGTGGGTGCTCACGACACATGATTGGCGACAAGGCAAAATTTGCGTCTATCATTTCCAAGGATGGAGGATATGTGACGTTTAGCGACAATGCAAAGGGACGCATCATTGGCGTAGGTAAGGTCGGTAAGGATCCTTCCCTGGTTATTGATAATGTTCTATTAGTTGATGGGTTGAAGCATAATTTATTAAACATAAGCCAACTATGTGATAAAGGATATAAGGTTTCATTTGAAAATGATAAATGTATAGTTGAAAATAAATTAGATCATAAAATTCTTTTCACTGCATATCGACATGAAAATGTATGTACTACTACTTTTGATAATTTAACTTCACAACAAATAACTTGTTTTTCTACAATAAATGAAGCTAATTGGTTATGACATAGGCGCTTAGGACACGCTAGCATGGACTTATTGTCAAAACTAAGAAGAAAAGATTTAGTAAAAAGCTTGCCTAAAACATCATTTGTGAAAGATAAAATCTATGATGCATGTCAAATGGGTAAGCGAACAAAATCAAGTTTTAAGAAAAAGAAATTCATATATACCACAAGACCATTTGAAATGCTTCACTTAGATGCATTTGGTCCTAATTCAGTGCAAAGTGTAAAGACTCGAAAATTTAAAAGGATTAAAATAATTAGAAAAAAAATATAAATAAAATAACAAATAAATAAATAAAAGGAATGGCATGGGAAAAAGAAAAAAAAATTAAAATTAAAGAAATTAAATTAAATTAAGATGAATTAAATCATTAAATAATTAATTATTGAATTAAACATTTTTACATTGGATTTAAAAAAAAAACTAATTGAAATAAGAGAAATATATATATATATATGTAATAAATATAAGTTAAGTAATATATATATATATATATATATATATTTATATATAAAGTAAAGAAGAAAGTAAAAGAAGAAAGAAGAAGGAAGAAGAAGAACAGAGCTGCACGCCCCCCCCCCCCCTTGAAAATATTTTCCTGCATTCGTCTCCGTCTCTCTCCTTCTCTCAATTTCTCGACGGATTTGCAGTGGATCGGGAAATGGAATGTGTCGTTGGATTCCTGGTTCCACTGCTGACATTTATGCTGGAGTAGATTTTTCATGGGAACGGCTTAGGAACTGCTTCTAGGGAAAGGTATTTTTTTCTAATTTTATCAATTTCGCTATTAATATGCGGTTAAATCGATGATCAGACACCACCACCAGGTCCTAGTCGTCGATATCGTCATTTTGGCGAAGGTAATTTTTCAATTGGGGTTTTTTAGGCCTTACTCCAAAGCGAGAGTGAGATTTGGAAAATTTGGCAATTTGAGTATATTTAAGGGTATTATTATTTATTTAGGAATTATGGCCCTAGGAAATATTTAAATAATATTTTATTCAAGAATAATTTATTAGAACTAGGAATTTAATTTCAAGGTCCGGGTGAGTACCGTAGGTATTTTTCGGAGTTCCTGTTGGCATAGTTCAAGAAACCAGGTAAGGGAAAAAATATATATTAAATCAGAATTTCTATGAATTTAATGGAAAAATAAATTGTGTTATATATACGTGTATATGTTTCGGTATGGGTAAAATGCCAACTATTTAAATTATATTTTTTTTGAGTTTAGGGTTATTTATTAGATATGTATATGCAAAAATGAACTGATGAAAGTGGAAAAATATTTTCAGGATAATCATGTAAGAAATAAAAGGCATTTTCAGTATATAAATGTTAAATATTGGTTGACTTATTTTACAGGCAATGTATGAATTTTACTGTTAAATTGTGTGGCATGAGAATCTGTGCAAATATATGTTAAATGTATGAGATGCAGGCTAAGTAAGTAAAGCAATGAGAATAAAATATGATATGGACAATGTTGCTTGTGTATTTTAAATGCAACCATGTAAAGGTACAATAGCTGAAAGCCGGGTTAGCAGATCTAACTCATTTCTATGTGGATTAACTGATGACAGCTAAAAGGAGTTGTGTTAGATTCTAGCACATTTCTATGTGGACTAACAAATGACGGCTAAAGAGCGGCTGTTGTACAAAGGAATGAAATAAAAATGTTATGACATGAAATGACAAGGAATGATAATGCAATGAAATGAAATGTGAAATGTGAATGATACAAATGGGAAAGAGTCACTTAAAGTGAAACACAAGGAAATGTTAAGTTATAAACATGAAAGAATGTGAATGATTGAATAATGATGGAAAGAATGATGTATTATGATAATAGAAGTACCTATGTATGTAAAACATGTTACGATTGGGCGAGGCATACTCTTTGCCTGAGGGCTTGCTGAGTAAGGTGAGTGCACTAGTAGTTTCAGATGTGGTAGTAGCTGCTTAACGCACTAGGGCAGAGAGAACCTACTTGTATGGGCGAGTAGATTTCCCTATCCTTATGGCCTTTGCCGGTAAGCTATTGTTGAACAGTGTGAGTACGAGATTAATTTATCACTTGAGGGCTTACTGAGTAAAGTCAGTGCCCTGGTATGCTTTAGTTGCGACCTTTGGGTTGCCTAAATATTAGAGCAGAGGGGTGCTACTTGTATGGGCAAGTAATCACCCCTATCCTCATGTAATCTCGTGGGTTAAACCTTTGCATGTGTTTGAATAGGATCAGAGAATGATTTCAAAAATTGTGTTAACAATTTTATGAACTCATGTTGGCCACACACTGCTTTAATATATGGTTTCTTCCTTTACTGAGATGTGTCTCACCCAAATATGAATTTATTTATTTTTTTAGGATTTCCTCGAGATCGAGCTTTGAGAGCTCTATGTTTTTATAGCATTATTAGGAAATAGAAAAATAAAATGGTATATTTCTATGTTAATTTTGGGGAATATAAATATTTATGTTTTATGCCTTTATGTTTTAAGGCTATTGAGTAAGGAATGATTGTGAAAATACTGAATTGTTTTGGGAGTTATGTAGATTTATGGAAATGCAGGTGATGGATGATTTAATATGGATTATAGTTAGAATTAGTAAACTCTGGTATTATGTTATATGGAGATTATGTTTATGTTTTCCCCTGCTTATATATTGGTTTATGGATTATCAGGGATTTTATCATGTACCCAGGTTTAAGGGTTCGGGGCATTACACAAAGTCTAGGTGGAAAATCATATGTCTTTGTGATTGTTGATGATTATTCTAGGTTCACATGGGTTCTATTTCTCTCACAAAAAAATGAATCATGTGAACAGTTTACTAAGCTTTGTAGAAGAATTCAAAATGAAAAAAGTTATAATATAACTCACATAAGAAGTGATAGGGACACTAAATTTAAAATTGATGGGATAGAAGATTATTGTGACCAAGATGGCATATCACATAACTTTTTTGCACCTAGGACCCCTTAACAAAATGGCGTGGTAGAAAGAAAGAATAGGTCATTATAAGAAATTGGTAGAACTATGCTGAATGAACATAATCTATCTCAATATTTTTGGGGGCCTGAGGCCATAAATACTGCATGTTATGTCATGAATACGACATTGATTAGACCTTCACTTGATAAAACCCCTTATGACTTGTGGAACAACCATAGACCTAATATCTCCTATCTTCATGTTTTTGGTTGTAAACGCTTTGTGTTTAGGGATAATGAACATCTAGGGAAATCTGATTCTAAATCTGATGAAGGCATTTTCCTAGGCTATGCTCTTAATAGTAAAGCATATAGAGTTTTCAATAAAAGAACATTGACTATCGTCGAATTTATCCATGTAGTATTTGATCTAATCCATTTTCTAAGAAAGATGATGAAAATGATATTGACATTAGAAAATGCTTTGACAAGTTATCTATTGAAAACAATGCAAGTGAAAATTCAAAAATAAATGATAAATCATCTGAAGACAATGAAAATGAAAATGAAGTTCAGGAGCTATCTAGAGATTGGAAATTTATTAGAAGCCATCCTATTGATCAAATCATAAGTGAACCATGCCGTGGTGTAGCCACAAAATCTTCTTTGAAGAACCTAGTAAGTCATTCTGCTTTTTTGTCCTCAAAAGAACCTAAAAATATTAAAGAAGCAATAGAGGATGAGTCTTGAGTAATGTCTATTAAAAAAGAACTTAATCAATTTGAAAGAAGCAAAGTATGGACCCTAGTTCCTAGATCTAATGATCATACAATTATAGGAACCAAATGGGTATATAGAAATAAGAAAGATGAGAATGGGGTAGTAACTAGGAATAAGGCTAGATTAGTTGCCCAGGGTTATAATCCGGAAGAGGGAATTGATTTTGATGAAACCTATGCTCCAGTTGCTAGGATGGAAGCCATACGTATGCTACATTCTTATGCCGCTTTTAAAAACTTTAAATTGTTTCAAATGGATATTAAAAGCGTTTTTCTAAACGGCTATATTAATAAAGAAGTGTATGTAGAACAACTACGCAATTTTGAAAATCATAAATATCCAGATCATGTATATCGGTTGTCCAAAGTCTTGTATGGATTAAAGCAAGCTCCTATAACTTGGTATGAGAGGCTTAAAGGCCTTCTACTAGAAAATGAGTTTACCAATGGCAAGATTGACACTACACTTTTCATCAAATCCTAAAATGACGATATGCTTATCATTCAAATTTATGTTGATGATATCATTGTTGAAGCCACTAATGATGAGCTGTGTAATGAGTTTGCCAAATGCATCAAAGTGAATTTGAAATAAGCATGAGGGGTGAACTTAGTTTCTTTTTAGGGCTGCAAATTAAACAAGCTAAATATGGAATTTTCATATACCAATCTAAATATGTTAGAGCTTTGTTAAAGAAATTTAATATGGAAGATAGTAAAATTCTTGGTACTCCTATGAGTTCTTTCATCAAACTTTACAAAGATGAACAAGGAATCCTTGTTGATGTGAAATTATATCGTGGCATGATTTGAAGTCTTCTATATTTCATTACTAGTCAGCATAATATTATGTTTAGTGTGTGCATATGTGCTAGGTTTCAGGCTGCTCCTCAGGAATCTCATCTATTAGCTATTAAACAAATCCTTAGGTATCTAGTTGGAACCATAAAGTTAGGCTTATGGCATACTAAGCATACTACCTTTGAGATTGTGAGTTATATTGATACTGACTTTGCTGGTAGTAAGGTTGATAGGAAAAGTATTTGCGGTACTTGTAACTATTTAGGACAATCTCTCTTTTCTTGATTCTCCAAGAAACAAAACTCAGTTGTCTTATCCACAATCGAAGCAAAATATATTGCAGATCGAAGTTGTTGTGCTCAAACTCTTTATATGAAACATCAACTTGTGGACTTTGGATTGCACTACGATACAGTCCCGGTTAAATGTGATAATAATAGTGCAATAAACATTTCAAAGAATCCCATCTCACATTCACAAACTTAACACATTGAGATTAGACACCATTTCCTTCGTGATCATGTGTAGAAGTGGATGTGGCTCTTGAGTTTGTATGCACTAGTAAGCAGTGAGCGGATATTTTCACAAAACCACTTCCAGAAGATAGGTTCATACAAATTAGACATGAACTATGTCTCATGCATAGTAGAGATGCTTCCTAGATATTTCATAGTTTGCATAAACTTAGAGGGCGCTGTCTAATCATTTCAAAGTCTAACAATTAATATAACAATCAGAATCTTTCGTTGGCTTGAACTTTATGAAATTGGTTGTGTTTTGCAATGCAAAATTCTCATATCTACTGCATGATGTTGATTGTATTTATGTTTTATGTATTGATCATACTGGAACTGTTTGATTTGAGTAGTTGTGGATAAATTGTTAGATCTTAATAACTCAAAACATGTCATTTTTATATAGGAATTTTTTTTTGGGGAAACATCCTATTTTCAAACGGCATGTTGCCGAATATTTTTAAAATTTCCCAAACTTATTGTGTATACTAATGATTTATTCCCATTGCCTAAAGCTATTACTTTCATAGCCCTTTTTGTTGTTGCCAAAAAGGAGAGATGGATAAGAGGCAAAAATTGGGTTGCACTTGCACTTAAGAAAAATAATTTGCATCGAAGAACTTTTACATAATGAATATTGTTAGGGGGTGCCTTCTAAGGCTATACCCATTTTTTGCATGGTGTATTTGTCATCATCAAAAAGGGGGAGAATCTTGACCTTATAGGTCACACCCAATTTTGATAATGACAAATACTTGTTGTATTTGACGACTATCTAAGGATATATGCAGGTATATAATTAGCAAATCAAAATGATGGCACACGAAGTAGAGCGTGAAGACCGTGAAGGCCATATTTATGTTGTACTTTAAATTTATTTTATGTAATGCGGATATGTAATAGTAAATAGGAGAAAAATGGTATGTAATAATCAAATCCATTATATACATGATATAAAAGGTAAGCTAAAAAAGACCTAGAATGACCCTAGGATCCACATGCATGCATAAACATATATGTTTATATGAATAGAGTGAATGTTTAAGGGATTTGGAACTGAAATGCATTAAAAATGCATGTTCAGTCGACCAAACTAGAACACATAAAAACAATCGGTCGACCAAATTGATCAAGAGGTCAACAGTTTGACCATATCTCAGTCGACCATACTGTGCCAAGTTTATATAACGTGGTTGACCGAACACCCACCAAGTCAATGTTTGACTCCTCGATCGACCGAAAAGAAATATATGGGCAACGTCTTGGTCGACCAAACCCCCACATGGGAGAATCTAGTTGCTCGGTCGACCGAACTTCATAGTTCAAAATCACCTGGTCAACCAAACCACACGAAAATGGAAAATCACCCTTGGGACCCCTAGTCTGGTTGACCGAACTCTCAGTTCAAATTTCTCCCGGTCGACCAAACTTTGTCACTTGGTCAACCGAACCTCAAGTCTGGTCGACCGGTGTTCTCGGGTTGAAAATTTTTTTAACCGTAGTTAAATTTTTTAAAATAGGGTTAATTGTGCTAAAATATTTTAAAACAATACTAATAATACCCTATGTGTCCTGGATGGTTATAATTATGGGGAAATCTATATGTACGCCCTTATTTGAAAAGATTAGCATCTATGTAGCAATCTTGATTAGAAAAATTCTCTAAAATTCAAAATTCTCATATACTCATTTTGAATGTTGACTTGATAGGTCACACCTAGTTTTGATTATGACAAATACTCTTGGTACTAATGATTGTATTGAGAATTGCATGTAGTTTTACCTTTGCACGCTTTAGGACTAAAAGGCATATCATGATGGCGTGCAGTGTTCATGCCGAAGAATGAAGATCTATGTTGTATTTTGTATTCATTATTTTATTTCTTCATTCTCGGATGTAATTTATTATGGACTGTGCACTCCTATGACTTGTAATAATTTGCATCATGCATGGTAGGTAGGTATGCTCAGAACGACCATAGTTGGACCTTATGTACCTACACTAAGAGCACAAGTCCCCAACATCACTTATCATAATCAAGGGAATCAAATTTAGGCTAAAATGAACTTAATGGGAAAAGTTGAGAGGGTTCGGGCGACTGAACCTATGTCGTGTAAAGCGGCTCGAGCGATTGAACAAGTCATCCTGTTGACTTGGTTTTTGGGCACCCGAAGCTATGTTAGAGCACTTTTCAACTACTCGGGCGACCGAACGATTATGTTCAAAAAAGGGCTCAGGCGACCGAAGTGCCTAGTTCGATTAACCGAACTGTGAGCTGGGCACCCGAACTATTGAACAAATGCTACTGACTTTGTTTCAGCCGACCGACTCACCCTTTAGGCACCGAAACCTTTAAAATTTAAATTTTTGACTGTGTCTGTTCAGGCACCCGAACCTCTGGTCGGGCGACCAAACCTTGTGGGTTAAAATAAGTTTTACCAAATTTTTAAATGGGGTAAAATGGGTTAATATTCTTAATGGTCTTTTAAACAAATTTAATTATGCCCATTGTGTCCCCAATGGTTAAAAATTCCTTCTTGCCTATATATACCCATTCATTTGTCTTAATTAGTAAGGATTAGAAAACTTGATTAGGCCAAAATTCTCTCAACACCCAAAATCCTTTATTAGCCAAATAATACTTCCAAACACTCACATACTCATTCTTGATTTCTCCAAGCATTGTGAGTATTTTCTAAGGCTATTGTGCTTAATCTCAATAGCTAAAACTCTCATTTGGATTATTGTTGATTGATTTTATTTAAGAGTTTAACATTAAAATTCTTTCACCGATTTCCTTTGATAAATCTAGTGTGGAAAGACTTTAAGGGTTGTGGTTCTTGCATTATTGTTGCAAGATACCTTAACTTAGATTTTGTGTGCAAAAATCTTTTTCAAAAGCTAGTACTTCAAACAACTCCATTGTGCCTTGAATATTAGAATATATTATTGAGTTTGTTTGCTTGAACTTGCTTAGCATATTTTGAAACCTTGATCTAAAATTGTATTATTCACAAGTGTGCTTCAAATATTGCTTGGATATACACTCTAGATCTGAACTGAAAACCTATATGTGATTGAGTGTTTAGAACACATTAGAACACTGAGCATATTTACATATCATTTGTTCTTGCATTATTGATTGAACTATATTGATGCACACACTTGCTTGTCTAGAAGCATATTTCTATGTACAAATTCTATACACATGGGTTGTATTTCAGGTGTGGGCCTGAAGAGGGAGACTAGCCTTATGGAATAGTCCTGGATTGGCTTAGACCCGGTTAGGAAAGTTAGGTGCGCTATCCTGTTAAGGCGTTTTGGTTGAGGTCGGCCCCTTGAATTGACTTGGTTGTATAGGTTCCGCTCCATTGGTTTAAGTGAGCATTATATTGGTAATCCTTGTGCTGGTGTGGCCAAGGCGAGGACGTAGACATAGTTGGCCGAACCCTGATAACATATTGTGCGTGTTCTTTATATTTCAGCTTTTTACCTTTACTACATGTGTATGTTTATCTATGGATTGCGTAGATTGACCTAGGCTGTATTTGCACCGTTGATAAAGCTAGTTAACCTAGGCAACATATATTAAATACCAATTCACCCCCATCTTACGGTTGCACCAATTCCAACAATTGGTATTAGAGCCTCGTAACTTAGACTTTGACATTATTTAGTCAAAAGATCATGATGGCTCATATTAGTGCATCCTCTTCATATGAGGGAAGATTGGTCACACACCACCCTGTATTTTATGGTACTGATTATACTATATGGAAATTTAGAATGACTGTGTATGTGAAAGCTTTAAATTGGAAATTTTGGAAAGTCATTGATCAGGGTGATTGTGTGCCTATGAAATCCATTGGGTGTACTGATGTTCCTATATCAGAGTGTGAAATGAATGATCATGATAGGAACTTAGTATAGGTAAATTTTGATGCCATGAATACCTTACTGCATGCTTTAGATTCTAATGTTTTATGTGAGGTTATGGCTTGTAGTAGTGCTAAGCAGATTTGGGATGAACTTGAGAGGAG
This sequence comes from Malania oleifera, assembly GCF_029873635.1. Classification (NCBI taxonomy): domain Eukaryota; kingdom Viridiplantae; phylum Streptophyta; class Magnoliopsida; order Santalales; family Ximeniaceae; genus Malania; species Malania oleifera. The sequence goes on from NC_080425.1 coordinate 63,530,695, forward strand.
ATATGGTGTGTCCACGCTAAACGAAGTCATCTCTCCATGCGACTCAGGCTCTCCTGATCTTAAGGGAGGAAACCGGTGTTGTACTGCTGTATCTGATGATGGGGTTATCTTGTTTCCTTCAGTCTTAGTAGAAAAATATGAAAATGATTCATGTTCTAATTTGAATGATATGAATGATTGTGAATCATATGATAGTAGTGATAGTGAAAGCATGCCATCTTTTGAGAAACTACAAGTTGAATACATTAGGACTCATAAGTTACTTGTAAAATCAGATAAGAAATACTCTGTGCTGAAAAACAAGTATGATGCATGCATAAAGAATGTGACTCAAAAGTTCTTGCTGAAAGAGAAAATAATTTGAAAATTAAAAGACTAGAAAGCAAGAATGATTCATTAGAAAATGAATTGACTATTTTGAAATCTAAAGTTTCTAATGATGATAAAAAGGACCACTTGATTGCAGATCTTGAAAATAAAGCAAACAATATGTCTAAAGAACTTATGAAACTTCAGAATGTTTGCAAAGATTTGGAAAACTCAAAAATTCAAGATCTGGGGAACAAAATAGAAGACCAATCTAAGATCATCTACATGTTCACTAGAGGCAAGGAAAACTTTGATAAACTGCTAGGTGCACAAAAGATGAACTTAGATAAGGAAGGTATAGGTTATATTGGGATTGAAAATAAGAAAAGAAAGAACCTGTTGGCCTAATAAGGCTTACAATTCTTATTTTGATGATAACAAATCAAATGATATATTTAATATGTTTTAAGTAAAATTTTTTAGGAAAATAATAGAGTTCAAATGCATAAGAAAGTTCATGGATTACAAAGAGCATGAAGAATGAAGTCATATTGAGAAAAGCTCAAAGGAAAGAATGCAACTACAAAGATGATGGAAGAACAAGTTTGAAGACTATATTATACTTTTAAGGATATTCTCAAATGTAATTACTTCAAAGTAAATCTCAAGTATAAAGAAATTTGAAGCTCAAAGAAAGTTAAAAATATGTTTTAAACATATACTCTAAAGAATAATTTTTCAAATCAATAAAAAGAAAGGGTTTAAGAAAAGAAATTTTTTTTAAATACTGAAAGGCCAGGCAACTGCCATGTTGAGGCAGGCGACTGCCAAATTAAAATAGAAGTCTTTTTAAAAGTCAGTAGCTAGACAGGCGACTGCCTTGGTTCTGGCAGGCGACTGCTTGCATTCTGTTTTGAAAATTGCTTTGTGACAGGCGACTACCAAGTCGTGGCAGGTGGCTGCCACTCGAACGTTTGCAATAAATTTCTCAACGAAAAGATTTTTTGAACCACGTTTTTGAATACATTTAATTCAAAATATTTGAAAATGAATTTTAGAAATCTTTGGGAGTAATGGATGATTTCTAAAGCCTCTATAAATAGTCTTAATCTGAAAGAAAAAATAAAAAAAAGAACTTTGATGAAATATTCAAAAGAATTTTGAAATTGAGAAATCCTCTAAAGTTTCCAGATCTAGTGCTTTTCAACAACTTTTCTGATCCAGAGATATTCAAAGGTTTTTAGATCAAAGTAAGTTTTTCAAAGGTTTTAGATCAACTAATCTTCAAGTATTCAAAATTTTGTTTTCAAAGGATCTAAAATTCTTTTGAGATAAATCCTCTGATCTGAAATTGATTTACAATCTGAAGCAAAGTTTTCCAATGATCAAAATCTTTTATCTTCTTTGGAAAATTATTTGATAATCCATACCAAGTAATTGAGCTTGAAATTCCTTATATTTGAATTATTTTGAGGTATAAAGTGAGCTGATTGGTGTATTAATTCACTCTACTGTGAGAGTTCTCTTTTGTACACATATTCCTTTGTTATTTTTCTTAAACGATTCTGAGTTGTTGAATCGTTGAACCAAATAAGGGGTTGTTATTTGGAGAGGCGGGCTCTAGCCTAATTGAAGGAGTGTATTGTAAGTTGGTATTGTTCCACTAGGTAACGGAACTGATATAGTGGAATCCTTTGGTGTTTTTCCCAAAGGCGAGGACATAGGCTGTGTTGAAGCCGAACCTTGTAAAAACTCTTGTCTCTTTCTCTCTGATTTACTTTACATTTCTTACTTGCTGTTGTTATATGATTTATATGTGCAGGTTGCAGTTTCTAAATTGAGAAAGAAACAAAAAGTACTTGATATTTACAAGGTACATTTTGATTAATCGTTTGCGGAAACCTAAGAAGGGAGTACGTTGATTAATCTGTGGAAATCTTGATCAAGTAAAGTGTTTGCTGAGAGTTTACAGGGAAATCAACAAAAGTTTTTACATCTTGATTGAGTGATTGAATTATCATGATTTCATTGATTGATTTGTATATTTAAATTTCTATATTCTTAAGTGTGGTTATCGTATATATATATATATATATATATATATATATATATATATATATATATTATTTTCTAGGTTGTTAAAATTAAAAGTCGATAAATCATTAAAATATTAAAAAGAATCCTATTCACACCCCCTCTTGGGAAGCTATTCCTCATTTCAGAACCTATACACGGGGTACTTTGTAAAAGAATCAAAACATTATACTGGTACCTCCTCTAGTCCATACATTCACACCACATGCATTTTATGTAAAAAGAAGGGGCACACAAATTTTGATTGCCCATTTAAAAGAAAAGGTGTGAAACCCAAATAGGTATGTAAAATTATGGAATCACCAACTCCTAACCCATCAAAAATAAAAGGAAGAAAAATGATATGAGTTGTTAAGAAAGAAAACCCCTTGAAATTCAAGGAAGAATTTGCTCAAATAGGAATAACATGATCACATAGTTCTTCCTTAGTAGTTAGGGTTGGTTATAGGGGGTAGTATCTTCTAAAGGCTTGGGAAGTGGTTTGGGGCTGAAAATGTAAAATCTTAGTATATGTCTACTATTTAAAGCCTTATATACTAAGTACTTTGAAAAATCAAGCCAATCTACAAATGCAAGTATATAATAAATCTGAACTTAATGCATATATTCATTGGTTAAAATATAAAATCATTGTTTGTTTGAATAAAAAATCCTCTTACAAATGGATATGGCTTGTTTGCCTTGCATTTAAGTTTCAAGGTTCCTAACTCAAACTTAATCATGAATATCTTAAGTTAAGCTCACTCTATCCATTGCACAAGTCCGAGTTTTTGGAAATATCTAATAATCTTGAACTCATCTTGAAGTCCTATCAATGCCCTAAACCTTATAAATAAACCATAGGGACCCTAGTTTTGAAAAACTGGTCAAAACAAAACAAGTTGACCAAGCTCGGGCGACCAAACCATACGGTTCATTTGCACTCTGACCGATCGAACTTGAAGTCTGACTAGGCCGTTGACCACACTTTGGGTGGCTAAACTTTCATGTTCAAACCATCTCGGGCTATTGGACTAGTTTTGGGTCATCGAATTTATTTTAATCGAACGGGGTTTTCGGGCGACCAGTTCAAAGAGTTCAATTTCAATTCAGGCGGCCGACCCTCGATAATACAAAATGGCACCTAAAATTCCGCCAACCAAACTAGTGTTCAGTCTACCAAAAAGACTTAGTGGGTGCTTTTTTTTAAAGCTGTTCGAGCGACCGAACTTATGCTTAGGCACCCGAACCACGCTGATATATATGGTTTTTGGCGAAAATATGTTCATGTCTTCCCATAACTTTGAGAGCCTCCTCAGTTTTTCTCACATCTCAACCTAATTTTCCTTGAGAGATTTTCTTATGGCTAGAGAACAGAGATGTGCCGCTGCGGGTATTCCACTTGAACAGTGGTTTCCCACACCCGATCTGCGTATCAAGTATGAGAGGGTCTTTCGCCTTAAAGATCCCATCTCAGGAAAGATCCTAGACATTGAATTCATGCAAGCCCATTTCAACAATGTCCTGGATATGTTTCACTATCAAGGGTAGTATGACTTCATTGCCAGCCTAGGGGGTTGTACTCGTTGCTCATCCACCTATTCTACGCCAATCTTGCACAAGATGGCCAGGGCTACTACTCCAGAGTACTTGAGACTGATATCCATTTTGACGATGCTTATCTGGTAGAGACATTTGAGATTCAGCATGGCGACTTCATCTGCCCGGATTCTTCCTCCACCTAGACTAGTGAACAGGAATTCACGGTAAGTGCTTTTGTCAATTTAGTTATGACAAATCCAGTAGATGATTTGACCCATACTCCCAACTACAAATCCTTGACCTTGGAGGCAAAGGTGGTACACCAACTAATTTCATATAACATTTTGCCTAAGTCAAGATCGAGGTACCACGTATCCTATCTAGATTGTTTTGTGATATGGTACCTCTTTACTAGAAAGAAGCTAGATCTTCCCAAACTGATCCTACGGTGGATGTTTGTGAAAACTGTTGGAAAGAGGATCATTTTACCCTACGGTGGCATTTTTTCTAGGATATTCATTAGGAAAAGGCTTAATAGGTCGCCACTTGCCACCATCAATAAATTCAGGCCCTCTGACATCTTTAACTCCACCACACTAAATTTGATGGGATATGAGCTTATAGGAAACATGTGGTTGCCCAGTGCACATGAGAGAGGCCTAGGAGCTCAGGAGATCCCACAGGAGCTGCCCCATGCACCATCTAGCACCGATATCATGGCAGCCATTACCAATCTCTCTACCTCATTTCAGGAGTTTTGAGTCTCCATGACTGAGTAGGCATCTTCATCGCATGCTCGACTTGACTCCCTTTATAGCGAGTTCACTGGGTTCCAGTTCGAGGTGCAGCCTAACTTTCATATCCCTGGTGAGTGGTTGAGAGAGATGAATGACGAGGACATTGGGGAGGATGACGAGATGGAGTTGAGCGGTGAGGAGGAGGATGATGATCATAACGATGTGGAGACCTAGGAGTGCTTTGTGAGGATCCATTTCTTCATACTTCAGTTCCTTATTTGATCATATTTTTTGTTTTATTTAGATACACTTTTACTTGGTTTGTAATTATTCTTAAACAACTTTTATTTTTATTTCTGACGATTACACTCACCACACACACATGCAGATACTATGCTGTGGTGATTGTGCTTTTGCTTATGACTATATATCTGATAGTACTTAGACTTGCATGTGCTTTGTGCTTGGGTGACTATACTATTGAAATGCATGCTTAGTGTAAAAAGCCTCTTACATGGCAGATGCAGTTGATGAGAATTGCATGCTGGTAGATTTAGGTTCTCACATGCCTTAAAACTCTTGAGATAGTGCTTGTTTGAGAATCATTTTTGTGTAGGTTAATTTTGGGAAATGTCATGTTTACAGACAATATGCTACCGAGTTTTTTGTAGACATTTGCCCAAAAGTTGAAAAGACCTTTAAAATTAAATACCTTGTGTGCAAGTGCAATTTGATCTTAGACTTTAACTATTTATGCTTAGCTCATTTGTTTTGAAATTCTGAATTCCTTAGAGCTGGTTGTGCGTATATATATATATTTGAAATGCTTAGATATTGGAAGGTTCTTATGGATTGATCATATTTTCAAACAAAATGCTGCTGGATTCTTCTTTAATTATTGCTCACAACTCTTTATCATTTTCTAAATGCCAATCTTCTTAAAACTTGAGTTGTGTTTCTAAAATAATTTGTGAATTTTACTCAAGATGATTTATAAAGAAAATGCATATTCTTAGGGGGAGTCACTTAAAATTAAAATCATTAGGCCCTAAGAAACATAAATGTATTGTACTTTCATTCTATATATCAATTGATATGTTAATAGTTGGTAGCCTCACTATCACATAAGTATAACACTTGGCATCAAGCCGATAGGTTTTCATTATACTATGCCTTGTGGAAATACATGTTTGTTTTGACAACCAAAGATGACTATGATAAAATTTTCATGAAAATATTTTTGAAATGATGAGTGAAAACCAAATGAAAATTTAATCTTCATCCTTGCATAATCATCCATTGGGGAAGTATAGAACATTAAGATTATCAATATGCTACATGCTACTTTTACTTCCTTGATGCACATTCTGTTTAAATTACTTAATTGAAATTTGCTATATATTGTGTATGGAAACTCCAAACAGGTCACTTAGGTACAGGGTTATGATTGGGAATGATATATTTTCAAATGACATGCTGCCAAATTCTTTTTCCTCCCACTATACCTTCTGTACCTAAATGACATACTTTGCCTTCGCGCTTTATTGCTTAACCCTTTTTGCTATTGCAAAAAAGGGGAGAAGAGGAAAAAGTGGGGTGAGACTGTGTTTAATTATGCTTAATCTTTTATTACCCATTACTTTAATTATCTTTATGCATAAAGTCAAGGGGAGCCTTTCTTGGTTGAACCCACTTTTGCATAAATTATTTGTCATCATCAAAAAGGGGGAGATTGTTGACCTGATAGGTCACACATAGTTTTGATTATGACAAATACTCTTGGTACTAATGATTGTACTGAGAATTGCATGCAGATTCACCTTGTGCGCGCTTTAGGACTAAAATACATATCATGATGGCGTGCGGTGTTCGTGCAGAAGAATGAAGATCTATGTGCTGTATTTTGTATTCATTATTTTATTTCTTCATTCTCGGATGTAATTTATTATGGATTGTGCGCTCCTATGGCTTGAAATAATTTGCATTATGCATGGTAGGTAGGTATGCTTAGAACGACCATAATTGGACTTTAGGTACCTACATAAAGAACCCAATTCCCCTACATCACTTATCATAATCAGGGGAATCAAATTTAGGCTAAAATGAACTTAATGGGAAAAATCGAGAGGGTTCGGGCAACTAAACCTATGCCGTGTAAAGTGGCTTGGACGACCGAACAAGTCAACCTGTTGACTTGGTTTTCAGGCACCCGAACCTATTTTGAACGTATCATCCTCGGGCACCTGAAGTTATGTTATAGCACTTTTCAACTACTTGGGCAACTGAACGATTACGTTCAAAAGAGGGCTCGAGTGACTGAAGTGGCTAGTTTGGTTAACCGAACTGTGACCCGGGCACCCGAACTATCGAACAAATGCTACTGACTTTGTTTCAGCCGATCGACTCACCCTTTAATCACCCAAACCTTTAAAAGTTGAATTTTTGACTGTGTTTGTTCAGGCACCCGAACCTCTGGCCAGGCGACCGAACCTCACGGGTTAAAATAAGTTTTACTGAATTTTTAAATGGTGTAAAATGGGTTAATATTCTTAATGGTCTTTTAAATAAATTTAATTATACCCATTGTGTCCCCAATAGTAAAAAATTCCTCCTTGCCTATATATACTCATTCATTTGTCTTAATTAGCAAGGATTAGAAAACTTGATTAGGCCAAAATTCTCTCAATACCCAAAATCCTTTATTAGCCAAATAATACTTCCAAACACTCACATACTCCTCATTCTTGATTTCTCCAAGCATTGTGAGTATTTTCTAAGGTTATTGTGCCTAATCTCAGTAGCTAAAACTGGATTGATTTTATTTGAGAGTTTAGCATTAAAGTTCTTCGACCGATTTCCTTTGATAAAGCTAGTGTGGAAAGACTTTAAGAGTTGTGGTTCTTGCATTATTGTTGCAAGATACCTTAACCTAGATTTTGTGTCCAAAAATATTTTTCAAAAGCTAATACTTCAAACAACTCCATTGTGCCTTGAATATTAGAATATATTATTGAGTTTGTTTGCTTGAACTTGCTTAGCATATTTTGAAACCCTAATCTAAAATTGTATTATTCACATAGTGTGTTTCAAATATTGCTTGGATATACACTCTAGATCTAAACTGAAAACCTATACGTGATTGAGAATTTAGCACACATTAGAGCACTGAGTGTATTTACATATCATTCGTGCTTGCATTATTGATTGAGCTGTATTGGCGCACACATCTGCTTGTCTAGAAGCATATTTCCGTGTAAAAATTTTATACATATTGGTTGTATTCCAGGCGTGGGCCTAAAGAGGGAGACTAGCCCTATGGAATAGTCTCGGATTGGCTTAGACCCGGTTAGGAAAGGTAGGTGTGTCATCCTGTTAAGGCGTGTTGGTTGAGGTTAGCCCCTTGAATTGACCTAGTTGTATAGGTGCCGCTCCACCCGTTTAAGTGAGCATTATAGTGGCAATCCTTGTGCTGGTGTGGCCAAGGCAAGGATATAGGCACAGTTGGCTGAACCCTAATAACATATTGTGTGTGTTCTTTATATTTCAGCTCTTTACCTTTACTACACGTGTATGTTTATCTGTTGATTGTGTAGATGGACCCTAGGCTGTATTTGCACTATTGATAAAACCAGTTAACCTACGTGACAAATTTTAAATAACCAATTCACCCCCCCTCTTAAGGTTGCACAAGTTCCAACTTTGAAGCCTCCTACACTCACTCTTGCTGGTTCTTATTGCAAAAATCCCTTCGTAAGTGTGTGATTAAGTGTTCTTGCTATTAGGCTATTGCTCTCCCATGCTTGGTTGATTGAGATTATTTTCTTTGGGAGCAAAGCTTTAAGTTTTTCCTAGGAGACTTTATTGATAAGTCTTCCTTAGGGAAACTTCATTTGAGCCTGTGAGTATTGCATTCGTATTGCAATATCTCAAGGAGTTCGCATTGTTTTTTGATTTCTAAAACATATTTCAAATCATCTTCAAATATCTCATGTCATTTACTTTGAGAAATATCTTGTTGAGATATTTGTGCATATGCAAAAAGATCTTTGTTGAAATATCCTTTGATTGATTTTATCTTATTGAACACAAAGATCAAATCATTTTATAAATTAAATTTGAATATCTCTTAAGGTTTATATTTGTACAAAAAAATTTGTTGAGATATTAAAGTGTGCTAAGGAGCTTTGTTTGTACATTGTGATTGAAAGCATTATTTTGATTCAAAGATCATATCATTTATACTCTCATGCACTGATTGCAATATTTGTATAAATATTTAAAAGTAGACATTTAGACCACATTGAGCTTACTTCATTATATCATTCGGTGGTGCATTGATTAGATTGGGTACATATCTGCTTTACTGAGAAGCATAATCACTGTACCGGTTTCATTATTGAGAAATACTGTTGTATTCTAGGTGTGGCTTGAGGGGGCCGTAATCCAACCTAGTAAGGATTGTTTATAAAGGTTGAGGTCAGCCTGGTGCTAAATGACCTGGTTGTTTAGGTGCCGCTCCACCAGTTAAGTGAGCCTTATAGTGGTAATCCTTGTGCCTGTTAGCCAAGGCGGGGACGTAGGCAGTTTGCCGAACCTCGATAACATTACTAGATGTCATCTCTTATTTACAACTTTCTAGCACATGCTTGGTTAATTTTACTTTGCAATATAATTTGCCGTGCATATTGAAATTGATTTAATTTATCTGCATTAGATTGACCATAAGATTGTGTAATACTATTGTTAAGGGATTAACCTAGGGCATTCATTTTTGAAAAAACCAATTCACCCCCCCCCCCCCTCTTTGGTTCACGGTAAAGCTAACAAACATGATGTTATATTCACTACTTATAGAGTTAATGCCTTGAAAATCTAGTTTCTCTAGAGGTCACATGCTTAGAAGCCATGAATGAAGCCAGTTGGCTATGATTTAGAAGATTATGGCATGTAGGTATGGACCTATTATCAAAATAATATAAAAGGAAGTTAGTCAAAGGTCTACTCAACACAAAATTCATAAAATAAAAAATCTGTGATGCATGCCAACTTAGGAAGCAAACCAAGACAAGCTTTAAAAAGAAGAAATACATTTCAACTAGTAAACCTTTATAACTTATTTATTTAGACTTATTTGGTCCTACAAGAATACAATGTTAATTTAAGTGTAATCTCAAGAAGGGGGGGGGGTGAATTGGGTATTTTAAAATTTATGTCACTCAAGTTCTAATTTTAAACAACTTACAACCATACATGTACAACTTAGATGACAAGCAATTCTGTATTTCTCAACTTATCAATTTTAATGTGTGATTATATTAATCAATCAATCTTACCCAATTACTTTACTGATGTATTGAACAGTTAACACATATACAACAACCACATAATTAAATGCAAGCGAAAATTAAAAGAGTTAAAGGAAAGAGAGATGCAAACACAGTTTTTATGAGATTCAGCCAACCCGGCCTACATCCTCGCCTTGAGCAATCCACTCAAGGATTCCACTAATCTTGTTCCTTTAACTGGGACGGAGCTTCCCATTACAATCCGTTGCTTACAAGAGGCGTAGCTTCCTCCTCACCCCGATTCACAACCCGAACTGTCAATACAAAAATATAATTACAATTTTCTGCAAAACACAAACACTCCTCAACAAGCCAATGAGTACAATTAAAATCCTAATACATACTCAGATGATATAACATGACACTCAGTTGAGTGTATGTAATGTGTTCAATAATATTTACGTAACAAAAAATGTATTATCTTTGTATAAAGATATATGATAGGTTTGCTCAAAAGATCTAAACTCTATTAATATTTCTTTAGAAAGGATTTCTCAAATACTGTGAATTTTAGAGATTTACCGATTTACTCTCAAATAGTTTTTGCAATAGTAAAGTAAGATCAAATCTTTGAATGAAATAAAGCGTGAGTGCTTTCAAAGATTTAAGCTTCAATAAAACCTTTTTCCAAAAAGAAATTTCACACAATGGATAAAAAGAATCTTTCTCTCAATAAAGTTTTAGGTATACAAAAATATGAGAGATGATCAACTTTAACATCAATATTGAATGCATAAAAATGAGAACTTGTTTACCAAACTCCAAAATAAATGATGTCTTCAAGATATGAGTGAGAACCCTTTGAAAAGCTGAGATGATTTGCCTAAGGATAAGTGAATGCAATAAAGTATTGGCAAATTCTTTGGAATGGAGGCACACTTAGCACAAGATATGAAGATTGATCTCTCTAAACTATTTCTTCTTGTGTTTTTAGGGTTTAGGGTTTGTTTAAGTAAGTGTTCTCGGCATTTGATCAAATTATGGGTGTTGGATCATGTAATTAAAAATTAATCCGTCTGTATCTACACTAAAACGCCGTTTTGTGCCATGATCTCATCGACGAGTGGATACATTTGTCAACGAGTGTTCAACACTCATTCGTTGACGAGAACGTGAGTTCGTTGCCAAATGGCCCATATGAGATTTTTGAGCGCTTGGTATTTTCTCATCAATGAAAGCAGATCATTCGTCGCCGAGTGGCTATAAGAGTTCATCAACGAGGTCAAGAGGTTCGTCGATGAGGCCTCTATTTTCTAGAATTATTTTGCCTCTAAAATGTCCATCCAACCTAGAACTAATGTAAATAGATTTTCCATAAAATTCATGAGTCTTAAGGTTAGCCCAGGGTTTTTTTGGGCTTCTAACTATATCATATGAGATATGCAAATATTAGCAATACTAAATACCCATTACAATTGACAACTTGAAGCTTGCTTCTTCATCCTTTTGCTCTTCCCATTCCATGAAGTGTGTGAAGTTGTATATGCTTTAAGTTTCTTGTGGCTTCCATGACATCCTTACCTTCCGTGCATGTTAAGTAATGATCCTATTTACCAATCTCAATGCACTGGTATGATATTATATGATTGGTCATTATCAAAACGGGAGTAGAATCATAGAGTCAACAATCTCGCCCTTTTTGATGATGACAAATACATGAGCAAAAATACATATTCTCTTCCCCGTTTTCTAATAATATGGCAATGTAATCCAAAAAATATTACAAAGAAAATTTTGCTCTAATAAATATTCTCTCCCCCCTTTGACATCAATGAAAAAGGTATATAAAAATACACAAGGTTAAAATTTTGAGCCTTTGTAAAAAAAAAATTTGTTTCTCCCCCTATGTTAAGCAATTTATCTCTCACCCTTTCTAAAAATATAGTTGCTTTGTGAAATCAAGTTTCATGTTTAACATACAACAACATTCCAATCGACATTGATATAGATAAGCAATTCAGTTCATTAATGTTTAAAATTCATGTGCGCATCAACATGTATTATAGAGCCAGAAAATATTTAACATGCAATAGTCATTACTTAATTTTACTTTAAGTTGCTCCCTTTAAGTTATGTATTCTAATATATCTCTAGACAACTTCTCTACTGTGCATCAGACCTAATTCACGTCTAATTTGGATAAACCTATCCTCCAAAAGTTGTTTTGTGAATATATTTGCCCATTGTTTATCTATGCACAAAAACTCAATTTCCATATCCCTATTTTGCACATAGTCACATAGAAAATAATGTATAATTTCTATGTGCTTAGTTCATGAATGTGATATGGGATTCTTTGAGATATTTTCTGCACTAGTATTGTCACACTTTATAGGAACATATTCATAGTGCAAGCCATAGTGTATTAGTTGTTGCTTCATGTATAGAATTTGAGCACAACAACTTCCAACTGCCATGTATTCAGCCTCGGCTATGGACAATGCAACTGAATTTTGTTTCTTGGAAAACCAAGAAACTAAGGATTGTCCTAAAAAATGACAAGTGCCTCTAGTGCTTTTTCTATCTACTTTACTACTCGCAAAGTTAGCATCAGAATAAATAACAATCTTAAGCGAAACTTTCTTAAGATACCACAATTCAAGTTCAATAGTTCCAATAAGGTATCTAAGTGTCTTTTTAACAGTTAAGAGATGTGACTCTTTAGGTGTAGCCTGAAATCTTGCGTACAAGCATACACTAAACATAATATCAGGCTTGCTAGTAGTTAGGTATAACAGACTACCAATCATTCCATAGTAGAGCTTAACATCCACTGGTATACCTTGCTCATCTTTATCAAATTTTTTGGAAGAACTCATAGCTGTTCCTAAAATTTTATCATCTTCCATATTAAGGTTTTTTTTAGCAAGTCTCTGATGTACTTTGATTGATTTATTAAAATCTCATGTTTTTCCTGTTTGATTTGAAGTCCTAGAAAGAAGTTAAGTTCACCCATCATGCTCATTTCAAATTCACTTTGCATATAGCTGGCAAACTTATTACATAACTCTTCGTTCGTTACCCCAAAAATGATATCATCTACGAATATTTGTACTAGGAGCAAGTTATCATTTTTAGTTTTATCATTCTTTTCGTGAATTCTTAACCTCTTGTTATTTCAACAATCACACGACCAATCCTTTGTTCTTTATTCAATCCACAACTAATCATAGCACAATTCAGGTAAATCAAAACTTAAACATTCAGCCAATTAATATACCAAAGTGTTCAACCCACAAAATTCAATATTCAGCTTTCAGCTTTTGCCACCCTGTGTATATGAAATTTTATTCAAGCCCTGCAGAAAATGAAATTGATTCTTCAATGCAAATCACAACTCAAATTCCCAATAACTCATAATTTAAATAAACTCTTAGTTAATTTGTCTTTGGGTGTTAACCAATCAACGTACTTCCTTTGAAGTTTTTGTAAATTATTGATCAACCAACATACTCCCTTTTGGTTTCTGCAATCCCAAATCAAAATTAAACTTAAGTTTAATTAATTTCCAAATTACGTAGTATTTTTGATTAAAAAATTAAATCATCAACGCAGTTTATATATGCTGAAAATAAAGAGAGTAATGGAAAAAAAAGTGACACCGGATTTTTACGAGGTTCGGCTTATTCCCAACCTACGTCCTCACCCTTGGCAAACCACCAAAGGATTCACTAAACCAGTTGCTTTCCGCGTGGAACAACACCGTTACACACTCCTTTAGTAGGTTAGAGTTGCACCTCTCCAAGCAATACCCCATGCTTGGGTACTCCTTCAATAGGCTAGAATAATCACCTCTCCAAGCTATACCCCACACTTGGTCAATGATCCAAACACCTTGAATCGTCCAAGAAATACAAGAAATATGAAATAAACGCTATGTACAAGAATGCTCTCAAAATAGAGCAGATTAGTACAAATTCAGCACTGTGTACTTCAAGAATTTAAATATCAAGATGAAATAGAATTGAAGCTCAAGTATAAGAAATCACCAATTCCTTCTCTAGATGAGGATTAGCACTAAAGATAAGAGTAGGATGGATTCAGCACTTCAGATTATCTCAGCAAATTGGTTTTGCAATGAGTGAGCAAGAGAATATTGAATTTATTGATCTTGAATGCTGATATTATGCTTGGGTATTTAATTCCTTGGGTTAAAGAAGTATTTATAGACTTTTTGAGACAAGTTTCCTTGTTTCTCAAGTTACTTGGAGTGTAATAACTCTGAAAAAAAATTATTAAAAAAAAGGATTAATAAATTAATATTATTAATCAATTAATTAGTTTAACATTATTAAATTAATGTGGCAAATAAAAAAATAAAGGAAATAGAAAAAAATTAAATTAAATTAACATTATTTATTAGTATTTAATTAGTTAAACATTATTGAATTAAATAAATAAATAAATAAATAAAAGAAATAGTAAAAAAAAAAATTGGAATAAATATATATATATATATATATAAGATTAATATAATATAAGTTATATGTATATATATATATATACAAAACTTAACCTGTAAGGAATTAGAAAGCAAAAAAAAAAAAAAGATAAGGAAGCCAAGGTTTCTTGCGAAAATTAAAGAGAGAAAGAGAGCTCCTGCGCTCTCTCTCATCGTTCACTCCTTCGTCTTCTCTCTCTCTCTTCCTTCATTTCTCAATGGATATTCAACCAATCAGGAAACGGAAGGTGTCGTTGGATTCCTAACTCCACCACCGACATTTCTACTGGAGCAGATTTATCGTGGGAGTGGCGTAAGCACCACTTTTGGGGAAAGGTATATTTCCCCAAATTTCTCAATTTCTCTTTAAATCTACTTTTGAATCGACGATCAGGCACCACCATGGGGTCCAAGTCATGATCGTCGTCATTTTGACATGAGTAAATTTCCAATTGAGGTTTTCTACGCCCCACTCCAAAGCGAGAGTGGGATTTTGAAATTTTGGTAATTTGACTATATTTAAGGGCATAATTATTTATTTAGAATTTATAGCCCTAGGAAATATTAAAATAATATTTTATTTATGGTTAATTTAATGGAATTAGAATTTTTTATTTTGAGTCCGGGTGAGCGCCGTAGGTATTTTTTAGGATCCTTATTGGTGTAATTCAAGAAACCAGGTAAGGGGAAAATTTATATATTAAATCAGGTTTTTCATGAATTAAAAAGAATTATGTGTTACTTATGTGTGTGTATATATATATATATATATATATATATATATATATATATATATATATATATATATATGCTTATATGCTTTTTTATGGGTTTAAAATGCCAACCATGAAATTTATGTTTTCTGAGCTTAGGATTGTTTATATAACTATGTACATGTGAAAGTAAACAAATGAAAGTGAAAAGAATTTTCTAAGGAATTAAGTAAGAAATGAAATGTATTTTTAGTATATAAACGTTAATTATGGATTGACTTATTTTGTAAGGAATATGTATGAATTTTTAGTGTTAAATTGTGTGGCATGAGATTCTGTGCAAATATATGTTAAATGAATAAGATGCAGGTTAAGTAAGTAATACATTGAGAATGAAATATGATATGAACTATGCTGCTTGTCTGTGTTAATGCAACCATGTAAACAACTAAAATATGTTGGGTAAAATAGATGAAAAATGCTGGATAAATGTATGACAGCAGAAAAAAGTTGGGTAAAATAGTTGAAAGATGTTGGGTAAATGTATGACAGCTGAAAAATGCTGGGTAAAACAGCTGAAAAATGTTGGGTAAAATAGTTGAAAGATGCTTTCTATGAAATGAAATGAAATGAAAATGTAAATGAATAAAATAGAAATGAAATTTGAACAATGTAAAATGGGAAAGAGCCACGTAAAGTGAAATAAAATGAAAAGTAAAAGATGAAAACATGAACAGTTGAGAGATGCAGAATAATGACAAACAAAATAATGTATTATGGTATTAGCAGTATTTATACTAGTAGAACATGTTACGTTTAGGAGAGCCAAACTCTTTGCCCGAAAGCTTGCTGAGAAAGGCGAGTGCCTTAGTTGTATTAGGTGTAGCAGTAGGCTGCGTAACGTGCTAGGGTAGAGGAAAACTACTTGTATGAGCCAGTAAATTTCCCTATTCTTGGGAACCTTCGCCGGTAACCTTTTGTATGAACAGTGTGAGTATGAGATTAATTTATCACTTGAGGGCTTACTGAGTAAGGTGAGTACCTTGGTATGCTTTAGTTGTGACCTTTGGATTGCTTAGGTATAAGAGCAGAGGGGTGCCACTTGTATGGGCGGGTAATCACCCCTATCCTTAGGTAATCTCGTGGGTAAAATGTCTTGCATGTGTTTGATTAGGATCAGAAAATGATTTCAAAGATTAAGTTAATGATTTTCAAATGATGAATATTATGTTGTTATATAAACTCATGTTAGCCACACACTGTTTTAGTTTATTGTTTCTTCCTTTACTGAGATGTGTCTCACCTAAATATGAATTTATGTTTTTCAGGATTTCCTCGAGATCAAGCTTAGAGAGCTTGAGGTTTTATAACATTTTTGGGAAATAGAAAGAAAAAAGGGTATAAACATTTTAATGATGTTTTTAGGAATGCAAATATTTTATGTTTTATGTTTTAAGTCTTCTAGATATTATGAATGGGTGTGAAACATACTGGTATAGTGAATACTGGATATTTTTGGGAGATATGTGTATATATGGGAATACAGGTGGATGCATGGTTTATTATGGTGTGTAGATAGATTTAAAAAAACTCTGGTATTATATTTGTTGGAAGATTATAATTATGTTTTCCGCTGCGTACATGATATTAAAATATGGATTATCAACTAAATGAATGGATTAGTAGCACTCTACACCCACGTAGGGGGTCGGGCTGTTACATGGAGTGTCCACCAAGTTTTTATGACGTTCATATTTGAAAAAGTAATTTTTAGAATTTTCTCATTAAAATTCAAAATTTAAAATCCTGTAGAATTAATCGACGGGATAGGTGGCTGGGTAGGTATTTTCACAGGGCCAGTCAGCTGGACAGGCGGCTGAGGCCCTTTTGTCTACCATAAATAAATTTCAAGAAATTGTCCGTCAGCTAACTGAACTTAGTTAAAAAATGTTAGTCGGTTGGACAAGCCCTCATGTCAGTCGGCTAACGGATTATAGTTAAAAAGTGCCAGGTAGCTAGACAAATATTCAACTTGATGTTTTTGTTAGTCGGCTGAGCAAATAGAGCCTCTTTAGGTTAGTTGGCTGGCCAGTTTCATTTCCTAACAAACTTTTTTTTTTTTAACCCTTGTTTATTTGAAGGACTCAAATATAATTTTTCAAAATCATTTTCGAGGGTTTTTTTTTATATAAAAAACTGCTCTTTAAGTCTATGATGCATCTTAATGAGCTTGAAAAATATTTCAAAAGATATTTAAAATATGAAGCACTTACATAAAGACTTCTTAGGACATTTTGACATTCTAAGTGTTTGGGTCTTCATGTTTATTTTTCTTTAAGCTCTCCTGCTTTTCTTCAAGCTTTGATATTTTTTAATCTCTTTAACATCCATGCTCACATAATAAGCCATCCTTGAACTCATACTTCAAGCTTCATATGATCATCCTTCTTTGAAATATAAGTTTTCAAGAACCCTTCTGAGCACTTGACCTTACTTTCTTATAGTTGAGTTCCGAAATGTCATTACTTAACCAAATATGTTAAGTTCCACTTGTTTGTTAGCATTAAAACAGGATGTTAAACCTTGTAAGGCCAAAACTACAACCTTTCTATGACAATTTTTTTAGCATCAAACCAAATCATGCAAGATATGCAATTACAATATAAACTAAATGCCATTACAATTGAAATAAAATTGTCTTCACTTCTTTTTCTCTTCAATTTCCATGGAATACACTAGGTGAAAAGATCATTAAATGCCTCATGGCTTCCATTTACCTTTACCTTATATGCTTGCTGAAATGTAAACCTGATCAAGTACTAAGATCATAGATAAGATACTTGTGATTTTTCATTATCAAAAGAAGGATTGGACTCAAAAAGTGAACAAACCAATCCTATAGTAAACTCTGCATCATTAACTAATGCTTATGTCCATTCAACCACACTTATCAATTGGGTATTAGGCTATTAGCAGAACAAGAAGCACTAAAACATACATATTCACATACATACACTCATTAATATGTACACATGTACATTAATATTCCACAGAAGAAAAAAGAAGAAGAAGAAGAAGAAGAAGAAGAAGAAGAGGAAGAAGAAGAAGATAGAACATTCAGTAGATGAAATGAAAACCTTTATCGAAGCTCTGCAGAGACTTTGTTCGAAATGGGTATTAGCAGAATAGAGAGAGAGAGAGAGAGAGAGAGAGAGAGAGAGAGAGAGAGAGAGAGAGAGAGAGAGGCTTTGGGGGGGGGGGGGTTCCCAGAAAATGAAAGCAAAGAAAGAAATGTAGCGTTATGTCTACAGAGCTGCCTACTCGGAGTCTTTAATCTGACTAAACTGTGCTTGAGGTGAATTGTGCACTGTTTTTTCCATTACGCCACATGTACGAATAGTGTTGATCATACGGCTGAGGTCATTGTGCGCGCTGAGTACTTGACCCATTTTAGGAGAATTGCCTCTAGCATCTAGCTTTTTAAGATATGGGTATTTCTGGCTCAACATGGCGACGTGTTTGGTCCGACTCATCATCTAGGTAAGTTTCACGGCCCCCCATCAACATGTAAATGAATATTAATTATTAGTAAGGATTTTGTGGTGTTAGTCAGACTTGCTACATGAGCGGCCACAACATTATTTCTATCTTGTTTTGCTTCCTAGACAATATCAGCAACTATTTTTATCTATCCACTATTACGAAGCTAGTCTCCAACTGATTAACCTTTTGAGATATGGGAATTGCTGGTTCAATAGGGCAACGTGTTTGGTTTGACTCATCAGTTAACTAGGTCAGTTTACCCACCGCCCGTCAACATGCAAATGCATATTAATTATTAATAACGGTTTTTCGGTGTCAGTTAGAATGGCTATGTGAGTGACCACAATATTATTTCTATCCTGTTTTGCTTTTTGGACAATGTCAACAACTATTTTTATCTGTCCACTATTACGAAGCTAGTCTCCGACTTATCGGCCCTTTGAGATGTAGGTATTGCTAGTTCAATAGGGTGACGTATTTGGTCTGACTCATCAACTAGGTCAGTTTCCACACCTCTCGTTAACATGCAAATGCATATTAATTATTAGTGATGATTTATTAGTCTCATTCATACTAGCTACATGAGCAGCCACAACATTGTTTCTATCATGTTTCGCTTCCTGGATAATATTAACAACTGTTTTTATCTGTCCACTATTACGATGCCAGTCTCTGACTGACCAAACCTTTGAGATATAGGTATTGCTAGTTAAACAGGGAAATGTGTTTGGTCTGACTCATCAGCTAGCTTGGTCAGTTTCCCTGCCACAGGTCAACATGCAAATGCATATTAATTATTAGTGATGACTTTTTGTTGTTAGTCAGACTGGCTACGTGAGCGGCCACAACATTATTTCTATCCTGTTTTTTCTTCCTAGATAATATTAACAACTGTTTTTATCTATCCACTATCACGAAGCTAGTCTTTGGCTGACCGACCCTTTGAGATATGGGTATTGCTGGTTCAATAGGGCGACGTGTTTGGCTTTATTCATCAGCTAGGTCAGTTTCTCGGCCAATCGTCAACATGTAAATGCATATTAATTATTAGTGATGGTTTTTTGGTGTTAGTTAGATTGGCTACGTGAGCGACCACGACATTATTTCTATCATATTTTACTTCCTAGATAATATCAACAACTGTTTTTATCTATTCACAATTACCAAGCGAGTCTCCGACTGACCGACTTATTAAGATATGGGTATTGGTAGTTCAACAGGGCGATGTGCTTGGTCCGACTCATCAACTAGCTAAGTCAGTTTCCCAGCTGCACGTCAACATGCAAATGCAAATTAACTATTAGTGACGATTTTTTGGTGTCAGTCAAAATGGCTACATAAGCGGCCACAACATTATTTCTATCTTATTTTGCTTCTTTGACAATATTAGCAATTGTTTTTGTCTATCCACTATTACAAAGCCGGTCTCCAACTGACCTACCCTTTGAGATATGGGTATTGTTGGTTCAACAGGGTGATGTGTTTGGTCTGACTCGTTAGCTAGATAAGTTTCACAATTGCCCGTCAACATGCAAATGCATATTAATGATTAGTGATAGTTTAAAAAACTCATCGCTAATAATAGACCATTAGTGATGGTTTGGAAAAACTATCTCTAATAATAAGCTATTAGTAACAGTTCTCATAAACAGTCACTAATATTATTGACTTTTTCCCGGTCAAAAAATGCATTATCAGTGATGGTATCCTAAACTGTTACTAATACAAGACTATTAGTGATGGTTTTCATAAGTTATTTCAAAAATTTTATTTTATTTTTAATATAATTACTTCCAAAATGTTTTTTTATTTTATTTCTTGCATTAAAATAGTTGATGCTCTTAAGTTTGTTGGGGATTGCTAAGTTGTTTTGTCTTTTCTTATTTAAATATTGTTTTAGGATTTAAAAAATTTTCTTGGGTGTTTTGTTAATAAAGTTGGTGTTTTTATTTCGCTTATCTCTTCTGATCCTAGTCTAAACTTTGGTATTTTTATTTTGTGGATTTTATCTATTGTTTAGCTTAGTCGGTCTTTAGTTAGTTGAATGATTGTAGGGTCGTTTGCTTCATTACTCTGGTATTAAATCTAGTGTTCATTTAGTTATTTTATGCATGTTTAATTTTTAGTTAGGGTTTAAGTTTCATTACAAAAATCTCAATCATCCCTTTCTTTTCTTAATTTCTTTTGGAGTTATGCAAAATTTGGAATTAAACTGCATTCCCTGAGGAGACGATCTGGCCCTTGGGCTAATTATTACACAACTGAACTCCTATACTTGGGATGGCCTTCGCGCTTCTCTTTTTTAGAGTGAATCACTCCCCCTATCGATTTGAATCATAACTTAGGTGAAATAAATTGCTTATACAAATCAAGATTAATCTCACTACGTATGTCAAGAGTATAAGCACACATCTTAAATATTTTATCATAACTATACTAGATATTGATTGATTCTTGCAACCAGTATAATTATCCCTATAATTCACGCATGCATCGGACTTGTGATATTAAGGCATCATATGATGTCTATAAACCAAGAACAGACCATATCAGATCATGAAGCTTTAAGTGTTGGATATAATGTTTAAGGTTTTTCATAAGAGTCTTAATATTTCAAAAAGTGAAATGATGCGTACGAGTCTTTTATGCTCTCTCTCTCTCTCTGTGACAGGAGCTTAGCTCCCCCTAAGTATATAATGATTATGTAAGGATGAAGTTTAATTTTATATTTGAGTTTTCACTCATCATTTCAAAAATATTTTAACTTTCATTTTATTATAATTATCTATGACAAGGTTTTACTTAGGAAAAATTTAATGAACTTTCGGCAACATGTCGTCTCTAAATCAGACATTTTCCCATAAAACTCGTACTTGATAAATGGTTGCTTTCAACAAAATATACATATAAATCATGCAACAACCTAAAATCAACTGCCAACATGCAGTTCACATCACTGCATATGCCATGCAGGAGACATTCTAGACTAAACATACAATCAGGTAGCAATTATCAATTCATAAATAATAATCTATCCATCATATCATAAACACTAAAGGGAAGTGGAATTTGAGTTCAGTGCAGTTCTTATGAGGGCATATAGACATAAAGGTTATAAGATAATGAAAGCATTTTAATTTATATGACCATGAAAAATATATGCTCCCCCTGAGTTATGCACTAAATCATTTTATGCCCTTTTCATCTCTAAACATTTTAGCCAAGGTTCTTAAGATTTTCAATGGCTTAATCTTGGTGCGGTAAACATAGGTTGATAGGACCAAAAAGTCACAATCAATAATTTTCAGGATCATAAGCTTACTTTGCCTCTTTTCTTATGAATCTTAATTCATGAAAGGCTTAAGTTAAGAATGGCTCTGGAGTTTTACTATTCATACATAGGTTTCTATGAATTTTGTTCCATCATCTAGATTGAAACCTAGGCAATCATATCAACCATTTGATACCAATCAAAAGCTTCAATTGATTTGACTTAAATTTTGAGAGTTAATGAAAGGAATTTTGGACTAATATTCTTGAAAGATAGATCATTATAAAGCTCAAAAGAGTATTTTTGAGACGCCGGGCATTTTCCAAAATATTTTCGTGCCAGTAATTATGTCCAAGCTTGAGCAAAGAGTATATAGGAGAATAATATTGCGAAATGCTCTCTGGAAAATGGAAGTATCCTTCCGATATGATCAACAAGTAGTCCAAGGATATGACCCACTGAAAGGATGAAACTCTACCATATATGATCGTGGAGTGGTAAAGGTTTCGTATGGAGGAGGAAGGCATTAGTATGAATCAAAAACCAAAGAATTTTATATTTAAAGCACAAGGGATTATTTTGATTAAACAGTAAAGCTTGATTCCCTTAGTTCATGACTCTAATTTTGATTACGAGAAGGATGTCTATTAATAAGCACCAGATAAATAAGGAGTTATAATCGATAGTACTTAAGCCTAGGGAGATGACTAAAATTTTATTAGGCTTTTATGGCAACAAGTTGAGTTTAGGATTAGACAATGCTTAACATATGATTCATTTCCTAAAGCTTAGTCTTACACAATGGACAGAGTATGCTTAACAATAGATTTTCATAATTAAGTATGAGTTAAGCATTTAAAATTAAATACTAGGCAAACATGCCTTGTCCATTTGGAAGTAGATTTTTTTTTTTTTTATTCAAGCAGCCAATAATTTCATATTTCAACCAATGAATATATGCATTAAGTTCAAATTGGTTATATACTTGGATTTGTAGATTGACTTGATTCTCAAATGATCTTTGTGTACCAAAAGGTAGAATGATTATACTAAGATTTGACATTTTAGGGACAGACCATTTTTTAGGCCAATAGACATCACTCCCCCAAAGCCTAGAACTTAAGGAAAGCATTTATGTAATTCCAATCGGAATGCATTCCTCCTTAAGATCTAATGAGTTTGTTTTCTTGAGAACCTATACCATTTTTCTATCTTTGAGTCGTGATGGGTTAGGACTAGGTGGTACTTTGACTCTCCATACCTGTTTGGGTTTCAAACGTTTCATTTTAAACTAGTAATCAAATTTTATGTGCCCCCTCTTTTTACACAAGATGCATACGGTGTGAGTATACCGACTGGAGGAGATACTAGCATAGTGTTTAGATTCTCTTACAAAGTACCCCATGTATAGGTTCTTCCTATTCCTCTTCCTCTTCCTTTTTTCAATTCCATTAAACCCTATACCTTCTTTGTCTAAGGTCATCTTTTGTGAACCTAAGAGCTTTTCAATGTTTTCTTTGCCCCTAGTGAATGTATGGATGATCTTAGCTTGGTCCTCAATTTTTCCTTTTAGGTCTTGAATTTTTTAATCTTTTAAACCCTTGCAAACACCTTGTAGTTTTATGAATTCTTTAGACATCGTATTTACTTTATACTCAAGTTCTGAAATAAGAAGATCCTTTTTATTATCACTAAAGATTTAAGATTTTAAGACATTCAATTGTTTTTCCAATTTTTCATTCTTGTTTACTAAATTTTTGATTTTCAAATCATTTTCCTTTTCAACAAGAATTTTTTATTCTAGCTCTTTCAATGATGCCTCATTCTTGTTTTTTAAAACGGTATGGTGTTTAAGTGCTTTAATAAGAGACTTATGAGGTTTAATATATTCTAGTTTGAGTTTCTCATAAGTGGGCATGCTTTCACTACCAAAACTATCACATGATTCAGTATCAGATGTATTACAAGATTTATCTCATGAAGCATTGCATGAATCATTTAATGAGATAGAAGGAAACGAATTTACCTCTTCTTTGGTTAAGGCTATAAATCGCTGAATTTCTCCTCCATGATCTTTTGAGTTTGACTCGCTTGGAATGATAGCCTTTTCTAACTTAATTTTTCAAAAACTCTTTTTGAGTTTCTCCCACATTTCTTTAGCATTTTGACATGCCATAACTTCATGAAGGATGTTAGTATCTAAAGCATATACTAAAGCATTCATGGCATCAAAATTTTTTTGCATTAAACTCATGTCATTCTCATCCAACTCATTTTCTAATTTGGCAACTTTAGCAAAATCAACAGTTTTCATAGGCACAACATTTCCCTGAGTAATAACTTTCCAAATCCTCCAATTTATTCCTTTAATGTAAATAGTAATTCTAAATTTCCACTTAGTGAAATTTTCACCAAAAACATTGGAGGTTTTGCGGATTACCTCCCACACAAGATAGGGATACGCCAAATTGAGCCATTGCAATTTTTTTGCAAAAACATTTAAGTCTTGTGCAATGAGGTTGTGATACCAATTGTATGAATTGGTGTATTCCCAAGAGGGGGTGAATTGGGTATTTAAAAATTTATTCCTAGGTCAAATCCAAATCACAGATAGTATAGCTCAACCTAGGGTCTGTCTAACAAATACCAATTACCCAACAAGAATTTAATTGAGTAGATAATCAAAGCAAGTATAGCAAGCTCAGTTTATCCCAATCATTCACAATATTTAAATCATGCACACATTAATAATTAATTAAATATAAGCATACATGTGGAGGAAATTAAAGTGCAGGAATTTAAAAGCAGATACAAGATATGTTATTGGGGTTTGGCCAATACAACCTACGTCCCCGCCTCTAGCTCGCAAGCTTTAGGATTCCACTAAAGCTTACGTCATGGGTGGAGTGACACCGTTTACAATACCCTTTCCTTACTGGGCAGGGGAAACCCCAGGTTAGATTAATAGGGCTGACCCTAACCTTTACAACTAATCCTTATGAGGTAGATCAACACCCCCTCAGGCCACGCCTAGAATACAACAGATAAATAATATAATTTGTATACAATATCAATGCTTCTCCAATAAGCAAGTATGTACCAGAAATAAGCACAGTATGATCAATGCACTCTAGTATGATAGAGAATTAATGCTCAAGTGAGTATGTCAAATATATCTCTCAATCAAATAAGGTATATGTTGATTTAGGTGTAATCGCAAGAGGGGGGTGAACTGGGTATTTAAAAATTCTTTAAAGCCTATTTACCTCTTAGTCCCTCTTTCTAAATTTATCAAATTACTTATCAAGTTTGTGTAAGGTTATTCAATCATACACATATGAAATACGAGTAATGAAATGTAGAGCAGAAAATAAAAGGATAAGGGAAGAGAGAATGCAAACATGATTTTACGAGGTTCAGCCAACCCGACCTATGTCCTTGCCTTGAGCAATCCACTCAAGGATTCCACTATAATCCTTGCTCCTTATATTGGTACGGAACTTCCCTTACATTTGCTACTTACAAGAGGTACAACTCCCTCATAATCTGCTGCTTATAAGAGATACAACTCTCTCCTCAAACTTGATTCACAACCCAAATCTTGATTATAATAAAATAACAAATCTGCAAAACACTCAATGTTGCTTCTATCTAAACTAGTGAGTATAATCAAAAGTCCTAATACATAATCATATGATGAAACTTGAAGCTCAGAATGTATGTAACGATACAATTGTTAATGAATGAATATGCTTCAACACACAATTTCCTTTTTCATCAAAACTCTCAAGTAATAATATATTTAAATGCTTTGGAGAATATTAGGGTTCTAGTTCACTTTGCAAAAATGCACAAATATATCTAATGCTAACTTATTAAAAAAAAAAAAACTTTGTCTTGAATATTATATCAATCAAAATCAAAAAGCTTTCTTTCAAATATTCAATGACAACGCAATTTTGTAATATTCAAATATATATATGATATGTATTCCAAAGATCAAAAACCCAATGTAATATCTTTCAGAAAATATCCCTCAATAATATATTGTTGTGAACACTATGGATAATCAAACAAGTAGTTTTGTAATATTAAAAATATCAAGTCTTTGAATGAAAAACTCACTTGACTCAAAAACATTTAATCAATGACAAAAGCTTTTCTCAAGTGGTAATCTTATCAAAATGATCTAATATATGCACACTCAAGATCAACCTCTTACCAAAAATTCAAAAATGGATTTTGCAATGACAAGCTCTTTAAAAAATAGATATCAATCAGCAAATCAGTTTAGATGAAGAAACTCTATGAGAATAACTCTTAACAAGTAGTGTGAGTTACTAAACCTCAAAATCAAGAAGCTTGTAAAATAATCACAAGAAAACCTTTTGAGGATCAAAGTTGCTTTAACTCAGATGTGTAGAGTAAGATTTGAAATCCCAATCACCACCTCAATAGTGTGATCTCCAAGCTGTGCTAATATGCGCAATTGTATTACCAAGCTTTGATTTTCTTCTTCTTGTAGCTAAGTCTTATGGTTTTTCTTGTTCTTGTTGATCTTGGCTACAACACTAGGGTTTAGATGATGCATATATAGGTATCTTGCCCTTAGAATCAATCTTGGCTATTAAGTCAAAAAATATCTCGCGAGTTCTCTTATTAAGAATTAAATTTTTAAGTTTTCCTTCAAGTTCAGGCGACTAAGGTTAAAGGCCCAGGCGACTGAAGTTCCTTAGAGCTTTGAAAAATTAACCTTGATACAAGGTCAGGCGACTGAAGTTGAGTTCAGTATTTTGAAGTGTCGGGTTCAGGCAACTGAGGTACTTCGACCAAGTTCTGTGTTTCATCATTAATTCTTTAAGCAACTAAACTTAATCTTCAGTCTACTGAAGTTCCTATTTCCTGAATTTTTTCTTTATAGTTTGAAAAAAAAAAATTTCTCTCTTTATTGCCTCTTTTATAAAAATATTTTTTGAGGTTTTAAAAAGATTTCTAAGTCCACAAATATCCCCTACTGATGTTCATGAAATGCGTGAGTCCTAAGGTCATTCTAGGGTATATGTTGAGCCTCAAATTAAATCATATGAAATGTAAATACATTGGTTCCAAGTACCCATTCCCATGACATTCTTGAACTTGTCACTTGCATCTTCATTCTTGTACTCTTTGAGCTCCATGAGTCTTGCCTAGATATGTATGCTTTATTCTTTATGGCTTCCATGACTTGTCATCCTTCTGTGCATGCTTAATATAGTTTCTGTTCACAATCTCAATGCACAAATCAAATACCAAGTGATTTTTCATTATCAAAACCGGATTGGAGTCATGGAGTCAACAGTATATGATAATGTGAGAGATGCTAATGAATGAGTTCCTTGATTCAAGATATAATGCACTTCAAATATTTATCAATGCACAATATAATGTCTACCACAAATGTATTTCTACAATCAAGTATAGGTAGCAATAGAGATTTGCTTCAAAAATATTTTTTCAATAATCGCCAAAGAAGCTCTTGAGTTTTGCAATGAATTTGCAAAGACACATAAGCTCTAAAAAGTATTCCCAAAGATAAAGATGTAACAATTGAGTAATATGGGAAGAAATTTAAAATAATACTCTCAAAAGAGATTTTAAAATAATGAAAATGTGAGAGTATGGGTTTTGTAAACAAGAATTTGAAGCACACAATGAAGCTCAATCAATCTCCTTTCGAACTTGCAATTAATTTGCAAGTGAGGAGAACACGAATGATACTCTCTTTTGCTAAATGATTTTTGCAAAGATTGTAAGAGAGGGTAAAAAATTTTGGCTTGAATGTATAAAGTTTGGACAAATGGGAGTATAAAAAATTTGAGAGAATTTTTTGTTAATCTATTTGCTAATCCTATGCTAATAAAAAAAATGAAGGGCTTATATAGAATACCTTAAAAAAAAAAATAGTCGTTGGGGACACATTACGTATTTTGAAAAAGTTTAATTAAATTTTTAACCCCAATTACCGCAGTTATTTCTTGGCAACCCGAGAGATTCGGTCGCCCGATCCTTAGGGTCAGTTGCCCGAATAAACACAAAGCCTGTATTGGGTTTGGGTGCCTATAGGTGAGTCCGGTTGGATGAAGCCAAGGCAATTTCCCAACCTTTGTAGGTTCGGCCGCCTGGTTCTTTTTTCGGTTTGTTGTGCCTCACAATTCGATTATCAGGGTTGATTTTGAACTATAAGTTTGGGCGGCTGGGGCTAGTAAAAAGAGACAGCTCTATGGTTCAATCGACCAAGGGCATTTAGTTTAAATATGGGTTGGTCGCCAGAGCCAAGTCAAAGAATTGACTTTTTACCAGTTCGGTCGACCGAGGCATTTATAACACCCTCTGTTCAGTCACCCGAAGTGCTTTCAAAGTTAGATTTAGGTCCTATTTTTTTATTTGAATTCACCCCTGTTCGCATAGTTATAACTTTTGAGTTAAAGGGGATTTTCCACGAAGTGTTATGGGAATCTAAGGTCAGTCTAAGGTCTCTTGAGCATTAAACCCGATTATGCATGCAGATGCAATTATTACAGGCCATGTTAATATTGCAGACCCAAATAAACGAAATGGAATTACAATTTGAAAGATTTGTCTTCATTCCTTTTGCACTTCGTATAGCCATACCACGTGTCAGGTGATGTTGAATTTTAGCTCCTCATGGCTTCTATGTTATCCTTACCATCCGTGTATGCAAAGTGATAATCCGACTCACATACTCAATGCACAGGTAAAATACTTTGTATTTGTCATAATCAAAATGAGATAGGACTCAAAAAGTCAACAGAATCCAAATATCATCATTATTTAATCTCTTTATAGCATGTGTAACCTTTTTCGTATCCTTAATTGATATAAACTTGTTTCTACACATATAATAATGGTATTTAGAAAAGATATAATTAGGAGACATGGAATAAGAAATTGTGAAGTGTAAATTCAATTTGTATATTCACATTCCAAAATTACTATAAAAGAAACAAAAAAATAATAATAATTGATTGATTGATTGATGGAGGAAACCATGCAATTAATCCCATCACCACTCCACGAAAAAAAAGAAGCCAATTAACCACTACTAAAAGTGGGACTAAGCCTAATTGTAAGCTATGATAGTCCTATGTGATCCTCAAGATCTTGAGTTAAATTGTCTATCCTCATAAATTAAAGAAAAAGAATGCAAAAAAAAAAAAACTATACAATTAATTCCTTGCGTTTCACATAATTGCACTTTAATCCACTATATTTTAAGGATTAATCTAAGATATATATTAAAGCACAAACTACATAGATAATTTTACGACAAAAATATCTTTATCTTTTGAAATAAAACTACAAATTTTGAAAGAAATAGATTTATATGCTATATTTAGATGTATGAAAGTGTAAATCAATAAATATTGTTATTTTTAAAACTAAAACAAACAAAATTCATAAAGACAATATGCTTGTATTTTGTTAGTATAACAAATTCCTAACAAAAATTAACTTTTATGTTATATATAAAGGTATAAATAGTGAAAATCAATTTGTAAACAAAAGTATCCTTATACTTTCAAATCAAGACTAAACATTATTGAAAGAAATAAATTTTCCCTGCACATGCAGAACTGAAATTGTTTGGTGTCCTAATTAATCTTTTTAAATGACTCAATATTCTTAAATGAAGTAAATATATGTTCCATAAACTAATCTAACCAAAATTTGAAAAAAAAAATTACATTTAAATTTGAAGGATTTTTTCTCGTTGGCCTCTACACCTACATGTATCATAATGGTCTCAGCTCTTTAGATAAGGGTTTTATAGTTTTAGACAAAATATAAATTTTTATAAATATCTTTGAATATTCATTGTTTGATATTTCAAAACCAAATAATTTGATATATTATTAGAACTTTCTTAAAAATATATCTAAAATGTATTGATAATTATAAAATATATTTTACATAATATTTTACATATCACATGCAATGTACTTGACACATGTATTAATTATATATAAAAGTATAAATAGTAAATCAATCGAAGAGAGATGAGATATGTGTTGATGTGGCAGAACTCTCTTTGCTTTTCGATACAATTTTACAAAGATATTCAGAAAAGTGCATTCTAATAATGATGGAACAAGGGCAAAATTAGAAGCACAAGAAAATCGATTCACCATTCATCTCATCCTTTACACTTTTATAATATATAGATATATACAAGTATGAATTGTAACTCATTCATGGACAAAATGGAAATTCTTGTGTTTTAAAAATCTAAGAGCAAATATTCTGTAAAAAAAATTTAAATTTTGTACTATATATGGAAACAAAAATTCAAGAAAATTATACTTAGAATTATGTCTTAAAATTAATGTTTTAATCTAAGAGAAAAAACTTTTTAATTGATAAAAGTAAATATATAAATATAACCAAACACACACGCACGCACATAACTATCTATCTCTAGTCTACAAATCATACCACTTGTCAACATCAAATTTTGTTCGAGCTAACGCTTGACATTGTGTTGAAAATTGGAACAAAATAAACCCAAATCCCCATTTTTCTCTTCCCATTTTTGCTATTTTTAGGATTTTTTACTCTTTTTTTTATAAAATTTTTAACTGCTTTGAGTGGTCCATAATTGTTTGAAATGGTTTGAAACAACTCATAAAAGTGTTGTATTTTTTGTATGAAAATAAAGAGAAAAAAAAAACCCTATATCTTTCCAGGGGTTCTCTCTTCTTTTCCTACTATTTTTTTTAAAAAAATTTTCAATAATTTTGAGTAATGTTTATGGAATCCATTTGTGTTTTTATTTATTTTGAGAAAGTAAAAAATTTTAAAATAATAATTAAAATTTTAATTAACTATTGATGTAATGGTCAAATGCACTAACTCATAACCATCAATGCTCACGCTCATGCAAGGAATGCACGACATTCTTTTGGTATAATTAATTTCAAAAAGAAAAGAGTAGACACATGCGGTGCATGCATCGCATAAAAACCTTTTAATTAAAAAACATGATTAGGGCCAAAGTGACAATGTTTTGGGACTTGGTTTGGTCATTTTCTTCCTTTTGCACACGCAACCACGATCTAATCTTTCCACAACCAATCTTGTCGACACCCCAATTTTAACCAAGCCTCCCTAAGAAAACCCTGTGCAATAAATTTGGCTTTGAGTCCGGCATGATCTTGAGTTTTAAAATTAAAAAACCCTGATGTTTAAATATCGAGTCCTTTTGATGTTAACTCGAGTCCTGTTAATTTTCATTTGAGTCCTTGATAAAGTCTATTCAGTTGTTAAATAGTCTTCTTGAACCCTAGTTCGTTATCCTAGTTGGCGGTCCTTCTTGTGGCAAAATTAATCTCCATGACCTCGTGATTTTAAACCTATCTCCCTTAGGCAAGGTATTATAGCTCGAGTATCAAAAATTCAAAATGGATTCCTTCTCGATTAGGGATTTTCTTCACTTTAGTTAATTTCAAAATCTATCATTTATTGAGTTTCCAAAATTTCTTCAAGTTCCCTAAGTGTTAAAATTCTAAAAGTCCAATTTTCCTTTTCTTCAATTTGAGTTCATTTTTCATTTCTTAAAATGAGTCATTTGAATTTTTAGTCCCTTAAGTTGAAGTGTGTAAATTTTATGTGAGAGTCAAGTCTTTAATGTTAGGATCTGTTAATGTTAAAGTCGGGTTTTCGTTCAGGATTAATGTTAGGATTTATTAATTGTAGATTTTCTTGGGGTCAAAAATTGGTCAACCCTGGAGTCTAAATTAAAATACATCATAAGTTGTATTCAGTGACAAGCACATGCATAGTGACGTGCACATTGGGGAATATTACATGTAAGGGTGTGCATACATACATATAAATAAAATACAAGAAAGGAAAAGTACAAAATACAAAGGAGGTGTACAAAGTGAAGTTGCAAGGTGAAGCAACTCGGGGGTACATCACAATAGAGCAAAAATAAAATTACAAAAACAAAAATAAAATAGCAAATGTCATGCCCTCCAATGCCCTGCTGCCAGCTAGTACTACCCTGATCACTTACGCAAAAAAGAGCCAAAATATCAGTTAGTTAGTAGTAGAAATTCAAAAATAAAAGGGAAATAAAGTAGAATCAAATGGGAGAATAAAATATTCCTTGCCAATGCAAGGAATTCAGTTAAAGGGAATTGTTTTTTGGTGCCAAAGCATCCCTAGGACCCCCTATAAATAAGCATGTACTGTAGTTGAAGAAACAAAGACTAAAAGGCATAAGAAAACCCTGCTGAAAGAGAGAGGGAAAAAGTTAGAAAAGGGAGGCTCTGTAGAATTTGAGAGAAAAATCAGAGTGAGAAATTAAGAGAAGCTCTCCACTATACAACATGAAGAGTAGAGAGGGAGATTTGAATCACTGAGGTTCAGAGACACAGAAGCAAAGGTGCTGAATTATAGATTTCAGAAAGGGGATCAGAGAGCCAAACACAAACAGAATCTGAACAAGAAGAAAGGAGGAGTGAGAAGGAAAGGTAGAATATAGAACACTCACTTTTTGTTTGTTCAATTCATATAAATTGTGTGTGAGTTTAAGTGCAGGTATGATCCTTCTTAGGATTCAGGTTCACACTCGAACCTGATATCCAATTGAGCATAAAGGAAACCCGAACACCAAACTTGGGTTCGGATCATTGCATCGGAACAAAAACCACATCCATTTAACTCGTACCCTAACTCGTTTTCGGATTCCCCAACATTCCCAAGCCCATTTATGGATTTTAAAATAGAAGCCCATTTGATACTTTAACCCACGAAGCCTATTTTCATTTTAAAACATCAGGCTTGTTCTAATTTTCAAAGCACTAGGCCCATTCTAATTTTCAAAGCCTAGACCCTATTTTTAAAATGTGACCAGCCCAACCTGTTTTAACTCACCCTAACCCAACTCTCATTTAAAACAATCGGGCCAGCTCCCATTTGAAAACACCTAGCCCATTTTATTTTTAAACAAGCCTATTGGACTTTTTGAAACCCCAACCCGTTTTATTTTAGTTTTTAACCAAGCCTAACTGGATTTTTTTTTTTCAAATCTTTACCCAAGCCCAATTAGTTTTAAAATTTTACCCAAGCCCTATTTACCCAAGTCCATTTAAAATTTCAAAACTCAACTACACCCATTTTCAAGATGAACTAAAGCCCATTTTCAAAACTAGCCCAAAAGCCCACTTAAACCTTTTCAAACTCTACAAAGCCCACTTATCCTTTTTAAACTAGCTTGCAGTCCATTTTAACTCAAAACCAAGCCCAAGCCCCCCACTGCGTTAGCCCCGCACGTAACCAAGATCACGTGACCCACTCAAGTCAAGGCAGGTTCACACCCCTCACCAGAGTGACTCGCACAAGTCAACCCTCTCTCACTCACCCACTAACTCACTTGGTGGAGACAAGATGACTCGTCTTCACCATTGAAACCAAAACCCTAAACCTGTAGCAACACACGAGCAAACAGTATCCACGGTACTCAGATTACCATCACAAACTTAGAATTGCAAGCAAACATACAGACTCATGAACTAAACCAACCACCACCTAACATTCAAAAACCTCCCAAAAACATCCCCACAACAGTGCCGGTGGGACCCCCCCCCACGATATGAAAAAAACCTTCTTATTTGGACTGGTACTTCCTTCAGTGGTGCTCTACATCTTACTTGCTGTGTGTGGTGGTCGCACCCAAAACCTTCAGCCTCCTGAAGAAGGTGAAGAAGTCATGTGCGAATCTCAAGGTGTGGGTCTTTGAGTTAGTTACAGAGAGGATTTGAAAACAAATGCAACGAGGAGGGTTACAAGCAAAACCTAAGGCTTCGAAGAAACAAATGGAGGAGAGAAGATGGTAGGGAGCTCCTCAAATCATAGGGTTTCAAAAGTGTTAGCTTTACTGTGATCCCAAGAGGGGGGGAGGTGAATTGGTATTTTTAAATTTAATCCCTAGGTGAATGTTCTAAGACTAGTATGTTCACAACCTTAAGGACAATCTAGTGCAAGTAAAGTAAATATAACAGAATTTAAATAAAGCAATTTATTTAACACCACATGCACCAGAAAGCACCAAAGTAAAAGTGACACACAAAGATGTCATTAAGGTTTCGGTTATCGGTACCAATTGCCGACATCCCCGCCTTGGCTACCTAGCACAAGGCATTACCTATAACTTGTCACTTAAACGGGTGGCGCGAGACCTACATCAAAACCCGGGTTCAATTAAGGCGGACTCAAAAAGAAACAAACAGGACATCCAATCCCAAAGGGCTGTATTACCCCCCCTCAAGCCACACCTGGAAACACTCTACAGCACATACAATCAACGGTTTTTACAACAGAAAGTGCTTTCACGTTAAAGCAGATTTGTACCCAAGTAATAGCGCTATATAATCCTAATAAGCATCAATAGCATGGTTGACATATAGTGTAAGCTCAGTTGTGCAGATTGGGGTTCTATCAATACTCAACACAGTATAGTTAATATAAAGCTCAAGAGTATTCAACACAATACGATCAGTATGATGCTCAAGAATAATCAACACAAGCAATGGCTTGGAATCTAAATAGAATATTTCAACAAAACATCAATATTCCAAGTGTACAAGGTAGATAATCAAACTAGTTTCAGAATGGTTTTCTTCAATGAAATAAGCACAAAGTTAGTTTGAAAAGATTGCTTGCTTGTTTGAAAAATTCTTTGCACACCAAAAACAAAGCTCTTGGACACTTGCAATGGAATGCAAATATTCCAAGCTTTCTTGGTTTAATCCCACACGAGATTTACAAAGGAGAAATCCGTGGGATAAACCTAAGCTATGCTCCCTATAAAATTAATTTCAAGCATAAACAACAATGGGAGTATTAGCACAGAGCAATAATCACATAAACAAAGATGAAACTCTTGCACTCTCGGATTTTATCAAAGGGATGCAAGTTTGAAAGTGTTAGGGCACAAAATGGATTTTCAAGAGAGAGAGAATTTTTTCTAATCACTTTTCTTAATCACCCAATAATTGAGCAAAAGGACTCATATTTATAGCTAGGTAAAAAATTATTACCGTTCGGGATATAATGGCCATTATTAAAAAGTCTCAAAAGATTAAAATTCAATTAGCCCGAAATAACCCTGTTTTATTGCGGTTAATTTATTTTAACCAATTGGAGTTCGGGTGGCTGAACTGAGGTTCGGTCGCCCGAACAGACACAGCAATAAAAGTATTATAGGCTAAATCGGTAGCCTATGTCTTGGTGCAATAGCCTAAACCGAAGTCAGTAGTAAAGCTATGTAACTTCGGGTGCCCGGTCCTAGGTTCGAGTGCCCGAACTCTTGTGTTGGGTCGCCCAGGGCTGATTTGAACTAAAATCCTCGGTTGCCCAAGTAGGTGAATAATCCCTTTCAAAGGGTTCGGGCACTTGGAGAAGATATATGCATTTATGGTTCAGTCGCCCGAGGGCCAGCCATCTTTTTGACTTTGTCTAAGTTCAGGCGCCCGAGGAGTTTTGTACTCCAAAGGTTCGGTCGCCCGAGCCCTCTTAACTTGCTTAGGTTTGTTTTATTCTGAGCACAATTAAGACACACTCATATATTTTATGCTATGTGTGTGAGTGTTGGAGACTAGGGTCTTGCTATGATCTTAGTTGAGCTTACACTATATCTTGTGTGCATGTGATAAGCATACATCCACATGCCTAAGTTACTATTACATACCCATATTATTACAGATTGATATGAATATGAATTTCAATTACAAATTACAATCTTCACGGTCTTCTTGTTTCCTCAAGTCTCCTTCCTTGGAATATTAATTTGAACCTGCACAAGCACTTGTCAATCATCAAATATCAATATTTGTCATTATCAAAACTGGGTGGGACCTATAAGGTCAACAAAAAGAGCTTCTGAGAGAGTAGAGAAGGAAAGGAAGAAGAGAAGAGAAAAGTTGAGAAGATTGTGGGTTAGGGTTTCGTTCGAGAAGGTGCTCGCAGAGAAGAGGAGAGCAGGGGGGGAGAGAGAATGTTTCGAGAGAAATGGGAGATGAAAAAAATAAGAAAATGATTTTTTAGGGTTTAAGTATGAGGGGCGCCGGGGCTGTAGGATTAAGCCACGTGGCACATCGCTACCTGTGCAATCAAGAAATGCATGTGGTCGTCCCCTCACCGTGCTATAAGAGTTTCTCATCAACGTGCCAGATCTCACTACATCAACACTCCTGACATGTCCCCCCTTATTGTCATTGGATCTCTGATCCACATCAACGGCTGAGATCTATCCGTGTCAGACACCCCTTCGACTCCCACGCCCTTCCTGCACGCCTTGTGACACATGGCTACCTCGTACCATCGCTATTAATGTTGGTCGTAGTTCATCTCTCGACCATCGGATCCCTTTTCCCATGGACGCCCATGATGATGCCACCCTAGCCATCCCTACCTGCATGCACCTCTCAATCGTTAGCTGTCACGTGGCCATTGTTCCTGACTTGGACCTTAAACTGGTCTCCCTCAGACCAGTCAAAGTTTGACCAGTCTTCCCCTAGAACTAGTTTCACCTAGTTCGTCTCCTATTAACCTTTTTTATTTGACTTTGAATTTCATAAAACTTACAAAAAAAAATCATAAAAAAATTCATAAATATTCCTAAAAGTCAAGAAAAATACAGAAAATGTAGGAAAATTCTAGAAATATTTTTGACTTGATTTTTAGTGTTTTTGCTTATTTGTCTTTGTGTTATTTCAATTAAAAATCCAGAACCATAAATCATGTTTTTAATTGCCTCTTGAAAAATCACATAAAAATTCATGAAAAATCATAGGAAAATATAAAAAAATATTTTTGAGTTGGAAAACTCATTTTCACAAATTTTTCATCCCCAAATAAATTCAAAACCTCCCGGAATATTATTTTTCATACTTAGAAAATTTTCTATAAAATTTTAAAACCCTCGGAGCATGTTTCGTACCGTATTTTCTTGATTTTCCAATCCCGATAATTGCAAAGGGAGGCATTGAGCTTTTCAAAGCACGGTATGCCTAGGTTATGAGGGAATACTTATATGGTATTTTATTTTGTGCATTTTTTTTTTTTGTTTTTTGAAAGGAAGTAATTTTCAAAGGCTTATCAAATTTTTTTGGGATAATTTTCAATTAATTAGGTAGCGTTCATAAGAACGGGTGTGTAAGGGGTGCTAATACCTTCCCCTTGTGTAACTGGACTCTCAAGTCTGACTTTGGTAGCGCAAACCAATTCTACCATTTACCGGGTAGTAATCAAGTGTTCTAACCACACTAAAAGGTTAGAGGCGACTCCATCACACACTATTTTTCACGAAAATCACATTTGTAAAACCACACTCTTCACTTCATTATTATTTTTTAGTTGTCCCAAGTTCACATCCAGGAATGTCGCTACAACTTGGCGACTCCGCTGGGGAAGCAGAGAGTCAAGCTAGTAACTAATTGAGAGTTATCCCAAAATTTAAATTTGATAAGCCTTTTGATTACTCCCACTCATTTTTGTGAATAATTTTGAATATGTGCTTGAATAAAAAGCATGTATGTAGTTTGAACTATTTGTGAATACTTCATTCATAACAAACAAGTGATTAATTGTGAATAATTGTGAGCACTTTGTTGTCTATTGAATAAGCATGTGATCAACTGTAAGTACTTTTTTCCCCTTATTGATTGAATAAGATTGAGATTAATTGTGAATGACATGTGGATGAATGTGGGGTAGAGGTTACAGGCTGAAATCTATGGACTCACACACTCGTGCACACCCTATACCTAGGTTTTTCTACCAGGACTAGAAATGGGTGTAATAGCATTTTTCCCTTGACGAGTCCCTAAAATGCATGATTTTAGGCCCTCATTTACCTTTGTTTTGTCTTATTTTATTATGTATATGCCCTTTGTTATCATATTTCAGAGTTATTCAAGTTTTGTTCGTGTTTTAAGAAAAACAAGTTAAAATAGAGGAGTTAAGCAATACGAGAAGCCAAGGGAGTATTTGGGATACTTAAAGCTCAAATCAGCAGTTTAACCAAACTCCTAATACCTCAACACACATAAAAGAGAAAAAGACTCTGTTCAATCATGTGGTGCAACCAGCTAACGCAAGGGGTGACCAGGGCAAAAGTTGCAGACTCTAATGTTCGAACTAAAGAAGAAATACTACAAGGTTTGACCATGTGACCCTCAAGGGGGACCAAGTCGAGATAGTAAAGCTTATTGAGCTCAGAAATACTGAGATTCTTGACCAAGTGCTTGACTAGGAAGATCTTGAGGGGCGACCAGGTCGAGTTCTTGAGATGAATTGAAGATTAAAATAATGAGAGTCTTGACCAAGTGCTCGACTAGCAAGACTTTAAGGGGTGACCAGCTCTAGATCTCATCCAGCATCTCGACTAGCAGCTCGACCAGAAAAAACATGGGTGTGACCTGGTCTCCAGTGACAATCTTCTGCCCGAGATTTTGTGCTAAGCTTTCCTATTTCGA
The DNA here is from genome assembly GCF_029873635.1 of Malania oleifera. Classification (NCBI taxonomy): domain Eukaryota; kingdom Viridiplantae; phylum Streptophyta; class Magnoliopsida; order Santalales; family Ximeniaceae; genus Malania; species Malania oleifera. Next base: position 63,569,210 of record NC_080425.1, read on the forward strand.
AATTCAAACCTTGTAAACCCTAATGGGTATAAATATTAGCTACAAATATGTTCTAGGGGTTCCTCTTTGGATGATTTTAGGTTAGTGATAGACCTATAACACCATTGAGAGATTTCAATATTAGTTATGGATTGTGCAAGAGGTGTTTGACGGCCTGTGACAATCGGCGGTGCTCTCATATTTTTCGAGAAGATTAGATGATCATTCCATTGCAGGGACAGTTGTTTGTAAAAGACAACTCAAATATCAAGGGATGATTTTTACAATCTTTCAATTTACTGCTTTCATTTATATGCTTTCTTTTAATCACTTCTATTTACTACTTTCGATTTATTGCTTTGATTCTAATGAAAGATTACAGATATGGATAAGCACTACTACAGTCTCTACCAGATAAAAATAGATGCCTATGGAACCACAGAGGTGTTCGTGATCGTTGAGACAGGGTACACTTCAGTTCTCGACCATGCTCTGGACGATTGGTGCACCCTTGCTACTTTGTTCCCTCGAATGACCCTCTCCTGCTTGGTCTAAGATTCTTGGGTTAGTACTTCTACGAATAACTGGTGGAGTGTAGTAAGAGGTAAGGCGTTCAGCGTTGGATTCAAGTCGAAACATCTCTTTGTAGGAGTAGGGTACTTTAGATTTTACATGCTTTCCAGTAGTTGTTAGAAACACCACAAATATCCCACCTTTAAACTTCTTTTTATACAAAGTTTTAATAAACTAATCTTCAAAAAGGTTGATAATTGCACTTTAATCCCCGTGGATCGATATCTGACTTCCCCAGTTTCTGCTGAACTTGGGATTGAGTTAGGTTTTATAAATATTATTTTTGGTAGTTAAGGACCCAAGCCTTGGCGAGCCTACCAAATTTTGGTGCCGTTGTCGAGGATTAAATCACGTTTATTAGCCAATTTGTATTTTAACATGTTATAGCTTTGTTTTCCTCTTTGCTCTCCTTTTCTTTTATCTTTATTAGTTTTTGTTTTCTTTATTTTGATACTCTAAAGTATTGATTCTATGTGCTTCAAGTGTGTATGCTAGTTTTGCACTCTCTAGATCCCAAGTTAGTTTCGATAAACCCTAAGATTGAGAGATCTCATAGGTCCTTTAGTAAACCCACTTCGTATCATGATTTTGTAGAGTCGTTCGAACTTAAAGTAATGGCCAAACACCCACCAATTCCCATTGTTCAAATACTAGAACCCCAAGCTCCCTGCCAACCTGTGGTGGTGGAGCAACCACTTAGGCCTCTTAGGGACTACTTTGTACCTAGTGCATATATCTCGTCATTTTGCATCCGATATCTAGTTGTCAAGGCAGCTCAATTTGAGATTAAAACTTCTTTCATATCGATGCTTCCCACTTTTTATGGGAATTTAAATGAAAATTCTTATAAGCATCTAGAAGTGTTCCTCGAGATTTGTTCCACCATATGCATCCACAATTTTTGCGATGATGCTCTCCACCTTAGGCTTTTTTGAAGGATAAGGCCAAATATTGGCTAACGTCCTTAGAGCCAAACTCGGTGATCGGGCCACCACGCAACACAAGTTCTTGAAAAAGTACTTCCTAATTGGGAAGACTAACCAGCTTAGGAAAGGCATCACTAGTTTCTCAAAGATGGGAGGGGAACTATTTTTTGAGACTTGGGAGCTCTTTAAAGACCTGCTACGTCAATACCTACACCATCAAGTCCCTAAGTGGAAATTGGTTCTGACCTTCTATGAAGGGCTAGCTGAACGTGATGAGTTGATGGTAAATGCATCGTGTGGAGGTACTCTCCTCGCTAAACACGAGAATAAGGCATAGGTTCTCTTTGAAAACCTTGCCGAGAATTCTTGGCAGCATAATGTTGCTACTCATAGACCCTTCGAACCGTCCACTTCCAAATCTAGAGGAGTTTATAAGTCGGCCACAAGCCATGACCTAGCACCCACCCTGCACACTATAGTTCAAAAGTTAGAACGGGTCTTATTCTTAGGACAACAACTGCAACCTGTGGCATGTGCAAAGGTGTGTGCCATCTGCTTAGACCCCTCACATATATGCTGTAACTGCCCATATGTGCCTTCCCAGCCTGAGCTTGTATAGGAAGAAGTTACTTCTACCCATAATTGGTACAATAGGTAGCTAAACAACCCCTACTCCAATATGTACAATTATGGGTGGTGGCAACATCCCCACTTCTCCTAGAGGCCACAAGCTCCAAGTTTCCAAGCCCAAAGACCTCAAATATCACCCAATGCTCCAACCCCTCGCCCGTATCAGAACTTTCAAAATCCTCTCGTTACTGCCCCGAGATCATCATCTTTTCAACAACCATCTCCTCCTCAACCTATGTATGATCCCTTCTAGGAGACAGTGTTGAAAACCCTCAAGGGTATAGAGGCTAATTTTCATGTAAACTGGAAACTACTCAACTCTTATTCCAAATCTATTAGCAAGTTAGAAGCCACTATGGGGCAACTAGCTACTTCTTTGAGTAGGAGAGAGGAGGATAAGTTTCCAAGCTAGCCTCTCATGAACCCTAAGGATCGGTATGGGGTAGAATGTGCACCAAACACTGGACCTGCATCACATCATGAGTTAACCCAGGCGGTGACCACTCTTCAGAGTGGTATGGTACCCAATAGAGCAGAGGAGAAGTTGAGCACGGGTAAGTGTAAGGAGAAAATGAGGGCAGAATCCAATATTGAACCTTGTATCACCTTCTCCTCTAGATCGGTGAGCAACCCTGAGATTTTCGCTCCAATTTTTGTAGGAATACTACCCCATTATGTCCCTTCAGCGCCATACCCTGTAGCCCTTTAAACACCTTTTAAATCTAAGAAGCAAACCAATACTAAATCCATCATGGACATATTAAGGAAAGTAAAGATCAACCTTCCTCTCATAGATATCATCAAGCAGGTGCCTGCTTATGCTAAGTTCCTCAAAGACCTGTGCACCTAAAAGCGCAAATCAAAGGTGCACTTGAATAAAAGAGTCAGACTGACTGAGAATGTGAGCTCAATCCTTTCAAGTTATACTCTCCCCAAACTTACGAACCCCGGCGCTGCCACCGTCTCATGTGTAATTGGCAATTATACAATCGATAGGGCAATTTTAGATTTGGGAACCAGTGTGAACCTAGTTCCTTACTTGGTTTACAAACAATTCGGTTTGGGAAAACTAAAACCCACCCCGGTCACCTTGAGGTTAGTTGACCGATCTGTAAGAAAACCCTGGGGTGTTGTCGAGGATGTCCTAGTAAAAGTCGATAGGTTCTTTTTATCTCGTTGATTTCATTTTTTTAGACATGGAACTTACCAACTCAACCAAGAAACAGATTTTGGTCCTTCTGGTTCACCCATTCGTAACTAAAGCTAATGCATGCATCCAATGTAGGACCGGTGCTATGGATATATCCTTCGGCGACATGAAGCTCTAGTTGAATGTGTTTTGTGCCCCCTCAACACCCATTTGACACCTCATGTGAATATGTAGACATTATTGACGAGGATGTTGCGAAGGATGCCCCTTCAACTCTTTTGAAAAATCCCTTTAAGGATAGGCCTCTAGTTGATCGGTCTTCTACTTTAGGTTTAGAGGACCCGTGTGTGCGTGTCTCTACTATTGGTGAGTTGGCCTATAACCTAGAGAAAAGGCCCTGGAAAGCTAGGTTCAAAAATCTTCCTACTCTCTTTAGCGTTCCAACATGTCCTCCCATTAAGGCCCCATCATGACTTGAGTTGAAGCCCCTGTCTGCGTTCCAACATCCACCAGATAAGGTCCAAGCTGTGGAAGTTGACATGACTAATAAATGTGTTGAGGAAGTAGCTCCCTCAATTCTGTGGCGGGACCCTCTAGAGGATATACTTCAGCATGATAGCCTCTCCATATCTAGCTTGGAGAACCCATATAAGCAAATCTTTGCTATTGATGCCACAGTCTCCAACTTAAAAGGAAGACTATGGGTAAGAAAATAGTGGTTTAAGGAGGTAATGGTGGAAGATACCCTTCCTTTCAAACCTGGGTGAGTTCGACCTGAGCATTAATTGTGTTTGGCTAAAGACGGTAAACTTAGTGCTTCTAAGAGGCAACCCAATTGCATTTCTTATTGTTCTTTCTACTTTAAGTCCGTACGTTGTACATTGTAGAGTATATAGTGTTTAGGGTCCTTAGAGTAGGTCATAGGTAAGTTGGGGGTGCTACTAACTCAGATTAGGCCAGGGCTAGTTCTTGGGATTTTCTTTTGATGCTCTCTCTGTGTATATATTTTCTTCTTTCTTTTTATTTCGTTTCTTTTCTCTTATTTATATTTCTTTTATCTTGCACATCACCATGCTTTTGGAAGGGTTGTACTAGTTTTCTTGATGATCTATATAAATTGTACGGCCTATGAATATAAATGAAAATACATGGTGTTTTTGGTATCTCCATGTCTTTTGTGTTTCAGTGTATTATTGCATGTGATGTCTAGATTTTACGTTTCTTACTTATGCAAGTACTCTGGTTGATTTTTATTACACCATGTCGTGTTCCCTCTCGCATGATTCTCATGTTCTTTCTTTCCACACTTCAGTAAGGACATTGAAGTTTTAAGTTGGGGGTAGGGGGTAGGGGGTAGGAAACCACTACATGGCACATTTCAAAGCACAAAAAAAGACACCTTTTTAAAATATTTTCATGAACACTGGATATTTTATGCCATGTTAACAAACATCTATTATACTCTTTACATTCTTTTATATTACGTAGACGTTACAAGCATAGGCTTATCAGTTGTATGACCTTATTATGCTCACCAACAAAGTGGTGAGTTATATGTGTGTAGTTTCATATAACATAGCCTATGTACGAATATAACACTTTATGTGGGTTCACTAGTGATGCATTTGTGTTAATGTGGTTATGTAAACTCTTATATTCACATGGTACATCACGAGGCTAAAAACGCACTTACACGTGATTTGTAGCACTTAGGGTTCCTCAAGAGCACTAAGAGAACAATTGTGGAGACTATGACACCCTATAAGGCACTGTTGAGTCATTCGTTCATTTCTTGAGTTGTTGACGTCAAACTTTGAGTTTATGGAACTCAACTTTCCCTTTTATTCTAGATTTTTTTTACTTGTTAGTCTCGGTTCTTGCATTTGCTAGCCTGGAGGTGATGTCTAGTGGGAAGATATAAACCTAGGTCTTGTAACCTACTCAAGACATGAAAATTGAGCCATCCCTTGAAACAGACTTAGTTCATGGACCCCTTTTCAAGCTTAAAGTCCCATTGGTGATATGAAGACATAAAAATTTGTGAAAAATGTCCTAGTTGACCATGAAAGAAAAATGGTAAAAAGAATGAGCAAAATAAAAAGAAAAAAAATGAAAAATATATAGAATACCTGCTCTATATATGAAAAGGTCAAGCTAGGGACACAACACATGATTCTACAAGACTCTTTAGCTATCTGATGCATGAGTTGTATTTACACTTGGTCTATGAATAGGTCAATCTAGGGTGGTCTTGATTGGATGTGGAGAGTAGGTGAAAAGATGTTTGGGTGAAGGACCAGACACCTTATGTTTGGCTGGATCCTATTCTGTTAAAACTAGTCTACTCCATGCTTAACGTTAGTTCTTCAAAATATGTGAGATGTTTGATCATGACATTCTTCCTCACATATAAAAGTGAACCTATCTTTCTTGGGTATTTTTTAGGGTATACCAATGAGGCTAAGTAAAGACAACTGTTCTATAGGTGTCTAAGGGTATCCTAAGTGTGGCAGATTATGCACTTTACATATGCCTTGTGATGTAGTCTATCTATGCTAGAATTTACATGATAATATTATATCTGAATTGTTTTTGATGGCTAGGTATTGTAGGGACTTGCATGAGTAAATTGCTACAGAGTGTGTGTATAATGGAGTCATGTATGAAAATCCCTACATGTAACTGGGTTATATTCTTGTATGTAAAATGGTATGACTGTGTTGCATGCAATATTATCTAATGTTCACTGAGTTGGTGTTTGTGGGTATCACCTTGGAAACCCTTATGAGACTACAACTCATCCACTAGGATCAACCTAGGGGTTTAAGGCCTTGTTGTATACGGTAAATGCAACTGTGTTTCCCACAAAAGAGGATGTAGCTAGGATTTTCTTAGTTTTCTTAGTTCTTACATTGCTCGAGGACAAGCAAAGTGTAAGTTCGGGGTTGTGATGAGTCCCTAAAATGCATTATTTTAGGCCCTCATTTACCTTTGTTTTGTCTTCTTTTATTATGTATATGCCCTTCGTTATCATATTTCAGAGTTATGCAAGGTTTGTTCGTGTTTCAAGAAAAACAGGTTAAAACCTAGGAGTTAAGCAATATGAGAAGTCAAGGGAGTATTTGGGATACTTAAAGCTCAAACCAACTGTCTAGCAAAACTCCTAATGTCTCAACACACATAAAAGAGAAAAAGACTCTGTCCGATCATGTGGTGCGACCAACTAACGAAGGGGCAACCATGGCAAAAGCTACAGACTCCAAGGTTTGGACCAAAGAAGAAATGCTACAAGGTTTGACCAAGTGTTCGACCATGTGACCCTCAAGGGTGACCAAGTCAAGATACTGAAGCTTATTTGAGCTAAAAAATATCGAGAGTCTAGACCAAGTGCACGGCCAGGAAGACCTTGAGGGGTGAACAGGTGGAGTTCCTGAGCTGAACTGAAGATTGAAATACTGAGAGTCTCGATCAAATGTTGGACCGGCAAGACCTTGAGGGGCAACCAAGTCTAGATCTCAACCAACATCTCGACTAGCAGCATGACCAGCCAAAAAATGGTGCAAACTGGTCTCCATCGATGATCTTCTACCTGCTATTTTGTGCTAAACTTTCCCATTTCAAAATTTAAACATTGTAAACCCTAATGGGTATAAATATGAGCTATGAATATGTTCTAAGGGTTCCTCTTTGGCTGATTTTAGGTTAGTGACAGACCTAGAACACCATTGAGAGCTAATTTATATTAGTTGGATTGGATTTCAATATTAGTTTTGGATTGTGCAAGAGGTGTTTGACGGCCTGTGACAACCGACGGTGGTCTGATATTTTTCGAGTAAATTAGATGGTCATTCCATTGTAGGGACAGTTGTTTGTGAGACACAACTCAAATGCCAAGGGATGATTTTTACATGCTTTCAATTTACTTCTTTCATTTATATGCATTCTTTTAATCGCTTTCATTTACTGCTTTCGATTTACTACTTTGATTCTAATGAAATATTGTAGATAAGGATAAGCACTACTACAGTCTCTACCAGATGAAAGTAGTTGGCTATAAAACTACAGAGGTGTTCGTTATCATTGAGACAGGGTATACTCCGATTCTCGACTGTGCTCCGAATGGTTGGTGCACCCTTGCTACCTTGTGCCCTCGAATGACCCTCTCCCGCTTCGTCTAAGATTCTCGGGTTAGTATTTCTATGGATAGCTGGTGGAGTGTATTCAGAGGCAAGGCGTTCTGCATCTGATTCAATTCAAAGCATCACTTTGTAGGAGTAGAGTACTTTAGATTTTACATGCTTTCCATTAGTTGTTAGAAACACCAAAAAAATCCTACCTTCACACTTTTTTTAATACAAAGCTTTAACAAACTAATTTGGAAAAAGGTTGATAATTGCACTCTAATCCTGTGGATTGATACCCGACTTCCCCACTTTCTACTGAAATTGGGATTAAGTTAGATTGTATAAATATTATTTTTTTGTAGTTAAGTACCCAAGCCTTGTTGAACCTACTATCCCTTTGTAGCTAAAGCTTGATGGGGACTGTGAATCACTCTACTCAGTGCGAGCTTTGTACAAACCCATGTGAGGGAGGATGAAGTCTTAATCTGGGAACTTGTTGTCTATAAAGAATAGAGCCTAATTACACACGACTATCTAAAATCCCCACTAAAGTTATAGCCTCGGAGAACATTGTATATATCTACCCCGAATTCGGGATAGAAGCTCCATCCTTTTCCAGGTGGTCTCATGTATGTACATATCTCTTTTGAATTGCATTGTAGTATTACTAACATATTGCATCCATGTAGGCATCCCATTCATTTTACCAAGTTCTCGAAAAAGATTAGAGTGATTCATGGAGGATACAATGATTTACCAGGAAACTGAGTCTTTAGTACAGTCGTATTCTGAAAGTCAGTAGAGGCAGTAAGGAGATAGCCTGAACAAGGAGTCAGTGGTAAAGCTACCATCCAAAGTCTGTATATATACCCGGTCAAACCCCCTAGATGAACTAAAAACTATTTGGAAGGGATGGACACCGCAACGTCGTTTGGAGTTCTCATAGTTATACGACTATATCAGTTTTCTATTGCACATATTAGTGAATCCTTAGGTGGTGAAAGCATTAGTAGACTTTTGGAATCCCCCGTATGCGTACTTCACCATAAATGGAATAGATATGCTTCCTACAATCAAAGAGTACACCTAGCTGCTACATCTAATGAAACAGCAATCATCGTACTAGATATATGCACCCGACTCTTGGACTTCCTTGGCAAGAGAGCTGCAAAATATTGCCGAAATCAAGATTCGGTGAACCACAGAGGAAAACGAAAAAGTTACTTGGAAATGTTTGAAGACGCTATTGAAAGAAGAGGAAGGTAAAGAAGCTCAAATGCATTTGTTAGCCCTGGCCATATACGATTTGATTATATTTTCCAAGGAACTGGGAATTATTGATCGAGCCACTATTTCTTTTGTGGCACAAGTAAAGAATGGAGTTAATCCGGTTCCTGAAATTTTGGTGGAAACTTTATGATTCCTCAATAAATACAGGAGCATGGGTCAGGAACGATCGAAGTGTTGCGTTCCTTTACTCGATGTTTGGTTCTCCAGTCACCTGCTAAGCAACTAAGGGGGTACCATAACACCTTTTCAACTCTTAGAATTCCTTTAGCCGAGTTTGAAGGGGCTCAGTAGATTGTCTAATGGAGCAAGGCCGACTAGAATGAAAAATTGCACAAATTGGGTGATTTGGGATTAATTTGGCAAGCACCATGGATGAACAATTCCAGTATGATATATTGATGTGGAAACCTCCCCTGGGTCCCGTTACTAGGCTATTGGGGAGGAGTAGCATAAGCTCCTTTGATGGCTAGGAGGTAGGTGGGGGCATATCAATTTGTGCCGTTGACCCACAGGTTGGAAAAATTGGACTTTGCTTATGCAACAATGGATGCCTAGATTCAGATTAGAAAATTTACAGTGCCTGATAACATGTGCACTTAGTGGACCCAAGTGATGAAATCACAACTCAAGGAAGCTATGAGGCATGGCGGGTCAATCAGGTGAAACCCCAATTCAAAGGAACTTCCAGAGCCCTTGCTACTCATGTCAAATCAACAAGAAAAGACCCGCTGTTACTCGAAGGAGGAAGCAGTGATAGAAAATCAGCAGACAGAGCAAAGGAAAAATAAACTAGTTGCCTTCTACCGCAAGGAAGTCAAATGACAGAAGACTCAGCTCATGCAATCAAAAAGGGAAGTAGTGGCTCTGAGGAAAAAGAGATAAATGCTTCGAGCTGCGCTCGATCAGAAATCCAAAATGCTGGAAGGCACCAAGGCTGAGATCAAAGAGAAAATCCTCTACATATGAGAATTAGATAGCTAGTGGGATGAATAGAGGAGAACACTTAGCCAGACATTGGATAAGGTAGAACCATTCGTAGAACAGGCCAGATACTGGGAATCCCAATATCAAGCACTAAATCAGAGGGTAGACAATTGGACATCTATAAGGTTAGAGCTTGCTTAAGAAGGCTCGAGCCGCATCAACAAGGGCAAGCAGGGGAATCAGAATCTTGCATCCATTTAGCCTATTCAAAAACTCTTTGTATTTTTGCCAAAATTTTGTACGGAAAGATTGTAATGAAATGATGACAATTTTTCTTGGAACCTTGGGAAAAGCACATAGGCTGCATGCATAATTATGTTGTTTGTATCTGTCCATACACTAACTAGATCCTTGCATAAACATTCATTGCATATCGTTATCATTCTAAAAAGGAATTTTCCATATAGGGAAGAAAAAGAAGAAAGGACTGCAACAACTGAGGTGCCCACTCATCCTCACAATACTCAGAGAAAAGTAAGGATCGTGGATGAGCAAGTAGAAAACAGAATCGTAGGCCTAGAACAAGGGCAAGAGGAGATGAATAAAAAAATATAAAAAAAATACTAGATCTATTAACAGGCAAAGGGAAGAAGGTTCTAGACTTGAATGATGAAACCGAAGAGGATCTCGTCCATGCTCCATGTTTTATACTAGTCCATGAGCAAGCATCTGGGCCACCACCAGTTATCATAGAGGGCCCACCGCCTAACATGGAAAAGAAGCCCATAGAGATGTTCAAAGAGTACACTTATCGATGGAGAGACGTGGCTATTCAAGTGGACCCTCCAGTGAATGACTAGGAGGCCATCTCTCTATACGTGGGCACATTGAAAGACCCCTTCCTTGGGCATCTTCGAGGAGTAACTCCTCATGATTTCATAGACATCGTGGCTGCATGAGGGAGAATTAAGGTAGACATCAAGGCAAGCTTGCTCAAGAACAGTGGAACCGTGACTGGTCCGAGGAAGAAGTGGACCAACAAGAAGAGAGAAGAAGAGGCCCAGATGATTTAGGGGCCATCTAATCAAAGAAACCAAAGAGGCTAAAACCAGTGGCCTAATAGAAAGTTCGTAATAGAACCCACCATAAACCAGATAGTGTGTATGGGTGCAATGCCCTAATTTCAAGTCACCCTATTCACGGCTCCTACAACCATACCGGCTCTCCAAAACACGCAAGACCATGACAGGTGAACCACCAAGAGTGCTCGTAGGTTGAACCCCATTCCAATGACATACACTAAATTATTCCCCCAAATGAAAGAAAGAGGAATGAGTGATACCCATGACGAACCCTCCCCTGCACTAGTATGATCTTGAGGCCTGCTATGAGTATCATGCAAACTCTCCCGACCACATTATCAACCGGTGTTGGGTGTTCAAACACAAAGTACAGGATTTGAGGGACGTGGGCTGGTTGGCATTTGATGCCAAGAACCAGGAATCTAGGGGAACCCTTTGCCGAATCATGGAGGAAACAATGTGGGGATGATAGAAGAAGGAGCAATGGAGATCCCAGAGGGAGATTTTGATCGAATGATGTTACATTGGATATTCAACATACTCATGGTGACTATCCAAATTGAATAGAGGGTTACGTGTCCCGTTGGCATGCACTATGCATGCTAGGATATAGAGGAAAAATTAGTTTAGAATTACGCAACTTTCAGAGCTTGCGTGCAAAGGATGGTGAACAACAAGCAGTTAGAAATTGGTCATATTCAAAAGACCAATAACATTTCAGCTATCGGGGAAGGACAGTTTGATTACCCCCAATTCACAAATAGACCGTTCATTCCCACCATGAAAAGGACATCACAGGTCCTCGAGACACTAGCTTGTTTAGTAATCTCCATTCCACCGCCGTTTCCATACTAGAGCAACAAAGCGATGCCATGGAAGTACAATTGTGAGGCACATACTGAAGGGAAAACTAGTAGTGTGGCAGAAACGAGGGGGATTACCCGGAGTGGATGGGTGTACACACTAGAGCACATAGAAAAGATGAGCTCAAGAAAGGTAGTGGAGCAGAATAGAAATGTAAAAAAATCAGTTCCACCTCAGGAGGACGAAGAGTTCTTAACAAATAATCAGACATAGTGAGTACAATATTGGTGACCAGCTCAAGAAAATGCCCGCACACATCTTCATTCTGTCACTACTATTAAACTCAGAAACTCACTAGGAGGCTTTGCTGAAAGTTCTCAACCAAACCTATATCCCCCAGAACATCAACATATAACTTCAATCATGTGATTGGGTGTCTTACAACCACCAATTACATCACATTTTCTAACAAGGAGATCTCAGCGGAAGGACAAGGGAAAAATCAAGCGCTGCATATTTTTGTTAAATGTCGAGACCACATAATCGTGAAGGTACTGATAGATAATGGGTCATCCCTGATTGTTGTGCCAATGAAGACCATGTAGAAGTTACCCATTGACCTTTTCTACATGAAACAAAACAACTTGATTGTATGAGCTTTCGACGGTACCCATAGAGAATCGATGGGATCTGTAGAAATCCTCGTAAAAATCGAACTTGTCACCTTTCAGGTTATGGCCATCACACCATCCTACAGATGTTTGTTGGGGAGGCCATATATACACAACACTAGGGTAGTTCCGTCATCCTTACATCAGCGAGTGAAATTTGTGGTGGATAGGAAAATGGTATGCATATACGGGGAGGCAGATTTAATGGTGACCAAACCCTCTTCGACCCCCTATATGGAGGCTGCCGAAGAAGCTCTCGAGGGCTCATTCCAGACCTTCGAAGTTGTCAATGCCACCGTAATGATGGAGGGTCTTCTCGTTCCTAGGCCCCATATCTCTTCTGCAGTGTACAAAATGGTGTCAAAGATGATCATATCAGGATTCTACCCAGGTTGGGGATTGGGAAAACACCTTCAAGGTATGCCAACTCCTTTGTTTCTAGAAGGGGTAAAAGATCGGTATGGTCTCAGATACATTCCCACCCGTGCATATTGGAAAAAGAAAGCGGTAGAAAAAAAGAGCAAAGAATGGAAAGGCTTAAAGGGAAGGCAAGTGCCAACTGGGGGACTAAAATCCTGTCAATTGGCCACACTTTTAGAAAGAGCAGCTAGGAAAATCTTGAGGCAAAAATGAGGCATCTAGATATATGAGTGGTGGACCTAAAGGAATCTGAAGATGGCCTGAATGGATGGGTTCACCCTTTTCCTGTGGGAACTGAACTACTGAACTAGAGCACTTTTGACTTTCCTAGTTTTCTCATGTAATGATTTTTATTTTTCCTTTTTAATTTTTCTTGTTTGTAACCCAAGGGCAATATAGCCCTTGGCTATTTTCCCCTTTTAATGAAAATGAATTATGTATTTTTCCCTAGCTCAATTGTCTAAATTTGATTGTTATGACTTCATGTAGGAATAGGGGAGGTAATAACACCAGTAGCCATGATCAAGAAATTGGCATTAATTTTGAAAACATAATTCATGAAACTGAAACTGAAGAAGATGAGATGAACTTATCCCCCGAAATGGAAGGGATGTTGAAGTTCGATGAAAGGACAACATTAACTAGTAGTGACCCCACTGTTGTAATCAATCTGGGAACTGAGGAAGAGCTCAAGCAAGTGAAAATTGGGGCATTGTTGGGAGGTAAAGAAAAGAGAAAAATAATTGAACTATTAAAAGAATATCAGGATGTGTTTGCTTGGTTATACCAAGACATGCCAAGTCTCGACATGGATTTGGTAACTCACAAAATACCCATCTACCCTGATTCTAAATTGATGAAGCAAAAGTTGAGGAGAATGCGGCCAAAGATGTTGCTTAAAATAAAGGAGGATGTGCAAAAGCAATTTGAAGCTGGATTTATAAAAGTGGTGCAATATCTTGAATGGACGGCAAACGTTGTCTCGATAATTAAAAAGAATGGCAAGGTACGAGCTTGTGTCGAATATCGGGACTTAAATAAAGCTAGCCTTAAAGATAATTTCCCACTCCCGCACATTGATGTGTTGGTGGAAAATACGGCAGGGCATGCTTTATTTTCGTTTATGGATGGTTTTTCGGGATACAACCAAATTAAGATGGCCCTAGAAGACAAGGAAAAGACCACCTTCATCACATTATGGGGGACCTTTTGTTTTAAGGTTATTCCATTTGGATTAAAAAGTGTCGGGGCTACTTACCAAAGAGCCATGGTAACCTTGTTCCATGACTTAATGCACAAGGAGATTGAGGTAAATGTAGATGACATGATCATTAATTCATGGAATGATGATGACCATGCGATAAACCTAAAGAAGTTGTTTAAGAGACTCCAGAAATGCTAGTTAAAGTTGAACCCGGAAAAGTGTGCTTTTGGTGCCACCTTAGGAAAATTGTTGGGATTTATATTGAATGAAAAAGGAATTGAGGTTGATCCTGAAAAAATCAAAGCAATTCAAGAGATGCCTAACCCCAAGACTAAAAAGGAGGTGTGAAGTTTCTTGGGCAAGATCAATTACATAGCTCGATTTATATCCTAACTGACCACCACCTATGAGCCTATCTTTAAGCTATTGAGAAAGAATAACCCGAAAAAGTGGAATGAGGAATGCCAAAAGGCTATTGAAAAGATAAAGGAATACCTCCTAAACCCTCCGTTATTAGTACCCCCAGTACCTCGAAGACCATTGATTCTATACCTAGTAGTATCAGAGAATTCCATGGGTTGTGTATTGGGGCAGCATGATGAGTTAGGAAGGAAAGAACAGGTCATTTACTACCTAACCAAAAATTTCACAAAATATGATTCTAAGTACTCAGACTTGGAGAAGACCTTCTGCACTTTGATACGGGTGGTTAGCAAGCTGAGACAATACACATTGTATTACTCAACTTGGTTGATCTCCAAGATGGACCCAATTAAGTATGTTTTTGAAATACCATATTAACAAGATGGGTGGCATGGTGGCAAATTCTATTGACTGAATACAACATCACCTACGTTACCAGAAAGGCCATCCAGGGAAGCGTTACTAAAAAATATTTAGCTGATAGAGCTATGGAGAATTACCAGCCTATGCACTTTGACTTCCCGGATAAAGACATTAACCCAATAACCCAAGAAGAAGAAGATCACGAAGGGTGGGTGATGTTATTTGATGAGGCAGTCAATGTATGGGGGCATGGAATAGGAGCCATACTTATATCACCATAAGGGAGACATTATCCAGTGGTTGCTAAGCTTACTTTTCTATGCACCAATAACATAGTAGAGCCATAGACCGGGGAATCAGGGAATTAGCTGTGAAAGGAGACTCGGCCTTGGTTGTTCACCAATTGACTGGAGAGTGGGAAACCTAGGATTCCAAACTAGTGCCATATCAGGAGTACATTCAAGAGATGATTAAAGAATTTGATAGCATCAGTTTCGCCCACCTAATAAGAGAAAACAACTTGATTCCTAATGCACTAGCCACTCTGATAGCTTTGTTTAAAGTGGAATCAAGAATGGAAATTAAGTCGATCTAGATCAAAATATAGTCAGAACCCGTAAACTGCGCAGTGATAGAAGAGCGTGATGGAAAACCTTGGTTTTATGATATTAAGACATACATTTAGCAAAATGAGTACCCCAAATGAGCGACTAGTAATGATTGAAAAAAAATTAGGAGATTGGCCATAGGATTTTTCTTGGTTGGAGAAGTGTTGTACAAAAGGAACCATGATATGACTCTCCTATGATGCGTAGAAGCGTAGGAGGCACAACAAGTTATGCATGAAATCCATGAAGGAGTCTATGGAACTTATGTCAGGGGTCATTCATTGGCTTTAAAAATCCTCAAGAGCTAGTATTATTGGATGACCCACTACAAAAAATCAGGGTATTAGTGAAGGATCAAATCCATCACTAATACTTATAAATTCGTCACTAATAGTATTAGTGGCAAATTTATGAGTATTAGTGACCGTTTGAAAATAGTTGTTATATCCACCGTTACTACTAACTTTTAGTGACGAATTCAAAATTTCGTCACTAATAATGGAGTATTAGTGACGGATTATAATCGTCACTATAACCCTAATATCGTCACTATAAATTTTAGATCGGCTCAGCTCAAATTTGTCACTAATAGTAGGGTATTAGTGAAAGATTCAAATTTGTCACTAATAGTATGGTATTAGTGAAGGATTCAAATTCATCACTAATACCCTACTATTAGTGATGAATTTGAATCATTCACTAATAGTAGGGTATTAGTGATGAATTTGAATCCTTAGAAAAATTAAAAAACCTTTAATATTAATTTTTTTATCATCAATTCCTATAAAAATCTGTAATTACATTTTCGCATACATAACCTGAAACCATAATTACTACAAAATTCGTAAATCATTCAAAATTTCGAATTCAAATACAAATTCAATTAAAATAAAGAAATAACATCTGTTCAGATAATAAAAAGAATTTCAAAATATTCAAAATTCAAATATAAATACTAGTACAAATTCAAATTAAAATACAAAAATTCCATTTGTTCAAATAACAATAAAAATTACAAAGAAATAATCAAAAGTTGCATCCGACAACTATAGTGCATGCATGCATGACATCGTGTTGATGTTATGACAACTGCGAACCCTACAAATTAAGAGTCATTAAAAAAAATTAGTATACAAATGGAGAGCGGGCGCTCAGTATAATAAGGAAAAATAATTATATGATATAATAAATTTGCAAAGATTCATAATCATGCATATTACACAATTTGTACGATAGTAATATCAATAATGAAAAAAATAATGTTAGTATTTAAAGCTAAACACTGAGTTCACATATTTCCATTGAGTTGCACACTTGAAAGGTAGCCTATAAAGTTGAAGGGATGAAAGGGTTTTTGAATAACCATGAGAAGATACACACACAACTATACTTGCAACTACTTATATATATTATGTCTAATTACCTTTTAATTTTTTGAAAGATAAAACTGAGTAAATTCATTAATAAACAAAGCTCAAGTCTAAGGACTGAGGATACAAAAGTGCAGGAAGACCCAAAACAGGAAACCAACAAGGCAATAAAAACAGTGAGCAGCCAACAAACCAACAAAAAAAACTAAAGAGAACACTAATAATAGAAAATGCCAAAGCAGCTAAATCAGCCACCGAGATTTTGATACTGTTCATTAATCGTACGTGTAATTATTATATTAAGATGGAGACACCTTTAGTTATGGAGGTTGTTTTATCTTCTTCTTTTTTTTCTTTTTTTTTGTGATAGTATTTAAAGTCTTTTAAGCATGTTTAGTCATGAAATTTATTTAATAATTTTTTTCTATAATGGTGTTTAAGACCTTTCAAATAATTGATTAATTTTTTAGGACATCAGGTTAGTCTGTCCTTGTAACCTAATCTCCAATTAAATAAATTGATGTCTAATATTTGAGTCCTCTTTTTCCCTTTTGATGAGCTTAGGTGCTTATGAGTAGGTAACATGGATCCTTATGTCCTTATTGTAAAGTGCATCGTAGCCATTTAGTTTCAATGGGAGTTTTATGTCTCCCGTGAGTATTATTTTTTATAGCCCATATGATTCTTGACTAGTCATTGTAGGAACTAAACAATAAATTAGCCTATAACACTTGGCTTAAACATGTTCATTTGGCCTAGTGTACAAGTGTGATAAGTTACTTGCAGTGTGTTTTGCATCTTGTGAATTTGTATACAACTTGAGAAAATTATATGGGATGGTTGTTCTTAATAATCTTGATTCTTGAAAGCACTTCAAACAGTTATGAAATTTGATTTATGTTTTCAATGAATCATTCTTGGTTCCATAGCTAGCTTGATTTCAATTATTTTTCTTGGCGATGAAAGATAATAATAAAAAAATAATTTGGTAATAATCCACCATCCACCATTGCTTTTACTAGAAGATAAATAAAAATCTTAGTTTCTAGATTATTATTATTATTATTATTATTATTATTATAAAATGTCACTATTTTTTTTTTTTTTTTGTGATAGTGTTTAAAGTCTTTTAGGCATGCTTAGTCATGAATGCTTCTTTAAATGAACTAAGTTTACATTGCCTCATTTCTTATGATTCCTAACTTTCAGTCTTCCTTTCAAAAAGTTTTAACATTCATTTTATCATGATTATCGTTGTACATGGTTTTTTTTTTTTTTTTTTTTTGAGAAAATTTTAATAAAATTTTGGTAGCATGTCGTCTATAAATTGGATATTTTCCCATAAAACATGTACCTGATAGGTTCAAATAAGTCATTTATAATTCAGTTTAAGGCACGCGAGAACCTATATCTACTACCAGCATGCAATACACATCAACTACATCTACTATGCAGGAGGCATTCTAGACTAACATACAATCAGGTAGCAATCCACAAATCACAATATATAATCTATCCATTAAATTAAGAATATAAATAGCAGAGAATAGTGGATAGTATTGAGTTCATTGTAGTATTGTTATTCATCTAGGCATATGGACATGAATGAGCAAACACAAGTTCAGTACACATCCTTATTTAAATAAGGATTTCAATACTTAACACATGTTGTGTAACGAATCGGAAAATAATGGTATTTAAATAATAAAGAGAGAGGAAAATGGAAACAGAAATGGAAGGAGGCAGCAGGCTTCGTCGACGACATTGCATTTTGGATGAAATAACCTGGAAGTAATACACAGAGCCTCGTCGATGAACATAGGGAGTTCGCTGACGAGTGCATAAGGGGACCTCGTCGACAAAGCTATGCCTCGTCGACGAGAAAATACCAAGAAGGGTTTTTGGGATAGTTTGAAATTGGTCGACGAGGGAGGAAGTTTGTCGACGAAATTATTAAAGGACTCATCGATGAGGTGACATGTCTCGTCGACGAATCTGGCTCTATAAAAGGTAAAAACCTAGATTTTAGATGAAATTTCAGCGCAGGAAATCCTTTTCTCTCTCTCTCTCTCTCTACGTCCCTCTCTCCTTCTCTCTTCAATTTCGAGCCTTTTTCTCGCCAGATTGAAGATCTAAGGCTACCATGACGCTCCTAGCGAAGTTCTCTGTAAGTCTGCCAGAGCTGATCGTTGGAGAAGTTGGTTTGGATTTCGTCCCAATATCAGGGTAAGACATTTTATTCAGTATTCGTCTTTCCCTCAGTTATAATGAATACAATACACGAAGAAATACTGATGTTTGTTCTGGGGGATGTGGTTTTCAGGGTGTTGAGTGGAGAGCCCTGTGGGTATAGGGTTAGAGTACAGTAGGGGCTTTTCAGAGATAAGGTAAGGGAAATATGTTATGCTAGGAATTTTTATAATGTTATCAAAGATTTTACACATATGTACATACTAGCTTATTACCCAATTTTATAGAATATGAGTTTTAAATACTTGTGTGGCCTGAGTAGATATTTATGTGATGAAGAACTTATATAGTTTTTATAGTATATCATACTATATTGATTACATAGATATAGACAGTATCTTACAGATATTTTATCTAGAACAGTATATTACAGTTTTACTTAGATCAGTATATATTACAACTTGATACAGAACAGTGTATACAGTATTTATAGTTTGCCATGTTTCCTATTACCATAACATTCATAGCATACAGATAAAGTATATAGACATATTTTATACATACAGATATACAGAGATAGCATCAAGATGCTATAGATATATGATACAGAGATTACAGGATTTATAATATAGAAAGATAGCGTTATGGTAATTTTAGAAACACGATGAAAACAGTAAAAGAGCATATATATATATATATATATATATATATGTATATATATAGTATCAGATCCCTGAGGAGTGATTACAGACAGATATAGATAAAGAATACTGAGCATGGTACCGTTGCTAGATATAGATAGAGTGCAACCACATATCTCAGATAGTGTGTGGGTACCGTCAGCCGTGCTCAGAGAGTATGCAACTCCCCAGTTCGCTGGGTTGAGGGGGCCGGTTTGACGAGGTAGTAGCCAGTCCCACGCCTAGGAGAGTATGCAGTTTGGCCGGGCTGAGGTAGTGTAGAGTATAATGACTTACCTAGAGGGCCGACCAGGTTAAGTCCCGCCTACGGGTCACACAACCTTGTCTTGAGGGGTCAAATCATGACATACAGAGTCCCACGGAAAGAACATAGTTATGTATATGTATATAATTTTACAACTTTTATTGTATATAGTATGATGTAGCACTATGAATGATAGAAAGTTTAGATGATGCAAATGTTTTAAGTTATTATACATGTGTTGTACAAAAATGCCAGATTATACAGTTTTTAAATACTATTATTATAATTTTATGACTCGGTCGCCACCACTAGTAATAGCATATTTCCACTTATTGAGCGTTGACTCACCCTATTACTTTACCATTTTTCAGGTGAGACAGCTAGGCGAGCAGATTAGACTTGCCAAATAGGAAGTTTACTTGATTACCCCGGTTGTAGGGTGAGTTATGATAGAGTTTTGTATTTTTGAGGTAGATGATGCTGGAGGGGTTTATTTTGTATGGTTATGGCTTGTTTATACTAGATTTTGGTATTGTATAGTATATATATAAATGATTATATGATTTGTGCTTCTGCTACTTAGGTATGGATGTAGATATAAAAAAAAAAAAAAAGGGTAAGAATTTTAAGGATGTTACATGTTGTCTTACATGTATGCATGATCATAAGGTGTACGAACACACTCTTTATTCAAAACAATATGCATGAACACACTCTTAATTCTAGGCAATTTATTCATCTAAAGTGACCATCACATAACATTCAAATAACATACATTTACACTTTTTCTTTCCAAATATAGCACTATTATCCCAACTAAGTGTACATTTTATCTCAAATAAGTGTCAAATTCCAGCTTTCCTAACCACCGCTTAATGCAGAAATGCCAACAAGTAAAGCTATCATCTGTACAAGATGAATATCTATCATACGAAAATTTTCCAACTAAACAAGATATACAACTATGATAACAATTAAAAAAAAAAAAAAACCATGTACGCATTATGCAACCATATCAAGTATTAGAGATAACAACATCCAAAACCAGGATGGATCCATAAGGAGGATGCATTTAGAAGGAGGACACATCCAAAACGAAGACGCATTCAAAAGGAAGCCACATCCAAAACGAAGATGCATCCACAAGGAGGATGCATCCAAAAGGAGGTTGAATCGGCAGAGAGGATGCATAGGCACATCGACAAGGAGGATGCTTTCACAAGGATGATGCATCCAAAAAGTGCAACACTGATGGAGCTTTCTAAAACAACCAAGATCAAAAAATAATATTATTTGATGAAAACAAACATAAATTTTTTTCTTGAATTGAAAATATATGCGTCATGTCATTGAATTGGTAAAATTGCAATTCAATATGGGCAAGGTGTTCGATGAGTAAAGCAATTTCAAAGAACCCAAAACTTGAAGTAGGCATTTATTTATTGTCAAAAGTCTATATGTTTTTTTGAAACAGAGAATCTTGTAAAATCAAGTTTATTTTCTTGAAACACTGAAAAATTTCATCTAATTCAAGCTATCATTTTCAATGAAATTCTTTGAATATGTTAAATTTACATATACATTATTAAAGCAATGTCCAGGAAAAGAACATCTCAGTATCCAAATAAAATAGCTGAGAATCAAATTACGTTTTACATACCTTCTAACGAAAGGAGGCACCTGCATCATCTGGTCGAGATTGGCACATCATTTGCTCGAGTTACGCTTGCCTATTCATCATGTCTTGCAGCTGGGCTTGAAAGGTGGACACCATATCTTCCAATTGTTGGTTTTCCATTTCCACCATCTGCATCTGTTGAGCCATCTCCTCCACACGAGACTCGGCGTCTCAACGCGCTCACTCCATGTCTACATGAGTCGTCGCACCCATGGATGATGATGCAGTTGGGGCAATGTATCCACTTCTAAGATCTTTCACCCAGCCCCCCAATCTTTCCCTAAGCACCTGGTAAGTTATCTAAAAATTTGTCATTTGCTGACTCCCCTCTGAAACAGGTGCATCCCTCGGCTTAACCATCCATGCCTAATTTCAGTCATGAAAATGATAAAAAGAATAAGTAAGAATACAACTTTGATGTTTTGAATCAAGTAATAAACTAAATATTTTTTTTTCACTTACATGTTTGCCTTGCACAACCTCGCACCACTCCCTCGATCGCCGTTGGTGTATTCTCTAATAAAGGTCCGGTAGCGGCTCCTCTGCACCAGTATTGGGATCACGTTACATTATCATGTAAGACATCATTAGTATCAAGTCATGTAATGATCAGATATTTTTATATATAGTAATTACCCATCAATGATTTATGAATAACCTTGATCCACCCCAATGCATCGTAGGGAGTTTGCTGCAGTTCACAACATTTGTTTCACATATGGCCTATAAGGAAGATGTAATGACGGTTTATTAACAACATCAATGTGAAAAATTAGTGATTATAATACAAACACATCACTTGATAGTGTGCGTCACGGAAATGGTGACACACCACCTCCCAATCCTCTTTGGATATCTTGTCGTATGGCCGCGCTTATGCTTAATCTCCCATCGCTCGAAAATGCTCGCGCAATTTAGAGTGATAGCTCTTAAATTTATTACACAATTGGATGTCCACCACCCTCTTCACATGGTCATCCTTGAGGATGTCCATATCGAATTCCTCCTGCATAGGTAATACAATTAGAATGTTAGACAGTTGTTAATTGGCTAGTATATTAAAAGTAAAAAAATAAATAAATAAAAGGGTTTGGGATTACTTACCAAAATGCGCATGTAAAGAACCATGTGTTGCTCGTGAGTCACCTACAACCAGCTGAAGGTCGTGATTGGAGCATACTTTCGACATATAATGCTGAGCTCTCAGGTCCACGAGGTGCACCAATCATTAAGCAGGGCGGTGTAGCCTAGAGGAATGTTGATCTGAATACGCTGCTTAGTTCTATTCAGGTGCTTCTTCGGTGACATCTTCTTCGCTGCACCACAGCCTGACCTCACAGTGGATATAAATGCTGAAAGTAGAGTTAAATTAAGAAGAACATTATAATCATACATGTGAATAACTAACATCAATAGTTGAAATGTAAATAAATAAATTGTATCCTTACCAACACTGCTCATCATGGTCGGAAACTCACCCTGCGTATTTGTCACATCTATGGTTACCATGTCTAACTGAGGTATGGATGGCTTAGACAATAATTGTGCCGCAGAACCACCGATGTGCTCCGCTGGTCTCAAGCCCGCCGGATAAACCTCGTATGATGACGTAGTTGAGAGCATGAAAGGAAGTCGGCCACGACAACCTCCTAGTGCCATGTCTGCAAAATATTAGACAAGTAAATATAAAAAATATGAATATTAGATGGATGCATAGTAAATATATTTTTAGTTATTTACACATGTAAGATATATAGTGACAAACATAATATGCTTACCCCCCTATACGTCCTCAATATTGGTATCATCCTCACTTTCTAAAATGTCTTGCTCTTCACTACAGTACTTGACCCTTGTTTCATCTTCCCCATCAGTTTCCTTATCGTTGATGAAGTGAATGTCTACAAAGGGTTCAATTGTAATGTCAGCAGTCTCTATCACTTCTGTCATGGCACCAACCCTATGTAGTGTTATAAGATCGGGGCCTTCTTCGACAACATTGAAAGCAGATTGCGGTGCTACAATGACAGATGGCTCATCTTCTTGGAATGCAGCCTCACTGGCACTCATCTCCCCATCTGCAACTTTTGTAATAGCATACAAACTTTGGGGAGGAATCTTTTAGGCCACATGCCATTCACCCTTCAATTTTGTGTCTTTAAGATAAAATACTTGTTCTGCCTATGTCGCTAGCACAAAAGGGTCATTTTGATAGCATGTCTTACTAAAATTGACGCTAGTAAAGTAGGCATCCATGTTTATTCTAGTTTTTTATTGCCAATGTTCCACCAGGTGCACTTGAACAAGTGGAAGAGTCTGTTGGCTCCATAGCTAAGCTCTATAATGTCATCCAACACACCAAAGTAGACAATTTCTTCATCTTATTCTGTGCCTAGCACCACAACCCCACAATTTTGGGTTCTTCTATACAGTTTGAAGGACTTTGCATGAAATCGTAACCCATTGATAGTGCAACCACTGTAGTGGTTAACTCGTTGATTAGAGCCACATGCCAACGCGTACAAATATTTACTTGTTGTTGGTTCTTTATTGTAATACATGACTTTCATCTATTAAATAAACAAGAGTTTAGAAGAATAAACTGTCAATAGTGAAAAGATACATTGCTTCTAACTCAAGTAGTATTTGCTACTTACACGACTCCCAAACCAATTGATAAATTCCTTCTTATGTCTTTCGTCAACATTCCGTTCATTTTGGGCTAGAAGTTTAGCTTTATGTTCGCTATATGCAATAGTAGTACAAGGAAATGTCAACTAAGTATATAAATATGCATATGTAAATACAATGCAAAGTAAAGAGTTTGGAAACACGTACTCGATATATGGGACAGTTTCATCATAATTATTGAGGACGTAAAAATGAGCCTTTTGTAGGTCATCCATATCAATGAAATCGTAAACTCGTGCATCGAGAGGCCAAACATTTTCTCGAAATATAGAGCTCCTTGGTTAATTGTCTTCAACATTAATAGCATGAACGTCTGCATTTCGCTCCTCACGAGTGAACCTTGTGTCAATATCATGTAGATACATTAAGAAAAATGTAAGGCATTCAGTGTCAATGTATGCCTCAATGATTGAACCTTCTGGTCATGCCTTATTGCACACATACCCTTTCAAAGTGGACAAGAACATGTGCATTTTACATAGCATTATAGACTTGTAGACACAAAAAAAAAGAAAAAAAAAGAAGGAAATCACGTGACCATTATACAAGGACTTTATAATTTACCTCTCAATAAGATACATCCAACTATATTGAACCGGTCCTCCAATTATGGCCTCCCTTGGTAAATGGACGGCTAGGTGGACCATCACATCGAAAATGCTGGCAGAAATATTTTTTTCCAGCTTGCATAGTATGATCACGATGTCACCCTCTAACCATTCAAGTACGTTTACACTCAATTTTTTAGAGCACAATTGTCGAAAAAAGATTCCCAGCTCAATTAGCACTGAGTGAACATCTTCAGTCAAGTGTTCATGAAGGAAAACAGATAGAACCCATTGTAGAAGGACATGACAGTCATGAATTTTCATTCCTAGCATCTTCCCTTCCTTTGTGTTTATGTATCGAGCTATGTTTGATGCATATCTATCCGGGAACCTCATTGATTTCAACCATTCAAAGAATTTATTCTTCTCATCCTTCAAAAATGTGTAACAAGCTGATGGCATAAGAATTTTGTCCCCATCACGAAAAAGGTGCAACTCAGCCCGTATTCCCATATCTTCCATGTACCAATGAGCATTTGAGGTGTCCTTTTTCTTCCCATTTATATCCAGAAATGTACCAATGACATTCTCACAAATGTTCTTTTTGATGTGCATGACATCCAAGTTATGGCATAGTGGAAGATCTTTCCAGTATGGCAACTCGAAGAAGATGCTTCTCTTTGTCCAATTCAACTCTCACACAACGCGTTTTCTTTTTCCACTAGTCAGTGGTTTCCCAAATTTCACATCCTTGATCAACCTTAGTAGGTTTAATATCTCTTCCCTACTTAGTCACTTTGGCTGCGACCTTCGTTTAGGTTTTCCATTAAAGCTTCTGATGCCATGAGTCCTCCAAGGATGCCCAGTTCGTAGAAAACGATGATGACACATAAAGCATAACTTGCGACCATGCTTCAAGGATAAGGACTCAACATCCTTATTACATACTAGGCATGCTAAGTAACCTTTTATGCTCCAACCTAACAGGTTGCCGTAGGCAAGAAAATCATTAATTGTCCTCAAGACTGCAGCATGCATCCGAAATGTTGTCCCGGTTTCCACATCGAATGTCTCCACTCCTTTTTCCCATAGTTCTTTCAACTCATCAATTAAAAAACATATGTAAATTTCAATATCATTACCAGGTGCCCTCAGCCTAGGAATGAATAGAGACATATAAATGAAAGGTTCTTTCATACATCGTCATGGCGACATCTTGTATGGCATCATCATAACTAGCCACATGCTATACGGATTGTTTATGTTACCAAAAGGATTGAACCTAATTGATGCAAGGCCAAGTCTAATGTTATGAGGATCACTAGCAAACCACGGATGCATTTTATCAAAATCGGCCCAAGCTTCAGAGTTTAATGGATGGCTAAGGGTGTTTCCATCTTGAAGACCTTTCTCTTGATGCCATCTCATATCTGTAGTAGTCTTTTTGCACATATACAATCGTTGCAGTCACGGGATTAATGGACAATATTACAAAATTTTTTTGGGGATCTTTTGACCCTTCTTCTGATTAGTTGTATACCTCAGTTCACCACATTCTACGCATGCATTCACATTTTCATGTTCATCATAAAAGAGTGCACAATCATACCTACAGGCATGTATTAGAGTGTAACTGAGACCCAATTCATGCATGTATGTCTTCACCTCATAGAAAGACTTGGGAAGTGTTTCACCATCAGGCAGTGCCTCCTTAATGAGGCTTAAATGCATGTTGAATGCGCTCTGAGATAACCCATGCATTGTCCTTGTATGAAACAACTTTATTAGAAACTCTAATTTTGAGAATTTTTTACAGTTTGGATATAAGGGCACCCATGCATCTCTCATGAGATTAGCAAATGGTTTACAAAGTCAATTCAACGTACTACGATCGCAAGGTATGGTACCTGCTAAAGTAGATTCATCACCAATACGTGACACACCGATATTGCCCATGTCTATTGCAATCCCCCTTCGCAAGTCACCTAACATTTCAATTACCCCTTCCGAACATGTATCACCACCTACTATATTTGCCCCCTCATCTTCATCGTTATCATCATTGCTCTAAACTCCGTAATCTTCACCGTGGAACACCCATGTTGTGTACCTTTTCTCCATTCCAAAATCTAATAAATGTGAATGGACCAAATCAATGTGTTTTAATGTTATGTTCTGGCATTTCTTGCAAGGACACCTTATTCTACTAGCTTTGTCTGCATGAGGACTCGTGAACTCTATAAAATCATGTACCCCTTTCACGTATTTTGGCAAAGATCTACCCCGAGCATTCATCCAACTTTTATCCATGTTCATTAATTACCCTATAACATATTCAAGTAAATGGTGTTCATTACATTCTTATAATGTTTATAAAGCATGCATCGTGAATCCTATAATCAACCATCATACTCTAAAGGGTACAGATCCCATCCCATTCAGGAATGTTGTGTTTACATTGCGATCAATTGCTCAAATTCCTTCGTTGTAGTCATTATAAATTTTGGCAGCATGTCCCCATGGCTGTCCAGGTACATGAGATGGGGGAAGTAAACATGTTGCTAATTTTCTATCACTAATAAATTGTCAGGACACCCCACTATGCACCCAAAGAACACAAGTAGAGATGTGCTCAAAATATATAATGGCAATTGACAAAGCATGAACGATGACAACAATATAAATACAACTTCCTGAATTGTCCACATTGGACAATTCAAGAATGGTTGAAATACAAACATTACTAATTGCAAGTGTAACAAATAATTAACATGTTCAAATGATTATTAATCAACATAGTATAACTAATAATCAATTGAATTACAACAATTGATTTGTCTCCATGTACGATTAGGTATGAATGTATAGAAATCTTTCTTGGAAGGGTCTAAGCTTTAATGAATACATGAAATGGCAGTAATTAATTTGGCATTTTACTTCATATGACATTTAGTTCATGACCTTTCACTGTACACTTAAGATTGTTGTTCTTAGCCAAGTGTTTTAGATTTTCAATGATAAGCCTAAGATCGCCTCTTTTCTTATGAATTTCAACTTGTGAGAGGCGCGAGTTAGAATGACTTTAAGTTTTAACTAATCATGCATACATTTTCTTGTATATAGTTTTATTATGGAAAAACTTTAATGAAATTTCGGTAGCATGCCATCTGTAAATTGGACATTTCCCAAAAAATTCCTGCACTAAAACTTGATAGATTTATTCAAACAAATTACAATAATACGCATCATGCAGATAGTAGTCAGTTTGAGCATGCAAGAAACTAAATCCACTACCAGCATGCAATTCACAATGTACTGCATCAGTCATGCAGTTAGCGTTCAACATAAGCATATATTTCAGCAGTTCAATTTACAATGAGACGTTGCTTATAAAATACTAAATGCACCCTCCGTCTCACGTACTTTGAGCATTCAAAAGAAGAAAGATGTTAATCCATTGGAATTAAGCAAAATAGCCATGGAAATAGTCAAATCGCTATCATAGGAAAGAAAAATTACTAACTAAAATGAAACAAATTATGATTTTTTTTTTATTTGTGGGGGGGGGGGGTTAGGATAGGAGACGAGGTAGGGGGTTAGCATTGCTGGAGAACTGCATGGTGTCAACCCTCTAAATACTAATATGATAAATTGATATTCTCTACTCTTTATTAACTAACAAGTAATAATATTTTCAAGATACCAACTTGATTCTATGATGGATGCATAACAATTATGTTACCTAAGAATAAATAGTTTGGGAACAAGTCCTTTATTTTTTCTAGTAATTCATTAAAAGGGAAAGAAGTGGTACTGAGAACATGTCAAAAAGTGAGAATTATTACTTTGATTTAAATTAAATTATTAGAGAAGAAATATAGACAATTTTATGCACAAACCTGATTAACTTATAAATGAATATCACAGAAAATGAATTGTTGGTCACAGCGTAAAAAACATTAATTGGCTGATGAGAGCAAGAACAATAACTTTTTCAATTATTATAATAAAAAAGGTTTGTACCTTTAGGGCAAGTAGAAGCAAAAATGTCTCAACAGAGTAAAATCCTCTGTCAACAAAATCTCTAAGGAACGAATAGTTCGCCTTTGGACAATCACCTCCGACTTTGAAAAGCTCTTTCAAGTCATAGAACTGCCCATGGATGTCACCACATATCTAATGAAAACATAGTCAAATGATAACATTAAGCCTGAGTTGAAAAGGTGATTAATATCTACAATTTATATAACTTTTTTTACAAGTAAATAATACCATGCACTTTTCACTCATTTGCTTTGCAGAATCTTTCAAGTATCAAAATTCATGGAATATGATGTCAATGGCATCGCAGTGATCCCACTCTCAGTTTGTTTAGAGGCACAAATGTTATGTGGTACTAATCTCAAATCCCCTAGGAATGAAGGATTCCCGAAAAATAAAAGAACCCATTCCCTTGGGCATCCTCTTTTAGGAGTAAATTATCTCTACTATTTTGGCTACTTGGGCATTAGTACCCCTTAATATAGTATTAACACATAAAATTATGATACTTATAATAATAAACTATTATAATATTATAGAAAGAAATACAAAATTTAAGTATTATTATTATGTGTTGGATTTTTGTCTTGGTTATTTATGATGGTTGAAATTTTTAGATTATGGATTTAATTTGGGACATATCCTTAATTAGTTTTTGTGTTGAAACATGATTATTCTGTGTACTATTCCAGACACAAGTGAAGCGAAGGGTATAATGGTGATATTACGAAACATGATCTAGGATCCCATGTTAAATCAAACACAGACATCACGTGTATATTCTTGAGAATCTTACAATGCAGATCAAACAAAAATACTCCAAGGCATTCCATTTTCAAGAATGAAATTCCCAAAGAATATAATGGTAATCTTACTAAATGTGTGCACTAGGATTCCATGTTGAACCGAACATAGGTGGCACATGTATAATCTTGAGAATTTTAAATGCAAACCAAAATGCTCAGGCATCCCATTCTCAAGAATCTTACAATGCAGATCAAACAAAAATACTCCAAGACATTCCATTTTCAAGAATGAGATTCCCAAAGAATATAATGGCAATCTTACTATATGTGTGCACTAGGATTCCATGTTGAACCGAACATGAGCGGCACATGTATAATCCAGCGTGCTCGGTTTCAATGCTTGACAAAATTCTTATGTAATCTTGGTGTCTTAGTTCTCTAGCATATCCTTATGCATCTCCAAGGCTGGTTTTATTTCAATTTATAATCCAGCGTATGTGGATGATATCATCATCACAACAATTGCTCCACTACAATTGATCATCAAGTTCACCCATTGGTTGTTGCCTTTTCCATCCAGGATCTTGGCCCTCTTTATCATTTTCTTGGTGTGGAGAAGTCTTTCCTCATCCCAATGCCATATTATTTCTCAACAAAAATATCTTCATGGACTACTTTACAAAACCAAGATGAATTATTTCAAGCCAATCAAAATACATATGGTAATCACGTCTTCTCTCTTGGCTTTCAATTACTAGAGCAAAAAATCCATTTGTTGACCAGAAAGCTAAAGAAGAGCAGCTGCTAGGCTTTTTCTTGTTTGTGTGTGCATCGTCATGATCGTTTCAAATAAATATATTACGAGAAAAATTATCATTTACATGAAATTCAAAACTATGATTTAAATAATTACCTCATCAATTTTTACTAACAAGTTCAAAATAAATAGTAATTCAGAGGCTTAAATATCTAGGTGTTAGATATCCATCAATTAATATATTATTGCCTAAAGTTGAAAAAAAAAATTGAAAAAA
Organism: Malania oleifera; assembly: GCF_029873635.1. NCBI lineage: Eukaryota > Viridiplantae > Streptophyta > Magnoliopsida > Santalales > Ximeniaceae > Malania > Malania oleifera. The sequence goes on from NC_080425.1 coordinate 63,599,624, forward strand.
GAAAAATAAACAGAAGAGGGCCTGTTCACTTGGAATTCTTGAAGAATTGTTGTGTTAAGAAGTTATCAATAATCTAGTATCATTATAATATAGTAGATTGTATGGACATTATGTATATTGAATGGAGAATTTGTTTGGTTAAGGGAAAATATATATTTATATATATATATAGAAAGAGGAAATGTGGCAGATAAATTTTGATAATATATATATATATATATATATATATATATATATATATATATACAACCTACTTATTTTATTTTCCTATTTCCTTTGTGAGTTAGGTTTTCCAAAATAAAAAATTAAAAGAACAATTGTAATATTAGAATTAAATATTACAATACTAGGTATATTTTTCTTGAAATGCTCCCTTCTTTTCTCTTTTTTTTTTTACGATTAGGGGGTTTTCTATAGGGTTGTGTTTAGAACATCTTTAAAATTGATGATATTTATTATGGAAATATTGTTGTGGGAATATTTCTTTAGGAATTAATTGATTCAAACAGAGTACATTGAAATATTAAAGTAAAAAAAATTTCCACGCATCAGGGAATAAAAGCATATTAGATCTCCATTTCCCAAGCATGTCATTGGTATTATTTTTCACAAAGATTGCTGTAAACAGAAAGCCCTAGGCTTCGTCTTACCAAATGAAAGAGAGAGGGGCAACGGCGCAGCGGTGGGGGTCGGAGTAGCCAATGGTGACAGGCGAAAGCTGGGCTGCGATAGCGACGGCGAGCCAATGGCGACAGGCGACAGCGATTGGTGAGTCAACGGCGAATGGGGACGGAGAGAGGAGAATCGAGAGGGAGGGGCTGCTGGAGGGAGATGTGCATGGGGGAGGGGCTACGAAAGATTAATGGAGGGAAATTTTTGGGGAACACACAGGGAAATAAGAGATTGGGGTGAAGGGGCCAATAATGACGAATTTATAAATTCGTCACTAACACTCTGAAATAAAATTTTTTTATTTTTTTAAAAAAGACAAGTATTAGTGACGGTTACCAAATCTGTCACTAATAAGAGGTCAATAGTAACAAATTTCTAAATTCGTCACTAATAATCTAGATAAAAATTTTTTATTTTATTTTTTTAAAAATGAAGTATTAGTGACGGTTTTCAAATACGTCACTAATAAGGTGTCAATAGTCACGAATTTCAAAATTCATCACTAATAATCTAGATAAAAATTATTTATTTTATTTTTTTAAAAAGGAAATTATTAGTGACAGTTCTTGAATCTGTCACTAATAATGGGACAATAGTGATGAATTTTAAAATTCATCACTAATACTCTGAACTAAATTTTTTTTTTTTTTAAAAAAGACAAGTTTTAGTGACGGTTACCAAATCGTCACTAATAAATGGTCAATAGCCACGAATTTCTAGATTCGTCACTAATAATCTAGATAAAAAATATTTTATTTTATTTTTTTAAAAATGAAGTATTAGTGACGGTTCTCAAATCCGTCACTAATAAGGTGTCAATAGTCACGAATTTCTAAATTCGTCACTAATAATCTAGATAAAAAATTTTTATTTTATTTTTAAAAAAAATGAAGTATTAGTGATGGTTCTCCGTCACTAATAAGGTGTCAGTAGTCACGAATTTCTAAATTCGTCACTAATAATCTAGATTAAACTTTTTTATTTTATTTTCTAAAAAAGTAAGTATTAATGACGGTTCTCAAATCCGTCACTAATAATGTGACAATAGTGACTAATTTAAAAGTTCGTCACTAATACTCTGAACTAAAATTTTTTTTAAAAAAAAAAGAAGACAAGTATTAGTGACAGTTACCAAATCTATTACTAATAAGGGTTCAATAGTCATGAATTTCTAAATTTGTCACTAATAATCTGAAATAATTTTTTTTCTATTTTTTAAAAATAATAGTAATGACGGTTATTTAATCGTCACTAATAACATTTTTTTAGTGATGGATGATTTCGTCACTAATACCGCAGAAATCGTTACTAATATTTTTCTAGAATAATTTTTTTGCTGAAAATACATCTCTGGGATTTTTTATGGGTTTTAGTGACGAAACTGTTTGTGACGAATTCAAATCTGTCACTAATAGTTTAATCACTAAAAACTAGCTTTTTTGTAGTGACCATGGAAAGGGATTGCATTGAATATGCTCGAAAGTGCCACAAATGTCAGATTTACGGAGACCGGATACAAGTCCCACCAGCCCCACTTCACGTTTTATCCGCACCCTGACCCTTTTCAACCTAGGGCATGGACGTGATTGGACCTGAAATTAGGAATAACTTCCCAAGAGGGGTGTGAATTGGGTTCTTTAAAAAATTTTATTCCCTTTTTAATACTTACTTGTATTAGTATGACAACAAGAAAATAAACTAATCAACTAATAAACACACTACAAGATGCTGATATTTAAATAAACAATCCAACCAATTAAAGTAAACAATTTAAACAAACATGCAAGAGTTTTAGAACTTTTATCAGCTGCCCTATAGAAGTTTGCAACTTTCTTTGAATGAAATCTTTGTTTGCACTTCTCTTGATCAAGATATCTGTAGATTAACCAACGTACTCCCTTTTGGGTCTCCGTAAATGGTTAATCAAAATGTACTTATTAAATATCAAGAGTCTTCCTTTGATTTTAATTTCAAGCCCTACTTTCTGCACTTTTGTACACACAAAAATAGATTGTATAGAAAGTAATAAGTAAAAAAAGAATGAAAGACACAAAGATTTTATGAGGTTCGACTTCAACACAGCTTACGTCCTCGCCCTTAGCAAAATACCGAAGGGTTCCACTATAGTAGTTCCTTTACCGGACGAAACAACACCAATTACAATCACTCCTTTGTTAAGGCTAGAGTTCGCCTTCTCCAAACAATATACCCTCCTTTGGTCAATGATCAAACAACTTGGAATCGTCCAAAATCTACAAGAAAAAAAAAGAAGAAGATTGTGTACAAAGAATGCTCACACAAATAGTAAGTTAGTATAATTCAAAACTATGTACTTCAAAAGATAAATATCAAGAATGAAATACACTTTTGAAGCTTAGGAATGGATTTCCAAACTCCCTTTTCTCCATATGAGAAATCAGTAGTATAACTTCAGCGATTGATGAACAAAAATCTCAGAATCACAGCACTTTCAGTTTGCAAGAGATGAACAAGATGAGACTTTGAGAGCAAGAGAGCTTTTGAAAGATTTTCAAAACTTGTTTCCTTGTTGGAAACCATGTATTTATAGGCAATCAGACTTGTTTCCTTGTTGCTCAAGTTTCCTTGGAGTGTTTCGCAAGATTTTAATAAATTTGGAGCCCAAGCAACGGATTTTTAAAAATTAAAATTTTGAAAATTTTTGCTTGTTAACAGTGTTCAGATGGCTAAACACTCGATTTTAGTTATTTGAAGTTCCTAAACTAGCTAAAAATATGAACTAGACACAAGGTCAAACGACCGAAGATGGGGTTCAGATGACCGAAGAGTCGAGTTCAGATGACCGAGGTCCAAGTTCAGTCATATGAATTGCTTCTGCTAGTTTCTATTTCTCACCAGAAAATCTTCAAACGTATGAGCTTATTCTTCAGACGTCTGAAGTAATTTTTCAGTCTTCTGAACATGAAGTTCAGTCATATGAACTTATTACTTCAGGCATCTTATCAGAACTTCAATCATCTAAAAAAATTGTCTTCTGAATTTTCTATTTCAATAATAAAAAATGGTTTGCTCTCTTTTTTTATTCTTTATAAAATTATTATGGGGTTTTTAAATAGGTCTCTAAGTCCATATGATCTCCTAAAGAGCTTAAAAATATATTTCAATAGATATTTAAACTTTGAAGTACTCACATTGGATTTCCTAAAACCTTATATGCTAAGCTTGAGATCATCTACATTCTTTTTTCTTTTGAAGTCCCTTGGATGTTTGCTTGAGCTAGCTTTTTCTTCCAATGCTTTAATCAGTAATGAGCTATTTTAAGCTTCTCTTTGGATCACTTGTTGGTTTATCTATCTTGATGGTTCACACTTGATACTTGTTTTCCTGAAACATCAAAACTTAAACATTCCAAGTTAAAATGTCCTTTGTTTGTTATCACCAAAACTGATTGAAAAGCTTAGTCAAGCCAACAATCTCCCCATTTTTTATGATGACAAGCAAGGAGCAAAAATAAAGGTTTCCTTGAAAAAAATACTCCCCCTTACTATAAGCATCAACCATGGCATTTTATCCAAACAAGTTCATAGTCCATATATTCTTTGTTAATTTTCATTTCTCGTATTTCATTTTACATTTGACATGTCTATGCATTCTTTTCATCTTTTCTAATAACACAACACTTTCTCCCCCTTTGTCATTATTCAAAACGAACAAATAAGTAATAGGAAAGATATGGTTATAACCAACAAGGAAGTGTTTGCATAACGAGAATATTGCAACCAAAACATTTCATCAAACGATATTACAACAAAAAGAGGCAAACTACTAATACTCAAACATCTGAGATACATTCAAAAAGTTACATAGTAACTAGTAATCTATACTAGGTATTTCCTAAAGATCCTAGTTTTCTTCTTCTTCTTCTTGGCTTCCTTCTTCATTAGAACCTTCTTCTTCTTCCTGGTTGCCTTCTCTGGTAGAACCTTCTTCATTTTCCTCAGTTTCTTTATTAGAACCATCATATTCACTAGGAGGATCAGAACTAATATCCATGGGATCACCTCCTCTAGAAGATCTAGCTTGATACGTCTCTATGTGAGTGACGCACTGATCAAGGGATATAACCTTTTCTTTTATATTTTGTAATCCAGTGCGTACTTCAGATGAGAAACGTGAGAAGTCCTTTTGGAATGATAAGAACCATGAAGGTGCATGATGAGAGGACCCTAGATCCTGTGTGGGAGAGGAGTGAGTTGCTGCTGAGGTTGTACGGCCACGCTGAATCCTACTTGATTTCAAATACCAACTTGAGCTGCCTTTGTCATACCCCATTTGCTTTAGAGAGGTCTCATTAAAAAGATCACAGTGGGTTCTTTTTATGAAGAATTCAGAGCTATTTGAGACATAGAGATGAGAGAAAAGGAGAGTAAGGACACCTCTATAGGGAAGGACAACTCAGGAGGATTCTAGTTTGGCCCACATCCATCTGATAATTAAGCTGGCCAAGTCTAGTTTCTTCCCTTTGAGAAGACACCAAAGAACAAAGCACTCAATGTAGGAAAGATGATCAAAAGAGCTTTGCTTGGGTAGGATGTTATTTAAAACCATTTTGTGTAAAATTTGGGCTTTTAGACTTAGTTGCTTGTATAAAGGAGGATGCCCAAAATAACTAGGTTCATTTTCCATGATCAATGGGAGGAAAGTTTCAGGGGTAAACCCCTATTTTAGAATCCAGGATTGAGCAAACTGTGGATAATTAAAATAGCCTGGAAAATAGGAGACAAAATTTTGGAATTTAACAAATTTTCTTTCCTTTCACCTCAGAGGAGATAATCCCATTTTCATTAGTCATATTGGCATAAAATATTTTGATAAGATGACGTAAAATGCCTTTTGGTTGTTGGGTAACAAAATCAAACCACCCTATATTTTGGAATAAAGGAAGGATATCGGGAAATTTAGTATTTAAGAATGAGACATCCAAAACTTTACCAAGAATGGGGTATGTGGTGCCAAGAGACGCACGGTATCAAAGCTTAGCTTAGGGAGCAACAAGCCATTTGTCAAGATTTTATGCATCTCTCCCAAATGAAGAACCTCAGTTGGTAGTGTGCTTGATACGAGGCATGTTTGATGAAGATACCTGATTGCAGAAGCCCTAGATTTCGTGGAATGATCCTTAGAAGAGAGGAGCAAGCTTCAGATTGAGTGATTTCTAGGTGAGGGTGAGAAGAAATGGAGAGGAAGAGGTTCGGACGAGTTAAGCAACGAACTTCAAAAGGCTGAAATTAGCGTTTTAAGTTGATAGTTATATTTAATTCCCACGACTTCAGATGACTGAGGATTATCTTCAGTCGTCTGAAGTTTTTTAGATTCAGAATTTGAAGAGTCAGTAGCCTCCTAGACGTCTGAAGTTCTAGGTTCAGTCATCTTAACCTATTTGTTACAGTGTTAAGTCGTTTGAAGTTCTTAGTTCGGACGACCGAAGATCAAAAAAATTTGAAATTACTTTTCTAACACACTTCTCTACTGTGTATTAACCCAAGTTCTCTTCTAATATGTATAAATCTTTCTTCACTAAGGGGTTTTGTAAAAATGTCTGCCCATTGATCACTTGTATTAATGAATTCAAGAATTATATCCTCTTTTTGAACATGATCTCTCAAGAAATGATGCCTTATATCTATATGTTTGGTTCTTGAGTGTGAAATTGGATTTTTGGATATATTTATAGAACTTGTGTTATCACACTTCATTGGAATTGTTTTATAATCTAGATTGAAGTCTTTTAATTATTGTTTCATGTATAGAATTTGTGCGCAACAACTTCCGGCTACTACATACTCGGCTTCAACGGTTGATGAGGCTAGGAGTTTTGTTTCTTTGAGAACCATGATACTAAGGATTGTCCTAGGAAGTAACATGTGCCACTTGTACTCTTTCTATCAACCTTACATCCCCCATAATCAACATCGGAATAGCTTATCATGTCAAAATCAGTATCCTTTGGATACCATAAACCTAGATCAAGTGTTCTTTGCAGGTACCTAAGTATCCTCTTAACGGTTGTTAGATGTGATTCTTTAGGTGCTAATTGAAACCTTGCACACATACATACACTGTCGCAATATCCTGGAGCCCAATCATGCGGGTTCGGCTAGCGAATAGGGGGAAAATGGATGGAAAATGTGTATTTTGAAAATGTGATTTTTCTGTGGAGAACAATTATGGAGTCGCCACTAACCTTTTGAAGTGTGGTTAGAACACTTGATTGCAACCCCATTAGGGGTAGAATCGGGTAGAATCGACTTGCGTTACCAGAGTCGGGCTCAGCAGTACGGTTATGCGAGGGGAAGGTATTAGCACCCCCTGCGCACCCATTCTTACGAACGGTACCGGATTAATAAAAAATATTCCAGAAATAAATCAAATAAGCCTTGTAAAATTACTCCCTTTCAAAAATCAAAAGAATGAAAGTACTATATAGGTATTCCCTCAGAACCGGGGCAAGCCAATACTCCGAAGAGTCCATGCCCTTGGTTGCAATCATCAGGAAGGAAAATCGAAAATAGATTACAAAATACTCTCCCGGTGGTTTTTGAAATCTGTAGGTTTTTCTAAGCAGGAAAATACTATTTCAGGAGGTTTTCGAAGTTCGTTCAGGATGAAAAATATTTTTGTGATTTTTTCCAAGTGTGAAAACATTTTCTATGATTTGATTTTTTGCCCAAACTTAAAAAATAACACAAATAAAATCAATTGAAATTAAAGTACGAAAATGTTTTGTGAATATCTAAATAATAATAAATAGAGAAAACTAGCATGAACCGGTTCAAAAAGGGGGAACGAACCGGTCAAACATTGATCGGTCTGGGGAAGAACTTGGTTAAGGTCTTGATCGAGACCATTTTTGGATTTTCTGAATAATTAAACTACAATCAAGTTGAATGGGGAAAACCGGCAGGAACCGATTCGTGGGATGACAAACTGGTTGAACATTGACTGATCCGCGGGGAAAACCAGTTTAAGGTCTTGATTGAGACCAATGGTTCAGAGTGTGTCTTGTGAACACAAGCATGGTTGTTGAGCACGTGGATGTGTATACGTATGCATGTGAGTTGTGCACGAACGGGTGTGTAGATGAATGTGTATGTGCATGTGGGTGCATGTACGTGCATGAAGGTATGAATGTAGCACATATAGGTGTGACTGTGTGGATGCATATGCTGCACCCATGTTCATGCATGAATGTGTGAACGTGTGCGTATGACTGTGGTGTACACACATGAGCATATGGATATGTGAGTATGTATATGTGACTGAGAATTTGTATAAATGAGTGTTTGTGAATGAGCATGTATTGTGCAAGTGTGTGGGTTTGCAGAAAAGAGTGTATTCATGATATGCATGAGTGTGTGAATTTGTATAAATGAGTGTGGACATGCATGTGCACGTGTGTGTACGTGTTAGAATGCATGGGTGTAGACATGCATGAGTGAAGGTGCTCATGTGTGAGTGTGTTCATGCATGTGCATGCATATGGGTGTGCCTAAGAGTATGAGAGTGCTTGAATATGCATGTGTGATAGAACTTATTGAAAAATATTTTTGGATTTTCCCCTTATTTTTCTATATTTTTTTGGCATTTTTATTGAATTTTAAGAATTTTTTTGGTGATTTTTATGGGTTTTTTAGGAATTTATTTATATATATATATATACATATATAAACTGGCCTCTTACCGGTTCAAGGACCCAAACGGTTCAAAGGGAGAACTGGTCCAAAGGGTAAACCCGGTTTAAGGTCTAGGGCAAGACCAATTACCACGTGTCAGCCTGCGAGTGGAGGAAGTATGCGGGAGAGGATCTGGTCATGTGGCTCAATCCTGTGCGTTCAGGGGGGAGGGAGATCCAACAGCCAATGAGCAGTCAAGGTTGGCAGGTGTAATTAACAAGGATCTCTAACAGAGGAGTGATCATCAACGTTGACGCATGGAGGAACTGCCACGTATCATGATTGGGTGAGGACACATAGGCGAGGTGCAAGCGGGATTCGTGGCTAAATCTCAAATGTCTATCGAGGGACGATTGGACGGAGGACAAGGAAGGCCGTCTGGCATTTAATGGAGAGGGAGACAAGGACGCCACGTGTCAACGCGTGTGGGTGAGGGATAATGGGTGAGGGATAGGAATGCGTGCCAGCAGCCATTAATGCTTATGTCGTCATGAAATCATGGCTGTTGATGGTATGCAGAGATCCAAGGGTGGAGGCTTGATTCGCACAGATTGCTGCCGTGGTTTCATCCGAGGCATAAACTAAAAACGTTGATCCAACGGCTCTGAGAGGACCATGGTACTTTAGCGTGTATGGGGGATAGGAATTCCACATGTTGCTCATCTAAAAGGTACGGACACCACGTGTCATGATCTAGACATCGCAAGGCTTTGGGATATTTAAACCGACTTTTTTGGCTTTTCCCACTTTCCCCTTCCCATTCTCTCAAGCATTCTTCTCTCTTTCTTCTTCCTTCTTGTTGGCCTAATAAGGCTTACAAATCTTATTTTGATGATAAAAAATCATGATGTGTTTAATGTGGTTCAAGTGAAAGTTTTTCAGGAAAAAGGCAAAGCTTAAAGGAAGTGACAAAGCTCAAGAGCATGAGAAAGCTTATAGATTAAAAGGAAATCTTGAAGAGCATAATAAAACTTATGGATTACAAAGAGATCTTAAAGAGCATAAGGATTAAAAATAATCTAGTGAAAGCTTAAAGAGAAGATTGAATACTCAAAGATGATGGAAGAACAAGATTGAAGATCAAAGGATCATGTTTTTAAGATGTTCTAAATGAAAGTACTTCAAGTTAATTTTAAATATAAATTGAATTGAAGCTCTCAAAATATTCAGAAATATATTTTTATACTCTAAAGAATATTTTGATAATCAATGAAAAGAAAGGGTTTTTGAAAAATAAAAACTTTTGAAATAAAGAAGGGTCAGGCGACTATCATAATATGGCAGGCGACTACCAAATTAAGTAAGGGATTTTTCAAAGTGACAGTAGCAAGACAGGTGACTGCCTGAACATGCTAGGCGCCAGAGTGAACATGCCAAGCGACCGCCTTGGTTCTGGCAGGCGACTACCAATGTTCTGTGTTGTGAGTTTGTTTTATGACAGGCGATTACCAAATCGTGGCAGGGAACTGCCACTCGAACGTTGGCTTAAAAATTCTCAACGGGAAGATTTTTTAAATAAAGTTTTTGGACACTATTATTTTAAAAAACTTGGAAACTATTTCAAGGAAACTTTGGGGGTAAGGAATTGCTTTTAAACATCTATAAATAGCCCCAACCTTTAAAGGTTTGAGACACCCCAAGCAATTTTCAAGCAATCAAAGTTCTCAAAGGCTCTCAAACTCTCTTGTGTTCAACTACTGAATTGCTACTGATTCAAACTTCGAAGCAAAGCTTTCAAAGTCTGAATCTTTCATATTTTGGAAGATATTTGGTGATTCATATTAAGTATTGAGCTTCAAATTCTTTTACATTTGAATTACTTTGAAGTATTATTGTGTTGAATGTTGTACTAATCTACTCTTTTGTGAGAGTGCTTTCTTGTACACAAAATCTCTTTATCTTGATTCTTGTTCATAGACGATTCAGGGACGTAGAATCATTGAACCAAACGAGAGAATATTTTTTGGAGAGGTGGGCTTTAGCCTAACGAAAGGAGTGTTTGTAATCGGTATTGTTCCACCCATCAACGAAACTAAACTAGTGTATCCTTTGGTGGTTTGCCAAAGGCGAGGACGTAGGCTGGGTATAAGTCGAACCTCGTAAAATCTTGTGTTTCTCCTCTTCCTTACTCTTTACTTTTTCAACAAAGACTTATAACCTATGTGTATCTTTTTAAATTGTTTAATTCTGAGTGTTTAGTTGTGAAATAGACTGGAGGATAATTTGTTTTTGGTTTGATCAGCATTGATTGCGGAAACCGAAAGGGACTACGTTGGTTGATCAACCTAAACTTGTTAATCTGAAAGTTTGTTTAAAAGCTAAACATAAAGAAGACTTGTGAGTTTGGAATAAACACAAGGCTTACATAAATTCAGCGTGCTTTACAATTCATTACAGGGCTATTGAGACAAAGATTCAGTTTTTGATTATTTTGATTTTGTTGTGGTTGAATTGTTTTTATATTTACTTGTTGTGGTTGTTGATATTAAAATAATTAAAATTGAAATAATTTTAAAAAATTTCAATTCACCCTCCCTCTTGGCAAGCTATCCTAATTTCAATTGGTGTCAGAGCCTAGTTATAGCAAATTCCTAACAAGAAGCTATAAAAAGATCTAAATAGCTAACATAGGAGTAGCTCGTTTTGGAGAGGGCCAATACTCAACTCGTCCAACAATCTTTTGTGGACACAACTATACCTTTTGGAAAAAGAGAATGCAAATCTACCTCCAACACATGGATTGGAAAGTATGAGAAGTAGTTGTGGATGGAGACCTTGTTCCCACGAAAATAATAGATGGAAAACATATCCAAAAGAAAAAAAGGATATGATTGATTCAAATTATAAGATGCTTCAAATAAACTCAAGTGCTATAAATGCTTTGTATTGTGCTTTAGACGCTAATGAATTTAATAGAGTAACTATTGATGCACTTAAGGAACTATTGATGTTAGGGACAATAGAATAGATATGTTAACTAGCAAGTATGAAGCATTCAAAATGAATTCAGATGAATCCATATCAAGTATGTACACAAGATTCACTCACATAATTAACTCCTTAAGTGCCTTAGTAAAAATGTACCACCTACGAAATGATTAGGAAAATTTTGAGCGGCCTTCCCTTAATATGGGAACCTAAAGCTACAGCAATTACCGAAGGAAGAAACCTTAAGACCACCTCCTTATATAAACTCATAGGATCACTTCTTACTTACTTATGAAATGGCTCTAAAAGAAAGAAATCCTGAACCAAAGCATAAGAAATCTATTGCACTAAAAGCATCAAGCCACAGCTCAAGCGACAAAGCAAGTGAATCAAGTGACTTAGATCAAGATGAATTAGAATTCATCACTAAAAGACTATGAAAGTTTTATACAAGGAATAAAAGATTTCATAAGAAGTTCAATAAAATAAAAACTGAAAAGGAAGAATCAAGTAGAAGAGAAAATAAAAGTAAAAATGAACCTCCTATATGCTATCATTGTAAGAAACCAGGACATATCAAACCGGACTGCCCTTTGCTCAAGAAAGACAAGAAGAAAAAAAAGGAAGCTATGAAGGCTACTTGGGATGACTCAAGCTCCAGTGAAATTGAAAACGAATCAAGTGGACAAGAGATGGCAAACGTATGTTTCGTGGCGAATGATGAAGAGGTAAATTCCTACTACTCTTCAACTGAATCTAGCAATGAATCTTATGATGAGTCATGTGATAGTATGCCCTCATACAAAGAATTACAAGCCGAATTATTTTCTTTACATAAAAGATTTATAAAAATTTCCAAAAGAAACATAACCTTGAAAGATCAAAATAAAGAACTTTTGAAGCAACTTGAATCATTTAAAACTATCGAAGAAGAAAAAGATTCTTGTATTGAGAAGTTAGAGGAAGAAGTAAGTAAAGTAACTCAAGAATTAGGCAAAACTCATAAAGAAAACTTGAATAAAAAGGATCAAGAAATAAATGAACTAAAGAAATTAGTAGAAGATAAAGAACAAATTATATATAATTTTACTAAAGGGAAAGATAATTTTGAAAAAATGATTGGACAGCAAAGGCTACATGGGAATAAATAAGGAATAGGTTACAATGGTAAACCAAACAAAAAGAATAAGAAATTATACATGAGATATTTTGTAAAGGAAGCCAAGCACTATGCTAGCACTTCCTCACACAACAAACATGAACACACTACTTGCTATATGTGCAAGACCAAAGGACATGTAATGTTTGATTGCCCACTAAAAAGGAAGTATGTGAAAATAATGGAAAGTCAATAATGGATCTAACAACATTATAAAGAAAGTTAAAAGGATTTGGGTTCCTAAAACTAACCAAATGAATCCTCCATTGTAGGTGTGTTTTAGGACAACATCATCAACGGACAAGGGGTACTTGGATAGCAGATATTCAAGACACATGACTGGAGAGAAGACCAAGCTTACATCACTAAAACAAAAGGATGGAGGATATGTCACCTTCGGTGATAATGCCAAAGGTAAGATCATTGGCATCAGGAGAATAGGTAAAGAACCTTCTATTACTATTGATAATGTATTATTGGTAGAAGGTTTAAAACACAACCTTTTAAGCATAGGCCAATTAAGTGAGAAAGGGTTTGAAATATTCTTTAAGAAAGAAAAATGTGTTACTCAGAATCCCAAAGAAAAAAAAATCTTGTTTATAGCTCTTAGGATAAATAATGTTTATTGTATAAATCTTGAGAATCTAACAAATCAAAACGTAACTTGTTTGGCAACCATGAATGATATAAGTTAGCTATGGCATAGGAAGTTAGGACATGCTAGCATGGACTTATTAGCCAAATTATCAAAGAAAAATCTTGTAAAAGGATTACCAAATACCAAATTCATAAAAGACAAGATATGTGACGCATGCCAAAAAGGAAAGCAAGTTAAAACTAGCTTTAAAAAAAAAGTATATATCTACTAAAAGACCCCTAGAACTTTTACATCTAGACTTATTTGGTCCAACTAGTACCTTAAGCCTAGGATGAAAACAATATGCTTTTGTAATAGTAGATGATTATTTAAGATTTACTTGGGTATTATTTCTATCTAATAAAGATGAAGCTTGTAACATGTTAATTTCGTTATGTAAGAAATTACAAAATGAGAAGGGCTATAATGTAACAAGTTTTAGAAGTGACCAAGGAAAAGAGTTTAAGAACAAGGAAATCAATAAATTTTGTAATGAACGTGGAATATCTCATAATTTTTCAGCACCTAAAACTCCACAACAAAATGGAGTTATAGAAAGAAAAAATAGAACTCTACCAGAAATGGCAAGAACTATGCTTAATGAGAATAATTTACCTAAATACTTTTGGGCTGAAACTGTAAACACAGCATGTTATATTATAAATAGGGTATCTATAAGATCAAGTATAGATAAAACACCATATGAATTATGGAAAGGAAGAAAACCTAATATTTCTTACTTTCATGTATTTGGGTGCAAATGCTTTATTCTTAACACTAAAGATGATTTAAGAAAGTTTGATGCAAAATCTGATGAAGGTATCTTTTTAGGCTACTGTACAAATAGCAAAGCCTATAGGGTCTATAATAGGAGAACTCTTACTATTATTGAATCAATACACATAACATTTGATGAATCCAACATTTATGAAAATAAAATTCAGAATGATGAAAAAGAAGATGTTCCACAAAATAAAGAAGATCTTGAAATAATGGAAGAAAATATTAAAGAGACTTCAAATGAAAACATTATAGAAAGTATAGAACTACCTAAAGAATGGAAATATTCTAAAATTCATCTAAAAGAACAAATACTTGGAGAAACTTCAAAAGGAATAACCACTTGAGCTTCTTTGAAAAATATTTGCAATCATTATGCCTTTTTATCTCAATAAGAACCAAAAAATATTGATGAAGCTTTAAAAGATAACTCTTGGATTATAGCTATGCAAGAGGAACTAGATCAATTTGAAAGAAGTCAAGTATGGGAACTTATACCGAAACCCAAAGACAAATCAATCATAGGAACTAAATGGGTGTTTAGAAATAAAAAGGATGAAAATGGAGTTGTCGTAAGAAATAAAGCTAGGTCAGTAGCTCAAGGATATAATCAAGAACAAGGTATTGATTACAATGAAACCTTTGCCCCCATAGCAAGAATGGAAGCAATTTGAATGCTCTTAGCTTATGTAGCCTATAGGGATTTCAAATTATATCAAATGGATGTAAAAAGTGCTTTCTTAAATGGATATATAAATGAAGAAGTATATGTAAAACAACCTCTAGGTTTTGAAAATTCAAAAAATTCAGATTATGTATTTAAGTTAACTAAAGCTCTATATGGATTAAAACAAGTTCCTAGAGCTTAGTATGAAAGACTAAGCAAGTTCCTAATCCAAAATAATTTCTCAAGAGGAAAGATAGATAGTACGTTGTTTATAAAAACTAAAAACAAAGACATGCTTATAGTACAAATTTATGTTGATGATATTATTTTTGGGGCAACCAATGAGGAATTATGTAATGAATTTGCTAAATCCATGCAAGAAGAGTTTGAGATGAGTATGATGGGAGAATTAAATTACTTTTTAGGATTACAAATCAAACAAGCAAAAAATGGAACTTTAATAAATCAAACTAAATATATTAAAGATATGTTAAAGAAGTTTGATATGGAATAAAGTAAACCTATAGGAACTTCTATGAGCACTTCAACTAGTCTTGACAAAGATGAAAAAGGGAAACAAGTAGATACTAAGCATTACCGAGGAATGATAGGGAGCTTACTTTATTTAACAGCAAGTAGACCGGATATTATGTTTAGCGTATGTATGTGTGCTAGGTTTCAATCAGCTCCTAAGGAATCACACCAAACAGCGATTAAAAGAATCCTTAGATATCTATTAGGCACACTTGAACTAAGTTTATGGTATCCAAAGGAAACTGAATTTGAAATGATTAGTTATTCAGATGCAGACTTTACTGGATGTAAAATAGATAGAAAAAGCACAAGTGAAACGTTTCATTTTCTAGGACGCTCTTTAGTTTTATGGTCTTCAAAGAAACAAAATTATGTAGCATTATCCATAGCAGAAGCAGAATACATAGCTGTAGGAAGTTGTTGTGCCCAAACATTGTATATGAAACAGCAACTAAAAGATTTTAAAATACAATATCAAACTATTCCTATAAAATGTGACAACACAAGTGCCATTAATATTTCAAAAAATCCAGTATCTCACTCAAGAACAAAACATATTGACATAAGACATCATTTCTTAAGAGATCATGTGTAAAATGAAGATATAATGCTAGAATTTGTAAATTCAAATGACCAATTAGCAGATATATTCAAAAAACCTCTATCTAAAGAGCAATTTATATTTATAAGAAGAGAATTGGGCATGTTACATAGTCATGAAGTCAACTAAACTCTGTTCTGCTTGGCAGGCGATTGCCAGACTACTGACTTTTCAGATTCCACATGGACAAGTGCCTGCCACATTCTTGCAAGCGACTGCCTCACGGCAGGTAGGGTTTAAAACCCTTCTTAAGTCATTTTTAACTTCCATTAGGTGCCTGCTCATTCATCCTTCTCTCTAAAATCCTTCTTCTCTATTTTTTCCATACACATATCTTGTTTAAATCATCTTGAAACTGAGTCTCTAATCCTTCGTACTCACAAAATCATGAACCTAACCTAGAGTTTTCCTGTTCTTCTCTTCCATTCAAATATGCCACA
Organism: Malania oleifera; assembly: GCF_029873635.1. NCBI lineage: Eukaryota > Viridiplantae > Streptophyta > Magnoliopsida > Santalales > Ximeniaceae > Malania > Malania oleifera. The sequence goes on from NC_080425.1 coordinate 63,615,754, forward strand.
AGCCAAATTAGTTGGTATCAAGGGATCTTCGTCTTCAACAAGGATTAATAATGATGAGGTGGAGAAATGCTTAGTGACTCCACATGCTAAACAACTTTATTGGAATCAGATTGCTTCAGCTGAACCCATTTTAGGTAAAGTTCTTGATGTTACGTTCTTCAATACGTATTTTCCTGAAATCATGGAACTTTTCAAGGAAATTGGATGGGATCGATTTATTACATATCAAGCTAAAGGATATTATCCCAATGTTGTTCGTATTTTCTATGCAAATATGGAAAGATGTGATGATGGGATCAAAACCAATCTTCTTGGGCAAAATATTCATCTAACTCCCATATCTTTGGGAAAAATTCTTCGAGTCAAGCCAGGAGATTTTGAGGTTCATATTGTTGAAAAACAATGGATTTTGTCCTAGGGTTTTACTCCGCAAGAATTTTTGCCTCTAGTCATGACTGATACTCTTGTTAATTTTGGGCTTCCACCTCTTTACAAACAGCTTAATTTGAAAGCTCTAATTTTGCACAAACTCATTGCAAACAATATCTTACCACGTTTTGGTTCTTATGATCATATTTCATTCCTAGATTATTTTGTAATGTGGTGTATTCTCAAAGGAAAAAAGATGGATCTTCCAAGCCTAATTATCCAGTGGATTATCATGAAAGTTGATGCCCCTCGTATTGTTCTACCATATGCTGGGATGTTAAATATGGTTTTTACTCATTTTAATGTTCTTACACCATCATTTAACTTCACTAGCAAAACCCATTACGATATTTTTTCTGATACTATTCTTAAACGTATGGGATATAAGAACTCTCCTCAAGGATGGCTTCATAAGGGACATTGTCATGTATAATCTACACCACCACCTCCGTCTTCCATACCAGCATCTTCAGTTCAACATGATCCAGAAACTCCTTCATGGTTTGTTCCATTTTTTAATCATTATATGACTTTCAGTAATGGAATGAAATTTGGACTTGGTACTCTGTAAGAGAAGGTTTCTACTATAGAAACTCATTGTTCAAGTATTGATAAGCAAGTTGATAAGATTGAGCAACAGTTGGCCAGCTCCTCTAAAGGCAAATCCCCAATGAATATCAGCTCTGCTACATCAAGTGATGATGAATCTGGTGAACAAGAAGAAGGAGATGATGAAAGTGGATCTATGGAGGCTTCTGATTGATGTGTTTTCATCTATGAGTTATTTATCACTCTTCTGTATTAAAGCTTTATCGGATAGTATGTTCTTTATGCTCTAAAAGTATTACTTTGTATTGCAGCACTTCTCTATTTTTGTAATATTCTTCTCCTTTTTGATTGATGTCCAAAGGGGAAGATGTTTAAGAAAAGTGAGTGCAAAAATATGCTATGCCTTGGTATAAAAATAAAAAAAAAAACTTGTACTTATATGGATCATATCTTGTGGTTTGTAAAACTATGAATGGATGAATCATTTATGGATTATCTTTGTACTTATATGCATGGATCTTATTGTACTTATATGCATAGATCATATCTATAAAAATGTATCATGCTTATTGATAGGGGGAGCCATGAGTATTAATTCTTATTATTTTTGCTCTCGATTTGCCATCATCAAAAAGGGGGAGATTGTTGGCCTAATAAGGCTTAAAAATCTTATTTTGATGATAACAAATCATGATGTGTTTAATGTGGTTCAAGTGAAAGTTTTTCAGGAAAAAGACAAAGCTTAAAGGAAGTGACAAAGCTCAAGAGCATGAGAAAGTTTATGGATTAAAAAGAAATCTTGAAGAGCATAATAAAGCTTATGAATTACAAAGAGATATTAAAGAGCATGAGAATTAAAAATAATCTGGTGAAAGCTTAAAGAGAAGATTGAATACTCAAAGATGATGGAAGAACAAGATTGAAGATCAAAGGATCATGTTTTTAAGATGTTCTAAATGCAAGTACTTCAAGTTAGTTTTAAATATAAATTGAATTGAAGCTCTCAAAATATTCAGAAATATATTTTTATACTCTAAATAATATTTTGATAATCAATGAAAAGAAAGGGTTTTTGAAAAAGAAAAACTTTTGAAATAAAGAAGGGTTAGGCGACTGTCATAATATGGCAGGCGATTGCCAAATTAAGTAAGGGATTTTTCCAAGAGACAGTAGCAAGACAGGCGACTGCCTGAACATGCCAAGTGATCGCCTTGTTTTGGCAGGCGACTGCCAATATTCTGTGTTGTGAGTTTTTTCTATGACAGGTTACTACCAAGTCGTCGCAGGTGACTACCACTCGAACGTTGGCTTAAAAACTCTCAACGGGAAGATTTTTTAAATAAAGTTTTTGGACACTATTATTTTAAAAAACTTGGAAACTATTTCAAGGAAACTTTGGGGGTAAGGAATTGCTTTTAAACATCTATAAATAGTCCAAATATTCAAAGGTTTGAGACACCCCAAGCAATTTTCAAGAAATCAAAGTTCTCAAAGGCTCTCAAACTCTCTTTTGTTCAACTACTGAATTGCTACTGATTCAAACTCTGAAGCAAAGCTTTCAAAGTCAAAATCTTTCATATTTTGGAAGATATTTGATGATTCATATTAAGTATTAAGCTTCAAATTCTTTTATTTTGAATTACTTTGAAGTATTATTGTGCTAAATGTTGTACTAACCTACTTTGTTTTGAGAGTGTTTTTTTGTACACAAAATCTCTTTATCTTGATTCTTGTTCATAGACGATTCAGGGCTGTAGAATCGTTGGACCAAATGAGGAAATATCGTTTGGAGAGGCGCACTTTAGCCTAACAGAAGGAGTGTTTGTAATCGGTATTATTCCACCCGTCAATGGAACTAAACTAGTGAATCCTTTGGTGGTTTGCCAAAGGCGAGGACGTAGGCTGGGTATAAGTCGAACCTCGTAAAATCTTGTGTTTCTCTTCTTCTTTACTCTTTACTTTTTCAACAAAGACTTATAACTTGTGTGTATGTTTTTAGATTTTTTAATTCTGAGTGTTTAGTTGTGAAATAGACCGGAGGATAATTTGTTTTTGGTTTGATCAGCATTGATTGCGGAAACCCAAAGGGACTACGTTGGTTGATCAACCTAAACTTGTTAATTTGAAAGTTTGTTTAAAAGCTAAACATAAAGAAGACTTGTGAGTTTGGAATAAACACAGGGCTTACATAAATTCAGCGTGCTTTACAATTCATTATAGGGCTATTGAGACAAAGATTGAGTTTTTGAATATTTTGATTGGTTGTGGTTGAATTGTTTTTATATTTACTTGTTGTGGTTGTTGATATTAAAAGAATTAAAATTGAAATAATTTTAAAAAATTCCAATTCACCCCCCCCCCTCTTGGGAAGCTATCCTAATTTCACTTCTTCCTTCTCTCTCCCCTCTGCAACTCAGTTCTGCATGAAACCCTAGGTTCTGTAGACCAGTTCCTTAATCTCCTCATGCTCCTCTCTCTCTCTCTTCGTTCTCTCACATTTCTCTGTCTTTCTTAGTTCCTTCGAACCCTGGCCTCTGGTTCATCTCCTTTACTAAAACTCGTATCTCGTAAACCTAGATCTTGCCACCTCCTTTAAATTTGAGCCACTCCCTAGCCTTTCTAAGAAATTCTCCCTCCTGGCTTTTCAAGTTTAGGTGTCCTCTTTGTTCAAAATGGGACAGAGGCAAAGACCTGAGTCCTCGAGGATTCTGGGAGATCCGAAATCTCTAAAGTGGAGACTTGATGACTGTTCGAAGGCCAATCCTTAGATAAGTGTCTTCCCTTACCTCTATTTTTTTGTGGTGATTTTTTTTTCTTTTTTTTATTTTTTATTTTTTTGTTTTCTTTGTTTTGAAATCTGAGTATGTCTGATTTTCGAACTGTGATTGTGGGTTTTGGTGCTCGATTGATGACAACGGTGTGGAGCTGTTGAAATTAGTTTGTTAACACTAGTTGGTTCGGGTATTGAGCCATGGGTTTAGGGATAGATTTTTGGGTGGAAAGTGGATTTGTAGGTCTCAAGGGTGAAAACAAGTTCGCTTGTCTTAACCTAGTGAGTGAATAAGTGTGTGAGTGATGGGTCGACTCGTATGAGTTCACTCGAGTGTGTGAGTACTCGGATAGGCCCGAGTGAATCACGTGCCTACGGCACACGAGGGGGTGAGCTGGGATGGGCCTGATGAAGTTATCTTTTCAAAATGGGCCAGGTTTAAGCTTTGAAAATTGGGTCGGCTCAAACCAACTTTTAGAAACAGGGCCCGCATGGATTTTAGAAACAAAGGCTTGGCCCGATTTAGATTTAAAAACAAGGCCCGCGTGGATTTTAAAAACAAAAGGGCTGGCCCAATTCAGATTTTAAAAATAGGGCCCATCTTTTGAAAATTAAAATGGACCTGGTGTTGTAAAATGAATACGGGCCCCGGTTTTGAACATGAGTGGGTCGTGACTGTTTTTCTAAAAAACGAACCGGACCTCATTTTAAAACCTGAGTGGGCTGAGGCTATTTAAAAGTGAACTGATACTAAGCGTCAAGTGCGAATAAGGTTTAGATCCAGGAGAAGATTTGAAGCTGGTCCGAATTTTGGTTCGATTTCGGGTTCAAAGGGTTCGGGTTTCCAATTCAGGTGATTTTTAGAATGGGCTTAGGGAGTCCGAGTTAGTTGGGTGTTCGGGTATGAGAGGGTAAACGGATCAATTTTCACATGGTGGGTTCAATTCAAGTCGAAAGACCTGAACCTCGGGTTTGGGTATGGGTAGTTCAAGTGGTCTGAGTTCAGGTTCACATTCTAATATGAACCTGAGAGGATTTCCCTGCACTCAAATTGACACTCAAAGATCACAGAGTTCAATTGAAACAGGAGTGAGAGCCTGGAACTTTACCTTCTTTTCTCCTCTCCTCCGGTCTTCTTCTCCAGTCCCCTAAGCCTGTATGTGTGAATTCTGAGCACCTAGAATTCCCTAAGGTTCTACTTCTAGCGTATTTGCTCCCTGCCCTCCCCTTTGGTCCTCTACAACTAGGCAGAGCTCCAACCTCTCTAATTTTTTCTTTCTTAATTTCTGCGAAACCTCTCTTCTCAAATTCTCTCTTCTCTCAATTTCTGCAAGGGTTTTCTAGATCACTCCTTCTGAGGAGTGTATTTCTTTTTCGTAATTTTTGCAAAGCATTTCTATGCTCACAGAGAGGTGTGAAAACTGGCAGAGCCTCCCCTCTTCTCTGGATTTTTCCTTACTTCTCTCAATTTCACCAGGGTTTCCCTTCTATCTAAGGGGTGCCTTTTGTAGTGTGCAAGCCTCCCTATTTATAGGGAGGTTGTGGGAGGTTTTGGCGCCAAATTCACCTCTTCCAACGTGGATTATTCCCACAAAATCCCCTCTAACGGTTTGTCTCGGAATGATCTTCTATGATTTCATCTGATTTCCTTTATTATTATTTTGCTTTTCCTGCTAACTGATTGTGCCAACTTTCCATTATGTGTGCAGGTGAACTTTGGGGAACCTAGGTGTCATGCGGGGCTTGGAATTTTGGCCAGGTGGCACTTCGGGGATGGAGGGCAAAGCATCTTGATTTTTATTGAATTTTGTATTTTTTTTTCATTTTTGTATGTATCCTAGTTTGTTATTACTACCACAATTCTTTGTGTATAACTTTATTTTTATTTTCCCGTAACTTTTTTGAATGTGTGCTCATGTATCCTCTCCAAAAAGGAAAATTATGATGTATGTATTTGTTATCTGTGACCCAAGGTTGACCAATTTTGAACAAAAAAACATAGTTAACAAGACTTGATTTTAATACCTGAAAAAAATCCCGATTTTAAAATTGTCAGACCTAAAATTAAAGACTTGACTCAAGGACTGTAAGATTTGATTTAAAATTTAATGCTTCAATTTATAGGACTCAAATTAAAAATCCTAGACTCAAATTTAGGATAAAATGGGACTCGATTTAGAGACTCGGGACTAAATTAAGAACATTGGGAGTCGACTAAAGACATTAGGATTCAATTTAAGACACTGGGATCAATCAAATGTGCCAGGACTCGACTTAAAGACACCGGGACTCGCCTAAAAGCACTATGACTCAAATAAAAATGTTGGGCCTCTATTGAAAACATTGAGATTTCAAATAAAAATGTCGGGACCCAATTAAAGAAAAAAGGACTCAATAAAGGGCACCGAAAAATGCCACGGCTTAGTAGGCATACCGGGACATCAAGACTCAACTTAACGTACTGGGACTCAGTTTAAAACATCGGGCTTTTCACAAAAAAGTCCTCCAATTTTCAGGGTTCGGGGTAAATTTTTACCACACCAAGCCTTCTCAAAGATGGTCTGGTTAAAATTGGGGTGTCGACATACACTAAACATAATATCGGGTCTACTAGTAGTTAGATATAATAAACTCCAATTATTCCTCTAGAGTGTTTCATGTCCACTTGTTTTCCTTTTTCATCTCTATCAAGGCTTGTTGATGTACTCATAGGGGTTCCTATGGGTTTGCTTTGTTCCATATCAAACTTTTTAAGCATACCTTTAATGTATTTAGTTTGATTTATAAATGTCCCATTTTTAGCTTGTTTAATTTGTAATCCTAGAAAGTAATTTAACTCCCCCATCATAATCATTTCAAATTCTTTTTGCATACATATGGCAAAGTCTTTACATAGTTCTTCATTGGTAGCTCTGAATATAATATCATCCACATATATTTGAACAATCAGCATTTCTTTGTTTTTAGTTTCGATGAATAAGGTGCTATCTACCATTCCTTTTGAAAATTCATTCTTGAGCAAAAATTTACTTAGCCTCTCATACCAAGCTCTAGGAGCTTGTTTCAATCCATACAAGGCTTTTGTTAACTTATATACATGTTCTAGATTTTTTGAATTTTCAAAACCTAGAGGTTGCTTAACACATACTTCTTCATTTATATATCCATTTAAGAATGCACTCTTTACATCCATTTGGTATAATTTAAAATCCTTATGGACTGCATAAACTAGAAGCATCCTAATTGCTTCCATTCTAGCCACGGGAGCAAAGGTTTCATCGCAATCAATTCCATCTTCTTGATTATATCCTTGTGCTACTTGCCTAGCTTTGTTTCTTATAACAACCCAATTTACATCCTTTTTATTTCTAAACACCCATTTAGTTCCTATGATTGATTTATCTTTGGGTTTAGGTATAAGTTCCCACACTTGGCTTCTTTCAAATTGATTTAGTTCCTGTTGCATAGCTATAATCCAAGAATCATCTTTTAAGGCTTCTTCATTGTTCTTGGGTTCATCTTGAGATAAGAACGCATAATGATTGCAAATATTTTTCAATGAGGCTCTAGTGGTTATTCCTTTTGATGTTTCACCAAGAATTTGTTCTTTTGGGTGACTTTTAGCATATCTCCATTCTTTAGGAAGTTCTAGATTTTCTATGATGTTTTCATTTGAAGTTTTATTATTGTTTTCTTCTTTTATTTCAATATTATCTTCCTTTTGTGGAATATCTTCTTTTTCATCAATCTTAACTTTATTGTCATAATTATTTGACTCATCAAATGTTATGTGTATTGATTCAATAATAGTACGAGTTCTTCAATTATAAACCCTATAGGCTTTGCTATTTGTAGAGTAGCTTAAGAAGATACCTTCATCAGATTTTGCATCAAACTTTCCTAAATCATATTTAGTGTTAAGGATAAAACATTTGCATCTGAATAAATGAAAGTAGGAGATATTAGGTTTTCTACCTTTCCATAGTTCATATGGTGTTTTTTCTATACTTGATCTTATAGATACCCTGTTTATAATATAACACGCTGTATTCATAACTTCTGCCCAAAAGTATTTAGGTAGATTATTTTCGTTTATCATTGTTCTTGCCATTTCTTGTAGAGTTCTATTTTTTCTTTCTACAACTCCATTTTGTTGTGGAGTTCTAGGTGCTGAGAAATTATGATTTATTCCATATTCATTACATAATTTTTCAACCTCTTTGTTCTTAAACTCCCTACCTTGTTCACTTCTGAAATTTGTTACATTATAACCCTTTTTGTTTTGTAATCTCTTGCATAAGGTGATTAGCATGTTAGAGGCTTCATCTTTGTTTGCTAAGAATAATACCCAAGTAAATCTAGAATAGTCATCTACTATTACAAAAGCATATTGTTTACCTCTTAGGCTTAAGGTTCTAGTTGGACCAAACAAGTCTAAGTGTAATAGTTCTAGGGGTCTTTTAGTAGATATGTACTTTTTCTTTTTGAAGCTTGTTTTAACTTATTTTCCTTTTTGGCATGCATCACACATCTTGTCTTTTATGAATTTGGTATTTGGTAATCCTTTTACAAGATGTTTCTTAGATAATTTGGATAATAGGTCCATGCTAGCATGTCCTAGTTTCCTATGCCATAGCCAACTTATTTCATTCATTGCTACCAAACAAGTTACATTCTGATTTACTAAGTTCTCAAGGTTTATACAATAAAAATTATTTATCCTATGAGCTATAAACAAGATTTCATTGTTCTTAGGATTTTGGATAACACATTTTTCTTTCTTAAAGGTTATTTCGAGTCCTTTGTCACTTAATTGGCTAATGCTTAAAAGGTTGTATTTTAATTCTTCTACTAATAGAACATTGTCAATGGTAAGAGAAGGTTCTTTACCTATTTTACAATGCTGATAATTTTACCTTTGCCATTGTCGCCAAAGGTGACATATCCTCCATTCTTTTTTCTTAGAAAGGTAAACTTGGTCTTATCGCCGATCATGTGCCTTGAACACCTGCTGTCCAAGTCCCACTTATCCGTTGACGGTGTTGTCCTAAAACATACCTACAATGGAGGATTCATTGTGTTAATCTTTGGAACCCAAATTCTTTTAACTTTCTTTGTTTTGTTGTTAGTTCCATTATTGACTTTCCATTCTCCTTGCACTTTAACATACTTTCTTTTTAGTGGGCAATAGAACATTACGTGACCTATAGTCTTGCACATATAGCAAGTGGTGTGTTCATATTTGTTGTTTGAGGAAGTGCTAGCATAGTGCTTGGCTTCCTTGACGAAGTATCTCATGTATAATTTTTTTATTTTTTTTACCATTATAGTCTATCCCTTCTTTATTTCCATGTAGCCTTGCTGTCCAATCATCTTTTCAAAATTTTCTTTACCTTTGGTAAAGTTATATATAATTTTCTCCTTATCCTCTACTAATTTCTTAAGTTTATTTACTTCTAAATCCTTTTTATTCAAATTATCTTCATGAGTTTTGCCTAATTCTTGAGTTACTTTATTTACTTCCTCTTCTAACTTCTTAATACAATAGTCTTTTTCTTTTTCAATGGTTTTGAATGATTCAAGTTGCTTCAATAGTTCTTTATTTTGATCTTTCAAGGTTATATTTCGCTTGGAAATTTTTATGTAGAGAAAACAACTCAGCTTGTAATTCCTTGTAAGAAGGCATACTATCACATGACTCATCACAAGACTCATTGTACAATTCAGTTGAAGAGTAGTAGGAATTTACCTCTTCGTCATTCGCCATGAAGCATATATTTGTCATCTCTTGTCCACTTGATTTGTTTTCCATTTCACTGGAGCTTGAGTCATCCCAAGTGGCCTTTATAGCTCCATTCTTTTTCTTCTTATCTTTCTTGAGCAATGGACAGTCCGGTTTGATATGCTCTGTATTCTTACAGTGATAGCATATTGGAGGTTCATTCTTACTTTTATTTTCTTTTCTACTTGTCTCTCCTTTTTCAGGTTTCCTTTTATTGGATTTTCTAGGAAATCTTTTATTCCTTCTATAGAACTTACCTAATCTCTTAGTGATGAATGCTAATTCATCTTTATCTAAGTCACTTGTTTCACTTTCCTCTTCACTTGAGCTGTAGTTAGACGCTTTTAGTGCAATTTATCTTTTATGCTTTGGCTCAGGATTCCTTTCTTTTAAAGTCATTTCATAGGTAAGAAGTGAACCTATGAGTTCATCTAAAGAGGCGGTATTAAGGTTTCTACCTTCAGTGATAGCTGAAGCCTTTGGTTCCTATATGGAGGGAAGGCCTCTTAGAATTTTTCTAATCATTTCGTAGGTAGTATAAGTTTTCCCTAAGGCACTTAAGGAATTTATTATGTGGGTAAATCTGGTGTACATACTTGATATTGTTTCATCAGAATTCATTTTGAATGTTTTATATTCGCTTGTTAATATGTCTATCCTATTGACTCTAACTTCAATTGTTCCTTCATATGTTACTTCTACTTTGTCCCAAATTTCTTTTGCCGTTTTGCAGGCCATGAGGCTATTAAATTCATTAGCATCTAATGCACAATATAACATATTTATAGCGCTTGAATTGATTTTAAGCATTTTATAATCTAAATCGGTCATGTCTTTCTTTTCTTTTAGAATTTGTTTTCCATCAACTATCTTAGTGGGACAAGGTTTCCATCCATAACTACTTCCTATGCTTTTCAATCCATGTGTTGGATATATATTTGCATTCTCTTTTTCCAAAAGGTATAATTGTGTCCACAAAAGATTGGTGGACGGGTTGAGGATTGGCCTTCACCAAAGGGTGCTACTCCTATATTTGTCATATGATCCTTTTATAGTTTCTTGTTAGGAATTACTATAACTAGCCCTTGATACCAATTGAAATTAGGAATAACTTCCCAAGAGGGGGTTGAATTGGGTTCTTTAAAAAAAAAATTTCCTTTTTAATACTTACTTGTATTAGTATGACAACAAGAAAATAAAGTGTTTTAGAACTTTTATCAGCCACCCTGTAGAAGTTTGCAACCTTCTTTGAATGAAATCTTTGTTTGCACTTCTTTTGATTAAAATTTCCACAGATTAACCAACGTACTCCCTTTTGGGTTTCTGCAAACGTTTAATCAAAATGTACTTTGTACACACAAAAATAGATTGTACAGAAAGTAATAAGTGAAAAAGAAAGAAAGACACAAAGATTTTACGAGGTTCGACTTCAACACAGCCTACATCCTCGCCCTTGGCAAAATACCAAAGGGTTCCACTATAGCAGTTCCTTTACCAGGCGGAACAAAACTGATTACAATCACTCCTTTGTTAAGGCTAGAGCCCGCCTTCTCCAAAAAATATACCCTCATTTGGTCAATGATCCAACAACTTGGAATCGTCCAAAATCTACAAGAAAAACAATAAGAAGATTGTGTACAAAGAACGCTCACACAAAGAGCAAGTTAGTACAATTCAAAACTATGTACTTCAAAAGATAAATATCAAGAATGAAATACACTTTTGAAGCTTAGGAATGGATTTCACCAAACTCCTTTTCTTCCAGGTGAGAAATCAGCAGCATAACTTCAAGGATTGATGAACAACAATCTCAGAATCATAGCACTTTCAGTTCGCAGGAGATGAACAAGATGAGACTTTGAGAGCAAGAGAGCTTACGAAATATTTTCAAAACTTGGTGTAATTTTGCATTAGAAAACCATGTATTTATAGGCGATCAAACTTGTTTCCTTGTTGCTAAAGTTTCCTTGGAGTGCTTCCCAAGATTTTAAAAGGTTTAGAGCCCAAGCAACGGATATTTAAAAATTAAAATTTTGAAAATTTTTACCCGTTAATAGTGTTCAGATGGCTGAACACTCGAGTTCAGTCATCTGAAGTTCCTAAACTAGATAAAAATATAAACTAGACACAGGCTCAGATGACCAAAGATGGGGTTCAGATTACCAAAGAATCGGGTTCAGACGACCGAGTCCAAGTTCAGTCATATGAACTGCTTCTGCCAGTTTCTATTTCTCACCAGAAAATCTTCAAATGAATGAGCTTATTCTTTAGACATTTAAAGTAATTCTTCAGTCATCTGAATATGAAGTTCAGTCATCTGAAGTTATTACTTCAGGCATCTGATTAGAACTTCAGTCATCTGAACAGATTGCTTTCTAAATTTTCTATTTCAATAATAAAAAATGGTTTCTTTCTTTTGTTCTTTATAAAACTTATCCCAAAGTTTTTAAATAGGTCTCTAAGTCCATATGATCTCCTAAAGAGCTTCAAAATATATTTTAATAGATATTTAAACTTGAAGTACTCACATTGGATTTCCTAAAACCTTATATGCTAAGCTTAAGATCATCTACATTCTTTTTTTCTTTTGAAGTCCCTTCGATGTTTGCTGAAGCTAGCTTTTTCTTCCAATGCTTTGATCAGTAATGAGCTATATTAAGTTTCTCTTTGGATCACTTGTTATTTTATCTATCTTGATGGTCCACTCTTGATCCTTGTTTTCATGAAACATCAAAAGTTAAACATTCCAAGTTAAAATGTCATTTGTTTGTTATCACCAAAACTGATTGAAAAGCCTAGTCAGGCCAACATAACCAATTACTCCAAAGGCCAGTAATGGACCACGTTTCATCTTTGTGGCTATTGATTATTTCATAAAATGGGTGGAGGCGGCCTCATACTCTAGTGTCACATAGAATGTAATCATTCGCTTCATAAAGAGAGAGTTGATATGAAGGTATGGAATCCCTAAAAAAATAATCTCAGACAATGCCAAAAACTTGAACAATGAAGTAATGACGAAGTTTTGCAATCAATTCAAGGTTAGGCATCACAATTCAGCTCCTTATAGACCACAGATGAATGAGGCAGTGGAAGCTACCAATAAGAACATCAAGAATATCTTGGAGAAGATGACTAAAACCTACAAAGATTGGCATGACAAGCTCCCATTCGCCCTAATGGCCTACGGAACTATGGTTCAAACTTCCACGGGAGCTACTTTCTTCTCTCTGGTGTACAGAATGGAGGTCATGGTCCCAATAGATGTTGAAATCCTGTCCTTACGAGTCCTGAAGGAAGCAGAGTTGACTAAGGCAAAATGGATACAATCTCGGTATGAGTAGTTAAACATGATTAAGGATGGCCGCTATAGCTCATAGGCAACTATACCAAAGAAGAATAATGAGGGCATTCAACCAGAAGGTGCGACCATGGCAATTCCAAGAGGGGGATTTAGTATTGAAGAAGATTTAGGCAATCCATAGTGACCCTTGTGGTAAGTGGACTCCTAATTATGAGGGGCCCTACGTGGTGAAGAAGGCATTCTAAGAGGCACCCTATTGCTCGTGGACATGGATGGAATCGATCTCTTGCACCCTATGAATTCTGATGCTGAAAAGAAATATTTTACTTAGAAATTGTACAAATTCTCCAACGGAATTTAATAAAATGACTACAACATTTGTTCCATGGATTCATTATCTTTTGTCAACTTATGTTTCGATTAAATGACAAATGGCCATTTTTCGCCGTCCAGTCTTTCCCCTAAAAAACCAAACATTTATTTACTAGTTGGAAGACCTGTTGAGCTTGAATAGTAAGCCTTTTTTTTTTTTTTTCAAAGAATTCATTTCCCAAAAATTAAACTAGGTTGGGGTTTTCAAGGGTCCGAAAAATCATGCGAGACAGTAATAAAATGCCATAGTGATGGCAGGCCATTTTTCTGCTACCCAGAAAAGAAAAGGAAAAAAAAAAAAACCACCCTTGGCTATCCCCTTTGAGTCTGAAAAATTCAATTTCTTATTTTACCTGTCAAAGGATCACACCCCACACTATGGCAGTTTACAAGGTTCAATCCTTAGCGAAGTCTAAATGAAGAAATGAAGTCATAGTCCTCTAGCAAAAGGAAGGGCAAAATATGACAAAAGGAGCAAAAGAGGGAATAAAAAAAAATAAGAAGTAAGTAACAAACTCCATTTGTGATCTTTGAAAATTTTATCCTTTGATAAAATTGTTAATTTTGAGCCTCATATACCCCTTCTTCTTTAACCAATATCCACAACCTACATTACAATCTAAATGAAAGATCTGACTAGATTGGCACATGTTGTTGTCTTAAATGAATTTTCAGACTCAATATGAAGTCTGAACTATGTAATGAGCTCATCCTGTAAGAGGTATGTAGGCAGTTTGTTCAAGTTAATAAGTTCGGTCAATACTTTTAGCCCTAAACTGGGCCAGAACACGCCATTCAGGGATGGGATTTTTGAGCCTTACTTTTCCTTTTGCTCCTAAAAACTTGCATCCCTAAGCCTACGTTCCGTACTGAGTCATAAAGACAATCTAGAGATCGGAGCATGAGCAAATCTTGATTGGACCATGGACAAAGAGCTGAACAGGAAAGTATCAAGGTCTTCTTTTATGAAATTGGGACAGATTGTGAAAGATGGGGGGAAAGTTAGTTAATTAAGCAGTCTGATTTCATAAATCAATGTCAAAACAATCGAACTTGAGGACACTAGTGTAAAATTTACCCTTTCTCAAAAACAACTTTTGAACATAGCAAAACAGCTCTTTAGCACAGTTTGATCTCTTGATCTAGAAAATTGATGACATAAATGCATAATCTTTTTCATTACCAAATTTTTTTTATTTTTCAAAAACCCCCGAAAAGAGAATGGGCATTCAAAAGGATTTAGTGTTCATGATACTGGGGCAATTCCCAAATGACAGTTGAAATGCAAAACTTTGCCAAAACAATGATGGTAAAATACTAGGCTAGGTTTTGAGTGCTTGTTTAACTTTGAAACATGGCAAAGATTACTGGCCGATGAATGTGACTAGGGTAGTCCTGTTTGAGCCAATTCAAGCACCTTCATGTCAGAATACAAATTGAAAACATGGTCAAGATCAGTGGATGATGAATGAAACTAGGGAAATTTTCGAGTTCCATTAAAGTGAATTCAGGAGCTTTCATATTAGAATGGAAGTTGAAAACATTGCCAAGACCAGTGATAAAAGATCGAAACTAGGGCAGTTTTCGCATTGAAAACGTGGCCAAGATAAGAGATTAGGTTGTCGATTACAACCACATTGGAAAAAGAGAGTTCATACATCACCATGTATTTCATGCATTGCATAGAAAAGAAAATAGAAATGCAAACACATCATGTCATGCAACATGCACACCTATCCCTGCATTTTGGCACCATAGGTAGCAGCATGCATCATGTAGCATCATTCAATCAAATTTATCATATTTCTCTACATCCATTGTCAATAAGCAATTTATGTATAATGTTCATAATTGGGGCGAGCTAGCTCAAGGAAGGATCTCGGGTTCTCACACCCGATTGATCATCCCCAATGGAGCAACTTTTTTGAGACCTAGAATCCCGCATTAAATACTTGTTTTTCAAAAGATCTCGGGATCCAGCACCCGATTGATCGCCCATTTGGTGTTCTAGCTCAAATTCCTACATCCAAAGCACGACACCCCTTTTGATGCGCTAGCTCGAATTCCTACATCCGATGCACAATATCCCCTCTGGTGCACTAATTCAGATTCCTATATTCGATGTGTGAAATCCCCTTAGACACGCTAGCTCAAATTCCTACATCTGATGCACGACATCCCCTATGATGCGCTAGCTCAGAACCCTATATCTGATGCACGACATTCCTTTTGATGTGCTAGTTCGGATTCCTATGTCCAATGCACCACATCCCTTCTGATGCGTTAGCTTAGATTCCTACATCCAATGCATGACATCCTTTCTGATGCACTAGCTCGAATTCCTATATCCAATGAACGACATCCCCTCTGATGCGCTGGCTTGGATTCCTACATCCGATGCATGACATCCCTTCTGATGCGCTACCTCAGATTCCTACACCCGATGCACGACATCCCCTCTAATGCGCTAGCCCGGATTCCTACATCTGATGCACGACATCCCTTCTGATGCACTAACTCGGATTCCTACATCTGATACACAACATTCCCTTTAGTGTGCTAGCTCGGATCCCTACATCCAATGCATGACACACCCTTTGGTGCGCTAACTCGGATTCTTACATCCAATGCACGATATCTCTTTTGTTGTGCTAGCTCGGATTCCTACATCCAATGCACAAAATTCCCCTTTGATACACTAACTCAAATTCCTATATCTGATGCAAGACATCCTTTTTGATGCGCTAGCTCAGATTCCTACATCTGATGCACGACATCTCCTTTAATGCACTAAGTTGGATTCTTACATCCCATGCATGACATCCCCTCTGATGCACTAACTCCTATTCTTACATACGATGCACGACACCCCTTTTGATGTGTTAGCTCAGATTCCTGCATCCAATGCACGACATCCGCTCTGATGCACTAACTCGGATTCCTACATCTGATACATGACATCCCCTTTGATGTACTAACTCGGATTCCTACATCCGATGCATGACACCCCTTTTGATGCGCTAACTCAGATTCCTACATCTGATGCATGACATCCCTGTTGATGCACTAACTCGGATTCATACATCCAATGCACGTCATCCCTTTTAATGCGCTAGCTCGAATTCCTACATCCAAAGCACGACATCCCCTCTAATGCGCTAGCTCGGATTCCTACATTTCGAGTCATTGAGCCCCCATAGCTCGGATTCCTATATCCGTAACAAATCATCATAAAGATTCGAGTCGTTATACCCTCATGGCTCGAACTCCTACATCCACAGCATGCCACTCCACACCCTTCGTGATTTCGTACTACCTACTAGTCACTTAAAAAATGGCTAACTTCCTAGAGAACAGTGCAAAATTTCCACATTATCCTTCTTGCCCTCTTCACCTCCCAAATAGGCAAGCATACCTGATTGACCCAAAGACACTAAATAGTTGTATGGCTTGGTTAAAATAGGTGTCTTTTATCTTTGTTGTCTTGTTGCTACAAATAACGTTGGAGATTTCCCACTCTTACATTGAAGCAACAAAGTCAATAAAGAGTGGTAGCTTTTGACACCCTAATTTTAACCAGGCCTCCCCATGGAAACCTAGCGCAATAAATTTGGCTTTGAGTTCGACATGATCCTAAGTTTTAAAATTAAAAAACCCTGATATTGAAATATCAAGTCTTTTTTATGTTAACTCGAGTCCTGTTAATTTTCATTTAAGTCCTTCATAGAGTCTACTAAGTTGTTAAAGAGTCTTCTTAAACACTAGTTCGTTATCCTAGTTGGTGGTCCTTCTTGTGGCAAAATTAATCTCCATGACCCCGTGATTTTAAACCTATCTCCCTTAGGCAAGGTATTATAGCTCGAGTATCAAAAACTCAAAATGGATTCCTTTTTTATTAGGATTTTTCTTCACTTTAGTTCATTTCAAAATCTATCATTTTTTGAGTTTCCAAAATTCTTCAAGTTCCCTAAGTGTTAAAATTCTGAAAGTTCAATTTTCCTTTTCTTCAATTTGAGTTCATTTTTCATTTCTTAAACCGAGTCATTTGAATTTTTAGTCCCTTAAGTTAAAGTGTGTAAATTTTAAGTGAGATTCAAGTCTTTAATGTTGGGGTATGTTAATGTTAAAGTCGGGTTTTTGTTCGGGATTTATGTCAGGAGTTATTAATTGCAAATTTTCTTGGGGTCAAAATTGGTCAACCCTAGAGTCAAAATTAAAATACATCACAAGTTGTTTTCAGTGACAAGCACGTGCACAGTGAGGTGCACGCTGGGGAATGTTACATGTAAGGGCATGCATACATACACAAGAAATAAAATACAAGAAAGGGAAAAGTACAAAATACAAAGGAGGTGTACAGAGTGAAGATGCAGGGTGAAGCAACTCGGGGGTACATCACAATAGAGCAAAAAGAAAATTACAAAAATAAAATAAAATAAAATATGCCATGCCCTCCAATGCCTTGCTGCATGCTAAGACTACCCTATTCACCTGTGCACAAAAAAGCCAGAAAATCAGTTAGTTAGTAATAAAAATTAAAAAATAAAATGGAAATGAAGTAGAATCACATGGGAGAATAAAATATTCCCTGCTAGCACAGGGAATTCAATTAGAGGGAATGGTTTTAGGTGCCAAAGCACCCCATGACCCCTTATAAATAGGCTTGCACTATAGCTAAAGAAACATAGACAAAAAGGCATAAGAAAACCCTACTAAAAGATAAGGGGAAGGAGTTGGAAAGGGGAGGCTCTGCAGAATTTGAGAGAAAAATCAAAGTGAGAAATTGAGAGAAGCTCTGCACTATATAGTGTGGAGAGCAAAGAGGGAGATCTGAATCACTGAGGTTCAAATACACAAGAGCAGAGGTGCTGAATTACAGAATTTAGAAAGGGAATCAGAGAGCTAGACACACACAGAGTTCAAAAAAGAAGAAAGGAGGAGTGAGAAGGAAAGGTAGAATACAAAACACTTACTTTAGTTTGTTCAATTCATATAAATTGTGTGTGAGTTTAAGGGTAGGTATGATCCTTCTTAGGATTCAAGTTCACACTTGAACCTAATATTTAACTGAGCATAAGGTAAACCCAGACCCCAAACTTGGGTTCGAATCATTGCATCCGAAGCAAAGCCAAATCCATTTAACCCATACCATAAATCCTGTTTGGATTCCCCAACATTCCTAAGCCCATTTCCAGATTTTAAAACAGAGGCCCATTTGAGACATTAACCCATAAAGCCCATTTTCATTTTAAAACACCAGGCCCGTTCTATTTTTCAAAGCACCAAGCCTATTCTAATTTTCAAAGCCTAGACCTTGTTTTTAAAATGTGACCAGCCCAACCTGTTTTAACTCACCCTGGCCAAACTCTCATTTAAAACAATCGAGTCAGCTCCCATTTGAAAACACCCAACCCGTTTTATTTTAGTTTTTAACCAAGCCTAACTAGTTTTTTTTTTTACATAAATAAAAAAATTTACCCAAGCCCAATCAGTTTTAAAAGTTTACCCAAGCCCTATTTACCCAAGTCCATTTAAAATTTCAAAACTCAACTACACCCATTTTCAAGATAAACTAAAACCCATTTTCAAAACTAGCCCAAAAGACCACTTAAACCTTTTCAAACTCTATGAAGCTCGCTTACCCTTTTTAAACTAGCTTGCAACCCATTTTAACTCTAAACCAAGCCCAAGCCCCCCACTGCCTTAGCCCCGCATGTGAACAAGAACACCTGACCCACTCGGGTCAAGGCAGGTTCACACCCCTCACTAGGGTGACTCGCACAAGTCAACCCTCTCTCACTCACCTACTAACTCACTGGGTGAAGATAAGATGACTCGTCTTCACCACAGAATCCAGAACCCTAGTCCTGTAGCAACACACGAGCAAACAATATCCCCAATACTCAGATTACCATCATAAACTTGGAATTGCAAGCAAACATACAAACTCACGAACCTGAACATAACCAGACATTCAAAATCCCAAATATCACAACAGTGAGGACACAAAACAGAAATGAGAAAACATTTATCTATTGGGAATGGTACATTCCTCGGTGGTGGTCTGCAATCTTACTTGAGTGTTCGGTAAGCACCCGAAACCTTCACCCTCTTAGAGAAGGTGAATAGTCATATGTGAATCTCAGGGTGTAGATCTTTGACTCTAGTTACGTAGAGGATTTGAAAACAGATGCAACGAGAAGTGTTAATTTAGGTGTTATCCCAAGAGGGGGGTGAATTGGGTATTTCAAAATTATTTAAGTTTATTTTACTTCTTAATCCCTATTTCAACATTTAACAAAATAATCACAAAGGTATGAAATTAATTCAAATAATTTTCTCAACAAACTAAATTATACCCAATTAATTATCAAGTGCATGTAATACTAATCAACATGCAAAAACTGATAATGAAATGCAAATGGAAATTAAAAAGTTAAGGGAAAAAAGAAAGCAAACACGATTTTACGAGGTTCGGCCAACCAAGCCTACGTCCTCACCTTGATCAACCCACTCAAGGATTCCGCTAAATCCCTACTCCTTTAACCAGGACGGAGCTTCCCTTACAATCTGCTGCTTACAAGAGGTACAACTTCCTCCTACTCCACTGCTTACAAGAGATACAACTTTCTCCTACCCTACTGCTTACAAAAGGCACAGCTTCCTCTTCCATGATTCACAACTCGAACCATGATTACAATATAAAATTACAATTATGCAAAACTCAATATTGCTTCTAACCAAGCTAGTGAGTACAATAGAAAATCCTAACACATATTCATATGATAAAACTTGAAGTTCAGTATAAATGTAACGATGAAATCATTATATGAACGATATGCTTCACAGAATTACCCTTAAATCAATATCTTCCAAAATAATTATATAAGTAGATGCTTTGGAGAACTTAGGGTTTTAGTTCAACTTACTAGATGCAAGAATATCAAATGTGATCTTTTAAAAAAATAGTCTTAAATGTTATGAAGATCTAAGTTTTTGCTATCAAACAATTCGTAAGAGCAAACCTTTGAATAAATATATGACCTTGAGTATTCCAAAGATTTAATAAATGATAATTTTTCAAACACTCTTTTTACCAATAAAGTAGATCCCTTTGTATAAAAATATGACTTTGAATATTTCAAGGATTCAAACTTTAGAATACAATTCCCACAAGACTTTTCACAATAAATAAGTATGAGAAAATAAGTTTCTTACTCCCAAGACGATTTTTATTTGAATGGATAGTGGAGAAGACAACCATTTAATAAAAGATTTAAAGCTCAATGAAATATTTCTCAAACCTCAAGATCAAACCTAGATTTAGCAGAAGTTTTCTTGGATCTTGAAGATGCGAATGCCCACTAAGTATGAATTCTTTGGAGTGCAGGCAACAATTCTTAGCAATATTATTCAAAGCTCTCAAGAGATGTACAAGGATGTTCAAGGCTCCCCAATCCTATGCAACCATTGAGGCACTAGGGTTTATAGGTTATTTTTAGAAGTGTTCTCAGTGTGAGTATCCTTGTTGCCATAGATACTTGGAATATTGCCCATGTTTATAACATTTAGATTTGAAAAATTCAAATTTTTCGTTGGATTAGTCGACTGATCTTTTTGGTTCAGTCTTCTGATGTTCCTTAAAGCACTGAAAATTTTAGTCTGGACACAGGGTCAAACGACTGAACTATAGGTTCATTCTTCTGAAGTCCCAACTCAGACGACTGAACTTGACGGCTCAGACGTCTGAAGGTGTTCTACCTGTTCTGTGTTTTAGTAATTAAATCTTTAGATGACTGAACTAATTCTTTAGTCTTCTGACGAAATTCTTCAGATGTATAAAGTAAAACTTCAGTCATTTGAAGTTGCATCTTCAGACTTCTGAGGGTACACCTTAGTCGTCTGGGCAGACCAACTTCAAAATTTTCATTTTAGTTTTCAAAATCAATTTTGCTTTCTTACTTTGCTCTCTTATAAAACATTTTTCGGGGTTCAAAATAAGGTCTCTAAGTCCATGTTTAACCCTAGAAAATTTTCATAAGATGCATGTGTATGACATATTTTGAGCTTCTAGTTATATCATATAAAATATGCACATACACTCAATTCTAAATATTCATTCCCATGATGATCTTGAACTTGACTCTTGCATCTTCATTATTCTACTCTTTTAGTTCCATGGATTATGCCAGATCATATGCGCTTCAAATTCCTCATGGCTTCCATAACTTCCTCACCTTCCGTGCATGCTAAATAATGTTCCTGCTAAAAAGCTCAATGCATAGATGAGATAAATGTGTTTTGTCATTATCAAAATGAGATCATACTCAAAAAGTCAACAAGAAGGGTTACAGGAAAAACCTAAGGCTTTGAAGAAACAAATGGAGGAGAGAAGATGGCAGGGAGCTTCTGAAATCCTAGGGTGTCAGAAGAGCTTCTGAGAGAGCTGAGACAGAAAGGAAAGAGAAAAGAGAAAGGCAAGAAGATTGTGGGCTATGGTTTCATTTGAGAAGATGTTCCCTAAGAAGTGGAGAGTAGAGGGAGAAAGAGAAGGCTTCCAAAGAAATGGGAAATGAAAAAAAATAAGGAAACGAGTTTTTGGGGTTTAAGTATAACGGGTGCCAGGGTCGTAGGATTAAGCCACCTGGCACGTCGCTGCCCGTGTGATTAAGAAATGCATGTGGTCTTACCCTCATAGTGCGATAAGAGTTTCTCATCGATGTGCCAGATCTCGCCATTTCAACACTCTTGACATGCCCCCCTCATTGTTGTTGGATCTCTGATCCACATCAATGGCTGAGATCCACCCATTTTATACACCCCTTCAACTTCCGTGCCCTTCCTACACGACTTATGACACGTGGCTGCCCCGTACCATCACCATTAGTGCTAGTCGTAGTTCATCTCTCCACCGCCAGATCCCTTTTCCTGTGGACGCCCATGATGACGCCACCCTAGCCATCCCTTTCCGCATGCACCTCTCAATCGTTGGCTACCACGTGGCCATTGGTCCTAACCCAGACCTTAAATCGGTCTCCCTCGAACCAGTCAAAGTTTGACCGATTTTCCCCCTGAACCGATTTCACCCAGTTTGTCTCCTTTTAACCTTTTTTATTTGACTTTGAATTTCAAATAATTCACAAAACTTACAAAAAAATTCATAAAAAATTCAGAAAAATTCCTCAAAATTAGGAAAAATATAGAAAATGCAGGAAAATTCTAGAAATATTTTTGACTTGATTTTTAGTGTCTTACTTTGCTTAATTGTCTTTGTGTTATTTCAATTAAAAATCCAAAACCACAAATCATGTTTTTAATTGCGTTTTGGAAAATCACATAAAAATTCAAGAAAATCATAGGAAAATATAAAAAATATTTTTGAGTTGGAAATCTTTCACAAATTTTTCATCCCTAAATAATTCAAAACCTCCCATAATATTATTTTTCATACGTAGAAAAATTCTTGTAAAATTTTAAAACCCCGGGAGCGTATTTTATACCTTATTTTCTCGATTTTCCAATCCCGATGATTGCAAAGGGAGGCATTGACCTTTTCAAAGCACAATATGCCCCGGTTCTAAGGGAATACTTATATTGTATTTTATTTGGTGCATTTTCTTTTTTTTTAAAAGGAAGTAATTTTCAAAGGCTTGTCAAATTTATTTTGGGATAATTTTTTATTAATTAGGTACCGTTCGTAAGAACGGACGTGTAGGGGATGCTAATATCTTCCCTTCACGTAACCAAACTCCTGAGCCTAACTCTAGTAGTACAGACCAATTCTACCATTTACCGAGTAGTAATCAAGTGTTCTAACCACACTAAAAGGTTAGTGGCGACTCCATCACTCACTATTTTTTCATGAAAATCACATTTCTAAAACCACACTCTTCACTTCATTATCATTTTTGAGTAGTCCCACATTCGTATCTAGGAACGTCACAACAAATCTAACATCTTTTCCCATAGTTTGTCTGTCCCTACGACCCCTTCACATCCTTAATCACCAATAGATCCCTTGCCACACCTGTATAAAAAGGTGTGTGTGTGTGTGTGTGTGTGTGTTGTGAATGTAATGTACATTAGAAAAATAGAGTTGAGAGAAGTGAGTAGGAAGTCAAAGAGAGCTGTAAGTGTTGAGAGAGTTTTGAGTGAGTATTCTATCTCCTCCTCCTTCTCTGTATTTTTCAGAAAAGTACTAGCTATCTCTCCCGTGGATGTAGGCAAAATTAAGCCAAACTACGTATATCTTGGTGTTGTTTTTGTCTATATTTTATCTTCATTTTGTTCAAGTTTCCCAACAATACCATGAAAACTAATTATATAATTAGTTCCTCAAGTTTCCAATAGTTGCACTTTAAATTATAATATTTTAAAGACTGATTTGGCTATAGACAAAAGTACAAATAGTGTAAATTATTTAGAAAGCCTTTGAAGCATTAATATTAACATTATGGGCAATAAAGAAAGAGGCATTGCCTAAGAGCATAGGAATTTTGTGAGTTTGTCTACATAGATTGAGAGGGAGATAAAGTATATATATCATAATAACAGGTGTCATAGCATTTGAATAAAGGAATAATAGAAAAAGGGATGTTTTTTTAGGCATGCGGTGCAAAAAGAAAAAGGAGGAGAAAAGCTACAAGGTCAAAGATAAGGAAGGGTCTTTGATTTATAAGAATTGGTTATATTATATTTGGTACACATGAAGGAACAAAATTAACTACCTACAAAAAATGTTGAAAACATGGAACTAAGAGTATAAGGAGGGGACAACAAAATCTGAAGATGATTGGCTCCACTAGATCCTTCAGTAAATAAATTGCCTTGTCTTAGGGCACACTGAAAAAGCCAATTTTTTTTTCCCCTATTTTTGAGAAAATGAACAACAAGTTTTACTTCATATTTGGGGAAACAAATAACCTTTTAGAAAAATTATTCCAAGATTATCTTGGGGAGCCACAAGTTGATGATTAACCTTTTTGAAAAGCCTAGCTAGGCCCTTTTTTAATCTCTTTTTTGCATGTTTCTTATCCTTTTTATTTATCTTTTATTGAGAAAGAATGATAAACCCATTTTTATGTAAAAAATAATAGTATTTAGTAAAGAAGGAATTAGAGAGCATCAATTGATGAGTAGATTAATTATAAAAAACTTATTAATATTTGTCCAGTGGCATACAATTCTTGATTTTTAATGTATAACTTCACATTCTCAAATAAAAATATAATTAATTTATTAGTGCAAGAAATCATGTCATTAATTTCAATATCATTCCATAAAGAAAAAAATAAATAAATAACCACCACTACAAGTTCAAAAAAAAAAAAAGAGGGTGAAATATGGGAAAATGCTTGGGTTTCTAGGGCTTTAAGAGCTTTTCTCTTAAGTGTCAATTAGAATTTCTAGTTCTTGTTAAAGTGGGGAAATAAAAAAAGAAAGTCTTTTTTAAGCTAGGAAAAAAAAAATTTTTCCACAAAATGCCAATTTTGTTTCTTTAATTTATGAAGTTTTTTAAAGATTGGTAAAAAAGAAAAAAAAAATCCTCAAAAGGAAAAAAAGAAAAAAGGAAAAGAGAGAAAGTTTTCATGTACCTAAAGTAAAAGTGTTTCCTTATGCATAAAAGGCGAAACTTGCTACTTTGATTTAAGAAATTGGCCATTTAATGAATAGGCAAGTGGATATTTGGCAACATTTTATAATCCAATTACTGGCTTAAAAATAACCCTGAAAGAAATAAAATTTCAACCCACAATATAGCCAATTGAACTTGATAGAAAAAAAAAGGCTAACAACCTTGACACATGGGAAACTTTACCAAAAAAGGATGATTAAAGCTTAAAATAAGTAGGTTGGACTGAGACAAATTCAACATGGGGATCTAGTTCTCTAGAAGATCTTCCCAATCAACACTAATTTGAGAGGAAAGTGAACTCCAAATTATGCAAGATCATATGTGGTGAGAAAAGCTTTTCCAGGAGGAGCGCTACTAGTTGTAGACATGGATGGGAAAGATATGCTTAATCCTATTAATTTTGATTTGTAAGAAATTATTATGTTTTAATGTATCTTATTCTAATTTGTAGGGTGAATAAAACCATGCTTTCAGTCAATTTGTGTGCATGAAAGAAACTTCTTTAGGTATAAATGCTGGTATTCGAACTAAAAATAGGTGGCCATCATTTGGCTGACCAATAAAACCCAAAGTGCCTCAATGATTTAAGTTTCCATTTGTTATCCCATCAAGCCTAAATAGGTTAGCTGATTTCTTTTTGAGTGACTTATTTAAAAGAACTTGGGCTTTGGGACCTTAGTAAATGACAATTCAATTGAGATAATGACAAATACCAAGATGAAGGTAGACTATATTTCAACTATCGAATTTTAAAATAGCATTGTCTTTGGCTAAGCCTAGTAAAGCCTCTGCATATAATTCCTTCATTACCCAACAAAGGATCAACCTCCTCTCCCCTAACATTGGGGTAGTTTTGAGGGTGGAAAAAAAAGAAATAGAAAAAAGATTGAAAAGTCGAGAGGATATGAAAATGAAAAGAAAACGATGAATGGGAGAAAGCAAAAGAAGATGAAGCTCATAGTAATAGAACAAATGTAAAAAAGCAAATGTGAAGTGGAAAGTTGAGGAAAGAGAATTTTGTAAATCTTCTCAAAGGTGATACTTGACAAGCTTGAAACCCTTATGAATGTTCAAGATTTATAATTCATTTCTTCTTTAGTTCATAAACCTCAACCTATATTACGATCCTAATAGAAATACTGACCAATTTGTCTGTACAATGTTTTTTATATCTTATTACAATATTCTTCTAACTCAATAAAAGGATAAATTTTTGCTCTTTGCTATATTTTGCTCTTTTTTGCATAATATTCTTTAGGAATAATGGATAACATCATTGGAAGGCCAACAAGGTAGGGGATAGCCCTAGCTCGCCTTTATTATTTTACAGCAAGATGAATATTGGTTCTTGATATTGCTCATTGATGACCTCCACGTGTATAATCAAACTTAATCCTCATTATTATGATTTTGATGCTTAAATTCTAACATTCATAAGTAATGTTTTCACAAAATATTACTTCACTAACCAAAAAAAAAAGAGCAGGAGAGGAAAGCAAATAGAATGTAGAGCTAGAACTATCCAGCGAATTGGCTCTCACATAATTAGAACACAAAATAACATAAGTTTATTAGTAGAAAAAAAATAAAGAGAAACATAGAGAACTCTATGAAGCTGGAGAAATCCTGAAGACTAATGTGGTTTCTTATAGTATAAGTCAATTAGATTTAACAATAACCCTTGTGTTGCTTCACGAAAAACCTTTTGTTATTCCTCTTCAACCAAATGCACTACAAAATTGTAGCTGCAAAATAGCAAAGAATAAGTGTAAGAACTCGTTAATCAATCTATAAACCGAGTATTCTACTATCCTACTTTCCAAGAGAACAAAAGAAATTAGAATAAGCACAATATACGATATCATAGATGTAATTTTTTTTTTTTTTGTTTTTGAAAAAAAAAATATAAGCCCCATTTGAGGAAATTATTAGACGTTATTCAAACTATCTGATATAAAATAATATAAAATGGACATTTTTATAGTGAGACTTGCAATAATTAGTCAATTCTATGCTTAGAGTTCTATTATTCATTAGAGGGAAGTATGAACAAAAAAGCCAAAGAAAAGGAAAACCATAAACGGAGATAAAAATAAAGGTGGTTGGGTAACATGTGGTTATAACCTCTTTTCTAGTACTTGTTGACCTCTCATTTCCTTTTCTTTCAAATCAATAGCTTTCTTACTACATTTAGTCTTGAGAGGACGAAATTTCTGCTTTGGATATGGATTTGTTCAACGTTAGAAAAAATATAGTGTAAAATGGTATGAAGTTAATTCCAACTCTACACAAACCTAAACTCCAGTCAAGAAATCCATGCTCCAAAACACTATCTTAATGTTGGTTTAAATTTCAATTAAATATGAAAAATAAATATTAATGCAATGGGAAAAAAAGTATATAAAATATGTCACCTAGGGTCAGCCAAGGCAGTTTGCATATCTTTCAATAAAAATTAAAGAAAGACTCGTATAAGGCTTTATCTCATCAATCTTGTTTTGGACAGCAATTTTAACTTCCTCATCTATGTCACTATCAATATCATCGAAGGCATCCCTACAAGTATCGTCATTTGTCAGAGCTGAACTTGCAAATGTTAAAATTTCCTCTATTTTCTTCCCAAATGTTAAATTCCCCAAACCAGAATTGATACTCTCAATAGATGTTTGGAGATCATCCGCTGCATCTTGTTACTAAGTAATACAGTCAACAAGTGTTTGACTACTGATATTTGATAACTTCTTATGTTCATTTTCCCACATTAGTTGCAGCGCCATGGAAGCATTCACATTAATGTCACGGGAAACTGAGAGAAAGGCATTGGCTAGGAGTTTACGACTTTTGTTGATTATGCTTGCATAAGTAAAGAGGGAACTAAAGCATATATCATAATATTGAGTTTCATTGCGTTCTAAGTTGACAAACATGATGTTTACTATTGGAATAATAGGACAAGGAGTGTTTCCATTTGGTGAGCAAGTGCTCATGCTATAGAAAGGAAAAAGAATGAAAAAAGCTGCAAGTATATGTAACAAGGATGCAACAACCATATTTGAGAGAGGCGAAGGAGGTATAAGGAGGGAAATAGTCTCCCTTTTCTTATGGTTGAATGGAGGGAAGGGTATATGATTTATAGAGATCAGTTATATGTTTTTAAATTTTTTTTTTTGTAACATCGAAAGAGAAAAAAATTCTTCAGTGGGAAAAACATCACCAAAAACGTATGCTAAAAATAGGGACCTATGAACACTAGTAAGGGGAGACAAACTCAAAAGATGATTGACACGATTTGATCCTAACTTTGCTAAATAATTAGTAAAGTATTTGCCTTCCCTTAGGGTGTTAGAAAACCAAGATCCAATTCCTATTTTTAAGAAGATGGTATCTACAATCAAGGTCCAACACGTATAACACTGTCCTCAGAAATTGGTAACTTTTTATAAAAATCAATGTTAAAAGTATGTTAAGAGGACACAAGGTGTGGGTGGACCTTTTTTAGGAATCCAAAAATCATCATTATTTAATCTCTTTATTGCATGTGTAACCTTTTTCGTATCCTTATTTGATAAAAATGATAAACTTGTTTCTAGATGTTGGAATTTGTGTATTCCCAAGAGGGGAGTGAATTGGAATTTTAAAACTTCTTCTTAGTTTAAACTAGATATCAGTAATACACAACCTAGGGTTGGTCTATGCAATCCCAAATGAGTAGATAAATATAATGTGCAGAAATTAAATCATACGCAACATTCACTGTCTATTGAAAATAACATACATATGCAATAAATAGATTGCAGAAATATAAAGTGCACACACGATATGTTATCGGGGTTCGGCCAAAACTGCCTACGTCCCCACCTCAGGTCGCAAATCTGAGGATTACCACTATTGCTTACTTAACAGGTGGAGCGGCACCATTTACAACACCTTATAGGCTGGTTCACGTAGTTCTTTTAACCTGGTCTAAATAAGTTCGAAACTATTCACATGGCTAGTCTCCCTTTTCCGACCATACGTCGGGAATACAGTAGATAATCAAATAGTGTCTACAAATACAATGCTTCTAGTACAAGTAGATGATGTACAACAATTAAAACACAATAAATACACTCACATATGATAAGGATTTATGCTTAAGTGAGATTGGTCAAACAATGTATCAACTCACAATAATATGTGCATTTATATGTATATGTGTGAGTGAGTGAGTGAGATCTTTGAATCAGAATGGTATGATCACAATATGAAGACTCAAAGATACTCTACAACCCTAAACAAATATCTAAATAAAAATTTTCAAATATCAAGCACAATAGATATTAGGGTTTTTGGCTTAAAAAATATTTTTGCAAAAACAAGCAAGTGAGCCTTTGAATCTTGCAATAGACGTGCAAGGTTCACAAGCTAAGAATATAATTCTCCACCAAAAATATTTGCCAAAGATAATGTGGGAGAAAGTTGAATAATACTCTCAAATTAGGATGTGAAAAATAAATGTAATATATATAAGAGTAAATAAATTTTTGATTTGTAAAACAAATGCCCAAGATAAATGAAACACTCTCTTTGAGAAATTATTTTTAAAGAAATAACAAAGAGGGGATCAAAAATTAAGCTTGGAAAATGAAAATAAGATTTAAAAATTTGAGAGAATTTTCTCATTAATCATCTTACTAATTATATATAATGAGGGGGTATATGTAGAGTTGGGTTGAAATCTGGTTGTTGGGGACCTATTGGGTATTTTGAAATTGTTTAAGTAAAAATTAACCCTGTCGCGATGTCTCGGAGCGCGTGTGCCTAGGGGTGGCGAAATAAAAAATGAGTTTTAAAATTTCGAGAAAGACAAGGAATATCGGAGTCGTCACTAACCTTTTAGTGTGGTTAGAACACATGATTACTACGCTGTTAAGGGTAGGGTGGGTCTACGTTACCAGAGCTGGGGTCGGGAGTTCAGTTACGCGAGGGGAAGGAACGAGCACCCCCTACGCGCCCGTTCTTACGAACGATACCTAACTAATTTGGAATTATCCCTAAGTTAATTTAAAAAGTCTTTCACATTACTCCTTTATTAGTGGATTTACATATATACATGCAATATAAATAAATAAATAAATAAGTGAATCATACAAAAATATATGTACTATATATATTCCCTCAGAACTAAAGGTACATGATGCCCGAAAGCTCATACCCTAACATTAAAATCATAGGAACAAAAATTAAGAAAATACTTAAGAAAATACACTCCCAAATTTTGAAATTGTATTGAATTTTTATTAGGAAAATACTAGTATGAGAGTTTTTTGGAATTCGAAGGGTGTCAAATATAAACATATAATGTGAACAACGATATCAAAAATACATAATAATAATAATAATAATAATAATAATAATAATAATAATAATAATAATAATAATAACAACTATATGCCATATGTATTATATAATAATAAATCACTATAATACCTAATAACTTACCCTAATAATAAACCAACCTAATAGATAGTAATAATACATGCATCATAATAATGATAATAATGTACCACATACCATAATAATAATAATAATAATAATAATAATAATAATAATAATAATACTATATCATGCGTAATAATAATAATAACAATAATAATACACTACCATATAATAAGACATTAACATCCTATAAATATAATGATGACCTTTGGAAATAATCAAAACCCTAAAGTTAACACTCAATATATATACACATATGGAAACAATTAATCCAAAAAAAATAATAATATGGAAACAATTCGAACCCTAAAATAAATATACGATATATGCAATAATAATTATGGAAATAATGGAAGCCTTACCATTAATATACAATAACAATGTGAGAGACCAATCAAACCCTAAATAAAACAAACGATGAACAAAACCCTAAATATACCATTAAAATCCTAAATAAAACCTGTAATAATCTAAACCCTAAATACACAATATATACTAAAATAAATAAAAACTCTTAGGAGTGGTTGTATGGAGTTCGGGTCTTGGAGTGGTTGCAGATGATGGGAGAGTTGCCGAGGGAGCTCTCAACTGTGGTGGCCTGCCGTAGTTGCAGAGGACCTAGAGGATGGCTGGACGGCGGCAGCAGGAGAGTTGCAGAGGGTCTTCGCGGATGGTTGCACCTGTTCGTGGCCGTGGAGAAGGATATGAAGGAGGGGCTGTGGGGTTGAGTGAAGAAAGAAGAAGATGAAAGAAGAAGATGAAAGAAGAAGAAGAAGAGTAAGAAGAACTGAAAGGTTTTTTTTTATTTTCTTTGGCTCCCTCAGCCTGTGCCCCCCCCCCCCCCCCCTTTTTGGTTCTGCGAACATGCCTTTTTAAAGGCATCTCCCCAAAACCCTAAACCTCATACCAAATAATAATAATAATAATAAATAAAGTAATAATACTAATATTAAAAGTAATAATTAATAATAATAATAATAATAATGATAACATTATTAATAAAAATAAAGATAATAAAAATAATAATAGCCAAAATAAGATACTAATGCTAATAATAATAATAATAATAATAATAATAATAACAATAATAATAATAATAATAATAATAATAAAATAATATGGTAACCCCTTTATTATATTTGGCTTGGGCAAAAATAGGGTGTCTGCAAACCCCAATTACCCTTAGGGATAGTCGCTCGAATAGACATATTGAGAAAAGTAACTTTTTCACATTTGGGTGCCCAAGAGAAGTTTCGGGTAGCTAAACCAAGGCGATTTCCCAATTGTTCGAGGTTTAGTCACCCCAGTGGTAGGTTCGGTCTACCGAACTTTATGATTCGGTCACTCGGGGTAAAATTTAACTTAGTATTTGGGCGTCCGGGGATGGTAGAAAGTGTCAACCTTTACATTCAGTCGACTGAGAACAGTATGTTCAATTTAGGTTCGATCGCCCAGACTTCAGTCAACATGTTGACTCTCTACCAGTTCGGTAGATTGAGGCATTTTCAATGCGCTAGGTTCGGTCGCTTGAAGCCTTTTCAAACTTAAACTTAGGTCCTGTTTGTAATACCCCAACCCCGAAGGGTCTGGGATATTTATTTTTTTCCATTGATTTACAGTAGAAGTAAATAAACTTAATTATTATTAAACCAGAGCGCTAATTATCCGTATTACAATCATTTATTTCAAAAGAAGAAAAATTACATAAGTATAAATAACTGGCATCATACTAATATTTCTAATAAATTCTTTTTTTTTTTAACTTTAAAACCATACAAATATTTAACTATATACATACATATACTTTTCCTTATACGTGTCCTTTAAATCGTCATTTAGGCACAAGAATGACCCTTTTCATATAAACTTATACTTTTTTCTTCAAATCATTAATAACTTTGTACACGTAATTAAATATGTATAAATATATATTGTAAAAACCACCCTTAGGCCTGTTAGCCGTAAGTCATGTTTACCCCCATGAATGGATTGTGTGATCCGAAGACTGAACTTAGCTAGTTGGCTAGCTGACCAAACTAAATCAATGTACGTAAACATTAAGTGAGACTTTCCTTATTAAGTCCTGGTCCAGAACTAGGTGTGCACTCAGGAGAAATCCACTAACATAAGTAACCACTCTGTAAATAGTGTGAGTGCACTCTGATCCGTTTAAACTTTAAGCTGCGGTATCGAGCATCTATAACTTTGAACTTGCTTTACCATAAGGGGTTTTAAGACCATCTTATTATAATTTATGTAATTTAAAATGATCTCGTAAAAATCTCATCTTTACTCATATTTTCATGAAAAAAATACAATGTAGAAATAAACTCATGCCACACAATTTTTGTGTTAAAAATATATATAATTTTTTTTAATAGAAAGCAATGCTGAAAATTTATCCAAGGGGATTAGAACATTTCTTAACCCAAAAATAAATGAAAGTATATTAAAGATAGAACTAGTATAATTAAATATGCATAAAAAAAATAAACTCATGAAAATTTTATGGAACTAACTAACATAATTGAAATATACTTTCAAAATAAACTTAGGTATGAATTTTAAATAAAAAAAAACTAACATAATCAAATTTACTTACCCCTTCTTTTACCTTGTGCTATGAACACAATAACTATCTCTAAGAAATGAGATCGGAAAGAGTGGGTGAGTGAGAACTTACTCAAAAATTCCCTCTTCACCACTAATTCTTTCACTCACTAATCCTTCTCTTCCTTTGACAATTTTTGTGAAAAAATGAAGGTTGAGAGCTTCCTATTTATAGGAAAATTTTGGGAAAGAAGTGGAATTTGTAAAAGTGTGGGGAGGGGTGAAATTCTAATTTTTTTTTTTAAATTAAAGAATGGGCAAGGGATAGGCTAGGTATAGGTTGAGTATAGAATAGGGATGGAGGTCATGTGTGAGTGTTTGCCGCCACTCCCATTTAATTTTTAATTATTTAATTAATTTTTTTTAAATCATCATTATTATTATTATCATTATCATTGTTATTATTTTTAAGCCGTGTTTTAGTTTTTTTTTTTTTTTTTAAGAATTAAATTCGAATTTCGAAAACTCATGTGCGCCCCACACAACTTCGAGACCCAAGTGGGTCATACGTAACTCCTATAGTCTTCATACAGCTGATGAGCCCTATACAGCTTCGAGACTCTTGTGGACCCCCACACGGTTTTAGTCAAAACATTATTTTATGTACTTATTTACATATACAAAATTGTGTCTACCCTGTTTTATCCTATGAAATTCCATTTGACCACGCCGACCTCTAGGGAGCGACTGAGTCATAATGGTCATTAAACACTCACTTAGATAAGGTCTTTCTTAGTCATCAAACATGAAATCAAGAATCCTAACAGAGAAACACTTTCGTTTTGATATTAACTAAAGGACCATTATCATTATTCTACTTTTTTTTTTTTTGGGTTATTACATCCTTCCCTCCTTATAAAAATTTCGTCCTCGAAATTTATAAAAATTTAAATGAGTACCTTGTATAATGTTGTGCTTTTATCCGATCTTGCTATCGTCGAAAAGACATGGGTATTTCTGGCATATTTCTGCTTCTAGTTCCCATGATGCTTCCTTAATGTCATGGTTGTGCCAGAGCACTTTTACCAATGAAATCTTCTTTGTGCATAACTCATGATCCTTCTTGCATAAAATCTGGATTGGTACTTCTTCGTATGATAGAGTATCACTAACTTCTAACAACTCATAACTTATCACATGAGAAGGGTCTGGAACTTACTTCTTTAACATTAAGACATGGAATACATCATGAATTCTCGATAGTGCAGGAGGTAGAGCAATTCTGTAAGCAACTGGACCAATCTTCTCCAATACCTCGAATGGTCCAATATACATGGGGCTTAGTTTGCCCTTTTTCCCAAACCTCATGATTCTTTTCATTGGAGTGACTTTTAAAAATATATTATCCCCCACTTTAAACTCCAACTCACGCCAACAAGTATTTGCATAGCTCCTTTGCCGACTTTGAGTGGTTTTTATTTTGTCTCGGATGAGCTTAATTTTCTCAGAGGTCCTTTGTATAATCTTGGGACCTAAAATTCTTCGTTCGCCAACCTTATCCCAATACAATGGGGATCGGCACTTTCGACCATATAATGCTTCATACGATGCCATCTCTATACTGGACTGATAACTGTTGTTATAGGCGAACTCAACTAACAACAGATACTGAATCCAACTTCCTTTGAAATCTAGTACACAAGCTCTCAACATATCCTCCAATATCTAAATGGTTCTCTCCAATTTTCCATCAGTTTAAGGATGAAATGTCATGCTAAAGTAAGTCGTGATCTCAAGGCTTTTTGCAAACTCTTCCAGAATTGTGATGTGAATTGTGGATCTCGATCTGATACGATAGACACGGGCCCGCCATGCAATCTAACTATCTCTTGAACATATAACTCTGCAAGCTTGGTCATAGAGTAGTTAACTTTGATTGGAATAAAGTGAGTGGTCTTTGTTAGACGATCAACAACCACCCAGATGGCGATCTATCCATGGAGTGCTGGAGGTAGCCCAGTTACAAAATCCATGGAGATGTGCTCCCATTTCCACTCAGGAATGTAGAGTGGTTGCAGTGGTCTTGCTGGTCTCTGATGCTCACCCTTTATTTGCTAACAAGTAAGACACACTGTTCCACAAATTGTGCAATCTCCCTCTTCATGTTATTCCACCAAAAAGACTCTCTCAAGTCCCGATACATCTTCGTGCTTCCCAGATGCACTATATAAAGAGATCAATGAGCTTTTTCCAAGATTGTTCTTTTGATATCTTTGTCATTGGGCACACACAATATAGTTTGGAATCTCAAAACTCTATCGTTAGAGATGTTAAAGTCTCCCTTCAGTCCACTTTGTACCTTACCCATAATCTTCACTAGTTCTGCATCTTCCATCTGTGCAACCTTAATATTTTCCGGTAAGGTCTGTTGGATTACCATATTCGCAATGAGAGCTTGATAATTTCCTTCCACTATTTCCACAACAAATATTTCTAGGCCCATCAGGATTTGATGTTAGGTCACCATTGCCAAGATTGACGCATTCATTGACTTTCAACTTAATGCATCTACTACCACGTTGGCTTTTATCGGGTGATAGTTGATGGTGCAATCATAATCTTTGATTAACTCTAACCATCTTTTCTGTCTCATGTTTAATTCCTTTGGCATGAAAAAGTATTTGAGACTTTTGCAGTCTATGAAAATCTCACACCTTTCACCATAGAGATAGTATCTCCGGATCTTTAGTGCGAATACCACAGCTTCCAGTTCCAAATCGTGTGTTGGATAATTCTTCTTGTACTCATTGAGTTGTCAAGAAGCATATGCAATGACCTTCTCCTGTTGCATTAATAAACACCCGAGCCCTTTTCGAGATGCATCACTGTAGATCACCAAACCATCTTCTCCTGATGGAATTGTCAGCACCGGGGTAGTAATGAGTCGTAGCTTTAATTCTTGAAAGCTTTGCTCACATTCATCAGTCCACTCATACTTCACATTCTTTCTTGTCAATCTCATTAGAGGACCATATATTTTAGAAAACCCTTCCACAAATCGACGATAATATCCTGCCAGACCTAAGAAACTTATGATCTCATGAATATTCTTCGGTCTCGCCCAATCCATTACTACCTCTATTTGACTTGGGTCCATAGAAATACCATCCTTAGATGTCACGTGCCCTAAGAATGCAACTCTTTCGAGCCAGAACTCACATTTCGTAAGTTTGGCATAGAGTTTTTTTTCTCTCAGTACTTTGAGTACTAGCCTCAAATTGTTCTCATGTTCTTGGGGGCCTTTTGAATAAATCAAAATATCATCAATGAAGACATCACAAATTGATCTAGATATTCACGAAAGACCCTACTCATAAGGTCCATAAAGGTAGCAGGAGCATTGGTCAGTCCAAATGGCATGATTAAGAATTCCTAGTGACCATATCTCGTTCGGAATGTAGTCTTTGGAACATCTTCTGATTTGATTTTCACTTGATGGTACCCTGATCGGAGGTCAATTTTAGAGAAGACTTGTGTTCCTTGGAGTTGGTCAAACAAGTCATCTATGCAAGGTACTAGGTACTTGTTCTTAATTGTTAATTTATTTATCTCCCAATAATCAATACACATTCTTATCGACCCGTCTTTCTTTTTAATGAATAGTACCAGTGCTCCCCATGGTGACACGCTAGGTCTAATGAATCCTTTGTCCAGAAACTCTTGTAATTGTTCCTTCATTTCTTTCAATTCTACTAGTGTCATTCTATATGAAGCTTTGGATATCGGTGTCGTCCTTGGTAGTAGGTCGATAACAAACTCAATTTCGCGATCAGGGGGTAGCCCAAGTAAATCCTTAGGGAATACATCCGAGAATTCCCTTACTATTGGGATATCCTCAAGCTTTAATTCTTCCCTTGGTGCCTCCACCACGCATGCTACGTACCCCTAACATCCATTCAAGAGTAATCTCTTTGCTTAGATAGCCAACAATATTTGTGGTGAAGGGCATACACGAGTTCCATTGAACTTGTATTCTTACTCTCTAGGAGGTCTAAACACCACCTCCTTATTATAGCAATTTATACTAGCATAGCTAGAAGCTAGCCAGTCCATCCCAAGAATTACGTCAAACCCTTGCATACTAAATACTACCAAGTTAGCTGGTAGTATTCTTTCCTCAACACAAATTGGGTAACCTTTAAGTATTTTTCTACATTACCAAGGTTCCTGTTGGTGTAGCCACAGATAACTCAGTTTCTAATGGCTGAGTCTCAACCCCACATATTTTAACATAAACTGTAGATATAAAGGAGTGTGTTGCTCTAGAATCAAATAATACTACTGCTTTCTTAGAGAATATGGGAATAATACCTATCATCATATCATTAGCATTTTCTGCATCTCTTGGAGTGAGGGCATAGACACGCGCCTAAGCGGTGTTCTGTTGATTGTTGTTTCAAGGTGCCTGGTTGCCTCCTTTTTGTTGATTTGGGTTGTAAGACTTGTTTTGTGGGCATTCTCATTGCATGTGACCAGGTTTACCGTACCGATAACAGACCCCTAATCCGGCCTGACACTTACCGCCATGTAGTTTGTTGCATTTTGGAAGGGGTGCTTTGTGCATTATTTGAATTTCTCATTGCTTGCCCTTGCCCCACATTATTGTTGTTGTTGTTGCTCCTTTTCCAAGATCCTTGATTTCTACCAGAGTGAAACCCTTGTGGCATGGGCCTCTTTCTCTGGTCAAATATTTCCACACTCCTTTGTAGACTTTCTTCTGCCTTCGTTGCTTTGTTCACCAATTGGGAGAAGTCTTTGAGCTCAAATATTGTTACCATTTCATAAATCCTTGAGTTCAAGCCTTCTTCAAATTTTCGAGCTTTCTTTGATTCGTTCGGAACCAAATATGATGCAAAATGGGATAATTCAAAGAATTTTGATGCATATTGTTGTACATTCATATTTCCTTGTTTCAACTCCGAAAATTCCCTAGCCTTAGCATCTCTGGTGGTTTTGGGGAAAAATCGTTCAAAGAAGAGTTCCTTAAAATGCTCCCATGTAAGGATTGTTGGATTTGGTCCTTCCTCTAGGAGTAACTTTTTTGAGTTCCACCAGCGTTTGGCCTCACTAGTCATTTTATAGGCAACATATAACACCTATTGTTCATCCGTGCAATGAAGGACTCGTAGTATTTCTTCCATTGATTGCATCCAATCTTCTGCAACAATTGGATCAGCTTTCCCCTCAAAATTCGGAGGGTGCATTCGATTAAACTATTTAACCGTACAACTTTCATGGGTTGGTGGACCATTTCGTTCCTTGGAGTTCCATAGAAGTTCCACCACGAGTTGTGTCATATCACATAATACCGTAGTAGCATTGATTTCTTCTCCATTTCAAGTCCCCATATTATTCTCGTTTCTTTCAACACTTATGTTGTTCCTCGGGTCCATTCTGAAGGAAAGGACTAGATTTATTTTAAAATCATAACCTTATCTTTAAAGTTTAATCAAAGTTATAGGCAAAAGAAAAACACCCTAGTTTACTCGATCTTACCCACATCATGGTTTATGCCTATGCTCTGGTAAAATTATTTCTTAAAGTCTACAGAACCTAACCTATTGCTCTGATACCAAATGTAATACCCCAACCCCGAAGGGTCTGGGATATTTACTTTTTACCATTGATTTACAGCGAAAGTAAATAAACTTAGTTATTATTAAACCAGAGCGCTAATTATCCATATTACAATCATTTATTTCAAAAGAAGAAAAATTACATAAGCATAAATAACTGGCATAATACTAATATTTCTAATAAATTCTTATTTTTTTATCCCACCCTCATGCTTGCTATGCCTGATTTCCAATATGCCCTTCAGAGTCATCTGAAATGTAAAATATGATTAGGGTGAGACGACTCTCAGTAAGTAAATAAGATTATTATTAGTGTGTGGCCAAAATGAGCTTTTAAAAATTTCGTAAAATAATATTTAATACTATAACTTCAAAACTACTTCTAAAATAAATGTAAATTTAAAAATTTTTGCATAAAACTTTTACCATCAACTATAACAGTAAAATTTAATAACCATATACTGTGACCGTTAAATTAAACT
Organism: Malania oleifera; assembly: GCF_029873635.1. Lineage (NCBI taxonomy): Eukaryota > Viridiplantae > Streptophyta > Magnoliopsida > Santalales > Ximeniaceae > Malania > Malania oleifera. The sequence continues at coordinate 63,654,741 of NC_080425.1, forward strand.
TTTAACTTTAAAACCATACAAATATTTAACTATACACATACATATACTTTTCCTTATACGTTTCCTTTAAATATTCATTTAGGCACAAGAATGACCCTTTTCGTATAAACTTATACTTTTTCTTCAAATCATTAATAACTTTGTACACATAATTAAATATGTATAAATATATATTGTAAAAACCACCCTTAAGCCTGTTAATCATAAGTCATGTTTACTCCCATGAATGGGTTGTGTGATCCGTATACTGGACTTAACTGGCTGACCAACTAAACTAAATCAACGTACGTAAACATTAAGTGAGATTTTCCTTATTAAGTCCTGGTCCGCAACTAGGTGTGCATTCAGGAGAAATCCACTAACATAAATAACCACTCTGTAAATAATGTGAGTGCACTCTGATCCATTTAAACTTTAAGATGCGGTACTAAGCATCTGTAACTTTGAACTTGCTTTGCCATAAGGGGTTTTAAGACCATCTTATTATAATTTATGTAATTTAAAATGATCTCGTAAAAATCTCATCTTTACTCATATTTTCATGAAAAAAATACAATGTAGAAATAAACTCATGCCACACAATTTTTGTGTTAAAAATATAGATAATTTTTTTTAAAAGAAAGAAATGCTGAAAATTTATCCGAGGGGATTAGAATATTTCTTAACCCAAAAATAAATGAAAGTATGTTAAAGATAGAACTAGTATAATTAAATATGTGTAAAAAAATAAACTCATGGAATTTTTATAGAACTAACTAACATAATTGAAATTTACTTACAAAATAAACTCGGGTATGAATTTTAAATAAAAAAACACTAACATAATCAAATTTACTTACCTCTTTTTTTACCTTGTGTTACGAATACAATAACTATCTCTAAGAAATGAGATCGGAAAGAGTGTGTGAGTGAGAACTTATTCAAAAATTCTCTCTCTACCACTAATTCTTTCACTCACTAATCCTTCTCTTCCTTTGAAAATTTTTGTGAAAAATGAAGGTTGAGAGCATCCTATTTATAGGAAAATTTTGGGGAAGAAGTGGAATTTGTAAAAGTGTGGGGAGGGGGATGAAATTGTAATTTTTTTAAAAAAATTAAAGAATGGGCAAGGGATGTGCTAGGTATGGATTAAGTATGGGATAGGGATGGAGGTCACGTGAGAGTGTTTGCCGCCAATCCCATTTAATTTTTAATTAATTACTTAATTAATTAATTAACTAATTAATTTTTTTCTAAATTTTTTTTTAAAGTCATCATCATTATTATTATTATTATTATTATTATTATTATTATTATTATTATTATTATTGTTATTGTTTTTAAGCCGTGTTTTAGTTTTTTTTTTTTAAAGAATTAAATTCGAATTTCAAAAAGTCATGTGAGCCCCACACAAATTCAAGACCCAAGTGGGTCCTACGTAACTCCTATAATCTTCATACGATTTTATGAGCTCTATACAGTTTCTCATGTGGACCCTCACACAGCTTTTGGATTTATGTGGACCCCACATGGTCTTGTGGGCCCCGTATAGAATACTATATTATTATTATTTTATCATATATTTTTACAAATTATGTCAATCAAAACATAAATTTATGTACTTATTTACGTATACAAACAGTGTCTACCCTGTTTTATCCTATGAAATTCCATTTTGACCAGACCAACCTCTAGGGAGCGACTGAGCCGTAATGGTCTCTGAGCACTCACTTAGACAAGGTCTTTCTTAGACATCAAATATGGAATCAAAGATCCTAATAGAGAAACACTTTCATTTTGATACTAACTAAATGACCATTATTATTATTCTACTTTTTTTTTTTGGTTATTACATTGTTTTTTATCATAAGTTACACTTCTTTGCATACTTATGATTTATAAGATAGAGGAGATTTTTCCAAGTGACGTGCAGGGTCGTAGGGTCGTTTTATGGCCAAGGCTTTTCTGTTTCCCTATGGTCAGACTATGACCTTTAAACAAAAACCTATCATGCATGAGATGTAGTTATTACATACCACAATATTATAGACCAAGTAATGAAACAAGATGCATTTACAATAAAAAAAAATATATATTCTTCTTTTGCTTGACTCTTTATGAAATCAACCTTACACATAATCAACATGATTATGTGTTTTAAATCCTTTTTGGCTTCCACTTTATTTACATGTGTGTGTTCTGAATGATTAATTTATTCAAGTACTTAACCACACACATTAGTAACATACAGTTTGTCATTATCAAAACCAGGGATCAGACTGAAAAAAGTCAACATTAGACATATAATAATAGTATTTAGAAAAGATATAATTAGGAGACATAGAACAAGAAATTGTGAAGAGTAAATTCAATTTGTATAGTCACATTCCAAAATTTGTATAGAAGAAATAAAAAAATAATAGTAGTTGATTGATTGATTGATTTATGGAGGAAATCATGCTATTAATGCTATCACCACTCCAAAAAAAACAATTAACCACTACTAAAAGTGGGACTAAGCCTAATTGTAAGCTATGAAAGTCCTATGTGATCCTGAAGATCTTGAGTTAAATTGTCTATCCTCCTAAATCAAAGAAAAATAATGCAATATATATATACATTTAATTCCTTGTGTTTGACATAATTGCACTTTAATCCATAATATTCTAAGGATCAATGTAAGATATATATATATAAAAGCACAAACTATATAGATAATTTTACGGACAAAAATATCTTTATCTTTTGAAATAAAACTACAAATTTTTAAAGAAATAGATTTATATGCTATATTTAGATGTATGAAAGTGTAAATCAATAAATATTGTTATCTTTTAAAAGTAAAACAAAAAAATTCATAAAAAAAATAAATTTCTATATACATAGTACATATAAAAGTACAAATAGTATAAATTATTTTGTTAACAACAATATGCTTGTATAAAAACAAATGATTAAAGCTTAAAATAAGTAGGTTGGACTGAGATAGATTCAAAATGGGGATCTGGTTCTCTAGAAGATCTTCCCAATCAACACTAATTTGAGAGGAAAGTGAACTCCAAATTATGCAGGGTCACATGTGGTGAGAAAAGCTTTTCCCGAAGGAGCACTACTAGTTGTAGACATGGATGGGAAGGATTTGCCTAATCCTATTAATTTTGATTTGTAAGAAATTATTATGTTTTAATGTATCTTATTCCAATTTTAAAAGTGAATAAAACCATGTTTTCATTCAATTTGTGTGCATGAAAGAATCTTCTTTAGGTATAAATGCTGGTATATGAACTAAAAATAGGTGGCCATCATTTGGTTGATCAGTAAAACCCAAAGTGCCTCAATGATTTAAGTTTCCATTTGTTATCCCATCAAGCCTAAATAGGTTAGCTGATTTCTTTTTGAGTGACTTATTTAAAAGAACTTGGGCTTTGGGACCTTAGTAAATGACAATTCAATTGAGATAATGACAAATACCAAGATGAAGGTAGACTATATTTCAACTATCGAATTTTAAAATAGCATTGTCTTTGGCTAAGCCTAGTAAAGCCTCTGCATATAATTCCTTCATTACCCAACAAAGGATCAACCTCCTCTCCCCTAACATTGGGGTAGTTTTGAGGGTGGAAAAAAAAAAGAAATAGAAAAAAGATTGAAAAGTCGAGAGGATATGAAAATGAAAAGAAAACGATGAATGGGAGAAAGCAAAAGAAGATGAAGCTCATAGTAATAGAACAAATGTAAAAAAGCAAATGTGAAGTGGAAAGTTGAGGAAAGAGAATTTTGTAAATCTTCTCCAAGGTGATACTTGACAAGCTTGAAACCCTTATGAATGTTCAAGATTTATAATTCATTTCTTCTTTAGTTCATAAACCTCAACCTATATTACGATCCTAATAGAAATACTGACCAATTTGTCTGTACAATGTTTTTTATATCTTATTACAATATTCTTCTAACTCAATAAAAGGATAAATTTTTGCTCTTTGCTATATTTTGCTCTTTTTTGCATAATATTCTTTAGGAATAATGGATAACATCATTGGAAGGCCAACAAGGTAGGGGATAGGGAGTCCTAGCTTGCCTTTATTATTTTACAGCAAGATGAATATTGGTTCTTGATATTGCTCATTGATGACCTCCACGTGTATAATCAAACTTAATCCTCATTATTATGATTTTGATGCTTAAATTCTAACATTCATAAGTAATGTTTTCACAAAATATTACTTCACTAACCAAAAAAAAAAGAGCAGGAGAGGAAAGCAAATAGAATGTAGAGCTAGAACTATCCAGCGAATTGGCTCTCACATAATTAGAACACAAAATAACATAAGTTTATTAGTAGAAAAAAAATAAAGAGAAACATAGAGAACTCTATGAAGCTGGAGAAATCCTGAAGACTAATGTGGTTTCTTATAGTATAAGTCAATTAGATTTAACAATAACCCTTGTGTTGCTTCACGAAAAACCTTTTGTTATTCCTCTTCAACCAAATGCACTACAAAATTGTAGCTGCAAAATAGCAAAGAATAAGTGTAAGAACTCGTTAATCAATCTATAAACCAAGTATTCTACTATCCTACTTTCCAAGAGAACAAAAGAAATTAGAATAAGCACAATATACGATATCATAGATGTAATTTTTTTTTTTTAAAAAAAAAAAAAAAAATATAAGCCCCATTTGAGGAAATTATTAGACTTTTTTCAAACTATCTGATATAAAATAATATAAAATGGACATTTTTATAGTGAGACTTGCAATAATTAGTCAATTCTATGCTTAGAGTTCTATTATTCATTAGAGGGAAGTATGAACAAAAATGCCAAAGAAAAGGAAAACCATAAACGGAGATAAAAAGCAAAGATGGTTGGGTAACATGTGGTTATCACCTCTTTTCTAGTACTTGTTGACCTCTTATTTCCTTTTCTTTCAAATCAATAGCTTTCTTACTACATTTAGTCTCAAGAGGAGGAAATTTTTACATTGGATATGGATTTATTTAGAGTTAGATAAAATATATTGTAAAATGGTATGAAATCCACGCTAAATTCCAATCAAGAAATCCATGCTCCAAAAAATTATCATAATATTGGTATAAATTTCAATTAAATATGAAAAATAAATGTTAATGCAATGGAAAAAAAGTAAATGAAATTTGTCACCTAGGGGCAGCCGGTGCAGTTTGCATATCTTATGATAAAAATTAGAGAAAGACTCGTATAAGGCTTTATCTCATCAATCTTGTTTTGGACAGCAATTTTAACTTCCTCATCTGTGTCACTATCAATGTCATCGAAGGCATCCCTACAAGTATCATCATTTGTCAAAGCTGAACTTGCAAATGTTAAAATTTCCTCTATTTTCTTCACAAATGTTAAATCCCCCAAACCAGAACTGATACTCTCAATAGATGTTTGCAGATCATCCGCTGCATCTTGTAACTGACTAATACAGTCAAGAAGTGTTTGACTGCCTAGATCTGACAAGTTCTTTTTTTCAGTTTCCCACATTTGTTTCAGCGCCATGGAAGCATTCACATTAATGTCACGGGAAACTGAGAGAGAGGCATTGGCTAAGAGTTTAGGACTTCTATCGATTATGCTTGCGTAGGTAGAGAGGGAATTATAGCATATATCATAATAACGAGTTTCATTGCATTCAGAGTTGACAAACATGAGGTTTACTATTGGAATAATAGGACAAGGAGTGTTTCCATTTGGTGAGCAAGTGCTCATGCTATAGAAAGGAAAAAGAATGAGAAAAGCTGCAAGTATATGTAACCAAGATGCAACAACCATATTTGAGAGAGGCAAAGGAGGTATAAGGAGGGAAATAGTCTCCCTTTTCTTATGGTTGAATGGAGGGAAGGGTATTTGATTTATAGAGATCAGTTATATGCTTTTAATTTTTTTTTTTTTTTTTTGTACATCAAAAGAGAAAAAAATTCTTCAGTGGGAAAAACATCACCAAAAAAGTATGCTAAAAATAGGGACCTAGAACACTAGTAAGGGGAGACAAACTCAAAAGATGATTGGCACGATTTGATCCTAACTTTGCTAAATAATTAGTAAAGTATTTGCCTTCCCTTAGGGTGTTAGAAAACCAAGATCCAATTCCTATTTTTAAGAAGATGGTATCTACAATCAAGGTCCAACACGTATAGCATTGTCCTCGGAAATTGGTAACTTTTTAGAAAAATCAATGTTAAAAGTATGTTAAGAGGACACAAGGTGTGGGTGGACCTTTTTTAGGAATCCAAAAATCATCATTATTTAATCTCTTTATTGCATGTGTAACCTTTTTCGCATCCTTAATTGATAAAAGATGATAAACTTGTTTCTAGATTTTGGAATTAGTGTATTCCCAAGAGGGGGTGAATTGAAATTTTAAAACTTCTTCTTAAGTTAAACCAGATATCAGTAATACACAACCTAGGGTCTTTCTATGCAATCCCAAATGTTCAGATAAATATAATGTGCGAAATTAAATCATGTGCAGCATTCATTGTCTATTGAAAATAACATACATATGCAGTAAATAGATTGCGAAAATATAAAGTGCACACACAATATGTTATTGGGATTCAGCCAAAACTGCCTACGTCCCTACCTCAGCTCGCAAGCCCAAGGATTACCACTGTTGCTCACTTAATGGGTGGAGGGACACCGTTTACAACACCTTACAAGATGGTGCACCTAGTTCTCTTAGCCGGGTTTGAACCAGTCCGGGACTATTCACAGGGCTAGTCTCGTTTTTCCGACCATACGTCGAGAATACAATAGATAATAAAATATTGTGTACAAAAACATTGCTTCTAATACAAGTAGATGATGTACACTAATTAAAGCACAATAAATACACTCACATATGATAAGAATTTGTGCTCAAGTGAGATTGGTCAAACAATGTATCAACTCACAATAATATGTGCATTTATATATATGTGTGTGTGTGTGTGTGTGTGTGTGTGAGTGAGTGAGTGAGTGAGTGAGATCTTTGAATCAGAATGGTATGATCACAATATGAAGACTCAAAAATACAATGTTTTCACAAAAACAAGCAAGTGAGTCTTTGAATCTTGCAATGGATGTGCAAGATTCACAAGTTGAGAGTATATTTCTCCACCAAAAATATTTGCCAAAGATAATGCGGGAGAAACTTGAATAATACTCTCAAAATAGGATGTGAAAAATAAATGCAATATGAGAGTAAATAAATATTTGATTTGTAAAACAAATGCCCAAGATAAATAAAACAATCTCTTTGAGAAATGATTTTCAAAGAAAAAACAAAAAGATGATCAAAAATTAAGCTTGGAAGATGAAAATAAGATTTAAAAATTTGAGAGAATTTTCTCACTAATCATCTTACTAATTATGTATAATGAGGAGGTATATATAGAGTTGGGTTGAAACATGACTGTTGGGTACCTACCTGGGTATTTTTAAATTGCTTAAGTAAAAATTAACCCCTAATTAACCTTAATAAACAATGGTAAAAGTAAGGCGACCCAAGAGTTTCGGTCGCCCGAACTATAGAGACAGTCCTCGGAACAGACACACAGAGAAAAGTAACTTTTTCATGTTCGGATGCCCGACGGAAGGTTCGGGTGGCTGAGTCAAGGTGATTTCCCAATCATTCGAGGTTCGGTCACGTGGTGGTAAGTTTAGTCTACTGAACTTTATGATTCGGTCGCCTTGGATAAAATTGAACTTAGTATTCGGACGCTCGGGGACGGTAGAAAGTGTCAGCCTTTACGTTCGGTCAACGGAGAATAGTATGTTCAATTTAGGTTTAGTTGCCCGGGCCTTAGTCAACATGTTGACTTTCTACCAATTCGGTCGACCGAGGCATTTTCAACGCCCTAGGTTTGATCGCCTGAAGTCCTTTCAAACTTAAACCTAGGTCATGTTTTTTAGCATAAGTTACCCTTATTTACATAGTTATGATTTATAAGATAGAAGAGATTTTTTCAAGTGACGTGCAGGGTCCTAGGGTTGTTCTATGGCCAAGGCTTTTTAATTAAGCCTAAAAGCTTGACGTCGGTCGACCGAAGTCTTTTTTATGGTCTTTTGATTTCCCTATGGTCAAACTATGGTCTTTGAGCAAAAACCTATTATGCATGAGATGCAATTGTTACAGACCACAATATTATTGACCAAATAATGAACCAAAATACATTTACAATCAAAACGAATGTCTTCTTATTTAGCTCTTGACTCTTCATGGAATCAGCCAAAATTATGTGTTTTAAGTCATTTTTGGCTTCCACTTTACTTACATGTGTGTGTTCTAAATGATTAACCTATTTAAGTACTTAGGCACACACATTAATAACATGCAGTTTGTCATTATCAAAACTAGAGATCGGACTCAAGAAATCAACACTAGACATATAATAATGATATTCATAAAAGATATAAATAGGAGACATGGAACAAGAAATTGTGAAGTGTAAATTCAATTTGTATATTTACTTTCCAAAATTTTTTCAGAAGAAACAAAAAAAAAATTAATTGATTGATTGATTGATGGAGGAAATCATGCTATTAGTCCCATCACCACTCCACACCAAAAAAAAAAAAAAAAAAAAACAAGACAATTAACCACTACTAAAAGTGGGACTAAGCCTAATTGTAAGCTATGATAGTGCTATGTGATCCTCAAGATCTTGAGTTAAATTGTCTACCTCGTAAATCAAAGAAAAAGATTGCAAAAAAAAAAAAAAACAAAATTATACAATTAATTCCTTGTGTTTCACATAATTGCACTTTAATCCATAATATTTTAAGAATTAATCTAAAATATATATAAAAACACAAACTACAAAGATAATTTTACGGACAAAAATATTTTTTTCTTTTAAAATAAAACTACAATTTCTTAAAGAAATACATTTATATGCTATATTTAGATGTATGAAAGTGTAAATCAATAAATATTGTTATCTTTTAAAAGTAAAACAAAAAAATTCATAAAAATAAATAAATTTCTATATACAGACTACATATAATATAAAAGTACAAATGGTATAAATTATTTTGTTAACAACAATATGCTTGTATTTTGTTAGTATAGTAAATTCCTAACATAAATTAACTTTTATGTTACATATAAAGCGAAGCTTTATTTGGTTAAAAAACAAACTAAGGGGCTATCAGTATGACTGCCAAATGTTACAAAACAAAAACCAAAGATTAAAACTAAAAACCATAAACAAAAAGTACAAATAGTTTAAAATTATTTTATACGCAAAAATTATTATCCTTTAATAATAAAGTGACAAATATCAAATTAATACGTAGCCAAAAAATTATGTAGATTTATATATAAAATATATTTCCAAAATAGGTCAGGATTTGAACCTAAAAAATCTTTTTAATCATGCATATCTCAAAATAAAATAGGTAAGACTTCTTATGTTTTCAAAAATTATTGTGAAGTGTTTAACATCATCTAAATTGTCTATAAAATAAATTTTAAAAATAAAATTATGGACCCAGAATACCCCAAAATAATTCAATTAATGATAATTGAGTAAAATATAATGATTATAAATATTTTAGGTAGAAAACTCACAATTTAGAAATTACAATAAAAATATTTATATTTTATTTGTTCGAAAAAGAATTTTTTATAAATAAAAGTTTTATTTACTAAGTTTTAGGATTCCTATGATATACCATACCATACCATACCATACAATGGTCTCTGCTGTTTAGATTTGGGTTTTATAGTTTTAGACAAAATACAAATTTTTATAAATATCTTTGAATATTCATTGTTTAATATTTCAAAACCAAATAATTTGATATATTATTAGAACTTTCTTAAAAATATATCTAAAATGCATTGATAATTATAAAATATATTTTAGGTAATATTATACACATCACATGCAATGTGCTTGACACATGTATTAATTAAATATAAAAGTATAAATAGTAAATCAATGGAAGAGAGATGAGATATATGTTGATGTGGTAGAACTCTCTTTGCTTTTCCACACAAATTTACAAAAATATTCAGAAAAGTGCATTCTAATAATGATGGAACAAGGGCAAAATTGGAAGCACAAGAAAACCGATTCACTATTCATCTCATCCTTTACACTTTTATAATATATAGATATATACAAGTATGAATAGTAACTCATTCATGGACAAAATGGAAATTCTTGTGTTTTAAAAATCTAAGAGCAAATATTCTTAAAAAAAAAATTAAAATTTTGTACTATATATAGAAACAAAAATTAAAGAAAATTATACTTAGAATATATGTCTTAAAATTAATGTTTTAATCTAAGAGAAAAAAACTATTTAATTGAAAAAAGTAAATATATAAATATAAAAAAACACCACGCGCACGCACATAACTATCTTTCTCTATTCTACAAATCAAGGCACTTGTCAACATCAAATTTTGTTCGAGCTATCGCTTGACATTGTGTTAAAAATTGGAACAAAATAAACCCAAATCCCCATTTTTCTCTTCCCATTTTTGCTATTTTTAGGATTTTTTACTCTTTTCTCTTTTAAATTTTTAACTGCTTTGAGTGGTCCATAATGGTTTGAAACAACTTAGAAAAGTTTTGTATTTTTTGCATGAAATTAAAGAAAAGAAAAAAAAAGCTCATATCTTTCTAGGGGTTCTTTTTTCTTTTCCTACTATTTTTTAAAAATTTTCAATAATTTTGAGTATTGTTTATGGAATCCATTTTATGTTTTTATTTATTTTTATAAAGTAAAAAGTTTTAAAATAATAATTAAAATTTTAATTAACTATTGATGCATGGTCAAATGCACTAACTCATACCCATCAATGGTCGCGCTTCTTTTGGTATAATTAATTTCAAAAAGAAAAGAGTAGACACATGTGGTGAATGTATCGCGTAAAAACCTTTTAATTAAAAAACATTATTAGGGCCAAAGTGACATTGTTTTGGGACCTGGTTTGGTCATTTTCTTCCTTTTGCACATGCAACCACGATCTAATCTTTCCACAACCAATCTTGCCGACACCCCAATTTTAACCAGACCTCCCCAAGGAATCCAATGCAATAAATTTAGATTTGAGTCCGGCATGATCCCAAGTTTTAAAATTAAAAAAACCCCAATGTTCAAATATCAAGTCCTTTGATGTTAACCCAAGTCCTGTTAATTTTCATTTGAGTCCTTGATAGAGTCTATTAAGTTGTTAAAGAGTCTTCTTGAACCCTAGTTCACTATCCAAGTTGGGGGTCCTTCTTGTGACAAAATTAATCTCCATGAACTCGTGATTTTAAACCTATCTCCCTCAGACAAGGTATTATAGCTCAAGTATCAGCCAAGATTATGTGTTTTAAGTCATTTTTGGCTTCCACTTTACTTATACGTGTGTGTTCTAAATGATTAACCTGTTCAAGTACTGAGGCACACACATTAATAACATGCAATTTGTCATTATCAAAACTAGAGATCGGACTTAAGAAGTCAACACTAGACATATAATAATGGTATTTAGAAAAGATATAAATAGGAGACATGGAACAAGAAATTGTGAAGTATAAATTCAATTTGTATATTCACATTCCAAAATTTGTATAGAAGAAACCAAAAGAAAAAAAATAATTGATTGATTGATTGATAGAGGAAATCATGCTATTAATCCCATCACCACTCCACACAAAAAAAAAAAAAAAGACAATTAACCACTACTAAAAGTGGGATTAAACCTAATTGTACGCTATGATAGTCCTATGTGATCCTCAAGATCTTGAGTTAAATTGTCTATCCTCGTAAATCAAAGAAAAAAAATGCATAAAAAAAAAATTATACAATTAATTCCTTGTGTTTCACATAATTGCACTTTAATCCACTATATTTTAAGGATAAAAGCACAAACTACATAGATAATTTTAAGGACAAAAATATGTTTATCTTTTGAAATAAAAGAACAAATTCTTAAAGAAATAGATTTATATGATATATTTAGATGTATGAAAGTGTAAATCAATAAATATTGTTATCTTTTAAAAGTAAAACAAAAAAATTCATAAACAGAATAAATTTCTATATACAGACTACACATAAAAGTACAAAAAGTATAAATTATTTTGTTAACAACAATATGCTTGTATTTTGTTAGTATAGCAAATTCCTAACAGAAATTAACTTTCAAACCAAGACTAAACATTATTGAAAGAAATAAATTTTCACTGCATATATAGAACTAAAATTGTCTAACAATGGTGCCCTAATTAATCTTTTTAAACAACTCAATATTCCTAAATAAAGTAAATATTCGTTCTATAAACTTATTTAACCAAAATTTGAAAAAAAAATTACATTTAAAATGTCTAAAAGCTATTGTTTAAACATAAAAGAAAAACACTTTCATTAGTTTAAAAAATAAAATAAAATAGCAGTATATACACTTATCTTTATCTTTGTCTATAAACCAAATTAATAAAAAAATAAAATAGAATAATTCATTTAACAATTAAAAAAATATTGCATTTCTTGTAGAAAGGGAAGCTTTATTTGGTTAAAAATCAAACTAAGGCCAAATGTTATAAAACAAAAGCCAAAAATTAAAACTAAAAGCCATAAACAAAAAGTACAAATAGTTTAAAATCATTTTATACACAAAAATTATTATCCTTTAAAAATAAGGTGATAAAATTCTAATTAATACATAACTAAAAAATTATGTAGATTTATATATAAAATAATTTTCTTAATAATATATCTAAAATGTAAATTTTTATAAATATCTTTGAATATTCATTGTTTAATATTTCAAAACCAAATAATTTAATATATTATTAGAACTTTCTTAATAATATATCTAAAATGTATTGATAATTATAAAATATATTTTACATAATGTACTTGACACATGTATTAATTATATATAAAAGTATGAATAGTACATATCACATGCAATGTACTTGACACATGTATTAATTATATATAAAAGTATGAATAGTAAATAAATCAAAGAGAGATGTGACGTATGTTGATGTGGTAAAACTCTCTTTGCTTTTCCACACAATTTTACAAAAGTATTCAAAATAGTACATTCTATAAGGGCAAAATTGGAAGCACAAGAAAACCAATTCTCTATTCATCTCATCCTTCACACTTCTATGATTGTTAAAAAATATATTTATTTTTATTTATTTATTGTGACTTTTATCACAACCGTTGGTACGTCTCTAAATCCAACTATTGTGTGGTGTCATATATATATATTTATAAGTCATGAGAAAATATAGGTATTGCTTGTCATTTTATGCAAGGAGAGCTAGAGAGGGGTTCTCTCTAGGAAGAACTTTTCTTCAACGGGTTGATAGTAAAGGGGTGTACATGAGATCTAAGATCGGGGAGAGACTAATCAGATCTTGTATTGTCATCATGTCATAATGAATTTTTCTCCAGGTACACGCTCCGTGAACGTAAGCAACCTTGTTGAACCACGTAAAATCTCTTGTCTCCATTTTTCTATGAATGTTCTTTGTGTGATTTATTTTGTTGATCGGAAGATTAAAATCGTGGCGCGTCAGCAAGTTGTATCAGAACTCGGTTTCAATTGTGTGCAGATTAGATCGAAAGAAATTTTTTGGATATGAAGTTTTCCACGGGAGTGCTCAAGATCAGAGTGGTTTGTTCATATCAGATTGAGGTACGCGAAGATTTAGATCTAGTGCTGAAAAATATTCCGAAAATTTTCAATTGAAGGAGGACCATTTTTCAATTGAACGTGTTAAAAAAAATTTGGAAGAAAAAAAAAATTTTGCAGACGAAAAACATGATGAATAGTGCCAGAATTGGGTGACAAACCTGGATTCAAAATCAGGTTGGGTTGGAGCATAGGTCGAGACGAGGATCCTTCCCGTGGAGCACTGCATCACGCTGACGTAGGCGTCGTTGTTGACGTCATCTTGTTGATGTCAGAGGAGAGAAGAAAAAAATAAATTAATGGCGAGTACTTCGATGACCAAGTTTGAGGTGGACCCCTTTAATTGGAAAAATAATTTCAGTCTATGGTAGAGCACTGTGAAGGATGTATTGGTCCAACAAGGACTGATTAAGGCACTGTATGGGAAAGAAAAAAAGCTAGAAACCATGTCAGATGATCAGTGGGAGGAGCTTGAAATGAAAGCGGTAAGTATCATTCGTTTAAATTTAGCTCCAAAAATTAAAGTGTTTTTCGTCTAATAGAGCTTTTCAATCTTGTTTTGATGATAACAAAATGATGGTTGTTTTAACATGCGTTGTTGAGTTGTTTTAATTCAGGTCTAAGTAAAATGACACTCACGACTAATCATGGAAGTAAGCTGGAGATCGAAATCAATCAAATGAAAGCTTCTTAAAACATTGAAGAAATAAAGGAAACATGAAGAGCTTAAAGGCCAAGTAGACCTTGAAGTAAAGATTAAACCTCAAGAGGCTGCAAGACTTAGTGATTAAAGAGATCATGCTTAGAAGGATATTTGTTAGTATTTCAAGTCATCACTATTTAGATATGTGAAGCTCTTTAAAGAAACAAAGACTTAGAGACCAGCACTTGAAAAAACTCTTGAAAATGTTTTTGAAATGTTATAATTAAGTTTTTCAAGTAAACTAGATTTTCAAGAAATCAGAAATAGAAAATATTTGAAAAGAGAGGACTGCCCAGCCAAATGACTAGTGATCCAGTCGAGTAAGTCAGTGACCCAATCGAATGAGTCAGCCGACTGACTCTACGGAGAATTTTTGAATTTCAAACTTGCGGGAAATTTTTTAAAAATTAATTCTATAATTTAATATTTTTTGAAAAGTTTCCTAAATGAAAGATTTTCAAAATTAATTCTATAATTTAATATTTTTTGAAAAGTTACCTAAATGGAAGATTTTCAAAAATTAATTCTATAATTTATTATTTTTTGAAAAGTTACCTATATACTTCATGTTAAATGAGGAAACTTTTCCTTAAAAGGGTCTATAAATACCTTGCTAAATGAAGAATACATTCAAGCAATACATGATTTCTATGCTAAAACTCTCCTAAAGCTCATTCTTGATCACACCTTTGCTGAGGAAAACACTATGAAATTGCTGGATTAAAAAGGAGTTCTAATTTTGAGTTGCATCTAAAATTCTTATATCAATAAGAAAGAAACTTTGGTGACTTCTAAACCTTGAGCTTCACATTTTCTATTTAGTTTTGGTTTTGAAGTACGATTTGAGATTTAACTTGTACAACTTGCTCTGTATTTGAAAGTGTTTTTTTACGTAGATATCCATTCCTTTCTACTTAATCTTTGACGGTTCAAGGTATTGTTGGATCTTTAGACCAAGCATAGGTTGTTGCTTGGAGAGGTTTCTCTTCCTGAAAAAGAGACTGGTTATTGTAAAGGTTTTTGTTCCACCCGGAAGGAATAAGATATAGTGAAATCCTTAGGTGGTTGACCTAAGGCAAGGGCGTAGGCTAGGCCTCGTAAAAGCTGTGGTGTCACTCTCTTTCCCTTACTCTCTTTTAAATTTTAGCAAAGATATAACTTGTGTGGATGTTGTAATTCTCTCAATCATAAAATAATGCATATTGGAAATTAAGTAAACCCAAAGCCTAATTTGTTCTTGGACTTGAAGAAACCGAAAGGGAGTATGTTGGTTAATCAATTTTCCGCGGAAACCGTAAGGAAGTATGTTGATTGGTTAACAATCCAAAACCTATTAGCTGAAAATTTATTTAAATTCTGATATTGGAAAAGTATTTGGATGTTATTTTAATATTCAATTCAAAGCCCAACTACAGGACTTGCATTTTCATATAACAGGGCTATTGAATATTTGTGTTGTGGTTGTTGTACTTGAATAGTAAATTTATTGATTGTGTTTGTTGTAGTTGTGGATTGAATAGAAGAAATTAGTACTTGTGTGGATTGTTTGATCAACAAAAATATAAGAAGTCTTTAAAGGATTGTAAAAAGTCAAGAAGTCATAAAAAGAACTCTAAGGAATTTTTAAATAACCAAATTCACCCCCCTCTTGGGACTACACCTTAGGTTTCAATTGGTATCAGAGCGTGGTTATAGCAAAACCTAACAAGTAGCTATATAAAGATCTAGATGGCACAAATAGGAGTAGCTCCCTTTGGTGAGGGTCAATCCTCAACTAGGTCACCCATTTTTTGTGGACTAAATAACCCTTTTTTGGAAGCAACGAATAAGAATCTACCTTCAAACAATAGACTGGAAGGCATGGAATGTTGTCACAAATGGAAATCTAATCCCCACTAAACTAGTAGATGAAAAAGAAGTACCTAAAGAAGAAAAAGAACTAACCAAATCAGATTTCAAAATGCTGCAAATTAACTCAAGTGCAATAAATGCCTTATACTGTGCACTTGATGCAAATGAATTCAATAGAGTAATGGCGTGTAAAACAGCTAAAGAAATTTGGGATAAATTAGAGGTAACATATGAAGGCACAGTATATGTTAGGGAAAGTAGAATTGATATGTTAACTAGTGAATACGAAACTTTTAGAATGAATTCCAATGAAACTATAACAAGCAAGTATACTAGGTTCACACATATTATAAACTCACTAAGTGCCTTAGGAAAAACATATTCCACCCATGAGATGATCCGCAAAATTCTAAGAGCTCTTCCACCTATTGGGGAACCAAAAGCCACAGCCATGATTGAAGGGAGAAACCTCAAAACAACTTTCTTAGATAAACTCATAGGATCTCTTCTAACTTAATTATGAAATGATGTTGAAGGAAAGAAGCAATGAAAACAAAAACAATAAGTCTATAGCTCTAAAAGTCTTGAAAGAACATTCAAGTGAGGAAGATAAGACTTGAAAAATTCTTGAAAAGAAACAAGAAATTCTCTAGAAAATTCAATTGATCAAAAGCGGAAAGAGGTGAAAGTAATAAAAAAGGAATACAAAAGCAAAAATGATCCTCCCACTTGCTATCATTGTAAAAAGGTTGGGCACATCAAGTCGGAATGCCCATAACTCAAGGAGAAAAAAAAGAAAAAGAAGCCTGCAATGAAGGCAACTTGGGATGACACAAGTTCGAGTGAATCGGAGAGTGAGTCAAGCGATCAAGAAGTAGTAAACATGTGCTTCATGGCACATAACAAAGAGGTAAACTCTTACCACTCTCTCTCTGTGAAGATTCATGTGATGAATCATGTAGTAATTTGACCGGTGCAAACTACAAGTGCACAGTATCGTAGTTTTATAATATAATGATGTGTAGAGTATCGTCCTCAGGGATTGATGTCTTAATTTTACCAAGTACCGAAATTTTACTAAACTTGATTTTATTTAGAAAAATTAACAATTTTAGACTGCAAAATTTAAACAAAACTACTTTAAATAAACTATTCAGGAGAATTTAAAACTGAATACCGCGTGTCAAATTGATGATGGTGAAAACTTCTAGGAAACCGATTTCACCTAGTTTCTCACTATGCTTTACTCATTTAGCTAATTTAACTTCATTTTCTCTGTTTGTTAGCAAATCGCCAATTTTTCCAAAAGCCTCTTTCGATAGTCAATCGGAACCTATTCTTGTTTATTATTTAACATAAGAGTATGCAAATTAATAATGCAAGAACGCAGTAAGACCCTCGATTTTTTATGCTACGTAGGTTCATACAAGTCTTTCGATCTCTATATTTACCTACGCTGAATTATCTAAGATCTATCCTATAATCCCCCCTTTCGGTAGCAAATCACAAGACTAAAATCATTTAATTAATGGCCAGTTAATTAAAAGCATTAGGCACAGAATAACTCAAACAAACATTGATGAAAACTATTTCAGATTAGCATCAAAGAGCAAGCATAGTTCGAAACTGGCTACATCGTTTTCCTAGAATTCAAAAATTTAATTCATTCCGAAAATAAAATCCAACATAACAGATTTCACCATATTTTCTTCAATTTGGAGCGTATGGGAAAGATCAACACTCGCCGCACCGCCGTCGCGCGTCACGAACACTGCCGTTGTTCGCCACCTTCCGATTCTGAAAAGATAGTATTTTTGCGTGCTTCCAACTCTCCTTTGCTGGCTGTGTGTGTATCTCCATAGCACCACCAAAAGAAAACCACAAGAAAGCTCTCCAAAAATAATTTTTCCCAGAAACTTTTTGTGTGTTTTTTATTCGTGTCCTCTCCCCCAAGAAAAATCCTTTTTTTTTTTTATATGGTGTGGCCTCTCTCACTCTAGCCCCCCAGCGCACGCTACTCTCTCCCCCTCTCTTCTTGCACACGGCACTCTCCCAAGGAAACCCTCCCTTGTTGACTTTTCCATCCTTTCCTTTTATCCTTTCTTTCTTTGCTTTTCTTTCCTTTCTTTTTTTCTTTCCATTCTTTTGTCTTTCCTTTGTATGTACCCATCACACACTGCCCTTATGAGATGACATGGCTACATGGCTGGGTCACGTCTCATTTTTTGATTTTTTGATTTTTTTTTTTCAAAGGTACATGAACTGCCCTCCTCTTTCAAGCCCACTTTCGACCCTCTTAAAACTCGTAACTCTCAAAGCTCAAAACAGAAAAGATGTAGAGCTCTTTTTCAGCTTTTCCCAAAATTTTGAATCATCTCAATCGGAGCTTGTATGAGAAAGTTACGCCAAGATTATGAAGAATTGTCGAAAAAATCCATAAAACGGCGTATGCTAACTTCACGTCTGATTTCGGCCTTGATGAGATTGCAAAGTACTGTCTGTTTTTTTTAGCTTCCAATAGTTGCTCTGCAATAAAAAGCACCAAAATTTCATACATTACTCAATAAAACCCAAATTTTATAAATAGAACACAATGTTAGAATATTGAGAGTAATTAGGCATTTAAATACTAAATATCATTTGCAATGCATGAATTAAAGCACCTAATTATGCAATTTAAGCGCGTAATCACACCCGCCAACTAAAGTTTTGCTAGTCCCTAGCAAATAACGTGAATGCAATTTAGGGTGGTGTCATACCAATTTCAATGAATGAATACACAGGCAACACAACCATACCCTTTCACATATAGGAATATCACCAAATTACACACAAACTCATTCATACCCAATTCACGCAACTCCGAAGTAAGTCATTCATGCAAATCTCATCATTATATAGCCATTAAGAATAGTAAACTCACGTAAAATTAACCAGCGAGCACAATTCAGAGTTAATGTAGCCATATAAATTCAAGTATAAATAGGCGAAATCTTGAAGCACGTGTAATGTGTGTGACTCGTTACACCCAGGATATCCGTGGACACCTAAAGAACTGTCGCTTTGACTTGGCCTAACTGGTATACTCTCAAAAACACTCAAAAAGGATGGGTTCACTCATCGTATGTGAGGAGGAGTGTCATGATCAAACATCCCACATACTGCAAGGAACAAACGCTAAATGTATGGAGTGGACTAGTTTGAAAAGGATCAAGCTTGTTTAGGAGGTGTCGGGTCCTTCACCCTAGCATCTTCTCACCTACTCGCCATATCCAACCAAGACCACCCTAGATCAACTTATTCACAAACTAGGCGTGAATACATCTGAGGCATTAGGCGGGTGAAGAGTCTTCATATGTGGATAACATGCTCTTGTCCTTGACTTTTGTTGTACTTGTATGGAGCAGGTATTAATCTTTCACCTCTTGTAGGGTATTTCTATTTCTTTTTTTCTTTCTTTTGCTCATTTTTCAATTTCTTTCTTTTCATGGTCAATTAGGACAATCATAACACTTCTTTTATTGTTTCATACCACCCATGTTTATTGTTTCATACCACCCATGTGCATTAAGCTCGAACAAGAGTCCATGAAATAAGTCTATTTCTAGGGGTGGTTCGGCCTTCACATCTTGAGTAGGCTACAAGACCTAAGTTTTTATCTCCCCACTAGATGCCACCTCTAGACTAGCAATTCAAAAACCAAGACTAGTGTACAAAGAGTATCCAGAAAAAAAATAGGGAAAGTTGAGTTTCATGAACTCTGAGTTGACGTCAAAACTCAAAAGAGCGATAAATGGCTCAACAGTACCTCACAAGGTGTCAAAGTCTCCACGGGCGCTCTCTCAGTGTTCACAAGGAACCCTAAGTGCTACAAGTCATGTGAACGTGAATTTTTTTAGCCTCAAGAGATACCATGTAGATACAAAAGTTTATATAGCCAGATTAACACAAGTGCACTACCAATCAACTTTCAATGAGTTACGATTCCTAGTTTAGCCATATAAATAGAAACTACACATAAATGACCCAATGTGTACTCCTAGGTTATATGCAGGTATGTGAAGGGCATAAGTAGCATCATTCACACACATTTTTTTTCACTGTTATTCAAAAATGAGAAGGATTGAAGAAAAGAAAGAAACTTCCCTGACTTATTGGTGAATCCGTCAAGGAGTTTAATTTTCAGCTCTGTACTCATGCCAAATGAACCTGCATCGAAAATATAAATTATTCAAAAGTGTATAGATAAATAAATAAATAATAAAGGAAATAAACAAAAGAAAAACTCTTTGGGTTGCCTCCCATAAGCGCTTGTTTTAACGTCTCCAGCCAGACGTTTCAATCTTCATCAACCAAGATCACCAAGAGGAATAAATGCACAGTTCCTCTCCATTTGTTCTCCATAATAGTGCTTAAACCTCTGACCATTAACTTTGAATATATTCCTTGGGAAGAGTTTTAATCGTGAGTTGAAGAGTAGAACCTGTTGTCTTGGAGCAAACTCACACCTAAGAATCTGTTTTTCATGCCACTTCTTCGTCTGCTCTTTGTAGATTTTTGCATTTTCATACGCATCACCCGATAATGCATAGCGAAAATGCTCAGGGAATTGTTTCAACTCTAGAGATATAGGTTGTTGCATCTTTCCTTTAGAGATTACAGAATCCGTCCTTGCTACCATAGGTTCTAGCCTCCCCACACGTTGCTGTGTTGTAATCTGCTGCAAGGATCGTTCTAGGTGATAAACTTGTACATCTTTTTGAAAGACTTTTTCTACACCTTGTTGAATGACATCTACCCGAAAGCAAGTGCTTGGGTCTTCTGGGAATCGCATGTCTTGGTAGATGTTGAACATAACCTCTTCTTTATCCACTCTCAATATTAACTCACCCTTTTGAACATCAATTAAAGCCCTTCCAGTGGCCAAGAATGGTCGGCCAAGAATTAGCGGGACTTCTTGGTCTTCCTCCATATCTAACACCACAAAATCAGCAGGAAAAATAAATTTATCCACTTTTACCAATACATCTTCTATGATTCCACGTGGATACTTGATGGATCGGTCTGCTAGTTGCAACGAAATGGTTGTTTGTTTCATCTCTCCAAGTCCTAATTTCCTGCAAACAGAAAGTGGCATAAGATTAATACTAGCACCAAGATCACATAAAACTTTATCAAAAAATAAATTTCCAATAGTGCAAGGCAAAGTAAAACTCCCTGAATCTTTTAATTTTTGAGGCAATTTCTTTTGAAGAATAGCACTACACTCCTCAGTAAGCTTCACTGTTTCGAACTCCTCCAACCTTCTTTTCTTTGAAATGATGTCCTTCAGGAGTTTGACATAGTTTGGCATTTGTTCCAAGGCATCTGTAAGAGGAATATTTATGTGAATTTTCTTAAAAATATCCAAAAACTTAGAAAATTGCTTATCTAATTTTTGTTTTTGAAAACGTTGAGGATAAGGTAGTGGAGTAGAGAGAATAGGAGGATTGTCAGGAAATGAAATTAATGGAAGCGTGTCCGTCTCTCTTGGTGTATCATCCACAATCTCCTTTTCTTCCCCTTTATTCTTGCTTCGGCCATTCTTTTTAGGTGTAGGTGTGGACATGGTTTCCTTTGCTGGTGATTTATCAATTTCTCTTCCACTCCTAAGTGTGATGACATTGCATTGTTCCTTAGGATTCACTTCTGTGTTGCTAGGAAAAGTTCCTCCCTGTTGGGTATTTATAGTCGTGGCCAGTTGCCCAATTTGTATTTCAAGGTTCTTCATAGTGGCTCCCATATTGTTGCAATGAGTCTCAATGTTGTCTAGTCGTGCATCTATCTTTTTAAACCTTGCTTTTGTCTCCTCAACAAAAGATATCATGGCATCCTCAAGTGACATCTTCTTCTCACCTTGATGACTTTCAAATCCTGCAGGAGGTTGCAGCATATTCCTTGTATTTCCATAAGACAAATTATCATGATTTCGAAGCCCTGAATGGTAATATTGTGGCAAAGGATCACCACGATAATTGTAGTTCCGATTATTGATGTATTGAACCTGCTCTTGACTCGCTCCAATACTCGAATCTGTCCTACTTGTAGCTGCCACATATTCTGCACCTTGTGGTATCCTCTAGGTTGTTAAAGATGAAATCTGATGAGACAAAGAAGCAACTTGAGCTGAAAGTGCAGCAAACGGCTCCAATTCATGAATTCCAGCAACTTTCTTAGCCATAGTTCTTTCAGTTGGCCATTGATAGTTATTTGAGGCCATTTCTTCCAAAAGAGCAGTAGCACCCTCAGGTGTCTTTGACATCAAAGTTCCCCCAGATGCAGCATCAACTAAAGTCCGCGTTTGCCCATTTAACCCATTATAGAACATCTGAATTTGCAACCAATCTGGCAATCCATGTTGTGGGCAGCGTCGAATCAGATCTTTATACCTTTCCCATGCTTCATAGAGTGATTCAAAATCATGCTGCTTGAATTGACCAATCTCACTCCTGAGTTGAGCTGTTTTTGCAGGTGGAAAGAATTTAGCTAGAAATTTTTCTGCCATGTCCTGCCAACTAGTAATACTCCCAGGTTGTAGCGATTGTAGCCAACCTTTTGCTTTGTCCCTCAAAGAGAAAGGGAATAATCTCAGTCTAATGGTGTCTTCAGTAACACCATTGACCTTCACAGTATCACAAATCTCCAAAAACATCGACAGATGTATATTGGGATCATCAAGTGGCGATCCACTGAATTGGGCCTGTTGCACCATACTGATTAATGCGGGTTTGAGCTCAAAATTGTTGGCATTAATGGGCTGGCGTCTGATACCCGAATAATTGTCATTCACAACTGGTCGCACATAATCCTTCAAGGCGCGTGGCTGCGCATTATCTTGTCCATTCTCCATGGCTAATACCCTCTTTTTCCTTAGTGCTCTAAGCGTTCTTTCAATCTCTGGATCAAAAGGAATAATGGCATGTATTCTAGCACTGCGCATCCAACATAAAAAAACACACCAGAAATACAAAAAAAAAAAAAATAATAATAATAAAATAAAATAAAGAAAATAAATAAATAAAAATATAAAAATAAAATTCTAAATTAAAACCAAGATTACTTTATATCGATATTGGCAAAAATAAGAAAAACTCAATCCCCGGCAACGGCACCAAAAACTTGACCGGTGCAAAATGCAAGTGCACAGTATCGTAGTTTTATAATATAATGATGTGTAGAGTATCGTCCTCAAGGATTGATGTCTTAATTTTACCAAGTACCGAAATTTTACTAAACTTGATTTTATTTAGAAAAATTAACAATTTTAGACTGCAAAATTTAAACAAAGCTACTTTAAATAAACTATTCAAAAGAATTTAAAACTGAATACCACGTGTCAAATTGATGATGGTGAAAACTTCTAGGAAACCGATTTCACCTAATTTCTCACTATGCTTTACTCATTTAGCTAATTTAACTTCGTTTTCTCTGTTTGTTAGCAAATGGCCAATTTTTCCAAAAGCCTCTTTCGATAGTCAATCGGAACCTATTCTTGTTTATTATTTAACATAAGAGTATGCAAATTAATAATGCAAGAACACAGTAAGACCCTCAATTTTTTATGCTACGTAGGTTCATACAAGTTTTTCGATCTCTATATTTACCTACGCTGAATTATCCAAGATCTATCCTATAATCCCCCCTTTCGTTAGCAAATCACAAGACTAAAATCATTTAATTAATGGTCAGTTAATTAAAAGCATTAGGCACAGAATAACTCAAACAAACATTGATGAAAACTATTTCAGATTAGCATCAAAGAGCAAACATAGTTCGAAACTGGCTACATCGTTTTCCTAGAATTCAAAAATTTAATTCATTCCGAAAATTAAATCCAACATAACAGATTTCACCATATTTTCTTCAATTTGGAGCATACGGGAAAGATCAACACTCGCCGCACCGCCGTCGCGCATCACGAACACCCCGAACACCGCCGTTGTTCGCCGCCTTCCGATTCTGAAAAGATAGTATTTTTTGCGTGCTTCCAACTCTCTTTTGCTGGCTGTGTGTGTATCTCCGCAGCACCACCAAAAGAAAACCACAAGAAAGCTCTCCAAAAATAATTTTTCCCAGAAACTTTTTGTGTGTTTTTTCTTCGTGTCCTCTCCCCCAAGAAAAATCCTTTTTTTTTTTTTTTATATGGTGTGGCCTCTCTCACTCTAGCCCCCCAACGCACGCTGCTCTCTCCCCCTCTCTTCTTGCACACGGCACTCTCCCAAGGAAACCCTCCCTTGTTGACTTTTCCATCCTTTCCTTTTATCCTTTCTTTCTTTGCTTTTCTTTCCTTTCTTTTTTTCTTTCCATTCTTTTGTCTTTCCTTTGTATGTACCCAGCGCACACTGCCCTTATGAGATGACCTGGCTACATGGCTGGGTCACATCTCATTTTTTGATTTTTTGATTTTCTTTTTCTTTTTCAAAGGTACATGAACTGCGCTCCTCTTTCAAGCCCACTTTAGACCCTCTTACAGCTCGTAACTCTCAAAGCTCAAAACAGAAAAGATGTAGAGCTCTTTTTTAGCTTTTCCCAGAATTTTGAATCATCTCAATCGGAGCTTGTATGAGAAAGTTACGCCAAGATTATGAAGAATTGTCGAAAAAATCCATAAAACGGCGTATGCTAACTTCACGTCTGATTTCGGCCTTGATGAGATTGCAAAGTACTGTCGGTTTTTTTTAGCTTCTAACAATTGCTCTGCAATAAAAAACACCAAAATTTCATACATTACTCAATAAAACCCAAATTTTATAAATAGAACACAATGTTAGAATATTGAGAGTAATTAGGCATTTAAATACAAAATATCATTTGCAATGCATGAATTAAAGCACCTAATTACGCAATTTAAGCGCGTAATCATAATTCGTGTGAAAGCATGCCCTCTTACAAAGAACTTCAATCTGAATTATTCTCTCTACATAACAAGTTTATTAAAGTCTCAAAGAGGAACAAAAGCTTGAAACAATAAAATGAAACACTTTGAAATCAGCTTGAATCCTCAAAACTTGTTGAAGAAGAAAAAGACTTAAAGATTGAAGAGCTTGAGAAGAAAGTAGATAACTTGTCTCAAAAATTAGCTAAGTCTTAAGTGAATGAAGATAGTAAGAGAGTGCAAGAAATAAATGATCTTAAGAACCAAATTCAAGAGAAAGAAAATGTCATCTATAGCTTTACCAAAGGTAAAAATAACTTTGAAAAAATGGTAGGACAACAAAGGATGGTAAACAACAAAAAAGGAATTGGTTACAATGGAACACCAAACAAAAGAAAGAAAAACTTGTTTGTGGGATATTTTGTAAATCAATCTAAACATTATGCATGTACTTCATTGACCAATATTTATGAGCACCCCACTTGTTACATGTGTAAAAATAAAGGCCACATAATGTTTAATTGTCCACTCAAGAAAAAGTATAGTAAAGTAAAAAATGAGTGGAAGATAAATGCTAAAATTAGACAAGATTTAAAGAAAGTTAAGAAGGTTTGGGTTCCTAAAGTGACAACATAAATCCTTTCTTGTACGTTTGCTTTAGTACCACTCCGTCTAATGATAAATTGTACTTGGATAGTGGATGTTCAAGGCATATGACGGGAGATAAATCAAGTTCACTTCTCTCACTCAAAAGGATGGAGTATTTGTAACCTTCAGTGACAATACAAAAGGCAAGATCATCAGAATTGGTAAAATAGGTAAAGACTCTTTACTTACTATAGATGATGACTTGTTAGTAGATGGTCTAAAGCATAATTTATTAAGCATTAGTCAACTTAGCGACAAAGGATTTGAAATAATATTTAAGAAAGACAAATGCATATTCAAGATTCTACGAATCAAAAGATACTATTCACTGCACATAGAATGAACAATGTATATTGCATAAACCTTGATAGCTTGATCTCTCAAGATATAACTTGCTTAGCGGCCATGAGTGAAAATAGTTGGCTTTGGCATAGGAGGCTAGGACATGCTAGCATGGATCTTATATCCAAGCTTTCTAAAAATAATTTAGTTAAAGGTTTGTCTAACACCAAATTTGTCAAGGATAAAGTGTGTGATGCCTGTCAACCAGGAAAAAAAATCAGGAAAAACTTCAAAAAGAAGAAACATATATCAACTAGTAGACCCCTAGAACTCATATACTTAGATTTGTTTGGCCCTACTAGAACTCAAAGCTTAGGAGGAAAACAATACGCCTTCGTAATTAATGATGATTACTCTAGATACACATGGGTGTTATTATTCGCTAACAAAGAGGAAGCTTGTAATTCGTTAATCACTCTATGTAAAAAGCTTCAAAATGAGAAATGGTATTGTTAGAATTGGTGTATTCCCAAGAGGGAGGGTGAATTGGAATTTTAAACTTTTCTCCTAGGTTGAACTAGATGTTGGCAAAATATTACAACCTACGGTCTATCTATGTAGTTCCAAATACGCCAATAAATATAATATAAGGAAATTTAAATCAAGCGCATCATCCACATAATAACATACACGTGCGGTAAATATAAAGTGTGGCAATATAAACAAACACACGATATGTTATCGGGGTTCGACCAACTGTGCCTACATCCTCGCCTCTGGCTCGCAAGCCTGAAGATTCCACTAATAGATCACTTAAGGGTGGAGCGACACCGATTACAACCAAGTCAATTAGCACAGGGCTGACCTCAACCTTAACCAGGTCAATTAGTGGGGCTGACCTCAATCTACACGCCTTAATAGGATGGCGCACCTAGCTTTCCTAATCGGGTCTAAGCCAATCCGGGACTATTCTAAGGCTAGTCTCCCTCTTCAGGCCCGTGCCTAGAAATACAATAGATTTTACAATCAAATGATATCGATACAGTGATTGTACTTTCGTGTAAAGTAGATCTGTTCTCAAATACGCGCAATTACATACATCACAATATGATTTAATATGTAAGCTCAATGTGGTCCAATAACTTAACTCTCAGATATATATATTTACTATCAGTGTAATGAGTGCGTGAGAGTATCAATTAAATAATCTTTGTATCACAAGATATTCAATAAGTAAGTTCACATAAAGATGTCAAGTCTCAAATATTTCAATCAGCAAGATGTCTCAATCGTGTAGATATCAAATAATGTATATGCTTGGTTTGCAAAATATATTTAATCTTTGTATCAGCAAATAATATGTAAGTCAATGAATATTGCAACAAAGATCATTTTCTCATAAACAAATATCTCTTCAGATATATTTTTCAATATAAAGCACACTAGATATTTGAAAATGATTCTAAAAGAATTTTGCAAACAAAAACAAATACAATCTTCTCAAGATGTTACAATGAAGGTGCAATCTTAGAAGATCTAACAAAGTCTCCTTAGGATAGATTTATTAACAAAGTCCCTTAAGAGTCTTTAAGGTTTTGCTCTCAATAAAAATATATCAAACAACTAGAGCAAGGAGAGCAAACCTATATGCACAACCACACTTAAACACACTTACAAAGAAGTTTGAGTAGTAAGATCTGGAAAGAATAAGTGTTGGAGGCTCAAAGATGAGTATTATGGGTTTTTGGATTTTCAAAGAATTTCTCCCTAATCCAATATGCTAATCTCTTTCTAATCTTAGCAAATGATGGGCTATAAATAGACATTGGAAGAATTATAGCTGTTAGGACATATAAGGTATTATTAATATTATTTAAGATCATTTTAACCCTAATTAACCTTATTTAAAAATGTTTAATTGCGGTAAAAATTAGGGCAACCCGAGAGATCCGGTCGACCAGAACAGTTTCGGTCGACCAGAGTTCATATGGTTTGGTCAACCAGGAGGTTTTTGAGTTGAAGACTCAGTCGACCAAAAATGGACGATTTCCCATTTCTCTAAGGTTCGGTCGATCTGGCCATTTTGAACTGACTGGTTCGGTCGACTAGACCGTTGGGATTTCTCACGAGAACCCTCGGTCGACCAGGTAATTGGTATTCATTTTTTTCTCGATCAACTAGATGGTCAATTTGTTGACCTCAGGGGGTTTTAGTCGACCGGAGGGCTTTGAACTATACTGGTTCGATTGACCAGGACCTTGGTTAATTGTTGACTCAGGCCTATTTCGGTCGACCAGGGCATAATGAACTGTCTTGGCCGGTCGACCAAAAGTGTACAATGTGTGCATTTCAGTCCTATCTTGAAACACACAAACCTTATTCAAGCGCCTAACAATCATAGGTGCAATGGTGTGTGTCTTAGGTTCATTTATGTCCAATTAAAAGACACCAAAAAAGTTCTTTGTCAATCGACTGAAGGGTAAACCCTAAAGTCTTTCTAAGGTCATTTTTCATTATGGTTGGTTTGAGCTTACGTATTATCATGCATATGAAGTGTGTGTGCTTATTACAAACCAAAGACCCTAATTAACTATTACAGACCAATTCTACAAATGAATATATTACAATTGAAAATAATAACTCATCTTCATGCTTTACTTGCTTTGTGCCCATCTCGATCTTAAAAAACTTAGTTCCTGCGCAAAACCTCAAACACCCATTAGATACAATGAGTATTTGTCATAATCAAAACTGGGCGTGACCTATATGGTCAACAGGTATAATGTCTCAAATCTAAGAAGTAACCAAGGAAGAGAATTTAAGAATCAAGATGTTGAAAATTTTTGTAATGAACATGGCAAAAGTCACAACTTTTCAGCACCTAGAACCTCACAACAAAATGGAGTCGTGGAAAGAAAAAATAGAACCCTTTAAGAAACTGCAAGAACTATGCTTAATGAAAATAACTTACCCAAGTATTTCTAGGTTGAAGCTGTAAATATATCTTGCTATGTAATCAATAGGGTTTCTATTAGATCAAACCTCAATAAAACACCTTATGAATTATGAAAAGGAAGAAGGTCCAACATAACTTACTTTCATGTCTTTGGGTGTAAGTGTTTTGTACTCAATAACAAAGATAACCTAGGAAAATTTGATGCTAAATCGGATGAAGGTATTTTCCTAGGGTATTCTACAAATAGTAAGGCCTATAAGATCTACAACAAAAGAACACTCATCATAATTGAATCAATTCACGTAGACTTTGATGAGTCAAATCTTTTTTCAAGAGAAGTCAAAAATGAAGAAAATGATGATATCTTCAAAAAGAAGGATGAGATAGAATCAAGGAAGAAAATGAAGTAAATGAAGGAACCAAAAAGATGAACCTAAAGAAAATCTAGAATTACCAAGAGAATGGAAGTATAAGAAAGATCACCCTTAAGAACAAATCATAGGTGAACAATCTAGAGTTGTAACTACTAGATCTTCTCTAAAGAACCTGTGCAATCACTATGCATTCCTATCTCAAAATGAACCTAAGATGTTGAAGAGACTCTTAAGGATGAATCTTGGACAATTGTTATGCAAGAACAATTAAAGTAATTTAAAAGAAGCAAAGTATGACAATTAGTACCCAAACCTGAAAATTATTCGATCATAGGAACTAAATGGATATTTAGAAATAAGAAAGGATGAAAATGGTAAAATCATTAGAAACAAAGCTAGACTTGTAGCAAAGGGGTATAATCAAGAAGAAGGGATAGACTATGATGAAACCTTTGCCCCTGTAGCTAGAATGGAAGCAATTAGAATGCTATTAGCTTATGCTTCCTACAAAGAATTTAAGTTATACCAAATGGATGTCAAAAGTGCATTCTTAAATAGGTATATAAATGAAGAGGTATATGTTGAACAACCCCCTAATTTTGAAAATATAGAAAATCCTAATCATGTATTTAGATTAACTAAGGCTTTGTATGGATTAAAACAGGCCCCTAGGACTTGGTATGAAAGACTTAGGGGATTTCTAATTGAGAAAGGTTTTTCAAGAGGAAAAATTCATAGTACCTTATTGATTAAAACTAAGAAAAATGACATTATTTTAATTCAAATCTACGTAGATGATATCATATTTAGTGCCATTAATGAACATCTATGTAAAAAATTTGCAAAAATGTATGCAAGAAGAATTTGAAATGTGCATGATGGGAGAACCAAACTATTTTCTTGGACTTCAAATTAAACAAGCAAAGAATGGAACTTTTATAAGTCAATCCAAATACATAAAAGAAATGATACAAAAATTCGATATGGAAAATAGACAAATATGAAAAGGGAAAACATGTAGAATCAAACTATGATAAAGGTATGATTGGAAGTCTCCTATATCTTACTGCCAGTTGACCCAACATAATGTTTAGTGTGTGTATGTGTGCACGCTTTCAATCGGCACCTAAGGAAACACACCTAATAGTTGTTAAGAGAATCCTAAGATACTTAATAGGCACTAAGGACTTAGGACTATGGTATCCTAAGGACACCAGTTTTGAAATGATTAGCTATTCAGATGCAGACTATGCAGGGTGTAAAATAGATAGAAAAAGTACAAGTGGCATATGCCACTTTTTAGGAAGATCTTTAGTTTCTTGGTTCTCTAAGAAACAAAAGTCCATGGCTTTATCAACTACTTGAATATGTAGCAGTCGGCAGTTGTTGTGCACAAGCACTGTACATGAAACAACAATTAAAAGATTTCAATTTGAAATACACAACTATACCAATTAAGTGTGATAATATGAGTGCAGTAAACATATCTAAAAATATGATCTCACACTCAAAAACCAAGCATATTGACATAAGACATCACTTCCTAAGAGATCATATGCAAAAAGAAGACATCATTCTAGAATTTATCAATACAAATGATCAATGGACTGATATCTTCACTAAACCTCTCTCAAAAGATAGATTTATAACCATTAGAAGAAAGCTTGGTCTACTACATAGTAGAAAAACTCACTGAAAGGACAAACTTAAAGAAAAATCTACAGTCAGCCAACTGACTCTAAGGTCAGTCGACTGACTGAAGAATTCTTCTTGGAATAGAGGCCAGTCAGCCAAATGACCATGATGTCAGCCAACTGACTAACAGAGCAACCCTAGACTCTCAAGTCATTTTAGTGGTCAGTCAACTGACCTAAGGTTTGTCTCTTCATACGCTCTAAGTTTGTTTTGGCATGTACTTTGATATGGTGAATGAGACAACACTTAGTTTGATTGCTTTCTTTCCCTTTGTTTCTTGAATAATAGACTTCATGTTTATGTGTCATATGCTATATGTGTATATCTTGAAATTGGTATCTTGAAATCTTTAATGACGATGCAAAAATATTAACGATTTATGGCTTACTATATTTTTGAAAATCTGAGCATAAAGTTATTAGGCATGTTTTAGAAACATGAGTTTTGAAATGACTTGTCCGTGTATGCTTATGATGGATTACATGAATAAATGAAAAATTGGCATCCATGAGTAGTGCATGATATGACATCAACGTTGGTAACTAAGGAAATATATTGGTATCCATGAATATATCACTTGGTTTTTAGCAATACAGCATAATTATGAGCATGTAACGATATTCGTAACATTGTCATAATCTTGGTATTTGAATGATGCATTGTGCATGACAAATGTGATTTTTGAAGTTTTATTTTTTTTTCACAAATATGGATGTTGGGCACCATATGCATGATTGAAAATTCAAAGATGTCACAACACATACGCAATGAGAATGCCAAATATGAAATATGACTATCAAAGCACATTATATATATACTATATTGCAATATATTGAGAAGTGTGTGTTCATCTGTTCATTTGAACTTAATTTTTTTTCTTTTTGATTGATGTCAAAAGGGGGAGTAGTATTGAGCAAAAAATAAGCATAATAAAATTGAACATTGAAAAATTCAAATATGAGATATGTATCAAAAGAAAGAGGGAGAAGTATTTGATATTCAATGATCTTGAACTTGAATGATGAAATGATATTGTATGATGAGCATGATTTATGATATTGTAATTGGTCTTGAAATTAAAAATATTGTAGAGAGTAAAATGATGCTTGTTGTAAGGGGGAGTCTTTTTAAGGCCCACTTATATTTTTTTTTTATCCTCATTTGTCATCATAAAAAAGGAAGAGATTGCTGGCCTAATTGGGCTTTTCAAATTTGTTTTCATGATAACAAAATGAATGATGTTTTAACATGCGTTGTTGAGTGGTTTTAATTTAGGTCTAAGTAAAAGGAAACTCACGATTAATCATGGAAGTAAGATGGAGATCAAAGTCAATCAAATGAAAGCTTCTCAGAACATTAAAGAAATAAAAGATACATGAAGAGCTTAAAGGCCAAGCAGACCTCGAAGTAAATACTGAACCTCAGGAGGCTGCAAGACTTAGTGATTAAGGAGATCATGCTTAGAAGGATATTTGTAAGTACTTCAAGTCATCACTATTTAGATATGTAAAGCTCCTTAAAGATACAAAGACTTAGAGACCAGCATTTGAAAAAACTCTGGAAAATGTTTTTGAAAGGTTATAATTAAGTTTTTCAAGTAAACTAGATTTTAAAGAAATCAGAAATGGAAAATATTTGAAAAGAGAGGACTATCCAGCCGACTGACTAGTGAACCAGTCGAGTGAGTCAGTGACCCAGTCGAATGAGTCACCCGATTGACTCTACAGAGAATTTTTGAATTTCAAACTTGCGGGATATTTTTCAAAAATTAATTCTATAATTTAATATTTTTTGAAAAGTTACCTAAATGGAAGATTTTCAAAATTAATTCTATAATTTAATATTTTTTGAAAAGTTACCTAAATGGAAGATTTTCAAAAATTAATTCAATAATTTAATATTTTTTGAAAAGTTACCTAAATGCTTCATGTTAAATGAGGAAACTTTTCCTTAAAAATATCTATAAATACCTTCCTCGCTAAATGAAGAATACATTCAAACAATACATGATTTCGATGCTAAAACTCTCCTAAAGCTCATTCTTGATCATACATTTGCTGGGGAAAAACTCTATGAAATTGTTTGATTAAAAAGGGGTTCTGATTTTAAGTTGCATCTAAAATTCTTATATCAATAAGAAAGAAACTTTGGTGACTTCTAAACCTTGAGCTTCACATTTTCTATTTAGTTTTGGTTTTGAAGTCCGATTTGAGATTTAACTTGTACAACTTGCTCTGTATTTGAGTGTGTTTTTGTATGAAGGTACCCATTCCTTTCTACTTGATCTTTGATGGTTCAAGGTATTGTTGGATCGTTGGACCAAACATAGGTTGTTGCTTGTAGAGGTTTCTCTTCCTGAAAAAAAAAAAAAGGTTGGTTATTGTAAAGGTTTTTGTTCCACTCGGAAGAAACAAGGTATAATAAAATCCCTAGGTGATTGACCTAAGGCAAGGACGTAGGTTGGGGTAAGCCAAACTTCTTAAAAGCTGTGGTGCCACTCTCTTTCCGTTACTCTCTTTTAAATTTCGGCAAAGATATAACCTACGTGGATGTTGTAATTCTTTCAATCATAAAATAACACGTATTAGAAATTAAGTAAACCCAAAGCCTAATTTGTTCTTGGACGTGCGGAAACCACAAGGGAGTACGTTGGTTAATCAATTTTTTTGCGAAAACCGTAAGGAAGTACATTAATTGGTTAACAACCCAAAACCTATTAGTTGAAGGTTTATTTAAATTCTGATCTTGGAAAAGTGTTTGGATGTTATTTTAATATTCAATTCAAAGCCCAACTATAGGACTTGCATTTTCATATAACAAGGCTGCGAAATATTTGTGTTGTGGTT
Source organism: Malania oleifera (assembly GCF_029873635.1). NCBI lineage: Eukaryota > Viridiplantae > Streptophyta > Magnoliopsida > Santalales > Ximeniaceae > Malania > Malania oleifera. The sequence goes on from NC_080425.1 coordinate 63,688,649, forward strand.
GTTTTGCTTGAATAGTAAATTTATTGATTGTGTTTGTTGTGGTTGTGGATTGAATAGAAGAAATTAGTGCTTGTGTGGATTGCCTAATCAACAAAAATATAAGAAGTCTTTAAAGGATTGTAAAAATTCAAGAACTCTTAAAAAAGGACTCTAAGGAATTTTTAAATAACCCAATTCACCCCCTCTCTTGGGACTATACCTTAGGTTTCAAGTGTGTTGAATGAAACATCACTAGCTGAGCTTTAGAAAAAAATGGAAAATATTTATATGTCCAAGTCCCTAGTTAATAGAGTGCATTTGAAGAAAAATTTGTATTAGTTAAGGATGACTAAGGGCATAGAAGTCAGATACCACCTCAATTATTTCAATAAGATAATCGTGCAGTTGTTGAGTATTGAGGGAAAAATTTAGGAGGAAGATAAAGCACCGATTCTGCTGTAATCGCTTCCTAGTTCACTTGATACTTTGAAAACCACACTATTTTTAGGTAAGGAGACTCTTATAGTTGATGAGGTGACTACTACCATTCTAGAGAGTGAGAATTTTCAAAAACTAGTTCATCCAAGACATAGAGAAGGGTTGGTGGCTAAGGGTGAGTCTAGCCAACAGTGGGGCAGGACTTTAGTAGGGGTAATTGGAATCGAGGGAAATCTCGATCCAAGTCCAGGGGTAAGAGTCGGAACTGGGGGAGTTGTTGTTTTTATTATGGGAATGAATGGTATATGAAGAAGGACTATCTAAGGAGGAAAAGAGATTTAGAGGAAAAGAACAGGAAGAAGATTGAGCAGGCTACTACAGTGGAGAGCAGTTCATTAGTTTTTAATAGGGATCTTTTGGCTGTTACTACAAGTTCCAATTACTTAGACGATACCTAGACTTTGGATTCAGCGTGCTCATATCTTATGTGTCCATACAGGGACTGGTTTAACTCCTATGAACCAATCTCTAAAGGGACGGTGTTGATGGGTAATGATGCTTCCTATAGTATTCTTGGTATTCGAACGGTCAGAATTAGGATCTTTGATGGTGTGATTAAAACCATCAGGGATGTGAGGCATGTTGTAGATCTAAAAAAGAAGTTGATTTCCTTGGGCTTTTTGGAGAGTAATGGTTTCTCGTTTTCAACTAAGGATGGTGTGCTAAAAGTGGCTAGAGGTTCACTGATAGTAATCAAAGGTCATCTGAGGAACAATTTGTAAACTCTAATGGGTAGCACAGTGACAAGTGGAGCTACGACTAGTACCTCTTCAGATACAGATACAGATGATACTACTCTCTAGCATACGAGGCTGGGTCACATGAGTGAGTGTGGTTTGTAGAAGCTGCACAGGCGGAACTTACTGGGAGGTAATTCTTGTTGTAAGCTTAAGTTCTGTAAATACTATTTGTTTTGTAAAAAGCATCAGAACAAGAAAGCATACGAGTAAAAACATGTTAGGGTACATTCATTCAGATGTACGGGGTCCAGTACAGGTATATTCTCACAGTGGTGCTATTTATTTTGTCTCATTTATTGATGACTTTTCCAGGAAAGTCTGGGTGTATTTTCTGAAGCACAAGAGTGAGGTATTCAGTAAGTTCATGGAATGGAAAGCTTAGGTAGAGAAGCAAACAGGGAAATAGGTGAAGTTTCTAAAATCTGACAACGAACTAGAGTACAAAAACAGCGAGTTTATTGACTTCTGTAAGGAAAATGGGATCACTAGGCACCATACAATTCCACATGGGCTACAATAGAATGGGGTGGCTGAAAGGAAGAATAGAACATTACTAGAGAGGGCAAGGTGTATGAGGATTAAGGCTAATCTACCTAAGTCATTCTGGGCAGAAGCAGTAAATATGACATGCTACCTGGTAAACAGGTCTCCTTCTACAACTTTTGACGCAAAGGTTTCTGAGGAGTTATGGACAGGTAAACCAGTAGATTATTCTGTGTTGAGAATATTTGGTTGTCCATCGTATATGCATGTGCAGGAACAGGATAGATCAAAATTGGACTTTAAGGCCAAACCGTGTGTATTTCTTAGTTTCCAAGAAGGAGTGAAGGGACACCGATTGTGGTGTTCGATGAGGAAGCCATGTTGAAGGAGAATGAAAGAAGGCGGAGTCTGATTTAGCGGGATTACCTATTCAGGTGGAGCTGGATAGTATTCAAAATTCAGGTATGGGTAATACTCAAACTACTGTTGTTGATTTTGTTGCACAGGATATAGTGAGATAGGCTATAGTTACTTAGGAAATTCCTTAGATAGGTGATAGACATGAGCCTACAGGGCTAGTCACCGAAAGAGAAAGGAGGAATGTTAAGCCTTCAGTCAGGTATAGGTTTAAGGACTTTGTTGCATTTGCTTTGATTACTAGTAGTGGAGATGCTCAGAATTTTTAGGAAGCAGTTTAGTGTTCTAAACAAGATAGTTGGCTTGGAGCCATGGTTGAAAAATGGAGTCTCTTCATAAGAATGGCAGTTGCATGTTGGTTTAGAAGCCCAAGAATAGGAAATTGATTGGTTGTAAGTGGGTTTTCAGAAAGAAAAAACCTACTTCAAAATCAAAAGGGATAAAATATAATGTCAGGTTAGTAGCAAAAGGAAAGACATAAGAAGAAGGTATAGATTATAATGAAATCTTTTCTCTTGTTGTTAAGCATGCTTCTATTAGATCCTTGTTAGCATTGGTTGTCATGCATGATTTAAATCTGTAACAGATGGATGTAAAGATGTAAAGACAACTTTCCTTTATGGTGAGATGGAAGAAGATATCTTTATGGAGCAACCAGAGGGATTTACGGAACAAGGTAAAAGCATGTGGTATGTAAGTTGAATAGGTCTCTTTATGGTTTAAAACAATCCCCTAGGCAATGGTATAAGAGGTTTAATTCTTATATGTTGAGGATTGGGTGTGTTAGAAGCAATTATAACAGTTGTGTTTACTTTAGATCTCTTAACAGTGGTGTATATGTGATTCTTATGCTATGTGTGGATGACATGTTGATTGCCTCTAACAATACTGATGGGTTGAATGTGTTGAAAGCCAGGTTATAGGATGAGTTTGAGATGAAGGATCTTGGTGCAACTAAAAAGATCCTTAGTATGGAAATAAGGAGGGACAGACAACAGAAGAAGCTATGGTGTCACAAGTTAAGTATATTGAGAAGGTGTTGGAAAGGTTTAAGATGGATAAGGCTAAACTAGTAAGTACACCTCTAGCTGCTCATTTTCAGTTGTTAGCTAAACTGTGTCCTTCTACTGATGAGGATAAGTTGGATATGGCTAGTGTGCTTTATGCCAGTGCAGTAGGGAGTTTGATGTATGCTATGGTATGTAGTAGACCAAACTTTTCATATGCAGCTAGTTTGGTAAGCAAATATATGGCTAATCTAGGTAGAATGCAATGGAATGCAGTGAATGGATTTTCAGATATTTGCGTGGCACTTCTGACTACGGTATCTTGTTTGGAAGTACTGATGATTGTAATGTTCAGGGTTATGTGGACTCTAATTATGCAAGTGATTTGGATAAGAGGAGGTCTACTTCTAGCTTTATCTTTACCATGGATGGTGGTTCCATTAGTTGGATGACTATGTTGCAACCTACTATAGCTTTTTCTACTACAAAAGCTAAATACATAGCTTTGCTAGAGGCAGGTAAGGAAGCTTTGTGGTTAATTGGACTAATTCAAAAACTTGGTGTTATGTAGGATAGGTTACACGCATTTTGTGATAAGTCATAGTGCGATCCACTTGGCAAGGAATTAGGTCTACCACTCTTGCACAAAGCATATTGACGTGCGGTACCAAGCAGTTAGAGGTTGGGTTGAAAGTGGTACGTTCTAGTCATTGAAGATCCACACAGATGGAAATGCTACAGATATGCTCACGAAACATGTTACATTAGCTAAGTTCAAGCACTGTCTGGACTTAGTTAATGTAGTCTCTTGTTGATTATTGACAGAGCATCCTAGAGCATGGGGATGGAATGTTGTGCTTGATTGCGATTAAAAGCCAAGGTGGAGATTGTTAAAAAAGTATGTTTATTTTTATTTATTTATTGTGGCTTTTATCACAGTCGTTGGATCTTTTCTAAATCCAACGGTTGTTTGGTGTCATATATATGTTTATAAGTCATGGGAAAAGATAGGTATTGCTTGTCATTTTGTGCAAGGAGAGCTAGAGAGGAGTTCTCTCTAGGAAGAACTTTTCTTCAATAGGTTGATAGTGAAGGGGTGTACAGGGGATCTGGAATCGAGAAGAGACTTATCATATCTTGTACTGTCATCGTTTCATAGTGGTTTTTTCTCTAGGTGCACGCTCTGTGGACGTAGGCAACCTTACTGAACCACGTAAAATCTCTCATCTCAATTTTTTGTGAATGTTCTTTGTGTGATTTATTTTGTTGATCGGAAGATTAAAATCGTTGCGCGTCAACATATGAATATATAGAAGTATGAATAGTAAATCATTCATGGACAAGATGGAAATTCTTGTGTTTTGAATCTAAGAGCAAATATTCGTAAAAATAAAAAATAAAAGTGTGTACTATATATGGAAACTAAATTCAAGAAAAATATATTTAGAATGTATGTCTTAAAATTAATGTTTTAATCTAAGAGAAAAAAGCTATTTAATTGAAAAAAATAAAAGAAGCTTCTAATATATATATATATATATATAAACACACACACACACACACACACACATACACACACACACACACATAACTATATCTACCTCTTTTCTACAAATCAAAGTGCTTGTCACCATCAAATTTTGTTCGAGCTAACCCTTGACATTGTATTGAAAATTGGAACAAAATAAACCCAAATCCCCATTTTTCTCTTCTTATTTTTGCTATTTCTAGGATTTTTGACATTTAAAAAAAAAAAAATTCTATTGCTTTGAGTGGTCCATAATGGTTTGAAACGATTTGAAATGTTTTGAAACAACTTAGAAAAGTTGTGTTTTTTTTGCACGAAAATATAGGAAAAATAAAGGTCTAATTTTCTAGGTGTTCTCTATTCTTTTCCTACTATTTTTAAAATTTTCAAGAATTTTGACTATTGTTTATAGAATCCATTTGTGTTTTTATTTATTTTGATAAATTAAAAAATTTAAAAATAAAGTTTCCAAAAATTGGAGATACAGATCAAGAAATAATTAAAATTTAATTAACTATTGATGCATGGTCAATGCACCAACTCATAACCATCGATGCTCACGCTCGTGCAAGGAACGCACATGGGCTAAACCAAAATGGCATTATTTTTGTATAATTAATTTCAAAAAGAAAAGAGTAGGCACATGCGGTGCATGTATCGCATAAAAACATTTTAACTAAAAAACATGATTAGGGCCAAAGTGACATTGTTTTGGGATCTAGTTTGGTCGTTTTCTTTCTTCTACACATGCAACCACTATCTAATCTTTCGACAACCAATCTAACATCTTTTCCCACAATTTGTCTGTCCCTAAGCCCCCTTCACATCCTTAATCACCAATAGATCCCTTGCCACACCCCTTTCCCTGAGCACATGTGGCGCAAGTCTAATATAAAAACCTTTTAATTAAAAAAACATGGTTACGGAGAAAATGACATTGCTTTTGGACCCGGTTTGGTCATTTTCTTCCTCCTACACATGCAACCACTATCTAATCTTTTGACAACCAATCTAATATCTTTTCACACAATCTGTCTGTCCCTAAACCCCCTTCACACTCTAAATTGCCAAAAGATCCCATCCCCACCCCTTTCCCTTTCCTTTGCCCTATGTTTCCATTTTCTTGCATGGTCCTTTGGCTGAGACCTATGTCCACTACTCATGGTAGAACCAAACAACTCATTCTTCCTCCTAACAACTTTTAATAGTAAATTCTATGTAGTGTACCAACAAAGAGACTTCGTATGACAATCACCAACCAAGAAAATTTATAAGGGGTGAAAAAAAAAAAAAAAAAACACAAGAGATGGAATCACACATTAGTTTTTTCAAAAAAGAAAAGGGTGTTAACAAGTGTGGACCAAGTCCAAAACTTTAATGAGGATGACTATCCAAAAATGACTTCATTCATCTTTGTCTTAAATTTAGTAAGTTTTGCAAGATTGCTACTAGTTTTTTTTTTTTAATCTAGGTGTGGTTATATTCACCTAATTAGTATCAACTGTTTGTTCTCAAGTTAATCCTAGGGTCCAAGGAGCTAATAGTCCATAGTCAATGTACCATAGTGAAACTTGGAAGTTCAATTAGATGAGGAGAAGGTACTAGCACTCCCTACACACCCGTCCTTTTAAATGCTACCATGAAAAACTCAAGATGTTCAAACATTAACCAAATATGGTCTTTGATTGTTAAATTGGTATAATAAAAGCCCTAATCTCTCACAATTGCGAAATAAGATGAAGAACCCCTTATGTACAAAATACAAAGTCATATTTCATTTGATTGTTTTTTTTTTTGCTAGTTTTAGAACCTAATCTAAGATTACACCTTCTGAATCCTTTTTTATTTATAAGTTTTCTCAAAGGAAAACTATATTTAAGAGAATTTAATGAACCAACCGACCAATCCACAACTCTTAAGTTGTCATGTATGTCGCACATAAGCATTCTGTTCATCTATGTCCACTTGGTGAGCATGGTGTTTCTTGCTAACCCTAGTTGTTGCAACTTACCCCGAACATTGCCACCTCTTACCTTTGCCAACAGAATTGTTAATGCTTCTTTTTGTCATCTAGATGTTGTTGGATAATATGTAATAGGACAATTTTTTATGCATGCCAGAACCTTACATTGCCCACAATTGTTATTGTGGGTTGCTACTATGGCAGAAGCTGCTACTTCTTCTTCATTTGCTTTTTTTATCTTCTTTTTCTACTTCTTTTATATTCTTCATATTCCTTTTCTTTTATCTTCTTCTTCTAGCTTCTTATAACAAGCAAGCAACTTTTGGTATTAGGAGTTCTATTGAGGTTCTTTCTATTGAAAATCACCAACAATGATTACTATTGTGAACTCAACTTTCTCACACAACTTCTTCTACTACAATGAACTTATATCTCTCTCACAACTTCTTCCACCCTTCCTCCTCTCTCACTTTTTTTTTTTTTTTCACTTCAATCTCAAAAACTCACTCAAGACAATGATATCAAGCATAATGTTTCAAGAAAAAAAAAACACCAACTTCAATCTAACCCAGCATAAATGAAAATTGGTACTTTTATGTGACATATCAAACACTACCTTCATGCAAACATGAATGCAAGGTTTAAACGATGACATGAAGATCCTAACTTTTTATTTAACCACGAAAAAAAGTTTGAGACTAGCAAAAACATGCCTTGCATATTGCGTTTTTTAAAGAGAGATATAGAAGAAAAAGGTTTAGCTTTTGCATAAAATAAGAAAAAAAAAAGTCTCAAAGTAAAAGGACGTAAGAGTGAAACATACTTTATTACTCTTGTAGATTTGTGTATCAAACAAGCCCTAACAATTCTAAGGAGCCAAAAGAGAATTATTGATTTTGAATCTCCTTCTTCAAGCATGGACTTTCCTAATGGGGTCTTCCACAAGAACTCGAAGATTTGAACGCAACTTTCTCTTCAAGCATAAGCCTCTTTAGCGTGTGTCCCCTAAAAAAACTTAGACCATCCGCCTCCCCCCCCAATTTTGCAACAATACTTTTTCCTCCTTACATTTGACTGTATGCCTCTCTTTTTTCTTAAGTCATAGCTATCCTCTTATAGAGAAAAGGGAGCTAAAGTGGTGCCCAGTCACCCTTTTACCAAAATACCCTTCAACTTGAAAATGTTGCTCTCCTTGTCCTAACAAGGGTCTTTATGTAATACTTGATGCTTATCCCTAGTTAAAACTTCAATATAGAAGGGGTAACACTTAATTTTAATAATAATGATTTCAAATCATGAAATCAAGGCTCCAATGTGCTTTGGACCTACCATTTGCAAAATAAAACAATGAGAAAAAAAGTAAGGCTCTAATTAATAGATCAAGATTCAAATTTTCCCTTCATTATCCAATTAATTATAAATTCAAATATAGGATAAATTGACCTCGAAATAAATAGGGTATTGTTGTGCAAATTAATGCATAGCGGAAACTTCCAGATTGTGCAATGCATCATCTAACGATGAAAAATATGAAAAACACAATCACACACAAATAATAAGGAAAGCAAATAAACAATGACACAAAAATTAACATGGTTAGGCAAAATGCCTATGTCCACGAGAGTAAGCGGAGGCTGAAATTCACTATCTATAAAAACTAGGGTTAGAACATCGTATATATGCTAAATATACACTTACAAAGGGATTAGAAAGTTCCCTAAATACCCTTGTATCAATCCCCCAAAGGATTTGCCTTTGAATCCCAATAGGACGAGGTGTTTGGTCTGACCTATAAATTAGGTCAGTTTCTAGGTATTTTTCCAAGGCAAGGTCTTTTTTATGTTTGGGTTCGCTAATTGCACTTGATGGCCATTTTGTTGCTCTATTAGAGATCTTTGTGAATCAATCTTTGCGGAAAATGCTTTTTGAACACTGCATTTGAAGCACACTACCCAAGTAATTAGAAAAAAACATCACTAATAGTCTTGAGCTTTCTCCCCATCAACAAATGCATTATTAGTGATGGTTTATGAGAATCGTCACTAGCTAATATAAGACTATTAGTGTTGGTCTTTCTCTTTAAGCATTCTACTTAAGCACATGCTCTTCTTGTTGTATTTTATCTTCAACTCATCTAGATTCTCCTTTGTGGTGTCATGAACACTGGCTAGGTGTGCCACAACATTATTTCTATCCTGTTTTGCATCCTAGAAAATGTTAGCAACTATTTTTTTTTTTATCCACAACTTTGAAGACAGTCTCTGACTAGCTGGCCCTTCCAAATTGTAATCATCTTTAAGAGCAACCAACCCATACATAGATATTTGAGTCAAGTTGTTTCTTTCGTGCATCCTATTCCTTTTTACTATGATGAGTAACTACTCATCTTTAAAAGATCTCTCAAACTCTTTTGCATTTAAAAAACCATTGAAATCATTGCATATTTCCACCACAGCTTCCCCTGTCTGTACACGGTCATTCCAAAAGGTATGAACTTGAAGAGGCTTAAATTTAGAGAATCTTTTCAACCAATATTCACTATCAATGACAGTTCTTCCATCTTTTTCGTCTACTATGTTAAGAACAATCTGAGTCCATAGCCATATATATAGATTATTTTGCTTTGGAGTTTGAGAGATGGGTGTTGGTTCAACAGGGTGAGGTGTTTGGTCATACTCATCCTCTAGGCAAGTTTCTAGTTATTTTGTCAATACAATGTCATTTTTATGTTTGCATTCACTAATTGCACTTGATGGCCATTTTCGTTGCTCCATTATAAGTCTTTGTGAATCATTCTTTGCAACAATTGGTTTTCGACCACTACATTTGAAGCGCACTACCCAAGTAATTAGAAAAACCGTCACTAATAGTCTCTCCCCGTCAACAAATGCATTATTAATAACGGTTTATGAGATCTGTCACTAGCTAATATAAGACTATTAGTGACGATCTTTCTTTTCAAGCATTCTAATTAAGGACATGCTCTTCTTGTTGTACTTTATCTTCAACTCATCCAGATTCTCATTTGTGGTGTTAGGAAGACTAGCTAAGTTAGCTAAAACATTATTTTTATCCTGTTTTGCTTCCTGGGCAATATCAACAACTATTTTTATCTTTCCACTGCTACAAAGATAGTCTCCGACCAGTCGGCTCTTCCGAATTGTAATCAATTTCACGAGCAACCCACTCATAAATATTTGAACCAAACGTGTTGTTTCTTTTTCGTGCATCCCATTCCTTTTTGTTGTGATGAACAACTTCAAAAGATCTCTCAAACTCTATTGCATTTAAAAAATCAGTCTAATCATTGCAGAACTTCACCACAGATACAAGACTAGTACAAGACTTTTAGTGACAATTTAGAAAAAGCGTCTCAAATAATAGACTATTAGTGACGATTTAGAAAAATTGTCGCTAATAATAGAATAGCTATTAGTAACAATTCTTATAAATTGTCACTAACATTCTTAAATAACCTTTTTCCCAGTCAACAAATGCATTATTAGTGACGGTTTTATGACTCGTTACTAATATGAGACTATTAGTGACGGTTTTTCTAAAGTGTTACTAAAAATAGACTACTGGTGACAATTTATGAGAACCGTCACAAATATTCTTGACTTTTTCTCGGTCAACAAATGACTTATTAATGATGGTTTTGTAAACCATTACTAGTACAAGACTATTAGTAATGATTTTTCTAAATTGTTACTAATAATAGACTATTATTTACAATTTATGAGAACCGTCACTAATATTCTTGACATTTTCCAGGTCAACATTGCATTATTAGTGGTGGTTTAGAAAACCGTTACTAATAGTCCACTATTAGTGATAGTTCAAAATCGTCACTAATAAATGATTATTAGTTACGCTTTTAGTTCATCACTAATACCGAAAAAATGTCGCTATTAATTTTCCGCGATAGTTTGAGCTAAAAAGCTGACTTTTAGTGACGAAAGTATTAGTGGCGCTTTCATTTTCATCACTAAAAATGCAATATAAGTCCACTAAAATTGCACTTTTAGTGACGAAATTGAAAGTGTCACTAGTACTTTTGTCACTAAAAACCAGGTTTTTTGTAGTGATTGTTTCATGTGCTTTGAGTAAGAAAAGTGAGCTCACTGCAAGAATAAAGCTGCTCACCATGGTGATCAAACATGGTTTTTGGCTTCCAAAATAAAACTGGTCTTTGTGAAGAGCAAAAATAAACAATTTTTTTAAAATTAACATTTGGTAAACATGTAGAAATATTAAACGACGACGCATTCCTCAATACTTACCTATTAGCACCAAAATTTGTTATAGAACTATTCAATTTTACTATTTTGATAAATTTGAATACCTTGGAAAGGTTAATACCTCATCTAGAAAATGAAATGAGCGCACCCCCTTGATCCATTAGTTTGATGGCCCTAGATACCAAAATCTAAAACAAAATGCAACCTCCAAAGTTTTTCACTTGCCAACTCTATCGGGGCATATAAAGTGATTCTTCAACAAATTCACTGATTAAGGACAAGAAATGGTCAAATTCTATTGATAATGTTTTTTTTTTCATCAAACCTATTATCTATTTTCTATTTAAATCTCTGTAATCTATATGAAGGATACCATGGATCTTACTTATCTAAACCATCTCTATAGAATTTTCTATAAAGGTTTCATATACAGATCGTGTTAATTTAATGCAAAGTAGGTGTATGTATCACGATAGATGATTATGAATAAATTGTTGTGTTTGTTACTCTTTATATATCTAGGGATGAATTTTTTTTCTAAGATGGCTTTAAAATTTTATATTGTTATCACTGACATTGTAGCTATTGTTTATTGTATGGTAAAATAAGAATTATTTAGAAATGCAGTGTTACGTGTTGATCTAATACTTATGTCAATACATGTGGGCTACTATCCATAGTTGTATCATTTCCTAGCTATGTCATTACTTTGTGAAAATATTTTTGTGCAATTTATCTTATAATTAAAAATTATATATGTTCTTAGAATTTACTGAAATCCTCTTTTACAGCTATTAATGGTCTCCACATTCCTCCTATCTATTTTTTATTTTATATAATTTTTTGGATCAATTGGAAGTCCATACTTGGCTTAGGCTACACATAATGAGGTAGTGATAGTCCATCTCCCATCCCAAATTTTTTCCCACCCTTCCTAAGAGTCGAGTCTAAGACTTTCAATAAGGATATATATAACTTTAACAAGGATGATCAATGAGAATTCTTGTCTTATTCTAACTAAATATATCTCATGTAAGATTTATATTTCCTTGTGTTGAGGTACTTCCCAAAAATGGCCAAAATCAAATATTCATTCTTCTTTATAAAACCTTATGAAGGACCAAAGCAAACTAGGATGGTAAGTTTTTCCATCACGCTTGATATATTATGTGGTTGGACATATATTTTCTATGCTTAAAAACAACAAAAGTATTGTATTTGGAACTTTTTATGTACAATTATTTTTCCTTTTTACTGGTAATTTACATTCTTGAGGGGCTTGCTTTGATTCTTCTGTTCCATTTGACTTTTTCCCTCTTATATGGGGTGTTGCGACGTCCCGAACCCTCCAAAGACCACTCTGGCAAATGGGTGAGGCTGCGAGCTAGGCAAAATGGATGTGTATTTTGAAAAAGATATTTTCGTGGAAAACACAGTGTATGGAGTTGCCATTAACCTTTTGAAGTGTGGTTAGAACATTTGATTGCTACCCCATTAGGGGTAGAATTTGTCTGTGTCGCTAGAGTTGGGCTCGGGAGTATGGTTGTGCGAGGGGAAGGTATTAGCACCCTCTACGTGCCCATTCTTACGAACAGTGTCATATTAATCGAAAATTATCCCAAAATAAATGTAATAAGCCTTTTAAATTACTCCCTCTCGAAAATCAAAGAAAATACACAAAATGAATACCATATAGGTATTCTCTAAGAACTTGGACAATTCAATACTCCGAAGAGTCCATGCCCCTTTGTTATAATCATCGGGATGGAAAATCGAGAAAATAGAGTACAAAATACTTTCCTGAATTTTTTAAATCTTTATAGAGTTTTTTGAGCATGAAGAATAATATCTCGAGAGGTTTTGGGTATCGATTTGGGATGGAAATGATTTTCTGAGCCTAATAAACATTTTTTTGATTTTTTAATATTTTTCCCAAACCTTAAAATAGTACAAATAAAATTAAGACGAAAACCATGGAAGTTAAAGTCTAAAAATATTTTTGGAGTTTTCGAAAAATTTTGTGGATTTTTGTGAACTTTTCAAACATTGAAATGATATTAAATAAATAAAATGAAGAAAACTGGTGCCAACCGGTTTGGGAGGGGTGAGGCGGTCAAACATAAACCAGTCTAGGGGAAAACCAGTTTAAGGTCTTGGTCGACACCAATGGGTTCAGAGTATGTCTATGGATACGAGCATGGATGTTGAGCGCATGGATGTGTGTGCATGTGCATGAGATGTGGGCAAATGCGTGAGTTGTGCGCATGGATTTGTGAATGAGTGTAGTTGTATGGGCGAACATGCATGCATGTATGTGATTTTAATGTATGAATTTATTTTGAACTTAAACATCCTTAGATTTTTTTGGAATTTTGGGAAATTTTCAAACTAATGAAAATTGACTTAAAATATTTTTCAGAATTTTTTCTCAATTTTTCCTAATGTTTGGTGGTTTTTTTGACATTTTTTTTGAATTTTTGTGAAATTTTAATGCATTATATTAAATATATATATATATATATATATATATGAAATTAAAAGAAAATGAAAAGAACCAGTGTGACCTGGTTTAGGGAGACGGATTGGTCAAACTTTGACTGATCCAGGGAGAACCGGTTTAAGGTCGGGTTAAGGCCATCCATGTGGCGGTGCTAAAGTGGTAGGGAAGATTTCGATGGGATCCATAACGTGGTACCATCGCAGACGCTTATAGGGGGGTGTAGATCCAATGGCCATGAGAGACCTAGTCGTGCACCTGTGTGCATTAGTGGTGAGGGAGACCGAGGAGGCCATGTGTCAATTTCCGAATGAAACAACCTACTGTGATTTCATGATGGTTTTTGAAATAAGGGATTTCGACCGTTGATGGGGTACCAAATCTGACGGCTCGGGAGAGGAGCACCTCCTAGCATTAATGATGCAGGGGACTGGAGCGCCACGTGTTAGCTTATGAGTGACGCGCATAATGACCTCTATCATGAAGCGATCGCAACCATTGACACAGGTAAGGGATCTAACGGCGATGAAGGGAGTGCAACTAGATCACTGACATGGCAACATCTGAGGCGTAGATAGGAAGCACATATACTACGGCCACAAGGAGGTTTTGCAGACACCTTGATCAAATGAAGGGAACGATGCCACGTGTCTTAATCCTGTGGCTTTGGGACCAGGAATACTTAAATTGAAAATTTCGTTTGTCTCATTTTCATTTTCTCACCCGAAAGCTCTCTCTCTCTCTCTCTCTCTCTCTCTCTCTCTCTCTCTCTCTCTCTCTCTCTCTCTCTCTCTCTCTCTCATTCTCTCTTTCTCTCGTTTCCTTCTGTTCCTCTTTGCATGAAACCCTAGGTTCTATATACCAGTTCCTCAATCTCCTCTCTTTCTCTTCCTTATAGTCTGTTCTCTCAAAACCCTATGCTCCTCTGAGACCTGGTGACTCAATCTACTCAGAACTTAGAAACCACCCCCCCCCCCCCGCCCCACTTTCTCGTTCTATCATTTCTTCTCAGATGTTCCCCCTTAACTCGTTTTCCTACCCTCTGTTCTTATGTCTCTCTCGAAACCCTAGACTATCACCCTACTTTCCCTCCTCTACAAGCGAGAGAAGAAGCTATCTTAGAAACCCTAGAGTTTTTGAGATCCAGATGCTTAAATGGTTCGGGCATATGACTTCAAACAAGGCTAAGCTCGAGATTAGCCTTCAGGAGGTTTGAAAGAAAAAGATCAACAACTAAGTATTCTCAAACCTCCTTCCCCTTTCTTTTTCTCTCTTTTTTGGTGTTATATTATGATGATCATTCTTGTTGGTGCATACTAGTTGTGATCTGTCGACCCTATGTTTGTTCGTGAGAATCTGTGATTTTAGGGTTTCTGGCTAGGGTTCGGTTTCAGGTTAGGGATAGGGTTTTAGTGGGGACTTGGCATAAGGTTGAAGACGAGCCAACTCCTCTTCAACTCAATGGGTGAGAGCCACACGAGTCAACTTGAACAATGTGTGCTGACTTGGGAGATCCCGAGCGAGTCACGTGATCTTAGGCACGTGCGGGTTAGCACGTGTGGATTGAACGGTGGTTCACAAAAACAAGCCCAATATGATTTTTAAAGAAACGACAAGCCCAGTTTAAATTTTAAAATCAAACCCAATTTAAACTTTAAAAATGGGCCCAGTGTGGATTTTAAAGAAACAACAAGCCCAATTTGAATTTTAAAATTTAAAAACGGGCCTAGTATGGATTTTAAAGAAACAACAGGCCCAAATTGAATTTTGAAACCAAACCCAATTTAAACTTTAAAAATGGGCCTAGTATGGATTTTAAAGAAACGGACCCCTCGGGGATTCTTTTTAAAATAGGTTAAGGGGTTTAAAGCTTTCAAATGGGCTTTGAACTCATTTAAGAAAGGAATGGGTCTTGGGTCTACAAATATTTGGCTTAGGTCTAACTTTAATTATAGGTGGACTTGCCTTGGGTTCAAAGGATCCGAACCTGAGTTCGAGTTCGGTTTTAGGCTTGATGAGGGGTAGGTTTGGGTTAAATCCATCTCAGGTTCACGCTCGGACCTGAGAAATGGGGAACACTTAAATTCACACACCTACAGTGCACCATCTAGCTCAAATTGACATCCCCAAATTAGGACAGGGAAGGGAGATTTACCCCAGATCTTGTACTCCTCTAGTCTTTTTCTCCGGCGAGTAAGTTTGAGTTGGTTTGTTCTGGTTTCTGGTTTGGGTTCCGAATCAACTACTGAATCCTTTGTGCTTTGGGTGTTGTACTGAGTGAACAGACAAACCCTCCTCCTCTACTCAGTTGTGCAATTCAGCATAGCTTCACTCACTCTCTCTGAATCTTGCAATTCTCTGCTGCAGAGTTTCCTCACTCCTTCAACTGCTTTCTTTTCCCTCAATTTTTGCATTGTTTCTCTGCTTCCCCCAGGGTGCCTCTATTTTTTCAGCATTTCATCTTATCCTCCTATATCTCTTTGCAATGTGCAAGCCTCCCTATTTATAGGGAGGCTTGGGAGGTATTTGGCACCAATTTTCCCCCACCAGCATGGATTATTCTAACCGATCCCCCCATCAATGAACTGTGAGGGAATAATTGCTTCTCACGTGATTTCACTTTCCATTTTATTTTATTTTTTGGATTTCAACTGCTAACAACTTGCATTGTTGTTGCTTTTGTGCGCAAGAAACTTGGAGGCTCCAAGTGGCAGCCCACGAGTGGAGGGCAAGACATCTTCTTTTTTGTATTTTTATTTTGTATTTTTATTTTTTGTTTTTAGCTTTCTTTTTGGCTAATGTATCCTGTATGAAGCCCTGGGAATCCTTTCCTGCAACATTAACTTGTACATCTTATTACCTGTTTTATTTTCCTTTGTATGCCTGCTTGTGTGCAGGGGCTTCACACGTGCACACACACCTTGTGACATTTCCCCATCTTTTGATTTTGACCCATAAGCAAAAATTTAGTTGACCCATTTTGCCCAAGAAACTCCTAGTAATAAAGTATGACCTTAAGATCCAACCAACATACTCAATTTGACAACTAAAACTTTTGAAAAATTTAATTAAAATTTGACTTGAATTTTGAAGGACTCACCTCGAGATTTTAGGACTCAAATTAAAGAAACCCGATCCCTATTTTGAAATTTGACAACAGGTATCAAACAACAGGTATCAAACTTTGAAGATTACACTTAAAAGGAACTCAACATGACTCAATTTTGAAACTCAAAACATAATCAAATTCTACAATTAGAACTAGAAAGAACTAAACGATTTTGGGATTAAAAATTAAAAAGGAATGAAGGAGATTTTATTCATGATTTAAAACCGTTAGTTTGAAAGACTCAATTTTTAATAGGGCTTTATTCACGCACTAAGACTTGAATTTAAAATTCAAGAGACCCATTTTGGGAATTTTTGACTTTTAAGATCGACTTTTAAAATTGAAGTCAAAAGGGCTGGGCTTAAAATATTCAAGACTTATTGTTTCTCAAAAGGTGGGGTCCTCGTTTAAGGAGATTAGTTTTGCAACTAATGATTTTATAAAAACATAGTGGGGAGAGGATCCCAAATTTTCCTAGAATACTAGGACTTCAAATAGTGAGACTATTTTAAAGTGATCTTGGTTTCAAAAATGGGACTCTAATACTGAATCAAATTGAGACTCTAGTTTGACTTAAAGTCACCTTTATTTCATCAGGTCTTTTCAGGGGGGCTTGGTAAAAATTAGGGTGTCTACATGGGGGATAGGATGTATCCCTAGTCTTTCAATTAGGGGTGCATGGCCTGCCCTGGGCAGTTTCTAGTTCATCAAAAAAATAAATAAATAAAAGGAAGGTTTGTTAGCATTTAATTGAAGTTAATTGTTTTTCTTTTTACCTTGTATTCTTTTTTTTTTTTATTATTATTATGTCAGGTGCCCTGAGATCATTGAGTGTCACCCCCTCCTTCAGACTATTCCTACACCTATACGCACGGTGCCCTCCATATGTGCAGGTATAAATCGCGAATATGCACTCGGCAGAAAGGGTTTGAACCCTTGTTCCACCGTGCGAGCGGCCCTTGGGACTCTATCCTTACCACCCGAGCTTGTGTTGTATTTTTTTATTTTTTGATTACATAGGAACTCCAGCCACATACGAGCCCTTCGGACCCCTTGGTACGGCACCAAGCCTATGGATCAACGTCCTCCGCCCCCAGGTCTTGCTGATCAGGGCAAAGTCCAGAATGCAGACACGGCCTCCATGCATCAGTTGGACATTCGGCCAACCCTACCCCCGGGACACATCTCCATTACCATCCACGGTTCTCACTGGCTCACAGAGAACTCTCATCATCCACGGTCCTCATTGGATCATAGAGCGAACTTCCACCATCCATGATCCCCAGTGGCTCATAGAATAAACTCTCATTTTCCGTATAACCAAATATGAAAATGAAGATTCCTATATATATATATATATATATATATATATATATTCTTAATGTTTTTTAAGTTCCAAACAGGTCAAAATGTTATGATGTTCATTATAGCATTGGAGTCCATATATATATATATATCTAAAGCCAAAATCATGATTCTCAAACAATTTTCACAAATGAGTTGACCTTCCATATGCATTATTGATATGCCCAAAATAAACTAGCCAATAAGAGCAAGACAACACTTGGTCCGTGGTCCCCCCTGAAGTCAAACAATCTGATGAGAGCAATCAACTCCAACTCAATAAAGAGGAGGAAAGATTTATGCCGGCAGCTTAAATAGCCGAGTGATGTGCGTAAACACTTTATGACCTGGGAGCAATTCAAGCCCCGCGCAATAAAGGAAAATCACCCAAAGGGTCAACTCTAACTCCTATAAGAAGGGGGGCAAGGAAGAGGCTAAGGTAAGTCATTCAACTCATTCTACTGTTGCATTCAGTCTCTCTAAAAGAATTTCTCTTACTTAGGCATAAAAGTGATCTCCCGAAGTTCACCACTGGTCCTCCAACCCTTTCTTCTCTTCCCCTTTCAGGTCAGCGAAAGTCAAAGGAGCAACCTTGCTAATTTTACCCTGCAATAGTTGGCACCGTTTGTGGGAACCTGCTTTTGAGAGGCGATCATATCTTGCTCTTGACTTTCAACATTCAGGTAATGCCGACCTCACATAGTTCTACTTCCATCCCTACCGCAAGAAAAGAATCGTCCTAGTCCATCCACTCCACACCCGCACAACCATCGGGTGTTAGCACGGAGGAATTCCTCGCTTTCCAAAAGGAAATGAAGGATAAGCTCAACCAACTCTTACAACAAAAGAGTCAGGAAGGGCACATCCTCTACCCACGGAAAAAGAGCCCTAGTACAGACAAAAAAGCTGACAAACCAAAGGAAAACGATAAAAAAATCTACCTCAACAAGAAGGTAGAGGACGCAAACAGCGTAGATGTCAACCAACAAAGATCCACGGAGCTCGAAGAAAGGATCAAGAAAATAGATCACATAGAAAAGATGACGAAAAAGGGCAGAACCAAACCCTTCTACGGGGAAGCGTCCCAAAGGTCCTCGAGCCGCCATTCAACAAAGAGATCATGGAAGCTCCACTACCAAGTAGATTCAAGATGCCCACCTTTGAAAGGTACGAAGGTCTTTCCGACCCAATTAATCATTTGGACACCTTTAGGATGGTGATGCAGTTGCAAGGTGCTCTAGACGCTATCATGTGCTGAGCTTTTGCAACAACCCTTAAGGGTACTGCCAGAGACTGGTATTGAACTCTACGACTCGGATCGATCGGTTCCTTCTCAGAGATGGAACAACTGTTCACCATCCACTTCCTTAGTAGTTGGAGAATTGCTAAAACAATGGGCCATCTCATGAGTATGGCACAAGGAGAGCAGGAGACTCTAAAGAAATTCATGCACTGCTTCAACACGGCAACCCTAGAAATCTGCAACCTAGACATGGGGGTGGCTTCAGTAGCCTTGACAACGGCTCTTTAACCCGGAAGTTTCTCATACTCTTTAGGGAAAAAGCCACTGGTGGATATGGGGGAGCTGATAGCTCGAGCACAGAAATACATCAACCTAGAGGAGATGATGGACACAAGAGGAAGTCGCATTGAATGGAAAAGTAGTAGCAGGGAGACGGGAGAATCCTATAGATTCGCCAAAAGACGCGAGACTAGTGCACTACACACAAGCCCAAAGATAAAAGAGCAAGCTAATAAGTTCTCCACCTACACACCCCTAAATGTACCGTGCTCTGAATTACTGATGCAAATCATAAAGAAGTACTATGTCTCATGGCCTGAACCCATGCGAACACCTCTTCACAAGCGAAACATGTCCAATTTTTGTGCATTCCATAGGAATCATGGCCATGACACAGAGGAATGCACCCAGTTGAAGCAAGAAATTGAAGCCCTAATAAGAAGGGGATACCTATCAAAGTTTATAAAGAAAGAAGATCCACAAAGGGAACCTCTCGAGCAGAGGAGGCCCAGCGTAGAAGAGAAGGAAAAGCAGGTTGTAGGGGAAATTGCGGTGATCTCGGAGGATCCTCTAACGGAGGAGATAGTGGGGGAGCTCGCGAAAAGATAAGCTAAACAGGTGCTCTCGATAGAGAAGAGGGAAACAAGTAGCAAACGAAATAAAAGTTCTTGAGCATTTCTTGCAACACAGTAAAAAAAGTTCCGATTACAGCAATTGTACTATATTTTAAAAGTTTAAGAATATATATATTACAAGTGAAGTTCTAGCCAACTAACTTGCCTTGCTCCCCTCTCCAGCTTCCTCTTCCTCCCCATCTTCTTCCTCGCCTAGATCTTCCCTGGATTCAGGACTCTCGTTGCCATATCCATGTGAGCTCACACAGTCCAAGGGAAGGTCAGGGTGCTTGGTTTTGACTTGTTCCCGGCACCTCCTAAACCCCACCCTATAAGCTTTGGAGGTGTCCATAACGAACTGTGTGGAGTCTTTATACTCATTTACTGCAGCTCAGGAGCATTAGCAGCAGTAGTAGCCTCTTTGGTAGGTACCTCCTCCCTATGAATGCGCTTAATCTCAACCTGTAGGGTGCACTCATGGATCTCGGCATCACGAAGTTCATTCTGAGCAACGACGTACTTTTCCTGGCATCCAAGGTCTGCCGGTACATCTTGACAACCTTCTCTTCTTGGGCTGAGGCCATCGTCGCTAGCTGAGGAGAAGTACAAAGGGCAGAATAGATAATAAACTAATGTCTAAGGAGAAAAGCAATACGGCCAAAAAATATTAAGTAAAACAAGACCTGGTATATGGTATGCCAAATCTGGGCCAAGAGAATGTCGGGTAGGGAACACCGAGCCTGTACAAAATCTTCGACGTTAACAGCCTTGCGTAAAGTAAAGATAAAACATGTTGGCTCCTGAAAAATCGCTTCAGTATTAGCCGTAGGCCTTAGAGGAGGCAACGTAATGTTCTCCCCAGCAAGAGCATCACTATCACCTGCAGTGGGCACGTCCCTTTGAGATGATTCTCGTTAAAGCTCTCTTCTTTTCTTCCTGCTCCTACTCACTCTCTGCTTCTTGGCTTCCCCCATGAAAGACTCGTATTTTTTAAAGTCCATATCTGCAAAAATAAGAGAGGGGATAAAAATACCAACAAACGCATAAGTATCCGAGTACATATCATAGAAATCAAAGGCAAGACAAGACTTGAGGAAACGAGGCTGATCCCCCACTGCCCGAGAACTTGCTCCTCAAGTAGCTCCTCGTGAGGGACAATCCCCTGCTAAACTAGGGCCCGTAAATCTTTCAATATGGCCTGCTTGATAGGGGAGAGAATCGAAAGAATGTGACGCACCCGAGTTACAAAAAGGAAAGAAAGGCCTTCCTTTATAGAGAAAGGCCTGCACAAATCCCCAAGAAGGTGAGAATCTTAAGAGAGCTCTGCTGCAGAAAAGGGGTTTGCGTCTCGAGAGGAAGGACACAAAGGATCCCCGTACGAACGAAAATCCTCAGAAGCGTGCTGACATGACACTAATGCCAAGAATTTGCAGCTTTCCAAGGTATGATTGATAAAAATGTAATTAATAGATTTTTGCAGGTAAGAAAGACGCCTTGAAAGAGACGATGATATCACCTCGGAAAAGACATCAAACACACTCCATAAATGAGAATGTCTCATCAAAGGGGAAGGCCATTTCAGCCACACAGGCTGACAAATCCGCCAACGAGCACGCCTCGTGAAGCCAATAATCACCCAAAAATGAGCACGACTCATTAGACATAGAGGTCAAATGATGAGCACGAATCGTAAGGCCAAAAAAAGTCCAAAAGATGAGCATGACTCATTAGGCATAGAGGCCAAATGATGAGCACGACTCGGAAGGCCAAAAACAGCCCAATAGATGAGCACGACTCATTAGGCATAGAGGTCAAATGACGAGCACGACTCGGAAGGCCAAAAATGGCCTAACAGATGAGCACGACTCATTAAGTAACAAAGGCCCAGATAACAAGCATGACTCATAAGGCCAAAAACAGCCCAGCAGATGAGCACGACTTATTAGGCATAGAGGCCAAACTGACGAGCACGACTCGAAAGGCCAAAAACAGCCCAGCATATGAGCATGGCTCATTAAGCATCAAAGGCCCAAATGACGAGCACGAGTAAGGCCAAAAACAGCCCAACAGATGAGCACAACCCATTAGGTGTAGAGGCCAAACTGACGAGCATGACTCAGAAAACCAAAAACAGACCGACAGATGAGCACGACTCAGTAGGTATAAAAGGCCATAAAGCTGCTCAGTAAAATCAGTTCAGAAAAATTTATACAATGAAGCAGCTTGGCATGAACTGCTCGGCAAACTTGCTCGGCAAGCCCCGCTCTGAGAAATTGCTCCACGAAGCTGCTCGATAAAATCAGTTCGGCAAAACTCACTCCATGAAGCAGCTTGGCACGAACTGCTTGGCAAACTTGCTTGGCACGCCCTGCTCCAAGAAATTGCTCCATTAAGCTGCTCGGTAAAATCAGTTCGGAAAAACTCACTCCATGAAGCGGCTCGGCACGAACTGCTCGGCAAACTTGCTCAGCAAGCCCTGCTCTGAGAAATTGCTCCATGAAGCTGCTCGGTAAAATCAGTTCGGTAAAACTCACTCCATAAAGCAGCTCGGCACGAACTGCTCTGCAAACTTATTCGGCAAGCCCTACTTTGAGAAATTGCTCCTTGAAGCTGCTCGGTAAGATCAGTTTGGCAAAATTCGCTCCATGAATCAGCTCGACACACTTGAGTCCCACTCCGAAAAATTGCTCTATGAAATTGCTCGGTAAACTCAGTTTGGAACATCAGCTCGGAACATGAGCTCGGAAAATGTCCTCCACCACTCAACTCAAAATATCAGTTTGGAACATGAGCTCGAAAAATGTTCTCCACCACTCAGCTCTAAAATAAGGTCGAAAAATGTCCTCACCACTCAGTTCGAAACATTAGCTCAGAACATGAGCTCAGAAAACGTTCTCCACCACTCAGCTCAGAACATGAGCTCGAAAAATCTCTTCCACACTCAGCTCGGAACATAAGCTCTTAAAATGTTCTCCAGCACTCAGCTCGAAACATGAGCTTGAAAAATCTCCTCCACACTCAGTTCGGAACATCAGCTCGAAAAATTCTCCCCAGCTTGAAACAGTTTGGTAAAAGCCCTCCATAAAACAACTCGGAATATCAGCTTGGAACATCAGTTGGGAAAAATCTCCCCAGCTTGGAACATCAGCTCGGAAAAATTCTCCCCAACTCGGAACATCAGCTCGAAAAATTCTCCCTAGCTCGGAAGATCAGCTCGAAAAATTCTCCCCAGCTCTGAACATCAGCTCGAAAAATTCTCCCCAGCTCGGAACATCAGCTCAGAAAATTCTCCCCAACTCGGAACATCAGCTCGGAAAATTCTCCCTAACTTGGAACATCAGCTCAAAAAATTCTCCGCAGCTCAGAACATCAGCTCGAAAAATTCTCCCCAGCTCGGAACATCAGCTCGAAAAATTCTCCCCAGCTCAGAACATCAGCCGAAAAATTCTTCCCAGCTCGGAACAGCTTGGTAAAAGTCCTCTGCAAAATAGCTCAAAATATTAGCTCGAAACATCAGCTCGTAAAATTCTCCCCAAATTAGAACAACTTTGTAAAATTCCTCCACAAAGCAGCTCGGAATATCAGCTCAGAACACCCAAAAAAAAAAAAGTTGGAAGAGAGAAAGAAAGAAGAAGAAGAAGAAGAAGAAGAAGAAGAGGAAGCATTACATATTCCGGGGGGAGAGTGCAGATTCAAAATTCCATCCAGAAATTTAAAACTGAGGGGGGGACAACTGATATGAATGAACTAGCCAATAAGAGCAAGACAACACCTCGCCCATGGTCCCCCCTGGAAGTCAAACAATATGACGAGAGCAATCAACTCTAACTAAATAAAGAGGAGGAGAGATCTACGCCAGTGGCTTAAATAGCCGAGTGATGTGTCCAAACACTTTATGACCCGGGAGTAATTCAAGCCCCGCGCAATAAAGGCAAATCACCAAAAGGGTTAACTCTAACTCCTGTAAGAAAAGGGGGGGGGGCAAGGAAGAGGCTAAGGTAAGTCATTCAACTCATTCTACTGTTGCATTCAACCTCTCTAAAAGCATTTCTCTTACTTGGGCATCAGAGTGATCCCCCGGAGTTCACCCTAGGTCCTCCAAGCCTTTCTTCTCTTCCCCTTTTAGGTCAGCGGAAGTTGAGGAGCAACTTTGCTAATTTTACCTTGCAACAATTATGTTTGGACATAAAACCTCTAGAATTTGTATATAGGAAAATCATACTCTCTAAGAGCTTGGAAACAAATAATAAAGCAATCTCAATTCTAGAAAAAGAAGGCGTCTTGGATTGATACGGGTGACTTCTATTTGGAATGCTTTCTGGTTTATGCTTGAATACGTATTTTAGACCCCCCCCCCCCTTCCTCTTGGTTTCCTAATGTATCAGCATTGGACATGTTTATTTTATATTATTACATTACAATGTATTTTGAATTTTTTTTGCATTGTTTACTATGTTCATTAGTCCTTGTTCTTTTTTTTTTTTTTTTTTGTATTTATGTTTATAAACCGAAGAGAATTACATGAGTGTTATCATTTGATCATTCAAATTTAATTTCTCTATTTCATTGTTCTTTGTGGTAATCGACTTTTTTTCTCATTGACATTGATTTTATTGAATGTTGGGTGAAAGAAGCCAATGAACAGTGGCTGTGCAGTTTTGATTTTATTCATATGTGAAGCTCTTTATATACACTTACAGAGGGAATCAAAAAGAGAATAAAAAATGGTTACAAAAATAGAAAGTTGCAAAACAAAAAAAGGAATATTTAGCTGGGTTTGTTGTAACTGCTAATACGTCCCCTCGAGTCCAAAGGGGTGTCAACCCCATTGAGACTCATTGTAAAGTGAAGGAATTTGTATGAAACTAGTGGCTTGATAAGAATGTCTGCAATTTGATTGTTGGTGCTGCAAAAAGAAATTCTGAGGCTGTTAGTAGCAACACGATCCCGCACAAAATGGTAGTCAATGTCCATATGCTTCGTTTTTGAGTGAAAAATAGGATTTGCACAGAGGTAAGTAGCACCAAGATTGTCACACCAGAGTGTGGGTGCTTGGGGTAAAAATATGCCAAGTTCCTTGAGAAGAAATTGGAGCCAAATTAGCTCAGCGGCAGAGGATGCCAAGGATTTGTATTTAGCCTCAGTAGATGATCTAGCAGCGGATTTTTGTTTCTTAGAGCTCCATGAGATGAGATGGTTGCCAAGAAAAATGCAACAGCCACTTGTTGATCGACGATCATCCGGACAGCCACCCCAATCTGCATCAGAATAAGCTTGAACAACAGGGCCTGAGTGAGAGGTAAAAAATAGTCCATGATTGATGGTGCCCTTGAGATATCGTAAGACACGTTTGAGTGCACTCCAATGAGGAAGTTTGGGAGAATGCATGAACTGACAAAGTTTGTTCACTGCAAATGAGATATCTGGCCAAGTGAAGTTGAGATATTGGAGACCTCCAACGAGACTTCTGTAGAGGACTGGATCATCAAAGTCAAGTGAACCAAATTTGGAGAGCTTGAGTGAAGCAGCCATAGGTGAGGACATAGGTTTGCATTGGAGCATGTTGCTGCGGGTGAGGAGGTTGTTGATGTATTTTCGTTGGGAGATGAACAGTCTAGCCGTAGTGTGATCAATCTCAAGGCCCAAAAAGAAAGATAAATTGCCAAGATCTCGAACAGGAAAGGCCTTGCTCGTGGCAGCAATTAGTGTGTTAATGGCTAAGGAATTTGATGCAGTAATGACAAGATCATCAACATAGACAAGCAGAAAAATTGTAGCAGCCGGGGTATTGAAGATGAAAAGGGAGGGATCAGCTTTCGAAACTTGAAAGCCATACTCACTTAACCAAGAACTGAGCTGATCAAACCAAGCCCTTGGAGCCTGCTTCAATCCATAAAGAGCTTTGTGAAGCTTAGAGACATAGGTAGGATGAGCAAGATCCACAAAACCCTGAGGTTGTTGCATGTAAACATCATCTGTGAGATTTCCATGTAAGAATGCATTTTCAATGTCAAGTTGACGTAATGGCTAGTTATGAGAAACAACAATAGAAAGAATGAGACGGATTGTGGAAGGTTTGACAACGGGACCAAATATTTCATGATAATCAAGGCCAGGCTGCTGATGGAAGCCTTTGGTAATAAGTCTGGCCTTCCAACGCTGAAAAGAACCGTCGGCATTGGTCTTGGTTTGATAAACCCAGTGACAACCAAGGATGTTGAAAGAGGGATCTGGTGGGACAAGCGACCAAGTACAAGTGCAGGTTAGAGCATCAAATTCGTGAGCCAATGCTGCACACCACTGGGAAAATTTTGAGGCGAATGTGTAGCTCGAGGGGTCGTCGGGAATAGGAACTGTGGTGAGGAGGCATTGATGAGCTAGGTACGGTACGGTGCCATCAGAGAATACTTTGGGGCAGGAGGAATTAATTTGGGACCGAGTGATGATAGGAGATCAAGGAGGGATGAGGATGGGTGGAGCAGCAGGGGGGTTGGAGGGTGAGGGGGAAACATGAGTTGAAGAGTTGGGGGAAGATGAATTAGGGCTTGAGGTGGGAGCTGGGCCAAGTATAGATGGAGACGAGGTAGAAGATGGGCTGACAGGCTGTAATAGAGGGGCTAGGCCGAGAAGAGAGGGAGAAAGAATGGGTAAAGGGGCTGGAGGGGTTGAGGGGGGCTGGGTAGGGATTGGGCTGAGAGTGAGCGAGAGGAAAAGATGATTCATCAAAGGTGACATCACAGGAAATGTAGAGTCTATTATTTGAAAGATTGAGAAATTTGTAACCCTTGTGAGTGGAGCTGTAGCCAAGAAATAAATAAGGAGTGGACCTAAAATTAAATTTGTTAGGGAGATATGGGCGAAGATTGGGCCAGTAGAGACAACCAAAGACCTTCAAAAAATTGTAATCGGGGTCATGATTAAACACAATTGAAAAAGGGAGCGATGGTTTAGGTGGGGGTAGGAAGACGGTTAATCAAGTAAACAGCGGTCTCGAAGGCATCAGCCCAATAAGTGAAGGGAAGTGACGCTTGGGCCAAGAGAGCAAGCCCAGTGTCAACAATGTGGTCATGTTTTCGCTCAACAAGTCCATTTTGTTGATGAGTGTGAGGACAAGAGAGACGATGCTGAATGCCCTGACACATAGAGGATACATGTTTAAATTCACCACCACCATCAGTTTGGAGTATAATTAATTTCATGTTAAACAGTCGCTCAACAAAAGGTAAGAATTTGGAAAATATTTGAATGACATAATATTTTTGTTTAATAGGAAATAGCCATGTAAAACGAGAATAGTGATCAACAAAAGAAACATAATATTTGTAACCCAAACGAGATATAAAGGGGGATGGGCCCCAAAGATCAGAACAAACTAATGCAAAGGGCCGCTGATAGACAGTTTGATTGGGAGGAAAGGGGAGTTGATGGGAATTTGCAAGGGGACAAACTGGACATAAGAGGGAGCCTTTAGAGGTGCAATACTTCAAGCAGTTGGTGTGTAGAACGCGACGGACGAGAGCTAAGGAGGGATGACCCAATCGGCGATGTCATTGCTGGAGGGAGGTGTGCTGACTGACATGAGTGGAAGGAGAGGATGGTGGAATGGGAGAAAAAACATAGAGTCCGTCACGAGTTGGCCTGGTGAGGAGGATTTGCTTCATCAGCGAGTCCTTGACAGAAAAATGAGAAGAATGAAATTCAAAAAAGCAGTTATTATCAGTGCAGAATCGAAGAACTGAAATGAGATTCTTGGTGATAGATGGAACATGAAGGAGATTTTTGAGAATAAAGGGAGAATAAGGAGAAAGAGAGGAGTCACCGAAATTGTGAATTGGAAGTCCTGAGCCATTTCCAACCTTGATGGTGTCAGCACCATGGTATTATTCTGCAGAGAGGTTCAGATTCGATAAATCATGGTTAATATGGTGAGTGGCAGCAGAATCAGGATACCATATATTGTCTAAAGGTGAATCTGAGGCAGTGAAATTTTATGAGAAGTTGCCGTGAGGTGAGTCATATTGAAAGGCATGATTGAATCTGTTTCGGCACTGAAGTGCCATATACCCAAACTTGTTGCATATCTGGCATGTTGGGCGAGCGGTGGAGAACTTCTAGGATGAGTGGCTAATAATATTGTGAGCTCCATGATTGTGAGAGAAGTGTTTTCCATAGCCACGACCATGTCTACCAGCACGATGAAAGGGGCAACCTCATGATCCAGCAGCAGAGGTGAAATTTGCAGAGAGTTCTAAAGACTAAGGTGTGACTATGGAGACATGGGAAAGACAATTTTCGTGAATGAGAAGTAATTGACGTAGTTCATGAGTGGACACGGGATCATCTTTGGTGGTAATGGAAGTGACGAAGGATTCATAGGAGGGACCAAGACCATTTAAAATGTATGAAACCAACTCTTTGTCAGAAAATGGATTTCCAGTTGCAGCAATGAAATCAACAAGACGCCAGAATTTGCCAAAAAAATCAGAGATGGATAGATCCCCGTGAGAAAGATTGGTGAGTTGAAATTTGACCTGAAACTCTCTGGCTTGTGAGTGAGAGGAGAACATGGTAGAGAGAGAGCACCAAAGATCTCGAGAGGTTGAGGAAGAGAGCACATGGCCAAGAATAAAGTTGTAGAGTGAGGAGAATAGAACACTGAGAACTAGCTGATCAGTGCGTCGCCAGGCCAAGTATGCAGGATTAGATCTGGGTGGTTGTCCGGCAGAGTCAGGGAGAAATTTCGACAGAGAGGAGGTTGATCCACCAACATAGGAGAAGAGATCTTGGCCCCGTAGATATAGTTTTCTGTGGTGAGTTTGGTTGTGATGATGTGAGAGAGAGAAGAAGCTGAGGGAGATGCAGGGATAGAAGAAGAAAAGGATAGCTCTATGGATCTCAACTGCTCTGATACCATGAAAGAAGCTAATGAACAGTGGCTGTGCAGTGTTGATTTTATTCATATGCGAAGCTCTTTATATACACTTACAGAGGGAATCGAAAAGAGAATAAAAAATGGTTACAAAAACAAAAAGTTGCAAAACAAAAAAAGGAATATTTAGCCGGCTTTGTTATAACTGCTGATATTGGGTTTGATAGTTGGATTTGAGTTCTACATCACCAAAATCTTAACAGGCATATATTTGAATTGAGA
Organism: Malania oleifera; assembly: GCF_029873635.1. Taxonomy (NCBI): domain Eukaryota; kingdom Viridiplantae; phylum Streptophyta; class Magnoliopsida; order Santalales; family Ximeniaceae; genus Malania; species Malania oleifera. The sequence continues at coordinate 63,717,742 of NC_080425.1, forward strand.
AACTAGGAGTATGATTTTTGATTAACTACATTTTTTTTAGGGTACAGGGGTTATTTCTTGTTTTATCAGATCTATTGCTGGTGTAGTCTAGGTGTAGGATTCATACAATGCAGTGCTATAAGTGCTAATGGGAGCGATAGGAAATATAAGATGCATGAGCATGGCATAGCATAATCTTTCCAATATACATACATACAAGTACAAACAAGGCAACACACAAACACACAAGAGGTGGCTCAACTCTCACAAGTCTCCAACAAAGTCGCCAAAGTTGTCAACACGGAACTCGATGATTTATTTTATTGCTAACTAGTTAGCTGACTTTTTTGAAAAATAAATATAGATAACCAAACCATTGGTTATCTAACCCACCCAATTTAGAAAATAGATTTGCAACTTTATTTTAATTTTGAAAAGACAAAAAAAAGGAAATTCTTGTTCAAATGGTAATAAGTTGGGGAGTACAATTATGAAAAGGGAAGGTAATCTATTAATACCTTTTAAATGGAATTAAGACATTAGCACCTTAAAACACTTATTCTTGAATGGTTACCATTCTACCCATGTGTGTATCTCCCTTAAAAAATCAATTTTTTTAAAATTAAATTAGCCAAAATTTATGAAAAAATAAACGCAAATAAGATTCTAGTGACCACCCCCTAAAAGTCGGTCAACCTATCTTGCTCTCACGCCAGGCTAGTCAACTATATCCAAAATGATGATGGAACAGTTGAATGCTTGTAGAAAACAACCTTCCCTTTTTTTTTTTTTTATTCCAAAAATTTTCAAAGTTATCCCACCCTTTGAAAAAGCTTCCGTGGTGTCTATGTAAAGGCCTAAGCCTCATGGAGACCCTGCTACATGGTGCCTTTTCAAATCATCACACGACATAAAAGAAGAAAATACAAACACAAAGGCAAAAAAGACGTTTTTTTTTTTTTAAAGTGCGGTTACGTTGCTTCTATTATGAAAATAGATTCTCACATACCATGAAAATGTGATCAAGTCATTTGTAGTTTCCCTAAATATTTTCAATTCTTGATTAAAAACATTTTGGATATTCTAAAAACACTAGAAACCTTGAATGACAATTCATATTTTAATTAAAAAATATTTATTTTTCAAAAAAACTTTAAAGTCCTTTAATTGTTGGAAAAATAAGCATCTTTCCACCCTCAAGCGACTTCATAGGTGATTATTTTGAAAAATGACATATTTTGTAAATTAACTTGAAAAGTTAGTTTGTTGATGGGAGAACCACAAACACGCCTTGAAATCCTTTGAAAATGCCCAAAAGGCCACATCATAGACATTTAGTCCAAAATTTTTATTTTTTTAATCACTTCAAAATGATATTTTTAGTTTTTTAATGGGAAAATCATTAAATCACATCAAAGTATTAGTAAAGACACTCGACCATACACTATAGTGAATGTTTAAATCAAACATGGACTTCAAAATTTGAGAAAAGTCTAAAAAAAAAAAAAGGGGGAGGGGGGTTTGATGAACAGCCTGGGCAGTCGATCGTACTTTAAAGGTTGATCAACTATCTACAAAGAAATAAGGTGGTCGATTGTGCCACGAGATCGGTTGACTCTCTACATGCATATATCCATATTCCTTCAAAATTTCATGCAATCTTCATGAATCCTGCACATGGATCTTGTCTACTCCTATCCTAGATTGATGACATGTTAATTTAGAAAACTAACATGTATACATAAGAAAAAGGAGAGAAAGATATTAAAAACCATTCTTCCAAAAATGTATGTATTGAATAATGAGACGTCAAAGCTCAATATGGTTTTTCAATATGCATTCAGACCACTCTAGAGACACTAAAGTGACATAAATGCATGAAGCAAACTCAAGATATTATATCACATGAGGAAAACATCATAACATAATACATGCACAAATAATCACAATGAAAACTCAAAAGATTAAGAAAGTGCGATGATAAGACTAGCATGAATTTGTGAGAGTTTGTGTTTCTAGAAGGAGATGTACTCAGAATATGCACACGACCCAAAGATTAAATAAATTGATTGAGAGAGAATGATATCTCTTAAAGTGCACAAGTGAAGAACCCCCTTTTAATCACCCTAAGAACCCAAATTCTCTATAGGAAAAGTCATCTAGCTCCCCCCCCCCCCAACTACTAGGATGTGAAAAAATAAAAATAAAAATAGCTAATGCTTAGTTTACTCATAAATCATGTATGATGGAGGGAAATGGGAGTTGAGAATTTTGAATTTTGAATTCAAAATTCCAACCACCATAACCACAAATTACCAACCAACACTGATATGATTCGTTGTTTGACACATGGTAATAATCAAGACACCTAGCACCATTTAAATCAGCAATCAATCAAACAACATAAGATTTAAAATTTATAAATTAAATGAACTATTTGATCACTCTATACAATCGTCCTTTCTATTAAGGAAATAACTCAGTTTTCCAACAAACCATCGACTATTTCAATAAACCATTTGACAGTTGCTTCGACGGATTAAGACAAAATGGTTTTTGTGACTAAACTGTCAATGGTTTCACCTATTGCTGAACTGCTGAGAATCCTAGCAGTCGAAGATTTGCGAATATCCGATTAAATGCGGCGATCTGGGATTCTTTAGATTGTATTACTGGAATATCTGTTTGTATTTGATAGTCTATAATCTCTTTGATTTAGTATTTAAATACTTTAGAATTTGTATTTGAATTTGTAACAACTATACCTTGTACAAGTCCTATATATAGGACATCTCTACATCAATGAAAGTGTCTTGCATTTACTATATGGTATTAAAGCTTTTTCTCTAACGAGCTTTCTTTTTTTTTCCCCCTAATGGACGTTTCTTCTAAATCTATTGTTGTCACCACCCTTGACACTCCCAATAGTGGCAACTCTTCTCTTATCGCCATCAATGTCAGCTCCTAGCTTCCCTTGAAGCTATTCCCTTCTAACTTCCCTTCTTGGCGAGCTCAAATGATGCTATGCTTATTGGCTATGACCTTCAAGGCTATCTTGATGATGCAATTGTTTGTTCGTCACAAACCATTTCTCCCTCCTCTTCCAGTTCATCTTCTGAAGGTGTCTCCAATATGGCTTTATGATGTTGGCTTTGGCAAGATAAGATGATCCTCCATGCCATCCTGGCATCTATCTCTAAGTCAGTCATGTCGACTACTGCTACTTCCATCACTGCTCATGATGCTTGGTCCAAGTTGCAAAGATTGTACACCAATCGTTCACGCACTCGTGTTATGCAACTTAAGGAGGAGTTGACTCTCATTCAATGAGAGTCTCGCTCGTTTCAAAGTATCTTCACACCATCAAGGTATTAGTTGATGAACTTGTTGTGATTGGCTCTCCCGTCTCAGCGGATGACATTACTTTGTATGTCCTCAAAAGTCTTGGCCTTGAGTACCGTGAGATTATAGCGCCTATTCAGGAACGTGAGACTTCTCTTACGTTTGAGGAGCTTCCTGATATGCTGGTTGGCCATGAAAGTTACTTACGATGTGTTAACGCGTCCAATGCTGTCCTGGTTGCCACTATGAACTCCACTCAGCGCCACACTTCCGCTTCCACTTTCAACTGCAACAAACATTCCAGTCCTAGTTTCTCTAGTCAGGGTCACTCCAACACTTGTCGCAATAATCGCAAAGAGTAGTTTGGTAAGCCCCGTATCATTTGAGTTGTGTGACAAAGTCAGCTACTCGGCCAAGACTTGTTACTCGGCTTCAGGAGCGAGGTCTATTAATTGTGCTGCTACAAATGCGTCCACCGACAAAAAGTGGCTTATGGATTCCACTGCTTCTAACAACATCACCTCTGATCTTGCCAATCTCTCTATTCACTTAGAGTATGATGGCATAGATGAGGCCATCATTGGCGATGGCTCAGGTTTACAAGTCACACATGTTGGCTCTATGTCTCTTCCCTTTTCCTCAAAGCCCTTTATATTAACTAATACTCTTTGTGTTCCTAATATTCACAAAACCCTAATCTCTATTCAGAATTTCACTCGTAGCAATGATGTCTATCTTGAGTTTCACCTATTTTATTTTCTTGTAAAAGATCGGAGCACAGGGGGCAACTTTACTTCGTTGTCTTCTATTTTAGAACTTGTTGGTGAACAAACAATAGTCGACACCTGGCATTGAAGACTTAGGAATCCGTCAAATAAAGTAGTTAATTTTGTTATTCGTACCTTTTCTCTACTAGTTTTAGTGTCTAGTGTCTCTTCATCATCCGTTTTTAATGCTTGTCAATGCAATAAAAGTCACAAGTTGCATTTTTCTTCCACTTCTCTTATTAGCAGTCATCCACTTGAATACATTTATACTGATGTCTAGGGGCCTACAAATTCTACTTCGCTCGAAGGGTTTCGTTTTTATATCTTGTTTGTTAATCACTTCACTAAATATTGTTGGTTGTTTCCCATCCGATGAAAAAGTGATGTTTGCAACATTTTTAGTCAATTGAAAGGGCTACTTGAAAAACAATTTGGTTTTCACATCAAACACTTATACTCTGATAATGGGGGTGAATTTCAACCTTTTCGTTATTTTCTCTCCTCCAATTCCATTAGTTGGCTTACCATTGCTCCTCATACACTTGAGCAAAATGGGTACAAGTGAATGTCGGCATCGGCACATTGTTAAAACCGGTATCACCCTGTTGAGTCAAGCAGGTCTTCCTCTTTCTTATTGGTCTTACACATTTCAGGCGACAGTTTATTTAATAAATAGTATGCCCACTCCAATTTTGAAAAATAAAAGTCCTTCAAATTTTTGTTTGGTCATCACACCGATTACAAAAAGTTACGTAATTTTGGTTGTCAGTGTTACTTATGGCTCAAATGTTATGCCACCAATAAACGGCACCCAAAATCAATGTCTTGTCTCTTTCTTGGTTACTCGAGTTCTTAGAGTGCCTATGGTGTATGGACCTTGTTACCTCTTGCATTTACGTGTCTAGGCATTTGGTTTTTGATGAATGTGTTTTTCCCTTTTCTTCTTCTGCCCATGTTAATGTGCCTTCTTTGTGAGTTTAAGGTGCTATGAAAAAAGACATTGCCATTCTAGTGGTGCCTTCCAATGGACGGATACCCTCCTCTCCTACCACCATGACAGATAGAGCTCTTATAGCTTCGGCTTCCTCACCCTCCCCCGCACCTTCTCCTCTAGAGGTAATCCCTTCATCCACCATACCTACATCTTTGGCCCAGTCCACTCGTACTCATGGTATGACTACCCAGTCTATGAATAATATTCATTGACACAAACAACTTTATCTTTCCACTCGACACCCACTTCCTCAACATGTTTAGCCCACATGTGTGTCTTAAGCCTTGAATGATCCCAAGTGGCAGCATGTTATGTCCGAAGAGTTCACTGTGTTGGTTAAACATGGTACATGGGAGCTCGTTCCACTGCACTCTATGATTAATGTTGTTGGCTGCAAATGGATTTTCCGTATCAAATGGAATCCTGATGGTAGTATTTCTCGTTATAAATCCCGATTAGTGGCCAAAGGTTTTCACCAACGGTCTGACTTTGACTATAATAAGACGTTCATCCTTATTGTGAAGTCGGAAAATATTCGAGCTGTCCTCTCCATTACTGTTCAGAAAAATTTGCCCCCTTGGCAGCTGGATGTTAATAATGTGTTTCTCCATGGCCGCTTTTAGGAGGATGTATTAATGGTTTAACTTTTAGGTTTTGTTGATCCTAATCTGCCCTCTCATGTTTATAGGTTAAAACGGTCTTTGTATGGCTTGAAACAAACACCTCGTGCTTGGTATCAAGAACTGAGTGCTTGTCTTCTTCAACTCAGTTTTCAACAGTCTTAATCTAATTATTCTCTATTTATTTACATGAAAGCTGATGTTACTCTCTATTTTTTGGCATATGTAGATGATCTTTTAATCACTAGGAGTAACTCTGCTACTGTTTCTAAGGTTGTTCAATAGCTCGGTCATCGGTTTTCTCTGAAGGATCTTGGTCCCTTACATTACTTTCTTGGTGTTGAGCTGACTTTTGTTCCCCATGGACTATTCCTCTCCCAACAAAATTAGTATATTCAGGATCTCGTTTCTCACACAAAGATGGATGGTGCTAAGGTAGTGATGACTCCACTTGCAACAAAGGATCTTCTTCAGCTCCACGATGACTCTTCTCCCACTGATCCTACTAAATTTTGTTGAGTTATAGGAGATCTTAAATATCTCTCTCTAACTTGGCCTGAAATTTCCTTCCTAATCAATAAGTTGGCTCAGTTTATGCAAAACCATCTCAGCTCCATTGGACTGCTACTAGGCGTATTCTATAGTACTTGAAAGGTACTCTTCATCATGACATCCTCCTCAAGCGTATTGGAATCTCACTCTTCAAGGGTTTTTGGATGCTAATTGGGCTGGTGATATGGGTACTAGATCCTCCATCTTTGCCTGTCTTATTTTTTTGTATGATTGCCCCATTTCATAAGGCACGCACAAGGAGTGTGTTGTGGCTCGTTCCTCCACTGATGTGGAATATCGGGCACTTGCTTCAGCCACCTCTGAATTTGTTTGGATTCACTCATTGTTTCAGGAACTTGGTATTCTAATTCCTAAGCCTGCACATATGTTTTGTGATAATATTGGTGCTTGCCAGTCCAGTCTTAACCTTGTTATGCATTCACGAATGAAACATATTATTATTGATCTTCATTTTGTTCGTGATCTGGTTATAAAAGGTTTTTTGCAAGTCTCTCATGTTAGCACCTATGATCAACTTGCTGACCTCTTAACTAAGGCTCTATCTCGTCACAAATTTCACTCTCTGTGCTTCAAGATTGGCTTAACTCATGGCACGCCTATCTTGTGGGGGCGTATTAAGGAAATGACTCAATTTTCCAGCAAACCGTCGATGGTTTCAATGAACCATTCTACTGTTGGTTCGACAAATTAAAACATAATGATTTTTGTGAAGAAAATGCACCAAACCATCGACGGTTTCACATATTGATGAACTGCCGACAATCCTTACAATTGAAGATTTGCGAATATCCAATTGTATGCAACAATATGGGATTCTTTAGATTGTATTACTTGAATATCAGTTAGTATTGATAATCTAGAATCTCTTCGATTTAGTATTTAAATACTTTTGAATTTGTATTTGAATTTGTAAATACTATACCTTGTACAAGTCCTATGTACAGGACATTTCTACATAAATGAAAGTGTCTTGCATTTTATATACTTTCCTCCTTATTTTAGCTCAATTTTTTTAATTATCTCATATACACATGCATCCAACAGTGCATGTATCGCGACATCTGTATATGCATCTAATATTGCATTCGCCACTACATCTGTATATGCACCTAACATTGCACCCATCCCGACATTTATCTTTTATCTTCAACACTAATTCAAATTCACATACTATATATAAGTTTTATTATTTATCAAAACACAATCCTAACATACGCTAACCCTCTCAAAAACCTAACCAAGGATCAGTTCCACTGCACTTCAAGACCTCAATCGACTTTGGGAGTGGATCCCAATTCACAAGAGAAAGGAGGAATGATCTTCAAAGATCAGTATTAGCTCACTAAACAATTGAAATATGCCACTTAGTGATGTTAAGAGACTCTAAAGTTCATCTTCTCAAACGATATTAATATGAACATTCTTTGAATCAAAAATACAATTTTAAAGTGGGGATGAATGTATTAGCAAGGGTGCTTTGTTGTAGATGTATATGTTTTGATTCATCTTTCATGCTTTAGATGAAGCCCTATACCCAACGTCTTCTAAATCAACCTTAAATGTTCAACATATATTTTTCTTGTTGGAACAGCTTCAGACAACATCACAAGAACAACTTAGGGTCATTTAATTTTAGAAAACAGCTTTCATTTTCCATTTAAGTTTTTCAAAAATTTATAAAAAAAAAAAAACTAATTTTTTTTTATTTTTACAATGTTTGTATGAAATAAATGAACAACAATAAATAGTTTTAGAACTATTTGTTTATGCAAATAGTTTTATTGTCTAATTTTAAATTTTAAATAATTATAAAAATGTCACCTTGTTTTCAATCTTCCAATTTTATTTAGAAAAATTGAAAACATATTTTCTATTTTTTTTTTTCTAGATTTCTAACTCTTAGTTTACATATGGGGGCATGAAATTCTAATATTAGACTCTAATTTGTATAGATTATGTATACAGTTTCTTCTAAATCCACACAAATTTAAATTTAAACCCCAAATTCCATTATTCTAAAGACCTTATATAATTTTTAAAAAATTGAAAAATGAGGAATATTTTTGTAATTATTATAAAATATAAAAATAAAAATAAAAACTTATTTTGAACATCTAAACAAAATCTTTATTTTTTTTTTACCTTTTTAATACAAACATTGAAAAAGTAAAAAATAGGCTAACAATTTTATAATTTTGTGGGAAACTAAAAAATGTAAAATATAAAATTTTATCCACAACTAAATGGACCCTTAATTTTTGGAAAAGATTAATTGATTTTCAAGAAATTTCAAATTGATTTTAAAAAATTCAAATTTTATATTTAAGCATGTCTGCCATTTTGAATAATTTGAAATTTTTATAATCTTATGCTAAGCTAATAAATAATCAAGAATTTACTCTGATTGAAAAATCATTAAAATGATATGCAATATACTAAGGTTGCTTTTCATTAATGAAGACAAATTTTATCACATCTAACACTATTCTATAACTACATCTGTCTATTATTGCATTTGATGCATCTACATATGCATCTATACATGCATATGTGTCACGGTCCGACTATTTTCACACCGTTGTGAATGGTCGTGCGACGCTAGCTAAAGCACTTTTGTTTAACTAACCAGCCTAACCTTTACCAACATTCATCCATGAAACATTTTCAGTAGCATTCAATCAAATGGTAGTAGAAATAGTAATCAATTCATGAAAGTCATGGCAAGCAAGCAGTAAACATTGAAGCAAACGTAATCCATTAACAACACCTCCATTGACATTGTGTGTTTAGTGAGGGAGGTAAGTAGGCTAAACACGTTGACAAAAACTAGTGACCTTTACAATGACTGATGAACACTCACCCTCCCCTAAAGAGGTTTTTTATGTAATTATCATCCTAACACTAGGAAACATCAATGTGATCGAGAATTCATACAGCCTTATTTGGCATACAAAGACTATACTAGTAGAAAATAACCCCACACTAGTATTTACATGATGGAAACTCGTCCCAAACACACGAGATAAGCGCTCACAGGCAAGCATAATGCCCTAAACAAGCTTAGCTCATGACATTCTCCCCCACTTATGTGGTCAACGTCCTTGTAGACTTTAGCGGTAGGTCCACTTCAAGTTTTTCTGCAAACGATTGAATATCTTCCACAGATATCCAGCTACTTTCTTTGTCATCAAGGCATTTCCACTTCATGAGGAACTTATGCTGGTTCTTCCTTGATGATATGAACTTTCTATCTACAAGGATCTTTTAAGTTCATTTCTATTAGGTTGCACTGTCTTCAACTCTACTTTATTGGACTGACTTCTACTCAGGTCATTGGTGTTGCCATTGAACGGCTTGAGGCAGCTGACATGAAACTGCGGTATTCTCCACTGATCTACCCACTTCTTCATCTGTTTAGAAGCTTTCTCTAGATAGGCTCAAGAAAACTCTGCATTCTATCTCCATTCTCTAGTGAAGATGTATGCCCTAGGACTCTTTCGTCTATATGACTTGCCCACTGTATGAGGTAACAGTAGCTGTTGGACTATAACAAGCTCAAAAGGGCTCTTGTTGGTTGTTGAGCTCCCTTGGGCTTTCCCACAGAATGGAGCCACATCAAGTAGTTGCACGTCATTCTTCTAGTTATCGTTGAAAAAATGGCACAAGTACTCGTCTGGCAGCTCTTTGAATCTCTTCATATGTCCGTTTTTCTGTTGGTGATAACTTGAAGAGATGTCAAGATAAGACTTGAAAATCCTGAAAAATTTTGTCAAGAAGTTTTCAGTGAACATTAAACTTCGGTCACAAACAATAACTTGGGAAAAACCCCAATATCTCACAATATTTTCAAGGAACAATTGTGTTGTCTCCTCTGCTGAATAGTACTTTGGTGCGGCCATGAAAGTACCATACTTCGTCTGCTCCCCCTTGTCTTGTTGGCAAGTGAGACAAGTTTTGGTATAATCAATCACATCATCTCGCATGTGTGGCCAACAATACCTCCCTAGTAGTCCTGTCATTGGAGTAATTCTCTGCGAATACCCCTCAATGAACTTCCTGCAATATCTAGTAAGGTCAAGAAAGGAACGCAACTCCTTCACTGTCGTGGGGATCTTCCGTTCTTGAATCATCCTTGCCTTCTCCATACCCCTCCGGATACAACCTTTTTCAACCACACGACCAAGCAATTTATAGTTCCACTGAGCGAAAGAGCACTTCTCTTTCTTCACATCCAGACTGTTTCCCTTTAGTCTATCAAACACCTTCTGTAGATGCTCTTCTTGTTGTAGACACCCCATTTTTACCCAAGCCCAATGTTATTATTATATTTACTATTATTACCATTATTATTAATATTATTATTATTTTATATACTATTATTGTTACTTTGTCATTATTATTTTTACTATTATTACTATTATTAGTAGTAGTAGCATTATTATTATATTTCCTATTATTATTATTATTATTATTATTATTATTATTATTATTATTTTGCTATTATTATTATTTTTTATTATTTTTATTTTTATTATTCTTTTTAAATATTATTATTATCACTTTAGTATCTTACTATTGTTATTATTATTATTATATTACTATTATTATATATTTTTTTATTTTCATTATTTTTGTTATTTTTTAAATATCATTGTTATTATTATTATTTTTATTGGTATTTTTATTATCTTTATTATTAACTTATTTTATTTTTATTTATATTTATTATTGTTATTATTTTTCAATATTTTTACTATTATTATTATTCCCACTTTATTATTATTATTATTATTATTATTATTATTATTATTATTATAATTATTATTTTATTTTATTTTATTTTTAGCCTAGGGTTTTGGGGTTGGGGCCTATTTAAAGGCTCCTTCCCACAGCCAAAAGGGGGAGCCGGGGGCGCGCACAGCAACACGCAGAGCACAGCAAGGGCAAAAAAAATTCTCTGATTTTACTCTCCCCTCTCACAACCCTAGCCACTCATACTCCCAGCCACCCTGCCCTTTCTATCTCTTCCTTAATCTTCACTTCGGCCAGCTCCAATTTTTGCGGCGATCACAGCAACCACCACTGCTGCAGCCCTCCATAGCAGTTGCTGGAGTCCGTGAACACCCGAACAGCAGCAACTCGAAGCTCTGCTCCATATTCCGGCCGGCCACATCTCTCTCTCGCGGCTCCGTCACCCTCTTTATGCCGCCATCCACCGAGACACTAGCAGGCAGCCGTGCCATCTTCTCTGCATCCTCCACAGACCCGAGCCACACCAGAGCTGACAGCATACCAGCTCCGGCGTATTCCTGCTGCTGCCGCATGAACCGCCACTTCTCCGGCCACTCATAGTCCCCACCGCTTTCCCACGAGCCTCCAGCAACCATCACCATCTCCGGCATCCTCTCAGTTCCGCAGTACTCCGCCACTATAAGTTTTCCTGTACACACTCACACACCCAGTAAACACACAAACACTGCACATACTGTTGCACTTACACACACACACAATCTGCATATATATATATATATATATATATATATATATTTTATTACATTGTTATTATTATTATTATTATAGATTGTGGTATATTTAACTGTCCCTGTTCTTTTTTTATACGTATATATCTCATATCAATTTATTTCTTTTGCAGGATTTTTCTTCCGTTTTGTAGCAATATTTATTTAAGTTATATATAAATTATATAGATTTGATATCAATTTGACTTTTATGGCAGAATTTTTCTTCTTTCTAATTTTAGGGAGTCCATATTATTTCTGTATTGGTATTTAGGGTTTTAGGCCATATTCATTGTTGTGTGTGTTTTAGGGTGTCTTGGTTATTATTGTATTCATTTTATGTTGAATAATTGTAAATTCATGGTTGGGTATTATTTTTGGTTGCCATATTGAATAGGTACACATTAATTTTGGCGATAACTTGTTTCCATAAATTCAATTATATTCTTGCTATTCTCATTAGCTTACATATTTTAATTCTAAATTTGATTTGCTTCCTTAGTTAATTGTTCATACATGCGTGTGTTTGTTTTAAGGAAAGTGTTATAAAATATGTGCATTATATGTAACACTACTATTTATAATATGGTCATTATATTATCATTACTATTGATATTATTTATTATTATTATCACTATTGTATTTATCATTATTACTGTTAATATTATTAGTATTACTCCTATTATCATCATTCATTCATTCATTATTATTATTATTATTATTATTATTATTATTATTATTATTATTATTATTATTATTATTATTATTATTATTGTCCTTACCATTTATTAGCATTATTATTATTATCATATACTTTTTTTTTACTATTTTCTATATTTATATTTTATTACAGTATTTAGTATTCATAATATTTTTGTTAAGTATTTTCTTGTGTTTGTCCCTATGATTTTATTGCGGGGGTATGAGCCTTCGGGCATCACATACCTTAAGCTCTGAGGGAATACATATATAGATATTATATTTATTTATTTATTATTTTATTTATTTATTTATTTTTCACATGTATTTATAAATTCATAAAAAGGAGTAATTTAAAGACTTATTAGATTAACTTAGGGATAATCTTAAATTAATTAGATACCGTTCGTAAGAATGGGCGCGTAGGGGGTGCTCGTACCTTCCCCTCGCGTAACCGAACTCCCGACCCCAACTCTGGTAATGTAGACCGATTCTACCCCTAACGGGGTAGTAATTATGTGTTCTAACCGCACTAAAGGTTAGTGGCGACTCCAACATTCCATGTTTTTCCATGAAAATATTAAAATTGATTTTTGATTTCGCTGCCCGGGGCACACGCGCCCCCGGGACGTCGCGACAGCTTGGCGACTCCGCTGGGGAGTTAGAGAGTCGAGCCATTAATTAATTAGAAATTATCCCAAGTTTAAATTTAATGAATCTTTTAATTACTCCCTATTTTGTAAATACTGTAATTCGTAAATAACCTTGATTAATTGTAAATATTTAACTTCCATAATTTGTGAATAATCTTAATTAATTAAAAATATTTTGTTTCCTAATTTTTTGAATATTAATTGTAGATATTTTGTTTCCAAATATTAATTGTAGATATTTTGGAATAAGCATATTAATTATAGATATTTTGTATACTAATCGTAAATATTTTGTTTCCTTATTTTTTGGTTTCCAAATTTTTTTTGAATAAACATATTAATTGCATATATTGTGTTTCCTTATCTTTTGAATATATATATTAATGATAGATATTTTGTTTCCATATTGTTTATAGCATATGAATAAATGTGGGGATAAAGGGATTAGGTTAAAGTTTGAATTCACACACTTTCACGCTCTATACCCGAGCTTTACCTGCTAAGATTAGATAGGGGTGTAATAGCGTTTGTCCCTTCGTAGCTTAAGCTTGATGGGACCCGCGAACCACTCCGCTCAATGCGAGTTTTTTCCGGACCCCTATGGAGGAGGATGAAATTTCAAATTGGGGACCTTTTTGTCAATAAGGATTAGAGCCTACCTACACGTACTTGTCCATAGTTTTCCCTTAACTAGGATAGAGCCATGAAAAACCTTGTATATACATACCTACCCTGGGTCGGGACAGGATCCACATCCTTCTCCATGTATAATATGTTGTATATATGTTGTGAGACACTTTGTATTATATCATACATTTTGCATCCATTTTAGACTTACATATTACTTAACCAGTATTCTAAAAAAGCCCAATAATGAGACCATGGCCCATCTTTTTTTTTTTTAAAAAAATGAAGCACTTGGCCCGAGCATTTTAAAATATGGGTCGGCCCAACCCTTTTCAAATAACTTGGGCCCAATTCTTTAAAAACAAACCAAGGCCCAACCTTTTCCTAAGTAAAAACTCAGCCCAGGCCTGATTTTCAAAAAGGGTCAAACCCAGATTTCCAAAAATGGACTTCGGCCCTATTACCCAAAAATTCGGGCCAATATTTTTTAAGCAATCCAAGCCCAAGTCCTTTTAAAACTAGAGCCTAATCCCATCATGAAATATATTGAAACCCATATTTTAAAATACTCAAGGTCCAAGTGCATGTTAAAGTCCACAAGCCCGCATTGAAGAAATCCAAGGGGTTGACTAGCTTGGGTCAGCCCCAACCTCCGATCATAATTTGACCTTTCATAGAATACGAGGTACATGGACCGTCATCAAAGAAAGGAATGGTTAAGGGAAGAGTTGAACTAAAATTGTGGCCCATCAATGATCATGTTAATCTTGAAAGTTTTCATTAGCGGGATGTTTTCAGAATTCTAGTAAAGTAATTATTTAGGTTACATCACATTCATGCACTTCATTTCATGCATAGCCATACACGATAGGTTACATACATGTTCATATCCCTATTGGTTCATGCACTAGGTACACCCATGCATAAACACCCATTGCATAACAAATTTATTCTATGTTCAATTTCATAACCATGCATGCATAGTCATCTCCAATGGGTTAATAGTCATATTCCAATTGTCTACAAAATCATGGGCCAAGGTGGCAAAGTTAAAGATCCATGATTCCAATATTGAGTAAAGCAAGATGATCTCTTTACAGAGAAAGGTTAGGACCATGGGAATTCTTTGTGTGATCATAGTAGGAATGCAATAAATGCCATCGGGTTGGAAGATTGATTGGTATTCAACTTTAGAAGTGAGCTCACATGATACAGAAATGCTGCTTGATCACCTAAGGGTGATAACAAGAGGAATGTTCATGTTTTTTATTTAAATCATTTTGAAATTGAATGAAATAAGAATGTTTTTCAGTCTCATCTCATTTCATCCTCCTTGAATCATCACTTTATGCCAAATTTTGTCTATTTTTGCTTGTATTTTGTGTATAGTGACATAGGTAATAGTTTTGCCAGTACAAAGGACTTGAAGCCATTAGCTGGTTTTGGGAGTTTATTCAATGGGGCAAAAAAAAAAAAAAAAAAAAGAAGGAGGATGATGAAGGAAAAGCCTCTGAAGACCCCCCACTTCAAGACATTGTCAAGAGCCTAGTTGAGATATGGATTTCAAAATGATGAAAAGTCATAGGAGAAATATACAGAAAGGACTCATCAAGTTTTGTTCTATATTTGCTTGATAAAATCGATGAAAAAGTCTCTTATCTTTGTTATCTATGATTGGTGTCTTAAAGGTATGATGATTATATTCTGATCAAATGAGGGGTGGCAATCTTTGGTCCACCAGTATCCCTAAAAAGAACCAAATATTGATTTACCATTTGTTAACCAAGTTGAGCCTGAATGTTAAACCAATCTTTTCTTAAAAGTCAGTTTATCAAAAATTCAACCTGGGTTTGGGTCTTATAGTGTTTGACAAGTCATTTGAGGCAAAAATTATTACCAAAAGGATGGTAGGCCATTTTTCTGCCACCCAAAAGAAAGTTAAAGAAGAAATCCCTTGCGAACCCTTTGGAGCCTGAAAAATTCAATTCTTGATTAACCCATCAAAGGATCACACCCCACACTGGGGCAGTTTTAAAAGATTAGCCCTAAATGAAGTTCAAATGAAAATGAAGTTAAGATTTCCTTTATAAAAGGAAAATCAAAAGTTGCGGTAAAAGAAGAAGAAGAAGAAGAAGAAGAAAAAGAAGAAGAAGAAGATAAAAAAGGGGGAAAGAGAAAGAAGAGGGAAATGAAGAAGAAAGAAAAATAAGGGACATGCTATATATGTGATCTTTGACCAAATTACCCTTGATAAAATTAATGATTTTGAGCCTTATTTAACTCTTTTCTTCTTTAACCCATACCCCTAACCTACATTACGGTCCAAATGAAAGTCCTAACCAGATTGGTATACGTTGTTGTCTCAAATGATTTGTCAGACTCAATGTTGAGTCTAAACTACGTAATGACCTGATCCTGCAAAGGTACGTAGGCAACTTGTTCAAATGACAAGTTTGGTCAATACTTCGCGAATACTGCACCACTGGGGCAGAAATTTTAACTAGGGGATGGGATTTTTGAGCCTTAGTTTCCTTATTCTTGGTGAAACCTAAATCCTAAGCCTACATTTCGTCCCATGTCTTAAAGTCCACCCTGAGATCGGAATATTGATCAGACTACTTAATGAGATACTAGTTATAATTCAAGATAGAGAGTTTGAGACAAGCTTGAAATAAGCAAGAAAGAACCTCTAAGTGGTGATATAGTGGAGAAGTTATAGTTATGAGGCTAAAAAAAAAGAAAGAAAAAAAAGGAAAAAAAAAAAGGGTTTTGCCCATTGATATGATTCTCTAAGCTAGCAAAGTTACATTAGTGTCAAAGTACTGGTAAAATTTGTCTCCTATTTAACAAGCACAGAAAATCAAGCAAAGTCAAGCAAGTTTGTGCATTCCATCCATATTCCCATTGAGATTGAGTTATCTGATTGCATGCTTATTCATTTAAATTTCAAAACATTAAGGATGCAATCCAAAGAACGTCCTTGTGGAGAAAATGTAAGATAGACAGGATCAGCTACAAATGCATCTACTAGGGTGGATGTCATGCCGAGTTTCAAAAGAACACATTCGGGAACATCTATGTCAGTTGGGAATTCGAAAATATGGCCAAGATCAGAATTGAATTTGTTACGAGCTCGTTGGTAAATTGGCACATCATCATGTATTGTATATAAAAAAAAAATCTCCTTGCCCTTCAAAGTTTTAAAGGAGGATGGATAGTCAAAGGGTTTCAGAATCACCAGCAGTTTATATAAAGAAGATCCTTGTAGAGAAAGAGCAGTATAACTGGGGCAAATGTCATGTCAGGTTTCAAAATCCGCTCTTTTAAGAAGAATTAAGTTTCAATGGGACCCATTCAAGCACCTTCTTACCAGATTGGAATATGCAAACAGGGTCAAGATCAGCTATAGATCCATTCAGCTGGGGCATATTTTGTGATCGAGTTTCATTTGAGCCAAGCTAATCACCAAGATCAGTAACAAACGATGGTAACTGGGACAGATTTTGATTTGAGTTTTGTCTGGACCAATTCTGATGCCTTCATATCAGAGTGCACGATGATAACATAGCCAAGATCAATGGACGAGGATCGAAACTGGGGCAGTTTTTAAGTTCTATTGGAGCAAATTCAGGAGCCTTTAGGATAGAATAAAAGTCGAAAATAGAGCAGTGACTAGTAGCATGTAAACACTGGGGCAGATTTTAAGCGCCTTTTGGAATTCGAAACATGGCTAGAATCGGCGGCAACTTGGAATTTGAAAGCACACCCAAGATCAGAGATTGGGTTGTCGATTACAAACACGTTGGAAGGAGAAAAAATTCATGCATTACCATGCATTTCATGTGTTACCATATATTTCATGCATTACCACACATTCCATGCATTGCATAAGAAAGAAAATACAAAGGGGATCTCATTTAACATGCATACATCTTTGCATTATCGCATCATTATGCAACATATCATTGCATTCTAGCATCTTAGATAGCAACATGCATACATATAGCAATAGAGTACCATTCATTCATACTTGCCTGGTTGAATAAACTTCTAAATAATTCTTTTGCATTCTTGACTGAGCCATTCTTGTCTAGACATATTTTGACATTGGGGCAGCTGGCCCCCATGCACAAATTCACATGCTTTGAAACTGTGGCAGTTGACCCCTTGGTTGTTGAGTCTCAAAAAGGGTAATCTAAAGACAGCCAAAGAAACTCGGGATTTCATTCCCGATCGATAATCCCCGGTAGAATAATTATGGACCCTACACTTGAGGACATTTTCCAGAAGAATCTTGTGGTCTCGCACCCGATTGATCACCCTCACTAGGGTAACTATTTTCCAAAATACTGACCGTCCAAAAGATCTTGGGACCTGGCACCTGATTGATCATCCCTAGTGAAGCAATTTTTCAGGACTTAAAACCCATATGAGCTTATTCTTCAAAGAGTCTCGGGATCTTGCACTCGATTGATCATCCTTAGTGGAGCAAATTTTCAGGACTTAGAACCTTATGCTTGAGGACACTTTCAAAAAAAAAAAAAAAATCTCAAGACTTCGTACTTGATTCATCATCCCCTATATAGAGTAACCAACCATCTCCTTAGTCCAAATTGAGTCATCTGCCTTGAAATTAGGGCATTAGCCCTCACATCCAAAAATGTTGTTCACGACGAAACCGAGGTGTTGGATCACCTCAAAGCTTTCTTGATTATCTCATTCATGCAAGTAGTTTCATCCAAATTGTTTTGATCATCTTACCCATTCTTATTGACCCATCGCGGTCCCATCTTATTGGCCCTTCGCGGTCCCACCTTATTGATCCATCGCGGTCCCATTCGTATTGACCTTTCACGGTCCCACTCTTATTGACCCATCGCGGTCCATTCTTATTGACCCATCGCAGTCCACTCTTATCAGCCCTTCATGGTCCCACTCTTATTGACCCATCACGGTTGCACCTTATTGACCCTTTGCGGTCCCATCTTATTGACCCTTCGCGGTCCACCTTATTGACCCTTTACGGTCCCACTTTTATTGACCCATCACGGTCCCATCTTATTGACCCATCGCAGTCCACTCTTATTGACCCATTGCGGTCCACTCTTATTGACCCATCGCAGTCCACTCTTATTGGCCCTTCACGGTCCCACTCTTATTGACCCATTGCGGTCCATTCTTAATGACCCATCGCAGTCCCACTCTTATTGACCCTTTGCGGTCCACTCTTATTGACCCATCGCGGTCCACTCTTATTGACCCTTCGCGGTCCCACCTTATTGATCCCTCGCGGTCCCATTCGTATTGACCTTTCACGGTCCCACTCTTATTGACCCATCACGATCCATTCTTATTGACTCATTGCGGTCCACTCTTATTAACCCATCGCGGTCCACTCTTATTGACCCTTCGCGGTCCCACCTTATTGATCCATCGTCGTCCCATTCGTATTGACCTTTCACTGTCCCATTCTTATTGACCCATCGCGGTCTCACTCTTATTGACCCATTGCGGTCCACTCTTATTGGCCCTTTGCGGTCCCACCTTATTGATCCATCGCGGTCCCATTCGTATTGACCTTTCATGGTCCCACTCTTATTGACCCATCGCCGTCCATTCTTATTGACCCATCGCGGTCCACTCTTATTGGCCCTTCACGGTCCCACTCTTATTGACCCATCACGGTCGCACCTTATTGACCCTTTGCGGTCCCATCTTATTGACCCTTCGCGGTCCACCTTATTGACCCTTTACGGTCCCACTTTTTATTGACCCATCACGGTCCCATCTCATTGACCCATCACGATCTCATCTTACTAACCCTTCGCGGTCTCACCTTATTGACCATTTGCGGTCCCACCTTATTGACCCTTTACGATCCCACTTTTATTGACCCATCACGGTCCCATCTCATTGACCCATCCCGATCTCATCTTACTAACCCTTCGCGGTCCCACTCTGATTGACCCATCGCGGTCCATTGTTATTGACCCATCGCGGTCCACTCTTATTGACCCATCGCGGTCCACTCTTATTGACCCTACGCGGTCCCACCTTATTGATCCATCATGGTCCCATTCGTATTGACCTTTCACGGTCCCATTCTTATTGACCCATCACGGTCTCACTCTTATTGACCCATTGCGGTCCACTCTTATTGGCCCTTTGCGGTCCCACCTTATTGATCCATCGCGGTCCCATTTGTATTGACCTTTCACGGTCCCACTCTTATTGACCCATCGCGGTCCATTCTTATTGACCCATCGCGGTCCACTCTTATTGGCCCTTCACGGTCCCACTCTTATTGACCCATTGCGGTCCATTCTTAATGACCCATCGCGGTCCCACTCTTATTGACCCTTTGCGGTCCACTCTTATTGACCCATCGCGGTCCACTCTTATTGACCCTTCGCGGTCCCACCTTATTGATCCATCGCGGTCCCATTCGTATTGACCTTTCACGGTCCCACTCTTATTGACCCATCACGATCCATTCTTATTGACTCATCGCGGTCCACTCTTATTAACCCATCGTGGTCCACTCTTATTGACCCTTCGCGGTCCCACCTTATTGATCCATCGTGGTCCCATCCGTATTGACCTTTCACGGTCCTATTCTTATTGACCCATCGCGGTCTCACTCTTATTGACCCATTGCGGTCCACTCTTATTGGCCCTACGTGGTCCCACCTTATTGATCCATCGCGGTCCCATTCGTATTAACCTTTCACTATCCCACTCTTATTGACCCATCGCCGTCCATTCTTATTGACCCATCGCGGTCCACTCTTATTGGCCCTTCACGGTCCCACTCTTATTGACCCATCACGGTCGCACCTTATTGACCCTTTGCGGTCCCATCTTATTGACCCTTCGCGGTCCACCTTATTGACCCTTTACGGTCCCACTTTTTATTGACCCATCACGGTCCCATCTCATTGACCCATCACGATCTCATCTTACTAACCCTTCGCGGTCCCACCTTATTGACCATTTGCGGTCCCACCTTATTGACCCTTTACGGTCCCACTTTTATTGACCCATCACGGTCCCATCTCATTGACCCATCCCGATCTCATCTTACTAACCCTTCGCGGTCCCACTCTTATTGACCCATCGCGGTCCATTGTTATTGACCCATCGCGGTCCACTCTTATTGACCCATCGCGGTCCACTCTTATTGACCCTTCGCGGTCCCACCTTATTGATCCATCATGGTCCCATTCGTATTGACCTTTCACGGTCCCATTCTTATTGACCCATCGCGGTCTCACTCTTATTGACCCATTGCGGTCCACTCTTATTGGCCCTTCGCGGTCCCACCTTATTGATCCATCGCGGTCCCATTTGTATTGACCTTTCACGGTCCCACTCTTATTGACCCATCGCGGTCCATTCTTATTGACCCATCGCGGTCCACTCTTATTGGCCCTTCACGGTCCCACTCTTATTGACCCATCACGGTCGCACCTTATTGACCCTTTGCGGTCCCATCTTATTGACCCTTTGTGGTCCACCTTATTGACCCTTTACGGTCCCTTTTTTATTGACCCATCACGGTCCCATCTGATTGACCCATCACGATCTCATCTTACTAACCCTTCGCAGTCCCACCTTATTGACCCTTTGCGGTCCCACCTTATTGACCATTTACGGTCCCACTTTTATTGACCCATCACGGTCCCATCTCATTGACCCATCACGATCTCATCTTACTAACCCTTCGCGGTCCCACCTTATTGACCCTCTGCGGTCCACTCTTTTGATGCATTTGGCCCGGTCCAGAATCAGCGTCTTTTATCTTTGCAGGTTTGTTGCCACAAATAACGTAGGAGAGCTCCTACTTTTACTTTGAAGTAACGAATCCTACAAAGAGAGGCAGCTGTGGACACCCCATTTTTACCCAAGCCCAATGTTATTATTATATTTACTATTATTACCATTATTATTAATATTATTATTATTTTATATACTATTATTGTTACTTTGTCATTATTATTTTTACTATTATTACTATTATTAGTAGTAGTAGCATTATTATTATATTTCCTATTATTATTATTATTTTGCTATTATTATTATTATTTTTTATTATTATTATTTTTATTATTCTTTTTAAATATTATTATTATCACTTTAGTATCTTACTATTGTTATTATTATTATTATATTACTATTATTATATTTTTTTTTATTTTCATTATTTTTGTTATTTTTTAAATATCATTGTTATTATTATTATTATTATTTTTATTGGTATTTTAATTATCTTTATTATTACCTTATTTTATTTTTATTTTTATTTATTATTGTTATTATTTTTCAATATTTTTACTATTATTATTATTCCCACTTTATTATTATTATTATTATTATTATTATTATTATTATTATTATAATTATTATTTTATTTTATTTTTAGCCTAGGGTTTTGGGGTTGGGGCCTATTTAAAGGCTCCTTACCACAGCCAAAAGAGGGAGCCGGGGGCGTGCACAGCAGCACGCAGAGCACAGCAAGGGCAAAAAAAATTCTCTGATTTTACTCTCCCCTCTCACAACCCTAGCCACTCATACTCCCAGCCACCCTGCCCTCTCTATCTCTTCCTTAATCTTCACTTCGGCCAGCTCCAATTTTTGCGGCGATCACAGCAACCACCACTGCTGCAGCCCTCCATAGCAGTTGCTGGAGTCCGTGAACACCCGAACAGCAGCAACCCGAAGCTCTGCTCCATATTCCGGCCGGCCACATCTCTCTCCCGCGGCTCTGTCACCCTCTTTATGCCGCCATCCACCGAGACACCAGCAGGCAGCCGTGCCATCTTCTCTGCATCCTCCACAGACCCGAGCCACACCAGAGCCGACAGCATACCAGCTCCGGCATATTCCTGCTGCTGCCGCATGAACCGCCACTTCTCCGGCCACTCATAGTCTCCGCCGCTTTCCCACGAGCCTCCAGCAACCATCGCCGTCTCCGGCATCCTCTCAGTTCCGCGGTACTCCGCCACTGTAAGTTTTCCTGTACACACTCACACACCCAGTAAACACACAAACACTGCACATACTGTTGCACTTACACACACACACACACAATCTGCATATATATATATATATATATATATATATATATATATATTTTATTATGTTGTTATTATTATTATTATTATAGATTGTGGTATATTTAACTGTCCCTGTTCTTTTTTTATACGTATATATCTCACATCAATTTATTTCTTTTGCAGGATTTTTCTTCCGTTTTGTAGCAATATTTATTTAAGTTATATATAAATTATATAGATTTGATATAAATTTGTCTTTTATGGCAGAATTTTTCTTCTTTCTAATTTTAGGGAGTCCATATTATTTCTGTATTGGTATTTAGGGTTTTAGGCCATATTCATTGTTGTGTGTGTTTTAGGGTGTCTTGGTTATTATTGTATTCATTTTATGTTGAATAATTGTAAATTCATGGTTGGGTATTATTTTTGGTTGCCATATTGAATAGGTACACATTAATTTTGGCGATAACTTGTTTCCATAAATTCAATTATATTCTTGCTATTCTCATTAGCTTACATATTTTAATTCTAAATTTGATTTGTTTCCTTAGTTAATTGTTCATACATGCGTGTGTTTGTTTTAAGGAAAGTGTTATAAAATATGTGCATTATATGTAACACTACTATTTATAATATGGTCATTATATTATCATTACTATTGATATTATTTATTATTATTATCACTATTGTATTTATCATTATTACTGTTAATATTATTAGTATTACTCCTATTATCATCATTCATTCATTCATTATTATTATTATTATTATTATTATTATTATTATTATTATTGTCCTTACCATTTATTAGCATTATTATTATTATCATATACTTTTTTTTTACTATTTTCTATATTTGTATTTTGTTACAGTATTTAGTATTCATAGTATTTTTGTTAAGTATTTTCGTGTGTTTGTCCCTATGATTTTATTGCGGGGGTATGAGCCTTCGGGCATCACATACCCTAAGCTCTGAGGGAATACATATATAGATATTATATTTATTTATTTATTATTTTATTTATTTATTTATTTTTCACATGTATTTATAAATTCATAAAAAGGAGTAATTTAAAGACTTATTAGATTAACTTAGGGATAATCTTAAATTAATTAGGTACTGTTCGTAGGAACGGGCGCGTAGGGGGTGCTCGTACCTTCCCCTCGCGTAACCGAACTCCCGACCCCAACTCTGGTAATGTAGACCGATTCTACTCCTAACGGGGTAGTAATCATGTGTTCTAACCGCACTAAAGGTTAGTGGCGACTCCAACATTCCATGTTTTTCCATGAAAATATTAAAATTGATTTTTGATTTCGCTGCCCAGGGCACACGCGCCCCCGGGACGTCGCGACACTTGTTTCCTCTGAAACAACACCGATGCTCCCAACGGTGTTTTGGAAGGGTGAACACATTCCGCTTCCAATTCATCAAGTTGTATTCCCAACTCTACTATCTTTGGAGGTGCAATCTGACATGGCCCTTTAGCAGGTGTGAAATTAGGAATAGCTTCCCAAGAGGGGGGGTAAATTGGCTTTTAAAATTTTCTTTTAATTCCTTTTGAGATACCTTAAACTTCTTTTATTTATTTTAACCAATTCTTGACTTTTTTGTTTAATTCTTTAATCAATCGAAAACTTAGCTCTTTTATCCAATCAATAACACAATTAAACAATCAATTTATTTGTCAAGTACAAGTTAAACAACAAACAATCAAACCAAGATTTAAAGTATTCAACACTTTGGTAATATAACAACTTTAGATGGTTGTTTGTTTATATTTGCCAAATTTGAACGAAGCCCTGTAGTGAACGAGAATTTATGCTTGCTGATGCAAAGCCCCGTATAGATGAATCAAATCACTCTTTCCAAATATTTAGAACTCAAATAAACTCTTGGTAAATTTATCTTTGGGATGTTAACCAAGTAATGTACTCCCGTAAGGTTTCTGCAAGATATGGTGTAACCAACGTACTCCCTTTTGGTTTCCACAACCCAAATCAAAATTAAACCTTAAGTTTGTTTGATTTCCAAATATATGTAGTTTATATGATTTTCAAATTTAAACCATTCACACAATTTAAATATGCTGAAAATAAAGAGTAAGGGAAAGAGAGAATGAGACGGAGATTTTTACGAGGTTTGACTTATACCCAGCCTACGCCCTCGCATTTGGAAAACCACCAAAGGATTCACTAGTTCAGTTCCGTTAATGGGTGGAACAATACTGATTACAACACTCCTTGGTTAAGGCTAGAGCTCGCCTTCTCCAAATGATATCCCCTCGTTCGGTCACTCCTTACATAGGCTAGAGCCTGCCTCTCTAAGCAATATTCCCTTGCTTAGCCAACGATCCAAACACCTTGGAATGTCAATGAACTACAAGAAATACAAGATAAAATCTTCGTACAAGTATATTCTCTCAAAGAGCAAGTTAGTACAATTTCAGCACTATATACTTTGAATGTAAAATATCAATATGAAATACAATGAAGCTCAAGTGTAGAATTTAGCAATATCCTTCTTAGAAGAGGATTAACAGTAGGAACTCAGAGAAAGAAGGATCAGCACTTCAGAATTCTCAACAAAATAATTTTTCAATGAGTGAACAAGAGAGCTTTGGAAGAACAAGAATACTTTAAGCTTTACAAGCAAATTTTTCTTTTATTGGATGAGTTTTGATTTGCAAAAACATGTATTTATAGGCTTTCAAAATTTTTTCCATGTTGCAAAAGTTTCCTTTAAGTGTTTCCCAAAATTTTAGAAAGTTTAGAGCTCAAATGGCTATATTTTAAAATATTAGAATTTTAAAAATTTTCCCGTTGAACAGTGTTCAGTCATCTGAAGTGTCGTGGTCAGTCAACTGAAGTTCCTTAAACCCTTAAAAAATTGAACTGGATATAGGATCAATCAACTAAAATCAGGGTTCAATCATCTGATGTTCTAGGTTCAAATGACTGAAGTCGCAAGTTCAGTCGTCTGAACTTGCTGCTGTAACTTTCTGCCTGTTCTGTCTTGTTCTTTGTCAACAGTGACCCCGCTTCAATGTTTTGGACATATATTTTTCTATATAACTCCAAATTAGGTGTTCTTAGTTTTAAATGAAAGCTAAGAGAAAATCCTACAACTTTATTGTTGGCCACTTTTCAAAATAATGAGCTTTTGATAGTGAAAAATGCACCTGAATATGGCTATATAAAAACTGACAGCAAATGGAAAAACTCTTTTTGATACTTTTCATTCCAAAAATGACTCTAACCTTTTTAAAATAATTTTTGATCTTATAAAAATATTTTTCAGGTATTTTAAAAATTATTTAGGTCTAAGTTAACCTAAGAGCTTCAAAATATTTCAAACGATAATTTAAACATCAAAGCACTTACATGAAAACTACTAAAACTTTTCTCATTCTAGGTTCTTGAGTCTTCATGTTTTGTTTCTTCAAGCTTCCATCTTTTCTTCAAGCTTTCATATTCTTTGAGCTTTCTCACTTTTCTTTTCTTTGGCTCTTTGGACTTTACTATGCCTTGGCTTTCAAAAACTCATTCATGTACTCATATTCTTCAAGGTTTCATATATCATCTTTAAATCCATGCTTTGACTCTTTTAAGCTTCATTTGATCCTTGTGAGCACTTTGACCTTGCTTTCTCATATATGAGTCCTGAAACAACATTACTCACACAAATATGTTAAATTTCACTTGTTTGTTAGCATCAAAATAAGATAAGAAGATTTTAAACCTTGTAAGGCCAACAAGGTGGTTTCACTCCTGATAACAACTCGATCTCATGCTCCACAATCCGTCGTGCAGGAAAATTGTGAGGCAGCTTATCCGGAAACACCTCCTTGTACTCATCCAACACTGCTTGGATGGTTGTAGCCTCTAGCTCTTGGCCTACTTCTTTGTTTACCACCATTGTGGCTAGACGTGTCTGCTCACCCTGACCCAATCCCTCTTTGAGTTGTATGACTGAAAGCGACTTCCCGTCGTCTCCTTTCATTGCAACGAATTGCACCATGCATGAGTGATCTTTCGTCAGACATAGGGATCCAACTGAAGGCATCAGCACTACTCTCGTCCCCCTTAGGAACTCCATTCCTAGAATGACTAGAAAGTCAGCCAATGACACCGCTGTGAAATTCGCATGACCTTCCCACTGTCCAAGCTTCATAGTCACTTGCTTGGCTACTCCCAGAGTAGGCTGGGCTATAGAGTTAACTGCTTTCATGCATCCTGTATCCTTCTATAAGGATAAGTTGAGTCTCCATGCTTCCAATTGTGAAACAAAATTATGAGTAGCCCCTGTATCCACCATAGCGTGGGCACTCTTTCCATTGATCCCCAAGTCCACAAATATTAACCCTTTTGCTCGTGTAACTTTCAATGCTTTTTCTTGCTTTTCCAATGTGTTCACTGTTAGACCAAATAGTTAAAGGTCTTTCATTCCTACTATGTTTTGATGTATCAACCCATTAGCTGCTCTCAAGGTCACTAACGTTTCTCTAAGATTTGTTTCAGGTATAGAGAATGGCATCTGAACCAACAAGCAGTCAAAACAACTCATGTCATGACCAGAAGCACAAGTCTCTCAAAGCATTCATAAACAATACAACAAATGTACAAAAGTCATCTGAAAAATGAGTGCATAAAATAAGAGAGATATTGTCTTGTAAATATCTGGTACATAAAGTGAAACTCAATACTAAGAGTAAGAAAGGGATGTATCACACACACACAACAAAATACTAGTAAAGTCATTTAAAAGTATATAAAGAAACCCCCAAACGGAAAAAAACCTCCTTAGAAACTTAAAAGGACAAAATACTAAGAAGGAGGATCTCGTCGACGAGTTTAGTACAAACTTCGTCGACGAACACAGGGTTCTCGTCGACGAATAGATCCCGAGGGGCATCTGAATTCAGAGCCACAATTCATCGACGAACACAGGTCATCGTCGACGAATTTACATGAAGGACTCGTCGACAAACACAAGGTATCGTCGATGAAAATATACCGAGGGACATCTGAATTCAGAACCAACAACTCGTCGACAAACACAGGGCTTCGTCGACAAACACAGGGCTTTGTCGATGAACGTCGAGTAGCAGCGAACATTAAATGTTGTGAACGACTATTTTTGAATCTTGTCTTACATTCATAAATGCCCAACGGCTCTCCAGCATTGCCTTTATCCATTCAATGTATAAATAGGAGTAAATGGCATTTTACTATCTATCTAGAGAAATCATTTTGAAACAAGAACATTCATTAGTGTTGTCATCTCTAGGGTTTACTCACAAACTCACTTACCCTCTTCTTGCTACTCTTAGTACTGCATTCACTTTATTGACAGAGTATATTGAGTAAGGATTTTATTGGTTTAACTACCTCAAGGGAGTATTCAAGCTTACACTTAATCTTCATCTACCTTTTTGTAAACAAAGGCTCTTTGTGGGCTGTTCTTTGGGTGTCTCTAAGTGAGCACCTTGTTAAAGCTCTTTGTGAGCAGGTGTGTATTGGCTTCTCCGCCTGAAGGAGGATTTTAGTGGATTTTGGGAATCCTTGAGTTGGTCTCACGGCGTGGACGTAGGCGAGGTGCCGAACCACGTAAATATCAATGTGTTAAGCTTTTCTTCTCTCTTATCTCATTTATATTGTTGTTTTGATTTGCTACATTTCCTTTTACACAACAATTTATGCACTTGCTCTTGGTAAGATTTTTGTATTTGTAGAAAGTAATCTCATCACCAAAGAAAGTCTATTCACCCCCCCCTCTAGACATACTACCAGGCCAACAAGTGGTATCAGAGCGCCAGTCGCTGAAATTCGAAGTAACATCCAGGCGAAAAGATCAACATGACAGATATGTTTACCCAAGGTCAGTCTGTGGACCGCCCTCCCAAGTCTTTTGGGATTAACTACCCAGCATGGAAGGATCCAATGTCCATTTTCATCCGGGCCTATGACTACCGTATGTGCAATGTCATCACTGAAGGAGACTACACCTTCAAAAACGAAGACGGCGATGACATACCCATTGGGAAACTTCCTGAGGCAGATGCATTGTTGGCACAGCTCAACTTTAAAACCAAGAATTTCCTGTACTGTGCCGTAAGTGATGAAGAATACAACCGGATATATGGTTGCAACACGGCCAAGGAAATGTGGGAAAAACTTCAGGTAACAATTGAAGGAACTACTTAGGTAAAGAGATCTAAAATTTATATGCTTGTAAAGGAATATGAAATGTTCAAAATGGAAGAAAGTGAAACATTCACAACTATGTTCACACGATTCACACACATCACTAATGGACTAAAAGCTCTCGGTAGAGAGTACTTTATGGAAGATAATGTGCAGAAAGTTCTTCGTTCTCTACCAACATCTTGGCACGCAAAGTCCACAGAAATTGAAGAAGCCAAGGACCTCTCAAAGGTCACACTTGACAAACTAATTTGATCTCTCATGACCTACAAAATCAAGAAGAAAAATGTCGCTGCTGAAGCTGAAACACCCAAGAAAGCTATCGAAATTTCTCTAAAAGCCGGAAAGAAAAAAGTGATCATAGAAGAAGAGGAGAATGATGATGATGACAAAGTTTCCTTACTGACCAGAAGATTTAGAAACTTTCTAATGAACAAATGAAATGGAAAATCAAAGGAGAAAGGAGAATTGAGCATCAGATGCTACAATTGCAAAAAGATCAGGCACCGCATGACCGATTGCCCTCTCTTCAAAAACAAAAACAACAGTCAACAAGGAGACAAGAAGAGATTCAAAGTAATGAACGCAACTGAATGGGATGAACTAGATGGAACCTCAACCGACGAAGAAGTTGAAGAAGAAATCGCTCATTTTTGCCTCATGGCAGACGAACTAAGTGAGGTAAGCTCCGATGACGAATATCTCCCTTTATATGAGGAACTAGAAGAAAATTGTAGAAAACTCTATGTTGAACTAAGAGCATCTAAAAGGAAAATCAAACTTTTAGAAAAAAATTATTCAAAATGCAAACAAAAACAGATTTGCTCGTGTGATACCTTGAAAGCTGAAAATGCATCTTCTAATCTTGAAAAAGAAGAGCTTTCTAAAGAATACTCAAAATACAAAGAGTCCTCTCAAAAAGAAATTGAAAGCTTGAAAAGTCAAGTAATTGAATTTCTTCAAGAAAACTCTTCATTGAAAAATAAAGTGGAGGATCAAAGCAATACCATATATAAATTTACAAATGGAAAGGAAAATTTCGATAAATTGCTTGGAGCCCAAAGATTTGGAATTTTCAAAGAAGGGTTAGGATACGACCTATCATCTTCCGAGTCAATAGGATTTGCAAACATCTATGCTAAAAGGAGCTCTGTATCAAAGAAAGGTTTTACACCTAAACTAAATCCCTCACACGCAAATAAAGTCTGTTTATATTGTGAGAAAAAGGGACATGTACGATTTACTTTCCCATTAAGGGGAAATAGAGGAAAAAATATGAACTACAAATGGGTGATTAAAAACACTAACCCAATAGGACCCAAGAAAATATGGGTACCAAAACAAGTTACTTGATGTTATGTGCAGGTGTGCTTAAAGAGCAACTCCGTAAAGAACAAATGGTTTCTAGACAGTGGATGCTCAAGACACATGACGGGAGACGCAAACAAATTCCTCTCCCTCTCATACAAAAAGGAAAGGCTAGTCACATTTGGAGACAACGCCAAAGGAAGAATCATCGGTAAAGGTAAAATAGGTAATTCTTCCCTAGCTATTGAAAATGTTGCTCTAGTTGACACTCTCAAACATAATCTGCTAAGTGTTAGTCAACTTTGTGATAAAGGGTTGAATATCATTTTCCAATCCACAAAGTGCTTAATAAATGATTTGAATGGAAATACAATTCTCATAGGAAAACGTGAGTCCAACATATATACAATTGAATTTGAAGAAATCACAAGTTGTAACATTAAATGCTTAGCCGTCACAAATGAAAATTGTTGGTTATGGCATAGGAGACTAGGTCATGGAAGCATGGATCTTCATAATCTTTCATCCAAGGATCTAGTAAACGGCCTACCAAAAGACAACTATGTGAAAGACAAAATATGTGGTGCATGTCAATATGGAAAATAAGTTAAGTCCTCCTTCAAAACTAAGAAAGTAATCTCTACATCAAGACCCCTAGAGTTAATTCATCTTGACCTATTTGGACCTAATGACATTGCTAGCATTAGTGGAAAACTGTATGCATTTGTTATTGTTGATGACTTTTTCAGATTTGCATGGGTAATTTTTCTTGCCAATAAAAGTGATACATGTAATGCATTTATTCATTTTTGTGGAAAAATCCAAAATGAGAAGGGGATATCAATTGTACATATTAGAAGCGACAGAGGAAGAGAGTTTAGAAATAAAGAACTTGAGGACTTTTGCAACGAAAATGGATATTCTCATAACTTCTCTGCACCAAAAACCCCACAACAAAATGGAGTTGTTGAAAGAAAAAATCGAACACTCCAAGAAATGGCTAGAACAATGCTCAACGAACATAATTTTCCAAAATACTTTTGGGTAGAAGCTATTAGCACAACCTGCTATGTTTGAAACCGAGTCACTATTAGATCCAAAATAGGAAAAACCCCATATGAAATATGGAAAGGCAGAAAACCTAACATATCACATTTTAAGGTTTTTGGATGCAAGTGCTCCATGTTAAACGATAGAGATCATTTAGAAAAATTTGATTCAAAATCCAATGAAGGGATTTTCATAGGATACGCAATGAACAGTAAAGCATACAGGGTATTCAACAAGAGGATTCAAACCGTTCAAGAGTCAACCCATGTCGTTTTTGACGAAGCAAATCCTTACACATCCAAAACCCCTATTGAGATAAATGAAGAAAACCAAGTCACTACCTTTAGAATTGAAAGAGAATTAGAACAACTCAAGATAAATAATGATCAAGTCATGAATCATCAAGATACAAATGTAGATCATATATGATCTTCTCCTCAAGAACCTAACCAAGCAGAAGAGAAAGAAGATCATGAATTACCCAAAGCATGGAAATTTGTAAAAAATCATCCAAATGATCTCATCATAGGAAGTCCCTCTCAAGGAGTCAGCACCAGATCTCACCTTAGAAGTGGATGTAATCATATTGCCCTTATATCTCACCTAGAATCTAAAAACTTTGAAGAAGCTGAAAATGATGCAAATTGGATAAATGCCATGCAAGAAGAATTAGATCAATTCGAAAGAAACAAAGTATGGCACTTAGTTCCTAAACCCAAAAATACCACAATAATTGGTACGAAATGGGTATTTAGGAATAAGAAAGATGAAGATGGAAATATTGTCCGAAATAAAGCTAGACTTGTAGCCCAAGGATACAACCAACAAGAGGGTATTGACTACGATGAAACTTATGCTCCTGTAGCTAGACTAGAGGCTATCAGAATGCTCCTTGCCTTTGCTTGTTACAAAAACTTCAAATTGTTTCAAATGGATGTTAAAAGCACCTTTTTAAATGGATACATAAATGAAGAAGTTTTTGTTAAACAACCTCCTAGCTTTGAGAGCCACTCTCATCCTGATCACGTATATAAACTCTCAAAAGCTCTTTACGGATTTAAGCAAGTACCAAAAGCTTGGTATGAACGTTTAAGCAAATTTCTTCTTGAAAATGGGTTCACAAGAGGAAAATTTGATACCACTTTTTTCTTAAAACATAAAGAGAATGATATGCTTGTTATACAAATCTATGTAGATGATATTATTTTCGGGGACACAAATGAAACCTTATGTCAAGACTTTGCTCAAACTATGCAGGACACATTTGAGATGAGCATGATGGGTGAGCTAACCTTTTTCCTAGGATTACAAATCAAGCAAGAGGCACGAAATCTTCATAAATCAGGCCAAATACGTAAGGGATATGTTAAAGAAATTTAACCTTGAAATGGGAAAATCTAAGGAAACTCCTATAAGTGTCACAACTAAGCTTGACGTTGATGAAAACGGGAAAAACATTGACCAAAAACTCTACCGTGGCATGATAGGCAGCTTGCTATATCTCACCTCCAGTAGGCCTGACATTATGTTCAGCGTTTGTCTTTGTGCTAGATTTCAATCTTGTCCTAAAGAATCTCATCTTCTTGCAGTTAAACGAATCTTTAGATACTTAACAGGCACTCCTGACTTAGGACTCTTCTTTCCTAAAAATGCCCCCTTTAATCTCATATGCTACTCTGACGCTGACTACGGTGGTTGTAAAACCGATAGAAAAAGCACTAGTGGAACATGTCACTTCCTTGGACACTCCCTTGTTTCTTGGTTTTGCAAGAAACAAACCTCCGTAGCCGTTTCCACCACCGAGGCTGAGTACATAGCAACTAGTAGTTGCTGTGCCCAAGCCTTATATATGAAACAACAACTTGAGGATTTTCGAATCTTAGTTAAAAGTACTCCAATTCATTGTGACAATACTAGTACCATCAACATTTCAAAAAATCCATGTCGTCACTTTAGAACCAACCACATTGAAATTAGGCACCACTTCATTCGAGACCATGTCCAAAAAGGAGACGTCGAGTTGGTTTATGTTCCCACCGAAAACCAACTTGCCAACATTCTTACTAAGCCTCTCAATGAAGAAAGATTTCACAAAATTCGGCACGCCCTAGGCATGTGCACTCCTTCGGACATACTATAGGGCGTATGTATTTTCCACTCTTCCTTCCCCTACTCTTCCACTTTTATATTTATCTCTTTTCTCCAGGTTTTCGTCGACAAACACAGGGTCCTCGTCGCCGAGAAACCTTCATCATTCGTCGATGAATATAGGGTGTTCGTCGCCCAAAAATTTGCCTTTTCGTCGACGAACTCAGGGTTCTTATCGACGAATTTTGTCGGGGTACTTATCTCTTAAAGTTAAAAAAAATAGAAACCCTACCCCTCTCTCGCACCTCTCCCTCTCTCAACCCTGTGCTACACCCTTTGCCCTCCTTGCACCGTCGCCTCCCACCACCACCTTCCTCTTCCATCTTCGCCGTCAGCCCTTCCCTCCCGCACGCCACCACCTATCTTCTCCCTCACCTGCCTCCTCCCTCTAGCTCCCACATCTTCCCTCTCAACCGCCCCTCTCTCCTCGTCCCTCCATGGCTCCTCACCCCAAATGCCGGCACCTTCAAACTGAAGCCGGCGAGGGATCCTCTCGCCCTGCCTGCGGTCCCCCTGCCCCTGCCTCCGGTCCCCCTATCCTTGCTCTGGCCAACATCGACCCCCACTTCATCTCCTCTGAAGCCGCCCACTGCTACAAAACCGAGATTGTCAAATGACATGTCGTATATGGAAAAATAGTACCCTCTGAGTTTTTACAACTTCATTTCCCTGCTCTTCTCACCAAGATTCAAGCTCTTGGATGGGATGCTCTCTTTAATCTCGACGACTTGGTTTATGACGATCTTATTCGCGAATTCTACGTGAATTTTGTCCCTTCTTATTGCGGCAGTGCCGCTTACTCTACCGTTTGGGGCACCATCATTCAGCTGTCCGATGCTACTTTGTCCGTGGTACTGGGTTGCAATTCTTATCCTCTTCGTGGCATACCAAAGTCCTCCTGGCCGACCCGCTTTGACTGGTTCGACTCCCACACGGCACTCAAGCTTATTACAGGTAACCCTCGTATCTCCGCACTCGCTCGCCCAAAATCCAAGGACCTCACTGTGGAATTTCGGGTCCTCCATCACATCATCACATATAACCTATGTCCTCGAACTGGTGGCCGAGATGGGGTTACCCTCAGCGACATTTTTTGCATGTATTGTCTGTGGGTTGGCCGGGGTATATATCTCCCCTCCATCATCATTCAAAACATGGAAGAGGACCTCAAGCGGCAACGTGGCTATCTCCCATATGGTCGTCTTCGCACCACCTTCTTCCATCACTTCGACCTTATTCGTGCCGGCCTTTCTTGTATTTGTCCTATGCTCGAAGATATTTATACTGAGGTGACTCTTCGTCGCATGCACTTCGAGAAGGATGAAGCGACTAACACATGGGTCAAAGCTCACGAGCAAGGCCTTATTCCTGTCGATGAAGTTGAGGCTGACCTAGCAATCGAAGACGAAGCCGAAGTTGAAGAAGGCGAGCCCGAGGACCCTGTCTATGGTCACATACTGACACGTCTAGATGAGCTTCAGCATACTATGACGCAGTTCGAGCGTCGCCATCACCATTGGTTTGACTCTATTGATGCCTCTATTGCTCGGCTCGAAAGCGCTAACCGCGCTCGTTTTGACACTCTCGACGCATCTTTTTCTGCCTTTTTTGATTGACTCGGTCGCCCTCCCCAGTAGCTTGCTATCTAGGCTAACCCCCCAATTTTGATTATGGCAAAGGGGGAGAAGTGGTTTTTGATTCAGTGTCCATATGTGGTTTTTGATTCAGTGTTCAAATGTATGCAGATGTAATCAGAAAACAACTCTAGTTGATGCTATTCACTTGTTGTAAGCACATTATATAATTAGTAATGGAACAATCATTGCATCTTTTTGAGTGTAAATGCTCTATCTGCATATTTGATTGATTGATATACTGAACTGTTATGATTTATGCATGATTAAATGGAAACTATCACACTTATAAATGACATGCTGCCAAACTTTAAATAAAATACTCTTTCATAAAATGCTAACATTAAGGGGGACGATTTTATAGTAAACTGTAAACCATTCTATTTAGTAAGGGGGAGCATTTATGTTTTTAAGAGACACTAATGGATTGCCATCATCAAAAAGGGGGAGAATGTTAGACCAAATAGTTAAAAGTCTTTCATTCCTACTATGTTTTGATGTTATCAACCCATTAGCTGCTCTCAAGGTCACTAACGTTTCTCTAAGACATGTTTTAGGTATATAGAATGGCATCTGAACCAACAAGCAATCAAAACAACTGATGTCATGACCAGAAGCACAAGTCTCTCAAAGCATTCATGAACAATACAACAAATGTACAAAAGTCAACTGAAAAATGAGTGTGTAAAATAAGAGAGATATTGTCTTGTAAATATATGGTACATAAAGTGAAACTCAATACTAAGAGCAAGAAAGGGGTGTATCACACACACACAAAAAAATACTAGTAAATTCATTTAAAAGTATATAAAGAAACCCCCAAACGGACAAAAACCTCCTTAGAAACTTAAAAGGACAAAATATTAAAAAGGAGGATCTCGTCGACGAACACAGGGCTTCGTCGATGAGTTTAGTACAAACTTTGTCGATGAACATAGGGTTCTCGTTGACGAACAGATCTCGAGGGGCATCTGAATTCAGAGCCACAATTCGTCGACGAACACAGGTCATCGTCGACGAATTTACATGAAGGACTCGTCGACGAACACAAGGTCTCGTCGACGAAAATATACCGAGGGACATCTAAATTCAGAACCATCAACTCGTTAACGAACATAGGGCTTCGTCGATGAAATTGCTGAAGAGATCGTCGAAGAACACAGGGCTTCGTCGGCGAACTTCGGGCAGCAGCGAACATTAAATGCTGGGAATGACTATTTTTGAATCTTGTCTTACATTCATAAATGCCCAACGACTCTCCAGCGTTGCCCTCGTCCTTTCAATGTACAAATAGGAGTAAATGGCATTTTACTATCTATCTAGAGAAATCATTTTGAAACAAAAACATTCATTAGTGTTGTCATCTCTAGGGTTTACTCACAAACTCACTTCCCCTCTTCTTGCTACTCTTAGTATTGCATTCACTCTATTGATAGAGGATATTGAGTAAGGAGTTTATTGGTTTAACTACCTCAAGGGAGTATTCAAGCTTACACTTAATCTTCATCTACCTTTTTGTAAACAAAGGCTCTTTGTGGGCTGTTCTTTGGGTGTCTCTAAGTGAGCACCTTGTTAAAGCTCTTTGTGGGTAGGTGTGTATTGGCTTCTCTGCCTGAAGGAGGATTTTAGTGGATTTTGGGAATCCTTGAGTTGGTCTCAAGGCGTGGACGTAGGCGGGGTGCCGAACCACATAAATATCAATGTGTTAAACTTTTCTTCTCTCTTATCTCATTTATATTGTTATTGTGATTTGCTACATTTCCTTTTACACAACAATTTATGCACTTGCTCTTGGTAAAATTTTTGTATTTGTAGAAAGTAATCTCATCACCGAAGAAAGTCTATTCACCCCCCCCCCCTCTAAACATACTACCAAGCCAACACTCACCAGCCACATTGAACCCACCCTCGAGGCATGATCCTTTTCCTCCTCGCTTCCCACCCCTTTTCTTGAAGTAGAAGCTTATAAGGCATTAAGTAATCCCTTGTGTTAACACTCACTCACTCTATGAGATCCACCACACAAGTAACATGAAATTTTACTCTTCGCTTTTCCATTGGGTGTGTTGAACCCTTGAGACGACGAAACTTCCTCTGAGGTTGATGATTTAGAGTCGGCTCCCCCACTCTAGGATTGCCCTTCTTGAAAGATTTTCCACTATTTCCCTCTCTGTCAAACCGTTTGGATGAAGCGGTATCATCACTAGCGTAGTCAATCAAGTGTTCTGCAGCAGCTTGTGCAATTGACAAGTCTTGAACTCTTTGCCTATGAAGTTTTATTCTTGCCCACGGTTTCATCCCCTCAAGAAAATAGAACAACTTGTCCTTCTCCGACATATCCCGAATATCCAGCATTAAAGTAGAAAATTGTTTCACATATTCCCTGATCAACCCCGTATGCTTGAGATCTCTCAATTTTCTCCTTACATTATACTCAACATTCTCAGGAAATAATTGAGCCTTGGGCTCTCTCTTCAAGTCTGTCAAACTATCGATTACATAGCTTCCATTTTCAATCTTTTGGTACTTTGTATGCCACCATAGTTTGGCATCACCAACCAAGTACATGGTCGCAGTATTCACCTTTGCATGTTCTGAGGCCATCCTCACAGCGCGAAAGTACTACTCCACATCAAATAAGAAGTTCTCTAACTCCTTGGCATCCCAAGCAGCCCCACACGTTCTGGGTTCTGGCACCTTGGTCTTGCTAACTCCCGGAGTGTTGGAGTTCCCTATAGCAAGAACCATTAGATTCACCTTTGGATCCAAATCAGCCATCCGCGACTGCAAAGTTTCAACTATGTGGCAAAAGTCCTCTAACATGTCGCCTATCAAACCTGCTTGATGTTCTTGTGATCCCATCACTTCATCAACAAGTTCTCTCTTCTGAGCCACCTTCACAGCCACAGTATTGGTTGTTGCCTCAACCTGTGCTTCTAGCACGCTGATCCTCTCAGCATTATTTGGTGCCATGGTCACTTACTAAAGCTTTACAAATCTCACAATGAAGGCAATCGAATTCATGTAGCAACTCAACCTTGTGCTCTGATACCAAGTGTCACGGTCCGACTATTTTCACACCATTGTGAAGGGTTGTGCGGTGCTAGCTAAAGCACTCTTGTTTAACTAGCCAGCCTATTTACCAACATTCATCCAAGAAACGCTTTCATTAACATTCAATCAAATGACAGCGAAAACAATAATCAATTCATGAAAGTCGTGGCAAGCAAGCAGTTAACATTGAAGCAAACGTAATTCATTAACAACACCTCCGTTGACATTATGTGCTTAGTGAGGGAGATAAGTAAGCTAAACACGTTGACAAAAACTAGTGAGTTTTACAATGACTGATGAACACTCACCCTCCCCTAAAGTGGTTTTTATGTAATTATCATCCTAACACTATGAAACATCAAAGTGACCGAGTAGTCATACTGTCTTATTTGGCATACAAAAACTCTACTAATAGAAAATAACTCTAAACTAGTATTTACATGATGAAAATCCATCATAAGTACACGAAATAAGCGGTCCCAAGCAAGCATATCTAGCAGCAGCAATTAGAAATTAAGAGCTTTTTAATAATCACAAGAGACTAGAAAAGCGTTAAAATAATATTCCACACATTTTGCAATTACACCACCGCACAGGGCACACCATATCACTGCATTCATCCGTCGTACAGGCAATTCTTTCCCTTCCAAAAATATTCTTTTTCAGGCGATCCGTTTCCTATTAACAGGGGAAAACTTACAACCCCTTCAACCAGAAAGGAGAAGAAAAAAAAATCTTGCAATCCCAAAAGAAAAATATTATTACAGCACAAGTTGACACAATCAACATATACAATTGTTACGGAAACGAAAAATAATTGAAGCCATGAGCTAGTAATTTTTTGCACAGGTTGGAGTCCCAACTGGTAGCTAGCTAGTTGCCAAATTCCCAGTTCCCTATTCCCTTCTCCAGCATCGCCTTATTTATCAAGCTAGGGAGATTAACTGAAGATTTAATACGCTGTGATATGTGCGGAGGCATACTTGTTGATTAGGGCCAAGGCAATGCTCGTCATATGAGCAACTTTCCCCACTTGCTTGCGGACGGTAGTCTTGACATTCCCATTGGCGGCGTTTCCAGCAAACCCGTCCATGCAAGTATCGTCATCGGTCAATGCTGCACTCACCCACGTTAGAATATTGTTCATTTTTAGTTCAAAATCGGGGGCTTTAATGTGACCCATCTCCTCTAAAGACTCCTGCAGCTCGTCCACCGATTCACTCATCAGCTCAACACAGTCCTTCAAGGCTGCAGCCTCTTTAGACCTCAAGCCTTGGCTTTTCGACAGCTCTTTTAACGTTGTTGATGCTGATTTCGCATCTTCGAGAGTCACGGAGAGGGCAGTGCAGGCCAATCGTTTGGGACTGGTTTGGATTTCACTTGCGTACTTGGAAAGGGAGCTGTAGCACAGTTGAGGATATAATGTGAAATTGCATGAAGTTTTGATGTAGCCGGTGTCCCCTTTCTCTGGGATTGGTCTAGTAGCTAAGCAGGAGTTCTTGTAAGCCGCCAATTGAAGGAGGATGAGCAGAGCTACTATTGGGAAAAAAGATGAACCTTTCATATCTGTCACTGTAGAAAAAAAGGCAGGGGAAAGTAGGAAGATTGATGAAATGCTGGAAAGGAAAAATCCCCATATATATTGAAAAAAGGCTGTAGTTGTGGTTCCCACAAGGAGGAAAACAGGTTTGAGAATCTATTATATAGAAATATATCCATGCCCAAGAGATGAGTTTCTCTACCATATGGATCAATACTAGCTTTGTGTACAAAACAAAAACTATACTTAAAAAAAAAGAGAGGGAGAGGAGGGGGGGGGGAGGGGGGTGGTTCTGCATTTATTTATTTATTTAATTGTTGTGGCCTTATGGGCGTGTGCGGGTGGGGCTGTAACTTATCAAGGATTTGTGGTCATAGATGAGATGATGGAAGTCCAATCAAGGCACTTCAACTTCCATGGACAGGATAATGCCTTTGTGACCATGTTTTAATGCGATTGCCGGGAGCGTTGTTTGGATTTGCAGCCGAGCTGACCCTCTGATTCTTCTAGTTTGAGGTCTGAATCAAATGCGCGGGCAGGCATGCCTACCCTTAAATAAAACGGGCACTTTGGCAGCACACACTTTTACCCAATTTTGTTGCAATTCCGTGCTCTGAAAATCAAGAATTTATTTGACTTTGAGGAGAACTGAGAATTCTCTCCAGAGAGTGCTAAAATTTACCAGGAATCCTAATGATAGCCAACATCTACCAGCTGCGCCTTAACTACATATGCCAACATCATATTTAAGATGGAGTATTCTTTCACTGGGTCATTCTAGTCAAATCAATGCGCCTTCAGCAGCAAATTACTTCCATCCAATGAACAAAGACAAAGTGGAGACAGATAAAGATTGAGATTCAAAGAAAACATCAACCGTACGTAAAGAAAAAAGCAGCTTAATGAGTGGACAGAATAAGATTATGATAACAAGTGATTGCTACTTTTTTATAGAATAAATAACCAAAAATTCGTGCACGAAATTAATTTCTAAGCAGAAAGTCGTAGTTAGTTCACACGGTGCCAGTCTCGCCCACTTTCCTAATTATTAAGCACTCAAGCATTGCTTTAACTGATTCAGGTGGTATCTGGGGCAGAACTAGCAAGCAGACGAATGAGTCGCATTCTGTCTATTAAAGGGGATGAAAGCTCTTTTTTCCTTCCATTGTTACATGCTCAAACTTAGCAATTGTTTTCCCTTGAAATAGAATTTTTATGTTTGAAAATGTGTGTAGTGAAATTTTTGTGAATTGTGTTTTCCTTATGAAATTTGCCCCAAGCTTAGGCATTTATTTACAGCCAATCGAAAGAAAAATAAAAGAGAGCGAAGTACGCACACAATAACATAAGTGTTTAGAGTGTGTGTCCCAGAGTTTTTTCCCGTTTTAACTTTTTTTAAAAAAAATATATAAAATAATACCTCATTCTGGGAAGTATTTCCCAGAATGACTCTGACGTAATCTCGCTAGTCCAAGTAGCGATTTTTAACCAAATCTCGCTACTCCAAGTAGCGAGATTTACACGTGTCACTGGGGTTTATTTTTCGTGCAGAACAAATCTCGCTACTTGGAGTAGCGAGATTTGGTTAAAAATTGCTACTCCAAGTAGCGAGATTACCACGTGTCAGTGCAGAATATTATTTGTAAAAGACAAATCTAATTATGTGTTGTAAAAAAATATTATTTAATATATATATTTTAAAAAATGAAAAAAAAAAAAAACTGGCTTCCTTGTACTGTAGTGTTTTTGACTCGTTGAATGAATTGTCTCAGGTGGACAGCCACAAAAATGATAAATAAAGATGCAGTCATCGATTCTCCCGAGAGGCCGTGAGTAAATATTGATGACAAATGACGCATTTTTTATACTAATACTTGTACTTGCTCTGCTATTCAGCCCAAGCCTGGCTGAGGAAGAGTTACGAGACGTAAAACAAAAAAAATATGCAGATTGGCCCGTGCATACTATATTGAATATAATGATTCAATCATTCATGATAAGATCAATAATAAGATAAATAAGTGTTGGAATATTACTTCAAGAATTGAAGTAATATTCTGAAATCCAAAGCTACGCAAGTTAAATTAGAAGAAGAGAAGATTAGCTAATTAGTTAGTTTTCTTTATTCTTGATTCTTATATTATATAAATACAAACATATACTCTGTATTTGAAGCAGATTATAAAGAAAAATTTTTCAACTTATGTAAAAACTTCACATCGTATCAGAGCACTTGCTTCCCTTCCGCAATTTTTTTTAATTTTCAAGAAACCACGAAAGCTCTGTTTTTAGCCAGACTGCGCCTCAAAATTCTGAGCAGTACGAATATTCAGAAAAATTCGGACGCTGATCAAGCGAAGCTGATAGATTAGTATTCTGTATCGGCATTATTCTAGTATCAAATTGCAAAGCCTCAAGTGAATTGCTTTTATCTTTGGTCTTTACAAAGAAAAATTCGTTGATCTGCAAATTTTTTATATTTCTTCGATAAATTCCATATATGACTTCTGCTGATAATTCTACCAGTTCTCAAAATTGTCATCGTATGATCAATCTTTCTGATGATTCATCCAGTCCATATTACTTACATCCAAGTGATAATCCTGGTGCATTACTGGTTTCTCAAATTTTTAGTGGTGATAATTACATTGCATGGAGTCGGTCAATCACCATTGCTCTAACAGTTAAAAATAAGGTAGCATTCATTGATGGCTCGATTCTTGCTCCTTCTATAAATCAGTGTTCTCACCATACTACATGGCTGCATGCAAACAATCTAGTTCTTTCATGAATATGTTTTCCATTTCCAAGAAAATAAGAAATAGTCTTCTCTATGTTACATCTGCTGTTGATATTTGGAATGAGCTGAAAACAAGATACTTACGAAGTGATGGTCGCAGAGTTTTTCATCTTGAAAAATCTCTTAGTTGTATTACTCGGGGTTGTTTATCAATTACTGAATATTTTAATTCATTCAAATCATTATGGGATGAATATATTAACTACCGACCATTCCCTACATGTAGCTGTGGTAAAATGACAACTTGTACCTGCAACCTGTTTGATTTTTTTTTTGTTAGACAGCAATCTGATTATGTGTTGAAATTTTTGATTGGTCTAAATGAATTCTATGCTCCAATTCGAAGTAAATTGCTTATGATTTCGCCATTACCAAGTATGGCGAAAGTATTTTCTTTACTACTTCAAGAGGAAAGTCAAAGACAACTAAATAATGTTGTCAGCAGTGAAACTCATGCTTTGATTGCCAAACAAAAGATTCATCCATGTGGTTTTTTGAACTTCTCAAAGGATAAATAGAAGAGATTTTCTCTATACTGTACACATTTGTTGATACAATGGGCATACAATAGAAAAATGTTTTCATCTTCATGGTTTTCCTCCTAATTAGACTGGACCAAAAGGAAAAAGGAAGCCACCTACTGCACATGCTGCCATGACAACTCCTGAGCTTTCTCTTCAACAGAGTAATGAGGATCCAAAGTTTCTTTTACTTATGAGGAATTCAATAAATTTCTAGCACTTGCAAATTCTACTTCATCTCCAATATCTCATCAAACATCTTCTCTGGCTGTTAACTTTGTTACTTCTCAATTTTCTTGTAACCGTTCAAATTTTTGTTATTTAGTTTCTTCATCTCTGCAGAATGTACATTCATGGATTCTAGATACAGGTGCAACAGATCACATGATATGTTCACCTTCATTATATTCTTCTCCACTTACACCAATCAACACTTCCATAAATTTGCCAAATGGAAACTCTTTTCCAGCTTCACATTGGCAGTATTTGCATTTCAAATATACTGTCTTCACATAATGTGTTGTGTGTTCCCAGTTTTTCATTCAATCTGTTGTCTGTTTCTAAACTAACAAAACAATCTAACATTTGTGTTTCTTTCTTTAACTCATATTGCCTTCTACAGTACCAATTAAGAAAGAAGATGATTGGGACCAATTAACTTATATTGCCTTCTATAACTCATATTGAGAAACATGGACTGTACCATTTGTCTCAAGTTCCTTCAAAGGCTGCTACTCACAATCAAGCGAAGTTTCATTCTTCATCTTTGGCTTCAACCATTACCCAAAATCAATTAGATACTTGACACTACAGACTTGGTCATGTTTCCAACTCAAGGTTACCTTATCTTAAACAGCTGGAGTCATCTATATCTTTTAATACCACACATGTTTGTGATGTATGTCATTTAGCAAAACAAATAAAACTCTCATTTCCTGTATCTTAGTCTAGTTCAAAGAACAGATTTGATTTGATCCATTGTGATATATGGGGACCATTCAATGTTGTTTCCTATTCTGGTTTCAAGTGTTTTCTTACTATAGTTGATGATCATACTCGTTGTACTTGGGTATACATGCTCAAGATGAAATCTGAACTTTCTTCTATCGTTAAAAATTTTTGCACAATGGTAGTAACCCAATTCAATGTTCTTGTTAAAATAGTGAGATCAGATAATGATCCTGAATTTCTTTTAACTCAATTCGACCAATGACCATGGCATTATACATCAAAGATGTTGTGTACAAACTCCACAACAAAATGGTGTCGTGAAAAGATAACACCAACATTTGTTCAACACTGTCAGGGCCTTATTGTTTCAAGCAAATCTGCCTTTACCTTTCTCGAGTGACTGTGTCTTAACTGCAGCTCACATTATAAACAGAATTCGAACTCGAATTTGATCAACACTTACAACCCATAGACATAAATCGTATTTGGTTGCCTTTGTTTTGCATCAACACTTACAACCCATAGACATAAATTTGATAAAAGATGTACCAAATGTT
The DNA here is from genome assembly GCF_029873635.1 of Malania oleifera. Taxonomy (NCBI): domain Eukaryota; kingdom Viridiplantae; phylum Streptophyta; class Magnoliopsida; order Santalales; family Ximeniaceae; genus Malania; species Malania oleifera. The sequence continues at coordinate 63,762,341 of NC_080425.1, forward strand.
TATTCTTGGATTATCCTTCTAACATAAAAGGTTACAAATTAATGGACCTTAATACTAATAAATTTTTCATCTGAAGAAATGTAGTTTTTTCTGAAACTATTTTTCTTTTGAAGGTTTTTTCACCTAATCCTGAATCACATTCTTTGTTATTCCCTCCATCAGCTTCTACATCTGATTTTTTTTATTCTTCTAATAAAACTCCTCCATCCTCATCACATTCAACCAACAATCACCTAACATCTTTGAACAATGTTCCCATCCCAGATATTATTTCACCACAACTCAGAAAATCTTAAAGAATTACACGACGACCAAGCTATTTGCATGATTTTTACTGTGGTACAGCTTCCAAGGTTTCACTTGCAACTTCTTCATCTTATATCGCTAATTGTTTTTCTAATAAAGGTATTATATATCCCATCTCTGATTATCTTTATGAAAAACAATTATCTCCTTCTCATAAAACTTTTCTAAAGAACCCATTTCAGCTTCTAAAGAACCCAAAACGTACAAATTAGCTACTCAAATACCTGAATGGCAAGCTGCAATGCAAAATGAATTAAATGGCTTGGAATTAAATAAAACTTGGGAACTTGTAACTCTTCCTCAACATAAATAGACTATTGGTTGTAAGTGGGTATTTCCAATTAAGGCAATGAGCTTTTGGAACTATTGAAAGGTACAAAGCTCGATTAGTAGCTAAACGTTACACTCAACAAGTAGCCTAATTTTTTTAAAACATTCTTCCAATACAGTTGATACCAGTATGTTCACAACATTACATTCACGAGACTCGTATACATTAAACATATCAAAATAGTATACTAATTTCGGCAGAGTCCTGTTTAAAAATTGAGCATATCCATCCACGCACCTGTGCAAATATAACATTCTTCCAATACAGTTGATACCAGTATGTTCACAACATTACATTCACGAGACTCGTAGACATTAAACATACCAAAATAGTATACTAATTTCGGCAAAGTCCTGTTTAAAAATTGAGCATATCCATCCACGCACCTGTGCAAATATAACATTCTTCCAATACAGTTCATACCAGTATGTTCACAACATTACATTCACGAGACTCGTACACATTAAACATACCAAAATAGTATACTAATTTCGGCAGAGTCCTGTTTAAAAATTGAGCATATCCATCCACGCACCTGTGCAAATATAACATTATTCCAATACAGTTCATACCAGTATGTTCACAACATTACATTCACGAGACTCGTATACATTAAACATACCAAAATAGTATACTAATTTCGGCAGATTCCTGTTTAAAAATTGAGCATATCCATCCACGCACCTGTGCAAATATAACATTATTCCAATACAGTTCATACCAGTATGTTCACAACATTACATTCACGAGACTCGTACACATTAAACATACCAAAATAGTATACTAATTTCGGCAGAGTCCTGTTTAAAAATTGAGCATATCCATCCACGCACCTGTGCAAATATAACATTCTTCCAATACAGTTCATACCAGTATGTTCACAACATTACATTCACGAGACTCGTACACATTAAACATACCGAAATAGTATACTAATTTCGGCAGAGTCCTGTTTAAAAATTGAGCATATCCATCCATGCACCTGTGCAAATATAACATTCTTCCAATACAGTTCATACCAGTATGTTCACAACATTACATTCACAAGACTCGTATACATTAAACATACCAAAATAGTACACTAAATTATACGTGCTTGTCACTTTACCTATTGCTGCTCTATAGATTCAGAATTAAGTAAATTACATTATGTACAAATGATACTCCAAACAATTACATTATGTACAAATAGATGCTGTACAAATGAAGTCATTAGTAAATGAATAATGAATAAATACGTTATATACAAATGAAGCCGTAAACATACATCTGATGTACAAATCAAATTATGAACTAATTCACAACTACATATATCGGCTACTCGGTACCGCATGGAGGTCGTCTCCGGTGTCGGGGGTGGCTGCCGTCTGTGTCTGCCCTCACCTGGCTGCTCCTCCGCGTCTGGTGTCCGGTCACGTCGAGCGGCTACATGTCTGTCGTGTCCGCCCACACGTACTGGAGAATCCCTCTCTAGGTGAAGCTGACGAGGAGCTATGTCGTATGTAGTCTCTGGCCGACTCCGACCTGGCAAGCCGGGTGCGTCCACCTCCTCCTCATCGAGAGGGTCGTCCAGTAAGTACGATATCGACGGCGTCGCGGCAGAGTCAGATCGATAATCGGCCGGTCTACTGGAGGGTCCCGCAATATCAGCAGCGGATGGCCCAAACACATACTCCTCATGTACAATGGGTGGTGAGAAGGTCGGACTCGATGGACGGCTGGAGGTAGCTGCTCTACCCCCTCGTACTGGAGCTGCTCGACCACCTCGTGGAGCCGGCGTCCGGCGCGGGGTAGGGATCTGTCGCCCGTCCTCGTAGACAATCTCCAAACCAACTCTCGCTAAATCGCTCACAACAGGGTCTGATGATAGCGACTCCACCTGGTGTAATACGTCAGCCTGCATCATACGAAAATAGTGTTTAAAACATTGAACTACTAATCAACACGGTAACAAATTAGGTACACGTTTGAGTAAGCGTACGAGGCTCATGTAGACCGCCGCAGTCCTATCTACGAAGCGACGTGTGATCGACCTGTACCACGCATAATATGGATCCTCCGGACGCATCGGGCCATCTGCCTGGACTCCCTCGACAATGTAGTCGCGCCTATGTACCCACATACTCACGTACATGGCGTGCTCCGCTGCCCAATCTGTGTTCCCCCGACCGCGACCATCAATCTCGTGCAAGTCCTCCCCACGTACATCCACCCCTGAGGTACAGAAGCGACCGGGAATGCCCTGTCGAAAGCCAAACTGGCGCATCACTCGGTCTGGGAGATGCCACTCGACAATATGAAAACATATGAGTGGCACTCGGGCAACCCAGAGGTCTGATCCAACTGCATAACCAGGTGGTAGGTCGGCAACAATGTCATCCGTGTAGGGCGCCCATACGAACTGCGCGTTGACATATAGTAAATGTCAGAGCTGGGACGGGAATATATGCAAAGGTTGAAATAGCCGTAAATAGACAGAACGGAGACTACCTCGTGCTCCCGGTGCATGTCCAGCTCGAATCTATACCAGGGCAGCGTGTGTTGCGCAACATTAGGCGCCAACAACTGATCCCTCCACCTGTACACAATAGAACGTAAGTTAGCAAGGTGTAACCACTACTACGTACGACAACTGAAGCAAATTATTTTTAGTTGAGTTACTAACCTCCACGCGAGTGGAGCTGGGTCAATCGGTCGTCCGTCCTCATCCCTCTGAATAAGATGTCGGACACCGCGGCGCGTAGGAGCTAACGGCGTGAATCTCTCCCACGCCCAAACCTGCAATAAGCGGAGTGCTCCTCCGATCTGTGAGTGCGACACGTTAGCGGCGCGGCACATCTCCCAGTACAGCCAAGCTAACGTCGCAGCACCCCAACTATAATGGCGTATCTCTGCTCGCTCCGCGAGCAGTGGTAGGAACATCAAGTGTGCGTAACTCCCCGATAGGTCGCAGAACAGCGTCCCACATATCAATCGCAGCATGTGGGCACGTGCGTGACACGCTATAGTCTGATCATCAGCATCAGCCGGAAGCTGGCGAAACATCTCCCCCTCTAGAAACCGCATGCGAATGCGGGCACCAACAATCTCACTGTCTGGGGGCACCACTCCTAACAATCTCTCGCACATGCGGCGAAGTCCTCCCCCATGGCCGACGCCTCCATCCTGTACTGGTCCAGCTGTACGACCAGTGACAGGCAAACCCATCAATCGGTTAGCCCGAACAACACTGCGACATCCTGTAATGTGATAGTCGCCTCCCCGTGCGGCAAGTGGAAAGTGTGTGTCTCTGGCCTCCATCGCTCGACCAACGCGGTCACAAGATGCCAATCCAACTGGATATGGCCAATCTGATATATCCCATAGAAACCCGCCTCACGTATCCAATCAATAATGCGAGGGTCTGCACCTATCCTATCCTGTACGCTCTGACTTCCCCCTCAGCAATATAAGACGTCAGCATGCGAATCGGTCCACGCACGACTGGACCGGTGCCGATCGCCCATAGACAGTACAGTAGTATTGGACGGCCCTGGATCGATCCTGTAAACAAGCCAGAAGATTGAAAGCATGAACATAGAAAGCATAAGAATTGAGTATCTGTCCCCGGTGCTTTGTATGGTGGAAACGAACAAAAATCGCAACGATTATCCTATGTGTGTACAAATTAAAATGTATGACCAAGTTTTCATCTGAACATACACTATTCTCGATTTATGGTCACAGTGACTTAATTGCTCAGAGACAAATTAAGTATGGAGCGTTCGCGTGTTCACCGAGAAATTAAAGTGGTATGAGGATTTCACATTTGGAAACAAACTTTTCATAACGAATTAGCAGGTGAAAACTTGTCATGACGCGAGGAGTAAGAGTACGCAAATCCCGGATGACCTATAAGTTATAGGTCAGTGCGAAGGTCCAGCTGCATCCCCAGGTTGGGTCCTTCTCGGACATCTTGTGCGGTTATGTCCTTCTTGACGGCATATGCTACATGTGATATGTTTCCGACCTTCCTGAGCATCCATCTCGTTATGTATACGTAAGCTCCTAGGCCGACCTTTATGTTCTAGCGTATGCAGGATTTGCCTGCAAGTTTGGCAACGTGCAAGTTGGCCAATATGCCTCATGCATGATTGGATAAAATTCTGCCATATGTTGCCATAGTGCTCGCAGTACTCCAATATGTTCAACATACTAGCTCACCATTTAGTCGTGTCTCGGCACAAGCTCAGCGTCGAGCAGGGATAGTGTAAAAAAAAGATTGCCACTTCCGCAGGAAGCCTTCCGGCACTCTGATGCTCCAAGTTTGGACATTGTTTCCTTTAATAGGGTCCCCTCTGCGCGGTCGTGATGCTAAAGTACCCCTAGATCGGTTTGACGTCGTGACTCGTTGTCCGGATCGCCTTCAACTTCCTTCTTCCATCGCTATCAATATATGTTGGATTTAACGAATTTCCTTCATATATTGCATTACGAGCGACTCCCGGCGCTATTTAAAGTAATGCTGGCAACCCATAAAATGTTATAGTTTGCACAGAGCCGTAATGGGAGGCTACGTGCGCCTTTTAGGACGGCGTTGAGCATTCGACCAGGTGGGTCTTCATTTTCCATACCTCGTTCCACCGCGTGGCACTTAGTCCACATAGGAGGAGGGATTGATCGAAGAACGACTTGGCTGGCTCTCCACCCTCGTCGAAATCCGCTCCATCCAGGTGTCAAATTTTCTCACTTGATGCTCCTTCCTCTCGCTCACCATTCTCTTGCATATTGACACTCCGCACTTTCTGTATGAAGTGGCTTACACATGTCGAAGCAAAATCTGTGGTGCGCAACGTGGTGTTGTCCAATCAGATTGTGCTGCACCGCAGCTATAATCTCTGGATGTCATCTGATTGATGACAATGTCGTCCCTGTCGTAATCAAACCAAAGCACAGAAACCAATTCCATGTGTCGATGCTTTTCCTCTTGCACACTGCCGAAAATGCAAGGGGAAATATTGCCTATTTGCCATCGGGGCACGTTGCATAAGGAGTTTGCCCTTGTACTTACGTACAAGTGTGTCCCGTCGCCACATATAACGGGAGGGAATGACGAAACCCCTGAATAGATGCTGCAAATGACCAAAAAACAGATATGAAGGTAGCGCTGTTAGTGCTACCTGGAAGCGAGTTGACCTCCACCTGACTGTAGTCCAGATGTACGCGCGCATCGCTTCCATCCCGTCGGAACGTTTCATACGATGTATCCCATCACCGAAGACGTGGGCTATTGCCTCTGTTTGCCCAACCAAACCTTCTTATAAGATTTGAATACCCTAATCGACGATCAATGAACTCCTTCAATGTAGCGATCGACGCGACGCTCTCCCCTGATCATACTCACTATCTCCCAGCATGATGCCGACTGATTTGTTTGGTCCTTCGATTTAAGCTCCATTCCAGACACGTTGCGGACCACTACTTGGGTGATTCAAAAAAACGGTGTATCATCCGTACCCCAATGGCACCAACTCCACTCGCAAGCTGTCCTTTACACCTAGCAACCCCCAACTCAGGAGTAAGAAATCGGCACCAATGGAAGTCCATGTTGCGTTGCAGCGGATATAATTCCACTGCGACGATCAGCGATCCTTCGACCCGAAGAGCATCCCTTTACTCACTCAGAGGATTCTTCCCCCGAGTGAACGTGTATGGGAAGCTCATCGACCTAAGTGTTTGGTAAATCTGGCGCACCCGAGTCAATTTACCGTCCATCGGAAGCTCTCCCCCCGATGAATTGCGCGTCAAACGTTGCGTTCGCCCGTGTTCATTAGTAAGGTTCACATCATTTGTGACATCATTTACCCTTCACCCATTTCCTGCTCGTGCATGTGTTCGCTTCAAATATGAACATCATTTGTAATGTTATCCCTCGTCCAATGTCGTTCGCAATGGAACAACATGCGGTACCGCTCGGCACGTGTTCGCAACCCTGCCAGCAAAAACGTGAGGAATAGGTCTTCGTAATCCGCGCTGGAAATGACGATCCCGGATACATTAAATCGACCGTGAGACGTCGCACGCACCGCCCCACCAACATCGACCTGATGTGTTTGTTCGATGTTCTTCACCGCCTCACCCAATTGCCCGCCGGCTCATCTGGTGTGCCCAACTCAATTACAACCACTGAGGCATAGTCTCCCTAGCCAGTGCATCGTCAAATATGTCTCACCGACCCAGTGTGCGTCCATACAATACGCAACCCATCATCATCTGATATCGGAACAGCCTCGTAGAAACGCTGTAGTAGTAACTCGCGCGCAGGGTATCTTGGCGGTCACCGCAATGCATATTGATCGATCGATATACAAATATTTTATAATCTTCGTATATAATTACTTAATTTTACACTACGACCAATTCGAAAGTCGACTGGCCGACTACTATACCTAACACCATCTAATGCGGTTATGATGTTCCCCCCTATATATAAAAAATCCCGTCAACTGGATACTACTTGAGTTCCTGCCATTTTAATCGGCGATTCGAGAATAAAACAAACCCTACGCAACACAAAATTGATGTATAAAGTTATGTATACAAATCTAATGAATGAATGAACTTAGAGTTTGGACCTAACCTTTCCCCCTCTAGCAAATAAATAGATAATTCAATGTCTATGAATAATACATGAATGAGTTTTGATTTCCCCAATATCATATACTTCGGATTTTCGGAAATTGTGATTCAACTTAGAATCGCAAAGAACTTTAAATGGTTCTTTAAAGAATTTTTTCAAACTGGACTTCGTTTTTGCAGTGCTTTAAATGTGACACACATTTAATCGATATATTGGTAAAAATACGCTCGAATCAGAGAAAAAAACTCATTACTCTCGCTATAATAATGTGACCTTTTAGCTATCATCTCGACAGTGTCCCATCAGCTGTCATCGACGGTGAACTAGTCGAGGCCGTGGCCTCCTCATACATTGGATCTTTTAAATGTGCTGCTTCGACTGTGGCCCTCCTCCGACACCCCCCACCCTAGATCGTATCATATGGGGCTTGTTCATTGATTTTTTATTTTGGTCATGATCCCGAAGGAACCGCATTTTATTCGAACTGCTGCAACCCCACCAATACCTAGGGAACCCAACTAATTGTCTTGCTACTTTAGGGATTGTAATGATGGTAAGCTATTCAGCACCTGTCTTGTTTACAGTTTCTGGGCAGTGTGAGCAGGTGCCTCTATTTTATCTTGGTTGAATTCATTGGTTCTATACCTAGGATGGACTAATGACAGAGGATGATGAGATAACCTTCAAGCGAGACTGTGATTATGTGAACATTGCCTCTGTGGAGGTTTTGATTTGGGTGAGTTAGAATGAGTAGATTGTTGAAACCAAGTAGTAGGCTTTGGTATTGGTGAACAAAATACAAAAGAAATTTAGGCTCGATCTTGGAGACTAAGAAAACCTGCACTCAAATAGAAGTTGTCCAAACATACGAAAACAAGACATCTGATCCTAATAGAGGATAACTCATTGATGTCCCATACAGCAGTCACATATAGTGGATTCTGAAGTAGGCAGACAAAGAGGTAATAAATTTCTTTCATTTTCATAGCTACACACACACACCCCAAATACGAGTTCAAAAACACTTGTTAACATTCTTCTCAAGATGGTTAAAAGTGGAGTCTCTGTCTTAGAGATAGATTATTGGATATTTATTTTGAAGAGTTAACTAAAAATCAATTCTTAAGTATTTGGACAGATTACTCCTATAAGTTAACTTTTCAAATTGAGAACACGTAGCATCCACAATATATATATATATATCTATATATCTAATATATATATATATATATATATATATATGCATCATTGGTCTGTGCTAGCCCTAATTTTTTTTTTTATTAGTTTCTTGATGAACTATTCGCATAAATCTCTAACTAAACTAAATTATTTTAGTTAAAGATTAGAACAGTGAAAAAGAAACAATTATATAAATAATGTTTCTTTATGTATCATTTTTCATTTTATTTTCAATTTTTAACTATTTATGAAAAATTTAAATACAATTCAAATTATATATCTAAAAAAATTATAAACAATAAGATAATATTTTTTCACATTTTTCAAATGTCATGTAAAAAAGATTTTATTATCAAATAAATTTGGATAGTACAACAATTAATTAAACTAATTATAATAAACTGTATTTTTCTTTTTATAATATTTTTAATATATATTCCGCAAATATTTTATTTTTTAATTATATATTTAAAATATCAATTGATTTAAAAATAATACATAAATATTTTGTAATTACAAAATTTAGGTTATATTAATTTTCATAAATATTAACCAAACATATTGTCAAATTTTAATTTTTCAAATAGCCTTAAATTAACTGGAAAAAATAAAAAATTAAATGGAAGAGAAAAGCCTAACGATGTGTTCAATGTTTAGAAAATAATTCTCAATTTTTAGATTCTTTTTTTATACATTATAAAAATATCACCTTTTTTTTTTTGTTCTTCAGCATTAATATAACAGTCGGAATTTTTTTTTTAAATTTTCAACATAATTATTAATAACCCGAAAAATAAGGTATAAGATCCTAAGATCTTATACATATGACATTATAATTATAATTATAATGTACACTCACATTCATTGAAAGCATCAATTAAAATCATATAATTTACATGTTATGTTCACAACTTTAGTGCATGTGCCAAATTATATTAAAAACAGTACAAGAAAATTTAAGAATTGAATAACAAAATTTCCCATTTGAAAGTAAACCATATGATCTAATTATAATTGCACAATTATTCAAACGAGTAGAAGGAAATTTAACTAATTTTGTGAGTGGATGAAACTTCAAAAATTTCTAAGGCATGAAAAATAATGCATTTTGCAATGAAACAACAATCCAAAATAAATATATAAATATTGAACTACAATTTGAATGGAAAAAATAAAATATTATCAACAACAAATTAAATTCAAATACCAAAACAAAAAATATTATCAGCAAAAAATTAAATTTAAATACCAAAACAATGAAATACAAACCTTAAGAGCAGTGTTTGTCCACGATTCTTTTAACACAAATCACAAATTCTCTCTCGGATTATCAAAACTTTCGATGAAATAAAAATAACGTAAAACAAATACTGAAGATGAAAAACATAACTTACCCCATCTCCTTAAATAACTTGTAATGTGATGAAGTCCCAACGGTCACCTGCTCGGCTTTCTTCCTCCAACGGTCACTGCTCGGCTCTGCAACGGTCTGTTCGCGCATGAAAGGAGGAAGAAAGAACTGGCCAAGTTAATCCGAAGCAAATCTCGCTACTCCAAGTAGCGAGATTTGCCACGCGTCGAAATCCGGCTGGAGGTAATTCAAAAGGGGTTGACAGAGCATTAATTATCAGATCCAAATCTCGCTAGTTCGTGTAGCGAGATTTGCCACGCGTCAAATTCTGGTTCGCAGACAGTTACACGCGTCCAAACGTGGCTGACGGAGTGTTGCTTGTCCCAATTAAATCTCGCTACTCCAAGTAGCGAGATTTGCCACGCGTCAAATTCTGGTTCGCAGACAGTTACACGCGTCCAAACGTGGCTGCCGGAGTGTTGCTTGTCCCAATTAAATCTCGCTACTTGGAGTAGCGAGATTTGGTTAAAAATCGCTACTTGAACTAGCGAGATTACGTCAGAGTCATTCTGGGATATACTTCCCAGAATGAGGTATTATTTTATATATTTTTTAAAAAAAAAGTTAAAACGGGAAAAAACTCGTGTGTCCCACCTATGAAACTAAATCTTCGTGAAATCTTTACTATATATGTTGTTGCAACGTCAAAAAAAAAATTGTTGTTGCAACGTCCCGAAGAGGGGTCCGTAATAGTGAGGAATAATAATAATACTGAAAGTTCGATAGACTCGTCACTAATTTGTTATTTTCCTAGATGCGGTTTGTTCACCTAATTACTACTCGTTGATTGGTCTCTAGACTAACCATAAGATCAAGGAACTAGTAGTTTCGGTCTACATTTACCAGAGTTAGGATCATAAATTTAGTTATACGAGAAGAAAGTACCAGCACTCCCTACACACCCTTTCTATGAACGGGTGCCGATTAATTATAAATTATCCTTAAATTGAAATATAATGGTTTTTAATTAACTTCTCAAAAAATAAATAAATTAATTAATATTAAATTTTTTAAAAAATAAATGTAAAATAAGGTATGATTTAGGAATATCTAATAAGACCTCCAAAGGAGGAGATCTTATTAGATAAACTCCTCCTCCCCCCAAACTAATATAATTGTTTAATTATTGGGATCCACACACACAAAAATAGAATATATGTATTCCTAAGTTTTCCAAAAAAATTTTAAGAAATTTCTAAAATATTTTCCAATATTTTCTACAATTCCCTAGATTTTTTAAAAATCTTTTTCACAATTTTATTTATTTATTTATTTTTATTTTCTCATTTTTTTTCTAAGTCAAAATAATTCAAATAATTTTTATTTATTTTTTCTAATTTTTTAAAGATTTTTTCTGATTTTTTAAACAATTTTTATTACTATTTTAATCAATTTTTAAAAATTAAAGTCAATTTTTAAATTTAAAAAATGAACTGGCGGTTTAGGACATCGAGACCAGTTCAACTGGTATGAATTGGGTCAACAGGTCAATTAGGTTGACCTGAGTCAAATCGAGTTGACCCGGTTAGGGAAGGGTGGCCACATGTTAGCCATAATGGGGACACATGGCACCACTTTTTATTATATTTTTATATTTTATTTTAATTTTTAATTTTTTGTAGTAGGATGGCATCTGCATGATATCACCTGCCACTTGGCAAGCCTCAATTGGCTCTGGGAATTTGACAAGGATCGCTAACATGATAGCAATCTGGTCATTTAGAGAAACATTGAACGATCAGAATTGTGTTATGTTGCTTCTCAAATGTGCGGTCCTAGTTGTGTTACGTGACATGTGTCCCACTAATATGTATAAAATATATTTTTTTTCTCCCTCTTTTCTTTTCTTCTTTCTTTCCTTACTTTTGTTCTTTCTTTTTCCTTCTCTCTTCTCTCCCTTTCTCTCTGCTTCCCCTGAATCTCTCTATTTAATAGTTACTAATAATGGGCCAATAGTGACGAATATATAAATTCATCACTAATATTTTAAAAAAAAAAATTTATTTATTTTTAAATAAGGAAAATATTAATGACGGTTCTCAAATCCGTCACTAATAAGGAGCCAATAGTGACGAATATACAAATTCATCACTAATGCTCTGAATCAAAAAAATTTATTTATTTTTAAAATAAAAATAGTGACGGTTATTTAATCGTCACTAATGAATATCTTTTAGTGATGGATTTAATTCGTCACTAATACCGTAAAAATCGTCGCCAATATTTTCTCAGGATAATTTCTGGGCGAAAATTGATTTCTAGCGATTTTTTTTTAGTTTTTAGTGACGAAATTATTAGTGATGAATTTATTTCGGCACTAATAATGCCTTATTAGTAACGGTTACTAAAACCGTCACTAATACCCACTTTTAGTGACGAAATTGAATCCATCACTAATAATTTCGTCACTAAAAATCAGTTTTTTTGTAGTGTATATTTACAGGGCTATAAACAAACAAATATCTTGAATTCTTGCAAAAGCTAAAATTGCCAAAGAATTGCATATTATATCTTGATTTGGTATTTTGTGATTGATTACTTTAAGTTGTTGACTGGTTGAGTTTTTGTTTAATTATAATTGGTTTGTGGATTGAACAAATAACTAAACTTTTGCTGTGTGTTTGATAAATCAACAAGAGGTTAAAGAATTCTTGAAAAGAATTAAAAGAAAATTTTAAATAACCCAATTCACCCCTCTCTTGAGACTACACCTTAACTTTCAATTTTTTTCTTGAATTTTTTCACTTTATTGCATTAATAAAATTTGCCCAATTTATATTATATAAGTTTTGGACAAAATGGATGTTTACATATGTCATTAGTAAATACATTTGTGTTGCATTTGAGATTATAGATTTCAGACTTTAAATTTAAATTTGGATTGATTTGGACAAATTTTAATCCAAATTTTAATATAATTATATATATTATTTATTTTAATTTAAAACAAATTTAAATCAAATATCTCTTCAAACCTAAGGTTAGAATTTATCCGCTCAATTAACCAGTGATGTGTTTTTGTGGCTCTTATACTTAGTGGAGTGCATAAATAAAGGAAGGGAAAACATATGTTGAAGTCATTGGTGCTGAGCACCAAGCATTCGTTGATGAATGGGCCTAATTTGTTGATGAATGGAGATACTAAGAGTAGATAACATTTAGGCATTCAGAAGTCGTTGACGAATAGGCCTGATTCGTCGATGAATGGACCTTAATCGTCGACGAATTGACCCTATTCAACAACGATTGGACTCAAGGCTGCGAGGATGATTTCAAATTTTGAATATGAATGTTAGGACGATTGGGTATTTGGAGGGAAGCCTTCATGGGGTTGTTAAATATGCCATTTTTTGTATGTTGCAAAGTGAGGATGGAAGAAGATCATTGAAAATCAGTATATTGTGTATTTTGTGATCTTCATAGTGAAATATTTTCAATTGCTCCCGTGGATATAGGTTTTGTCAAACCACGTTATTTCTAGTGTCATTGCTCTTATTATTACTTTGATTATTTGATGTGGTTTTGGAATAATTCTGTATATTCTCCATTTAGATTAATGCATTTAGTTTTGTTTAATTTTTTACACAATATACATATTTCGCCGTGCATTGTTTAAGGGGCATGTTTCACGACAATTGGTATCAGAGCGAAGTTGTAATGGCCTCTGCATCTTCTTCTGCAAAATTTAATGTTGTCAAATTTTATGGATCCGAAAATTTTGGTTTGTGGCAAAGAAGGGTGAAGGATCTCTTGGTGTAGCAAGGTATGGTGAAATTTTTATATAGAATTCAATCGGATAGCATGGATGCAACTACTTGGAAGGAATTTGGAGCAATGGAAGTATCAACCATTTGATTTTATTTGGCTAATGACGTGTTGTATCACATCATAGATGAGAATTCTCCTGCATTAGTTTGCCAAAAACTGGAATGCTGATATATGTCTAAGGGTTTGTCAAAAAATTTGCAAGTGTAGTGGAGGAAGATTTAGAATGTAGTGATAAAGATATGCTATGTGTTTCATCAGGCTCGGAGTGCCTCACAGGTGATTCTTGGATCTTAGATATCGGATGCTCTTATCCTAGAAAATGATTTGACATCTACAGGTCAATTTATGCTGGTCGTATTTTTATGGAAAATAATATTTTTTGCAAAATATTTTTTATTGGAAATGTCAAAATCAGAATGTATGATGGTGTTGTAAGAGCCATATATGATGTAAAGCATGAATCGGGTCTAAGGAAGAATTTTATTTCATTGGGTACTTTAGACTCTAATGGATATTGTTACAAGTCTGAAAGTGGATAAATGAATGTCTATGAAGGTGTCTCTATAGTAATGAAATGAGAAAAAGTAATAGGAAATATCTATGCACTATAGGATGTTATAGTTGTAGGTGGATTTGCAGCTGTTGAATCTGAGTCAGATATTTTGTGGCATATGTGTTTAAAGCATATGGGTGACTACATGTATTCAGATATTTGGGAACTGATGATGATATCATCAGGGGATAGACATTTGTATTTCTTGGGTTTATCACGAAGGGTCTTGGATTACTTCATGCAGTGGTTGAGGTGGAGAACCATATCGAGAGAGAGATTCTCAAGTCAAACATTGGGGCTGAGTATGCTAGTTTTGTTCAAGGAGTGTTGTGAGCAGAGCAAATCATATGCAAGGCTTGTAAGGTACTTCTTGGTAAAATCAGTAAGTATGGAACATTTCTCATGTGACCGATAGCCAAAGGTATCACTAAATGGGAAAGTTGTAGGTGAATTGTGGCAAGTTTTGCGGTAGACTACTCAGTTGTGAGTGGATGTCCACTGGTGCACTATTTTAGTGATGGAGGATCTAGGCTTGGTATTATGTTTGGACAATACACTTTTCTAGGGTATAAGAAATGTGGGTTCAAGCTGTGTGATCCTGTGACAAACAAAGGGGTGGTCGAGGACATAACTTTTGTTTATGAAGTCATGAAACAGCGTACTCAAGTAAATGAAGATAAACAAATGCCAGAAAACTGCAGTAGCAGCAATCATGTTATTCAGGTGGGGTTAGGGTCTCAGGGTAGAAATATAGGGAATTCTATCTTGGGTCAATAGTATCACGGTATTAATGGACATGTGATGCAAGAAGAGCTACAGACTCATGGCAAAGATGGAATTGGTTATATTGCATGGAGTTTTAGCTTGGGAGACCAGTAAAATCACGGTGGGCCCATATACACTATTAGACCACCACTCAGGTATAAATTTAGCATTTTGGTGTTTCATGTTTTCATTACTACCAGTAGTAAGGTTTCTACTATTTTTCAAGTTACAATGCATGGAAAAGGAAAAAAATAGAAGAATAAGTGTTATGGTGGAGAAAATAGAGGTATTGTATATGTATTAGGTGTGTGAGTTGGTGAGGTTTCCAGTGTGAAAGAGGGTGATAGAATGCAGTGGAGTGATGTATCTATTGTGTGGGAATGACATGTTATTAACTAGAAAGGCTTTAAATGAGGCTAATCAATTGGGAACTCTGTTGAAAGTTTTTGACATGAATGTGTTGGGTATTGGTTTGCTGATTCACAAGGACATAACTTCAGGGAGAGTAGAGTTATCTCAGGGTGGTTTTGTGGACAGGGCTATAGGGAGATTGGTGTTATCTCAGGGTGACTTTATAGATGGAACCGCATGGAGACTTTGTTTGTTGTTTCAAGGGGGTTCTGTGGAGAATCAATATATAAAGTCTACTGTTTGGTACCCAAGAACAGGTTGTGACGTCCAGAATATGTCAACGATTCCCCATTATTTTGCAATGGGGTGTTCCAGCACGCAATAGAGTGGACCGTCAATTGTAAGTTTTTTCGAAGATTATATAGGGGGCTTTGGTGATATAAGGTTTACAATAGTTTTTGCATTTACTGTTATGGGATGGTCTTATTGGACGCTTGAGGAGAAGTCTTCAGGTGTTGCATCTGCAAATGTATTAGGGGTTAAAGATAGCAGCTAAATCTGCCATCGGCAAGTTCAAGCAACATTGGTTGCACTTGGTGTTTGTCTCCAAGTGCTAGAAAGGATACAGTCCCAACCGAATGTTCTAAGGTCAAGGTTGACCAATCAAATATGTTTTTCAGGTTCTTCTAAAGGGTGTATAATCGCCGAGGTGGATATTGTTGTGTTTTTAGGGCTCTAATACTTGGTGGAGTGCATAAAGAAATGAAGGGAAAACATATATTGAAGTCATTGGTGTTGAGCAGCAGGCATTTATTGACGAATGGGCCTAATTCATCAACAAATGGAGATATCGAGAGCAAATAACATTTATACATTCAAAAGTCTTTGAAAGATGGGCTTGATTTGTTGACAAATGGACCCTAATTGACGACGAATTGACCCTATTCATCGACAATTGGACTCGGAGCTGCGAGGATGATTTTAAATTTTGAATATGAACATTAGGATGGTTGGGTATTTGGAGGGAAGCCTTCGTGGGGTTTGTAAATATGCCATTCTGGGTATATTGCAAAGTGAGGATGGATGAAGATCATTGAAAATCATTGTATTGTGTATTTTGTGATCTTCATAGTGAAATCTTTGATTGCTCTCATGGTTCGTGGATGTAGGTTTTTCCAAACCACGTAATCCCTAGTATCATTTCTCTTATTATTACTTTGATTATTTGCTATGGTTGTGGAATAATTTTGTATATTCACCATTTAGATTGATGCATTTAGTTTTGATTGATTCTTTACACAATATACATATTCTGTTGTGCATTGTTTAAGGGGCATGTTCACAACAACCTACTTTATATGACTAGAAAGACCCAGTGGAAATGTGTTTTTCTTATGAAATTTTCCCTAGGTCTCTGCACATAAATGTGGCAAATCAAAAGGAAAATAGAAGAGAACGAAGTACACTCACAATAATATAAGTGGTTTCTAGTAAGCACGCATCTATGGAACCAAATCTTTGCTAAATCTTCATTTTGTATGTTATAAGTGTAATTATATTTATGTTATATTTGAGAATATGAATTTCGAAGCTTAAATTTACATTTAGATTAACTTATATAAATTTTAATATAGTTATATATTATATTTTTATTTAAATCTAATACAAATTCAAATTCATGATCACTTCAAACATAAGATTAGAATTTTGATCCTCGGCTACAAATGTATCTAGTCCTCATATAAAAATTCTAAAATATTCTCATATAACAAAATAAAGACACTAACTCTAACCCAGAACCTTTACATCTACCTAACCCCACTTATTTTTCAGATTTAAAGTGGATAATCTTAGAGTATTAACCCCTAAATGTTTCTTTTACACATGAAGCTGCGTGGCTAAAACCTTCCCCCCCCCCCCTAAATATCTGTGGTTTTAAAATTATTTTTTCCCCTATTTATCTTTGGTTTTAAAATTAGAGGATCAGAGCAACCACAAACATGAATGCCAAAAAAGTGACCAACATCAATCAATCTTTATACTCACAGAATTATAACAATAACAACAAAACAACAAAATCAACCCATAAGTCCCACTAGGTAGTGTCAGCTATATATATATATATATGTGTGTGTGTGTGTGTGTGTGTGTGTGGCAAATCAAAAGGAAAATAGAAGAGAACGAAATACACACAATAATATAAGTTGTTTCTAGTGAGCACGTATCTATGGAACCAAATCTTTGTTAAATCTTCATTATGCATGTTATAAGTGTAATTATATTTATGTTACATTTGGGAATATGAATTTCGAACCTTAAATTTACATTTAGATAAACTTAGATAAATTTTTATATAGTTATATATTATATTTTTATTCAAATCTAATACAAATTCAAATCCATGATCACTTCAAACATAAGATTAGAATTTTGACCCTTGGCTACAAATATATCTAGTCCTGGTGTAAAAATTCTATAATATTCTCATATAACAAAATAAAGACACTAACTCTAACCCAGAACCTTTACATCTACCTAACCCCACTTATTTTTCAGATTTAAAGTGGATAATCTTAGAGTATTAACCCCTAAATGTTTCTTTTACACATGAAGCTGCGTGTCTGAAACCTTCCCCCCACCCCCCCACCCCCCTTCCCTTAAATATTGTGATTTCAGAGCAACCACAAACATGAATGCCAAAAAAGTGACCAACATCAATCAATCTTTGAGTTTTTGTTTTATAGAGCTTTGCAGGTACTCACAGAGTTATGTCAATAACAACAAAACAACAAAATCAACCCATAAGTCTCACTAGATAGTGTTGGTTATATGAATTCTTTTTCACCAATTTATATGATCATGAATCATTTCTTTTGACAGATTCAATGATATTAAATTCTTACTATCTCTTTCTAAATTATTTTAAGTCTATCCATACCTTTTTTATTATCTTTCACAATAATTAACTCACTCTTCTTCACTTGCGCACTATGTGGCCTACGTTACAAGTGTTCATACCATGTGAATTGTCCCTCCCCTTATTTTATTTTCTATAGGAGTTACATCTAATTTACCTTAAATATGTTCATTCCTTAATTCATCCTGATTATAAATTCAACTTCGCTTTTAGCTTCTAGTCACTTTTTCTCTCCCATTTGCTCTGCCTAGAGTGCTCTCTGCAACTCTCAACTGTGAAGAAACTCTTAATATCCAAGGAACCAAGGGGCAGCACAAAAAGCATCGTTTTACTTTTGCTCCATTACAAACTCCAAAATTACTCCTTTTCCGGTAACAAGCATAGCTGCAATTATTTGAATCTGCTGCAAGTAGGAAATTTTTGGCAACATGTGGGAACTACTGGTTATAATATATTAATATCCATTATACATTTATTATTCCTTCCACTGCAAAATAGAGTTAAACTCAAAAAACTCAAAATTCAAAGAACTTAGCGCAAAGGCCCGACAAAGAATCAATAATAGGCTCCCTACAACTCCAAGCCCATATCAGAAAAAAAAAATCACTATTATTATTAGAGAGAGAGAAAGAGATTCAACCTATACCAGTTGCATCTTCCCCCATATCCAAACCACAAAGACAGGTCATTCCAAAATTTGTTGTCCTCTAACACCGCGGGCAAACGGCTGCTTATTTCCTTCATTTTTTTCACAATTGTAACGTCTACCCTAAGTTGATCTGTTCTTGTGTGGAGGGAGGGTGGTTTGTCACTGTCTCCAACTAGTGCCAATGGGCCATGCTAGCTAGCAAGGCTGCGGCCTGCGTGCACACAGTTGCTGCAGAGAGTCCCCTTGTCATCATGTTGCCTTCCTCGGCCCTACAACTTTGTTGCCAGTGGAGCTTCTCGTGGTCACCCATCACTTTAATTTTGGGAGGATGAGATATTGAATGTTTCTATTATTCTTTGAAGATAAATATCTGTGTGACGTTGAAGTCCTTCAACTCGTCCTTTGCGCTTGAGGAGCCGTGCCGACATACTGATAAAATCAGTGAAAGATGAGGAGGTATTACGCTTATTTTACTTTATTTTTTTGTTAATTTTCTTTCTCCCTTTCCATATTAAGCATAGACATAGTATAAACAGTTTAAAAATTCTCCAAAAAAAAATTCTCTAAAGAAAATTGGTATCACAGCCATATTGTCATATAGATCTTAAGAAAATGTTATATTATCATAAGGCTACTTTCCATGTTTTGACCCTATTTGAATTCATCTTCCAGGCCTAAATGATCCTTATTAGTTTCGGTTACAAACTTAGTCCTCTAACTGTTAGCATGTTAGGAGAATTAGCTTCGAGTCTCGACTTTTTTTTATAATGTCACTCATTTAGAGTTATGCACCGATAACTCTAATACCACTCATTAGCATCGGAGGAGTCCATAAGTGGGCTAGATACACATGAGTGAATACTAAATTGACCCAAAAGCTTAACCCTATTGGATCTTGGACCCAATCATGTATATAAGCACCCATCATCTACTCAATTTTTTCAATGTGGGACAAATTCACTGTTAGCCTAACAAAGCTTAATCTCGTTTTGATGATAACAAATTAAAGTTACTATTGACTTTTTGAGTTTGATCCCTATTTTGATGCTGACAAAGCACTTGTATCTCATATGTGCATTTAGCATTTTTTAACAGGTTCATGATTTAACACACACATAAGGTCATGGACATGGAAGCTAGAAGGAGCGTAAAGATCACACACTCAGACGCATTCCAAGACACTAGAAGAGTAAAAGAAGAAGACACTTAATTTAAGTTGTATATGTATTTAATTTTTATTATTTTGATCTGTAATAATGCATGCATCTGCATGATATGAATTGATTGCTCAGACGACTATAAACTTACCTTAGGTCACCTACACTTTATACAAAATATTTTTCATAAAAAGGCAAAATCCTATAAAAGTTTTCAAAATAAATTAAGGTAAAAAATTAGGGCTTACAGAGACTTTTGGTCGACCGACGTTAGATTTTTTGGGCAAAATATTAATTATTAATGCCCTGGGTTGACCAAACTAGTCAAAAAGTTAAAAGTTTGTCTAAGTCTCGGTCGATCGAGGATTTGTGTTATAAACGTTTCGGTCGACTGAATTGGAAAGAATTCAATATTTTGACTTCCTTTGATCGACCATGCTAAATTGAACACACCAACCTCGGTCGATTAAACCATAAAGCACTGTCAGCCCAACTACTTGATCGACCAAACCTTGTAGTTCAAGAATTGTTTTGGTCAGCCGAACATCTTGAATGGTCAACCGGTCTTTGCCATGGTCGACCGAACCCATGAAGGGTTCAAAATCGCCCTGAGACAGTCGACCAAATCCATAGTTCAAAATTGCCATGGTCAATCGAACTTATAAAGTGGTCGACCGAACCTTTTGGGTTGGATTCTTTTTCAGCGCTAATTAAGTTTAATTTTTTCAATAAACAATCTGAAAAATACCAAGTGTGTCCACAAACGGTCATATTTTCAAGAAGTCTATATATACCCCTTCATTTTCCAAAATTAGCAACTTTGATTAGTTTCAAAAACCTTTCAAATTATTTTCTTAATCAAAGGTCCCCCACTTATATTTTTATTGCAAAATCATTTTGGGGTTAAATTTTTATACTCTCCAAACTCTCTTTGATTCTTTCTTTGAAACACTTTTAAGAGAGTATTTTATTTGGGCATTCATTTTGATTACGTTTATTTAAAAAATAACTTTTGAGCATAAATCCTAATTTCTACAAACAAGTTTTATTGCAAATCTTAGTTGGAGAAAATTTTTATAGCACCTGATCTTTGAGGTTCTTAATTCATTTTACCTACCGTTAAAGAACATTGTTTGCAAAATGTCTTTGAAAGCAAAACCCTTTGTTCTACTCATTTATATTGAACAAATATTTTTGAGACATTCATTTGGGTTTAAATCTTTGTTGTGCATATCATATACATTATTTTTCAGATGTTGAAAATATGTTTTTGAGAAAGGCACCCTTACTCTACTGAGCACATTGCATATCATTAGAGAGTGCATTTGTTTGAGCTTTATTGTGTACATCTCTACTTGTATTAAGAAGCATGTTTATATGTACGAAAAATATTTTTCATATATCAGTTGAGTTCAACCCAGAATTGAACTAGGAAGTCTCAACCCCGTAAGTGAGACCGGTTGGGTTCAGCCCGTTAATTGAACTGGGGAGTCTCAGCCCCGTAAGTGAGATTGGTTAGATTCAACCCGTAAATTGAACTGGGGTGTCTCCGCCCCGTAAGGGAGACCAATTGGGCTCAACCTGGTAATTGAAGTGGGGTTTACCTTGCCCTATAAGGAGAGGTTGTAACAGATTCTGCTCCATTTGTTTAAGTGATTAAGGATAGTGTAATCCTTATGAGGTATGCCCATGGTGGGGATGTAAGCTAGTTTTGCCAAACCTCGATAACAAATATCGTGTGTGTCTCTCTCTATCTCATTTACTTTCTGCACTTTAATTTTCATGTGTATGCTTGTTTATTTGTTGTTATATTTATTTGCATGCACACATTTGAGTTAAATGAGATATACTGCACGTGTATGTTTGAATGTATAGCTTCATCTTGGGATCGCACCAATTCCAACAGTTACTTAGCATGTTTGTTTAAGTTTATGTTTCTGAGCTTAAGTGTTTTTGTGAAATCAAGTAAGCATACTTGAAGAGCTTGAATGATAATTATACTTAAAGTTATGAATCATGCAAGATATAAAGTTTCAAGTCATGTGGGACATAAAGTTCATTGAAGCAGTGCATAAAGCTCAGAAGAATCTTGGAAGCTTCGCAACATGAAGACTTAGGAACTTAGATAGGATTATCGTATGAAAGTCTCATGTAAGTACTTCAAATTTCAATATCGAATGATTGAAGCTCCTAGGATATATCAAGGACTTAGAGACCTATTTTACACATGGAAAATATTTTCTTAAAGTCCAAATTAAGTTTTACAAGTCATGAATTTAAGTTTGGAACCAAAACATTGAAAAAGAAGTGTTGCTGAAAGGACAGGCGACTGATGATATTTCATTAGGCGACTGAAGTGCTAATGACTTTGAAAATGTGCAAATAGAATAGGCACAGGCGACTGACCTATTGGGACCATTCGACTGACCTTATTCTGACTTTCAGAATGCGCTATTAGTCGTCGTAGCCCGAGAGTATATATGATATGCCCCACAACGGATATATAATAGAGTTAGAGGAGGGAGAATGACTCTTTTCGCGTATTAAAAAAATCTCTCTACAAAATAAAATGCTTGGCAAGATTCAAGAAATTATATCACAATATATGGAATTTAAATCATACACAATATAAACAATAAAGAGTAGGAAGAGAGAAGCTTAACACCGAGTTTTTAACATGGTTTCGCACCCAGCCTACGTTCACGCCTTAGCACCAAACCAAGGATTCCACAATCCACTATAATCGCTCCTTCCCCAATAGAGCAAGCCTTACAAACTCAGGAACAAATCCCTGCCACTCACAAAAAGCCTTTACTGATTCAGTTCACAAAGAGCCTTAAAACTTGGTTCACAAAGAACCTTTCACAATAAGATGAAAGATTACAAAGAATGCCCCTTACAATAAGCAAATATGATATACAACTCAAACCTCACACTATTCTCTCAAAAATTGAATTAAACACAATAAGTGAGCAAGAGAGAATGAGCACATGTAATGAAGAACTAATATGCAATGTGTTCGGTTTTGTATAAGATGATGTTTTTCACTAAGAATGATCAAAGACCTTCAAAACCATGTTAATACAAGTCTAATAGCTTGTATTTATAGCCCAAGAGCCAAAGGAGCTGTTAACTAGTGCTGGGGGGAAGAACAGATAGTGTCATTCTACCCGTTAGTGTCATTCTGCCCATTGGGCTCATCGACGAGTCCCCTGCTCTCGTCGACTAGTCACACATTGACACTCATTGAAGAATCCCCTTTTTTCTTTGACGAGTACCCTGAATTAGAAAAGGTCATCAACATGAAAGTTGTGGCATTTTTTCTTAGCTTTCCAAGGACACCAAGATCGTCCTTTCTGGACTTTTATAGCAAAAGGTATGACCCAAATACCGAAAAGTGTTTAGGACTCAAGGCTGCACTACGTTAGACGACGATTGCTCATTTTTCCATGCTAATGAGTCTTTTAAAGACTTAAGACATACTTGGACAAAAGTATATAAAATATAGTAAGTTTATTAAAAATTAAAAATTGTCCAAGTGAGTTTTTCCTTGATTGTAAGATATCTTGAATTATGGAAACATATTTGAAGGATCATTTAGATATCTTATATGCTTAATATGTCCTTTATAAAATATATTTTGACTTTCTTAGTACTTTAGGACATAAAGCTCATTTAGACACAAATGGGACAAAGTATGAAGACATTTATAAAACCACGATGTTTGAAAATTTGTCCCTTTGAAAACATGCTTGAGTTTAGGATTGTTTTGACAAACTCTTCAATCTAACTTTGAAAACCGTGAATGTTGAGTTTGTGATTTTAGTGCAACTCATGTGTCCTAGTATGCATGTGCATTACTCAACTCTTGCTTAGAAATCATGTAGAAACAAAACGCAAGAGTTACAAAAGGTTCCTACCACACACACAACCCTTATTACAAATAATTCTATAATTAAGATTCCGGTTGTGCTTAGGTCCTTCCAAGTATGTGTCGATTTGATCTTTCCTTCTTGACATCTACTCGGTCCAATCTTTGCCTTTGATCTAGTAATTCATGAATGTGTCACTTGTACTTGTACTAAGCATAATCTGCAAAGATGAAAGACACTAGGAACAACAAGTATGCTTAATATCATCAAAACACAATAAGCCATAATAATGTGGCCATCAAGGCTAACATTGTAACGACCCAAAATTTTATATCATTTTTTTTTGAAACTATATAACATATTCTATTATCTTGTACCTGTGATCATATCATCATGGACCCATTAGTCAGGGTCATGGTAACCTGTGTATAACATGTAACACTTATGCAGCAAAAACATGCATATCCAACTCTATTCCAAAAACACAATACTAGAGTACATTCGACCCACCTGTATATATATATATACACATATACATAACATTTCCCAAAAATCCCACAATGTTGTGGGCTCTACTATCCAGCCCATGACTCACCCCAAAAACTATGTCGACTCAGCCACCTCCTCTATCTCTGAGCTGGCCCTACATGCCTCTCTAGGTTACTTGAAATGTTCATAATGTTGGGGTGAGACACCTCTTAGTAAGGAGAAACATGTTATTACTAGTGTGTGGCATATGAGTTTATTTACAACATAACCTTTCATTAAGACTGTATACAATATATCATGTAAAAACATCTGTATAATAGCTCTTGCCTGTGTCATCTAAAATATGAAAATTTATGAGTTACGTATTCAAACATACTTCTACCTGAACTAGGTAATCTCTATTTTCTGTGTACTATATATATACATAAGTCTGAAAACTTCTCTGGATGGTTGTATGTCATGACTTACCCCCTCATGACTAGGTTGTGTGACCCGTAGGCGGGGCTAAACACTAGTTGGCCCTCCAGTGCTAGCCTAACTATATGCATATATCTAGATATGCCTATAGCACAAAAGGCCCCGCTCCATCTAGTCTAGATGCCAGGGAGCTCTCTACTCTACCTGTGGGCACAATCGGCAATACCATACTCTATATGAGACGTATGGTTGCATTGTCTATATTGTATAGCTACGGTACCGTGCTCTGTAAACTGCTCTGTTTCATCAGGGTTTGATACTGTATAATACTATTTCTATATAAATCTAGTTGTTTTACCATGATTCTGTATTAACTATATAACCATGATACTGTATTTCTCTGTATTAAACATGACTCTATAATAACTGTGTCACTATATAATATGTATTTTTGTATGTCATGGTTCTATGCTCTTTATATCATGGTTCTATGTTTTGTATATCATCGTTCTATAAAATACTGTATATTCATGGTAAATACTATTAAACATGGTTCTGTAACTTACTATATTAACATGTTTCTATAAAATGTCGTATATCATAATTCTGTATAACCATGTAAACTGTAATTTTGTAATATTTAGTATAGCTGTAACTCTATAAATAAAATTGTATAAGTTGTATCTCATAACTCTGTGAAAACTATATAATCATGTTTCGTTAAATATGTATAACATATTTCTGTAGAAACTATATAAACATAATTCTGTAACTCTCTATGAATATTCTATAATATTTCAGTATTTCTCATGCCACACAACTAAATAAAATTCTATAAATATACTCTGTAAAACTGTATAATTTTCATGCTTTGATATATTCAAAAATCATACCCTAAAATCTTATGATCAAATACTACTTTACTAGTAAAGTTTCTAATAAAGCTGGCATAACATGTTTTCCCCTTACTTGACTATTTGAGCACTAATTATTATTTTATAATCTCATGCATGCGGCGTTCATAATTTTGACACCCTGAAATAACACGTATAATTCCCAGTTAATCAACTAAATTTACCAAAATAATTATCACATTCATATTTTTCCAAAATCCACATATCCATAATTCTAAACTATAAACTAATTATCATTTTACCTCGGTTCCTGAAATAACACTCGTAGGGATCCTTAACCCATGTATGCGGTGTTTGGAAATCCAAACCCTGAAATCACAACACCCTAGTTTAATCATCCCAAACACTAGTATATCAACATCTAATACTAAATCTAGGTTTAGAAAAGTCTGATATCTATAAAACCCTTAAATAACCTACTTACCCTGATTTTGGGATGATGCCCAAACTACTCAAACCAAGATTTTGCTCTAGCTAAGTTGTAGAAAATATCCCTAGGATCATCGTGGTAGCTTCTAATGGTTGAATCGTGGAGAAACAAAGCCAAAATCTTAGAGAGAAGGAGGAAAGGCCATTTTTATAAATAGAGAAACAGAATGGGATGAAATTCCTCACTGAAAACGTGATTTTTGCATATTTATAGGTGGCTGGTCATGTGGCCTAGTCGACGAGACACATGACTTCATCGACGAACAGAAGAAGAGAGTTCGTCGAAGAAGGTGAAGAGCTCATTGACGAACCAATGGGTCTGAATTACCCTCTCTCGGTTTCTTTTCGTCGACAAAGCCTGAAACTTGTCCACGAACCGAACGTAGGAGTTTGTCGATGAAGCCAGGGCATTCGTCAATGAACCCTGCTTTACCTCCTTTAAATTTTCCTTTCTCTTCATTATATAATTATTATTATTTCCTAGATCTCTACTAACATTCTCCCTCTTTTTAATGATGTCTAACCTATTAAGTGTCACGCCCCGAACCTGGAAATGGGACCCAAGGGTGAAAATGTAATCTAACCTGTCCCTGTATCCGATAAAACATCCACAGATACAGTACCAAGGATGAGGGTCCAACCCCATGGGGTTCCCAAGCACCCTAAACACATCCAAACACAATCATATACACAACGGAAAAAGGTCATTCTATATATACATATGTAGTACCATACCAGAGTCTATACAAGAGCATAAATAGGCTCTATCAAAACGTACAAACGGGAGCCCAAATACATCTCAAAATGGTAGCCCACCAAAATACAGTCCTAGCACTTACCCAAGTGCTAACCGCAGTACACCGGCCACTATGCTCCCTACACCATGACGCTAGTTCTAGTTACTCGAAAGGCCTGTAAAAATGTACGTACAGCAAGAGTAAGACACCTCTCAGTAAGGAAGAACACATGTTATATCGGTGTGTGGCATATGAGTGTTATCATGACATACTAACATGCATAGTTCAATAGCCAAAACAATTAAAACCAGTTCCAGTATTTTCACAAAACAAGCAATACAATCTGGTGTCGCCACACCCTTCGGCTCGAAGCTGTACTATCTGGTGGTATTTCTTACCCTTTAGTAAAAATCGGCAATCTGGTAATATTTCACACCCTTTGGCCAATGCTGGCAGTCTGGTGATATTTCACACCCTTTAGCAAACCCCGGTGCCCCCGGTAACCTGGCATAGCATCAATGTTGAATCGGTGCAGATCTGGTGTTCGCACACCCTTCGGCTTGTAAGCCGGCCAATCTAGTGGTATTGCGCACTCTTCAGTAAAAGTCGGATTTTCAAACCTGGAACAATTTGGAACCACGTTCCTAATTCACCAAGATATAACACATGCATGCTTATATAACCAAACAAACCACACCCATTTGGTAATCTAAAATCACGATTTTCCAAACACATATAGTTTAAACAAGTCAAGACACGACCATCCCTATAACATAGTATAAATCAACATATACATTTGGTTTTCAACAAAACCAGGGATGCAGCCCGTCACCCCTTTTTTCCCAAAACTGTAATAATGAAAAACCCATAGTTTTTCCCGTTAGATCCCCCCAAATGAGTAGCCAAAACACACACAGAACCGTGAACCACAGTTTCACCGAGTCCGATTTAAAAAATAACCAATATAAACATAGTTCCCCTTACCTTTTCCCCGAATAGCAAATCCCGAACTCCAAGGCTTCTAAACAGTGAACCGAGTTCCAAAACCTACAAATCACAGTACAGAATATACTCACAAGACTGTTTCCTACAAAACTACCAGATCAGAAATGAAAATCAAGCCTTACCTCGATTTTACGCCAAAACCCGAAAATCTCCGAAATGGGATTCCAATCCATAGAACTTGTAGAGAATCCTTCCACGATCCTCGTGATAACTTTAGATTCCCGATTCTAGCGATGAACAGTGAAGAAATCTAAAGAGATAGAGAGTAGGGAGAGTTCTAAAGAGAGAGAGAGAGAGAGATATACTTGAAGTTTCTTAATGGAGAAGTAAAGAAAATTCTATTTATAGCCCCTTTGACCTCGGCAAACTCGTCGACGAAATGGTGCCTTCGTCGATGAGGCCCTATAGTCCTCTTGTCGACGAGATGAAGAATTCGTCAACGAATCTTGATATTCCTGATTTCTTGAAACTCCTCGATTTCTCCTTGTCGACGAGTCTCTGAATTTCATCGATGAGAAGGAGCTATCACGCCCCTCTCTTTAAAAATTTTTAAAAAAACATTATCGTGGTTTGGCTTCTTACAACCTTCCCTCCTTACAAAAATTTCGTCCTCGAAATTTGCCATCTCTCGTTGGCAAACTCATTCATACAATCGAATATATATACACAACTCTATAGAAAAATGGTGACTACTACAACGTAGCCCTATTATACACATACACATACATACCCTCACTTATGGCGAAGGAATATCGTGGTTACAAATACAACTGTCTCAGGAGTTCATAATATACACACTCCCGACGACTAACCACCTATCCCAACCCATAGTAGGATCATGTACAAGTGCTCAAAACAACTGTGGATACTTCTAGCGTATTTTCGTTTCCAGTTTCCAAGAAGCTTCCTCAACCTCGTGGTTTCTCCGCAATACCTTCACTAACGGTATCTCTTTGGTATGAAGCTTCTGAACTTTATGGTTCAGAACCTGAACAGGTATCTCCTTATACGCTAAAGTATCCCCAATTTCCCACTCATCATAACTGATAACATGTGAAGGATCCAACATGTACCTCCTCAACATGGATACGTGAAACACATCGTGGACCCTCGAAAGTGCTGGAGGTAATGCAATCCTGTAGGCTACCGGACCCACACGCTCAAGTACCTCAAATGGTCCGATATACCTAGGGCTCAGCTTGCCCTACCTCCTTGTTGACTCTACGAGTCCAATCTTGTTTTGATAATGACAAATCACTTGATATTTGATCTGTGCATTGAGTTTGTGAATAGGACTTACACTAAGCATGCACGGAAAGTTAACAAATTTTGGCAAGATCCATGGAACTCAAAGAGTACGGGAATCAAGATGCAAGCGGCAAAGTTCAAGAATATCTTGGGAAAGGGTATTTAGAACTCATGTATTAACATTTTCATATGATTTAATTTGAGGCTCATTATAACTTAGAATAGTTTTAGGATTCATGCATTTCATGTACATCATTAGGAAACTCTCATGGACCTTGAAATGTTTTCAAAATCATGAAAAATATATTTTATGAAAGACCCAAGAAAAGGAGCCAAGCAGATTTTTTAGTTAGAAATGAAAATTTGAGAAAATGGGGATTTTGGTCGCCTGAACTCAAACCTCAGTAGCCTGAAGAATTTCTTCGGTTGCTTGAAAATTAAGTTCAGTCCCCTAAAGAATTAAATGGAGAAGACAGAACCTGGCCGAGGCTCTTCGGTTGCCTGACCTTGGAACCTCAGGCGCCTGAAGTTGACACTTCAGGAGCCTGAAGTCGAGTTCGGTTGCCTAAACTCGCGGGAAAGCCTAAAAATCAGTTCTTTATTAAAAAGACACGAGAAGTATCTTATTGATCCAACGGCTGAGATTAATTCTAAGGGTAATATAATATATATTATGAATATCTAAACCCTAGAACACAAGCTAAGAGACACAACAAGAAAGATATACATCTTATTGCAAGACTTGAACCCTAGAGCCGATTTTCTGCACTTCAATCTTCTTGCATCTTCGTTGGTAAAATCTCTACTGAAATCAAAAGGGCATTCTTTCATCTAACTAAACTTTAATCCACTATTAAGGTTTGATCTGTCAAGTTATTACTTTTCAAGAACCTCTCATCTCTTTACGTGTTTATCATTAGAAAGAGGTTTTGATCTTGAGTGTGTATTCACATATAAAAACTGATTTTCGAAAAGATCATATTTTGAGAAAAAACTTGTTAGCTTGGTTGATTGATTTGCGATTCAAGAAGTACGTAAACACATATTCATATATATTGTTCATTGGGCTTCTTATTGAAAAACCTACTTTGATTAAAATATTGGAACTTGAAGGAAAACTTTGTGATTTTTGATTCAGTTGTATTCAAGTCCAATTTTTGTAAATAGCTCACTTCAAATATACTTGTGCATCTTTACAAAGTGAATCAAGAACCCTAGTGGACTCCAAAGCATTCCAAATATATTTTCACTTGGGAGTTTTGATTAAATACGAATTTGTGTGTTGACACATATCATACATCAAACGATTGTATCGTTTTTCATACATTCTTGAGCTTCACGTTATATCATATGTTAATGTACTAGGAAATTGAATTGTACTCACAAGCTTTTGTTAGAAGCATTGTTTTGAGTGTCATTTTAAGATTTCATTGTAAACACGGCTCGAGTTATGAACCGGGTGTGAGGAGGAAGCTGTACCTCTTGTGAGCAGCGGATAAGGAGGGAGCTGTACCTCTTGTAAGCAGCAGTTTGTAAAGGAAGCTCCGTCCCACTTTAAGGAGCAGGGTTTTTAGTGAATCCTTGAGTGGTTGCTTAAGGCGAGGACGTAGGTCAAGTCAGCTGAACCTCATAAAATCGCGTTTGTCTTCTCTCTTCCTTTTACTCTTTATTTTCCACGCTATATTTAAATTGAGTATATTGCATGCATAGATAGGATTGCCACACTCGCATATAATTGAGCAACTAGAAGTAGTTGGTAAACTTATAAGAAGTGTGTAAAAAGAAATTAAGTGGATTATTTTTTTTAATATCCAATTCACCCCCCCTCTTGGGATTACACCTTAATCAACACTCCCAAATCTCATCACCCCTTTCATCGGAGCAATACGCAGAAATACCTTACCCCCGACTTCGAACTCTAACTCACGACGGCGAACATTTGCGTAACTCTTCTGCCGACTCTGAGTTGATCTAATCCTCTCCCGAACCGAACCCACCTTCTCAGACGCCTGCTGCACGAGTTCAAGTCCTAACACCTGACGTTCACCAACCTCATCCCAACACAAAGGAGATCAAAACCTCTGACCATACAATGCCTCGAACGGTGCCATCCCGATACTAGACTGGAAGCTGTTATTATAAGCGAACTCTACAAGTGGCATAAACTGTATCCAGCTACCACCGAAGTCTAACACACAAGCTCGCAACATATCTTTCAAAATATGTATCCTCCCCTCCAACTGTCCATCAATCTGGGGGTGCAACAATGTACTGAAAGTAAGCTTCATCCCCAATGCCTTCTGCAAGCTCATCCAGAATCGATAAGTAAACCTCGGATCCCGATCCGATACTATGGACACCGGTACTTTGTGCATTCTCACAACTCATGCACATACAAGTCTGCTAGCTTACTCAAAGGATAGCCAATTTTCATCAGTATGAAATGAGCAGATTTCGTCAATCTATCCATGATCACCCAAATAGCATTCCGCCCGTGAAGTACTGGCGACAATCCGGTCACAAAATCCATGGAAATATGCTCCCATTTCCACACCGAAAAGGCTGCAACAGCCCTGTCAGCCTAAGATATTCAGCTTTCACCTGCTGACACGTCAGAAACTACTCCACGAACTAAGTAATATGCCTCTTCATACCAGACCACCAGAAGGTCTCGCGTAAGTCTCGATACATCTTTGTACTACCAGGATGTACCGTATACATAGAACGATGCACCTCCTCTAGAATCGTCCTTCTGATCTCATCATCGTTCGAAACACATAATCTGGTCCCAAACCTCAACACACCTCCCTCAGAGATGTTAAACTCTGTAGCCAGTCCTTGCTGTACTTTTTCCATAACCTCTGCCAATTCTGCATCACTAGCCTGCGCGACTTTTATACGCTCGAAAAAGGTCGGTTGGATCACCAAGCTAGCAATGAAAGCCCGATGATCACCAGACACTAACTCCATGCCAAGGCTTCCCAGGTCTTGTCTGATATGATGCTGAGCTACAACCGTAGGTCCCGACTTCCGACTCAACACATCAGCCACCACATTAGCCTTTCCCGAGTGATAACTGATCATGCAATCGTAGTCCTTGATCAACTCTAGCCATTATCTCTACCTCATATTCAACTCCTTTTGTGTGAAGAAATACCTGAGGCTTTTATGCTTAGTGAAGATCTCACACTACACCCTATATAGATAGTGTCTCTAGATCTTCAGTGCATATACCATAGTAGCCAATTCCAGATCATGCATAGGGTCATTCTTCTCGTACTCTTTCAATTGCCAAGAAGCATACACCAATACCCTCCCTTGCTGCATAAGCACACATCCCAGGCCTTTCAGAGACGCATCGCTATAAATCACAAACCCACCATCCCCCAACGGAATGATCAACACTCAAGTAGTAACCAGCCGGTCCTTCAACTCCTGAAAACACTGCTCGCAATCACTAGTCTAGTCAAACTGTACTCCTTTCCTGGTCAATCGTGTCAGAGGTCCAGACATTTTAGAGAAACCTTCTACGAACCGACGATAGTAACCCGCTAGTCCCAGAAAACTCTGAACCTCCTGCACATTCTTCGGCCTCACCCAGTCGACCACAACTTCAATCTTGCTAGGATCAACCGATATACCATCACCAGTTACCACATGGCCTAAGAATGCAATCTGACTCAACTAGAATTCAATTTTTCTTTAACTTAGCATACAACTTTTTCTCCCACAGGATCTGTAATACTAACCTCAAATGATCCTCATGCTCTTCCAAACTCCTCGAGTATGCTAGAATGTCATCAATGAACACCACCACGAATCAATACAGGTACTCATGGAAAACCTTGTTCATTAGATCCATGAACACTGCCGGAGCATTCGTCAACCCAAAAGGTATTACTAAGAACTCATAGTGGCCATATCTGGTTCGAAAATCTATCTTCACTACATCCTCTGATTTGACCCTCACCTGATGATATCCTGACCATAAATCGATCTTCGAAAAGACTCGCGTCCCCTGCAACTGATCAAAGAGATCATCTATACGAGGTAAAGGATAGCGAATCTTCACAGTTACCTTGTTAATCTCACGGTAATCAATGCAGATCCGCATCAACCCGTCCTTCTTCTTCACAAAGAGTACTAGAGCTCCCCAGGGCGAAACACTAGGTCGAATAAATCCCCTGTCTAGTAATTCCTGTAACTTCTCCTTCAACTCTCAAAGTTCTACTGGATCCATTCGGTACAGAGCTTTAAAGATCGGTGCCTTACCAGGCAGTAACTCTATCACAAACTCCACCTCACGATCCGGAGGTAAACCAAGTAAATCATCTGGAAACACATCCGAAAAATCGCTGACTACCCAAATGTCCTTGAGTCTCAACACATCCCACGGCGGTTCCTTCATATAAGCTAGGTAACCTTGACATCCGTCCAAGAGTAGCCTCCTCACCAGTAGTCCCGACAGAATCTATGGCGCTAGACGCTCATACGATCCCACAAATTTGTACTTCTACTCCCCAGGAGGTATGAAAACTACCACCTTCCTACGATAGTCGATCACAGCATAACTAGAGAACAACCAATCCATCCCCAGAATAACATCGAACCCTGACATGTCATATACAACAAGATTTACCGGTAGCAGCTTTCCTTGAATTTCCACTGGGCAGTCTACCAACATCTTCTTACAGAAAGATACATTCCAGATGGTGTAGTTACAGATAACACCTCATTCATGTCTCGGGTCTCAACCCCACACCGTCCCAAAAAATTCACAGATACAAAAGAATTGGTTGCACCTGAATCAAATAAAACAGAAGCCTTATTCGAAAGCAATAATAAGGTACCTGTCACCACGTTCCCTGCATGCTCAGCGTCTGTTGGAGCAAGAGAGTATACTCTGGACGGAACTCTATTCGTTTAAATGGTTCCCCGAGGTATCTGATTGCTCCCTTGGTTCCCACTGAATGCAGGCACGTCTCGTCTCAGTGCATGACAATCACAAAACATGTGACCTGACTAGCCACAGTTGTAGTAGTTACCTCCAAACAATTGGCACTCACCCTCGTGCCATTTTTGGCATCAGGTACAACGTCCACGAGTCTGGTTCATCTGAGAATCCTGGCGCTCGGTATTCTGACGGTAACCCGAGCCTTTGTTCCTCTTCCTCCATGATCCCTGTCGAGATCTTGTCTAAGAACTGGAAGGTATTGTCCTCTTCCTCGATTCCTGATCCACCTCATCCTCTCGGATACCGGTCTCAATCATCGTGGCCTTATCCACCAACACCGAGAACTCACAGATCTGAAGTATACCCACTAGTCTATGGATATCCTTCCTTAAACCCTTCTCGAACCTCCGAGTCTTCTAATACTCGCTCGAGATCAAACATTGTGCAAAGCGGGACAGCTCTATGTACCGAGCTGCATACCCTTGCACTGTCATACTCCCCTAAGTCAGAGCAAAAAACTCATCTGCCTTCGCATCACATACAGAAGTTGAAAAGTATTTGTCGAAAAACACCTCCTTGAAATGGTTCCACGTCATCTCCTCTGAACCGGCTCTCTGTTTCTCCGGTAGACTCACCGCAGTCCACCATCGAATCGCCTCCCTAGACAGCTAGAAAGTCACATAAAGGACTCGCTACCTATCCGTGCAATGCAGGACCTCCAAGATTCTCTCAGTCTTCTCCACCCAATCCTCTGCTATTGTCGGGTTAGGTCCTCTAGAGAATGTCAGAGGATGCATGTGTATGAACCTCTCAATGGTGCACCACACAACAATAGGAGAGCGCTTGCGTCTACTCACACTCCACCCGATCTCCTATAACACTTGCCTCATCAAACCTCTAGGCACAAAAGGAAACTCACCACTCGTTGTCTTCTCAAAGGCACTTCCCAGGTTATTATTCTTGGGCTCCATTCTGTAACAGAATAGGAATCTATCAGTATCCCTACAACGCGTACAGTTAACACAATGATCTACACTAATCGTGTTAACTACTCCCTGCCAAGTCCAGGTTTGTCCTATCACACCGACATGAAAGTCATTAATGATCTGCCCTTCTTTTATTGGAATCGTCATTCCAAGAAAAACACAGAATACCATCGACAAATCCCGGTCTAGCAACCGAACAACCCTCAACCAACTCTACCTATATCCATATCCTATGCTCTAGTATTTACACATCAATACTCCTAACCAAGTCTATAAGACCTAACAACCCGGTTAGCTTTGATACTAAGCTGTCACACCTCTCTCTTTAAACATTCAAAAAAAACATTATCACAGTTCGAGTTCTTACATTAAGAGTCTACTTAATCTTTGCATTTATATTTATACTAACTATTACTTGATATGCAAAGATAAGATAACGTAAAACCACTAATGGGTTCTTAGCATCAAAACAAGATAATTAAGCTTACATAACCTCTAAGGTTAACATTCTCCCCATTTTTGATGATGGCAAACCATTGATGTTCTCCTATAGGGTATATTTAAAAACTCCCCCTCAATTTGTGCATATTCTTAGATAAGACTAACATTTGCTCCCCCTTACTATATGCATAAAGGTAAAAATATTTAACTACATTTTTCATATCGATTAGAGCTTTAAACATGCATACCATAAAATAGAAAGTTCATGCAAGATAAAACAAATAAGCAATTAGAAATTTCATATTATCTTTGAATTAGCACATGCATTCTACCCCACATGCATTTTCCATGCATTTCACTTCTCCCCCTCACATAACACCACAACATTCTCTTAACAAAAAGAACACCAAACTATCATCTCCACCTTTGATCATCATCAAAAAGGGAGGCAAAAATTCATTTTACCAACAAATGATTTCTCCCCTTTAATCTAGGATATCATGGTGGTGAGGTGAGTGTGCGCTAGATACATATGCCAAAACAAATTGCTAAACCATAACACTTGAAAAACCAAGAATGGCTTTCTAGCAAAAACTTGAATGATGATTTCTATGAATTATACCATATGATGTAGATCAATCATTCAATGCAAATTTTCTAGAAGTTGTTATGATTAGCTTAAATTAAAGCTCAAGTCAATGTATGAGATATGTTTTGCAATGCTTTTAAGAAATTTACTACATATCCAAGCAAGAGCATATATCCTCAAAACACATCATAGCATGCTTTTGAAATATAAAAATCAAAACCTTAGAAATTTACAAGAGAAAACAAGGCTTTTCCAATTACCAAGCTTGGAGCATATGCTATTTCATCTCATAAAGAATAGACAACATTTTCAAAAAGAAACCAATTGATAATGACATATACAATTAAAGCATCACATTGGTTTTATAATTTGAACTCATCTATATTGGCATGATTCTCAAAAGTTCCCAACAAAGTAATTTAAACAATTCAAAAATTGGGATTTTTCACTTTGAGCTCATCAAATACTTTTACCTAGGTGGGGCTTAAATCTAACTAAACCTAATTCCTAATCCTAGCTCCTAAGAAAACAATTCAAATAGCTCATGTGTTTCCTTTTGGTACCCATTCCTCAGTGGGTTCCAAGGGGTTGGTTTTCTTTACAACCCATTCCATTTTTCTTTCTTTGCCTCTAGCTCCTTTAAATGGGCAAAAATATCTAATATGACCCTTTCTTTCACAATATAGACAAATCTCGTTTTCATGTGAGGGCCTTGACTTAATTGCATTATTTTTGCTTGTTGAGGCATGACCGTGTGATTTACAAGAGTATTTCAAATTCTTTTTCAAAAATTTATTTCTTTTAACTCCTAAGAATTTATTTGTGTTTTCTTTTCCTCTTATGATTTTACCATGATTTTCAACTTTGTTTTTCAAGAGAGTATTTTCTTTCAAAAACATTTCCAATTTTATTCCTCAAAATTCCTACTTCCCTTTGAAGAATTTACTGGTCTTTTTGAGCTTTTTCCATAAGCTCCTCATTTTCCCTTTTTAAAAAGCAATTTTCTTCTTTCAAGATAGAACAAAGACAAGGTTCATTGCCTTTGGATTTTGATAATTTTCCTTCCAAATTTTCTATCTTTTATTTCAAAGTTCCATGCCCTTTTTGAGAATTGAAAACAAACTCTTCATTTGTCCTTTTTAGGGATTTAATTTCTTTGTTCAAAGAGAGTTCTTTTTGTTTGCATTTTGAGAGAGTTGCTTCAAGATGTTTATTCTTCCTTTTAGGTGCAATTAATTTATTATAAAATTTTCTACAGGTTTCTTCTAACTCATCATATGAAGGAGTATAATCATCATCATCTTTCGAACTTGTTCCTTCTACTTCATGTTCTTTGGCCATGAAGCATTGATGTGCTTCTTCCTCATTTTTTCTTATTTCTTCATTCCTAAAGTGTTGTTTTTCTACAAGGAATTTCCTCAATTCTATTATGAGTGACTCCATGTTATCCTTACTATCTTCATCATCTTCAAGAATTTCTTTGAGATTTGGACTAGATGATTAAAGCAATTCAATTAGCCTTCCTATGCTTTTTAGGATCCAAAGTCATATTTTTCTTAAGTTCATAAGTCATAAGTGACCCAATAAGCTCATCAAGTGTGACTTTGGTTAAATCCTTTGCCTCCTCATAGAAAGTGGATTTTGCATGCCATGATTCGGGTAAAGATCGGAGAACTTTTTGAACATTATCCTCCATAGAATAAGTTCTACCGAGTGCTTTTAGTTCATTTGTGATATATGTGAACCGAGTGAACATGGATGTGATGCATTCTCCCTCATCCATTTTAAACATTTCATACTCATTGACTAGCATTTAAATTTTGGACTTCTTAACTTGTGAAGTACCTTCATATATGACTTCAAGTTTTTCCCATATTTCTTTACTAGTATCAAAACCACAAACACGATTGTATTCATCATCACTTAAAGCACAATAAATAAAGTTTTTGGTTTGAAAGTTAAGGTCAACTAACCTTAGTTCGGTTTTAGACAACTTCTTAAGTTGTTTTAATTTACCTTTGGCATTTTTTAGTTCATAATCTCCCTCTAAGATGACCCACCACATCTTGAAATCGTGTGCTTTGATGAAGGTAGTCATTTGGTTTTTCCAAGCCAGGTAGTTTGAACCGTTGAACAATGGCGGTCTTGGCATAGATTGTGCTTGGAAAGAGGTGCTCACCAAATACTCCATTTTATCTTTTAACACTCTTGATTTTTTTCTAAAAAATGCAAGCGCCTTGCTCTGATGCCACTTGTTAGTCGTCGTAGCCCCAGAGTATATACAACATGCCCCGCAACGGATATAAAATAAAGTTAGAGGAGGATGAATGGTTCTTTTCGCTTATTAAAAAAATCTCTCTACAAAACAAAATACTTGGCAAGATTCAAGAAATTATATCACAATATATGGAATTTAAATCATGGACAAGATAAATAATAAAGAGTAGGGAGAGAGAAGCTTAACACTGAGTTTTTAACGTGGTTCGACACCCAGCCTACATCCGCACCTTAGCACCAAGTCAAGGATTTCACAATCCACTATAATCGCTCCTTCACCAGTAGAGCAAGCCTTACAAAATCGAGAACAAATCCCTACCACTCACAAAAATCCTTTACCGATTCGGTTCACAAAGAACCTTACAACTTGGTTCACAAAGAACTTTTCTCAAGAAGATGGAAGATTACAAAGAATGCACCTTACAATGAGCAAATATGATTTACAACTCAAATATCACACTATTCTCTCAAGAATTGAATCAAACACAATAAGTGAAGAAGAGAGAATGAGCACATGTAATGAAGAACTAATATGCAATGTGTTAGGTTTTGTATAAAATGATGTTTTTCACTATGAATGATCAAAGACTTTCAAAACCATGTTAATACAAGTCTAATAGCTTGTATTTATAGCCGAAGAGCCAAAGGAGCCGTTAACTATCCATTAAGGGGAAGAAAAGATATTTTATTTGGTAAACTTGTCATTTTCTGCCCATTAGAGTCATTCTGCCCGTTGGGCTCGTTGACAAGTCCCCTGCTCTCGTCGACTAGTCACTCACTGCCACTTATCAATGAATCCCTTGTGTTCGTCACTGAGTGCCTTGAATCAGGAAAAGCCATCAACATGAAAGTTGTGGCATTTTGTCTGAGCTTTCTAAGGACACCAAGATCGTCTTTTTTAGACTTTTCTAGCAAACATTATGCCCTAAATACCGAAAGGTGTTCAGGACTCAAGGTTGTACTATGTTAGACGACGATTGCTCGTTTTTCCTTGCTAATGAGTCTTTTAAAGAATTAAGACATACTTGGACAAAAGTATATAAAATATATTAAGTTTATTAAAGATTAAAACTTGTCCAAGTGATTTTTCCATTGATTATAAGATATCTTGAATTATCAAAACATATTTGAAAGATTGTTTAGATATCTTATATGCTTAATATGTCCTTTATAAAATATTTTTTGACTTTTTAACACTTTAGGACATAAAGCTCATTTAGACACAAATGGGACCAAGTATGAAGATGTTTATGAAACCATGATGTTTGAAAACTTGTCCCTTTGAAAACATGCTTGAGTTTAGGATTGTTTTGACAAACTCTTTAATTTAACTTTGAAAACCATGAATGTTGAGTTTGTGATTTTAGTGCAACTCATGTGTCCTAGTGTGCATGTGCATTGCTCAACTCCTACTCTAAAATCATGCAGAAACAAAGCACAAGAGTTACAAAAAGTTCCTACCACACACACAACCCTTATTACAAATAATTTTACAATTAAGCTTTCGGTTCTGCTTGGGTCCTTCTGAGTACATGTCCATTTGATCTTTCTTTCTGGAAGTCTACTCGGTCCAATCTTTGCCTTCGATCCATTACTTCATGAATGTGTCACTTGTACCAGTACTACACATAATCTGTAAATATGGAAGACACTAGGAACAACAAGTAGGTTAATATCATCAAAACACAATAAGACATGATAGTGTGGCCATCAAGGCTAACATTCACTATTTTTAAAAGTGCTCGGGCGACTGACCCTTCAAGTGCAGTCGACTGAAGTGCACGTTTAAATGATTAATAGTGCTAATCTTGTTTCCAAAACTTACATGATTGGTCTCCAAATTAAGAGAAAATTTAAGGGAAACTTTTTGAAACCCTAGTGCACTATTTATACATCATATTCTCGCACATTAGGGTAAGAAGAGAGAATGCAACAACACACATTCCTTCAAAACTTTCTAATTATACTACTAAAATATCTTTCTAAAGAGGCTACCGTGTTCTTGCTGAAAACTCACGAAATTGTGATTTGATATTTCGAAACTCACATTCTTTAAATCATATTTTTGGTGATATACTTTTGAGCTTTAACTTCTATACTATTTTATTTGAAGTATTGTGACTCTAACATGTATTAATCTACTATCTTGAGGAGTATTTGTTTGTACAAGAAATCTTGCTTTGTCTGTGTTGTTTTTGACTATTCAAGAATTTTGAATCATTGTCTAGCAAAAGGGTTGTTCTCATTAGAGAAGAGAACTCCACCTTGAACAGAGAGAGGTTTTACTTCACCTAGTAACGAAGTTGGAAAGGAAATCCTAACAACGGGTTGCTTGAGGCAAGGACATAGGTTGTGGCCAATCCTCGTAAAAATACAGTGTTCAGCTCTTCTTCCATTACTCCTTTAATTTTTGCAAGATATAACTTACGTTTTTGTTTTAATATCATTGAGTACTCGCTGAATATGTGATGACGTGCTGAATATTTGAAAACTTGCTAAATATTTGAGAACTTGCTGGACATTGATATTGTTGAATATTGGAGAATACGTTGAATGATTCAAAACTGATTTTTGGTTGAAACAAGAACACTTAAAGTTTTCTAAATGTATGTTGAATTAAAATTTTAGAATAGAAGAAGTCCTTCAATCTTTGAATAAATAAGTCGAGGTAAAAGGGTTGGTATTTAATCATACTATTGAAGTGTGTATGCAGAGATAAACCAACTTCCACTACTGAAATTGTTTTTGTAAATTTCATTGATTTTGGCTGAAAATTAGATTTTGAAATATTAATTAACTAAATTCATTAAATCTTGATTTTATATTGTAAATTCAGATTTTACATTTATCTTCATTTTCATGTCTAGGACTCCTGATTGGTATAGTACAGTCGCTACATAGAAATATTATTTATGTAAATCTTTGAAGTTTAAAATAATCAAGGGTTAAAGTGAATAGGAATTTTGCAAATAAATTTAAATAACCCAATACACCCCATCTTGGGAATACATCCTAATTTCACTCCCAAGTAGAATTCTCAACAATAGGGGAGCTTCACTAAGAAGGAGAAGCTCCTTAGACATCTCAAGTCCAAGGCAATATATAATGAAAATATACTGCTAGAGATTACAAGAGGTACAGAGTGCCCTCCGAGATATTGATGAAACAAAGGTTCTATCAGATTTAACTGAGGATATTTAGATATATCAACAATAGTTGAATAAACTCATTACTAAAGAAAGTTGGACGGAAGAAAACGTAGCCAAAATACAAGATAAAGTTAACAAAAGGCTTGATGAGGTAGAAATCCTCAAAGCAGAAAGTAGCCAAGGCAGAAGCCATTATTGCATAATACATAAAGGACTCTGCCTTGGGTGGATCCCTAGGAGCAGGACCATCTAGACCTAGCATAAGGCCACTCTAATTTACTATTTGGGAGGCAAAGCTTGTATGGCAACCCATAAACCATGCAGTATTAGCTTGGGAGGGAAAGAAGATATCTTTTAAGAAAATGCTCCAGATAAGGCTAGCAAAATGGGTCATGACCCATCGGGTCACCCACACCCACCTATTTAAAATTGGTTTGGGTTTAGGGAAATTAACCCCTTTAATAAACGGGCGGGTCATGGTTGGACCCATTTACAAACGAGTTGAACAAGGTTCAGGCGGGTCGCTCGGCTAGTGACCCATTTATTTCGATAATTTATAAACCTACATGGCCACACAGCCAGTCCACCCACACGCCACACAAAAATGCCCTAATCCATCTGCGGCTCTTCTCTCAGCTCTTACCTCTCACTCTCAGACTTTATTAGTCCTCTCCTCTGGTGCACTACTGCCTCAGTGCCTACTGCCTGCTACGTGCTATGAACGATCCACTCGAACCACTCCTCGTCCTCAAGCTCAAGTCGTCATCTACTTCACTGGCGTCAGCCCCCCTAGCTCCACAAACCACTCGACTCCCCACCTCCAGCTTCCAGCTGCTCCACGGTAAGATCAAGCTCCCTCACGGATCAAGCTTCCTCATGATCCACAGACACTGATCTATGGATCTACCATTATACTGTAGAGGACCAGAGGCGGAGTCGAGTTACGATTTTTTTATTTTTTGGGTTCTCTTATCTCTGTTACTACTATTACATTTCTAGCTTGTTGGGTTTCACGGATCCGTTGATGAATCATGAATCCACAATGTTTTTTCTAGGGTGAAGAGTTTCACTATTTCAGGCTTTCAGCACGGAAGAGATTAGCTTTGTTCGAGTGCTCGAACTCGAATCGCACAGGTTCTTGTCTTCCTTTTTTTTTCAATTTTTTTTTCTTTCATAATCGCAAGTTACTTGGGCATCAATATTCTATTATTATTATTATTATTATTATTATTATTATTATTATTATTATTATTATTATTTATTACTTTTTATCTATTTATTTTGTCATTGCAGTGGATCCAAGTGAAGAGAGAGAAGAAGCTGAAGAATTAAAAGTCAAATTTGAAAATCATTTGATTAATGATTTG
The DNA here is from genome assembly GCF_029873635.1 of Malania oleifera. Lineage (NCBI taxonomy): Eukaryota > Viridiplantae > Streptophyta > Magnoliopsida > Santalales > Ximeniaceae > Malania > Malania oleifera. Next base: position 63,805,221 of record NC_080425.1, read on the forward strand.
GAAGAAGCTTCTACAAACAATCATGACTAATTAATCTTTTTTATTGTTTGAAAATTGTAATCTCGTGGATTTTTATGGAACTCATTTAAATTGAGTTTTGTATGTAAATATTTAACTGTTATATTTTTAAGATTATGTTTTGATTGTGGGACTTTAATATTTGATGCATCTGTTATGCATAATGTATGAATTAAAAAAATTATGAATGATGAATGAACTCATTAAATATTTTACATTTAGCTTTGTATGTAAATATTGTGGGATTCATTTAAATTTAGATTTATATGTAAATATTTTATGCATGTATTATGCATATTTAATATTTTTATAGGTTTGTTTTTTTTTAAATTATATATTTTTAAAAAATAATTCATTAAAGAGATGTATTATTTTTTTTACATTTTATGTTATTTTTATTTGGATATTAATAAATAAAATGCAGTATTTTTTTTAAAAAAATAATCATTTTATATGAAAAGTTTTAAAATTTTTAAAATAAATAAATTATATTTTTTAAATAGGTGAACAGTGACCTGTCCATTTATTAAACGGGTGGGTTAGGGTTGGCATGTCTGACCCGTTTAACATTGACCCATTTATGACCCGACCCATTTATGACCCGGCCCATTGGCAACCCGCCTGGGCCTGGCCTGCCCGCCCGCCCGCCCGTTTTGCCATCCCTAGCTCCATACAAGGCACCATGAAAGTGGTCCGAATTATCCAAGTAGAATTCAAGAAGAATTCATCCCACGAAAAAGTTATTTAGAAAGGATGCCTCAAAACAGAACAATACTAAAGCTAGTGTGTGAAAAGGACCCTGCACCAGCCATTGACAATAAGGCCATGGATATTAGATTTAATATCCTTAGCCATGGAGTTGAAATGTGGTCTATAAAAAGGGCCTACAAGTTTACAATATCCACCCTCAGGGAAAATGCGCGAATTTTTGGGAAATGTTGCAAAGAAACTTAGATGTAAGTGCAATTATCCTAACTACCTCTAACAGCCCTGACAAGTTAATAGCCATAGTAGTATATTTCCTCAAAAAAGAGTTTGCAGGATATTCTCTAGTGGATTGAGGGGAAGAAGTAGTAGAGAAGGCCATGATGGCCATTACTAAGATCCAAATCTATGATATGTGTTATTTTGAGGAATAGCTTTGTGAGTTTTAGCATTGGTGTTACTAGCTTGGTTTTCAAGACCAAACCTATGCAAAAGAAGTCTTTATCCAAAAGTTACCAGGTAGTTGGCTACGCTTGGTAATCCAAGCGATTAAGCAGAGGCTTGAGAGGGCTCAATCCGTTAGACAAATGTTAAGACTCTATTGCAAGCAGATGAATGCTTTACAAGATGTAAGAAGCATGTCATATATGAATCCTGCGTGTTGCTCCAAAATAGATGGAGTAGTAAGAAGATATGGTTGTGACCAAAGAGTAACCCATTATTAGGGGAAAACGAGAAAAATTATATGGATGGTCATTTCCATAAGAAAGAAAACCCAAGAAGAAGAAAATCTTGGAAGAAATTAGGAAAGAGGAGCTCTAGAAAGGGTCCAAAGGATGCAAAAAAGAGATACCTCAGACCGACCTATGCCAAGGTCGATGTAAGAGAGTCCTTTAAAATAAAATTTGGAAGGTTCCCTAAACGTCCACAAGGCAAATCTCTTTCAGAGTGTGATAGTTGTTGGTTCTATGGCAAGAAGGGTCACAAGGTTGATAACTGTCCAAAAGCAGACAAGAGAAAAGGAAGCCTCAAAAGTATCTTAATGAGAAGAAGAAGAAGAAGAGAAGATTTGTCAAAGCAACTTTATCATAAGTTAAATTACTTACAGATAGCTATGATAAGACCAACTGAAGGTGCACCAGATTTAATCCCTATATCAAAACTGAGGGAAGATATTGTACACTTTTCAAAAGCAAGTATCCCCTTAACTAGTTAGGATTTCTATGAATGGTGTATACCTAGTATTAGTTGCGTAAAAGTATATCATACCTCATCGATACCTTATATAGAAACTATAAACATCATCAAAAAAGAGGTAACTTCCGAAGTATTCAATATGGATGTAGGCACTTTTGTTAATTTATTACTAACCTCACAACAGGTACAGAATGCAATGGACAAGAATGCCAGATATGTTCATTTTGGAATCATCCAATTTGGAGCAGATCCCCTGGTTAGGAAAGGCCAAGATCTTCCAATATTAGTAGCAGTAATGGCTAGAAGTAATTGAAATTTCTATAGATCGCTATTAAGAGGAGCAAGGGCTAACGTACATTCAAAAGCAGCTTGGATTAAAGTAGTACTGGATTTACATATTGACCTCCAGGATAGAAGTGTAAAGAAAACACTAGAAGTTAGGATAAATACAAAAGAATGGAAGAATAGATTATGGTGCAATGTAAATAGGTGATGCATTGAAATAATGGACATATTGTATTTAAAATTCTGTAGTACAGGTAGACTAGCTTTAAGAAGAGGAGTTAGCATACTCACGCAACACTTCCAAAATAAGATATCCAATTCTATTAGAAGCCTACAATTAGAGGTGGTAAAACCTAGGTTGTTAAGTTGCCACAAGTTTGGGTATCCCCACAAATAGAGGAAAGACAAAAGTTTTTGTTACCAAAGTCAGTAATATAAGAGGACGACAAATTAATAATCTCTTACCCCTTTATAGAAGAAGCATTTAGCCACCGGGCTAGTTGTTTCGGAGAAATAGTTCCTCTAAAAGCAAAGACTGAGGCTCCTACTAAAGCAAAAACTTCAGTAAGTAGAAGAGTAATAGAACAAAAAGTTATTAGAGTTCCTATTTACGAAGAAGAAAGTCCGTGTCATATAACTTTCATGGGGACATCTATCCTCAACGCCAAAATTGAGGAATAGGCAACCTGGGTCAATCTATACATTGGTGGAATAGGTTGTGTAGCTTTGGTAGATACAAGATCTACCTGGTTTTGCACCAGAATTAGGTTTTCGATAGCAACTTGGGAGCCTGGTCATCTACAAGTTACCGATGGAAATGGGGCCCTACTTGAAATCATTGAAATCACTAAGAAAGTTGAGATAACTCTAGATGGAAAGAGGTTTGAAGAAAAAATTATTTGCCTATACCTGAGTTACCAGATGACTTTCTCTTACAAAACAAATTCCTTAGGAGCTACCAACCCTATACGGTGTTCTTCCTTATTTATTATAGGATGGCTTAATCCTTAGCAGCCATTTGATCCCAACTTCTTCAGTTGTGATAGAAGGCGAAAGAAGTCATCCTATTATAAATAAGGAAGAACACCCTAGAGGCTTGGTATCTTTTAAGGAATTTGTTTCCTAAGAGAAATCAAGGCTCTACCCTCTAAATCTTAGTCAAAAAATCCTCAAGCCTTATGGCAGAAACCATGCATGAGGCAGACATTATTCTTAAATATCCAACTACGATTATTCAAAGTAAAGGGATTTCCTACCCAAAATGAATGGTAGAGGAACTTGAGAAACAAATTCTAGAACTATTAGAAATGGGACTTATTAGGCATAGTCAAAGCCAACACAGGAGTGCCACTTTTATGGTAATAAACCATGCCAAACAAGTAGGAGGCAAAGCCAGAATGGTAATCGATTACCAAGATTAAAACAAAGCTGCCAAAGATGATGCTCGTAATCTCCCTAACCAAGAATCCCTAAGAAATAGGATTGATAGAGAGAGACCAACGGTCTATTCCAAATTTGATCTCAAGTCAGGATTCTTGCATATTAAGATCAAAGAGGAAGCAGCTACTCTTACAGCCTTCATGATGCTAGTAGGGCTCTATGAATGGATAGTTATGTCAGTCGGGCTTAAAAAATCTCCACGTATATTCTCGAGGAGAATGGACAGAGCCTTCGAAGGGATGTCACGATTTATGGCTATATATATTGATAATATCCTAGTATTTAGTAAGAGTGTAAAATACCATCATAAACACTTAACCCAAGTATTCATAGGAGAAGGAATGGTCCTAACAAATTGTTAAATAGAAAGCTATGTCAAAGCTTTCTAGAAGTACTCAACTACACTAGGAGATTTATCCAGAACCTTGCGGAAATATCTGCACCAATCCAAAGAAAGATTTCAAAAAATATTCCTTGGGATTGGAATGAAGAGGATTCTAAAATCATTAGAATACTCAAAAGAGAAGTTCCGCACGTACCAAGACTAGAGTATCCAGATGGGTCTGAATTAGATATTATTCTAGAAATAGACGCCTCCAACATTGCTTGGGCTTATGTTTTAGAGATAATAAAAATTGATAAGATAGAAAACCTTAGAAAATATTGGAGCAAGTGTTTTAGAGATGCAAAATTAAACTACCCAATGCATGAGAAAGAGCTTCTAGCAGTTCTCAAGGGTATTCGCACAAATGAACTTTTCCTTGGAAAAACGTTCATGGTTAGAACATATAGCTCCTATGTAAAGAACTTCATAGGACTAAACTTGTGATGATTTAGCTGAGCAAGATTAGCTAGACGGAGAAATGAATTGCAATACTATTCCTTTTATGTAGAACACATTAAAGGCAAGGAAAATACTTTTGTTGATGCTCTAACTAGATATTTAAATTCTTGCATTTCCAAGAATAATGGCAAATAATAGCACCTAGTAGAGTTGCCCTATCTATCATGAACACCACAGAGTGGCAGATTGCCCAGTTATGAGGTTGATAGAAGAAAGAAGATATTTAGAAACAACAAATCCTAGCTCTAGAAGTATAGGCAGAGGAAGAGGAAGTAGAGGAAGAGGATCCTTTCTGAAAGTCGAGGTGTGATCCTAAGAGGGGGGTGAATTTGGGTATTTTTAAAATTCATTGTGGAAGCTTAATTTAATTTAAATGTTATGAATTTATTAGTGCTCTAACTTCTTAACAACAATAGTATTCTCAATATGTAACCAACTACACAATATTGACAATTCTCACAATAGAACAATATTAATAAAAATATGCTCAGCCATAAGATAATTTATGCTATAACATGAGTAAGTGATAAACCAATCACAATAAACTTTCCAGCAGATTAAATCAATGTGATATTTTTAACTACTGTAGATTTTAATCCACAAGAATATTCACAACATTCACAAATATAAGTAAATATGCTTGGAAAGATAAAAATTTAAAGTAGAGAGTGACACCAAATTTTTTACAACGTTCGGCAACTGTGCCTACGTCCTTGGCTCAAGCAACCCGCTATGAGTATTCACTATCCCTCATTCAATAGGTAGACAAGTCTCTCTCTTTTAGTAGGCAAAGACACCTTTTACAAAACCTCCTTCAATAGGCAGAGTCACCTCTCTCCTTTACTTAGGTGGAGGTACCTCTCTCCTTTGCTTGGGCGGAGTACCTCACTCCTTCACTAAGTAGAATCACCTCTCTCCTTTACATAGGTGGAGTTACCTCTCAAACAAAAACACCCTTTCGCTTGTTCAAAAATTCAATACTAGAACCATCAATTTACAAAGAAGTTGTAATAGCAGAGTTTGTACAAAGATAAGCTCTCTGAATAGAGTAGATTGTACACAATCAAATCTAATACACTCTCAAAATGATATTGCTATGAAGCTCAAAGAGATTAAGCTAGGTTTTCTAGTGAAAATTTGTAAGCTTGAAAAACAAACTCAGAAAAGGTTTTTTAGCAAGATGGCGCAGAGCACACTTTGATGTTCAAGAATATGTGTAATCTCCTTTCTAAAACACGTTTAGGGTTAGCTATTTATATGTAGGTTTGAATTATAGCCGTTGTGCGTGTTTCGAAAACTTAATATATGAGAATCAAGAAGATTTTATGTCATTTATGAAACTTATCAGAGTGCTTTTGTTGACTAAACTGGAAGTTCGGTCACTCGAACCAATTAAAATTAGGAATTTCAAAACTAGCAGTAGCCATTCGGTCGATTGAACTCTACGTTCGGTCGCCTAAACCAAGTGCGTCTAGAACTTTACAATGGCAATAGTCATTCAGTCAACTGAACCTAAGGTTCAGTCACCCAACCTCTCTGATGCCAGTCCAGTTTGTTCAGACTTCTGCATTCGGTTGACTAAGAATGATGCCTTAGGCGCCCAAACATCCCAAAATTCAAATTCCTTTATATTTTGATTCCAAAAATGATTTTGATATTTTGAAATAATATTTTGACTTTGTAAAAACATATTTTAGAAGACTTTAAAAGGTATCTAGGGTCCACATAAGTAACCTATGAGCTTCATAACAAAAACCAACATGAGATGTGCTTTTATGTCAATAGCCATCTTTCATTTACTTGTGTGTTTCATGGTGTTCCATTTTGCATCTTTCATTGTGCTTTTGCACTATAATACATGTATGCACACTTAACGACACAATTAGATGTCATGGTTTGTCATTATCAAAATGAGATTCGGCCAACAATCTCTATTTTTTTTATGATGACAAATAAGGAGCAAAATGAGGTAGCCTTGATAAGGCTTCCCCTCACAATATGTATAAACGTAAGAATAAACAATGTAAAAAAGTTAAGCACATTGAGATTAAGGCTTAGAATTTTTAATTTAACAGCTATAATCCTCCCCCTTATTACTTAGAATTCAAAAAAAAAATTGTATTTTATAATAATTTTTACAATTTGCTCAAAAAATTCTCCCCCTTTTGACAACAGCAAAAAGGTTTAACAAAAATTAGCATACAAGTTTGAGACATTTTTGCTTTCTAAGTTTAATTTTACATTTTACTCAATATATTCCCATTTAGAATCCATATACATATATTTAGCCATTTCATTTTTATTAACCAGAAATTTCACATAGAGAATCAGTAGCAGTTCACAAAGATATAACCATCAGCAGTATGCCACAACCATACATTAATCAGCCGAAGTCTGCCAATATTCAGCATGATCTTATAACCAATGCTCATCAGCCAACAAGGATAAGTGTAACGCCCCGAAAATTCAGCTATAAATTTTTTTTCCACATAATAATAATACCATCAAACATAAACTAAATCAACCCAGACCCCAAAGGAAATCGGAGATATACCTGTTCATACATACATGACAACTATGCAGTGGAAACCATGATTTATTCAACCTTATATACAATACCAGAGTTCTACCATGACCATATATACACATATACATCCCAAAAAAAGGACCATAAATATCCTATGGTCATACCCCAAAAATCCATCATAATCTCAACTCGACTACTTACCCTTCAGCCAGGGTAGCACTAACAACCTCCTGTATCTCGGAGCTCGCTCCACTCATCTATCTGGGTTTCCTGAAATGTTTGTATTGCTGGGGTGAGACACCTCTTAGTAAGGGAGATAGACTAATATCAGTGTGTGGTAACATGAGTATTATTGTGTTATAAAATATACTGTTCATGATAAATTGTATCTGATAAGTAAGGAAAATTTGTACATAGTTTAACTGCATTTGACAAGACAGGTAAAATTGTTTTGTATTAATCTGAAAAAATTAGAATTCAACATAACATACTGTATCATACTAAATTTATGTATACATACAAATCATCTGTTATATTTGTATATTACTAAAATCATACCCTAGATGGATAGCTAACTGATGTCATGTATTAACCCAACTTGAGTGGGTTATGCCCACTGTTGGTGGGACCAAGCTATGGTTTGCCTACCACGCTAAGCCAAAACTAATTAGTTTGTAAGTACAATTGGCCTGCCCAGCCTGGTCCGAACTGTCAGGGGGGCATACTACCACACTGGGCTCAATCGACTATCCATCTCCGACATTCTATTTGAGACGTGTGGTAGCACTACTTGATCTGATAGCTACGGTACCGTGCTCTGAAACTAAACTAAGTCATCAGGGTTCTGCTATCATATAGTATATTTCATATGTAGTTTTATAATATTGTTTCATGATTTTGTGTAAAATATGTCATAATAATATTTCTGAATATCACGGCATCTGCACCGGCTAAATATCACGGCATCTGCATTGGCTGAATATCACGACATTTGTGCCGGCTGAATATTATAATATACTGAAAATATAATTTTTGTACTATTTATAGCTTTTTGTAAAAACTGTCAAATCATGCTTATACTATGAATTCATAAAATATTATGACATACCATTATTTATAGAAAAAATTATACTCATGCCACACACAAGTGAGTACTACTCTATAATAAATTATCTGGCCTAGAAAAAAATATATTTTGCTGACAAAATAATATTAAATCTATTTTCAAAATTTCCTTAGTTCAACATCAGTATTCCCAACAACTATACTAAATTATATATAAATTTCTGAATCTAGTATTGTATATTCAATAATTAATTTTCTGAAAATGCCTTACTTAATCTATCCCCTTACCTGTTTTCTGAGAGGCCTGTTGAAAAACCCTAAACCATGCCCGCAGCGTTCAAAACTCCAAACCTTGAAATCGCATTATCCCCAGTTCAATCAACTCAACCCCAGTATATTTACCATCTAACACATTTCCTAGGTTCTCATATTCCAAATAATCATCTAAAACCTAAAATAACTCACTTACCCTGATTTTGGAGTGGTGCCCAAGAACTCCAAATCAACAATCCGCTCCGATCAACTTGCAAAAAATCACCCTGAGATCATTGTGGCAGTTGTTGATCGTTGAAATGAGCTAAAACGGAGCCAAAATCGAAGAGAGAAGAGGGGAAAGGCCAAAATTTAAAAAGAGAGAGAGAGAGAGAGAGAGAGAGAGAGAGAGAGAGAGAGAGTGTGTGTGTGTGTGTGTGTGTGTGTGTGTGTGTGTGTGTGAACAAAATCTGTCTTCTCGCTGAAAATCCAATTTTGAGCCTTTATATAGAAAACTGTCCACGTAGCCTCATCGACGACACACGTGTACTCGTCGACAAGTCATAGAAAGGTGTTCGTTGACAAAAATAATGGGTTCATTGACGAACCCTTAGTGGCTTGAAATTCTCTTCTTTTGGTATCTCCTCGTTGACAAGACATGTGTACTCGTTAACGAGGCCAAGAAGAACATTCTTCGACGAAGACAATGGGTTCATCAATGAGTCTCTGCTGATGCCCCTTTTTAAATTTATTTTCCCATTCTTTTCCTTTCCTTTTTATTTTTTCATTTATTATTTTCATAAATTAAAATTTTTGGGTCTCTATAATAAGCATATATCAACTAGCATGCATTATCAATATTCAGCAATTAGCATACATAACATAGTCAGCATTACTAGCACAGAGCTCATAGTGGCTGCAAACCAAACATATATATATTAAGATCTGGAATCATACATACATAACCAAGCTATGTTAAAAATTAAAACATAAAAAATAAAATCATATTACAATAAGTTCTCAAAAATCTCTCACCTCATAATCGTCGTCATCTGCTTCCTCTTCACTCGAGCATACCTCCATAGGTGCTTTTCCTTTAGACGAGGAAGCACCACCCAATATGTTTGCAATCCTTTTGAGTTTTTGGTTGAAGAATCGGAGGTTGGAGTGGATGTCCTTCTGCATTGTGTTGAATCAAAAATCCATATGCTAATGAAGATCTAGATACCAATCAAGAGGAGAATCAACTGTACTGGCAGGAGCAGGTGGCTCCTCATGATGTGGATTATCCCTATGATCAAATTCTCTTTCTCTCTCCATACGCACATCATCTCGCGGAGGTGGACGATGTTTGGGAATCCAACCAAGTACTCCAACTAATTCATATCCCATTTGTTTCACAATTTTTTATGAGAATTTATCAGATGATTTTCATCGCACAAATAAGGTAAAAAGGACACGTAACACTAAGATGTTCAAAAATGAGGTTTAGAGCCCCTCCATAAGGAAGAATGACTATACAGGTTTCCTCTTTGGCGATCATCCACTTTATGAAAAGAGAGGGAAGATCCAGATGCCTTCTAATGTAAATACACTATTAATTCAGGTGTAATCCCAATAGGGGGTGAATTGGGTATTTTAAAAATCTTTAAGTTTATTTTATCACTTAATCCCTATTTTAATATTTAACAAATTAATGACAGGGGCTTGAAATTAATTCAAATTATTATCTCAATAAATTCTATTTTACCCAATTAATTATTAATTGCATATAATATAAATCAACATACAAACATGCAAAAGTTGATAATGAAATACAAGTGGAAATTAAAAAAGATAAGGGAAGAGAGAAGGCAAACAAGATTTTACGAGGTTCAACCAACCCGACCTACGTCCTCGCCTTAAGCAAGCCACTCAAGGATTCCACTAATCCTTGCTTCTTTAACCATGATAGAGCTTCCCTTACAATCTGCTGCTTACAAGAGGCACAACTTCCTCCTCACCTGGTTCACAACCCGAACCGTGATTACAATATAACTGTTCTACAAAAACATAATAATGCTTCTACACAATCTGGTGAGTACAATGGAAAACCTAATGCATATTCATATGATAAAACTTGAAGCTCAGTATGTATGTAACGATGTGATCATTATATGAATGATATGCTTCACAAAATTCCCTTTGATCAAATCTCCCAAAATAATTATATAAGTAAATGCTTTTGAGAACTTAGGGTTTTAGTTCGACTTACTAGATGCAAGAATACTGAATGTGATCTTATTGAAAAATTGGTCTGGAATATTATGAAGATCTAAGTTCTTGCTATCAAATAATTTGTAAGGTTGAATCCTTGAATAAATAAAAGGCTTTGAAAATTGCAAAGATTTAAACACTACTTGCTACAACAATATTTCTCACATATGTGTATTGAGAACCTTTAGACTTTTCAATCAAGTAGCTTTCGCAATAACAAAGTATTGAGTATTTAAATGAAAATAAGAACTTGAAGATCACCAAATATTCAATGTTTAGAAAATCCTTTCACAAATAAATTTTTATGTAACAACACAAGGATTTTTTTTTTTTTCAATAAGAGTAATAGATGTATGAGTATGAGATATGAAAAATCTTCAAGAAATCTATATATTGAAAACGCAAACCAATCCCTTGTTTACCAAACCTTAATCACTAGGGCTTGCTTTCAAGATGTGTAAATGAAATCCCTTCAAAAAGCTGAGATGATTTGCCTAAACTTGATGAGTATAAGTTGGAGTGCAGGCAATCATATTGCAATATGTTCAAGTTTCTCAATATTATCCAAAAACTGAGGCACTAGGGTTTAGAGGTTGATTATATAGGTAATCTCAGCCTTAAGATAAGTCCTGGCCGTTGGATCAAATTGATCAAGTATATAACCCGTGTGTTCTCTCGCTAAAGATTTGATTTTTAAACTTCCCGTAGGTTCAGACGACTGAAGATTAGGGTTTATACGCATGATGTTCCTTAAAGCTTTGAAAAATTGAACTGGACACCAGGTTCGACGACTGAACTTAAGGTTCAAACTTCTGAAGTCCCAGTTTCAGACGACTGAACTCAAGGTTTAGTCTTCTAAAGTCCTTCTATATGTTCTGTGTTTCATCAATTAAATCTTCAAATGACTGAACTAAATCTTTATTTGTCTGAGGAAAATCTTCAGAAGTCTAAAGTAAAGCTTCAGTCGTCTGAAGTTGCCTCTTCAGACGTCTGAGGATAATCCTCAGTCGACTGGGCAGTTCAACTTTAGTTTTTTTATTTTGTTTTCAAAAACCATTTTTGCTTTCTTACTTTGCTTCTTCGAAAAATATTTTCCGGGGTTTTCAATAAAGTCTCTAAGTCAACGAATAACCCCTAAAAGATATTCATGAGACGCGTGAGTCCTAAGGTCAGTCTAGGGTATATTTTGAGCTTTGAATTAAATCATATGAAATATGTAAATAAATTCAGTTCTAAATACCCATTCCCATGACGATATTGAACTTGATGCTTGCATCTTCATTCTTCTACTCTTTTAGTTCCATGGATTGTGTCAAGTTGTATATTCTTTAATCCTTATGGTTTCCATGACTTTCTAACCTTCCGTGCATTCCAAACATTGTTCTTGTTCACATTCTCAATGGACAGATCAAATACTAAGTGATTTGTCATTATCAAAACAAGATTGTACTCATAAAGCCAAGAATCTCCTCCTTTTTTATGATGGCAAATACACGCGCAAAAATATAAAATGGGTTACGCCTAACAAGGCTCCCCCTCAAATAATGCACAATCAAATATCAGCAATATGAAATATGCTCATACACAATTGAAAATAGGCAATAGTTTTGCGTGTATAACTCATGTACTTATGTACTTTTACCAACTAATTTTGCTATAACCTTATATTCTTCTCCTCTTTTTGACATCAACAAAAAGGTATATAACAAAAATGTTCGGACATAACCTTATATTCTTCTCCCCCTTTAAATCTCAAGTTTTTTAAAAAATATGCAACCTTCAGATTTTAAAAACTGTACTGTGAAATATGTCTCCCTGTGTTAATTCAATTTACTTATCCCCCTTGCTAATGCAAAAAACTGTGTTGTTGAATTAAATTACAATGTGAACATACATAGTGTGTCAAATTTCAAACATGGATAATCAAAACTGTCACTAAAGTTTAAAGGTTATGTGAGGATTAACATGTGTCAGTTAACATGCACTCATCATGATATGAGTTTAATACCAAATGTGAACAAATGTGATACCAAATGGGGATAAACGAGCCAAATTTGAAATTTTTAACTAATTGTGAATATTAAGTGATGTTGCTCCCCATGAATTATGTCATCTAATATAATTCTAGGCAACTTCTTCACTATGCATCAGACCTAATTCACGTCTAATTTGGATAAACCTATCCTTTGCAAGTGGTTTCGTGAATATGTCTGCCCATTATTCATATGTGCATACAAACTCAAGTGTCACATCTCCTTTTTGCACATGATCATGAAGAAAGTGATGTCTAATTTCTATATGTTTAGTTCATGAATGTAATATAGGATTCTTTGAGATGTTTCTTGCACTCATATTGTCGCATCTTATAGGAATTGTGTCCTAACTTAATCCAAAATCCATCAGTTGTTGCCTCATGTATAGCATTTGAGCACAACAACTTCCTACCGCTATGTATTCTGTCTCAGTTGTGGAAAGAACAACAAAATTCTACTTCTTAGAAAACCAAAATACTAAAGAATGTCCTAAGAAATGACATATGCCACTTGTGCTCTTCCTATCCACTTTGCTACCAACAAAATCAGCATTTGAATAGCTGATAATCTCAAAGGATGTATACTTAGGATACCATAACCCCATTTCAATAGCTCTTATCAGGTATCTAAGTATTCGTTTGAAAGCTGACAAGTGTGACTCTTTTGGTGCAGCCTAAAATCTTGCGCACAAACATACGCTGAACATTACGTCAAGTCTGCTGGCAGTCAGATATAGTGATCTACTGATCCTTCCATAATAGAGCTTGACATCTACTAGTATACCTTGTTCATATTTGTCTAATTTCAAAGAATAGCTCATAGGTGTCCCTAGTATTTTTTCCATCTTCCATATTAAACTTTTTGAGCAGATCTCTAATGTACTTTGATTGATTTATAAAAATTCCATGTTTCGCTTGTTTGATCTGAAGTCCTAGGAAGAAACTTAGTTCACCCATCATGCTTATCTCAAATTCATTTTGCATAGTTCTTACAAACTCATTGCACAAGTCTTTATTTGTTGCACCAAATATGATATCATCTATGTATACTTGAACTAGGAGCATGTCATCTCTCTTAGACTTTATGAAAAGTGTTGTGACTATCCTTCCTCTCATAAATCCATTATCCAGTAGAAAACCGCTTAGCCTTTCATACCAAGCTCTAGGAGCTTGCTTTAAACCGTACAATGCTTTAGTTAGTCTATAAACATGATTTGGATACTTATGGTTTTCAAAACCTAGGGTTTGTTCCACATATACCTCTTCACTTATGTAGCCATTTAAAAATGTGCTTTTGACATCCATTTGATATAGCTTGAAATCCTTAAAAGCAGCATAGGCTAAAAGCATTCAAATGGCTTCCATTCTAACTATAAGTGCAAAGGTTTCTTCAAAATCTATTACTTCTTCCTAGTTATATCCCTGAGCTATTAGTCTTGCCTTATTTCTAACAACTATCCCATGTTCATCTTTCTTGTTCTTATATATCCATTTTGTTCCAATAATTGTCTTATCCTCGAGTCTAGGAACTAATGTCCATACTTTATTTCTCGCAAACTGGTTTAACTATTCTTGCATGGACATCACCCAAGATTCATCCTCAATTGCTTCACTCACATTCCTAGGTCCTTCTTGAGACAGAAAGGAAAAATGACTTATCATATTCCTAAGTGAGGATCGTGTGACTACTCCACGTAATGGTTCACCTATTATTTGATCAATGGGATGACTCTTTATGTACTTCCATTCTCTAGGTAGCTCATTAACCTCATTTTCAATTTGATTAGTTTCAGCAAATGGTTCCTTAATTTCATTTCTCTTTTCTGAATCATTTTCAATAGACATTTTTTCAAATTCCTTGTTTATCTCAATTTCATCTTTATCGGTCATTTTAGAGAAGGGATTTGACTCATTGAATACTACATGAATGGATTCTATAATGGTTTATGTTCGTTTATTATATAATTTGTAGGCTTTACTTTCTAAGGCATACTCTAGAAAGATACCTTCATCTGATTTCACATCAAACTTTCCTAAATGTTCATTGTCTCTAACCACAAACCAAAGACATGAAAATATGATATGTTTGGTCTATGCTACATTCCATAATTCGTAAGGAGACTTATTTAGAGATGGTCTAATCAAAACTCTATTTAGAACATAGTAGGCGGTATTTACTGCCTCAACCCAGAAGTACTTAGGTAGTTTATGTTCGTTAAGCATAGTTCTGGCCATTTCTTGTATAGACCTATTCTTTCTTTCAACTACATCATTCTTCTGTGGTGTTCTAGGAGTCGAAAAATTATAAGCTATTCCTAATGAATTGCAGTAGTCTTCCATGCCTTGATTTTTAAATTCTCTACCCCTATCACTTTGGATTTTAGTGACAGTATAACCCTTTTCATTTTGAATTTTCTTACACGGATTTATGAATTGTTCACATGCTTCATCTTTGTGACATAAAAAAAGTACCCATGTATATCTTGAATAATCATCAATTATGACGAATGTGTATGATTTTCCTCCTAAAATCTGAGTTGGGTTTGAACCAAATAAGTCTAAGTGTAGTATTTGAAGTGGTCTAGTAGTAGAGATTACTTTCTTCTTAAAGCTAGTTCTTGCTTGTTTTCCTAGTTGGCATGCATCATAGATTTTATCTTTCACGAATTTTGTCTTAGGCAATCCCTTAACTAATTCTACCTTAACAAGTTTAGATATTAAGTCCATGACTGCATGTCCTAGTCTCCTATGCGAAATCCAACTAATCTCATTTATAGCAGAAAAATAAGTAACATGTTGAGAAGCAAGATTGTCAAGGCTAGTGATGTAGACATTTTCATAATGATGAGCAGTAAACAATATTTTGTTCTCAGATTTGTTCTCTACAGTGCATTTGTCATGTTCAAATGAGAATTTATAACCTTTATCATATAGTTGACTTATACTTAATAAGTTATGTTCCAATCCATCAACTAATAACACGTTATCAATGACAAGTGAATATTCCTTACCAACCTTACCAACTCCAATGATTTTAACTTTAGAGTTATCCCTAAATGTAACAAATCCTTCATCTTTAGATATGATAGATGCAAATTTGGCTTTATCTCCTATCATATGTCGCAAGCATCTGCTATCCATACACCACTTGTCCTTCGAGGAGGACAATCTCAAGCACATATGCAGGACATAATCAGATAACTACTTTTGGTACCCAGATTTTCTTGGGTCCATGGGGGTTAGTACAAGATTCTCCTTTGACTTTCCAAACTTTCTTAATTTTGACATCTTTATTTTTGAAAGGACGGTCAAATTTTATGTGACCCAACCTCTTACATTTAAAACATGTAATATTTCTATGATAGTCTTTAGTTAGAACATACGATTTTGATTACAAAATATCCTATAAAGACCAGAAAATTTAAAATAATCAGGAAATATAATAAATGGAAATGATAAATGGGTAATAGGGGAAAAAGAAGGATTTTTAGAAGAAAAAGCAGGCCTCGTCGATGAATGTCCTGTCCTCATCAACGAGTGTCCTTTTAAAACTCATCGACGAACTCAGTTTCTCGTTGACAAAAGAATCCCGAGAGATTATATTTTGGAACTCTGAATTTCGTTGATGAGGGTATCTTCTTGTCGATGAAGTCTCTATAGCACCTTGTTGACGAATCCACGTGTCTCGTCGACGAAGCCTTGCCTATAAATAGAGAGTTCTTCATTTTTCAGCGAGAATTTGTGAAACTCTCTCTCCTCTCTCTCTCAAACAATTTTCCCACCTTCTCTCCTTGATTTCGGGCCGAATTTAATCTAGTTTGAAGATCCGGAACCACCATGAGGTTCGTAGGATCGTTCTCCGCAAGGCTGTAGGAGCTGATCGTTGATTTTAGGGGTTTGGGAAACATCCCAAAATTAGGGTAAGTGAATTATTTTAGGAATTCCTTAACGAATATTGTTGTATGGAGCCTAGGAAGTAGTAAATAAGTATTTTTCTTAATATTTGAGTTAATTGGAATTTATTTTAATTAAGTTAGGATTTTGGATTCAGGGTCTAAGTGAACACTACAGGTATCGGTTCGGGGATCCTACCAGCGTAGTTCAAAAGTCAGGTAAGGGGGAAATTTATGTATTAAATCAGGTTTTTCATGAATTAAAATGAATTATGTGTTATATATATATAAGTCAGGTAAGGGGGAAATTTATGTATTAAATCAGGTTTTTCATGAATTAAAATGAATTATGTGTTATATATATATATATATATATATATATGTTTTTATGTGGATTTAAAATGCCAACCATGTAAAACCATGTTTTTTGAGCCTAAGAATGCTTATATAGTTATGTATATGTGAAAATTAATTTTCTGAGAAATTTATGTAAGAAATAAAATGTAATTTTCAGCATATAAATGTTAAATGTGGGTTGGCCTATTTTACAAGAATGTGTATGAGTTTTACTATTAAATTGTGTGACATGAGATCTGTACAAATATATATATATATATATATATATATATATTAAATGTATGAGATGCAGTCTAAGTAAAACATTGAGAATAAAATATGAAATGGGCTATGTTGCTTTTGTATGTTAAATGCAACCATGTAAATGTAAGACAGCTAAAAGACAGCCATGTTAGCAGATTCTAGTGCATTTTTATGTCGACTAATTGTAGCAGATTCTAGTGCATTTCTATATGGACTAACTGATGATGGCTAAAGACCAGCTGTAGTACGAAGGAATGAAATGAAAACATTATGCAATGAAATGACAATGGAATGACAATGCAATGAAATGAAATGTGAAATGTGAACGATACAAATGGGAAAGAGTCACTTAAAGTGAAATGCAATGCAATGTTAAGTTATAAACATGAATGGATGTGAGTGATTGAATAATGACAGAAAGATTGGTGTATTATGATATTAGAAGTATGCATGTACGTAGAACATGTTATAATTGGGCGAGGCGTACCTTTCGCTTAAGGACTTGCTGAGTAAGGCGAGTGCACTAGTAGCTTCAGATGTTGCAGTAGCCGCATAACGTACTAGAGCAGACGAAACCTACTTGTATGGGCGGGTAGATTTCCCTATCCTTAGGGCCTTTGCCGATAAACTATTATTGAATGCATGAGTATGAGATCAAGTTAACACTTGAGGGCTTACTGAGTAAGGTGAGTGTGCTGGTATGCTTTAGTTGTGACCTTAGGGTTACCTAAGTATCAGAGCAGAGGGGTGCTACTTGTATGGGCAGGTAATCACCCTTATTCTTGGGTAATCTAGTGGGTTAAATATTTGTATGTGATTGTTTAGGTTCAAAAAATGATTTTAGTGTTACGTAAATGATTTGCAAATGTAATTAAAATGATATATATTTATCTCATGTAAGTCACACGCTGTTTTAATATGTATATTTTTTTCCCTTACTGAGATGTGTCTCACCCGAATATGAATGTTTCTTTTTCTAACATCCTCGAGGTTGGGCTTAGGAGCTTGAGGGTATTTTAGCATTTTTGAGGACTATATAAGAAAGGGTATATGTTGAGCATATTTTGGGGGTGTATATGTTTATATTTTATGTCTTTATATTTTATGGCTGTTGAGTAAGGATGGTTGTGAAAATACTGAAATGTTTTGGAGATGTATGTATTTATGAAAATGCATGTGATAGATAAATTTTATGGATTTCTAGTTAGGATATAGCAAACTATGGTATTATGGAATGTTGGTATAGTAGAACTATGTTGATGGAGATTATGATTATGTTTTCTGCTGCGTATGTGATGGATTATGATTTATCATGATATTATCAAGTATAACGCATCGGACCCGAGTTTATAGGTTCGGGGCGTTACATATCCCATGTAAAGATGCCTCTGTTTTAGATTCTCCTTCCCATTAAAACCAAGACCTTCCTTCTCTAGGGAATTTCTTTGAGCTCCTAAGAGTTTTTCAAAATTATTTTGACCTTTTGTAAATTTACAAATAATCTTAGATTTATCTTTCAAATTCTTTTCTAACTGCTCAATTTTCAAATCCTTGTCTTTCATGAGATGCATGAGATTCATTTTGACTTTCAACTAACTTCAAAAATTCTTTCAATTTTAATTTCAAACCAAAATTTTTCTTATTCATTTTCTCAAGCATTTTAAGGGTATACAGATATTCCTGATGCAATCCAACATAAGAAAGCATGCTATTTTCGTTTTTCTAAATCACTTGAATAGTAAGATGATGCAGAATAAAAAGATTGTACCTTGTGGTCATCGTGAACCATCGAACATAGATTCGCAATCTCGTCATCACTGGAGTCAGAATCTGAACTACTAGTACTGTGAGTGTCCCAACCCACCTTTAGAGCCTTCTTCTTCTTCTTCTTCTTAGACACTTTCTTCAGCTGGGGATAATCTGGCTTGATATGTCCAAATTCTCTACTGTTATAACACATAGGAGGATCATCCTTTTGCTTCCTTCTACTTGACTCTCCCTTTTCTATTTTTGAGCACTTGAATTTTCTAGTGTATTTCTTTTTCTTTCTCATGAACTCTTCAAATTTCTTAGTGATAAGTGTCATGCTTTTATCTGATTCTGAATCACTTCCCTTACTGGAGCAGTGAGATGATGCCTTAAGTATTGTAGCTTTCTTTGCTTTAATTTGCTCAATCTTCCTCTCATTTATTGCAAGCTCAAGGGTGATGAGCGATCAAATTAGTTCATCAACAAACATCTCTTTCAAATTTCTCCCTTCTACTATTGCAGTAGCTTTAGCTTCCCAAACTGGAGGTAGTCCCCTAAGTATTTTCTTGATCAACTCATAAGTAGGGTAAAATTTACCAAGAGCATTTAAATAATTCATGATGTATGTGAATCTAGTGTACATGGATTGTATAGATTCATCAGCAGTCATTTTAAATGCCTCATATTCACTAGTAAGCATGTTTATCCTACTATCTTTTACTTCCTTAGTACCTTCATATGTAACTTCTAATTTTTTCCAAATCTCTTTAGCAGTGTTAGAGGCCATCACCCTATTAAATTCATTTACATCTAGCGCACAGAATAACAAATTCATTGTAGTAGCATTTATTTGCACAAATTTCCAATCCTCTTCAGTATACTCATCTTCAGTTTTGGGTGCATTAACCTTATCAACTACTTTCATAGAGACATGGTTTCCCTTGGAAACAATTTTCAACACTTTCCAATCCACATTTAAAAGATATATACTCATTTTTCTTTTCTAGTAGGCGTAATTTACACCATAGAAAATAGGTGGTCTAATGGACAAGTGCCCCTCACCAAATCGAGTTATACCGATATGTACTATGTGATCTTTTCACAAAAAATGACGATTAAGTCTATGTAAACCCATTCTGATACCAAATGTTAATTCACGTGTAATCCAAGAGGGGGGTGAATTGGGTATTTTAAAAATCTGTAAGTTTACTTTATCACTTAATCCCTATTTCAATATTTAACAAATTAATTGCAGGGGCTTGAAATTAATTCAAATTATTATCTCAATAAATTCTATTTTACCCAATTAATTATCAAGTATGTATAATATAAATCAACATACAAACATGCAAAAGCTGATAATGAAATGCAAACGGAAATTAAAAAGATAAAGGAAGAGAGAAGACAAACACGATTTTACGAGGTTCAGCCAACCCGACCTATATCCTCGCCTTAAGCAACCCACTCAAGGATTCCACTAAATCTCTGCTCCTTTAACTGGGACGGAGCTTCCCTTACAATCCGCTGCTTACAAGAGGCACAACTTCCTCCTCACTCAGTTCACAACCCGAACCGTGATTACAATATAACTGTTCTACAAAAACTCAATAACGCTTCTACACAAGATGGTGAGTACAATGGAAAACCTAATGCATATTCATATGATAAAACTTGAAGCTCAGTATGTATATAACGATTACATCGTTATATGAATGATATGCTTCACAAAATCTCCCTTTGATCAAATTTCCCAAAATAATTATATAAGTAAATGTTTTGGAGAACTTAGGGTTTTAGTTCAACTTACTATATGCAAGAATACCGAATGTGATCTTATTAAAAAATTGGTCTTGAATATTATGAAGATCTAAGTTCTTGCTATCAAATAATTTGTAAGGTTGAATGAATAAATAAAAGGCTTTGAAAATTGCAAAGATTTAAACACTACTTGTCACAACAATATTTCTCACAAATGTATATTAAGAACCTTTAAACTTTTCAATCAAGTGGCTTTCACAATAACAAAGTATTGGGTATTTGAATGAAAATAAGAACTTGAAAATCACCAAATATTCAATGTTTAGAAAATCCTTTCACAAACAAATTTTTATGTAACAACACAAGGATTTTTCTTTTTCTATAAGAGTAATAGATGAATGAGTATGAGATATGAAAAATCTTCAAGATATCTATATATTGAAAACACAAACCAATCCCTTGTTTACCAAACCTCAATCACCAGGGCTTGCTTTCAAGATGTGTAAATGAAATCGCTTCAAAAAGCTGAGATGATATGCCTAAACTTGATGAGTATAAGTTGGAGTGCAGGAAATCGTATTGCAATATGTTCAATTTTCTCAATATTATCCAAAAAACTGAGGCACTAGGGTTTAGAGGTTGATTATATAGGTAATATCAACCTTAGGATAAGTCCTAACCGTTGGATCAAATTGATCAATTGTATAACCCACACATTCTCTCATTAAAGATCAGATTTTTAAACTTCCTGCAGGTTCATACGACTGAAGATTAGTGTTCAGGCATCTGATGTTCCTTAAAGCTTTGAAAAATTGAACTAAACAAAGGGTTAGACAACTGAACTTAAGGTTCAGACTTCTGAAGTCCCTGGTTCAGATGACTGAACTCAGGGTTTAGTATTCTAAACTCATTATGCATGTTTTGTGTTTCATGAGTTAAATCTTCAGATGATTGAACTAAATCTTCAATCGTCTGAAGAAATCATTCAGACGTTTGAAGTAAAACTTCAGTCGTCTGTGGTTACCTCTTCAGACATCTGAGGATAATCCTTAGTCGACTAGGTAGTTCAACTTTAGTTTTTTTATTTTGTTTTCAAGAATCATTTTTTCTTTCTTACTTTGCTTCTTCGTAAAATATTTTTCAACGTTTTAAATATAGTCCCTAAGTTAACGAATAACCTCCAAAAGATATTCATGAGATGCATAAGTTTTAAGGTCAATCTATGGTATATTTTGAGTTTCGAATTAAATCATATGAAATATGTAATTACATTCAGTTCTAAATACCCATTCTCATGACGATCTTGAACTTGATGCTTGCATCTTCATTCTTCTACTCTTTTAGTTCCATGGATTGTGTCAAGTTGTATATTCTTTAATCCTCATGGCTTCCATGACTTTCTAACCTTCTGTGCATACTAAACATTGTTCCTGTTCACATTCTCAATGCACAGATCAAATGCCAAGTGATTTGTCATTATCAAAATAGAATTGAAATTATAGAGTCAACATACACCACATCACAAAATAGTCTAAATATGAAAGATGATCTCTAGAACCACTTCGAGGCAGAATATTGTATGTGATGAGAAGGTGGGTGATTTTTGCTTCAAGATTTAAGTGTTTTTAAGAGGGGGGATGCCCAAAATTATTGCTTTGTTCAAATAAGAAGGGAGAGAAAAAAGCTTCGGGGTAAAATCATGTTCCATTATCCATGTAGGTCCAATTATAGGACACTCAAAGTCTCTTGGCTCAAGGTTAAATCAAGCAGCAATGTTGCTAGCAGTGAGCGTAAAATGTTTTTTCATGAGTTGGATAGTGTAGTTTTCACCCTCTTTTCCCAAGGTTGGCATAGAAAAGGTGCACCAAGTTTGGATAAATGCCTTGGGGTTGATAAGACACAAATCTACCCCATCCCAAATCTAAAAACCTACGAAGAATATTTGGGAAGCATTCGTTCATTAATGGAACATCAAGGATCTTATCGAGAATAGGATCTAAAGATTGAAAATTCTCATTATAGATTTTCTTTGCTCCAGGCGTCAATAACCAACGATGAATACTTTTAGTATCATCTTAAAGGGTTGTTGGAGTTTTCCTCGCAAGTCTCTTTCTTGTATACATAGTTTTGAATTTCGAATGTAGAAAAATCATGAATCTGAAGATGAAATCTTAGATTATCAAGTGAAATCGGAACTTAGATCTGAGTTTAGGAAGAGAAATTAAAGTTTACAGAGTTTGAATAGGGAGAGACGCATGTTCGAGTGAAAGAGGAATGGTGTTTAGGGAACTGAAGCGACAAAAAGTTAGGGTTGTTTATGAGTTTCAGCATTTAAATCCTCGCTATTCGGTCGACTAGAAGTAAGGTTTGGTCACCCAAATCACCTGATGCACCCAATTTATAAAATCAGTACAAGTTCGGTCGACTGGACAAGTCATTCGGTCACCTGAAGCATTCTGTTGATTGATTTATTTATTTTCAAAAACCTAAAACACTTAATACTCTTAGCAACCCAATTTAATATGGGTTTGGTTGACTGACCATCACCCTTCGGTTACGCAAACTGTTTGAAAACTCAAAATCACTTATGATAACTGTATTCAGTCGACTGGATACCTTGTTCAGTCGCCCGAGTGTCCTGAAATTTCCCAATTTCTTAGATTTAGCTTGGAATTCTTAAGATAATGGACTAATTCTTCTCAGAAAACTTCCCTAGCATGTAATAAGCTTGATTTGCTTCAAATTCCCCCCCACCCCCCCCCCCTTTTTTTTATCTAAAACCATTCAATTTGCAAACCTCCTTATAAGATCTTCATTTAACTAAAGAAAAACAATATTATAATTGACTAAGGTCTAAATGGTTTTCCAATTTAGCATAATTGAATCCTTGTGCAACCAATATGGATTTATTGAGGCCAACAATACTATTCTAATAATCCAAAACTCTAATTTTGATCAAGGATTTGAGAGCTGATTATGAAGGACTAACTTAATATTGAGCTCAAAAGAGTATTTGGATAAGGTTGGAAGACTAACTTATTCCAATCGTGTTGTGCTAACACTTGAAGTTCATGGTTAAGTGTGGGTTTCTTAGATAAGCATGTTTGTTTATTTAGAGAGCCCATTAGTGTAGAGACCCAAAAAATTATAGTAATTAAATAGTAAAAGAAAAGAGAAGAAAAGGAAAATTTCAAAAAGAGACTCACAGGGTCTCATCGAAGAATGCAAGGCACTCGTCGACGAGCATACTTCTTGGGCTCGTCTACATGGACACGTTTCTTGTCAACGAGAACTTATTGATAGGGGTTTAGCAGAGTTTGAAGTTTGTTGATGAGGTGACATGTCTCATCGACAAATTCACACTTTATAAATAGGTCTAACTCAGGTTCTAGCGAGAAATTCATGCAAAAAATCCCTTCTCTCTTTAAAAACCCATCCCCCTCCCCTTCTCTTTATGATTCTGACTTCGTTCTTTGCCGGTTCAACGATCGGAAGCCACCACGCTACTCCTAGGAAGATTCTCTTCAAGTCTGCTGGAGTAGATTGTTGGTTAGGCCAACTTGGGCACCATCCCAAAACCAGGGTAAGTTGAATATTTGGGTATTTTCAATATTACCAAACTTATCTGAGTTTAGATTCTATGTTGTATGGGAATATACTAGTGTTTTATGGAGTAAAACTGGGTATTATGTTTTCATGATTAGGGTGTTTTTAGGACCTTGCAGATATGGGTTGAGGACCCTAGTGGGTATATTTTTAGGAGTTCAAATAAATTATAGTTTAGAAATGGTGAATATGTGGAGTTGGGGAAAATAAGAATGTGATAATTATTATGGTAAATTCAATTGTGTGACTTGAAAGTATATGGTTGTTATTTCAAGGAGTTGAAAATTATGAATGCCGCATGCATGAAATTATGAGTAGTATTTAGAGTTAGATAATCAGTTAAGGGGAATACATGTTATACCAGTCTTATTAGACATTTTATCAGTATAATATAGTATTTGATCAAAGCATGAAAATTATACAATTTTACAGAACATATGTATAAAGTTTTATTGAATTGTGTGGCATGAGAAATACTAGAATATTATAGAATATGTTATACAGTTTTACAGAAGCATTACTATATAGCCTAAAGAATTATGGAACACAACTTATACAGTTTTATATACAGAGCTACGGCTATACAGAATTATATAGAAATACAGCTTACATGATATACAGTATTTTACAGTATTATGATTTCGTAGTATATTTTAGAGCATGATTGTACAGTATTTTACAGAGTGATTATACAGTGTTTTTATTTACCATTATTATACAAAAATTATACAGAACCATGATTATACAAAATATAGAACCATGATATACAAAATATAGAACCATGACATACAAAAATACAGATTATATAGGATATAAAGCCATGACATACAGAATACAGAATAATAGTTACAAAATTGCAGAATATACAAACATATAAATATACAGTTATACAGGATCATGGTTAATACAGAAATACAGAATCATAGTAAAACAACTAGATTTATATAGAAATATTATTATACAATATCAGACCCTGGTGGAATACACCAGTTTACAAAGCACGGTATAGTTGCGTTATAGTATAGATATTGCAACCATACGTCTCAAATAGAGTATGGTATAGTCGATTGTGCCCTCAGGTAGAGTTGGGAGCTCCCTGGCATCCGGACCAGGTGGAACGGGCCTTTCGTGTTATAGGCATTTAGATGTGTATATAGTTAGGCTAGCACTGGAGGGCCAACCAGTGTTTAGCCTCACCGGTGATAACATGTTTCTCCTTATTGAGAGGTGTCTTACCCCAAAATTATTAAACATTTCAGGTAATCCAAAAAGGCGAGCAGGTCCAGCTCATAGGTAAAGTTGGTGTAAAGTCGACGTAGTCTTTGGGGTGAGTTTTGGGTTGCTCTGTGGAGCCCACAATATTTGGGACTTTTTGAGAAATTTTATGCATATTGGTGTATATGTACAGCTAGGTATATGGTACTCTGGTATTGTATTTTGGTATTTGTTGGATATGTATGTACTTCTGCTGCTTAGGTGTTATATGAAATGTACAGGATACCACGGTCCCACTTCGGGCCGTGATGATGATAGTTATGCTCATGCAAGGTTCCAGAGATTATTAATATAGAAAAGGAAAAAAATGGATGGAAATTTCAGGTCGTTACAATTAGCGTCTTAAGATAATGATATCTTATGTTTATTCAATATTTGACACGCTAACTTATAAGTGATGACTGATTTTTTATTATTGAATATCTTTAAACATTAAATTTTCAAGGAGAGTTTAGGATTATATACTACATAGTACTTGTGTTGTTATGATTGACTCCCCTAAAACTCAAATCAGATCATTTGACAAAATATGCTATAATTAAAATATTCAAACTTAAGCACACATAAATCATTTATAATTATCCTTTGAATTGCTCATATTAACTTGATTCTTTAAATTCCTCAGTGCAGTAGATTCACATACTAAGATGACATTTTAATCATTATCCACTATCAACACATTATATTGTCATTACTAAGCCTCTTCATTTAGACATGGTTGAATCAAAAATCCATAATAGATTACTAATCCTAAGTTCTACGAAAGAATTATTTTAGAGATTATGCCATTCTTCTTGGTACCCATTTTTCCTTGGGTTTTAAGGATTTAACACTAGATGTTTTCTTGACTCTCCAAACCTTTTTAGTTTTCACACCTTTTCTTTTAAACGGACAATCAAATTTGATATGACCCTTCTTTTTGCATAGGAAACAAGTAGTGTGAGTATAAGCATTATTTAATGAAGTGCTAGCATAGAATTTTGACTCTTTTACAAAGTATCTCATATAAATATACTTCTTTTTCTTGTTCTCTTTGCTATTGAAACCGATGCCTTCTTTATCCAAGGTCATCTTTTGAGAACCAACTAGTTTATCGAAATTGCCTTTTCCCTTAGTGATTTTATGGATCACCTTAGCATAATCTTCAACCTTGCTTTCTAAGCTAGTGATCTTCAAATCCTTCTCATTTTCAAGAGTAGCTTGGGATTTTAAGTTTTCTTGCTCTTTTGTCACCTTTTCAATCTTATTCTCTAATCTATTAATTTTTAAGTCCTTTTTGTTGACCTGATAGGTCACACCCAGTTTTTATTATGACAAATACTCTTAGTATTGATGACTGTGCTAAGACTTGCATGCAGGTTCACAGTGCACGTGTATTTGGACTAAAAGGCATATGATGATGGTGTGCCGTGTTCGTTCCAAAGAATGAAGAATTGTGTATTGTATTTATATTCATTATTTCATTTCTTCATTCTAGGATGTAAATTTAATTATGGACCATGTACTCCTATGGCTTGTAATAATTTGCATCATGCATGGTAGGTAGGTATGCTCAAATCGACCCTAGTTGGACTTTACGTACCTACACAGACCATAGAAAGACCTTAGGGAAGTCGACGACATCGGATTTTTTTGGTGTCCTTAAAATAAAAAAATACCTCGACATGACCCTAGGACACTCACATATGTATGGCTACGGGAATAGGGCATTTATTGGCTGAAACAGGACAAAAATGCACAAAATGTGCACACTCGGTCGACCGGCACCTCACATTCATTTTTCCCCTAGTCGACCAAACCTGGACTAGGTCAACTGGTTGACCACATCCCGGTCGACCAAACTCCTACAGTTTATTTGGCCCCGGTCGCTCGAACACCCCAGGGGTCAACTTTATTGAACTCCTGGTTGACCGAGCACTTTTTGAATACCACCAACCTGGTCGGCCGAGTTCCCACCCACTTTTTGAATACCACCAACCTGGTCGGCCGAGTTCCCACGTGTGGGAACTCAACGGTCTGGTCGACTGACAGGCTCAGTTCAAATTAACCCTTGTCAACCGAACCTCGTAAGAATTGAAAAATTACCTTCAGACTTATATGTCCGGTCGACCGAGACCACAGTGCATTTCACGCCCGGTCGACCGAACCCCAAGAACTTGGGTTGACCGAACTTGTCTTGATCGACCGATGCTCTCGGGTTGCCCCTCATTTTTACCGCAGTTCATACTTTTTAAATGAGGTTAATTTATTTAAATAATATTAAAACTTTATAATTATTCCATTTGTGTCCTTAATGGTCATATTTTTGGGGAAGTTTATATATGCCCCTTCATTTGGAATAATTAGCAGAAGATTAGAAAGATCATTAAGGCCAAAATTCTCTCAAATTCAAAAATCATTTTAGATCCAATACTACTTCCAAACACTCACATACTCCACACTCTAGACTCTTTAAGCATTGTGACTATCTCTAAGGCTATTGTGCTTAATTTCTCCAGATAGAACTCTCACTTGTATTGTTGCTTAATTGATTTTATTTGAGAGTTTAGCATTAAAGTTCTTCCACCGATTTCATTTGATAAATCTTGTGTGGGAAGACTTTGAGGGTTTTGGTTCTTACATCGTCATTGCAAGATACCTAAACCTATATTTTGGTGTGCAAAAATCCTTTTCAAAAGCTAGTTTTTCAGACAACTCCATTGTGATTTGTATATTGAAATATCTTATTGAGTTTGTTTGATTTAACTTGCTTAGCTTATTTGAAACCCTGATCTGATATTGTGTTAGCATATTTGAAACCCTGATCTAATCTTGTGTTATCTACATATTGTATTTCAAATCTTGCTTTGATATACACTCTAGATCTGGACTGATTATCATACTTGATTGAGCGTTTAGCACACATTAGAGCACTGAGCATATTTACATATCATTCGTGCTTCTAATATTGACTGAGTTGTATTGGTGCACACATTTGCTTGTCTAGAAGCATATTTCCGTGTACAAACTTTATACACTTTGGTTGTATTCCAGGCGTGGAACTGAAAAGGGAGACTAGCCCTGTGGAATAGTCTCGGACTGGCTTAGACCCGGTTAGGAAATCTAGGTGCGTCATCCTGTTAAGGCGTGTTGGTTGAGGTCAGCCCCTTGAATTGATTTGGTTTGTTTAGGTGCCGCTCCACCCATTTAAGTGAGCATTATAGTGGTAATCCTTGCGCTGGTGTGGCCAAGGCCGAACCTCGATAACATATTGCGTGTATTGTTTACCTTTCCTCACTTTACATTTACTGCACGTGTATGTTTATTTGTTGATTGCATAGGCTGACCCTAGGTCGCATTACACTGTTAGTAAAACTAGTTAACCTAGGCAATAAATTTTAAATACCCAATTCACCCCCCTTTTGGGGTTGCACCAAAGCTAACACTTTTCCTTTTCAACCATGGTATGAGATTCTAATTCTTTTATCAACGCTCCATTTTCATTTTTCAATGAAATATTTCATTTGGACATCTTGACTAGAATCCTATGAACCTTAAATAATTCTCTTTGTAGTTCCTCTTAAGATGGCATACTTTCATCATTAGATTCACCATACGATTCATCACAAGATTCATTACATGAATCATTGAATGAGTTCAAAAAAGAACTTTGTACTTCATTGTCATTCCATGCCATAAGGCATAAGTTAGCAACCTCTTAGTCGCTTGATTCACTCTCTGAACAACTTAAGCTTGAGTCATCCCAAGTAGTGGCCTTCATAGCCTTCTTCTTCTTTTCCTTAGAGTCCTTTTTGAGAAGTGGACACTCTGGTTTACAATGTCCAACCTCCTTACAGTTGTAGCAAGTAGGTGATTCTACTTTTGACTCTCTTCTTCTTGACTCTCCTTTATCCATCTTGGAGTCCTGGAATTTTCTTTCAAATTTCTTGTTCTTCTTGAAGAACTTTCCGAGCCTCTTGGTCATAAAGGCTAGGTCATTTACATCCATCTCTTCTTCATCTTCATCACTTGAGCTTTCCATGGAAGCTTTGAGTGTGACGGATTTCTTGGCTTTATGTTTTTCACTTGCTCTTTTGTTAATAGTCATCTCATACATGAGAAGTGACCCGATGAGCTCGTCTAGGGACATGGCTTTCAAATTCCTACCTTCAGCTATGGTTGTGGCCTTAGGTTCCCATATGGATGGGAGCCCTCTAAGAATTTTCCTAATCATTTCATTGGTGGGATAATTCTTTCAAATGGCATTGCGATAGTTTATAATATGAGTGAACCTAGTGTACATACTAGAGATAGATTCATTAAGATTCATTTCTAAAGGCTTCATACTCACTAGTGAGCATATCTATACAACTATCCCTAATGTCTACGGTTCGTTCACAAGTTATTTCTAACTTCTCCCAAATTTCTTTAGCACTCTTACAACCCATTATCCTATTAAATTCATTTGCGTCTAACGCACAGGAAAGGGCATTCATGGCACTTAAGTTAATTTGCATTAACTTCATGTCAACTTCATTCATTTCACTTTCACCCTTAAGAACTTCTTTATTAACAATAAATTTTGTAGGCAATAATCACCTTGGACAATCACTCGCCATGCCCTCCAATCCATAGTTTGAAAAAAAATTCTCATCCTTTGTTTCCAAAATGTGTAATTAACACTACAAAATATTAGAGGCCTAGTGGAGGATTGACCTTCACCATACAAGGACACACCTAGGTTTGCCATTAGATCTTTATGCAACTACTGATTAGGTTTTATTGCAACTTGGCTCTAATACCAATTGAAAATCGAGGTGTGATCCCAAGAGGGGGGTGAATTGGATATTTTTAAAATTTATTTTGGAAACTTAATCTAATTTAAATGTTATGAATTTATAAGGGCTCTAACTTCTTAGCAACGGTAGTATTCTCAACAAATAATCAATTTATATATCCTTAAATAATAAAGAGTCTAAGCTAAGATTTCAATATGTAACCAACTACACAATATTGACAATACTCAACAAAACAATATTAATAAAAATATGCTCAGCCACAAGATAATTTATGCTCTAACTTGAGTAAGTGATAAATCAATCACAATAAAATTTCCAATAGATTAAATAAATATGATATTTGTAACTACTTCAAATTTTAATCAATAAGAATATTCACAGCATTCACAAATCAAAGTAAATATGCTTGGAAAGATAAAAAGTTAAGGTAGAGAGTGACACCAGATTTTTTACAAGGTTCGGCAACCGTGCCTACATCCTTGACTATCCCTCATCCAATAGGCGGAGAAGCCTCTCTCTTTTAGTAGGCAGAGATGCCTTTTACAAACCCTCCTTCAATATGTGGAGTCACCTCTCTCCTTTACTTAGGTGGATTTACCTCTCTCCTTTTCTTGGGCGGAGTACGCCACTCCTTCACTAGGCAGATTCGCCTCTCTCCTTTACTTAGGTGGATTTACCTCTCAAGTGAAAACACCCTTTCACTTGTTTAATGATTCAATACAAGAATCGTCAATTTACAAAGAAGTTGTAACAGAAGAGTTTGTACAAAGATAAGCTTTCTAAATAGAGTAGATTGTACACAATCAAATCTAATACACTCTTAGAATAATATTGCTATGAAGATCTAAGAGATTAAGCTAGGTTTTCTAGTTTTGAAAAGCTATAAGCTTGAAGAACAAACTCATAAAAGTTTTTTCATCAAGAAAGCGTAAAGCACACTTTCATGTTCAATAATATGTGCAATCACTTTTTCTAAAACACGTTTAGGGTTAGCTATTTATATGTAGGTTTGAATTATAATCATTGTGCGTATTTTCGTAACTTAATATATAAGAGTCGAGAAGATTTGATGTCGTTTTCTGAACTTATCGCGGTACTTTGGTCGACAAAACTGGAAGTTCGATCAAAAGAACCAATTAAAATTAAGAATTTCAAAAGGTCGATTGAACTCTACGTTCAGCCACCCAAACCAATTGTATCTGGAACTTTACAATTGCAGTAGCCATTCAGCCGACTGAACCTGAGGTTCTGTCACCCAAACTCTCTGATGTTAGACCAGTTTGTTCAAACTTCTACATTCGGTCAACTGAGCATGATGCCTCAGGCGCCGGAACATCTTGAAATTAAAATTCCTTTATATTTTAATTCCAAAAATCATTTTAATCTTTTTAAATAATATTTGGACTTTGCAAAACAATATTTTCCTAGACTTTAAAAGGTATCTAGGGTGTAAATAAATTATCTAAGAGCTTCGTAACAAAAATAGACATGAGATGTACTTACATGAATTCCTATTGTACAATACACATAACAGCCTATCTAGGTCTTCATGTCCTTAAGCTTGGTCTTCCTCTAAGCCTCATGTCAATAACCATATTTCATTTACTTGTGTGCTTCATGGCGTTCCATTTTGCATCTTTCATTCTACTTTTATACTGTAATACATGTATACACACTTAACGGCACAAATATATGACTTGGTTTGTCATTATCAAAATGAGATTAAGCCTTGTTAGGCCAACACTTTCTACTAAGAAGACAGAGTCCCTCTCATGCCCTGATAATAGCAGAAGCTTCATAGCCTAATCCGACAGAAAAAAGGGTAGGAGATAAAGAGCAAGATACTAATCCTAACAAGAATTAAAATGATAAAAGTCACATTTGGTGCTTTATATGTAGCCAGCACTGCCACTACAGTACCCAGTGCACCCAGAATCCCAAAACCAACAAAGTTAAGGAGAGAAACACCTATAGTGAAGATTGTCTAATGAAAATTGGATCTAACACTCAAAGGGGAAACTTTGACACTCAACCATAGCATCTCTACGAGGAGGAAGAAGCTCAGCTTGTTGATTTCTTCAGAAGAATCCCATAATTCTCCAAAAATAAGAACGAGAAACTAGAAGGACTCCTTGTTCGCCCTGCTAACCCTATTTTCAAAAAATATTCTAAAAACGTTTATTGAAATGGTAGAAGAATTAGAAGCCATTTTTGAAAAACATCAACAAATTAACGGGGAATAGATGTCAATGATCATCCATAGGCAGATTATTGTGAGAGTAGCTTTAGAAGAAAAGCTAAACAAACAGTCATTCTTCTCCAAGCCAGAAGGTGTAAAAGAATTTCCAAATCTTCAAAAACTCTGGAGAAAATCAGAAATAGGAATACCAAAACTTGATATCCCATACCTGCTCAAACCAGAAAATTTATTAGTAGCACAATGATCCCTTAGAACAAGAGAAGTTCAATTCTTTGGGTTTAGAAAAACAAGCGCCACTTTCAATTGGCTACTACTCATGGTGCGAATAATTTTAAATTTCACAAACCCATGGATATTATGGTGGATAGGCTATATGGAGCCAATCCAACTAAGATTAGGAAAGATTCTTTTTTGGGAACCTTTTCCTTAAAATTTGGAAGGAAGGTCTGATCTTTGCTTTTATTAAAGAATTGTCTGATAGATCATACTGGTATAATCTCATAAAATTCAAAAAGTTCTATAAGATTGTCCATACAATTTGCAGGATATATCTCCTTGAAGCCAAGATAGCTTCAAATTGTGTCTTCTTTGGGGACCATGAGACTTTGGTAGCTATTGAGGGAAGATTTCTTCAATACTCTGAAGAAATCCATTTGGCCAAAAGTACAATCAAACCACAAAAGATGCTTGGCCAAATCAGAAACTAGTATTCTCATCAGCCCTCAGTATAGGCAGTCCACCAAGATCTCATGAAGGTATTGGCAAACTTAGCTAAAGCCTCAAAAGAAGGAAATCAACCGAGCGATCTTGACTCAAATGAAGTCATTGGGGCACTCGATGATCAGTAGGCCCCATAAAGGTGGCCTAAATTCACTAGATACTAGTCTAACAAGATATCATATCCAGGCCATTTTGAACAAACTATTCAAAATAGTCATATCAAGTTTGTATAATTATGCTTTTGTGTCAGAAGTGAGTCAGCAAAGCATGTGTTGTCCTTTTTTTTTTTTTCTTTTTTTTTTTAAGTAAGTTTGTATGTCCTCTTTTTTTAAAGTAAGTTTTAAGGTTATGCTTTTGTGTTAGGAGTGAGTTAGCAAAGCATGTGTTGCCCTTTCTTTGATACCAATTTTCTTTAGATAATTTTATTTAGACCATTTTTAAGCTATGTCTATACTATGTTTATGTGGAATTGTTGACCCTATGGGTCATACCCGGTTTTGATAATGACAAATACTCTTTGTATTTGATGGCTTTCAAATTTGTGTGTAGGACCAATCGAAAGTATCATATGGTGCACACATATGGGTTTAAAGAAGACAAAGACCCAGAATGTTTATTCATTGTAATTTAATTAAGTTGTTATTCGGGTCTATAATAACTAAAACTCAATGGTATATTATAATTAATGTGTTACATGCATGATAGGGTAGATAAGCTCAAATGACCATAGGGAAACCAAATGAAAATGCCCCCCATAGTCTTGAAAATAAACATCATATAAATAGGGACAATTTAATAAAGGGAAAAAGACTAAAATGCCCAAGGATGGCGTGTTTAGTCGAATGAACTTAGTTACACTAAGATCTTTGGTCGACCAAACCCCCACCGAATCAACAAGTTAACCCTTCGGTCGACCGACTAGAAACATATAGGCAAGCCCTGATCGACCGAACCTCCTTGGGTCAATATGTTGACCGCTCGGTCGATTGACCAGAAACATATAAGCAACGCCCTAGTTGACCGAAGCCCCACGTGGGAATTTCCAACCGCCCGATCGACCGAACTTTCTAGTTCAAAATGACCTGGTCGACCGAACCGTGCAGATTTGGAAAATCGCCTTTGAACACCACAAGTACGGTCGACCATCCTTCTACTTCAAATTTCTTTCAATTGACCGAACCCAACCACTCGATCAACCAAACCTTAAATTTGGTCCACCAGTGCTATTGAGTTGGTGATAATTACCAAGGTTAAAACACGGTTAAAATTTATTAACCTCAATTAAACTTTTTATAAAATGACTAATATATCCTAAACAGTTATAATTTTGGAGAATTCTATATATACCCCCTCATTTGCAAAAATTAGTGTGAGATTAGTAAACATCATTAGCAAATATCCTCTGAAATTCAAAAAGCCTATTTCTTATACTCAAGCTTCGTACTCCCATTCTTACTCATCCATATTGCAAATACCACTTAGTAAGAGTGCTTTTGTGTTCATCTCACCAAGCTTAAACTCTCACTTGCTCGTTTTGATTGAGATTAATTTTTCTTTGAGAGTAAGCTTCTAGATTTTCTAGGGGGCTTCATAAATAAGCCTTCTGTAGGAAAACTTCTTAGAGCTTCTAAGTTTTGCATATTCATTGCAATAGACAAGAGTTCCTATTGTGTTTCGTTTGTGAAATACTATTTTACAAACCGATTTCAAATATCTTATGTGGTTTATTTTGAGAAAAATATTTGTTGAAGGTATTTGAAGTGTGCTTGAAGATAAATACTATTTTACAAACCAATTTCAAATATCCCTTGTGATTTATTTTGAGAAAAATATTTGTATAGGATATTTGAAGTGTAACGACCTCAAAACTAAGACATTTTTTTTATTTGACATAAATTGCTTTGATATCCCTGCTATGAAATCTCATACCCCAAAGGACACTGGGGTAATCCTGTATACAATAAACATACGTACACAGTGGAAACATAAATCATATAACCATATATACTATACAATACCAGAATCCAGTATATACAGACCATAACCATATAAAATAATTCCCTCCAGTATCATCTACCCCAAAAATACTTAAACTCTGTCAAAAACTCACCCTACAACCAGGGTAATCAAATAAACTCCCTATCTGCAAGCCTGATCTACTCGCCTAACTGGCTCTCCTGAAAAGTGATAAAGTAATGGGGTGAGACGACGCTCAGTAAGTGGAAATATGCTATTACTAGTGTGTGGCGACCAAGTCGTAAAACTATAATAATAGTATGTAAAACTGCATGATCTCGTAAATCTGTAAAGACACATATATCACATGTATAGTAGCTTAAAATATATGTATCATCTGAACTTTCAATCATTTATACTACTAATATCATATTATATACAACAAAACTGTAAAATTGTACACATATACATAACTGTGCTTTATCCCTGGAACTCTGTATGTCATGATTTGACCCTTATGACAGGGTTGTGCGGCCCATAGGCAAGACTTAACCTAGTCGACCCTCCAAGTAAGTCACTATACTCTACACTACCTCAGCCTGACCAAACTACATACTCTCCTAGGCGCGGGACTACCTACTACCTCTTCAAACCGGCCCCCTCAACCCAAAGAACTGGGGAGCTACATACTCTCCGAGCATGGTTGATGGTACTCACACACTATCTGAGATATATGGTTGCACCCTATCTGAATATAGCAACGGTACCGTGCTCTGTATTCTATATTTATACTGTATCTATCTGTAATATTTTCTCAGGGATTTGATATTATATATATACTCTTTTACTGTTTTCATCATGTTTCCAAAATTATCATAACGCTATCTTTCTGTATTGTAAATTCTATAATCTATATATTCTATATTTGTAGCATCTTGATGCTATCTATGTATATCTGCCTATGAAATACATATCTATATACTTTGTCTATATACTTTGAATGTTATGGTAATAGGAAACATGGCATACTGCAAATGCTATATATGCTGGTCTGAGTAAAACCGTAATATACTATTCTGGATAAACATATGTAATATACTGATCTATATAAAACTATAACATACTGATCTGAGTAAACATCTGTATACATATATATATATATATATATGTATGTATATATATCTGTTTTGTGAAACTATTTGAATAAAAGTTGTATATGTACGTATATCTGTCTGTATAATCTTTGTGAATATGTGCCTATATCTGTATGTTCTATATAACTTCATATATTGGAAAAATTGGATAAAGTTCTACATCAAATATTATCCACTCAGGCCACACATACTTTTGAACACATATTCTGAAAAACTACATCATAACTGGTATACATACATGTTGGTAAAATTTCTATTAACGTATTCAAATTTCCTAGCATAGCATATTTCCCTTACCTTATCTCTGAAAAGTCCTTTCTCGGTATTTTCTTGTCGATGAAACCTGACCTCGTCGACAAACTCCTCCTCTTCAACAAATCCCCTGTGTTTGTCGATGAGGACCCTTCTAATTTTTCAAGTTATTACATCTAAAGTACAATGTCATCAATGAAAGCGAACCTTTCGTCGACGAAGCCTGCTGCCTCCTTCTGTTTCTATTTCCAACTCCCTCCCTTTTTATTATTTAAATACCATTATTCTTCAGGTCGTTACGCTCTCCCCTCCTTATAAAATTTCGTCCTTGAAATTTACTATTCATATAACTCATCATTCTTTAAAAGCAAAACAGTCTACTTATTTTATTACCTGCCCTCACTTATGGCGGAGGAATACTATGATTACATTTTATGTTATGAGAGATTACACAAATAGAATAAAAACTATTTACTAACTAAATAGTATGTGTACCTGCAAAAGAAACATTTCCTAACTATTTACATTACCTGATTACTCTTGAAACAAATATGGGTATTTTTTTTAATTTCATTCTTGAGTTCCCATGAGGCTTCTTCCATAGCATGGTTCCTCCACAAAATCTTCACTAGCTGAATTTCTTTAGTACGCAGTTCTTGTGTCTTTTTGTCTAAAATTCGTATTGGCATCTCTTCATAAGCTAGTGAATCCTTGAGTTCTATCTTTGCATAGCAGATGATGTGGGACGGGTCTGGGACGTATTTCCTCAGCATAGTAATATGAAAAACGTCATGTATTTTGGATAAAACTAGCAGCAAGGCTAGCCTATAGGCAACTGACCCTATTCTCTCTAGTATCTCGAAAGGGCCAATATACCTAGGGCTCAACTTGCCCTTCTTTCCAAATCTCATAACTCCTTTCAGAGGACATATTTTCAAAAATACTCGATCTCTCACATCAAACTCTAGTTCTCGGCGGCGAGTGTCTTCGTAGCTTTTCTGCTGACTCTATGTTGTACTAATTCTTTCTCTAATTAATCGAACCTTGTCGGACGCCTGTTGTATTATATCTGGACCCAAAACTCACCTTTCACCTACTTCATCCTAGAAAAGAGGAGAACAACATCTCCTACCATATAATGCCTCATAAGGTGCCATGTCGATGCTAGCTTGATAACTATTATTGTAAGCAAACTCAACTAATGGCACAGACTGAATCCAACTGCCTCCAAAATCAAGCACACAAGCACGAAGCATATCCTTTAGTGTCTGAATCGTCCTCTCAGTCTAACCATTTGTCTAGGGATGGAACACAGTGCTAAATGCTAACTGTGTACCCATAGCCTCCTGAAAACTCATCCAAAATCGTGAAGTGAACCAAGGATCTTGATCATAGACTATGGATACCGGCACACGATGAATGTGAACTATCTTTTGAATATATATTTCTACCAATCTGTCCATGGAATAACTAACTTTAATCAGAATGAAATGAGTGGTCTTCGTCAAATGATCAACAACCACCCAAATCGCATTCAACGCCTGCCACGCTAGTGGTAATCCTGTAACGAAATCCATTGAAACGTGATCCCATTTCCACTCGAGAATAAAGAATGGCTGCAACTGCCGTACTGGTCTCTGGTGCTCAGCTGTAACCTGCTAACACGTCAAGCACTACTGTAGAAATTTAGCTATCTCTTTCTTTATTCTACTCTACCAAAAGTACTCCCGCAGATCCCGATACATTTTAATACTACCTGGGTGTACGGTGTATAGGGATCTGTGAGCCTCCCCTAATACAGTTCTTCTGATCTCGGTATCTGCAGGAACACAGAGCCTAGTACGGAATCGCAGGGCTCCGTCATCTGATATGCTAAATTCCTCACCCCGACCAGCTTATACCCTAGCCATTACCTATGCCAACTCTGCATCATCACTCTGGGCGGCTTTAATCATTTTGTATAACGTAGGCCGAACCACTAGGGTGGCCATGGCTACT
Source organism: Malania oleifera (assembly GCF_029873635.1). Taxonomy (NCBI): domain Eukaryota; kingdom Viridiplantae; phylum Streptophyta; class Magnoliopsida; order Santalales; family Ximeniaceae; genus Malania; species Malania oleifera. The sequence continues at coordinate 63,843,781 of NC_080425.1, forward strand.
TGAGGACTTTCCTCTATCAATTCTACATTGAGCCTCTCCAAATCCATCAAAATTGAATGTGGAATCTCCACGGCTGCTAGTACTGATCCCATTGATTTCCTACTTAAAGCATCAGCTACCACATTTGGTTTCCCATAGGTGGTAACTAATGGTGCAGTCATAATCTTTAATGAGTTCTAGCCACCTTCTTTGTCTCATATTTAGCTCTTTTTGGATGAAGAAATATTTCAGACTCTTGTGATCCATGAAATCTTACACTTCCCACCATATAAATAATGCCTCCAGATCTTAAGAGCATACACCACTGCAGCTAATTCCACATCATGCACAGGATAATTCTTCTCATATTCTTTAAGCTATCTAGACGCATAAGAAATGACCCTGTCGTGCTGCATCAACACGCACCCAAGACCCTTCAAAGAGGCATCACTGTATATCACGAAACCGTCCTCCCCTGATGGAATAGCCAGAACTAGCTCCGAGACCAACCGCTGTTTTAATTCTTGAAAAATCTACTCACAGTTGTTGGTCCGATCAAACTTCACATTTTTCCTTGTAAGTCGTGTTAATGGACCCGATAGTCTGGAGAAGCCATCTACGAAGTGCCGGTAATAGCCTACTAATCCCAGAAAACTCCTGACCTCTTGAATGCTGTTTGGCCTTTCCCAATTCACCAAAGCCTCTATTTTACTTGGATCAACTGATACACCTGCTTCAGAGATTATATGGTCGAGAAAAGTAACCTGCCTTAGCCATAACTCACATTTCTTGAATTTTGCATACAATTTCCTTTCTCTCAATATCTGCAACACCGGCCTCAAATGATGCTCGTGCTCCTCAAAACTCCTTGAATAGACCAGTATATCATCAATAAAGACAACCAAAAACTGGTCCAAATACTGATGGAACACCTGATTCATCAAATCCATAAATACTGCTAGTGCATTAGTCAACCCAAACGGCATCACTAAGAATTCGTAATGCCCATACCTGGTATGAAACGCGGTCTTCAAAATATCTTCCGCTCTAACTTTCACCTGATGGTAACCCAACCGTAGGTCAATTTTAGAGTAAACCTGGGTCCCCTAAAGCTGATCAAATAAATCATCGCTCCTAAGGAGAGGGTATTTATTCTTGACTGTTAGTTTTTTTATCTCCCTATAATCGATGCACAATCTCATGGTTCTATCTTTCATTTTCATGAACAGAACTGGCACTCCCCAGGGCGAAACACTAAACCTGATAAAACCCTTGTCCAGCAATTCCTATAGTTGATCTTTCAATTCTTTCAACTCGACTAGAGCCATGTGGTATGGTGCTTTAGATACTGGCGCAGATCCCAAAAATAGGTCTATAGTGAATTCAATCTCATGATCAGGTGGCAAACTAGATAATTCTTCTAGAAATACATTTGGAAACTCTCTCACTGCTGGTATGTCAACTTGTCTCAATTCTTTTTATTGGCAAATCTTTTATGTATGCGACATACCCCTGGCAACCGCCCTGTAGCAATCTCCTCACCTGAATGGCCCAACACCAACTGTGGTGAGGCATGTACGCGTGATCCTACAAATCTGTACTCTTGCTCACCTAGGGGTCTGAAAATTACTTCCTTTTGATTACAATCAATACTAGCGTGATAAGTTGCTAGACAATCCATGCCTAATATCACATCAAACCCCTACATATTTAAGACCATGAGATCTGCGAGTAATACTTTTTCTTGAACACTCACTAGGAAATTCCGAAACACTTTCCTGCATCTTATTACAGATCCTATCGGCGTACCCACAGATAATTCTACATCTAGTAGCTGAGTCTCTACCCCAGTTATTCTGACATACCTCGTCGATATGAAAGAATGGGTGGAACCTATATCAAACAAAATAACAATTTTATATGGTAAAGTAGTAAGGGTACCTGTGAACACGTCTCCAGCCATCTCAGTGTCTCCCGGCGTCAATGCATAAACCCTCGTCGGTGCAGTATTTCTCTGCTGACCTCTGCAAGGCGCCTAATATCCACCTCAAAACGGTTTGGAAGCCTTTGCATAATTCGACGGCATCTGACATGATCAAGCCAAATAACCAGGCCTCTCACAGCGATACCAAACATCCTCCCTTAATCGGCACTCACCAAGATGTCTCCGTCCGCATCTAGGACAAATGGCGGGAAGCTGTCCACCCTGAAATCTACCATACTCAACCATCTGTCTTTGGCCTCCGCAAAATCTACCTCCTCTCCAAGGGCCTCGGCTAGGACCCGCTTGAAAACTCGAGGGCGTAGTCCTCTGACTCTATGTCTCCATCTCTCTAGATAGACTCTCCTCTACTTTACTAGCCCTGTCAACCAACTTTGAGAAATCCTGAATCCTTAGTACTGCAACCTGCCTATAAATGTCACGCCTCAAGTTCCTCTCGAACATCCTCACCTTCTTTATGTAATCGGGAACGATATGTGGGTAGAAACACGAGAGCTCAATAAATCTCGCTGCGTACTACTGGACAGTCAATGACCCCTGGGACAGACTCAGAAGCTGCTGTACTCGAGCCTCTCTGACTGAGGTAGGATATTATCTATCAAAGAACACGTCCTTGAATTGAGCCCAAGTCACCGGTACTGGAATAGTCCTCTGCTCCTCTAACAATCTAGTGGCTGCCCACCATCTCTCGGCCTCCCCTTCTAGTCTATATGTAGCGTATAAGTCTCTCTGCTCGTCGATGCAATGAAGTACTGACAGAATCTTCTCTACCTCCTGCACCCAATTCTCAGCAATTGCAAGGTCAGTCGCCCCAGAAAAAGCTAGCGAATTCATCTTCATAAATTTCTCTATGGTACATCCCTAAGCTGAAGATGGACCTCCTGCCCTCTAGAGCTCCGAGCAATCTCAGTTATAACTTGCTGAGCCACACTACGTAGCACAGCATCTGAATCTCCACCTCCTGCGCTAGAGGAACCCGCTTCATCATCACCACCGGCATAAGCACTACTGCCTCTTAGGTCCATCCTGCAAACATATAAAACACCATTTCAGAATCCTATTTCCCTATAGACCCAACTTATTTAACTAAAACTCCAAATTCTCTATTAACCATCCAAATTCTTTATTAAAAATCCCTCCTAATCCTAACCCCAAATCATATCCCATAACCTAAATACATAACTCGTCGATAGTTTACTATGGCTTTCCTAAAATCGTCACCCTATGAAAAACACAGAAACCATCACGAAAATCCTGTATCCTGATCACAAAATAAAACCTCAAATTCTTTTCCTATATTCTGGTATTATTTCCCGCTGCACTCTAAAGTCTACAGAACCTAGCAACCTCAGCTCTAATACCAAACTGTAATGACCTCAAAATTAAGACATTTTTTTTCACATAAATTGCTCTGACATCCCTGCTATGAAATCTCATACCCAAAAGGACACTGGGGTATTCCTGTATACAATAAACATACCTACACAGCGGAAACATAAATCATATAACCATATATACTATACAATACCAGAATCCAGTATATACACACCATAGTTATACAAAATAATTCTCTCTAGTATCATCTACCCCAAAAATACAAAACTCTATCAAAAACTCACCCTACAACTAGGGTAATAAAAAAAGCTCCCTATCCGCGAGCCTGATCTGCTCGCTTAGCTGGCTCACCTAAAAAATGATAAAGTAATGGAGTGAGACGACGCTCAGTAAGTGGAAATATGTTATTACTAGTGTGTGGCGACCGAGTCGTAAACTATAAGAATAGTATGTAAAACTGCATGATCTCGTAAATCTGTAAAGACACATATATCACATGTATTGTAACTTAAAATATATGTATCATCTGAACTTTCTATCATTGATATTGTTAATATCATACTATATACAACAAAACTGTAAAACTGTATACATATACATAACTGTGATTTATCCCTAGAACTCTATATGTCATGATTTGACCCCTCATGACAGGGTTGTGCGGCCCATAGGCGAGACTTAACCTGGTTGGCCCTCTAGGTAAGTCACTATACTTTACACTACCTCAGCCCAGCCAAACTACACACTCTCCTAGGCGCGGGACTAGCAGCTACCTCTTCAAATCGGCCCCCTCAACCCAACAAACTGGGGAGCTGCATACTCTCCGACCACGGTTGACGATACCCATATACTATCTAAGATATGTTGTTGCACTCTATCTGTATATAGCAACGGTACTATGCTCTGTATTATGTATCTATACTGTATCTGTCTGTCATATTTTCCCAGGGATCTGATACTATATATATACATGTAATGCCCCAATCTGGGTCTGCCAGGGAGCACTGCATCTCTCCTCCTCCACCTGGACCAAACAATAGGGGGAGCGGGCCTTATCGGACTAATGACTGGCCCCACAGATCAACACGTGTCCTTTTCAATGTGTTTTTTCCTCACTCACACACTTCCTGAGAAAACTTTCCAGGAGGTCACTCATCCCAAATTTGCTCCAAGACAAGCACGCTTAACTATGGAGTTCTTATGGGAAAAGCTCCCGAAAAGAAAGATGCACCTTGTTGATATGGGTAGTAACATCTAATCTTTTAAGTCTTTCATCCATGGGGTATCATAATACATATATACTCTTTTACTGTTTTCATCATATTTCCAAAATTACCATAACGCTATCTTTCTATACTGTAAATTCTGTAATCTCTATATTCTGTATTTGTACCATCTTGATGCTATCTCTATATATCTATCTATGCAATACATATCTATATACTATGTTTGTATGCTCTGAATGTTATGGTAATAGGAAACCTGACATACTGCAAATACTATACATGCTGATCTAAGTAAAACTGTAATATACTATTCTGGATAAACATCTGTAATATATACATATATATATATATATATATGTATATATATCTATTTTGTGAAACTATTTTAATAAAAGTTGTATATGTACGTATATCTGTCTGTATAATCTCTGTGAATATCTGACTATATTTGTATGTTTTATTTAACTTCATATACTGGAAAAACTGGATAATGTCCTACATCAAATATTATCTACTCAGGCCACACATACATTAGAACACATATTCTGAAAAACTACATCATAACTGGTATACATACATGTTGGTAAAATTTCTATTAACATATTCAAATTTCCTAACATAGCATATTTCCCTTACCTTATCTATGAAAAGTCCCTTCTGTACTCTAACCTTATACCCGTAGGGTTCTCACTCAAAACCCTATAAACAAAATCCCCCAGAACAAAACATCAGTATTTTCCTACATACAACATTTCCTATAACTGCAAGGAAAGCATATTCCGAATAAAACACCTTACCCTGAATTTGGGATGAATTTCAAACCAACTTTTCCCACGATCAGCTCTGGCGGACTTGCAAAGAACTTCTCCAGGAGCGTCGTGGTGGCCTCAGATCTTCAATCCAGCGAGAAATGGGGCTAGAATCGAAGAGAGAAGAAGAGAGGGGCATAGAGAAAGAAAATGGGGGGTTTCTACGCGAGTTTTGTGTGAAAATATCTGGGTTTTTCTTTTTATAGCCTCATATTCATCGACGAGACACATCATCTCGTCGACAAGTCCTTAATAAATTTCGTTGACAAACTTCCTTCCTCGTCGACGAATTTCAGATTGCCCAAAAACCTTTCTTGGTATTTTCTTATCGACGAAAGCTGACCTCATCGACGAACTCCTCCTATATCCTCATCGAATAATCCCCTGTGTTCGTTGACGAGGACCCTTCTAATTTTCCAAGTTATTACATCTAAAGTGCAATGCCGTCAACGAATGCAATGCGTTCATTGACAAAGCTTGCTACCTCCTTCTATTTTTGTTTCCGATTCCCTCCCTCTTTATTATTTAAATACCATTATTCTTCGGGTCGTTACATGAAGTGTGTTTGAGATCTTTTTTGTTGCATTGTGATTGATACTGTTATTTTGACACAAAGATCTTTTCACATAAACATTATGACTATACTGAGCTTATCATATCCTATCTTTCGGTAGTGCATTGATTATATTGTGCGTATTGTAGTACATACCTGCTTAGTGTAAGAAGCATTTGTTTGTATGTAAAATTTTCATATTTTTTGTATTCCAGGCATTGGACTGAAGAGGGAGACTAGTCCTGGTAAATAGTCCCGGACTGGTTTAGACCCGGTTAGGAAAGTTAGGTACACCATCCTGGTAAGGTGTAGGTTGAGGTCAGCCCCGTTAATTGACCTAGTTGTAACTGGTGCCGCTCCACCCGTTAAGTGAGTATTAGTGGAATCCTTGGGCTTGCGAGTTAGAGGCAGGGACATAGGCACAGTTGGCCGAACCCTAATAACATATCATGCATGCACTTTACTTTTCATAATTTATTTTCTACATGTGCATGTTATTTTATAAATGTTGCACATGATTTAATTTCCACGTATTATCTACGCATTTGGGTTTATGTGTATATAGAAAGACCCTACATTGTGAAATATTGTTTTTGGACTAGCTAAACCTAGGACATAATTTTAAAATATCCAATTCAACCCCCTCTTGGGAATACACCAAGGCTAATAGGAATATAGAAAGGAGAGAGGAAATTAGCAAAATAAACAAGTGTAATACCTCTTCCTGATCTTTTACTAATTTCACTAGTGTGCCGGTGCATGTTACTCCAACTAACGGCTCCTTGAGCACAAGGGGCTAGTTGTAGGACTTCAACCTTCACACAGATGTTTATCTTAAAAGAATAAAGGGCTCACTTACTAAGAAAACAAATTTTTTCTATTATTCTCAATTTCCTCTCTTGGAACAAAGAGTCGAAGCTTCCCTTAAATATACAAGCTACTTAGAAGAATAAGCACAACTTGCTTTCTCATCTGAGTAGAAGCTGTCTCAAAAGCATAATCATACAAACTTACTTTATAAAATGGAGGACAACACATGCTTTTCTGACTCACTCCTAACACAAAAGCATGACCATACAAACTTACTTTAAAGAAGAGAGGACATACAAACTTACTTTAAAAAAAGAGAACAACACATGTTTTGCTAACTCACTCCTAACACAAAAGCATATTTATACAAACTTGATATGACCATTTTGAATATTCCACTTAGAATGGCCTGAATATAATATCTTGTTGGGCTAGTATCTAGTGAATTTAGGCCATCTTTGTGGGGCCTACAGATCATCGAGTGCTCCAATGACTTCATCTGAGTCAAGATCGCTCCGCTGATTTCCTTCTTTCGAGGCTTTAGCTAAATCTGCTAATACCTTCATGAGATCCTTCTGGACTTCTTGTACTGAGGTCTGATAAGAATCCTAGTTTTTTATCTGGCCAAGCATCTTTTGTGCTTTGATTGCACTATCTGCCAAATGAGCTTCTTCAAAGTATTGAAGAAATCTTCCTGACAGGAATGGTGTATTCCCAAGAGGGGGGCGAATTAGGTATTAAAAATTTCTACCTAGGTTAAATCCAAATTGCAATCAGAATTTCACACCCTAGGGTCTTTCTAAGCAATCACCAAATCAATAAATAATAAGATATGCAAATATTTAAAACAAGATATACCAAATTAAATAAAGCGTTCAAGTGTGGAAATTAAAGAGCAGACACAAGATATGTTATTAGGGTTCAGCCAAACTTGCCTACGTCCCCACCTTAAGTCGCAGCTCAAGGATTCCACTAAGTGCTCGCTTAATGGGTGGAGCGTCACCAATTACAACCTCCTCTCCTTACTACCCCAAGTCACATTCATAGGGCTGACCCCAACCTAGCCACACCTTATAGGACGTTGCAACTAGTTCTCCTATCCATGTCTGAACCAATCAGGGACTTTCTTAACCGGGTCTAAGTCTATCTAGTGTTGTCCTAGCTGAGTCTGAGCAAATCCGGTGCACATTACAGGCCAATGCAATCCTCTTTCGACAACACATTGGGAATACAAAAATAATGAAAATTTTTGTACAAATAACATGCTTCTACACTAAGCAGATGTGTACAATTTAAAGCACTATAATGCACTCACATATGATATGAATTTGAGCTCAAGTGAGTATGTGTATTTTTCACTCAAAAATATTTTCAATTAAGACTAAGAGTGTGAAAAATAATTTTCTCAATACCAAGAGTATGAGACCTTTCGACCAAAGATATTATAGTTTAAAATATGCTCAAGGCTCTTTTCAATAACCCATATATTGTCCCAAAGTGATTTTTCAAAATAAAGCTTAAGGGAAGCTAGGGTTTTTGTTTTCTAATGATCCTGCAAAATAATATTGTTGATTAAGGTGTAATCCCAAGAGGGGGGGGGGTGAATTGGATATAAAAAAAATTAAGCCACTTAGTTTCCTTTTACACACTTCTTATCAATTTTCCAACTACGTCTTGTTGCTCAATTATGTATGTGTGTGGCAATCCTATCTATGCATGCAATATACTCAATTTAAATATAACGCGAAAAATAAAGAGTAAAAGGAAGAGAGAAGAAAAACGCGATTTTACGAGGTTTAGCCGACTTGGCCTACGTCCTCGCCTTGAGCAACCACTCAAGGATTCACTAAAAACCCTGCTCCTTAAAGTGGGACGGAGTTTCCCTTACAAACCGCTGCTTACAAGAGTTACAATTCTCTCCTTATCCGCTGCTCACAAGAGGTACAACTTCCTCCTCACACCCGGTTCACAACCGAAACCGTGTTTAGAATGAAATCTGAAAATAACACTCAAAACAATGCTTCTAACAAAAGCTTGTGAGTACAATTCAATTTCCTAGTACATTAACATATGATATAACTTGAAGCTCATGAATGTATGAAAACGATAGACTCGTTTTATGTATGATATGCCTCAACACACAAATTCGTATTTAATCAAAACTCCCAAGTGAAAATATATTTGAAATGCTTTGGAGTCAACTAGGGTTCTTGATTCACTTTGTAAAGATGCACAAGTATATTTGACTTGAATACAACTCAACAAAAACCACAAAATTTTCCTTCAATTTCCAATATTTTAATCAATGTAGGTTTTTCAATAAGAAGCCCTATGAACAATTATATATATATATATATATATATGTGTGTGTGTGTGTGTGTGTGTGTGTGTGTGTGTGTGTGTGTGTGTGTGTGTGTGTTTATATACTTCTTGAATAATAAATCAATCGACCAAGCTAACAAGTTTTTCTCAAGACATGATCTTTTCAAAAATCAGTTTTTATATGAGAATGCACACTCAAGATCAAAACCTCTTTCTAATGATAAACACGTAAAGAGATGAGAGGTTCTTGAAAAGTAATAACTTGAAAGATCAAACCTTAATACTGGATTAAATTTTAGTTGGATGAATGAATGCCCTTTTGATTTTAGTAGAGATTTGCCCAAAGAAGATGGAAGAAGATTGAAGTGCAGAAAATCAGCTCAAGGGTTCAAGTCTTGCAATGAGATGTGTGTTTTTCTTGTTGGATCAATAAGATACTTCGCGTGTCTTTCTAATAAAGAAATGATTTTTAGGCTTTCCCACGAGTTCAAGCAACCAAACTCAACTTCAGGCTCCTGAAGTGTCAACTTCAGGTGCCTGAGGTTCCAAGGTTAGGCGACCGAAGAGCCTTGTCCAGGTTCTGTCTTCTCCATTTAATTCTTCAGGTGACTGAACTTAATCTTCAGGCAACCGAAGAAATTCTTCAGGCTACTGAGGTTTGAGTTCAAGTGACCGAACTCCCCATTTTCTCAAATTTTCATATCTAACTAAAAATCTGCTTGACTCCTTTTCTTAGGTCTTTCATAAAACATATTTTTCATGATTTTGAAAACATTTCAAGGTCCATGAGAGTTTCCTAATGATGTACATGAAATGCATGAATCCTAAAACCATTCTAAGTTATAATGAGCCTAAAATTAAATCATATGAAAATGTAAGTACATGAGTTCTAAATACCCTTTTCGAAGATATTCTTGAACTTTGCCGCTTGCATCTTGATTTCCCTACTCTTTGAGTTCCATGGATCTTGCCAAGATTTGTTGACTTTCCGTGCATGCTTAGTGTAAGTTCTGCTCACAAACTCAATGCACAGATCAAATATCAAGTGATTTGTCATTATCAAAACAAGATTGGACTCGTAGAGTCAACAAATATGTATCTATGTAAGCACGAATGCGATAAGACTTTCCTAGCACAAAATATATGAATATAGGTATGTGCTCAAGTATTTCAAAAATGATCAATAAAAATTTTTCTCCCAATAATATTTATCAACAAAAATATATAGGAGAACCAAGAAGCTTACTCTCAAAATAAAATGATTTTAAAAGTAAAAATATTGAGAGTAAAATGTTTTGAATGAAAATGCCCCAAATATATGCTATCTTTCCGAAATGGATTTTTCAAATGAATGTAGAAAAGAGAATGAGATGATTTTTTCTACGAAGAAAGAATGCCCAAAATATATGCTCTCTTCCAAGATATTTCAAGAGAATAATGAAGGGAGTAAAAAAATGAATGAAAAACAAAAAAAAAATATATTTTTTGGGAGAATTTTTTTCTCTAATTCTCTGTTGAGAAATGAGTAATGAGGGGGTACATATAGACCTTGGGAAAAATATGATCGTTTGGGACATATTTGGAATTTTTGAAATCATTTTATTAAATTTAAATACCTTTTAAGCACTAAAACATAACGGAACCCAAGGGGTTGGATCAGCTGAGGGATACCATCAGTCGGCCGAACAAAAAGAGAGATTTGAAATTTATTTTGGGGTTCGGTTGGTTATGGGAGGTGACCGGTCGGCTGGCTAAGGCAATTTTCCGAGCCTTTATAGGTTCGGTCGCCCGGTCTTAAGGTCAATTTTTCGGTTCATAAAGGTTGGTCAGCCGAGGCAAATTTCAATCAAATAGCCGATCGGCCGAGGCATAATAAACAGGTTAGAATACAAGGTCAGTCGGCCAAGGTAATTATAACGCTATAAGGCCAGTCGACTGAGGCTTTTTAATTAAGTTAAAAAAATGCAATGTCAGTTGACCGAAGTCTTTGTAAAATAAATTTTGACCCTGTTTTTGCCCCAATTTTGACCCTATAGTTATTTAAAACACCTTGTTTGATTTTAAATTTTTTGAAGAGGATTTTTTATGAAAAAATCAGTGCCCTAAGGTCTGCTTACGACCTTTGATTCCCTACGGTCAATCTATGGTGATGTATGAGCATTTAAATCATATCATGCAAGATGTATGCATTATTACAGACCAAATATGAAAACTAAAATGCATATACAAATTAAATCAAATTTCTTATTTTCCTTTACTCTTCAAGTCTTCATGGAACATGCTAGGATGATGTGAGCTTTTAGCGCTTCATGGCTTCCATGTTTCCTTGATCGTATGTGTGATCTAAAATATGTACCTGTTCACGCACTTAAAAACACACATAAGATATGAGTGCTTTGTTAGCATCAAAATAGGGATCGGACTCAAAAAGTCAACACTTCCCCCAATAGCTACCAAAGTCTCATGGTCCCTAAAAAAGACACAATTTGAAGCTATTCTGGCTTCAAGAAGATATATCCCCCAAACTTTCTGGACAATCTCATAGAACCTCTTGAACTTTCTAAGATTATACGAGTCTAATCTATCAGGCAATTCTTCAATAAAATCGAAGATCGGACCTTCCCTCCAATTTTCTAGGAAAATGTTCCAGAAAAGAATCTTTCCTAATCTTAATTGGATTAGCTCAATATATAGCCTATCCACCATAATCTCCATGGGTTTATGAAATATTCGCACCATGGGTGGTAGCGAGTTGAAAATGGCACTTGCTTTTCTGAACCCAAAGAGTTGAACTTCTTATGTTCTAAGGGCTCGCTGTGCTGCTAAGAAATTTTCTAGTTTGAGCAAGTATGGGATATGGAGTTTTGATATCCCTAATTAATCCTGATTTTCTCCAAAATTTTGGAAAATCTAGAAATTCTTCAACACATTCTGGTCTAAAGAAGAATGAATTTTTGTTTAGCTTTTCTTCTAAAGCTACTCTCTCAATAATCTGCAAATGGATGATCGCTGCCATCTATTCCTTGTTAATTTCTTTGCATTCTTCAAAAATGACTTCTAATTCTTCTACCATTTCAATAAATTTTCTCATAATTTTTCTGAATATAAGGTTAGTAGGGTGAACAAGGAGTCTGTTGTGATAAATGAATTGCACAATAGAAATATATAAATATAGGACCAAACACGAGCAGCACTTAACGATGAATATACATAAACAATCCAAAACCACGGTAAATATATGAAAGCAAAAACAACACAATACACAGTGGAATTACATGGTTCGGCATTGCCTACATCCACGGGAGCAAACAACAATAATTCACTATCTTCTTGCCCAAAGGACATGAACAATACAACAACCATCTCTACCAAATACATCACAAATGACATATAAATAAAGCTCTCAGAGGTTTTTCCTCCAAACCCCAACCAAATTAGTGTCCTCTTATTCAAATTTGAAATTTTTGCACTAGGTATCCTGAGTTTAGCCTCCACGATTTGAGCCAAACTATCAATGGTTTCAGGCAGAATGTAAATTCATTCAGACTATGTCCCAAACCGTTGACGGTTACAAGGCTACCGTTGATGGTTTGCCCTGCTGCACCCTGATTTCCTTCGTGCTTTCCCTTTGTGCATGTTTTACATTCAGTATGTGAGCCACATATCACAATAATCTCCACCTTGGCAAACATACACCCCGTAGGAGAAACTAAAAACATAAACTCGTTCCTCTACTTTGACCTTGGGACATTAGGTTGGGACTACCTCCCGTCTAGAAATTGGAGACAAAAACCAAGTCCAAGCAAGACTTGAACTTACTCGTGGCAGCTTCGACTTCTACCATGAACCCTGATTTAGTTGTAGATGTTACATCTGGACTGAACCCTGGACTTCTAATATGTAGGTCTTGCCACAACTGTAAGCATAAACCCTATTGTAAACCTTTTGTCATCAAAGCCCCTACATAATCTTCACCAAAAAATCTCACAACTGATGGACTACTTTGTTGTCTGCCAAAACACCCCCATTGTACCAACATAGGAGACCTTTGACATATCCCGAACATCACCGTCCATCCTTGGGTACCGAGCGGTGGACATATTACATTGATTCTCCACAAAACCACCCTGAGATGGCAAACAAAGTCTCCCTGCAGTTCTCTCCAGAAAGCCACCCTGAGATAACACCAATCTACTTGCAGCTCTATCCACAAAGTCACCTTAAGATAACCCCAATCTCCTTGCAACTCTGTCCATGCGAATCATCAAACCAAGATCCTTCTTGGTCCTACCCAAAACCTTCATGTCAAAACCTTTCAATAGAGTTCCCAACTAATTAGCCTCAGTCAAAGTCTTCTTAGCTAATAAGATGTCATTCACACACAATAGATACATCACTCACTTACTTCCTATCACCCTCTTCCATCCTCAAAGTTCCACCCAACTCCCACACATGCTTCTTATGCAGTACTTCCATTTCCTCCATCGTAGCACTCATCCACTTCTTTTTCCCTTTGTTATGCATTGCAACTTGAAAAATAGTAGGAACCTTGCTGCTAGTAGTAATGAATGCATAAAACACTAGAATGTCAAATTTAAACCTAAGTGGTGGTCTAGTAGTGCACCTGATCCCACAGTGATCCTTTTGGTCTCTTGAGCTAAAACTCCCTCCAATATGAACAATGTTATCTCTACCCTGAATCTGTAGCTCCTCCTACATCACATGTCCATTTATACTGTGATATTGTTGAACCGAGATAGAACTCCTTGCATTTTCGCCCTGAGTATCTAACTCCACCTGAATTACATGTTTGCTGCTAGTGCAGTTTTCTGGCATTTGTTTCTCTTCCTTTACCAGAGTACACTACCCTATGGATTTCTCACCAAAAACCATGTCTCCACTTATCACTACCTTGTTTGCCATAGGATCACCTAACTTGATACCCCCAGAAAGATGTACTATTTAGACATAACACCAAGCCTAGATCCCACCCCACTAGAAATGTTCACCTGTGAACATCAACTCAAACCTGAGTAGTCTACCATAAAATATGCCCATAATTTTCCTATAACTCTCCCATCTACTGATACCTTTGGCGATCGGTCAAACGAGAAACGCGCCATACTCACTGACTTCACCAAAAAATTATTTACAAGCCCTGTATATAACCTCCCCTGCTCAAAAAACTCCTTGAATTGAACCAGCGTACTCAGACTCAATTTCTAACCTGAGGATCTCTCTCCCGGTTTGATTTTCCACCTCGACCACAAGTAAAACCTGGCAAACACCTCAGGCATACGCCATAAAAGATACACCAAGACCTTTTATGATAAACCTATGAAATACATATGTCTACCCTGTGATTCTATCCTCATCACTGGTTCCCAAACATCTGAATACATATAGTCACCCATACGCTCTAATCACATATGCCACCAACTAGTGGTATCTAACTTAAATTCTACAGTTGCAGCTCCACCTACAACTGTGATACCTTGCAGTGCATAGATATATCCCTCTACCTTTTGCCCTTTCATCACCATCAAGTCACTTTCACACACTTTCATTTCCCCACTTTTAGACTTATAACTATACCTGTTACAATCTAAAGTGCCCAATGAAATTACATTCTTCCTTAGATCTAGTACATGTCTTACATTACATAAGGTTCTCACAAAACCATCATACATTTTGATTTTGACATTTCCAATACCAATTATTTTGCACGAAATATCATTTCCCATCAAAACTGAACCAGTATTAATTGACCTATAGGTGTTAAACCATTTTCTATTTGATGTTATGTGATAAAAGCATCCGGAGTCTACGATCCAAGAATCCCTAAGGCACTCTAAACCCGATGAAACATATAACATATCACCATCACTGCTCCTTGAGCTTTGACTCGTTTTGAATTGTGCTTCCAAGTGTAGAAGTGTAAAGTTGTATCAAGGATAAGTCCAGGATCGTATTCCACAAGGACCACTGATTATCAAAGTAATTGTAAAAGTTTCATGAAAACATGTTGATGTAAAATGTTGTGTGAAATTCTTTTTGGATTTTTTTTTTATGTTTATGGAAACAGTAAATAAAATAGGAAGTACTAAAGAAAAATGTTAAAATGAGATTGAAATTTTACCAGGATTTCAAAAATATAAACCCAATAATGCAGCCAAAAACAAATTAGATTCACTAAAACAATTTACCAAACACTTGGGTTAGGGGTTCAATGTCCTTTTGCTTCCACCATTTATTAATTTCCTAAACTTTACTCATCTTCTTGTTAATCCAATCAAGGCATTAATAAGATGAAATTTTCAAACTTAAGCTCGAGTATATTTGCCACATCCAAACGGAACAAAATAAATACTCTCACTAAGCATCAACTGAAATTCATGTAAAAGTTAAATAATGAAAAACCTAGATTAAATCAAGGTTTTGTTGGCCCTAACGTCAACTACAAAACAAGAAATAAGAGCAAGCGATTTATCAATGATGCCTTCAATTTTTGGTTTTAACCAAATAAAAGTTTAACAATAACGTCGAAGGAAAACTAATAAATAATGGAAAGCAACCGACACTGAACTGCAACCCAAGTTGTAGAACTTAGTCACTCACGTTTGTAATCCAAAATATTCGGATCAAATTAATTCCACAATAACTCATTGCAACAATAAAATAAAACGACAACAAATTAAAAGAACAATAGTGTAATGCCCCGAACCCTTAAACCCAGGTCCGGTGCGTTATACCTGATCATATCCTAATAAATCATATTCCATAACATACGCAGCAGAAAACATAATCATAATCTCCATATAACAATATACCAAAGTTTACTAATTCTAACTATAATCTATAATAAATCATCCAACACCTGCATTTTCATAATTACATATATCTCCAAAACATTTCAGTATATTCACAAACTTTCTTTTCTCCACAGACTTAAAATATAAGGACGTAAAACATAAATATTTGCATCCCAAAATTAACATAGAAATATACCCTTTTCTTTTTCTATTTCCCAATAATGCTATAAAAACTTCAAGCTTTCAAAGCTCAATCTCGAGGAAATCCTGAAAAAAAAAAATTCATATTCAGGTGAGACAATCTCAGTAAGGGAAGAAAAAATATATTAAAGTAGTGTGTGGCCAATATGAGTTTATAATCAATATAATATTTAACATTTAAAAATCGTTAACACAATCTTTGAAATCATTCTCTGATCCTATTCAAACACATGCAAATGTTTAACCCACGAGATTTCATGAGGATAGGGGTGATTACCCGCCCATACAAGTAGCACCCCTCTACTCTGATACATTTAGCAACCCGAAGGTCACAATTTAAGCATACCAGGGCACTCACCTTACACAGTAAGCCCTTAAGTGTTAAATTGATCTCGTACTCACACAGTTCATACAAAAGTTTATCGGCGGAGGCCCTAAGGATAGGGAAAATCTACCCGCCCATACAAGTAGGTTCCCTCTGCCCTAGTACGTTATGCGGTTACTGCCATATCTATAGCTACTAGTGCACTCACCTTACTCAGCAAGCCCTAAGGTGAAAGGTACGCCTCACCCAATCGTAACATGTTCTACGTACATATATACTTCTAATATCATAATACATCATTATTTCCATCGTTATTCAATCATTTACATTCTTTCATATTCATAACTTAACATTTCCTTGTGTTTCAATTTAAGTGACTCTTTCCCATTTGTATCATTCACATTTCACATTTCACATTTCATTTCATTGCATTGTCATTCCTTGTCATTTCATTTCATAACATTTTCATTTCATTCCTTTGTACTACAGCCGCTCTTTAGCCGTCATTTGTTAGTCTACATAGAAATGCGCTAAAATCTAACACAGCTCCTTTTAGCTGTCATCAGTTAGTTCACATAGAAATGAGCTAGAATTTGCTAACCCGGCTTTCAGCTGTCGTACCTTTACATGGTTGCATTTAACATACACAAGCAACATTGTCCATATCATATTTTATTCTCATTGTTTTACTTACTTAGCCTGCATCTCATACATTTAACATATAATTTGCACAGATTCACATGCCACACAATTTAGCAATAAAATTCATACACTGCCTGTAAAATAAGCCAACCAACATTTAATGTTTATATACTGAAAATACCTTTCATTTCTTACTTAATTATCCTGAAAATATTTCCCACTTTCATCAGTTCATTTTCACATATACATATCTAATAAACAACCCTAAACTCGAAAAAAATATAATTTAAACAGTTGGCATTTTACCCATACCGAAACATATACACGTACATATAACACAATTTATTTTTCCATTAAATTCATAAAAATTCTGATTTAATATATATTTTTCCCCTTACCTGGTTTCTTGAACTACGCCAACAGAGACTCCGAAAAATACCTGCGGCGCTCACCCGGACCCTGAAATTAAATTCCTAGTTCCAATAAATTATTCCTGAATAAAATATTATTTAAATATTTCCTAGGGCCAAAATTCCTAAATAAATAATAATACCCTTAAATATAGTCAAATTTCCTAAATCTCACTCTCGCTTTGGAGTAGGGCCTAGAAAACCATAATTGAAAAATTACCTACGCCAAAATGACGGCGATGATGACTAGGACCCTATGGTGGTGTCCGATCGTCGATTTAATTGCATATTAACAGCGAAATTGAGAAAATTGGGAAAAATTGCCTTTCCCCAAGAGCAGTGCCTAAGTCGTTCCCATGAAAAATTTGCTCTAGTAGAAATGTCAGCAGCGGAACCAGAAATCCAATGGCACCTTCCGTTTCCCGATCTATTGCAAACTCGCCGAGAAATTGAGAGAGAGAGAGAGAGATGGAGACGGAGGTGGCTGCGCTGCTAGAATGAAGTTCAGAAGGGGAGGGGGGGCGTGTCTTCTCCAGCTTCTTCTTCTTCCTTCTTTCTTCTTCTTTCTTTCTTCTCTTCTTATCTCTTCTTTTACTTTACTTTATATATATATATATATATATATATATATATATATATATATATATATATATATATTATATTAACTTATACTTATCATATATATATATATATATATTATAATAACTTACTTATATATATCATTCTAATTAGTTTTGTTTTTTTTAAATCCAATGTAAAAATATTTAATTTAATAACTAATTATTTAATTTATCTTAATTTAATTTAATTTCTTTAATTATTATTATTTTTTTTCCTATGTCATTCCTTTTATTTATTTATCTGCTATTTTATTTATTTATTTATTTATTTATTTATTTATCTAAATTATTTTAATCCTTTTAAATTTTCAGGTCTTTACAAATAGACTAAATGTATACTAAATTAAAACAACCAATTACTTCAACATTGAAACATTTAAAATAACAAACTAAAAGACAAGAAATTAATTAATCTAATAAACCACTGAAACAATAAAGTAAAAATTAATGTTCAATCCAACATTAAACTACTCAAACAATGTATTAAAACAAACATTAATACAAAGAAACAAGATAAAAGAGAGAGAGAGAGAGAGAGAGAGAGAGAGAGAGAGAGAGAGAGAGAGAGAGAGAGAGAGAGAGAGAGAGAGAGAGAGAGATGAGTGGCTGAATGCATGGAGAAGAGGTCCTCCAGCTGCTCACGGTTCCCCAAGGAGAAGACCCCCTATACGGCGCTGGCTCCAAAGCACTCCCCTCTAGCAAAAACTCCAATCCTAACCTCTTTAAAACCCTCCTAAAAGAAAGCCTACCAAAAGCCTAGCTAATGAATACCCCAAAAGCAACCCTAAGAACCTAAAACCCTAGCCTTGCTTTTTCATTAAAAGCCTATTTGGCCTTTTTCATAAAGCCCCCTTGGCAACCCCTTTCCTTACACTCCAAACCCAGTGCACGGCCCTAACAACCTTCACACATGGCTGCTGCATGGGCGGGTCTTGTCACCCCAAAAACATGGCCCAACTCTTTTCTTAACCCCAGCGCGTGCCCTTTTTGTGCATGGCCCATGCATAAGGCTCCAGCTTCTTTTAATTCCTTCACACACACGCACGGCCCGGTTGCATGCCCTTTTGACTCTCCAATTTCTTTTCTTTTTATATCAGCAACTCATGGATCCCTACACCCCTCGTGTATTCGTCTGCTCCTTACAAAGCTACCAGCACATGGGCTTGCTTTTGGAACCCAACGCACCATGCCTTATTCACGTGGTCTTGTCACCTGCCATGCATGAAGCCTAGCCCAATTCATTTCATGCCTTGAAATCCAACGCATCACACAACCTACTTTTCTCCTTAAATTGCATGTACACGGCCTTGCCCCAGCTACATTTAATGTTTACGACCCATTCATGTTGCATGCATGCCCTCTTCACTTAACGCATGGTTCATGCACGCACGGTTCACCTACGTACATAGCCCATTGCAGCAACTTCTCATTTGCATTGCATGACACAGGTTCACATGCACGAAGCCCATGTACATTTTAATTTTTACTTTAATTTCCAAAAATTATCTTACAATAATAAAACACGAATATCCATAAATTTATGGCAAAAAATGGATAATTATCTTAGAATTATCGAATGAGCTCAATGTTAAAATACAGAACATAATCAGGCATTTAAGTGCAATTGTGATATTTAATTAACAATTTTAAATGCCTAATTATACAACTTTGACACGTAATCACATCCCCGAACTAATATTTTTCTAGTCTCTAGCAAATAATGTGAATGCATTCAAACCAAGCGAGTAGCAACCATAATTCCAATACTTTTGAAAATCACATGCCATGAAATATGCTTAATGAGTTTAGAAACACGGGAAATAGATTAATCCAAGTTACATGTCAACTGAGAGATTTATACACCATTTAGTAAACCAACCAAGGTAATGGAATGTAATAAAGCTCACGTGCATGAGAATAAGGCTAAAATCCCAAGATTGACTACCAAAGGACATTAACGGTTTCAGTCACAATAGTTAATCTCATACAACTTCACAGTCTTACTCTAATTCAAAACCATTGTATTGACGACTTTCACACTATTACACTTTAAAAGGCACCAACTTTTTTTGTTTACTTAGGACCCTGGTAGTAGGTAGTCGTTTTCAGTATATAAATGTACAATGGTGGCTTTCACAATACTACACTTTAAAAGACACCCACTTTGTTATTTAGTTAGGACCTGGTAGTAGGTAACCCTTTTCAATACACAATTGTTTTCTCTTCTTATTTCGTTTCTTGTTCTTTCTCTTTTTTTCTTCTTTTCTTTTTGCAATTGATCCCTGGCTTGTTTCTCATTTTCATTTTCTTCAAGTTTTTTTATTTTTCTCTTTTTTTTTTTATTTTTTTCTAATACATTAGGATTTGTTTCATTAGAGTCCCAAACAACTGAAGTATACAACCAAAAATGATCTAAGGTAGACTTTCTATGTCTTCTGATTTGTGTTGTGTGTGTTTAGAAAAACTTTCAACATCCTTTCCTTGATTGGAACTAAGTGATATGGATAAAGTTCTCTTTTTATTTAAACTCTTATTTGCACTATATCTTACATGTTACATATCCTCAAAATGAGAAAAAAAAAATTGGCAAGTAACGTTCACAAATAAGGAATTCAATATGCTTTGAGGTCGGCTGACTTTAGATTTTTCTTTAAGCTTTGTCCTTTCACTTTGTTTATCTACTATGTAGTAGACCAAGCTCTCTTCCAATGGTTATGAATCTATCTTCTAAGAGAGGTTTAGTAAAGATATCAGCCCATTGATCATTTGTATTGATAAACTCAAGAATGATGTCTTCTTTTTTAACATGATCTCTTAGAAAGTGATGTCATATGTCAATGTGCTTGGTTCTTAAGTGTGAAATGGGATTTTTAGATATATTTATCGCACTTGTGTTCTCACGCTTAATTGGTATAGATGTGTATTTCATATTGAAATCTCTTAATTTTTGTTTCATATACAGTGTTTGTGCACAACAACTCCCGGCTGCTACATATTCAGCCTCAGCAGTTGACAAAGCCATGGAGTTTTGTTTCTTAGAGAACTAAGAAAGTAAAGATCTTCCTAAGAAGTGGCATATGCCACTTGTACTTTTTCTATCTATTTTACACCCTGCATAGTCCGCATCCGAATAACTAATCATTTCAAATCCGATGTCCCTAGGATACCATAGTCCTACGTCCATGGTGCCTATTAAGTATCTTAGGATTCTATTAACAGCTATTAGGTGTGATTCCTTAGGTGTTAATTGAAAACGTGCACACATACACACACTAAGCATTATGTCAGGTCTACTAGCTATTAGATATAATACTTTGTGTCTACAGGTTTTCTCTTTTCATGTTTGTCTAGGCTGATGAAGGTACTCATAGGTGTTCCTATGGGTTTACTATTTTTCATACCGAATTTTTTTATCATTTCTTTTATGTATTTTGATTGACTTAAGAAAGTCCCATGCTTGGCTTGTTTAATTTGTAATTCAAGAAAATAGTTTAGCTCCCCCATCATGCTTATTTCAAATTCTTTTTGCATACATTTTGCAAATTCTTTACATAGATATTCATTAGTAGCACCAAATATTATATCATCTACATAGATTTGAATTAGGAGTATATCATCTTTCTTGGTTTTGATGAACAAGGTACTATCAATTTTTCCTCTTGAAAACCCCTTCTCATATAAAGTCTTAGTTAGTCTAAATACATTATTAGGATTTTCTATCTTTTCAAAACCAAGGGGTTGTTCGACATATTCCTCTTTATTAATATACCCATTTAAGAATGCACTTTTGACACCCATTGGTATAACTTAAATTCTTTGTAGGAAGCATAAGCTAACAACATTCTTATAGCTTCCATTCTAGCTACAGGGGCAAAGGTTTCTAATGACTATACCATTCTCATCCTTTTTGTTTCTAAATACCCATTTAGTTCCTATGATCGAATGATTTTCAGGTTTGGGTACTAATTGTCATACTTTACTTCTTTCAAATTGATTTAATTCTTCTTGCATAGCAATTATCCAAGAATCATCTTTAAGGGCCTCTTCAACAACTTTAGGTTCATCTTGAGATAGGAATGCATAATGATTGCATAGATTCTTTAAAGAAGATCTAGTAGTTACACCTCTAGATGGTTCACCTATAATTTGATCTTGAGGGTGATCTTTTATATACTTCCATTCTCTTAGTAATTCAAGATTTTCTATAGTTTCATCATTTGGGGTTTCTTCATTTACTTCATTTTCTTCCTTGATTTCTACCTCATCCTCCTTTTTGAAAATATCATCCTTTTCTTCATTTTTCACTTCTCTTGAAAAAGGATTTGATTCATCTAAGTCTACGTGAATTGATTCAATTATGGTGAGTGTTCTTTTGTTATAGATCCTATAGGCCTTGCTATTTGTAGAGTATCCTAGGAAATTCCTTCATCCGATTTAGCATCTAATTTTCCTAAGTTATCTTTGTTATTGAGAACAAAACACTTACACCCAAAAACATGAAAGTAAGTTATATTAGGCCTTCTTCCTTTCCATAATTCATAAGGTGTCTTGTTTAAACTTGATCTAATAGAAACTCTATTAATTACATAGCAAGCTGTATTTACAGCTTCGGCCCAAAAATACTTGGGTAAGTTATTTTTGTTAAGCATAGTTCTTGCTATTGCTTGAAGAGTTCTATTTTTCCACTCCACAACTCCATTTTGTTGTGGGGTTCTAGGTGCTGAAAAGTTGTGACTTATACCATGATCATTGCAAAACTTTTCAACGTCTTGATTCTTAAATTCTCTTCCTTGGTCACTTCTTAAGCTTGCAACATTGTACCCTTTCTCATTTTGAAGCTTCTTGCATAGAGTGATTAACAAATTACAAGTTTCATTTTGTTAGCTAAAAACAATACCCATGTGTATCTAGAGTAATCGTCAAAAATTACGAAGGCGTATTGGTTTCCTCCTAAACTTTGAGTTCTAGTAGGACCAAACAAGTCTAAGTATATGAGTTCTAGGGGTCTACTAGTTGATATATGTTTCTTCCTTTTGAAGCTTGTCTTGATTTGTTTTCCTAGTTGACAGGCATCACAAATTTTATCTTTGATAAACTTGGTATTAGGCAAGCCTTTAACTAAATTCTTTTTGGAGAGTTTAGATATGAGATCCATGCTGGCATGTCCTAATCTTCTATGTCAAAGCAACTATTTTCACTCATGGCAGCTAAGCAAGTTATATCTTAAGAGATCAAATTATCAAGGTTTACGCAATACACATTATTCATTCTATGTGCAGTGAATAGTGTCTTATGATCCTTAGAATTTTGTATTGTGCATTTGTCTTTCTTAAACATTATTTCAAATCCTTTCTGACTAAGTTGACTAATGCTTAATAGATTTTGCTTTAGACCATCTACTAGCAAGACATCATCAATAGTGAGTGAAGAGTCTTTACCTATTTTACCAATTCCGATGATCTTGCCTTTTGCATTGTCACCGAAGGTTACGTATCCTCCATCCTTTTGAGTGAGAGAAGTGAACTTTGATTTATCTCCCATCATATGTCTTGAACATCCACTGTCCAAGTACCATTTTTATTTAGACAAAGTGGACCTAAAGCAAATCTACAAGAGAGGATTCATGTGGTTACTTTTGGAACTCAAACTTTCTTAACTCTCTTTAAGTCTTGTCTAGTTTTTGAGTTTATCTTCCATTCATTTTTCACTTTAATGTACTTTTTCTTGAGTGGACAATTAAACAGTATATGTCCTTTATTTTTACACATGTAGCAAGTAGTATGCTCATAAATGTTTGTGGATAAAGTACTTGCATAGTGTTTAGATTGCTTTACAAAATACCTCATAAACAATTGTTTCTTTCTTTTGGTTGGTGTTCCATTGTAACCAATTCCTTTTCTATTGTTAGTCATCCTTTGTTGTCCTATCATTTTTTTCAAAGTTTGCTTTACCTCTATTGAAGTTGTAAATAATCTTTTCCTTATCTTGAATTGAATTTTTAAGATCAATTATTTTTAACTCTCTCTTGCCATCTTCATTCACTTGAGACTTAGCTAATTTCTGGGACATGTCATTTACTTTCTTCTCAAACTCATCAATTTTTAGGTCTTTTTCTTCTTCAACAATTTTCGAAGATTCAAGTTGATTTCTAAGTGTTTCATTTTGTTGTTTAAAGCTTATGTTCCTTTTTGAGACCTCGATGAATTTATTATGAAAAGAGAATAATTCAGCTTGAAGTTCTTTATAAGAAGGCATACTTTCACATGAATCATTACATGATTCATAACACAAATCTACCGAAAAAAAGTAGTAAGAGTTTACTTCTTCATTGTGTGCCATGAAGCACATGTTTGCTATTTCTTGTTCGCTAGATTCGCTCTCCGATTCACTCGAACTTGTGTCATCCCAAGTTGTTTTCACTGCAGGCTTCTTTTTCCTCTTTTCCTTCTTGAGTTGTGGGCAGTCCGACTTGATGTGTCCGGTCTTTTTACAGTGATAACAGGTGGGTGGTTCATTTTTGCTCTTGTATTCCTTTTTTCTATTTTCACCTTTTTCAGTTTTTGATTCTTTCAGTTATCTAGTGAATTTCTTGTTTCTTTTGAAGAATTTTCTAAATCTTTTAGTTATAAAAGCTAATTCTTCATCTTCTAATTTACTAGAGTCATCATGTTCTTTACTTGAATTTTCTTTCAAGGATTTTAGAGCTATAGACTTCTTATTTTCATTTTCAGTGCTTCTTTCTTTTATAGCCATTTCATAGGTTAGAAGTGATCCTATAAGTTCATCTAATGAAGTTGTTTTGAGGTTTCTACCTTCTGCTATGGTTGTGACTTTTGGTTCCCAAATAGGTGGAAGTGCTCTTAGAATTTTGCGAATCATCTCATGAGTGGAATATGTTTTTTTCTAAGGCACTTAGTGAGTTTATGATATGCGTGAACCTAGTATATATGCTTGTGATGGTTTCATCAGTATTCATCCTAAAAGCTTCATACTCACTAGTCAACATATCAATTCTACTGTCTCTAACATCTACTGTGCCTTCGTAGGTTACTTCTAATTTATCCCAAATTTCCTTAACTATTTTACACGTCATTACTCTATTTAATTCATTTGCATCAAATGCACAATATAGGGCGTTTATTGTACTTGAGTTAATTTGCAGCATTTTGTAATCTGATTCGATTAGTTATTTTCCTTCTTTAGGTACTTCTTTTCCATCCACTAGTTTAGTAAGGATAAGATTACCATTTGTGATAACATTCCATGCCTTCCAATCCATTGTTTGAAGGTAGATTCTCATTCGTTATTTCTAAAAGGTGTAATTGAGTCCACAAAAAATGGGTGGTCTAGTTGAGGATTGACCCTCACCAAAGGGAGCTACTCCTATTTGTGCCATCTAGGTCTTTATACAGTTACTTGCTAGGATTTGTTATAATCGGGCTCTAATACCAATGGAAACCTAAGGTGTAGTCCCAAGAGGGGGGTGAATTGGGTTATTTAAAATTTTTATTTTAAGTCCTTTTTTGAAATCTTAACCTTTTATAATTCTTTTTAAAGACTTCTTATTTTCTTGTTGATTAGGCAATCCACACGAAAAACTCACGTATTCTATTCAATCCACATCCACAACATAAACAACCAAATAATCAACTATTCAAACCAATCAAACACAATACAAATAATCAATTAATGTATGCTTTGCAATATTCAGCTTAATTATTAGCAGCCCTATATATGAATATTCAAGTCCTGTAGTTGGCCTTTGAACTGAAAATTAAAATAACATCGAATCACTCTTTTCAATAACTCATATTTTAAATAAACCCTTAGTTAAAATAATTTAGGAGTTGATCAATCAACGTACTCCCTTTCGGTTTCCGTAATCAATGATGATCAACCCAAACAATTTTAATCTTAGGTTTATTTAATATCCAAGGTTGTTTGTAAGATTAACACATCCACACAGTTTATATTGTAGCTTGAATTTAAATAGAAAAGGGTAAGAGAGTGACATCGTTGTTTTTACGAGGTTCGGCTTACCCTAGCCTACGTCCTCGCCTTAGGTCAACCACCTAAGGATTCCTCTATACCTTGTTCCTTCCAAGTGGAACAAAAACCTATACAATAACCAACCTCTTTTTCAGGAAGAGAAACCTCTCCAAGCAACAACCTATGTTTGGTGCAACGATCCAACTATACCTTGAACCGTCAAAGATCTAATAGAAAGGAACGGATATCTGTGTACAAAAATAGTCTCAAATACAGAGCAAGTTTTACAAGTTAAATCACTAATCGTACTTCAAAACCAAAACTAAATAGAAAATATGAAGCTCAAGATTTAGAAGTCACCAATGGTTCTTTCTTATTGATATAGAAATATTAGTTGCAAATCAGAACCAAAGCTTTTTAATCAACCAGCAATTTCATAGAGTTTCCCCCAGCAAGAGTGTGAGCAAGTATGAGCTTTAGGAGAGTTTCAGCGTAGAAATCGCGTATTGTTTGAGTGTATATTTTCATTGAGCAAATAGACTTCTTAAAGAAAAGTTTCCTCATTTAACATGGAGTATTTAGGTAACTTTTCAAAAGATATTAAATCATAGAATTATTTTTGAAAAACTTTCCGTATAGTTTGAAAATCAAAATCTCCGTAGAGTTAGTTGGTTGACTCACTCAACTGGGTCAACATTTGTTTTGGTCAGTCAGCTGGACAGGCAACTGAGGACATTTTGTTAGCCATAAATTTATTTCAAGAAAATATCAATCGGCTGACTGAATCACATTCAAAATGGTCAGTCGACTAGGCAGGCAAGGATGTCAGTCGGCTGACTGATTCTAGTTCAGAAAGGTCAGTCGGCTAGACAAGTTTTCAAAAGATAACTTGGGTCAGTCAGCTAAGTCATTCTAATGTGTTTTGGTTATTCGGCTGACCAATCCTCTCTTTTCAAATATTTTTATTTCTTATTTTAAAATCTAGTTTACTTGAAAAACTCAAATACAACTTTTTAAAAACATTTTCAAGGGTGTTTCAAGTGCTGGTCTCTAAGTCTTTGTATCTTAAGGAGCTTCACATATCTAAATAGTAATGAATCGAAGTACTTACAAATATCCTTCTAAGTATGATCTCATTAACCACTAAGTCTTCCAGTCTCTTGAGATTCAGTCTTTTACTTCAACTTCTGCTTAGCCTTTAAGCTCTTCATATGTCTTTTATTTCTTCAATGTTTTGAGAAGCTTTCATTTGATTATCTTTGATTTACAGCTTGCTTCCCTAATCAACCATGAGTGTCATTTGGCTTGGTCCTAAAATAAAACTACTCAACAACACATGTTAAAACATCCTTCATTTTGTTATCATCAAAATAAGATTGAAAAGCCCAATTAGGCCAACAACTAATGTAAGGACTATAGATGGAAAAATTAGAGAATTTCCAAATCAAGGATCTGCTTTGAACCCCTATCTTTTTGCTTAATTTAGCGATGGACCAACTGACTAAAAGTACTCAAAATGAGGTTCCATGATGTATGTTATTTGCAGATGATATTATATTAATTAATAAAACTAGGAGCATAGTATAGGCTAAATTAGAATTATGGAGAGAAGCTTTAGAATCTAGAGGCTTTAGGATAAGTAGAAATAAGACCGAATATATGTAATGTAATTTCACTAATAGTAGGAGGAATATTAGAGACAATATCAAACTTGATGATGAAGAAATAAATAGCACTTGTAGATTTTGATACATCGGATCAATTATTCAAGTTGAAGAATAAATTGAAGATGATGTAATGCATTGAGCTAAAATAGGTTAGGTAGAATGGAGAAGTACTTCAAGTGTGCTCTATGATCATAGAATACCCTTAAAATTAAAAGGGAAGTTTTATAAGACGACTATAAGACCGGCTATGCTATATGGATTAGAATGTTGGGCAACGAAGAAATTGAATATTCGAAAAGTAAAAGTTACGGAGATAAGAATGTTTAGATGTATGAGTAGTATAACACTGAAAGATAAATTAAGGAATGAACATATTCGCGATAACTTAGGTATAACTCCTATAGAAGACAAGATGAGAGAGGGACGACTCAGATGGTATTGGGACTTGCAACGTAGGTCATATAGTGCACTAATGAGGAAAAATGAGTTAGTTACTATGGAGGTCAGTAGAAGGGGTAGGGGTAAACCGAAAATAACTTGGAATGAAATAATGAGTAAAGATTTAATAGCCTTAAATCTATCAAAAGAAATGGTTAATGATCGTATAAATTAACAAAAAATGATTCATATAATCGACCCCACCTAGTGGGACTTAAGACTTGGTTTTATGATTGTTGTTGTGGTTAGGTTATATATATATAGTATAAATTTGTATTTTATTTTTTTATAAGTTTCTACAAATTTAAATTTAAATTCTGAAATTCATACTCTCAAATGCTACCTAAGGGTTCACCAGGGATTAAGTTTAAGGAAAAGAGAAAAAAAAAATGATATTCATTTTGCATTATATTATCTTTTTATATCAATCCTATTGAAAATAAAATTTTCTAATATAATTATAAATTAAAAAATTAAATATTAATAATGTATAAAATTAAATTTTTATTATTGATTTTTCTTTCTAGCTTTTTAAATTAATCAAACATGAAAAACTGATGCCTTTCTATTTTTCTTTGGTTTTGTTATTATTATTTTTTCAAATAGAACATAAAACAAGAAGTCTAGGGAACATCCAATAAACTAAGAAGAAGAAAAAAAAAAAAAAAAAAAGGCAAAAACAAGAATTGTCGTGACGTATGCAATCAACTTTAAGTGAATATAAACGGGATCTTAAAAAGTTGAACATATCAATATTAAATAATAAAAAATGCTCTGAAGATTTGATGATTACTTTTTACTTTAACTTTGCTTTTAAAAAAGTCCGCAGATTGCGGCAGCTTGTCTCTAGGCAGGCCCTCATCCTTTAACTAACCATGATTCATGAAAGGTGACAGCCAAGATGTTCTCTGGATGAGCTTTCTAGCTTTCGCAGAAGGGTGAAAACTTTCAACCCCTCCCAAAGAAGTGTCTGCACCAGGTTGAAGAAGCACTCCCATGAGAGAAAGCCCATTGCTTCCTTCAAATATTGAAGTTGAACCACTTCCTTCTCATCCCTGCCAAAACTTTGTTAGGTGCATGCAAACCAAACACATCAAAACCCTTAAAATAAATACGGTATGATCCGCTTTACAATATATATATATATATATATACTAGTCATAGTCATAGGCAGGCACCGCTCTAGCTCTCTATTTTTTAAAATATTTAAAAAATTATTAAAAAATAAATAGTATAAGGTCATTTTTGTGATAGTCGTAAATAATTATAGAGATATTTTGAGATAATTATAAGTATTTATGGAAATAAATTTAACATAATTATAAGGATATTTTAGGATAGTTGGGGTAGTTAAAAGAGTTTTTTTTTTTTTTTTTTTTAAATAATTATTGGTAGTTATAAGGATAAATTTGACTTTTTTGAAAAATGACATTAAAGGAAGAATCTTTTTTATAGTATTAGGGAAATGGTAAATGACTTTAAAAGAATAGAAAATTAATAGAAGTATGAATTAATTGGCATGTTTCTTTGTTGTTTAATTTCTTAAGTTATTGAGTAATTGTAATTAATAATATCATACAAATAGGGATGCCATTTAAATTATATGATTTTATGAATACATAATGGAAATCATTAATTTGTGCTAGGGGTGTACAATATGGGAGCCCTAAATTTAAAATTATTTTGAATAAATGAATATGTAATACTAATGTACGGTCTTGAGTCCAACTTTAGTGAGTTATTATCTACTTTAACTCATTAGTCCCATGAATTTATCCTATAAAAAGCGTCTGATATATTCAGAGTCCAAATCATGCTTATAAATCCAAGATCTCCCTATAATATAAATATATATGATATAGGGCCGTGATAGGTTATAACGAGAGTTTACACCTATATGTAAGATTCACCCACATGATAGTATCCTTAGCATGACTCTAATACAAAATATAACGGTTTTCGACCCAAATTCGATGAGGTATTATTGATCGCTTTTATTCACTAAGCTCATTATAAAAAATATCTTACTAGTCAGGAGCTCAAATCTTTCTTATTAAGTTCTAAATCTCTCTAATAAACATATGTGTGAGGGTGCTATAATACAAGTTTTTTTTTTTTTCAAAAATTGTATAAATTTACATCTTAAGTTTTAAATTCATACACTCAGATGGAGTTTAACTTCTATGTTAAAACATATTCACATACACAAAAAATAAGAAAAAACAAAAGCAAATAGTAAAAAAATACGACACGTCAATATACTTCACGAGCATCGAGACAGGGGTTGGGAACCACCGACCGGAAGTATCTGTGCTTCATAGGATCACAAAAAACAAGGAGCTACCTCGAATTAATAAGAAAACCTCTGTTGACCAGATCTAAATCTACCCTTCCTACTCCGATGCACTGCCAGCCATAATTTCATGAAAAGCAAAACTGATTTTATTTGATAGTATTATACAAATACACAAGGAAGAAAGCGTTACATCAACCAAAATAAGAT
Organism: Malania oleifera; assembly: GCF_029873635.1. Taxonomy (NCBI): domain Eukaryota; kingdom Viridiplantae; phylum Streptophyta; class Magnoliopsida; order Santalales; family Ximeniaceae; genus Malania; species Malania oleifera. The sequence continues at coordinate 63,874,424 of NC_080425.1, forward strand.
ACCAGCCTCTTGACCAGAGATCAAAACAAATATAAACATTTTGCAGCCAGCCCCAACTTTTCTTTTTTCCTACCGAACAAAAACCCGGTACAGACCTTGTATACCTAAAGACACTAGTATAGCCTTAACACATAATAATTAACCAGCAAGACAAAACTCCAATACTAAATCAGAAAAACTAAGGCTTTTCAGTCCTGGCTGCTGCAGATCGGTGCCTCTCTGCAAATCGATTAACCAGCGCAAGCGCGTTACTAGTGACTTGGGCAACATTGCTAACTTTGCCTTTAATGGCAGCCTTCACACGCTGGTTCATGCCATAAAAGGCCAAGCCATCGACGCAGGTGGTGTCATCGGTGAGCGCTGCACTCACCCAAGTCTGCACATTGCTCATGTGCCACATGAAGTTCTGACTAGCGCGACCTCCCCCAACGCGTCCTAGCTCCCGAACCGATTGACTCAGCCTGTCAACACTATCATCCATGGTGTCCATGCAGTCTTTCACCGCTTGGTACTCTCTGGCCTTCAGGCCCTTGGCTTTAGCCATGTTGGTCACGAACGCCGTAGCAGAGCGTGCCCTGGCTAGGCTCACCGATAGGGCAGCCAGTGCCAATCGCTTCTCGCTCTGCTGAACGGCGCTGGCATATCCCGAGAGGGACTGGACGCACAAGTCAGGGTAGAGGGTGGCACTGCAAGAGGCCTTGATGAAACCAGCGTTCCCAGAAGGCCTCGCAGTGCCAGTGGTGGAGCCTTCCCTGCAGAAGGTGCAAAGGAGGAAGGAGAGAAGTAGCAAGAAAGTGTTGAGTTTTGCCATATGGTTGGAATGCAGATATGTGGTGGACATGGATGAAATGGAGGAGAAGTTGGACTCTTTATATAGAAAGTCTAAAAGAGTGTCTAATTAATTCCTTCTTTTGAGATTAAATAAAATATGATCATGTTGTTTATAGTGTGACTCTTATATTTCGAGAGTTTATAAATAAAGACAAAAATATATGGATGTGATTTTGGTGCAGGGCAACAGTAAGGATTCGTTTTCACATTCGTTAACGAGGAGATACCAAGAGTCAAGAAATCTCAGAGTTCAAAGATTCTTTGACAAGTTGATAGAATTGTCGATGAGTGGCCTTCTCTAACCCGTCGATGAGTGTCCTGTTCTCATCGACGAGTGATCACTAGGTTGCAAGAAAGAATTTAAATTTTGAATTTGAACATTGGAGTGGTTGGGAATTCGGAGGGAAACCTTTGAGGGGTTGTTATATATGTCATTCTAGACATATTTCAACATGTAAGAGAGTAAAGAAGGTGAGAGAATAAGAGAAGATCATAGTATTGTGAGATTTTAATTTTCATAGTGAATCTCTTAGTAACTGCTCCCGTGGATGTAGGTTTTGTCGAACCACGTAATTCTTGGTGTCGTTGCACTTATTTTTACTCTCTTTATCTTGTTATGGTTGTGGAATATTTCTGTTTATCACCATTTAGTTTGTTGCAAATATATATGTGTGATTCTTTATTCATTGTTCATTCCGCTGCGCATTGTTGGAAGAGGCCGCTCTTTTTTTTTTTTTTTTTCTTTTTTTTCACAACAGGTCATGTGATGCCTTCTTTACTTGTACTCCTTTTCATTTCCCTAGCTTTCCTTCTTTAAGTTGGTTACGATCACTGCTATTTTACTTATTTCTTTATTGTCCATTTGACTGCAAGTTGCTAGTTGCGCAAATATTATACCCCACTTCTTATTAGTCATTGTAACCATTTCAACTTCTCCACAATTAATTTGATACCACACTTCATTATCATCTCATTGTTAGGCAGTGCAGCAATATGACACTAAAATGTGATAATAAAACATGAATAATTTACACAATAAATCCTCCATTTTCCATATTGTGATAATTTAAATCTCATTATATTTTTGGGGATATAAATTTTAAACATTGGATGTGATTTGTATGGATTTGAACAAAATTTAGTACAGAATTATCATGAGTTTCTTCTAAATTTACACAAATCTAAATCTAAATCCCAAAATTCATGCTCTCAAATATAAACCTGATGTTTCAATTTATCTTGATAAGATCCTTAAGCACTAATCTAATTACAGTAACCTAAATATGAAATTTTAAAGAATTGTCACATTTCAAACTATTCAATATAACTTGAATACTACGCTATGAAAAAAATAATGTTTGGGACAGAAACACAATCCACCAACTCATTTTATATATATATATATATATATATATGAACGTGAAATCTGCCAACCCATAACAAATATATAAATTGAAACAGTTACGGGTCGGTCTGAGTCAAAGTTTTAAGCCATATAACAAAATCCTTCTCAACAAGTAGTCAATAATACGTAAATTGAGATTGTTTTCAGTCCAGAAATCGATTGCTTCCAAACAGAGCAGGGGATAAGAGGAGCGATTTGAGGAGGGTCTTGGGGAGCTTGTTCAATTAGTAAGCCATCACCTCGTGGGCATGAAAGTTCTTGGTCACCTGCCATTGGTACTGGATGGTTCTTAAATTTATTGCCCACGAGTGGTTTTGGATATTTCTTCAAACTGAATTGCAAAATATTGTAATGAGACTGCCAGCCTCTGATCAAAATCCAACCGGCTTCTCTGCACCTCCCTGAGTCACTAGACAGCTGCGATCACGTGATTAGAGTTAATAGCATCGAAAATACCATAGTCTACCACAATTTGGCATATATAGGTTTTCGAGTTCTTTCTTTTCATTCAGTTCTGCTGATGAGGTTTGACCACCTCTCTAACCAAAAGGTCGGTCAGGTTTACATATATTTTTACATTCACACGTATTTAAGACAGCAAGCGCCAGCCTTGCCAGGATAAACGCCAGAGGGACCGCTTTGGATCCTCTCCTTGGCAGGGGCAGAGGACGATCGTCCTCTGCACCCCGGTTGTGCACCCGGTTGTGCAACAGCTGGCAAACTTAAAAATCAATGGTAGATATTTTTTTTATAAAAAAAAAATCCTTTGAAATTAACAAAAAGCGGGGTCGTTTTGTCCCCACGAATTTTGTTAACTCCGTTAGCCGAACTGGAGATTCTGCTCCGCTCCTTTGAAGGCATCTCTGCAATCTACTCTCCCTCTCATTAATAAGAGGTTTCTTAGGCTTCTCTGCAATCTGCTATGCCCCAACGAAAGAGATAGCTAATATGCTTTGTAAAGATCATCTCCACTCCTAAGTCCTAACCCCACATGTACATTCACATATGTCCAACTTGCCCAAAATAAAATGGAACTATGAACTAATACTCTGAATCTTCTTATTATTATAGTATGAATTCTCACCAACACAATCTCTCACCGCCATTATATCAAACACATACTGAGCATAGTGTTCATAACATTTCCCATGCATATGCATATGCTGCATATCTGCTGGAATCTCATTAACAATTTCAGAAACTACGACCGATCTCGTTACTCCACCAAACACTACTCACTGAATAATTTGAAATCAAACAAACACCAAGGAATTCGAACCATGGAGTTCCTCAGAAGATCAAGCATCTGCATATGAGTTTATAAGTAGTAATTGTCTGACGCAGATCAAAGTGACATTACCCACAATGAAATGTTTCCGAAGAATTCTTAGGCAAGGCATGACAAGGACGAAGAACCTGATGGGTTTGTAGAGAATGCTCTGATCTTGCCGAATAGAAGCTCCAGCACCCACCACGGCACCTGGTTTTCCAGCAATATCAAGTCCTCATGTATAAGCATTGAACAAATTAAAGGTACACATGTTAAACTGGAAGGTTAAACTGGAAGAGGAGAAGATGAGTTAGTTATTATAGTTATAGTGAGTTATCATAGTTAGTTAAACTTCTTGTCTTGAATAAATATAGTTAAGTGCTTTAATTTTAAGATTAGAAGTATTTTTTTCAAATCATCTAAAAATTTGACATGGTGGCAAAGCAAACAACTAAGCCGCATGCAATACTCACAGGGATCTGAAGAAAAGCAGAGAGGATGATAGTTTAGCAGTTGAAGCTTTCTGCAAATGAAAAGACACTGCTGCTTGGCATTGACCTTTTATCGAGCTGCAAGCACCGTCCCCAAGTGTATATTGACTTGGCTTTGTGACTGTTTTTGAAAGGAAAGATTTTGCTCTGAAATCTTTCTTTGGTTTTGCAAGGAAAGATTTTGCTCTGAAATCTTTCTTGTATTTTCCTCATACATATTTTCTTGCATTTATTGGGGAAATTCCATATGACTTCTGTCGACAAAAATTCTCATACTTCTTATCGCACGATCAATCCTTCGGACGATTCATCCAGTCCATACTACTTGCATCCAAGTGACAATCCTAGTGCATTACTTGTTTCTGAAATCTTTACTAGTGATAACTATATTTGTCTCTCAACCACACTATCTTTGCATGATGTGTTAAGTGTTCCTAATTTTTCATTCAATTTACTATCTTTTTCTAAACTAACAAAGCAGTCTAATATTTGGGCTTCTTTTTTTGAGTCCTACTGCCTTTTACAGGACCAATTAACAAAGAAGATGATTGGGATTGCATTTGAGAAACATGGACTGTACCACCTATCTCAAGCTATTTCAAAAGCTGCTACCTGCAACCAACCCAAGTTTTATTCTTCCTCCTTGGTCTCAACTATTACTCAAAATCAATTAGATACTTGGCATTACAGATTAGGCCATGTTTCTAACTCAAGATTACCTTTTCTTAGACAGCTAGAGTCATCTATATCTTTCAATTCTACAAATGTTTGTGATGTATGTCATTTAGCAAAACAAAGAAGGATTTCATTTCTTGTATCTCAAACCAGTTCAAGTAAAAAGTTTGACTTGATCCATTGTGATATATGGGGTCCCTTCAATGTTGTTTCCTATTCTGGTTTTAAATACTTCCTTACTATAGTTGATGACTATACACGTACTTGGGTATTAATGCTCAAGATGAAAATGAGGTTCCTTCTATCCTTAAATTTTTTTGCAAAATGGTAGAAACACAATCTAGTGTTCTCATCAAAACAATAAGGTCTAATAATGGCCCTGAATTCCTTGACTCAATTCTATAATGACAATGGCATTATACCTCAAAGAAGTTGTGTCGAAACTCCACAACAAAATGGAGTTGTGGAAAGGAAACATCAACATTTATTAAACATTGCTAGGGCCTTAATGTTTCAAGCAAACATGCCTTTAATTTTTTGGAGTGTCTGTGTTAACTGCAACACACATTATAAACAGAATTCCTACTCCTCTTCTCAACAGAAATACACCATTCAAAATGCTATTTGATAAACCACATAATCTTTCTCACCTCAAAGTGTTTGGCTGTCTTTGTTTTGCATCAATACTCTCAAATCATAGACATAAATTTGACCCGAGAGCTACCAAATGTCTATTCTTAGGTTATCCTTCTGACGTAAAAGGCTACAAATTAATGGATCTTAATACAAATAAGGTATTCATCTCAAGAAATGTAGTCTTTTCTAAAAATGTCTTTCCTTTCAAGGCTTTTCCATCCAATCCTGAAACATATACCTTCTTATTTCCTCCGACAAATTCTACTTCAGATTTCTATTTTCATTATTCTGATATTCTTTCTAATCAACATCCACCATCAAATCAACACCTCGTCTCAGATCAGAATCTTACAAACCATCAACCACCTTTGAACAATGACCCTATTCCGAATATTGCCTCGCCACAACTTAGAAAATCTTCAAGAATTAAACGAATGCCAAATTACTTGCAGGATTATTATTGTGGTACTGCTTCACAGGTTCCACAATCAACTCACTCATCTGCTATTGCTGATTGCTCTCCTAATAAAGGTACTCTATATCCCATATCTGATTTTCATTCTACAAATCAATTTTCTACTTCTCATAAAGCTATACTAGTATCCCTTTCAACCTCCATAGAACCCAAAAGTTACAAATTGACTGCTAAAATTCATGAATGGCAAGCTGCAATGCAAAATGAAATAAATGCCTTAGAGTTAAATAAGACTTGGGAACTTGTTACTCTTCCTAAAATAAACAAACCATAGGTTGTAAGTGGGTATTTTGAATCAAGTATAAGGCATATGGAACTATAAAAAGACACAAAGCTAGATTAGTAGCTAAAGGCTAAACTCAACAAAAAGGATTGGATTTCTTTGACACTTTTTCTCCAGTTGTCAAGACTCGAAAATACTGCTATTTTTTTCAACATAATAAACTCTGATACCACAAAATATCAACAAAGTCAACCCTGACCCAAAGTGGGGTACCGGGGATATACCTATCCATAAATACATACTATCTGTGTAGAGGAAAAACGTAAAGTACTTGAAATTCATATACAAAACTAGAGTTCTAATCATCCATCAACACATAACTATACATATATCCCCAAAAATCATCATGCGTCCTAGGGATTATACAAAACACCTCTCCCAGCTCAAACACTTACCCTGAAACTAAGGCAATCCTCTACCTCAAAGCTCACTCTGCCTGTCTCTCTGGATCTCCTGGAATGTTTGAATTCTTGGGGCGAGACTCTCAGTAAGTGGGAAAAAGTTAGTATCAGTGTGTGGTAGATGAGCTTTATATAATCGAAACACAGTTATTAATTCACCTATATCATTTAAGATACACATTTTCTATTTGAACATACTTTTAACTATGATAAATATTTCTGCTTTCGTAAATCTATGTATATATATAACTATGAAAACTTCCCTGGATGGATAACTGTAATCATGAATTAACCCCACATGATTGGGTTGTGCGGCCCGTAGGTTGGACTTAACCGTGGCTGGCCTACTAGGCTAAATCGAACTGTATCTGTATTTGTAATTGTAACTGTAACTGTGAGTACAATTAGCCTACCCAGCCTGGTCCGGACTCTAGGGGGATTTTCTACTCTCCTCTAGCCCAATCGACTGATTTACCAACACTTTATCTGAAAGTGTGGCTGCACTAGTACTATAATTGTATAGCAACGGTACCGTGCTCTTTGAAAATCTCTGTTCCATCAAGGCTATGATACTATATAATACTATTTAGAATATTACTGTGTTACCATGATTCTATATAAACTGTAATACCATGATTCTGTATAAATCTGTAATATCATGGTTCTGTATAAATTTGTAATATCATTGTTCTGTATAAATCTATGATACTATAAATCTATATAAAACTGTTATACTATGAATCTATATAACGTTGTAATACTATGAATCTGTATAAAACAGTATATCATGGTTCTGCATAAACTGTAATTTCATGGCTCTATAAAATATTGTATATAAACTATATATTTAAAACTATTATTTCTCATGCCACACAATATAAGCGATATTCATAATATAACAATCTGTATGGGAAAAACTATATTTCTCTGTTGTATGGGATAAACTATAATTCTCTGATATAAAATAATAATATACTCATCTCTATGGTTTATCTAAATCCCAAATACCAGGATTTTCCCAAAATATGTATATATATGTAAAACTATAATTTCCATACCCATAACTTTCATACTTTGTAACATCCAAACATTCATGCTCTATAATCTTGTAATCGCATGCTATATTTTAATCGGTACAATTTTATAAAATAACTTACATAACTTATTCCCCTTACCTGTTTCCTGAAGCCATGCCTGCATGGATTCCAAAACTATGCCTGCGGCGCTCACACAAACTATTGACTCTACGAGTCCAATCATGTTTTGTTAATGACAAATCACTTAGTATTTGATTTGTGCATTCAGATTGTGAACAAGAACAATATTTAGCATGCACGGAAGGACAACAAGTTATGGAAGCCATGAAGATTATAGCATACACAACTTGGCACAATCCATGGAACTAAAAGAGTAGAAGAATGAAGATGCAAACGACAAGTTCAAGAACGTCATGGGAATGGGTACTTAGAACTGAATGTATTTACACATTTCATATGATTTAATTCGAAGATCAAAATATACCCTAGACTGACCTTAGGACTCATGCATCTCATGAACATCATCAGGGGATATTTATGGACTTAGAGATATTTTTTAAAATCCCGAAAATTATTTTATAAAGAGCAAAGAAAGAGAGAAAAACAAATTTTTGAAACTAAAAAGGAAAAATCCAGAAAATGATCAGTTCAGAAGACCGAACTCCACGTTTAGTCGTCTAAAGATTTAACTTCAGAAAACTAAAGTTAAGCTCAGTCATTTGAAGAATTTCTTCAGAAGATTGAAAATTAAGTTCAGTCGTCTGAAGAATTAATGGTGAAACACAAAATCTGGTAGAAGCACATTAGAAGACTGAACTCATACTTCAATCGTCTAAACCCGACACTTTAGAAGACTAAACCCCAACTTCAGTCGTCTGACCTTATGTCCAAGTTAATTTTTCGAAATTCTAAGAAATTTCAGTCGTCTGTGCTTTAATCCTCAATCCTCTTAACTTACAGGAAGATTAAAAATTTGATTTTTAATGAGAGAACATGCGAGTTATTTTTGATCCAATGGTTAAGATTCATTCTAAGGGGAAGGTTACCTATATAATCAACATCTAAACCCTAGTGCCCTATGAGAAAAAGAAGAGAACGAACCTTTGGCAAACGATTGAGCATATTGCATGATTAGCACAACTTGGGAGAACACATTACTGAAACTTTTGATTATAACTTCAAAGCTTACACTTCAAATCTGAGCTAAGGCTGCCTTGGTCTTCAAAATATTCTTGTGATTGTTGTGCATTCAACTTGGTATTGAGGTTTAGTAAATCGGTTTGTTTGTCAATATTTTTCTCAAAGTGTTTTTCATCTCAAAGTATATTATTGCATATTATTTAAGAGATTAATCTTGAGTGTATTCGATCATATACGTATAGACTGTTTTGATAAGATCACTACTTGATAAAAGTTTAGTCATTGATTAAATATTTTTTATTCAAGTATGTATTTATTTAAAGATTCAATATTTTCAATATTACAAAACCACTTGATTAAATATCCATAGTGTTCATAACCATATATACTATTGTGGGATATTTTCTGAAAAAAAAAATATCATATTAGGCTTTTGATCTTTAGAACTCATATCATATATATATATTCATATACAAAGGTCATATTGGGTTTTGGATATTTGGAAGAAAACTTATTGATTTAGATCTTTATAATATTCAACACACATCTTTTAATAAGATCACATTTGGTATTCATGCATCTAGTAAGTTAAACTAGAACCCTACGTTCTCCAAAGCTTTGACTTATATAAATATTTTGGGAGATTTAATAAAAGGGGAATTTGGTGAAGCATATTCATTCATAAAACGATTATATTGTTACATACATACTAAGCTTCAAGTTTCATCATATGGATATGTGTTAGGATTTTCAATTGTACTGACTAACTTTGTTAGAAGTAATATTGAGTTGTTTTACAAATTTGAAATTGTAATTGTGATCACAATTCAGGTTGTGAATCGGGTGAGAAGGAAGTTGTGCCTCTTGTAAGTAGCAAATGTAAGGGAAGCTCCGTCCCGGTTAAAGGAGTAGGGATTTAGTGGAATCCTTGAGTGGGTTGTTCAAGGTGAGAACATAGGCCGAGTTGGCTGAACCTCGTAAAAACTGTGTATGCTTTCTCTTTTCCTTTACTCCTTTTATTTTCCGCAATGCACCTTATTATCTATCTTGCATGTGGGGTTATTATTATCTATCTTGCATGTGTATGTTGAATAACCCCACATGCACAAGATAATCAATTAGGTGACAAGAATGCAGTGATATAATAATTTAAATCAGTCTTAAACCCCTACAATTAATTTGTTAAGTATAGAAATAGGAATTAAGTGGTAAATAAGTTTAAAGAATTTAAAAAATACCCAATTCACCCCCCTCTTGGGATTACACCTAAATTAACACAAACCCTGTATCCATATACCCTAACTCAATCAACCCAACCCCCAAATATTTACCATTCTAATACTCCTAAGCACATACTCTTTGAATAACTAATTAACCCTGAAGAATAACTTCCATACCCCAGTTTTGGAGTGGTGTCTGGGAAGCCTAAACCAGAAAAATCGCTCTAGTTAAACTACGAAGAATCGTCGCCGGAATCCCAAAATGTCATTTATCCTTTGATTCGGACTCAAATCGAGTGAAAAATCGAAGAGAGAGAGAGAGAGAGAGAGAGAGAGATTTGATTTTCTAATATAAAATGAACTTAAACCCTTTATATAGGGTTGCTAGCGCAGGGGAAACTGTCAATGGTTTGGCCTTTTTAACCAAATTATTTTCACCGTTTTACCCTTACCTGGCCATAGTAACTCAAAACCGTCGACATTTTTCTGAACTCACCCAAAACCATTGACGATTTGGCCTGTGCCAAACCAATTTTTCTCCTTTTATTTATTATTTCATTAATTACTATTTCTTGGGTCTCTACATTCTCTCCTCCTTATAAAAATTTCATCCTTAAAATTTACTATCTAGTACTTTTTTCCTTATTTAAAAGAAACCACCGAAATTTTATTATCACCCTCACTTATGGTGGAGGAATACCGTGGTTACATATACGGGTCTGAGAGATTACAATAAACCAAATCAAAACTCTCCCAAAACCCATTCAACATACAAAACTATTACATGAAAATCTATCATTAAACACACCTAAATTTACACAAAGCATGCTTATATATAACTGAATTCTTACCTGGACTATTATGTTATTTGTCTAACTCTGAGTCCCACTGAACAAGTGTGGGTACCTCCAGTCTAATTCATGTTCTTTATGATTTCGGATCTAAACGGGGACTTCTTCATACGACAGAGTATCTCCAAGCTCCAGTGCCTCATAACTTATTATGTGTGAGGGATTTAGGACGTATTTCTTCAACATAGACACATGAAATACATCATGGATTTTGGATAATACTAGGGGCAACGCTAACCTGTAGGCAACTGGACCAATTCTTTCCAGTATTTCAAATGGCCTAATGTACCTAAGGCTCAGGTTACCCTTCTTCCCAAATCTCATCACTCCTTTCATTAATGCAATTTTCAAAAACACGTTATCTCCTACACCAAATTCCAGCGCTCATCGACGGGTATCTGCGTAGCTTTTCTGTCGACTCTGAGCTATTTTGATTCTTTCCTAAATAAGCTTGATTTTCTCAAAAGTCCACTGTACAATCTCCTAACCCAAAATTTATCTTTCACCCACTTCATCCCAATATAGTGGAATTCGGCATCTCCGACCTTATAATGCTTCATATGGTGTCATTTCAATACTGGTCTGATAACTACTATTATAAGAAAACTCCACCAGTGGAAGATACTAAATCCAGCTGCCTCCAAAATCTAACATACAAGCCCACAGAATATCTTCCAATATCTGTATAGTCCTCTCTGTCTGTCCATCAATCTGAGGATGAAATGTTGTACTAAATATCAACCAAGATCCCATGGCTCCTTGTAAACTCCTTCAAAATTGAGATGTGAACAGTGGGTCTCGATTAGAAATGATGGACATTGGCACACCATGCAGTCAGACTATCTCCTGTATATACAACTCTATAAATCTACCCATGGAGTAGTTAACTTTGATGGGAAGAAAATAAATAGTTTTCATCAGTCAGTCAACAACTACCTAGATGGCGCCCAGCCCATGGAGTGCCGATGGTAACCCTGTGACGAAATCCATAGAAATGTGCTCCCACTTCTATTCGGTAATGTGAAGTGGTTGCAATGATCCCGCTGATCTCTGATGTCTAGTCTTCACCTACTAACAGGTCAAACACTGCTCCATATATTGAGCAATTTCTATTTTCATATTGCTCCACTAGAAGGATTCTCACAAATCCCTATACATTTTCGTGCTTTCTGGACGTACCGTATGCAGGGAACGGTGCGCCTCCTCTAAAATAATCTTTTTAATTTTAGCATCATCGAGTACACACAGCCTACTACGAAACCTCAGAGTTCCATCATCTAAAATATTAAAATCGACTCCTTGTCGACTCTACATTTTATCTATAATCCTTACTAATTTTGCATCTTGCATTTGAGCAGTTTCAATTTTCTCTAGTAAAGTCGGCTAAAGCACCAGATTAGCGATGAATGCTTGATGGCTACCTTCAACTAGTTGCCCACCAAGTCTTTCCACGTCCATTCTAATCTGATGTTGCGCCACCACTGCTGATACTGAGACACTACCTAACTTCCGGCTCAAGGCATCAGTTACCACATTAGCCTTCCCTGGATGGTAATTAATGGTACAGTCGTAGTTTTTAATCAATTCCAGCCACCTCCTCTACCTCATATTCAGCTCCTTCTGCATGAAGAAATACTTCAAACTCTTATGATCTGGAAATATTTCACATTTCCCACCATATAGATAATGCCTCCAAATTTTTAGTACATACACCACTACAGCCAACTCCAAATCATGCGTCGGGTAGTTCTTTTCATATTCTTTAAGTTTCCAAGAAGCGTATACAATGACCTTCTCCTGCTGCATTAATACACACCCGAGTCCCTTCTGAGACGCGTCACTGTATATCACAATTCCACCATCTCCTGATGGAATAGACAAAACTAGTGCAGTGACGAGTCTTTGCTTCAACTCCCAGAAATTCTGGTCACAATCATCGGTCCACTCGAACTTCACATTTTTCCTCATTAACCATGTTAGTGGACCCGATAATCTGGAAAATCCTTCCACAAACCACTAGTAGTATCCTGTCAGATCTAAGAAACTTCTGATCTCTTAAACATTCTTCGGTCTCGCCTAATCAACTACTACCTCTATCTTGCTTGGATCTATAGAGATACTATCCCCGGATATCCCATGCTCGCGAAAAGTAACTCAATCCAACCATAATTCACACTTCTTGAATTTGGCATATAGCCTCCTTTCTCTCGGTATCTAAAGAACTATCCTCAAATGTATCTCATGCTCCTCGGGGCTCTTTGAATAGACCAGAATATTATCGATGAAAATCACTATAAACTGGTCTAAATACTCATGGAAAACCCTGTTCATCAAGTCCATGAATGCAGTAGGAGCATTCGTCAGTCCGAATGGCATAACCAAAAACTAATAATGGTCATACCAAGTTCGGAACGCTGTATTTGAAACATCCTCTGCCTTGACTTTCACTTGATGGTACCTAGATCGAAGATCAATATTTGAGTAAACTTGTGTTCCCTCAAACTGATCGAACAAATCATCAATATGGGGAAGAGGATACTTATTCTTAATTGTCACTTTATTTATCTCCATGTAGTTGATACACATCCTCATCATCTCGTCTTTCTTCTTTATAAATAGAACTAGCGCTCCCTAGGGCAATACACTAGGTTTGATAAACCCCTTATCTAATAATTCCTACAACTGTTCTTTTAACTCTCTCAACTCTGCTGGAGTCATTTTATAGGGAGCTTTAGATACTGGTGCCATCCCTGGAAGTAGGTAAATGGAAAATTCAATTTCCCGATTAGGAGGTAATCCAGGTAACTCCTCTAGAAAGACATCTGAAAATTCCTTCACTACTAGAATATCTGCAAGTTTTAATTCTCCTCCTAGCACCTCCTTAATACAAGCTATTTACCCCTAGCATCCTTCTAGGAGTAGCATTTTCGCTTGAATAACTGACACTAGCTGTGGTGAGGAACGCACGCACGACCCCACAAATCTATACTCATGCTTCCCAAGAGGTCTGAATACCACTTCTTTTTTATGACAGTCGATACTAGCATAGTTGGCGACTAGCCAGTCCATTTCCAAAATCATATTGAATCCATGCATGTCAAATACTACAAGATTGGCTGATAGAATTTTCCCCTGAATATCCACTAGAAAGTCTTTAAGCACCCGTCTACATATCACTACTGATCTCGTCGGTGTGGCTATTGATAATTTGGTGTCTAGCAACTGAGTTCCTATCCCACATAACTTGATGTACCCTAGAGATACAAAAGAATGGTTGGCCCCTTAATCAAACAAAACAACAACTTTATTTGAAAACATGGAAATGATACCTGTCACCACGTCGCCGGCCACCTCTGCGTCCCCTGGGTCAGCAAAAAACCCGACGCTAGGGCGCGTTGCTATATAGTAGATCCGGGGACTTGGTGGTCATCAATAAAAATAGGAATGGGTGCATGTTATAACAACCCCTGACATACCGGGCAATTGTCCAGGTCTACCGCCATAACGAAATGACAGTCTCTCCCAACTGGACATTTCACCCCACGTGCCTCTACGCCACAGTGAACGCCAAATAGGAGGTGTTGGATCACCCTAAGGGGCTCGACGTCCCACTACCTGCCACTGACCCCCATCATATCTCCTCCTCTAACCCTGACTGGTGCCTGCTTGGAATTTAGGAGGCATGTGCCTCTTCCTCTGACTTTACATCCCAACACCTCTCTGTAGGCTAGTCTCTATCACTGGGGCTTTATCCAATAGCTCTAAAAAGGTCTGCACCTAGAATGCCACGAACCTACTCATAAATACTCTGTCTCAGGCCCTCCTTAAATCTCCTCGCCTTCTTTTCCTCATCTAGCACCATGTATGGGGCAAATCATGACAACTCTATAAATCTAGTTGCATACTACTAGACCATCAGGTGCCCCTGAGTCAAATTCAGAAATTTCACCACTTTAGCTTTCTAGTAGTAGCGGGAAAATACCGCTCGAAGAATATCTCCTTAAAACGGCTCCAAGTCAAAACTATAGGCACCGGCCTCTGCTCCTCCAGCAACTTCACTAACCTCCACTAGCGTTTAGCCTCCCCTGTCAACTTAAAAGTAGCGAATGAGACTTTTATGCTCCTCAATGCAAGGGAAACTGACAACATCTCCCCAATCTCCTAGACCTAGTTCTCTTCCACGAACGGGTCGACTCCTCCTGAAAATGGCGGGGGATTCATTCGAGTGAACTGCTCGATCGTGCAGCCCTGATGAGCTGGTGAGCAACCCTACTCCCTTAAATTTCTCATTATCTCTATCATTACTTGCTGGGTGACGCTACGTAATACTGCAACAAAATAATTGTCGCCCATACTGGAAGACCCTACATCATCACCACGATAAGCATTCGTATTGTCATTCCCAGGGTCCATTCTGAAAATAGAACAACATATTCTGAGAATCCTAACCAAAAATCACCAGTTATCCTCCTACAACCGACTAACTTAACGTCTTTATTCCCAATTTAAGGTTCAGTCTTACCACACAGAAACAAAAATCGACGATAGTTTACTATGACTTTCCTGAAATCGTCATTCTAGGAAAATCACAAAAACCCTCATAAAATTCCTACCTCCAGGCTGTAAGCCAAAACCTTAAACCTCATCTTAACCTCCAATAATGACTCACTAAAAATCTAATCTACCCACTTCCTATCCTCATCAAGATTCATTCCTATACTCTAGTATTCCTTTCCATTGTGCACTAAAGTCTATAGAATCTAGCAACCTAGGCTCTGATACCAAACTATCAAGACCCGAAAATACTACTATTTTTTTCCACATAATAAACTCTCATACCACAAAATATCAACAAAGTCAACCCGGACCCAAAGTGGGGTACCGGGGATATACCTGTCTATAAAATACATACTATTTATGCAGTGAAAAACATAAAGTACCTAAAATTCATATACATAACCAAAGTTCTAATCATCCATCAACACATAACTATAAATATATCCCCAAAAATCATCATACGTCCTAGTGATTATACAAAACACCTCTCTCAGCTTAAACACTTATCTTGAAACTAGGGCAATCCTCTACCTCGAAGCTCGCTCCGCCTGTCTCTCTGGATCTCCTAAAATGTTTGAATTCTTGGGGTAAGACACCTCTCGGTAAGTGGGAATAAGTTGGCATCAGTGTGCGGTAGATGAGTTTTATATAATTGAAACATAACTATTAATTCAACTGTAACTAAAAAGGCATCTCTGTATATATATACATAACTCACACCTATATCATTTAAGATACACATTTTCTATTTGAACATACTTTTAACTATGATAAATATTTTTGCTCTCGTAAATATATGTATATATATAACTGTGAAAACTTCCCTAGAGGATAATTGTAATCATGAATTAACCTCGCATGATCGGGTTGTGCAGCCCATAGGCTGGACTTAACCGTGGCTGGCTTACCAGGCTAAGTCAAACTATATATGTATCTATAATTGTAACTGTAACTATGAGTACGATTGGCCTACCCAGCCTGGTCTGGACTCTAGGGTAATTTTCTAATCTCCTCTGGCCATATCAACTGATTTACCAACACTTTATCTGAAAGTGTGACTGCACTAGTACTATAATTGTATAGCAACGATATCGTGCTCTTTATAAATCTTTGGTCCATCAGGGTTATGATACTATATAATACTATTAGAATATTACTGTGTCACCATTATTCTGTATAAACTGTAATACCATGATTCTGTATAAATCTTTAATATCATGGTTCTGTATAAATATGTAATACTACGAATATGTATAAAACTTTAATACTATGAATCTGTATAAAACTATATATCATGGTTCTGAATAAACTATAATTTCATGGCTCAATAAAATACTGTATACAAACTCTATATTTAAAACTATCATTTCTCATGCCACACAATTTAAGCGATATTCATAATTTAATAATCTATATGGGAAAAACTGTATTTCTCTGCTATGTGGGATAAACTATAATTCTTTGCTATAAAATAATAATATACTCATCTTTAGGATTTATTTGAATCCCAAATACCAGCCTTTTCCCAAAATATGTATATATACGTAAAACTATAATTTCCATACACATAACTTTCATACTTTGTAACATCCAGACATTCATGCTCTATAATCTTGTAATCGCATGCTATATTTTAATCAGTACAATTTTATAAAATAACTAAAATAACTTATTCCCCTTACCTGTTTCCTGGAGCTATGCCTGCAAGGATCCCAAAACTATGCTTGTGGCGCTCACACAAACCCTGTATCCATATATCCTAACTCAATCAGCTCGATCTCCAAATATTTACCATTCTAATACTCCTAAGCCCATACTCTTTCAATAACTAATTAAACTTGAAGAATAACTACCTTACCCCAATTTTGGAGTGGTGCCTGAGAAGCCTAAACAAGCAAAATCGATCCTATTAAACTGTGGAGAATCATCGTTGGGATCCCGACATGTCGTTTATCCTTTGATTCGGGCTCAAGCCAGGCGAAAAATCAGAGAAAGAGAGAGAGAGAGAGAAGGAGAGAGAGAGAGAGAGAGAGAGAGAGAGAGAGAGGAGAGAGAGAGAGATGAGAGAGAGAGAGAGAGAGAGAGAGAGAGAGAGAGAGAGCAAAAGAGAGGAGAGAGTTTGATTTTTTTAACATAAAATGAACTTAAACCCTTTATACAGGGTTGCTAGTGCAGGGGAAACCGTCGATGGTTTGGCTTTTTTAACCAAACCTTTTTCACCATTTTACCCTTACCTGGCCGTGGTAACTCAAAATCGTCGATGATTTTCTAAGCTCACCCAAAATCGTCGATGGTTTGGCCTGTGCCAAACCAATTTTTTTCCTTTCTTTTATTATTTCATTAATTACTATTTCTCGGGTCTCAACACTAGTAGCAAAGATTACTTCCCTTTGGCTACTACTTGCTATAGCTGCTATTAAATATTGGCATCTTCATCAATTGGATGTTAATAATGCATTTTTACATGGTGACTTGCATAAATAAGTTTATATGGAGTTGCCCCCTGGTTTGGTTGTCAAAGGAGAAAATAAAGTTTGTAAACTTTTGAAGAGTCTATATGTTTTGAAACAAGCATCTAGGCAATGGTTCGCTAAACTGTCCACAACATTACTTGCTTATGGTTTTACTCAAGGTAGCTCAGATTGTTCTTTGTTTATCAAGAAATCTGAATCATCCTTCGTAGCTTTACTAGTCTATGTAGATGATATTCTTTTGGCCAGTGACAGCTTGCTTGAAATACAATTGCTTAAAACTTTTCTACATGGTAAGTTTACAATTAAAGATTTAGGGGAACTCAAATATTTTCTCAGATTGGAGGTAGCAAGATCTAAAACTGGTATATCAATTTGTCAAAGGAAGTTTGTTCTAGACATACTTGAACAAGCTAGAGTTCTTGGTGCAAGACCTGCAGCTTTCCCAATGGAATCAAATTTAAAGCTCACTGCGTAAGATTCTTATAGCGACCCAAAAATTTTCTTTCAATTTCTCTTATACCACTTGTAATGACCTGAATATTTCGTACAATGTAAGACCTTAATAATCAATTACCAGAGTACTAAATTATCCCAATATAATAATATCATCTATGACATCACAAATTACATCTCTATCACTCAGAAATCATTAAGACATAATAAAATAATACAATTCTAGGTAAGACCTTCTATCCCACCCACGCTTCTGCTGCGCTACTCTAATTACTGCGATGCTTCACATGAATCTATAATATGTTAGAATTTTCATGGGGTGAGACACCTCTCAGTAAGTGGGGATAAATTATTATCAGTGTGAGGCAAGTGAGTTGTCATGTAAGTAAGATATAACAATTTATTAATGCACTTACTGTAATATCATTAATACTGTTCTCACGTTTACTGAAATATCATTAGTACTGTACTCACACTTATATATATATATATATATATATATATATATGTATATATATAATACATATTTCCATTTCAAAACGTATTTTAGCTCACCAAATACTTTATTCTCATAAATCTACATACATGCCTTTATAACTGTAACTTGGTGTAAAATTATATTTCTGTATGTATTCATAAATTAGTATAGAATCACATTTTTGTATATATATAAACATAACTCTGTATAACACTGCTATACCATATTGCTGCACAAAACGATCATAACATAATTCTATAATAATCTATTATACCATGACTCTCTAATAATCTGTTATATCATCATACTCTACACTATTCATCCTCATGCTGACCGGTATACAAGGAGGATAACCTCATGGTGACCCATATGCAGGGTGGGACTCTGCTATACTCATCCTTATGCTGACCAGTATATAAGGAGAATAATCTCATACTAACCCATATACAGGGAGAGACTCTACCAAACTCATCCTTACACTGACTGATATACGAGGAGGATAACATCATGTTGGCTTGTATACTGGGAGGGAGTTTGCTATACTCATCGTCATGCTGACCAGTATATAAGGAGGATAACCTCATGCTGGTGTGTATACAGAGAGGGACTCTACTACACTCATCCTCAATATGACCGATATACGAGGAGGACAACCTCATTCTGACCTGTATACAGGAAGAGCCTCTGCTATATTCATCCTCATGTTGACCGGTATACGAAGAGGATAACCTTATACTGGACCGTATAAAGGGAGGGACTCTACTATACTCATCCTTATGCTGACCAGTATACGAGGAGGATAACTTCATGTTGGCCCATATACAGGGAGGGAATTATACTCATCCACATATTTCTGTAGAGAACTGTCATTCACAACTAATCATGGCCTAAAGCGAGCTAAAATGTCATGACACTTAGCCGACTGAACCATCACGGAATAAAACCGACTAGGCTGTCATATCATAATTTTTAAATTAAACCATATTTCATGATTTCACAAAAACCCACTACTCTCTATATATATATATATATATATATATATATATATATATATATATATATATATATATATATATATATTCTTAACTCCTCACAAAACACAATTCTATATATATTTATAATTCCATATAAAATCACATCTCTGGGTAAAACTATCATGTCATTATACTGTATAAAACTATACTTTACTGTACAAATCCATAAAATATGCTAACAAGTTTATTTATGTTGTATCATATTTATTTACTCATGCCACACAATTTGAGTGATAATTCATTTATAATAATCTATCTAAAATAACACTATTCTTGCTGAAAATAATTATATACTCAACTCTGGAGACATACTTAAATTCAACAACTGATTTTTCTCAAAACATACATATAATAATTAATTCAAACTTTCGATTTCCATAAGCCTAATAATTCAAAAAGTCATATATAATATTTCTATAATCACATGTTTTATTTTTAATTAGTTAAACTTCTAAAAATACTTGACATAATTTATTCCCCTTACCTGCTTACTGAAGATATGCTTGCAGGGATCCTAAAATAATGCCCGCAGCAGTTGGAGCACAAAACCCAGGTTTTTCCTAAATACATATATCCCATGTAAAATCATAAGTCTCTGTACCCATAAGTTCATATCCTGTATTATTCAGAAATTCATATATGGTAATCCCGAAATCACATGCTATAATTTAACCTGTACAATTTCTTAAAATAACTGACATAACTTGTTTCCTTACCTTAGCCTCGAAGTGGCCTAGGATCCCCAAACCACGAATCCACCCTGATTAAAACAATGAGGATTGAAGTTGAAACTCTGATATAGCATCTAATCGTCGATTTGTCGGAGATTCGGGGTAGAAATTGGAGAGAGATAAAAGAGGGTGTCGCAACCCTAAGGATGAGAGAGAGGGAGTATGAGATTTTCTTCAATTAAAATGAGCTGACTTCTATTTATATAAACACTGTCCCGCAAGAAACCGTTGACGGTTTCAACACTGTTTTACCTTTACCAGCCTTTGGTAACTCAAAACCGTCGATGGTTTCCCTGAGCTCCACCAATCCGTCGACAGTTTGGTCTTAAACCAAACCTTCTCTTTTCTTTTCTAAAATATACTTAAAGCTCTATCATTAAGGGGTTTATTTAAACACTGTCTAATTAAATATTTCCATATATATATCCACTTATATGCATATTATTTTCTAGGGTGTTACATTCTCCCCTCCTTATATAAATTTCGTCCTCGAAATTTGCTATCTACCATTCCGAATAAAATTTATCATGAACTCAATGAATTGGAGTTAACCTTGTGAACAATCTTATCAAAATTGGCAACTAACTTGGACCTACGGATTGAACATCCTACGCTAATACCCTTTACTACATAATTATGACTCTGCAATGTTAATTCCTACTTCTAGCTTCTCGAAACCTAACATGGACTTAACCTTCATCTCTCAGTAGTCTATATGTTTGGATATGCCTTTAAAAGCTCCTAGCATACCTTCATAGAAAGCTCCAACAATAACCTTATCCCATACTAGCCAGGGTAAATTCAAATCTTGAAAATAAATTTCTTGTATTATTTGTGAAGACAATAGGAAATCATCATCATAGTCAATACATATATACATACATACATATATATATATATATATATATATATATATATATATATATCGAAATTATATACTCCTACTTGCACTCCACATATGAATCCAATCATCAGTAAAATAAAACTCAATACACAACAAAACATGAACGTCCTCATTTACTTCCACACACGTGCATCTTGATTTACTCCCTACCAACATACATCACTAACATCTTATTACCAGGTAAGTAATACACACACGATCAGTCAACCTTTTCTTATGCCAAGAGGGTAATGCAACATACCCCAATCCTTGTTTCTACTCAACGTAACTGCGGCAAAACCAAATAAAGGTCACCCTACCAAATTTGTCAAGCCATGCTAAATCTTAAATAGCCCCATATAACCTTCATAGCTTACCATCCACCTTTCGAACCACATGCCCACGAGATTGTTCTTTATATTGCTATTCCTGCAAACATTCATCCACTGCCTACGGAAGCAAGAATAGGCCTTGTCAAAACTATATGTACTAGATTACTAGATTTCCCACAAAATATACAAGTACATCCTAGTATCATTATTACATCAACTAAAACAAAATATATATGTACATATACACACCATTGAGTTACGCAAGCACTGACTTGCAACTATATTATCTCAGTCTTGCCCTGAAATGCTAAGCTCTATCCTCTGAGGGTTCTAAAATAGGAAAATGTTTATTGGGGTGCATTATTCTTCGACCCACGGCATTCTTGTGCAATGTGGTTGAGTCTACCGCACCGATAAAAGGTATCTATTCCAATTCAGCATTCCCCCCTAGGCCTCTTGTTACATTCAATTTAAATAGGGTGTAATGGATTACCCTGTCTAACTTGGTTTCATATCTCCTGTCTCTGACCTTGTAAGGCCAACACATGTTTTCTCCCTAAAGTTCATATTTTTAAAGTTCCCGCACGTTCAAATGACTGAGCATTCAGGTTCAAACGTCTCATGTTCCTTAAAGCACTGAAAATTATAAGCTGAACACAAGGTTAGATGACTGAACTATGGATTCAGTCTTCAGAAGTCCCAGTTCAGATGAATGAACTGAAGGTTCAGATGTCTGAAAGTGTTCTGCCTGTTTTTTGTTTCAGCAATTAAATCTTCAGATGACTGAACTAATTCTTCAGTCTTCTGAGGAAATTCTTCAAACGTATGAAGTTAAACTTCAGTCATCTGAGGTTGTATCTTCAAACTTCTGAGGGTACTCCTCAGTCGTCTGGGCATACCAACTTTAGAATTTTTAGTTTAGTTTCAAAATCATTTGAGTCCTCTTGCTTTAATCTCTTATAAAACATTTTTCGGGATTCAAAATAAGTTCTCTAAGTCCATGTTTAACCCTAGAAGGTTTTCATAAGATGCATGTGTAGGGTACATTTTGAGCTTCTAGCTATATTATATAAAAGATGCACATACATCAATTCTAAACACCCATTCCTAGGACGATCTTGAACTTGACGCTTGCATCTTCATTCTTCTACTCTTTTAGTTCCATGGATTGAGTTAGGTTATGTATATATATGTTTTAATCCCCGTGGCTTCCATGACTGCATCACCTTCTGTGCATGCTAAGTAATGTTACTGCTCACATTCTCAATGCACATATCAAATACCAAGTGATTTGTTATTATCAAAACTAGATTGGACTCATAGAATCAACAATGACTCTGTAATAATCTATTGTATCATCATAATCCACATTGTTCATCCTCATGCTGACCGGTATACGAGGAGGATAACCTCATGTTGGCTCATATACAGGGAAGGACTCTGCTATATTCATCCTCATGCTGACCTGTATACAAGGAGAATAATCTCATACTGACCCATATACCGAGAGGGACTCTACAAAACTCATCCTTATGCTGACCGGTATACGAGGAGGATAGGTATACGAGAAGGATAACCTCATGCTGAGCTGTATACAGGGAGGGACTCTGCAATACTCATCCTCATGCTGACCAGTATACGAGGAGGATAACCTCATGCTGGCTTATATATAGGGAGGGACTCTGCTATACTCATCCTCATGATGACCAGTATATGAGGAGGATAACCTCATGCTGGCCCATATATAGGGAGGGACTCTGCTATACTCATCATCATGCTGACCGGTATACGAGGAGAATAACCTCATGTTGACCCGTATAAAGAGAAGGAATTATATTCATTCACATATTTCTGTAGATAACCATCATTCACAACTGATCATGGCATAAAGTCAGCTGAACTGTCATGACACTTAGCTGACTGATTTATCACAGCATAAAGTCGGGTAAGTTATCATATCATAATTTCTAAATTAAACCATATTTCATAATTTCACAATACCCACAACTATATATATATATATATATATATATATATATATATATTCTTAACTCCACATAAAACACAATTCTATATATATTCATAACTCCATATAAAATCACATCTCTGGGTAAAACTGTCATGTCATTATACTGTATAAAACTATACTTTATTGTACAAATCCATAAAAATATGCTAACGAGTTTATTTATGTTGTATCATATTTATTTACTCATGCCACACAATTTGAGTGATAATTCATTTATAATAATCAGCCTAGAATAACTATATTCTTCGGGTAAAAATAATTATATACTCAACTCTAGAGTCCTACTTAAATTCAATAACTAATTTTTCCCAAAACATACATATAATAATTAATTCAAACTTTCGCTTTCCATAAGTCGAATAATTCAAAAAGTCATATATAATATTTCTATAATCACATGCTTTATTTTTAATCAGTTAAACTTATGAAAATACATGACATAATTTATTCTCCTTGCGTGCTTACTGAAAATACGCTTGCAGGGATCCTAAAATAATGCCCGCAGCAGTTGGAGCACGAAACCCAGGTTTTTCCTAAATACATATATCCCATGTTAAATCATAAGTCTCCATACCCATAATTTTATATCTTGTATTATTCAGAAATTCATATATGGTAATCCCGAAATCATATGCTATAATTTAACCGGTACAATTTCCTAAAATAACTAACATAACTTGTTTCCTTACCTTAGCCTCGGAGTGGCTTAGGATCCCCAAACCACATATTCACCCCGATTAAAAGGATGAGGTCTAAAATTGAAACCCTGATATAGCGTCTAATCATCGATTTATCGAAGATTTGGGGTAGAAATTGGAGAGAGAGAAAAGAGGATGTTGCAACCCTAAGGATGAGAGAGAGGGAGTATGAGATTTGTTTCACTTAAAATGAGCTGACCCCTATTTATATAAACACTGTCCCACAAGAATCCCTCGACGGTTTGGCCTTTTACTAAACCAATCTTTCTTGTTTTACCTTTACTAGCCTTCGATAACTCAAAACCGTCAACAGTTTCCCTAAGCTCCACCAAACCGTCGAAGGTTTGGTCATAAACCAAACCTTCTCTTTTCTTTTCTAAAATATACTTAATGCTCTATCATTAAGGGGTTTATTTAAACATCGTCTAATTAAATATGTCCATATATATATATATATATATCCACTTATATGTATTTTATTTTTTGGGGTGTTACAATTCTGATTTGTATGAAGATCCTTTGGCCTATAGAAGATTAGTTGGGAGGTTGTTATATTTAACATTAACTCGACCTGATCTTGCCTATTCAGTCCAAGTTCTCAGTCAGTTTTTAGAAAAACCAGTTGTTACTCATTTCCAAGCAGCCATTCGAGTTCTCAGGTATCTAAAGGCAACTCCTAACCAAGGCGTATTCTTTCTAGCTTCATCAGAATTGCAGCTCAAGGCTTTCTTAGATAATGATTGGGTAGGGTGTATTGACACTCGAAGGAGTGTAATTGGATTTGCCATCTTCTTGGGTGATTCATTAATTTATTGGAAGAGTAAAAAGCAAGCTACCATAAGCAGATCTTTTGCTGAAGTAGAATATAGGGCCCTTGCTTCAATAGCTTGTGAAATTCAATGGCTTCTTTATGCACTACAGGACCTACGTATCAACCATCAGCAGCCAGCTTTGTTTACACAGACAGTAAATCAACATTGTCTATTACAACTAATCCAGTCCAACACAAGAGAACAAAGCACATATAGATAGACTGTCATCTTATTAGAGAAAAGCTGCAACAAAATACCATCAAGCTCTTCCATGTTCCTTCACGATTGCAATTGGCACATATTTCACAAAGCCTCTAGGCTCTCTTCCATTTCATCATAATCTTCGCAAGATGAACATTCTCAATATACATGTTCATCTTGAGGGGGGGTGTTGGAATAATGCCTCACGAATTGAACAAATGGAGTTAAAATCTAAGGCTACACATGTAAAACTGGAAGAGGAGAAGATGAGTTAGTTATTATAGTTATATTTAGTTATCATAGTTAGTTAAGCTTTTATTGCCTTGTATAAATATAGTCAACGACTCTGTAATTTTAAGATTAGAAGTATTTTTTCAAATCATCTAAAAATTTGACAGCACGTAATGATGGTGTTGCCAGTTTCTCACAACACCAACCTCACTGACTTGTAGAGAAGTTCAACGATGAAGCAGTCGTCGACTACCATAATTTCTATAAAGTTTTCTAAGTTCGGATTGATTGAGATAGTGTCATGGTCCATATAGGATGTGGAAAGGAAATCTTGGACTCTACCTATATAAAATACTTTTTATAGGACAAAATCATGAGATAGCTATATGTGGTTCGATGCTAGATAAAGGTGTAAGTCACTCTGATGAGGACGTCAGAGATTGAATAAGAGAATATTACGATTCCACATTGCATGTATATATACTAAAGAGATCTTGAGCTTATAAGGAAGGTTTGGATTTTAATTATGTTAGGCACCTTTTATAGGGTAAAGCACACAATTCGTCAGAGTAAGGCTAACAGGTGTTGGAAGCCAAATATTTCACATCTCTTGTGAAGGACCGTGCAATGCTAACTAAGCACTCTTGTTTAACTAACTAACCTAACGTTTATCACAATTCACCAATAGAACACTTTCATAGTCATTCAAAAAAAGTATAAACAGAAGCAGTAAACGACTTATGAAAACATTAATTCATTAATCAACACCTCCATTACAATGTATATCTAGTGAGGAAGGCGTGTAGGCTAAATAGGTTTACAATAACTAGTGAGTTTTGCAAGTTGACGAACACTCACCCTCCCCTTCCTGCCACGGTTCCACATTGGATGTGTACTAGAGCAATCTTGGGCTTACAAGGATAGTTTGGACTCTGACAATGTGAAAGGCCTTTTATAGGACAAATATGTGAAGTTAGTGGACCAACGCAGAAAATACCCCACTGGAGTAAAGCCCAAAACCATTACATTTGATATTAGAACCACCCTGAAGGTACTATCATGTGGGTGGATCCTACATAGAGGTGTACACCACTCTGATGAGGGAGTCAGATATCAAACAAGATAGTTTGTCACGGCTCCACATCGGATGTATACTAGGAAGATCTTTGGATTATAAGGATGGTTTGGACTTCGACTATTAGAGGCGTCTGTTATAAGACAAACATGTGAAGTCAATGGGTCAAAGAACACAATACCTCACCAGAGTTGGGCTGAAAACCTTTACACATAGCATAGTGTGCAACTGCGGGCTTCAACCTTGTATCCTAGGACGACTTAGGGCTAGGTAGTTTAGATTTCTTCTCGAAATAAGGCCATGCAAATAATGCAGTTTGATTTTTCTTGTGGCTTTAAGGTGATTCTTGTTACGATACAGAGGTCCTACAACTTTAAGATGAAGTTGCATAACAAAGCAAGACTCACTCTCACTCACAAAAGGAGATACAGTTACAAATAGTATTAGCGATATCTTGTATCTAGTTGACAAAACGACTATGTATTTTGTTAATTTTAAAGGGAGGTGTTTTTGTTTGAATCTTTGCCATTAATTTTTAAGTTTGTCATGTGTCACATAGTTCTGCTCCTTGCCAATAAGAGGATTTGAGC
This sequence comes from Malania oleifera, assembly GCF_029873635.1. Lineage (NCBI taxonomy): Eukaryota > Viridiplantae > Streptophyta > Magnoliopsida > Santalales > Ximeniaceae > Malania > Malania oleifera. The sequence goes on from NC_080425.1 coordinate 63,901,717, forward strand.
CAACTTACCACCATTTAAAAAAATTTATCGTATTTATTTTTTAACTATTTTACTTACCAAGTTAGCATGGGTATTTCCTCACATTTAGTTCATAGAAATGAAAATAAAATGAAATTTAAAAATTAAATAAAATATATAAAACTTAACTTGATGTTTGGTTTCCGAAATGAGAGTAAGAATAGAATCAAATTTAAGGAATAGAATCACATTATTGCATTTGTTTAAAACAGGGACAGAATCGTATGCCATCCAAAATACTAATTCCATCACTTGGGGAAATTGTGATTCCTATTTAAATGGATTGGAATCATTTTTCATTTCATGGAATCAACCCATTTCCTATAATACCATCCCATCTCCATTTCTTCTTCTTCTTCTTCTTCTTCTTCCTAACTCACTGTCGCCACTGCAGTAAGCCCTCCCTCCGCCGTGAGCCTTCAGCACCATCGTGAGCCCTAGCCACCACAAGCCCTCATCATGAATCGTCGCTACCACTATACGCCCTAGCCACCATAAGCCCTCTTCCACAGTCGTTGCCAAAAATTATGGCTCTGCTGCAGCAAGATGATCGTGGTATTTCTTGTGTTCCATCTCTTCCACAACGTCTCCAATAATGTTGATTCCAAATAGCCTTACCCACTTGGACTCCCATGCCCCTCCCCATTACAAACCTTAAATCCTCAGTTGTGATCAAAACTGGCAATCATGATTTGCAATCGATAGCCATGGTCGGAACAACAGATTTCCCAAACATAATATTATGAAGAAATTTCAACGTAATAAAAAAACAAATTCAAAGTTTTAATTTTAAAACCCGAAAAGATATTTTTGAAAAATATCTTATTCTTTATTTCATTCCTATCTCTATTATGTGGGAGTATCCAAACACAGTCTAGTCATGATTGAATTCCTACTCATTGCATTCCTATGTCTTCATATTTCAAATCAAATGAAGGATAAGTCATAATTTTAAGTTCATTGAGCATCAAATTGCAATAATTTTATTAGTCATAACCGTTTTTTCATTGACCATGATAATTTTTCGAGTCCCACTATAGCCGCAGCCAGAAAACAATGTATAAATAGTTTATCATGGACCTTATCTCGACAAAGTATCTTATATGTTGCCTTTACAAAACATTTGAGTACAAACAGCATTGTCTCAAGCCAATCACCACTTGAATTTTGAAATTTAAATATCATCTTCAAAAATTATTTTAAACGGTAATTAGATTAGGACCTCACATTGATTGCGCCACGTGGTGCCACCAGGGCAAATGATTCTCTCTTATTTCCTTTCATAGGATAAAATTTTATAAAATTTGACCCACAAAGCAGTTGGTATATATGGCACAATTATTTAAAGTAATAGGTAAGGAAATGTATAATGTTTGATAGGCAAATATAGCATTAGGATAAAGAGCAAAAAAAGCCACCGGTGAAAATTTGTTCTTTTTTCTTGTTTGGGTGGGTTTTGCCTTTGGATTGCTTTATCCTGAGCTGGTTTTGCCAGGGGAGGACCAACCAAGTTTAAGCCCATGTGCATGACCCTCTTCTCCCCAAGCCCCCCCACGCCCTCCCCTCTTTCTCATGTACTTTTGTTGCACCAAACATGACCTAAGAGTGGCTTAAACGCATAGTCCATAAAACAACTGTACCCATAAAGATCATAGCCTTCAGAGTTTTAACCAACGGACTTGAACCAATACAGTGGAAGATCTTGACATTTGACGCGTGGCTCTGGCTCAGCAATGTAAATGGGCAATGTGATCATGCCCCTGTTCATGGTTATCCCTCAGAAAAGCTGCTGTTAATACCGCCCCAGCTTGAATTTGTCATATCTATACTCAAATTGCTGCCAGATTATTGTGGCTTCAATCTTCCCACGCTCAAAATTTCCTACCACCAATTTGTCCCCACTAAAGAGCTCTTTACAATCCACATAAATGAAATGACTCGCCTGATTTTTGAAGTACCAGTTAAGTATACGGAAAACAATTTCAAGCCCTTCAATTCTTAAATAATGCATAATGTCAATTGCAATAGGAAGGAAAAAAAAAATGTTTAAAACCACTGCTATTAAAATCAATCCATTGCAGAAAAGTCTGCCCGTTGCGGCAGCCTGTCTCTGGACCCTCCTTTAACGTAATGGCCAAGATTTCTTTGGACAAGCATTATAGTTATAGTAGAAGGGTAAAAGGTTCCACAACCTCCCAGAGAAATGTCTGCAACAGGTTGAAGAGACACTCCTATGGCAGAAAACACATCGCTTTCTTCAAATATTGAAGGTGAACACTTCACCCTCATATTTGACAAAACTTCGTGACGGTACATGTATATCGAACACATCATCACCCTTTATTTATTTATACTATATGTGTGTGTGTGTGTGTATATATATATAATATGCTTGAGGCCTGGAAAAAATTTGCATCATTGAAAAGAGCACATCATGCCATCGACCCTACAGAACATGATCAAAACTACTGGACTGTTCTGAGTGGAGTTCATTGTGCTTGGCCTCTAAAATAATGAAGCATGAATATTGGTGGCAGAATACAAGATATGATTCTTGTTAAAAATTCGAGATATTTGTATTTCAAAACATATTAGTATTAAAAGACTTTAATAGGCTAGGAAATTTATAAAGGCAGAATGATCCATAAAATTGGTATTTTTCTTTGTCATTTGACTTCTTAAATTATTCAGTAATCGTAATTATGTCAAGTAAAATTTGTGGCATACAAAAGGTTAACATGGGAGCATAGATATTAAGCCAAGAATTTGAAATTTTTTAAATAAGCAATACGTTATATAAAATTATATTAGTTTTCCTCAAAATTTATATAGATTTAAATTTAAAGTTTTAAATTCATAGTTCAAAGATATGGAGGTTAATTTCTACTTTAAAACATATATATACAAACAATATGGCATGTAACCGAAAAATAAAATCCGAATCTGTCTCGATACATTTCATGAGCATTAAATACAGGATACTAACAAATAGGATGGACCACCTTCCAGAAGTATCTGTGCTTTCATAGGATTACACAAAACGGGAAGCAAGCTCAAATTAATTAAGAACTTCTATTGACCAGATCCATATCTACCCTTCCTACTTTAATGCATTGCCAGCTATAATTTCATGAGAAACAAACCTGATTCATTTCATAATATTATATGTATACAAGAAGGAAAACATTGGTAAATATATATATATATATATATATATATATATTTAAAAGATAGTATCTAAGACCCTTTAGACATATATATATAAAAGATAAGTATCTGAGACCCTTTAGACACTTGACTAATCTACTAGATAATGGGTCCAGCCTTTTATCTTTCTTTACTTAAATACCAAATAGAAAGTCATGAACCCCTAAGACTCGAATCCTGATCGACATCAATTAAACCAAGATACCAAGCCTTAACTATAGATCAACACATATATAAACATTCTGTGGCCAGCGCCAACCTCTTTTTTAACCAGGCGCAGAGATTTGTATACCTAGAAAGACAGTACAACCTTAGCACGTATAATTAACCAGCAAGACAAAACTCCAATACTAAATCAGAAAATCTAAGGCTTTTCAGTCCTGGTTGCAGCAGCTTGGTGCCTCTCTGCAAAGCGATTAACCAGCGCAAGCGCGTTACTGGTGACTTGGTCAGCATCTGTAACCTTAGCTTTAATGGCAGCTGTCACACGCTGGTCCAAGCCATCAACTGCGAAGGCATCAACACAGGTGGTGTAATCAGTGAGCGCAGCACTCACCCAAGTCTGCACATTGCTCATGTGCCACATGAAGTCCTGACCTGCACCAGCTCCCCCTACCTGTCCCAGCTCCTTAACCGACTGGCTTAGCTGGTCGACACTATCACCCATTGCGTCCATGCAGTCTTTCACCGCTTGGTACTCTCTAGGCTTCAGGCCCTTGGCTTTGGCCATGTTGGACATGAACACCAAAGCAGAGCGAGCGCTGGCTAGGCTCACCGATAGGGCAGCCAGTACCAATTGCTTCTCGCTCTGTTGAATGGCGCTGGCATGTTTCGAGAGGGACTGGAAGCACAAGGCAGGGTAGAGGGTAGCACTGCAAGAGGCCTTGATGAAACCAGCATCCCCAGAAGGCCTTGCAGTGCCAGCGGTGGAGCCTCCCCCGCATAAGGTGCAAAGGAGGAAGGAGAGAAGTAGCAAGGAAGTGTTGAGTTTTGCCATATAGTTGGAATGCAAATATGTGCTGGATATGGATGGAATGTAGCAGAAGTTGGAGTCTTTATATAGAGTCTAAAAAAGAGTGTATCTTATGAATATCATCCTTTCAGATTAAATAAGAGATGGCCATGTGATGCCTTCTTTACTTCTACTCCTTTTCATTTCGCTTTCCTTCTTTAAGTTGGTTAAGATCACTGCTATTTTACCTATTTCTTTATTCTCCATTTGACTACAAATTGCTAGTGGTGGAAATATATACATATATATCTAACCCCTTTCAAACTCTAACTTGCTTCACCCCATTTCTTATTATAACCATTTCAACGTCACCACAATTAATTTATCACCACACTTCATCATCATCTCACTGTTTAGAATTTTAATACATAATGCATTTAATGTAATTTTCAAATAACAATAAATCACGTCAAATGATCCTAAACAATGCAGCAGTTCAATGTCACACTAAAATGCGACAATAAAACAAGAATAAATTACACATCGGGTCCTCAATGTTTCATTATACTGCAGTGCACTCGCTGAAATTTTTATTGTGACAATTTAATCCTAATGTTTTAATTAAGTTTTGATGAGATACTTAAGCATGAATTTAGTTTGGATTGGTGTGACTATGTCACTATTGCCAGATTGAAATGTTCTAAAATGCCTCAATAGTTTTCTATTTTAATTGAATAAAGACTAGTATAGTAGGCATAGCATACGTAAGCAGAAAATAGAATATAAGGCGATAAAGGTTAGGAACAAATAATTCTAGGAAGAATTATTCATCTTCCTAGTTTTCGACACAAAAAGGGGAATTTTCTATAAGGAATATTAAAGAATTCTCACATTTCAAACTATTCAATAGAACTCCAATTTTTTACCATAAAAAATAATAATTTTGGGACAAAAACAGGGAAGAGAAATATGCCAACTCATCACAAGAATATAAGATGCCACTCTTTGGCGCAAAAAACAATATGGACGTGAGATCTGCCAGACAAATATATATAAGTTACACAGTTATGGATCAGTATGAGTATGAGTCAAAATTTTAAGCCATATTACAAAATACTTCTCAACAAGTTGTCAGTAATATGTAAATTGAGATTGTTTCAGTCAAGAAATCAATTGCTTACATACTTCTCAACAAGTTGTCAGTAATATGTAAATTGAGATTGTTTCAGTCAAGAAATCTATTGCTTACATACAGAGCAGGGGACAATAGGAGCAATTTGAGGAGCGTCTTGGGGAGCTTGTTCAATTAGTAAGTCATCACCTCGTGTGCATGAAAGTTCTCACTCACTTGCCAGCGGTTCTCGACGGTTATTAAATTGCCCACGAGTGGTTCTGGATACTTCTTTGAACTAAGTTGCAGACATAAGTGGTAAAATATTGTAAATGGTTTGCCAACCTTTTGCTCAAAACCCCACAGGCTTATCTGCACCTCCCTGAGTCATTAGACAGCTGCAATCACATGATTAGGTTTAATAGCTCAGAAAGCACCATATCCTAATACAATTTGGCATAGGTTTTTGAGTTTTTCATTCAGTCCTACTCATAAGCTTTGATCCCTTTATTAATACGAGGTCAGCTAGGTTTATATATTTTAGCATTCACATGTGTTCAAGTCAGCAAGAGCCAGCCTCACCAGAATAAACACTAGAGAGATAATGTGTGCAAGAATACCATCTTGCCGGTCACTTTTGGGAGCCTTTTACTGGTATTTATTTATTATTTTACTTGGCAAGTTGGCATGGCTATCTCAGCACTGAACTCGCATTTAATTCAGAAATGGAATGAAGTAAAAAATTTAATAGAAATATGTAAAAAAATAATTAAAATAAGTGAAAATTTTGATTTCATTGAGTTCTTATGTATCAAATGTGTAATAATTTCATTGGCATAACGGTTTTCTCTTATCCTACTATAATCGAACAAGGAAGCTAGGCAGCACCCATCCACCTTGTCTTGAGAAAATATCTTATGCTGCGGTTGCAAAACAGAGTAGTATGAATTTTAAAATTTAAATATCATAATTATGAAGTTTTTCAAACAGCTATTAGATTAGGCTTGAATTTTAAAATTTAAATATCATAATTTAGAACTTTTTCAAACAGCTATTAGATTAGGACCTCACATTGACTGTGCCATGTGGAACCGGGGCAAATGGTACTTTCTCATCAGCTTTCATAGGCTAAAATTTTAAAAGAATTGACAAAAACTCAACAGCATTAAATTGGAGGGATGTGTCATTTTTGGTTTGCCATCCATAAAGGACAATAGGTGGATGAATTTTTTTTTTTTCCTTCTTCTTTCAGTTGTTGCGCCCTTGAATTGCTTTAGCCTGAGCTGGCTCTTACAGGGTAGGACCAGCCAAGTTTAGCCCACGTCCATGACCCTCTTCTGCCCACTCTCCTGGTCCTATCATTTACTTTTGTTGCACTAAATATGAGCTAAGAGAGGCTTAACCATGTCTAACCACTCAGCCCAAAAAACAAATGCACCCATAAAGGTCATAGCTTTCACACTTTTATAGTGATGGACTCAATCCAATACAGTGCAAGCTCTTGACATTCAATGTGTGGCTCACACCGTAAATGGGCAATTGTGTGATACAGCCCCTGTTCATGGTTATCCTTCTGGACAGGAAAGCATCTGTTAATACCGAGCCCATTTTGGATTTGTCATCTCTCTAATCAGAGAGAGAGAATCATTTTTTCATGTGTGTGTGTGAGTAACGTAAGGTTGAAACCATAAAGTAGTCTTCAATAACATAGCAGAGATTTTCACAATGGCTCTGCAGACATAAACATCCTGTCGAACAATGTAAATGAGAAACTATCATTTTTAAATTATTTAATTCCACTTTCTTTGTTAGTTATTTATTTACTTTTACTCATAGCTTTTAATTTAGTTTATATCATTAATAGTGAAGCTAACATTTTTCAAATTTCAAGAAATGATATTGATTCAAGATTTTGTAATGACCCGTGGTGATGGCTCCACGTTCAAGAACAAGTTTAAACTAGATGAAGAACAGGTTCATTATACATTTTTAATTTAAAGTGTGTATCAAGAAAATAATAAATGAAGTCCCCTCAATTCATTTTAAAGATATAAATCTATTGGCCCGAGGGCGGGCCTTGGATCAACGGTAAGGTTATACTCCTTTGTGACCGATTGGCCACGGGTTTGAGTCCAAGAAAATAGCTTCTCTAAATAAAAGCCTCCCCCTACCCTTGCAAAGCAAGGAGCCTTGTGGCCTGGGACGTCCTTTTTTATATATATAATCTATTGGTCCAAAAAAAACAATATACAATCTATCTAATACGAGTACAAAACTAATCCAAAACTTTAAATGAAGATTTTTAAGAGAACCATACCATCTGTACTCTAAGCAGTCATGTACTTGAGAATGGCTGAGCGAAGCTTTTCCATAAATGCTGCCGCTTGTTTCTGCAGGCAGGATTGAACATTCATTAAGAGTGAACTAGTTTTAATTCAAAAGCAGTTTACTTGAGTTTGCAACACCTTTGTGCATTAATAAAATTTTCTTATTCTAATAGTGAAAACTGAAAAAGAAAAATCCAAAAAAACTCCATCAGAGTCGAATGCTTGCCAACTGCCTGCAGTTAGTGTGTCGGAACAGATAGCAAACCCATTCAACATCTGCTATAAAGATGAGTGTGCTAACAATATATGAGAAGCATGTTATTTTCACTGCTGGGGCAATTCTAAGGCCCTCAATTAACAGAGAACAACAGTCCAGAAATTGAATTATGTACAAGTTCCAAAGAAAATAGCATTCAATCCAGGAAGAAAATGGCACTCAATCCCATGAAATTGAGAATTTGAGACTGAGAGGTTTTAAGAACCAAAATTATGATTGCAAGAAACTATACAAAAAGGTTTTCTAACAAAAGCAATAATAATATGTGAAACATTGTAGTGGAAGCAAAGGTATACAAAAATTTGATGGCTCTTGCATCAACTACACTTCAAAAAGTATGAAATTTTAAAGCTCTGAATGACTTTGATATAGTGTTGAACATGGGACATCTACCACTGTTGCAAGCCAGAAAAATTATGTTAGGTGTAGTATTTGTTCTCTTACACCAGAGGCCATCAGTTCTGCTCCAACTTGTTCTGACTTGGCACTTTGATGGATCAAATGCCAAGACACATGCATCTGTCATGCGTACTCAAATTGATATAACACAAACAGCAACTTCTTCAAGGCAACAGTAAAAGATTAGAACAAAAAATATTATATTGGCTATCATATTTTCAATTCAAAGGATCTAAGGCTACAAATTTCAGAGGAGTTTCTTTAATCACTATCTTCATGATTTTGTCATCAAACTTCTCACTGGAAGATCATATGTTGCACACTGCATGTAGTATGAAGTTTTTCTTCCAAGCACCAAACTCAACAATGCAACATAAAACCATGAGAAATTTTACATTGAAGATTTTGAAGATTGTCCCAACAGTTCTCACCTGACCACCCTTCTGTGCATTTGCTATGTTTTCATCAAGAAGCGTCAATAATGATCTATTGAGCTCATTCCGCTCAACCATCTCCAATAACTGCGAAAGAAATAATTGTTTCTATGAGCTATGTAGGATCCAAAAATAAAAATTGAGATGCTTAATTTTTTTTTTTTTTTTAAAGTTACTATCATACAGTAGCTTTTGCATCCTTTGATGTCAAGATTGTGGATAGGCTTTGCTTTGCTTTAATTACGTCAGCCTGCATTTTGTCATAGGCTTCTGTAACAGAACAGGAAGAAGAGTTGTGGGTTCCCAAGAAGAGGAGAGACTATGAATCTTTCACCACCAATGCACTGGGGAAAAAAAACAAAAACCTGTTCCTTCCAACAGAGCCTTTTTCAGTGCTTCCAGCTCGATCAATCTGTCCTCTGCATCCTACATCATCATTTTTCAAATTGTAGTTCTTTTGAATTATCTGTGTAGAATAAAATTCCAAACATATGGTTCTGGAGGAACCTGAGTTTTTGACACAGCAAACCGAAGCTGTCCTAATTCAAATTGCAAGTGTGAGAAAAATTCCTGGTTCAATCTGCACATTTGCATTATTTGTTACTACCATAATCTATCTTTTTAAGAAATGGAACATTTTAAATGGCCATAAATGCTCTAATGACATTTTGCTCCATCATATCTTTAGGCAATTAACTGATGAGAGACTGATTAAATATTTAAAAGTTTTGCCTCACTATCATTGGTTATTTGATGGAATAAAAATTATATCACTGACCATAACAAACAGGAGATCTTAGATAACTTATATGCCAGAGGTAGTATATCCAAACTCAAGGCTAGCAAAAGATCAAGGTTATATTTGTTTCACCAAATGGGAATCAAATAGAAATTGCACAGGGAAATAATAATTTATCACAAAGTCATCCATGCAAAAATACTTTATTCCATCCAACATGAAAAAGGGTAGTAACATACATTCCCATGTTGAAATTTGGGAATCTTCCTTGTTTGTTTCATGTTACAGCTTAGAAAAAAAAATTTTCATTATCATTTGTTTTATGATTAAAAACTCATTTCTTAGAGAGCTACCAAATCACTATACTATCACTATACCATGATCATTCCATTCATAGGAGTAGATATTCTATGAAACAAAAATAACCCAAGTTGCATTGACATGGTGTTCAAAATAAAGGATTCAATTCACTAAAGACAAGCATATGAATTTTTCCAGTCACAAGAATTGTCAATTGTACATACACAATCTTCCATGAACATCCTTCATATTTTGTAGAATGATTTTAGGCCTACCAGTACACTATGAATAAATATGGACCTCAAAAATAAAGTATAATTCATACTCATTAAAACTGCACATAGAGCCCAAAAAGTTTCTCTCTTGCAAAAAGTTCTAGATGCATGTCACTGCCTTGCTATGAGAAGCCTCCAGAATATTTGATAACACTGTGCTAGTGTGCAAGAATGAAAGCAAATGTGAGCAAGTGCATGCAAAAGTACTTTGTAAATTGAGAGTAGCTGTGAGTGCAGGGCACGATTCCAAGAGTGAATGGGACATGTTTGAGTGTATGTGTGTTTGAACTTGAGTGTGAGTCCTTTGGTGTGCGTCTAAATGTAGGGTTTTGGGCACCTAATTTATGTACATACATTTATACAGTTATTTCTGTTGATAATAACGTTGGATGATTCAAATTCAAAAATATCTATGTAATAAACCCCCTCTTGCTCATTTGCACTGGTAGTCTTGAATGAAGTGTCTCCTCTTGCCATAGTCATAACATTAGTTGTTTTGTTACCAATATTTCGTATATTCATCTCTCCTCTGTCAGTTTTTTTTAGCGTCCCTTTGTTGAGAGCTCCTCCAATTTGGCTTTTTCTTAGTCTTCTTCTTGCTTCATGATTTGCCTTCTCCAATGTTTGATCTTGCAGGGGCCTTATCCTTTCCTTTAAAGCCTCTCTTATTAAAGAGATCCTTTTCCTCATCCTTCACTGAAATTAGACATTTGTTTGCCCAAAGCCTCTTTGTTGGCTAATATATTTTCCAACTCTGTTAAGAGTTGGTTCTTTGGTCCACCCATTGGTGGCAGTAATGTGATCATTTTATTTCAGCCTAAGGTTGTGAACAATAATTCTCATCATTCTCACCTCCAAATAGATTTAAATTTTGCAAAATATTAGCTATCATATTTTGCCATGAGTCTGATAGAAGCTCATTTTCTGAACGTTGGAGCTTTTTTCGTTATTTGTTCTTGCGAATCATGTGACTAGGGTGCATTGCGTGTCATTGGATGTTTTTGCATCCTTGATATGTCGAAGAAGTAACTCAAATTCTACTATTATCGTATCATATTTTTCTGTGAGACTAATAGAAGCTCATTTTTTTAACATTGGAGCTTTGCATTATTTGTTCTTGTGAACAATGCGACTAGGGTGCATTGTGTGTCCTTGGATGTTTTTGCATCCTTGATATGTTGCAATAACTCATCTTCTACTATTATTGTCAACATGTACAATGCTTTGCCGACCCTCTTTTTCCTTTTCTTCAACTCTTCAACATAAGTGAATGGCGTGCTATGACTACTAACAATTTCCCACAAGTCTAGTCTAAACAGGTAAGACTGCACGTGAACCCTTCAATTTATTGTTGTTGAGCTTCTCAATGCTACTATAAATGTTGCAATATCCAAGTTACTTGGTGATGCTTTGCACTTAACCAACCTAGTCCCAAACCAACTGACTT